>NW_028263211.1:1260844-2516688 GCF_982192425.1 Myodes glareolus | reverse complement strand
AAATCACTTTCCTTTGAAAGTGCCTTAAGCTACTTGCAAGCATTAGGAAGAAACTCGCATTCGTTTCTCTGAAAGAGAAGCAGTCTGTTCCAACACTTCAATTCACTGTGCGAAGTGAATGGAGTGTTGCCTCACTTTCTAAATGCTGTCCTTTCAGAGAAAATCCCTTTCCATTGAACGTGCCTTAAACTACTTTCAAGCATTCACAAAAAACTCACATGCGTTTCTCTGAAATAGAAGCAGTCTGTTCCAACACTTCAATTCACTGTGCGAAGTGAATGGAGTGTTGCTTCACTTTCTAAATGCTGTCCTTTCAGAGAAAATCCCTTTCCTTTGAATGTGCGTTAAGCTACTTACAAGCATTCAAAAGAAACTCACATGCATTTCTCTGAAAGAGAAGCAATCTGTTCCAACACTTCAATTCTCTGTGCGAAGTGAATGGAGTGTTGCTTCACTTTCTAAATGCTGTCCTTTCAGAGAAAATCACTTTCCTTTGAAAGTGCCTTAAGCTACTTGCAAGCATTAGGAAGAAACTCACATGCGTTTCTCTGAAAGAGAAGCAGTCTGTTCCAACACTTCAATTCACTGTGCGAAGTGAATGGAGTGTTGCTTCACTTTCTAAATGCTGTCCTTTCAGAGAAAATCCCTTTCCTTTGAATGTGCCTTAAGCTACTTACAAGCATTCAAAAGAAACTCACATGCATTTCTCTGAAAGAGAAGCAATCTGTTCCAACACTTCAATTCTCTGTGCGAAGTGAATGGAGTGTTGCTTCACTTTCTAAACGCTGTCCTTTCAGAGAAAATCACTTTCCTTTTAAAGTGCCTTAAGCTACTTGCAAGCATTCACAAGAAACACTAATGCATTTCTATGAAAGAGAAGCAGTCTGTTCCAACACTTCAATTCATTGCGCGAAGGGAATGGAGTGTTGCTTTGCTTTCTAAATGCTGTCCTTTCAGAGAAAATCACTTTCCTTTGAAAGAGCCTTAAGCTACTTACAAGCATTCAACAGAAACTCACATGCATTTCTCTGAAAGAGAAGCAGTCTGTTTCAACACTTCAATTCACTGTACAAAGTGAATGGAGTGTTGCTTCACTTTCTAAATTCTGTCCTTTCAGAGAAAATCACTTTCCTTTGAAAGTGCCTTAAGCAACTTGCAAGCATTCACAAGAAACACTAATGCGTTTCTATGAAAGAGAAGCACTCTGTTCCAACACTTCAATTCACTGCACGAAGGGAATGCAGTGTTGCATCACTTTCTAAATGCTGTCCTCTCACAGAAAATCACTTTCCTTTGAAAGAGCCTTAAGCTACTTACAAGCATTCAACAGAAACTCACATGCATTTCTCTGAAAGAGAAGCAGTCTGTTCCAACACTTCAATTCACTGTACAAAGTGAATGGAGTGTTGCTTCACTTTCTAAATGCTGTCCTTTCAGAGAAAATCACTTTCCTTTGAAAGTGCCTTAAGCAACTTGCAAGAATTCACAAGAAACTCACATGCGTTTCTCTGAAAGAGAAGCAGTCTGTTCCAACATTTCAATTCACTGTGCGAAGTGAATGGAGTGTTGCCTCACTTTCTAAATGCTGTCCTTTCAGAGAAAATCACTTTCCTTTGAAACTGCCTTAAGCTACTTGCAAGCATTCACCAGAAACTCACATGCGTTTCTCTGAAAGAGAAGCAGTCTGTTCCAACACTTCAGTTCACTGTGCGAAGTGAATGGAGTGTTGCTTCACTTTCTAAATGCTGTCCTTTCAGAGAAAATCACTTTCCTTTGAAAGAGCCTTTAGCTACTTACAAGCATTCAACAGAAACTCACATGCATTTCTCTGAAAGAGAAGCAGTCTGTTTCAACACTTCAATTCACTGTACAAAGTGAATGGAGTGTTGCTTCACTTTCTAAATTCTGTCCTTTCAGAGAAAATCACTTTCCTTTGAAAGTGCCTTAAGCAACTTGCAAGCATTCACAAGAAACACTAATGCGTTTCTATGAAAGAGAAGCACTCTGTTCCAACACTTCAATTCACTGTGTGAAGTGAATGGAGTGTTGCTTCACTTTCTAAATGCTGTCCATTCAGGGAAAATCACTTTCCTTTGATAGTGCCTTAAGCTACTTGCAAGCATTAGGAAGAAACTCACAAGCGTTTCTCTGAAAGAGAAGCAGTCTGTTCCAACACTTCAATTCACTGTGTGAAGTGAATAGAGTGTTGCCTCACTTTCTAAATGCTGTCCTTTCAGAGAAAATCACTTTCCTTTGAAAGTGCCTTAAGCTACTTACAAGCATTTACCAGAAACTCACATGCGTTTCTCTGAAAGAGAAGGAGTCTGTTCCAACACTTCAATTCACTGTGCGAAGTGAATGGATTGTTGCTTCACTTTCTAAATGCTGTTCTTTCAGAGAAAATCACTTTCCTTTGAAAGTGCCTTAAGCTACTTGCAAGCATTAGGAAGAAACTCACATGCGTTTCTCTGAAAGAGAAGCAGTCCGTTCCAACACTTCAATTCACTGTGAGAAGTGAATGGAGTGTTGCTTCACTTTCTAAATGCTGTCCTTTCAGAGAAAATCACTTTCCTTTGAAAGTGCCTTAAGCTACTTGCAAGCATTAGGAAGAAACTCACATGCGTTTCTCTGAAAGAGAAGCAGTCTGTTCCAACACTTCAATTCATTGTGCGAAGGGAATGGAGTGTTGCTTTACTTTCTAAATGCTGTCCTTTCAGAGAAAATCACTTTCCTTTGATAGTTCCTTAAGCTGCTTACAAGCATTAGGAAGAAACTCACATACGTTTCTCTGAAAGAGAAGCAGTCTGTTCCAACACTTCAATTCACTGTGTGAAGTGAATAGAGTGTTGCCTCACTTTCTAAATGCTGTCCTGTCAGAGAAAATCACTTTCTTTGAAAGTGCCTTAAGCTACTTACAAGCATTTAACAGAAACTCACATGCGTTTCTCTGAAAGAGAAGCAGTCTGTTCCAACACTTCAATTCACTGTGCGAAGTGAATGGAGTGTTGCTTCACTTTCTAAATGCTGTCCTTTCAGAGAAAATCACTTTCCTTTCAAAGTGCCTTAAGCTACTTACAAGCATTCACCAGAAACTCACATGCGTTTCTCTGAAAGAGAAGCAGTCTGTTCCAACACTTCAATTCACTGTGCGAAGTGAATGGAGTGTTGCTTCACTTTCTAAATGCTGTCCTTTCAGAGAAAATCACTTTCCTTTGAAAGTGCCTTAAGCTACTTGCAAGCATTCACAAGAAACACTAATGCGTTTCTATGAAAGAGAAGCAGTCTGTTCCAACACTTCAGTTCATTGCGCGAAGGGTATGGAGTGTTGCTTTACTTTCTAAATGCTGTCCTTTCAGAGAAAATCACTTTCCTTTGAAAGAGCCTTAAGCTACTTACAAGCATTCAACAGAAACTCACATGCATTTCTCTGAAAGAGAAGCAGTCTGTTCCAACACTTCAATTCACTTTGCGAAGTGAATGGAGTGTTGCTTCACTTTCTAAATGCTATCCTTTCAGAGAAAATCACTTTCCTTTGAAAGTGCCTTAAGCAACTTGCAAGCATTCACAAGAAACACTAATGCGTTTCTATGAAAGAGAAGCAGTCTGTTCCAACACTTCCATTCACTGCACGAAGGGAATGGAGTGTTGCTTCACTTTCTAAATGCTGTCCTTTCAGAGAAAATCACTTTCCTTTGAAAGTGCCTTAAGCTACTTACAGGCATTCACCAGAAACTCACATGCGTTTCTCTGAAAGAGAAGCAGTCTGTTCCAACACTTCAATTCACTGTGCGAAGTGAATGGAGTGTTGCATCACTTTCTAAATGCTGTCCAATCAGAGAAAATCACTTTCCTTTGAAAGTGCCTTAAGCTACTTGCAAGCATTAGGAAGAAACTCACATGCGTTTCTCTGAAAGAGAAGCAGTCTGTTCCAACACTTCAATTCACTGTGCGAAGTGAATGGAGTGTTGCTTCACTTTCTAAACTCTGTCCTTTCAGAGAAAATCACTTTCTTTGAAAGTGCCTTAAACTACTTTCAAGCATTCACAAAAAACTCACATGCGTTTTTGTGAAAGAGAAGCAGTCTGTTCCAACACTTCAATTCACTCTGCGAAGTGAATGGAGTGTTGCTTCAGTTTCTAAATGCTGTCCTTTCAGAGAAAATCACTTTCCTTTGAAAGTGCCTTAAGCAACTTGCAAGAATTCACAAGAAACTCACATGCGTTTCTCTGAAAGAGAAGCAGTCTGTTCCAACACTTCAATTCACTGTGCGAAGTGAATGGAGTATTGCTTCACTTTCTAAATGCTGTCCAATCAGAGAAAATCACTTTCCTTTGAAAGTGCCTTAAGCTACTTGCAAGCATTAGGAAGAAACTCACATGCGTTTCTCTGAAAGAGAAGCAGTCTGTTCCAACACTTCAATTCACTGTGCGAAGTGAATGGAGTGTTGCCTCACTTTCTAAATGCTGTCCTTTCAGAGAAAATCACTTTCCATTGAAAGTGCCTTAAACTACTTTCAAGCATTCACAAAAAACTCACATGCGTTTCTCTGAAAGAGAAGCAGTCTGTTCCAACACTTCAATTCACTGTGCGAAGTGAATGGAGTGTTGCTTCACTTTCTAAATGCTGTCCTTTCAGAGAAAATCCCTTTCCTTTGAATGTGCCTTAAGCTACTTACAAGCATTCAACAGAAACTCACGTGCATTTCTCTGAAAGAGAAGCAATCTGTTCCAACACTTCAATTCTCTGTGCGAAGTGAATGGAGTGTTGCTTCACTTTCTAAATGCTGTCCTTTCATTGAAAATCCCTTTCATTTGAAAGTGCCTTAAGCTACTTGCAAGCATTCAACAGAAACTCACATGCGTTTCTCTGAAAGAGAAGCAGTCTGTTCCAACACTTCAATTCACTGTGCGAAGTGAATGGAGTGTTGCTTCACTTTCTAAATGCTGTCCTTTCAAAGAAAATCACTTTCCTTTGAAAGTGCCTTAAACTACTTTCAAGCATTCACAAAAAACTCACATGCGTTTCTCTTAAAGAGAAGCAGTCTGTTCCAACACTTCAGTTCACTGTGCGAAGTGAATGGAGTGTTGTTTCAGTTTCTAAAAGCTGTCCTTTCAGAGAAAATCACTTTCCTTTGAAAGTGCCTTAAGCAACTTGCAAGAATTCACAAGAAACTCACATGCGTTTCTCTGAAAGAGAAGCAGTCTGTTCTAACACTTCAATTCACTGTGCGAAGTGAATGGAGTGTTGCTTCACTTTCTAAATGCTGTCCTTTCAGAGAAAATCACTTTCCTTTGAAACTGCCTTAAGCTACTTGCAAGCATTCACCAGAAACTCACATGCGTTTCTCTGAAAGAGAAGCAGTCTGTTCCAACACTTCAGTTCACTGTGCGAAGTGAATGGAGTGTTGCTTCACTTTCTAAATGCTGTCCTTTCAGAGAAAATCACTTTCCTTTGAAAGAGCCTTTAGCTACTTACAAGCATTCAACAGAAACTCACATGCATTTCTCTGAAAGAGAAGCAGTCTGTTTCAACACTTCAATTCACTGTACAAAGTGAATGGAGTGTTGCTTCACTTTCTAAATTCTGTCCTTTCAGAGAAAATCACTTTCCTTTGAAAGTGCCTTAAGCAACTTGCAAGCATTCACAAGAAACACTAATGCGTTTCTATGAAAGAGAAGCACTCTGTTCCAACACTTCAATTCACTGTGTGAAGTGAATGGAGTGTTGCTTCACTTTCTAAATGCTGTCCATTCAGGGAAAATCACTTTCCTTTGATAGTGCCTTAAGCTACTTGCAAGCATTAGGAAGAAACTCACATGCGTTTCTCTGAAAGAGAAGCAGTCTGTTCCAACACTTCAATTCACTGTGTGAAGTGAATAGAGTGTTGCCTCACTTTCTAAATGCTGTCCTTTCAGAGAAAATCACTTTCCTTTGAAAGTGCCTTAAGCTACTTACAAGCATTTACCAGAAACTCACATGCGTTTCTCTGAAAGAGAAGGAGTCTGTTCCAACACTTCAATTCACTGTGCGAAGTGAATGGATTGTTGCTTCACTTTCTAAATGCTGTTCTTTCAGAGAAAATCACTTTCCTTTGAAAGTGCCTTAAGCTACTTGCAAGCATTAGGAAGAAACTCACATGCGTTTCTCTGAAAGAGAAGCAGTCCGTTCCAACACTTCAATTCACTGTGAGAAGTGAATGGAGTGTTGCTTCACTTTCTAAATGCTGTCCTTTCAGAGAAAATCACTTTCCTTTGAAAGTGCCTTAAGCTACTTGCAAGCATTAGGAAGAAACTCACATGCGTTTCTCTGAAAGAGAAGCAGTCTGTTCCAACACTTCAATTCATTGTGCGAAGGGAATGGAGTGTTGCTTTACTTTCTAAATGCTGTCCTTTCAGAGAAAATCACTTTCCTTTGATAGTTCCTTAAGCTGCTTACAAGCATTAGGAAGAAACTCACATACGTTTCTCTGAAAGAGAAGCAGTCTGTTCCAACACTTCAATTCACTGTGTGAAGTGAATAGAGTGTTGCCTCACTTTCTAAATGCTGTCCTGTCAGAGAAAATCACTTTCTTTGAAAGTGCCTTAAGCTACTTACAAGCATTTAACAGAAACTCACATGCGTTTCTCTGAAAGAGAAGCAGTCTGTTCCAACACTTCAATTCACTGTGCGAAGTGAATGGAGTGTTGCTTCACTTTCTAAATGCTGTCCTTTCAGAGAAAATCACTTTCCTTTCAAAGTGCCTTAAGCTACTTACAAGCATTCACCAGAAACTCACATGCGTTTCTCTGAAAGAGAAGCAGTCTGTTCCAACACTTCAATTCACTGTGCGAAGTGAATGGAGTGTTGCTTCACTTTCTAAATGCTGTCCTTTCAGAGAAAATCACTTTCCTTTGAAAGTGCCTTAAGCTACTTGCAAGCATTCACAAGAAACACTAATGCGTTTCTATGAAAGTGAAGCAGTCTGTTCCAACACTTCAGTTCATTGCGCGAAGGGTATGGAGTGTTGCTTTACTTTCTAAATGCTGTCCTTTCAGAGAAAATCACTTTCCTTTGAAAGAGCCTTAAGCTACTTACAAGCATTCAACAGAAACTCACATGCATTTCTCTGAAAGAGAAGCAGTCTGTTCCAACACTTCAATTCACTTTGCGAAGTGAATGGAGTGTTGCTTCACTTTCTAAATGCTATCCTTTCAGAGAAAATCACTTTCCTTTGAAAGTGCCTTAAGCAACTTGCAAGCATTCACAAGAAACACTAATGCGTTTCTATGAAAGAGAAGCAGTCTGTTCCAACACTTCCATTCACTGCACGAAGGGAATGGAGTGTTGCTTCACTTTCTAAATGCTGTCCTTTCAGAGAAAATCACTTTCCTTTGAAAGTGCCTTAAGCTACTTACAGGCATTCACCAGAAACTCACATGCGTTTCTCTGAAAGAGAAGCAGTCTGTTCCAACACTTCAATTCACTGTGCGAAGTGAATGGAGTGTTGCATCACTTTCTAAATGCTGTCCAATCAGAGAAAATCACTTTCCTTTGAAAGTGCCTTAAACTACTTTCAAGCATTCACAAAAAACTCACATGCGTTTCTCTGAAAGAGAAGCAGTCTGTTCCAACACTTCAATTCACTGTGCGAAGTGAATGGAGTGTTGCTTCACTTTCTAAATGCTGTCCAATCAGAGAAAATCACTTTCCTTTGAAAGTGCCTTAAGCTACTTGCAAGCATTAGGAAGAAACTCACATGCGTTTCTCTGAAAGAGAAGCAGTCTGTTCCAACACTTCAATTCACTGTGCGAAGTGAATGGAGTGTTGCCTCACTTTCTAAATGCTGTCCTTTCAGAGAAAATCACTTTCCATTGAAAGTGCCTTAAACTACTTTCAAGCATTCACAAAAAACTCACATGCGTTTCTCTGAAAGAGAAGCAGTCTGTTCCAACACTTCAATTCACTGTGCGAAGTGAATGGAGTGTTGCTTCACTTTCTAAATGCTGTCCTTTCAGAGAAAATCCCTTTCCTTTGAATGTGCCTTAAGCTACTTACAAGCATTCAACAGAAACTCACGTGCATTTCTCTGAAAGAGAAGCAATCTGTTCCAACACTTCAATTCTCTGTGCGAAGTGAATGGAGTGTTGCTTCACTTTCTAAATGCTGTCCTTTCATTGAAAATCCCTTTCATTTGAAAGTTCCTTAAGCTACTTGCAAGCATTCAACAGAAACTCACATGCGTTTCTCTGAAAAAGAAGCAGTCTGTTCCAACACTTCAATTCACTGTGCGAAGTGAATGGAGTGTTGCTTCACTTTCTAAATGCTGTCCTTTCAAAGAAAATCACTTTCCTTTGAAAGTGCCTTAAACTACTTTCAAGCATTCACAAAAAACTCACATGCGTTTCTCTTAAAGAGAAGCAGTCTGTTCCAACACTTCAGTTCACTGTGCGAAGTGAATGGAGTGTTGTTTCAGTTTCTAAAAGCTGTCCTTTCAGAGAAAATCACTTTCCTTTGAAAGTGCCTTAAGCAACTTGCAAGAATTCACAAGAAACTCACATGCGTTTCTCTGAAAGAGAAGCAGTCTGTTCTAACACTTCAATTCACTGTGCGAAGTGAATGGAGTGTTGCTTCACTTTCTAAATGCTGTCCTTTCAGAGAAAATCACTTTCCTTTGAAAGTGCCTTAAGCTACTTACAAGCATTCACCAGAAACTCACATGCGTTTCTCTGAAAGAGAAGCAGTCTGTTCCAATACTTCAATTCACTCTGCGAAGTGAATGGAGTGTTGCTTCACTTTCTAAATGCTGTCCTTTCAGAGAAAATCACTTTCCTTTGAAAGTGCCTTAAGCTACTTACAAGCATTCACCAGAAACTCACATGCGTTTCTCTGAAAGAGAAGCAGTCTGTTCCAACACTTCAGTTCACTGTGCGAAGTGAATGGAGTGTTGCTTCACTTTCTAAATGCTGTCCTTTCAGAGAAAATCACTTTCCTTTGAAAGTGCCTTAAGCTACTTACAAGCATTCACCAGAAACTCACATGCGTTTCTCTGAAAGAGAAGCAATCTGTTCCAGCACTTCAATTCACTGTGCGAAGTGAATGGAGTGTTGCTTCACTTTCTAAATGCTGTCCTTTCAGAGAAAATCACTTTCATTTGATAGTGCCTTAAGCTACTTGCCAGCATTAGGAAGAAACTCACATGAATTTCTCTGAAAGAGAAGCAGTCTGTTCCAACACTTCAATTCACTGTGTGAAGTGAATAGAGTGTTGCCTCACTTTCTAAATGCTGTCCTTTCAGAGAAAATCACTTTCCTTTGAAAGTGCCTTAAGCTACTTACAAGCATTTAACAGAAATTCACATGCGTTTCTCTGAAAGAGAAGCAGTCCGTTCCAACACTTCAATTCACTGTGCGAAGTGAATGGAGTGTTGCTTCACTTTCTAAATGCTGTCCTTTCATTGAAAATCCCATTCATTTGAAAGTGCCTTAAGCTACTTGCAAGCATTCAACAGAAACTCACATGCGTTTCTCTGAAAGAGAAGCAGACTGTTCCAACACTTCAATTCACTGTGCGAAGTGAATGGAGTGTTGCTTCACTTTCTAAATGCTGTCCTTTCAAAGAAAATCACTTTCCTTTGAAAGTGCCTTAAACTACTTTCAAGCATTCACCAAAAACACACATGCGTTTCTCTTAAAGAGAAGCAGTCTGTTCCAACACTTCAGTTCACTGTGCGAAGTGAATGGAGTGTTGTTTCAGTTTCTAAAAGCTGTCCTTTCAGAGAAAATCACTTTCCTTTGAAAGTGCCTTAAGCAACTTGCAAGAATTCACAAGAAACTCACATGCGTTTCTCTGAAAGAGAAGCAGTCTGTTCTAACACTTCAATTCACTGTGCGAAGTGAATGGAGTGTTGCTTCACTTTCTAAATGCTGTCCTTTCAGAGAAAATCACTTTCCTTTGAAAGTGCCTTAAGCTACTTACAAGCATTCACCAGAAACTCACATGCGTTTCTCTGAAAGAGAAGCAGTCTGTTCCAATACTTCAATTCACTCTGCGAAGTGAATGGAGTGTTGCTTCACTTTCTAAATGCTGTCCTTTCAGAGAAAATCACTTTCCTTTGAAAGTGCCTTAAGCTACTTACAAGCATTCACCAGAAACTCACATGCGTTTCTCTGAAAGAGAAGCAGTCTGTTCCAACACTTCAATTCACTGTGCGAAGTGAATGGAGTGTTGCTTCACTTTCTAAATGCTGTCCTTTCAGAGAAAATCACTTTCCTTTGAAAGTGCCTTAAGCTACTTACAAGCATTCACCAGAAACTCACATGCGATTCTCTGAAAGAGAAGCAATCTGTTCAAGCACTTCAATTCACTGTGCGAAGTGAATGGAGTGTTGCTTCACTTTCTAAATGCTGTCCTTTCAGAGAAAATCACTTTCATTTGATAGTGCCTTAAGCTACTTGCCAGCATTAGGAAGAAACTCACATGCATTTCTCTGAAAGAGAAGCAGTCTGTTCCAACACTTCAATTCACTGTGTGAAGTGAATAGAGTGTTGCCTCACTTTCTAAATGCTGTCCTTTCAGAGAAAATCACTTTCCTTTGAAAGTGCCTTAAGCTACTTACATGCATTTAACAGAAATTCACATGCGTTTCTCTGAAAGAGAAGCAGTCCGTTCCAACACTTCAATTCACTGTGCGAAGTGAATGGAGTGTTGCTTCACTTTCTAAATGCTGTCCTTTCAGAGAAAATCACTTTCCTTTGAAAGTGCCTTAAGCTACTTGCAAGCATTAGGAAGAAACTCACATGCGTTTCTCTGAAAGAGAAGCAGTCTGTTCCAACACTTCAATTCACTGTGCGAAGTGAATGGAGTGTTGCCTCACTTTCTAAATGCTGTCCTTTCAGAGAAAATCCCTTTCCATTGAAAGTGCCTTAAACTACTTTCAAGCATTCACAAAAAACTCACATGCGTTTCTCTGAAATAGAAGCAGTCTGTTCCAACACTTCAATTCACTGTGCGAAGTGAATGGAGTGTTGCTTCACTTTCTAAATGCTGTCCTTTCAGAGAAAATCCCTTTCCTTTGAATGTGCCTTAAGCTACTTACAAGCATTCAAAAGAAACTCACATGCATTTCTCTGAAAGAGAAGCAATCTGTTCCAACACTTCAATTCTCTGTGCGAAGTGAATGGAGTGTTGCTTCACTTTCTAAACGCTGTCCTTTCAGAGAAAATCACTTTCCTTTTAAAGTGCCTTAAGCTACTTGCAAGCATTCACAAGAAACACTAATGCATTTCTATGAAAGAGAAGCAGTCTGTTCCAACACTTCAATTCATTGCGCGAAGGGAATGGAGTGTTGCTTTGCTTTCTAAATGCTGTCCTTTCAGAGAAAATCACTTTCCTTTGAAAGAGCCTTAAGCTACTTACAAGCATTCAACAGAAACTCACATGCATTTCTCTGAAAGAGAAGCAGTCTGTTCCAACACTTCAATTCACTGTACAAAGTGAATGGAGTGTTGCTTCACTTTCTAAATGCTGTCCTTTCAGAGAAAATCACTTTCCTTTGAAAGTGCCTTAAGCAACTTGCAAGAATTCACAAGAAACTCACATGCGTTTCTCTGAAAGAGAAGCAGTCTGTTCCAACACTTCAATTCACTGTGCGAAGTGAATGGAGTGTTGCCTCACTTTCTAAATGCTGTCCTTTCAGAGAAAATCACTTTCCTTTGAAACTGCCTTAAGCTACATGCAAGCATTCACCAGAAACTCACATGCGTTTCTCTGAAAGAGAAGCAGTCTGTTCCAACACTTCAATTCACTGTGCGAAGTGAATGGAGTGTTGCTTCACTTTCTAAATGCTGTCCTTTCAGAGAAAATCACTTTCCTTTGAAAGTGCCTTAAGCTACTTGCAAGCATTAGGAAGAAACTCACATGCGTTTCTCTGAAAGAGGAGCAGTCTTTTCCAACACTTCAATTCACTGTGTGAAGTGAATGGGGTGTTGCCTCACTTTCTAAATGCTGTCCTTTCAGAGAAAATCACTTTCCTTTGAAAGTGCCTTAAGCTACTTACAAGCATTCAACAGAAACTCACATGCGTTTCTCTGAAAGAGAAGCAGTCTGTTCCAACACTTCAATTCACTGTGCGAAGTGAATGGAGTGTTGCTTCACTTTCTAAATTATGTCCTTTCAGAGAAAATCACTTTCCTTTGAAAGTGCTTTAAGCTACTTACAAGCATTCAACAGAAACTCATATGCGTTTCTCTGAAAGAGAAGCAGTCTGTTCCAACACTTCAATTCACTGTGCGAAGTGAATGGAGTGTTGATTCACTTTCTAAATGCTGTCCTTTCGGAGAAAATAACTTTCCTTTGAAAGTGCCTTAAGCTATTTGCAAGCATTCACAAGAAACACTAATGCGTTTCTATGAAAGAGAAGCAGTCTGTTCCAACACTTCAGTTCATTGCGCGAAGGGTATGGAGTGTTGCTTTACTTTCTAAATGCTGTCCTTTCAGAGAAAATCACTTTCCTTTGAAAGAGCCTTAAGCTACTTACAAGCATTCAACAGAAACTCACATGCATTTCTCTGAAAGAGAAGCAGTCTGTTCCAACACTTCAATTCACTGTACAAAGTGAATGGAGTGTTGCTTCACTTTCTAAATGCTATCCTTTCAGAGAAAATCACTTTCCTTTGAAAGTGCCTTAAGCAACTTGCAAGCATTCACAAGAAACACTAATGCGTGTCTATGAAAGAGAAGCACTCTGTTCCAACACTTCAATTCACTGCACGAAGGGAATGGAGTGTTGCTTCACTTTCTAAATGCTGTCCTTTCAGAGAAAATCACTTTCCTTTGAAAGTGCCTTAAGCTACTTACAGGCATTCACCAGAAACTCACATGTGTTTCTCTGAAAGAGAAGCAGTCTGTTCCAACACTTCAATTCACTGTGTGAAGTGAATGGAGTGTTGCGTCACTTTCTAAATGCTGTCCAATCAGAGAAAATCACTTTCCTTTGAAAGTGCCTTAAGCTACTTGCAAGCATTAGGAAGAAACTCACATGCGTTTCTCTGAAAGAGAAGCAGTTTGTTCCAACACTTCAATTCACTGTGCGAAGTGAATGGAGTGTTGCTTCACTTTCTAAATTCTGTCCTTTCAGAGAAAATCTCTTTCCTTTGAAAGTGCCTTAAACTACTTTCAAGCATTCACAAAAAACTCACATGCGTTTTTGTGAAAGAGAAGCAGTCTGTTCCAACACTTCAATTCACTGTGCGAAGTGAATGGAGTGTTGCTTCAGTTTCTAAATGCTGTCCTTTCAGAGAAAATCACTTTCCTTTGAAAGTGCCTTAAGCAACTTGCAAGAATTCACAAGAAACTCACATGCGTTTCTCTGAAAGAGAAGCAGTCTGTTCCAACACTTCAATTCACTGTGCGAAGTGAATGGAGTGTTGCTTCACTTTCTAAATGCTGTCCTTTCAGAGAAAATCACTTTCCTTTGAAAGTGCCTTAAGCTACTTGCAAGCATTAGGAAGAAACTCACATGCGTTTCTCTGAAAGAGAAGCAGTCTGTTCCAACACTTCAATTCACTGTGCGAAGTGAATGGAGTGTTGCCTCACTTTCTAAATGCTGTCCTTTCAGAGAAAATCACTTTCCATTGAAAGTGCCTTAAACTACTTTCAAGCATTCACAAAAAACTCACATGCCTTTCTCTGAAAGAGAAGCAGTCTGTTCCAACACTTCAATTCACTGTGCGAAGTGAATGGAGTGTTGCTTCACTTTCTAAATGCTGTCCTTTCAGAGAAAATCCCTTTCCTTTGAATGTGACTTAAGCTACTTACAAGCATTTAACAGAAACTCACGTGCATTTCTCTGAAAGAGAAGCAATCTGTTCCAACACTTCAATTCTCTGTGCGAAGTGAATGGAGTGTTGCTTCACTTTCTAAATGCTGTCCTTTCAGAGAAAATCACTTTCCTTTGAAAGTGCATTAAACTACTTTCAAGCATTCACAAAAAACTCACATGCGTTTCTCTGAAAGAGAAGCAGTCTGTTCCAACACTTCAATTCACTGTGCGAAGTGAATGGAGTGTTGCTTCACTTTCTAAATGCTGTCCTTTCAGAGAAAATCACTTTCCTTTGAAAGTGCCTTAAGCAACTTGCAAGAATTCACAAGAAACTCACATGCGTTTCTCTGAAAGAGAAGCAGTCTGTTCCAACACTTCAGTTCACTGTGCGAAGTGAATGGAGTGTTGCTTCACTTTCTAAATGCCGTCCTTACAGAGAAAATCACTTTCCTTTGAAACTGCCTTAAGCTACTTGCAAGCATTAGGAAGAAACTCACATGCGTTTCTCTGAAAGAGAAGCAGTCTGTTCCAACACTTCAATTCACTGTGCGAAGTGAATGGAGTGTTGCTTCACTTTCTTAATGCTGTCCTTTCAGAGAAAATCACTTTCCTTTGAAAGTGCCTTAAGCTATTTGCAAGCATTCACAAGAAACACTAATGCGTTTCTATTAAAGAGAAGCAGTCTGTTCCAACACTTCAGTTCATTTCGCGAAGGGTATGGAGTGTTGCTTTACTTTCTAAATGCTGTCCTTTCAGAGAAAATCACTTTCCTTTGAAAGAGCCTTAAGCTACTTACAAGCATTCAACAGAAACTCACATGCATTTCTCTGAAAGAGAAGCAGTCTGTTCCAACACTTCAATTCACTGTACAAAGTGAATGGAGTGTTGCTTCACTTTCTAAATGCTATCCTTTCAGAGAAAATCACTTTCCTTTGAAAGTGCCTTAAGCAACTTGCAAGCATTCACAAGAAACACTAATGCGTTTCAATGAAAGAGAAGCACTCTGTTCCAACACTTCAATTCACTGCACGAAGGGAATGGAGTGTTACTTCACTTTCTAAATGCTGTCCTTTCAGAGAAAATCACTTTCCTTTGAAAGTGCCTTAAGCTACTTACAGGCATTCACCAGAAACTCACATGTGTTTCTCTGAAAGAGAAGCAGTCTGTTCCAACACTTCAATTCACTGTGTGAAATGAATGGAGTGTTGCGTCATTTTCTAAATGCTGTCCAATCAGAGAAAATCACTTTCCTTTGAAAGTGCCTTAAGCTACTTGCAAGCATTAGGAAGAAACTCACATGCGTTTCTCTGAAAGAGAAGCAGTCTGTTCCAACACTTCAATTCACTGTGCGAAGTGAATGGAGTGTTGCTTCACTTTCTAAATTCTGTCCTTTCAGAGAAAATCACTTTCCTTTGAAAGTGCCTTAAACTACTTTCAAGCATTCACAAAAAACTCACATGCGTTTTTGTGAAAGAGAAGCAGTCTGTTCCAACACTTCAATTCACTCTGCGAAGTGAATGGAGTGTTGCTTCAGTTTCTAAATGCTGTCCTTTCAGAGAAAATCACTTTCCTTTGAAAGTGCCTTAAGCAACTTGCAAGAATTCACAAGAAACTCACATGCGTTTCTCTGAAAGAGAAGCAGTCTGTTCCAACACTTCAATTCACTGTGCGAAGTGAATGGAGTGTTGCTTCACTTTCTAAATGCTGTCCTTTCAGAGAAAATCACTTTCCTTTGAAAGTGCCTTAAGCTACTTGCAAGCATTAGGAAGAAACTCACATGCGTTTCTCTGAAAGAGAAGCAGTCTGTTCCAACACTTCAATTCACTGTGCGAAGTGAATGGAGTGTTGCCTCACTTTCTAAATGCTGTCCTTTCAGAGAAAATCACTTTCCATTGAAAGTGCCTTAAACTACTTTCAAGCATTCACAAAAAACTCACATGCGTTTCTCTGAAAGAGAAGCAGTCTGTTCCAACACTTCAATTCACTGTGCGAAGTGAATGGAGTGTTGCTTCACTTTCTAAATGCTGTCCTTTCAGAGAAAATCCCTTTCCTTTGAATGTGCCTTAAGCTACTTACAAGCATTCAACAGAAACTCACGTGCATTTCTCTGAAAGAGAAGCAATCTGTTCCAACACTTCAATTCTCTGTACGAAGTGAATGGAGTGTTGCTTCACTTTCTAAATGCTGTCCTTTCAGAGAAAATCACTTTCCTTTGAAAGTGCCTTAAACTACTTTCAAGCATTCACAAAAAACTCACATGCGTTTCTCTGAAAGAGAAGCAGTCTGTTCCAACACTTCAATTCACTGTGCGAAGTGAATGGAGTGTTGCTTCAGTTTCTAAATGCTGTCCTTTCAGAGAAAATCACTTTCCTTTGAAAGTGCCTTAAGCAACTTGCAAGAATTCACAAGAAACTCACATGCGTTTCTCTGAAAGAGAAGCAGTCTGTTCCAACACTTCAGTTCACTGTGCGAAGTGAATGGAGTGTTGCTTCACTTTCTAAATGCTGTCCTTTCAGAGAAAATCACTTTCCTTTGAAAGTGCCTTAAGCTACTTGCAAGCATTAGGAAGAAATTCACATGCGTTTCTCTGAAAGAGAAGCAGTCTGTTCCAACACTTCAATTCACTGTGCGAAGTGAATGGAGTGTTGCTTCACTTTGTAAATGCTGTCCTTTCAGAGAAAATCACTTTCCTTTGAAAGTGCCTTAAGCTACTTGCAAGCATTAGGAAGAAACTCACATGCGTTTCTCTGAAAGAGAAGCAGTCTTTTCCAACACTTCAATTCACTGTGTGAAGTGAATGGAGTGTTGCCTCACTTTCTAAATGCTGTCCTTTCAGAGAAAATCACTTTCCTTTGAAAGTGCCTTAAGCTACCTACAAGCATTCACCAGAAACTCACATGCGTTTTTCTGAAAGAGAAGCAGTCTGTTCCAACACTTCAATTCACTGTGCGAAGTGAATGGAGTGTTGCTTCACTTTCTAAATTATGTCCTTTCAGAGAAAATCACTTTCCTTTGAAAGTGCCTTAAGCTACTTAAAAGCATTCAACAGAAACTCACATGCGTTTCTCTGAAAGAGAAGCAGTCTGTTCCAACACTTCAATTCACTGTGCGAAGTGAATGGAGCGTTGCTTCACTTTGTAAATGCTGTCCTTTCAGAGAAAATCACTTTCCTTTGAAACTGCCTTAAGCTACTTGCAAGCATTAGGAAGAAACTCACATGCGTTTCTCTGAAAGAGAAGCAGTCTGTTCCAACACTTCAATTCACTGTGCGAAGTGAATGGAGTGTTGCTTCACTTTGTAAATGCTGTCCTTTCAGAGAAAATCACTTTCCTTTGAAAGTGCCTTAAGCTACTTGCAAGCATTAGGAAGAAACTCACATGCGTTTCTCTGAAAGAGAAGCAGTCTTTTCCAACACTTCAATTCACTGTGTGAAGTGAATGGAGTGTTGCCTCACTTTCTAAATGCTGTCCTTTCAGAGAAAATCACTTTCCTTTGAAAGTGCCTTAAGCTACTTACAAGCATTCAACAGAAACTCACATGCGTTTCTCTGAAAGAGAAGCAGTCTGTTCCAACACTTCAATTCACTGTGCGAAGTGAATGGAGTGTTGCTTCACTTTCTAAATTATGTCCTTTCAGAGAAAATCACTTTCCTTTGAAAGTGCCTTAAGCTACTTACAAGCATTCAACAGAAACTCACATGCGTTTCTCTGAAAGAGAAGCAGTCTGTTCCAACACTTCAATTCACTGTGAGAAGTGAATGGAGTGTTGCTTCACTTTCTAAATGCTGTCCTTTCGGAGAAAATAACTTTCCTTTGAAAGTGCCTTAAACTACTTTCAAGCATTCATAAAAAACTCACATGTGTTTCTCTGAAAGAGAAGCAGTCTGTTCCAACACGTCAGTTCACTGTGCGAAGTGAATGGAGTGTTGCTTCACTTTCTAAATGCTGTCCTTTCAGAGAAAATCACTTTCCTTTGATAGTGCCTTAAGCTACTTGCAAGCATTAGGAAGAAACTCACATGCGTTTCTCTGAAAGAGAAGCAGTCTGTTCCAACACTTCAATTCACTGTGTGAAGTGAATAGAGTGTTGCCTCACTTTCTAAATGCTGTCCTTTCAGAGAAAATCACTTTCTTTGAAAGTGCCTTAAGCTACTTACAAGCATTTAACAGAAACTCACATGCGTTTCTCTGAAAGAGAAGCAGTCTGTTCCAACACTTCAATTTACTGTGCGAAGTGAATGGAGTGTTGCTTCACTTTCTAAATGCTGTCCTTTCAGAGAAAATCACTTTCCGTTCAAAGTGCCTTAAGCTACTTACAAGCATTCACCAGAAACTCACATGCGTTTCTCTGAAAGAGAAGCAGTCTGTTCCAACACTTCAATTCACTGTGCGAAGTGAATGGAGTGTTGCTTCACTTTCTAAATGCTGTCCTTTCAGAGAAAATCACTTTCCTTTGAAAGTGCCTTAAGCTATTTGCAAGCATTCACAAGAAACACTAATGCATTTCTATTAAAGAGAAGCAGTCTGTTCCAACACTTCAGTTCATTGCGCGAAGGGTATGGAGTGTTGCTTTACTTTCTAAATGCTGTCCTTTCAGAGAAAATCACTTTCCTTTGAACGAGCCTTAAGCTACTTACAAGCATTCAACAGAAACTCACATGCATTTCTCTGAAAGAGAAGCAGTCTGTTCCAACACTTCAATTCACTCTACAAAGTGAATGGAGTGTTGCTTCACTTTCTAAATGCTATCCTTTCAGAGAAAATCACTTTCCTTTGAAAGTGCCTTAAGCAACTTGCAAGCATTCACAAGAAACACTAATGCGTTTCTATGAAAGAGAAGCACTCTGTTCCAACACTTCAATTCACTGCACGAAGGGAATGGAGTGTTGCTTCACTTTCTAAATGCTGTCCTTTCAGAGAAAATCACTTTCCTTTGAAAGTGCCTTAAGCTACTTACAGGCATTCACCAGAAACTCACATGTGTTTCTCTGAAAGAGAAGCAGTCTGTTCCAACACTTCAATTCACTGTGTGAAGTGAATGGAGTGTTGCGTCACTTTCTAAATGCTGTCCAATCAGAGAAAATCACTTTCCTTTGAAAGTGCCTTAAGCTACTTGCAAGCATTAGGAAGAAACTCACATGCGTTTCTCTGAAAGAGAAGCAGTCTGTTCCAACACTTCAATTCACTGTGCGAAGTGAATGGAGTGTTGCTTCACTTTCTAAATTCTGTCCTTTCAGAGACAATCACTTTCCTTTGAAAGTGCCTTAAACTACTTTCAAGCATTCACAAAAAACTCACATGCGTTTTTGTGAAAGAGAAGCAGTCTGTTCCAACACTTCAATTCACTCTGCGAAGTGAATGGAGTGTTGCTTCAGTTTCTAAATGCTGTCCTTTCAGAGAAAATCACTTTCCTTTGAAAGTGCCTTAAGCAACTTGCAAGAATTCACAAGAAACTCACATGCGTTTCTCTGAAAGAGAAGCAGTCTGTTCCAACACTTCAATTCACTGTGCGAAGTGAATGGAGTGTTGCTTCACTTTCTAAATGCTGTCCTTTCAGAGAAAATCACTTTCCTTTGAAAGTGCCTTAAGCTACTTGCAAGCATTAGGAAGAAACTCACATGCGTTTCTCTGAAAGAGAAGCAGTCTGTTCCAACACTTCAATTCACTGTGCGAAGTGAATGGAGTGTTGCCTCACTTTCTAAATGCTGTCCTTTCAGAGAAAATCACTTTCCATTGAAAGTGCCTTAAACTACTTTCAAGCATTCACAAAAAACTCACATGCGTTTCTCTGAAAGACAAGCAGTCTGTTCCAACACTTCAATTCACTGTGCGAAGTGAATGGAGTGTTGCTTCATTTTCTAAATGCTGTCCTTTCAGAGAAAATCCCTTTCCTTTGAATGTGCCTTAAGCTACTTACAAGCATTCAACAGAAACTCACGTGCATTTCTCTGAAAGAGAAGCAATCTGTTCCAACACTTCAATTCTCTGTGCGAAGTGAATGGAGTGTTGCTTCACTTTCTAAATGCTGTCCTTTCAGAGAAAATCACTTTCCTTTGAAAGTGCCTTAAACTACTTTCAAGCATTCACAAAAAACTCACATGCGTTTCTCTGAAAGAGAAGCAGTCTGTTCCAACACTTCAATTCACTGTGCGAAGTGAATGGAGTGTTGCTTCAGTTTCTAAATGCTGTCCTTTCAGAGAAAATCACTTTCCTTTGAAAGTGCCTTAAGCAACTTGCAAGAATTCACAAGAAACTCACATGCGTTTCTCTGAAAGAGAAGCAGTCTGTTCCAACACTTCAGTTCACTGTGCGAAGTGAATGGAGTGTTGCTTCACTTTCTAAATGCTGTCCTTTCAGAGAAAATCACTTTCCTTTGAAAGTGCCTTAAGCTACTTGCAAGCATTAGGAAGAAATTCACATGCGTTTCTCTGAAAGAGAAGCAGTCTGTTCCAACACTTCAATTCACTGTGCGAAGTGAATGGAGTGTTGCTTCACTTTGTAAATGCTGTCCTTTCAGATAAAATCACTTTCCTTTGAAAGTGCCTTAAGCTACTTGCAAGCATTAGGAAGAAACTCACATGCGTTTCTCTGAAAGAGAAGCAGTCTTTTCCAACACTTCAATTCACTGTGTGAAGTGAATGGAGTGTTGCCTCACTTTCTAAATGCTGTCCTTTCAGAGAAAATCACTTTCCTTTGAAAGTGCCTTAAGCTACCTACAAGCATTCACCAGAAACTCACATGCGTTTCTCTGAAAGAGAAGCAGTCTGTTCCAACACTTCAATTCACTGTGCGAAGTGAATGGAGTGTTGCTTCACTTTCTAAATTATGTCCTTTCAGAGAAAATCACTTTCCTTTGAAAGTGCCTTAAGCTACTTAAAAGCATTCAACAGAAACTCACATGCGTTTCTCTTAAAGAGAAGCAGTCTGTTCCAACACTTCAATTCACTGTGCGAAGTGAATGGAGCGTTGCTTCACTTTGTAAATGCTGTCCTTTCAGAGAAAATCACTTTCCTTTGAAACTGCCTTAAGCTACTTGCAAGCATTAGGAAGAAACTCACATGCGTTTCTCTGAAAGAGAAGCAGTCTGTTCCAACACTTCAATTCACTGTGCGAAGTGAATGGAGTGTTGCTTCACTTTGTAAATGCTGTCCTTTCAGAGAAAATCACTTTCCTTTGAAAGTGCCTTAAGCTACTTGCAAGCATTAGGAAGAAACTCACATGCCTTTCTCTGAAAGAGAAGCAGTCTTTTCCAACACTTCAATTCACTGTGTGAAGTGAATGGAGTGTTGCCTCACTTTCTAAATGCTGTCCTTTCAGAGAAAATCACTTTCCTTTGAAAGTGCCTTAAGCTACTTACAAGCATTCAACAGAAACTCACATGCGTTTCTCTGAAAGAGAAGCAGTCTGTTGCAACACTTCAATTCACTGTGCGAAGTGAATGGAGTGTTGCTTCACTTTCTAAATTATGTCCTTTCAGAGAAAATCACTTTCCTTTGAAAGTGCCTTAAGCTACTTACAAGCATTCAACAGAAACTCACATGCGTTTCTCTGAAAGAGAAGCAGTCTGTTCTAACACTTCAATTCACTGTGAGAAGTGAATGGAGTGTTGCTTCACTTTCTAAATGCTGTCCTTTCGGAGAAAATAACTTTCCTTTGAAAGTGCCTTAAACTACTTTCAAGCATTCATAAAAAACTCACATGTGTTTCTCTGAAAGAGAAGCAGTCTGTTCCAATACTTCAGTTCACTGTGCGAAGTGAATGGAGTGTTGCTTCACTTTCTAAATGCTGTCCTTTCAGAGAAAATCACTTTCCTTTGATAGTGCCTTAAGCTACTTGCAAGCATTAGGAAGAAACTCACATGCGTTTCTCTGAAAGAGAAGCAGTCTGTTCCAACACTTCAATTCACTGTGTGAAGTGAATAGAGTGTTGCCTCACTTTCTAAATGCTGTCCTTTCAGAGAAAATCACTTTCTTTGAAAGTGCCTTAAGCTACTTACAAGCATTTAAAAGAAACTCACATGCGTTTCTCTGAAAGAGAAGCAGTCTGTTCCAACACTTCAATTTACTGTGCGAAGTGAATGGAGTGTTGCTTCACTTTCTAAATGCTGTCCTTTCAGAGAAAATCACTTTCCGTTCAAAGTGCCTTAAGCTACTTACAAGCATTCACCAGAAACTCACATGCGTTTCTCTGAAAGAGAAGCAGTCTGTTCCAACACTTCAATTCACTGTGCGAAGTGAATGGAGTGTTGCTTCACTTTCTAAATGCTGTCCTTTCAGAGAAAATCACTTTCCTTTGAAAGTGCCTTAAGCTATTTGCAAGCATTCACAAGAAACACTAATGCGTTTCTATTAAAGAGAAGCAGTCTGTTCCAACACTTCAGTTCATTGCGCGAAGGGTATGGAGTGTTGCTTTACTTTCTAAATGCTGTCCTTTCAGAGAAAATCACTTTCCTTTGAACGAGCCTTAAGCTACTTACAAGCATTCAACAGAAACTCACATGCATTTCTCTGAAAGAGAAGCAGTCTGTTCCAACACTTCAATTCACTGTACAAAGTGAATGGAGTGTTGCTTCACTTTCTAAATGCTATCCTTTCAGAGAAAATCACTTTCCTTTGAAAGTGCCTTAAGCAACTTGCAAGCATTCACAAGAAACACTAATGCGTTTCTATGAAAGAGAAGCACTCTGTTCCAACACTTCAATTCACTGCACGAAGGGAATGGAGTGTTGCTTCACTTTCTAAATGCTGTCCTTTCAGAGAAAATCACTTTCCTTTGAAAGTGCCTTAAGCTACTTACAGGCATTCACCAGAAACTCACATGTGTTTCTCTGAAAGAGAAGCAGTCTGTTCCAACACTTCAATTCACTGTGTGAAGTGAATGGAGTGTTGCGTCACTTTCTAAATGCTGTCCAATCAGAGAAAATCACTTTCCTTTGAAAGTGCCTTAAGCTACTTGCAAGCATTAGGAAGAAACTCACATGCGTTTCTCTGAAAGAGAAGCAGTCTGTTCCAACACTTCAATTCACTGTGCGAAGTGAATGGAGTGTTGCTTCACTTTCTAAATTCTGTCCTTTCAGAGACAATCACTTTCCTTTGAAAGTGCCTTAAACTACTTTCAAGCATTCACAAAAAACTCACATGCATTTTTGTGAAAGAGAAGCAGTCTGTTCCAACACTTCAATTCACTCTGCGAAGTGAATGGAGTGTTGCTTCAGTTTCTAAATGCTGTCCTTTCAGAGAAAATCACTTTCCTTTGAAAGTGCCTTAAGCAACTTGCTAGAATTCACAAGAAACTCACATGCGTTTCTCTGAAAGAGAAGCAGTCTGTTCCAACACTTCAATTCACTGTGCGAAGTGAATGGAGTGTTGCTTCACTTTCTAAATGCTGTCCTTTCAGAGAAAATCACTTTCCTTTGAAAGTGCCTTAAGCTACTTGCAAGCATTAGGAAGAAACTCACATGCGTTTCTCTGAAAGAGAAGCAGTCTGTTCCAACACTTCAATTCACTGTGCGAAGTGAATGGAGTGTTGCCTCACTTTCTAAATGCTGTCCTTTCAGAGAAAATCACTTTCCATTGAAAGTGCCTTAAACTACTTTCAAGCATTCACAAAAATCTCACATGCGTTTCTCTGAAAGAGAAGCAGTCTGTTCCAACACTTCAGTTCACTGTGCGAAGTGAATGGAGTGTTGCTTCAGTTTCTAAATGCTGTCCTTTCAGAGAAAATCCCTTTCCTTTGAATGTGCCTTAAGCTACTTACAAGCATTCAACAGAAACTCACGTGCATTTCTCTGAAAGAGAAGCAATCTGTTCCAACACTTCAATTCACTGTGTGAAGTGAATGGAGTGTTGCCTCACTTTCTAAATGCTGTCCTTTCAGAGAAAATCACTTTCCTTTGAAAGTGCCTTAAGCTACCTACAAGCATTCACCAGAAACTCACATGCGTTTCTCTGAAAGAGAAGCAGTCTGTTCCAACACTTCAATTCACTGTGCGAAGTGAATGGAGTGTTGCTTCACTTTCTAAATTATGTCCTTTCAGAGAAAATCACTTTCCTTTGAAAGTGCCTTAAGCTACTTAAAAGCATTCAACAGAAACTCACATGCGTTTCTCTTAAAGAGAAGCAGTCTGTTCCAACACTTCAATTCACTGTGCGAAGTGAATGGAGCGTTGCTTCACTTTGTAAATGCTGTCCTTTCAGAGAAAATCACTTTCCTTTGAAACTGCCTTAAGCTACTTGCAAGCATTAGGAAGAAACTCACATGCGTTTCTCTGAAAGAGAAGCAGTCTGTTCCAACACTTCAATTCACTGTGCGAAGTGAATGGAGTGTTGCTTCACTTTGTAAATGCTGTCCTTTCAGAGAAAATCACTTTCCTTTGAAAGTGCCTTAAGCTACTTGCAAGCATTAGGAAGAAACTCACATGCCTTTCTCTGAAAGAGAAGCAGTCTTTTCCAACACTTCAATTCACTGTGTGAAGTGAATGGAGTGTTGCCTCACTTTCTAAATGCTGTCCTTTCAGAGAAAATCACTTTCCTTTGAAAGTGCCTTAAGCTACTTACAAGCATTCAACAGAAACTCACATGCGTTTCTCTGAAAGAGAAGCAGTCTGTTCCAACACTTCAATTCACTGTGCGAAGTGAATGGAGTGTTGCTTCACTTTCTAAATTATGTCCTTTCAGAGAAAATCACTTTCCTTTGAAAGTGCCTTAAGCTACTTACAAGCATTCAACAGAAACTCACATGCGTTTCTCTGAAAGAGAAGCAGTCTGTTCTAACACTTCAATTCACTGTGAGAAGTGAATGGAGTGTTGCTTCACTTTCTAAATGCTGTCCTTTCGGAGAAAATAACTTTCCTTTGAAAGTGCCTTAAACTACTTTCAAGCATTCATAAAAAACTCACATGTGTTTCTCTGAAAGAGAAGCAGTCTGTTCCAATACTTCAGTTCACTGTGCGAAGTGAATGGAGTGTTGCTTCACTTTCTAAATGCTGTCCTTTCAGAGAAAATCACTTTCCTTTGATAGTGCCTTAAGCTACTTGCAAGCATTAGGAAGAAACTCACATGCGTTTCTCTGAAAGAGAAGCAGTCTGTTCCAACACTTCAATTCACTGTGTGAAGTGAATAGAGTGTTGCCTCACTTTCTAAATGCTGTCCTTTCAGAGAAAATCACTTTCTTTGAAAGTGCCTTAAGCTACTTACAAGCATTTAAAAGAAACTCACATGCGTTTCTCTGAAAGAGAAGCAGTCTGTTCCAACACTTCAATTTACTGTGCGAAGTGAATGGAGTGTTGCTTCACTTTCTAAATGCTGTCCTTTCAGAGAAAATCACTTTCCGTTCAAAGTGCCTTAAGCTACTTACAAGCATTCACCAGAAACTCACATGCGTTTCTCTGAAAGAGAAGCAGTCTGTTCCAACACTTCAATTCACTGTGCGAAGTGAATGGAGTGTTGCTTCACTTTCTAAATGCTGTCCTTTCAGAGAAAATCACTTTCCTTTGAAAGTGCCTTAAGCTATTTGCAAGCATTCACAAGAAACACTAATGCGTTTCTATTAAAGAGAAGCAGTCTGTTCCAACACTTCAGTTCATTGCGCGAAGGGTATGGAGTGTTGCTTTACTTTCTAAATGCTGTCCTTTCAGAGAAAATCACTTTCCTTTGAACGAGCCTTAAGCTACTTACAAGCATTCAACAGAAACTCACATGCATTTCTCTGAAAGAGAAGCAGTCTGTTCCAACACTTCAATTCACTGTACAAAGTGAATGGAGTGTTGCTTCACTTTCTAAATGCTATCCTTTCAGAGAAAATCACTTTCCTTTGAAAGTGCCTTAAGCAACTTGCAAGCATTCACAAGAAACACTAATGCGTTTCTATGAAAGAGAAGCACTCTGTTCCAACACTTCAATTCACTGCACGAAGGGAATGGAGTGTTGCTTCACTTTCTAAATGCTGTCCTTTCAGAGAAAATCACTTTCCTTTGAAAGTGCCTTAAGCTACTTACAGGCATTCACCAGAAACTCACATGTGTTTCTCTGAAAGAGAAGCAGTCTGTTCCAACACTTCAATTCACTGTGTGAAGTGAATGGAGTGTTGCGTCACTTTCTAAATGCTGTCCAATCAGAGAAAATCACTTTCCTTTGAAAGTGCCTTAAGCTACTTGCAAGCATTAGGAAGAAACTCACATGCGTTTCTCTGAAAGAGAAGCAGTCTGTTCCAACACTTCAATTCACTGTGCGAAGTGAATGGAGTGTTGCTTCACTTTCTAAATTCTGTCCTTTCAGAGACAATCACTTTCCTTTGAAAGTGCCTTAAACTACTTTCAAGCATTCACAAAAAACTCACATGCATTTTTGTGAAAGAGAAGCAGTCTGTTCCAACACTTCAATTCACTCTGCGAAGTGAATGGAGTGTTGCTTCACTTTCTAAATGCTGTCCTTTCAGAGAAAATCACTTTCCTTTGAAAGTGCCTTAAACTACATTCAAGCATTCACAAAAAACTCACATGCGTTTCTCTGAAAGAGAAGCAGTCTGTTCCAACACTTCAATTCACTGTGCGAAGTGAATGGAGTGTTGCTTCACTTTCTAAATGCTGTCCTTTCAGAGAAAATCACTTTCCTTTGAAAGTGCCTTAAGCTACTTGCAAGCATTAGGAAGAAACTCACATGCGTTTCTCTGAAAGAGAAGCAGTCTGTTCCAACACTTCAATTCACTGTGCGAAGTGAATGGAGTGTTGCCTCACTTTCTAAATGCTGTCCTTTCAGAGAAAATCACTTTCCATTGAAAGTGCCTTAAACTACTTTCAAGCATTCACAAAAATCTCACATGCGTTTCTCTGAAAGAGAAGCAGTCTGTTCCAACACTTCAGTTCACTGTGCGAAGTGAATGGAGTGTTGCTTCAGTTTCTAAATGCTGTCCTTTCAGAGAAAATCCCTTTCCTTTGAATGTGCCTTAAGCTACTTACAAGCATTCAACAGAAACTCACGTGCATTTCTCTGAAAGAGAAGCAATCTGTTCCAACACTTCAATTCTCTGTGCGAAGTGAATGGAGTGTTGCTTCACTTTCTAAATGCTGTCCTTTCAGAGAAAATCCCTTTCCTTTGAAAGTGCCTTAAACTACTTTCAAGCATTCACAAAAAACTCACATGCGTTTCTCTGAAAGAGAAGCAGTCTGTTCCAACACTTCAATTCACTGTACGAAGTGAATGGAGTGTTGCTTCAGTTTCTAAATGCTGTCCTTTCAGAGAAAATCACTTTCCTTTGAAAGTGCCTTAAGCAACTTGCAAGAATTCACAAGAAACTAACATGCGTTTCTCTGAAAGAGAAGCAGTCTGTTCCAACACTTCAGTTCACTGTGCGAAGTGAATGGAGTGTTGCTTCACTTTCTAAATGCTGTCCTTTCAGAGAAAATCACTTTCCTTTGAAAGTGCCTTAAGCTACTTGCAAGCATTAGGAAGAAATTCACATGCGTTTCTCTGAAAGAGAAGCAGTCTGTTCCAACACTTCAATTCACTGTGCGAAGTGAATGGAGTGTTGCTTCACTTTGTAAATGCTGTCCTTTCAGAGAAAATCACTTTCCTTTGAAAGTGCCTTAAGCTACTTGCAAGCATTAGGAAGAAACTCACATGCGATTCTCTGAAAGAGAAGCAGTCTTTTCCAACACTTCAATTCACTGTGTGAAGTGAATGGAGTGTTGCCTCACTTTCTAAATGCTGTCCTTTCAGAGAAAATCACTTTCCTTTGAAAGTGCCTTAAGCTACCTACAAGCATTCACCAGAAACTCACATGCGTTTCTCTGAAAGAGAAGCAGTCTGTTCCAACACTTCAATTCACTGTGCGAAGTGAATGGAGTGTTGCTTCACTTTCTAAATTATGTCCTTTCAGAGAAAATCACTTTCCTTTGAAAGTGCCTTAAGCTACTTACAAGCATTCAACAGAAACTCACATGCGTTTCTCTGAAAGAGAAGCAGTCTGTTCCAACACTTCAATTCACTGTGCGAAGTGAATGGAGCGTTGCTTCACTTTGTAAATGCTGTCCTTTCAGAGAAAATCACTTTCCTTTGAAAGTGCCTTAAACTACTTTCAAGCATTCATAAAAAACTCACATGTGTTTCTCTGAAAGAGAAGCAGTCTGTTCCAACACTTCAATTCACTGTGCGAAGTGAATGGAGTGTTGCTTCACTTTCTAAATGCTGTCCTTTCAGAGAAAATCACTTTCCTTTGATAGTGCCTTAAGCTACTTGCAAGCATTAGGAAGAAACTCACATGCGTTTCTCTGAAAGAGAAGCAGTCTGTTCCAACACTTCAATTCACTGTGTGAAGTGAATAGAGTGATGCCTCACTTTCTAAATGCTGTCCTTTCAGAGAAAATCACTTTCTTTGAAAGTGCCTTAAGTTACTTACATGCATTTAACAGAAACTCACATGCGTTTCTCTGAAAGAGAAGCAGTCTGTTCCAACACTTCAATTCACTGTGCGAAGTGAATGGAGTGTTGCTTCACTTTCTAAATGCTGTCCTTTTAGAGAAAATCACTTTCCTTTCAAAGTGCCTTAAGCTACTTACAAGCATTCACCAGAAACTCACATGCGTTTCTCTGAAAGAGAAGCAGTCTGTTCCAACACTTCATTCACTGTGCGAAGTGAATGGAGTGTTGCTTCACTTTCTAAATGCTGTCCTTTCAGAGAAAATCACTTTCCTTTGAAAGCGCCTTAAGCTACTTGCAAGCATTCACAAGAAACACTAATGCGTTTCTATGAAACAGAAGCAGTCTGTTCCAACACTTCAGTTCATTGCGCGAAGGGTATGGAGTGTTGCTTTACTTTCTAAATGCTGTCCTTTCAGAGAAAATCAATTTCCTTTGAAAGAGCCTTAAGCTACTTACAAGCATTCAACAGAAACTCACAGGCATTTCTCTGAAAGAGAAGCAGTCTGTTCCAACACTTCAATTCACTGTACAAAGTGATGGAGTGTTGCTTCACTTTCTAAATGCTTTCCTTTCAGAGAAAATCACTTTCCTTTGAAAGTGCCTTAAGCAACTTGCAAGCATTCACAAGAAACACTAATGCGTTTCTATGAAAGAGAAGCACTCTGTTCCAACACTTCAATTCACTGCACGAAGGGAATGGAGTGTTGCTTCACTTTCTAAATGCTGTCCTTTCAGAGAAAATCACTTTCCTTTGAAAGTGCCTTAAGCTACTTACAGGCATTCACCAGAAACTCACATGCGTTTCTCTGAAAGAGAAGCAGTCTGTTCCAACACTTCAATTCACTGTGCGAAGTGAATGGAGTGTTGCGTCACTTTCTAAATGCTGTCCAATCAGAGAAAATCACTTTCCTTTGAAAGTGCCTTAAGCTACTGCAAGCATTAGGAAGAAACTCACATGCGTTTCTCTGAAAGAGAAGCAGTCTGTTCCAACACTTCAATTCACTGTGCGAAGTGAATGGAGTGTTGCTTCACTTTCTAAATTCTGTCCTTTCAGAGAAAATCACTTTCCTTTGAAAGTGCCTTAAACTACTTTCAAGCATTCACAAAAAACTCACATGCGTTTTTGTGAAAGAGAAGCAGTCTGTTCCAACACTTCAATTCACTCTGCGAAGTGAATGGAGTGTTGCTTCAGTTTCTAAATGCTGTCCTTTCAGAGAAAATCACTTTCCTTTGAAAGTGCCTTAAGCAACTTGCAAGAATTCACAAGAAACTCACATGCGTTTCTCTGAAAGAGAAGCAGTCTGTTCCAACACTTCAATTCACTGTGCGAAGTGAATGGAGTGTTACTTCACTTTCTAAATGCTGTCCTTTCAGAGAAAATCACTTTCCTTTGAAAGTGCCTTAAGCTACTTGCAAGCATTAGGAAGAAACTCACATGCGTTTCTCTGAAAGAGAAGCAGTCTGTTCCAACACTTCAATTCACTGTGCGAAGTGAATGGAGTGTTGCCTCACTTTCTAAATGCTGTCCTTTCAGAGAAAATCACTTTCCATTGAAAGTGCCTTAAACTACTTTCAAGCATTCACAAAAAACTCACATGCGTTTCTCTGAAAGAGAAGCAGTCTGTTCCAACACTTCAATTCACTGTGTGAAGTGAATGGAGTGTTGCTTCACTTTCTAAATGCTGTCCTTTCAGAGAAAATCACTTTCCTTTGAAAGTGCCTTAAGCTACTTACAAGCATTCACCAGAAACTCACATGCGTTTCTCTGAAAGAGAAGCAGTCTGTTCCAATACTACAATTCACTCTGCGAAGTGAATGGAGTGTTGCTTCACTTTCTAAATGCTGTCCTTTCAGAGAAAATCACTTTCCTTTGAAAGTGCCTTAAGCTACTTACAAGCATTCACCAGAAACTCACATGTGTTTCTCTGAAAGAGAAGTAGTCTGTTCCAACACTTCAATTCACTGTGCGAAGTGAATGGAGTGTTGCTTCACTTTCTAAATGCTGTCCTTTCAGAGAAAATCACTTTCCTTTGAAAGGTCCTTAAGCTACTTAAAAGCATTCACCAGAAACTCACATGCGTTTCTCTGAAAGAGAAGCAGTCTGTTCCAGCACTTCAATTCACTGTGCGAAGTGAATGGAGTGTTGCTTCACTTTCTAAATGCTATCCTTTCAGAGAAAATCACTTTCATTTAATAGTGCCTTAAGCTACTTGCCAGCATTAGGAAGAAACTCACATGCATTTTTCTGAAAGAGAAGCAGTCTGTTCCAACACTTCAATTCACTGTGCGAAGTGAATGGAGTGTTGCTTCACTTTGTAAATGCTGTCCTTTCAGAGAAAATCACTTTCCTTTGAAAGTGCCTTAAGCTACTTGCAAGCATTAGGAAGAAACTCACATGCGTTTCTCTGAAAGAGAAGCAGTCTTTTCCAACACTTCAATTCACTGTGTGAAGTGAATGGAGTGTTGCCTCACTTTCTAAATGCTGTCCTTTCAGAGAAAATCACTTTCCTTTGAAAGTGCCTTAAGCTACTTACAAGCATTCAACAGAAACTCACATGCGTTTCTCTGAAAGAGAAGCAGTCTGTTCCAACACTTCAATTCACTGTGCGAAGTGAATGGAGTGTTGCTTCACTTTCTAAATTATGTCCTTTCAGAGAAAATCACTTTCCTTTGAAAGTGCCTTAAGCTACTTACAAGCATTCAACAGAAACTCACATGCGTTTCTCTGAAAGAGAAGCAGTCTGTTCTAACACTTCAATTCACTGTGAGAAGTGAATGGAGTGTTGCTTCACTTTCTAAATGCTGTCCTTTCGGAGAAAATAACTTTCCTTTGAAAGTGCCTTAAACTACTTTCAAGCATTCATAAAAAACTCACATGTGTTTCTCTGAAAGAGAAGCAGTCTGTTCCAACACTTCAGTTCACTGTGCGAAGTGAATGGAGTGTTGCTTCACTTTCTAAATGCTGTCCTTTCAGAGAAAATCACTTTCCTTTGATAGTGCCTTAAGCTACTTGCAAGCATTAGGAAGAAACTCACATGCGTTTCTCTGAAAGAGAAGCAGTCTGTTCCAACACTTCAATTCACTGTGTGAAGTGAATAGAGTGTTGCCTCACTTTCTAAATGCTGTCCTTTCAGAGAAAATCACTTTCTTTGAAAGTGCCTTAAGCTACTTACAAGCATTTAAAAGAAACTCACATGCGTTTCTCTGAAAGAGAAGCAGTCTGTTCCAACACTTCAATTTACTGTGCGAAGTGAATGGAGTGTTGCTTCACTTTCTAAATGCTGTCCTTTCAGAGAAAATCACTTTCCGTTCAAAGTGCCTTAAGCTACTTACAAGCATTCACCAGAAACTCACATGCGTTTCTCTGAAAGAGAAGCAGTCTGTTCCAACACTTCAATTCACTGTGCGAAGTGAATGGAGTGTTGCTTCACTTTCTAAATGCTGTCCTTTCAGAGAAAATCACTTTCCTTTGAAAGTGCCTTAAGCTATTTGCAAGCATTCACAAGAAACACTAATGCGTTTCTATTAAAGAGAAGCAGTCTGTTCCAACACTTCAGTTCATTGCGCGAAGGGTATGGAGTGTTGCTTTACTTTCTAAATGCTGTCCTTTCAGAGAAAATCACTTTCCTTTGAACGAGCCTTAAGCTACTTACAAGCATTCAACAGAAACTCACATGCATTTCTCTGAAAGAGAAGCAGTCTGTTCCAACACTTCAATTCACTGTACAAAGTGAATGGAGTGTTGCTTCACTTTCTAAATGCTATCCTTTCAGAGAAAATCACTTTCCTTTGAAAGTGCCTTAAGCAACTTGCAAGCATTCACAAGAAACACTAATGCGTTTCTATGAAAGAGAAGCACTCTGTTCCAACACTTCAATTCACTGCACGAAGGGAATGGAGTGTTGCTTCACTTTCTAAATGCTGTCCTTTCAGAGAAAATCACTTTCCTTTGAAAGTGCCTTAAGCTACTTACAGGCATTCACCAGAAACTCACATGTGTTTCTCTGAAAGAGAAGCAGTCTGTTCCAACACTTCAATTCACTGTGTGAAGTGAATGGAGTGTTGCGTCACTTTCTAAATGCTGTCCAATAAGAGAAAATCACTTTCCTTTGAAAGTGCCTTAAGCTACTTGCAAGCATTAGGAAGAAACTCACATGCGTTTCTCTGAAAGAGAAGCAGTCTGTTCCAACACTTCAATTCACTGTGCGAAGTGAATGGAGTGTTGCTTCACTTTCTAAATTCTGTCCTTTCAGAGAAAATCACTTTCCTTTGAAAGTGCCTTAAACTACTTTCAAGCATTCACAAAAAACTCACATGCGTTTTTGTGAAAGAGAAGCAGTCTGTTCCAACACTTCAATTCACTCTGCGAAGTGAATGGAGTGTTGCTTCAGTTTCTAAATGCTGTCCTTTCAGAGAAAATCACTTTCCTTTGAAAGTGCCTTAAGCAACTTGCAAGAATTCACAAGAAACTCACATGCGTTTCTCTGAAAGAGAAGCAGTCTGTTCCAACACTTCAATTCACTGTGCGAAGTGAATGGAGTGTTGCTTCACTTTCTAAATGCTGTCCTTTCAGAGAAAATCACTTTCCTTTGAAAGTGCCTTAAGCTACTTGCAAGCATTAGGAAGAAACTCACATGCGTTTCTCTGAAAGAGAAGCAGTCTGTTCCAACACTTCAATTCACTGTGCGAAGTGAATGGAGTGTTGCTTCACTTTGTAAATGCTGTCCTTTCAGAGAAAATCACTTTCCTTTGAAAGTGCCTTAAGCTACTTGCAAGCATTAGGAAGAAACTCACATGCGATTCTCTGAAAGAGAAGCAGTCTTTTCCAACACTTCAATTCACTGTGTGAAGTGAATGGAGTGTTGCCTCACTTTCTAAATGCTGTCCTTTCAGAGAAAATCACTTTCCTTTGAAAGTGCCTTAAGCTACCTACAAGCATTCACCAGAAACTCACATGCGTTTCTCTGAAAGAGAAGCAGTCTGTTCCAACACTTCAATTCACTGTGCGAAGTGAATGGAGTGTTGCTTCACTTTCTAAATTATGTCCTTTCAGAGAAAATCACTTTCCTTTGAAAGTGCCTTAAGCTACTTACAAGCATTCAACAGAAACTCACATGCGTTTCTCTGAAAGAGAAGCAGTCTGTTCCAACACTTCAATTCACTGTGCGAAGTGAATGGAGCGTTGCTTCACTTTGTAAATGCTGTCCTTTCAGAGAAAATCACTTTCCTTTGAAAGTGCCTTAAACTACTTTCAAGCATTCATAAAAAACTCACATGTGTTTCTCTGAAAGAGAAGCAGTCTGTTCCAACACTTCAATTCACTGTGCGAAGTGAATGGAGTGTTGCTTCACTTTCTAAATGCTGTCCTTTCAGAGAAAATCACTTTCCTTTGATAGTGCCTTAAGCTACTTGCAAGCATTAGGAAGAAACTCACATGCGTTTCTCTGAAAGAGAAGCAGTCTGTTCCAACACTTCAATTCACTGTGTGAAGTGAATAGAGTGATGCCTCACTTTCTAAATGCTGTCCCTTCAGAGAAAATCACTTTCTTTGAAAGTGCCTTAAGTTACTTACATGCATTTAACAGAAACTCACATGCGTTTCTCTGAAAGAGAAGCAGTCTGTTCCAACACTTCAATTCACTGTGCGAAGTGAATGGAGTGTTGCTTCACTTTCTAAATGCTGTCCTTTCAGAGAAAATCACTTTCCTTTCAAAGTGCCTTAAGCTACTTACAAGCATTCACCAGAAACTCACATGCGTTTCTCTGAAAGAGAAGCAGTCTGTTCCAACACTTCATTCACTGTGCGAAGTGAATGGAGTGTTGCTTCACTTTCTAAATGCTGTCCTTTCAGAGAAAATCACTTTCCTTTGAAAGCGCCTTAAGCTACTTGCAAGCATTCACAAGAAACACTAATGCGTTTCTATGAAACAGAAGCAGTCTGTTCCAACACTTCAGTTCATTGCGCGAAGGGTATGGAGTGTTGCTTTACTTTCTAAATGCTGTCCTTTCAGAGAAAATCAATTTCCTTTGAAAGAGCCTTAAGCTACTTACAAGCATTCAACAGAAACTCACAGGCATTTCTCTGAAAGAGAAGCAGTCTGTTCCAACACTTCAATTCACTGTACAAAGTGATGGAGTGTTGCTTCACTTTCTAAATGCTTTCCTTTCAGAGAAAATCACTTTCCTTTGAAAGTGCCTTAAGCAACTTGCAAGCATTCACAAGAAACACTAATGCGTTTCTATGAAAGAGAAGCACTCTGTTCCAACACTTCAATTCACTGCACGAAGGGAATGGAGTGTTGCTTCACTTTCTAAATGCTGTCCTTTCAGAGAAAATCACTTTCCTTTGAAAGTGCCTTAAGCTACTTACAGGCATTCACCAGAAACTCACATGCGTTTCTCTGAAAGAGAAGCAGTCTGTTCCAACACTTCAATTCACTGTGCGAAGTGAATGGAGTGTTGCGTCACTTTCTAAATGCTGTCCAATCAGAGAAAATCACTTTCCTTTGAAAGTGCCTTAAGCTACTTGCAAGCATTAGGAAGAAACTCACATGCGTTTCTCTGAAAGAGAAGCAGTCTGTTCCAACACTTCAATTCACTGTGCGAAGTGAATGGAGTGTTGCTTCACTTTCTAAATTCTGTCCTTTCAGAGAAAATCACTTTCCTTTGAAAGTGCCTTAAACTACTTTCAAGCATTCACAAAAAACTCACATGCGTTTTTGTGAAAGAGAAGCAGTCTGTTCCAACACTTCAATTCACTCTGCGAAGTGAATGGAGTGTTGCTTCAGTTTCTAAATGCTGTCCTTTCAGAGAAAATCACTTTCCTTTGAAAGTGCCTTAAGCAACTTGCAAGAATTCACAAGAAACTCACATGCGTTTCTCTGAAAGAGAAGCAGTCTGTTCCAACACTTCAATTCACTGTGCGAAGTGAATGGAGTGTTACTTCACTTTCTAAATGCTGTCCTTTCAGAGAAAATCACTTTCCTTTGAAAGTGCCTTAAGCTACTTGCAAGTATTAGGAAGAAACTCACATGCGTTTCTCTGAAAGAGAAGCAGTCTGTTCCAACACTTCAATTCACTGTGCGAAGTGAATGGAGTGTTGCCTCACTTTCTAAATGCTGTCCTTTCAGAGAAAATCACTTTCCATTGAAAGTTCCTTAAACTACTTTCAAGCATTCACAAAAAACTCACATGCGTTTCTCTGAAAGAGAAGCAGTCTGTTCCAACACTTCAATTCACTGTGCGAAGTGAATGGAGTGTTGCTTCACTTTCTAAATGCTGTCCTTTCAGAGAAAATCACTTTCCTTTGAAAGTGCCTTAAGCTACTTACAAGCATTCACCAGAAACTCACATGCGTTTCTCTGAAAGAGAAGCAGTCTGTTCCAATACTACAATTCACTCTGCGAAGTGAATGGAGTGTTGCTTCACTTTCTAAATGCTGTCCTTTCAGAGAAAATCACTTTCCTTTGAAAGTGCCTTAAGCTACTTACAAGCATTCACCAGAAACTCACATGTGTTTCTCTGAAAGAGAAGTAGTCTGTTCCAACACTTCAATTCACTGTGCGAAGTGAATGGAGTGTTGCTTCACTTTCTAAATGCTGTCCTTTCAGAGAAAATCACTTTCCTTTGAAAGGTCCTTAAGCTACTTAAAAGCATTCACCAGAAACTCACATGCGTTTCTCTGAAAGAGAAGCAGTCTGTTCCAGCACTTCAATTCACTGTGCGAAGTGAATGGAGTGTTGCTTCACTTTCTAAATGCTGTCCTTTCAGAGAAAATCACTTTCATTTAATAGTGCCTTAAGCTACTTGCCAGCATTAGGAAGAAACTCACATGCATTTTTCTGAAAGAGAAGCAGTCTGTTCCAACACTTCAATTTACTGTGTGAAGTGAATAGAGTGTTGCCTCACTTTCTAAATGCTGTCCTTTCAGAGAAAATCACTTTCCTTTGAAAGTGCCTTAAGCTACTTACAAGCATTTAACAGAAATTCACATGCGTTTCTCTGAAAGAGAAGCAGTCCGTTCCAACAGTTCAATTCACTGTGCGAAGTGAATGGAGTGTTGCTTCACTTTGTAAATGCTGTCCTTTCAGAGAAAATCACTTTCCTTTGAAAGTGCCTTAAGCTACTTGCAAGCATTAGGAAGAAACTCACATGCGTTTCTCTGAAAGAGAAGCAGTCTGTTCCAACACTTCAATTCACTGTGCGAAGTGAATGGAGTGTTGCCTCACTTTCTAAAGCTGTCCTTTCAGAGAAAATCCCTTTCCATTGAAAGTGCCTTAAACTACTTTCAAGCATTCACAAAAAACTTACATGCGTTTCTCTGAAATAGAAGCAGTCTGTTCCAACACTTCAATTCACTGTGCGAAGTGAATGGAGTGTTGCTTCACTTTCTAAATGCTGTCCTTTCAGAGAAAATCCCTTTCCTTTGAAAGTGCCTTAAGCTACTTACAAGCATTCAAAAGAAACTCACATGCATTTCTCTGAAAGAGAAGCAATCTGTTCCAACACTTCAATTCTCTGTGCGAAGTGAATGGAGTGTTGCTTCACTTTCTAAATGCTGTCCTTTCAGAGAAAATCACTTTCCTTTGAAAGTGCCTTAAGCTACTTGCAAGCATTCACAAGAAACACTAATGCATTTCTATGAAAGGGAAGCAGTCTGTTCCAACACTTCAATTCATTGCAAGAAGGGAATGGAGTGTTGCTTTACTTTCTAAATGCTGTCCTTTCAGAGAAAATCACTTTCCTTTGAAAGAGCCTTAAGCTACTTACAAGCATTCAACAGAAACTCACATGCATTTCTCTGAAAGAGAAGCAGTCTGTTTCAACACTTCAATTCACTGTACAAAGTGAATGGAGTGTTGCTTCACTTTCTAAATGCTGTCCTTTCAGAGAAAATCACTTTCCTTTGAAAGTGCCTTAAGCAACTTGCAAGCATTCACAAGAAACACTAATGCGTTTCTATGAAGAGAAGCACTCTGTTCCAACACTTCAATTCACTGCACGAAGGGAATGGAGTGTTGCTTCACTTTCTAAATGCTGTCCTTTCAGAGAAAATCACTTTCCTTTGAAAGAGCCTTAAGCTACTTACAAGCATTCAACAGAAACTCACATGCATTTCTCTGAAAGAGAAGCAGTCTGTTCCAACACTTCAATTCACTGTACAAAGTGAATGGAGTGTTGCTTCACTTTCTAAATGCTGTCCTTTCAGAGAAAATCACTTTCCTTTGAAAGTGCCTTAAGCTACTTACAAGCATTAGGAAGAAACTCACATGCGTTTCTCTGAAAGAGAAGCAGTCTGTTCCAACACATCAATTCACTGTGCGAAGTGAATGGAGTGTTGCATCACTTTCTAAATTCTGTCCTTTCAGAGAAAATACTTTCCTTTGAAAGTGCCTTAAACTACTTTCAAGCATTCACAAAAAACTCACATGCATTTCTCTCAAAGAGAAGCAGTCTGTTCCAACACTTCAATTCACTGTGCAAAGTGAATGGAGTGTTGCTTCAGTTTCTAAATGCTGTCCTTTCAGAGAAAATCACTTTCCTTTGAAAGTGCCTTAAACTACTTTCAAGCATTCACAAAAAACTCACATGCGTTTCTCTCAAAGAGAAGCAGTCTGTTCCAACACTTCAATTCACTGTGCAAAGTGAATGGAGTGTTGCTTCACTTTCTAAATGCTGTCCTTTCAGAGAAAATCACTTTCCTTTGAAAGTGCCTTAAGCTACTTGCAAGCATTAGGAAGAAACTCACATGCGTTTCTCTGAAAGAGAAGCAGTCTGTTCCAACACTTCAATTCACTGTGTGAAGTGAATGGAGTGTTGCCTCACTTTCTAAATGCTGTCCTTTCAGAGAAAATCACTTTCCTTTGAAAGTGCCTTAAGCTACTTACAAGCATTCAACAGAAACTCACATGCGTTTCTCTGAAAGAGAAGCAGTCTGTTCCAACACTTCAATTCACTGTGCGAAGTGAATGGAGTGTTGCTTCACTTTCTAAATTATGTCCTTTCAGAGAAAATCACTTTCCTTTGAAAGTGCCTTAAGCTACTTACAAGCATTCAACAGAAACTCACATGCGTTTCTCTGAAAGAGAAGCAGTCTGTTCCAACACTTCAATTCACTGTGCGAAGTGAATGGAGTGTTGCTTCACTTTCTAAATGCTGTCCTTTCAGAGAAAATCACTTTCCTTTCAAAGTGCCTTAAGCTACTTACAAGCATTCACCAGAAACTCACATGCGTTTCTCTGAAAGAGAAGCAGTCTGTTCCAACACTTCATTCACTGTGCGAAGTGAATGGAGTGTTGCTTCACTTTCTAAATGCTGTCCTTTCAGAGAAAATCACTTTCCTTTGAAAGCGCCTTAAGCTACTTGCAAGCATTCACAAGAAACACTAATGCGTTTCTATGAAACAGAAGCAGTCTGTTCCAACACTTCAGTTCATTGCGCGAAGGGTATGGAGTGTTGCTTTACTTTCTAAATGCTGTCCTTTCAGAGAAAATCAATTTCCTTTGAAAGAGCCTTAAGCTACTTACAAGCATTCAACAGAAACTCACAGGCATTTCTCTGAAAGAGAAGCAGTCTGTTCCAACACTTCAATTCACTGTACAAAGTGATGGAGTGTTGCTTCACTTTCTAAATGCTTTCCTTTCAGAGAAAATCACTTTCCTTTGAAAGTGCCTTAAGCAACTTGCAAGCATTCACAAGAAACACTAATGCGTTTCTATGAAAGAGAAGCACTCTGTTCCAACACTTCAATTCACTGCACGAAGGGAATGGAGTGTTGCTTCACTTTCTAAATGCTGTCCTTTCAGAGAAAATCACTTTCCTTTGAAAGTGCCTTAAGCTACTTACAGGCATTCACCAGAAACTCACATGCGTTTCTCTGAAAGAGAAGCAGTCTGTTCCAACACTTCAATTCACTGTGCGAAGTGAATGGAGTGTTGCGTCACTTTCTAAATGCTGTCCAATCAGAGAAAATCACTTTCCTTTGAAAGTGCCTTAAGCTACTTGCAAGCATTAGGAAGAAACTCACATGCGTTTCTCTGAAAGAGAAGCAGTCTGTTCCAACACTTCAATTCACTGTGCGAAGTGAATGGAGTGTTGCTTCACTTTCTAAATTCTGTCCTTTCAGAGAAAATCACTTTCCTTTGAAAGTGCCTTAAACTACTTTCAAGCATTCACAAAAAACTCACATGCGTTTTTGTGAAAGAGAAGCAGTCTGTTCCAACACTTCAATTCACTCTGCGAAGTGAATGGAGTGTTGCTTCAGTTTCTAAATGCTGTCCTTTCAGAGAAAATCACTTTCCTTTGAAAGTGCCTTAAGCAACTTGCAAGAATTCACAAGAAACTCACATGCGTTTCTCTGAAAGAGAAGCAGTCTGTTCCAACACTTCAATTCACTGTGCGAAGTGAATGGAGTGTTACTTCACTTTCTAAATGCTGTCCTTTCAGAGAAAATCACTTTCCTTTGAAAGTGCCTTAAGCTACTTGCAAGTATTAGGAAGAAACTCACATGCGTTTCTCTGAAAGAGAAGCAGTCTGTTCCAACACTTCAATTCACTGTGCGAAGTGAATGGAGTGTTGCCTCACTTTCTAAATGCTGTCCTTTCAGAGAAAATCACTTTCCATTGAAAGTTCCTTAAACTACTTTCAAGCATTCACAAAAAACTCACATGCGTTTCTCTGAAAGAGAAGCAGTCTGTTCCAACACTTCAATTCACTGTGCGAAGTGAATGGAGTGTTGCTTCACTTTCTAAATGCTGTCCTTTCAGAGAAAATCACTTTCCTTTGAAAGTGCCTTAAGCTACTTACAAGCATTCACCAGAAACTCACATGCGTTTCTCTGAAAGAGAAGCAGTCTGTTCCAATACTACAATTCACTCTGCGAAGTGAATGGAGTGTTGCTTCACTTTCTAAATGCTGTCCTTTCAGAGAAAATCACTTTCCTTTGAAAGTGCCTTAAGCTACTTACAAGCATTCACCAGAAACTCACATGTGTTTCTCTGAAAGAGAAGTAGTCTGTTCCAACACTTCAATTCACTGTGCGAAGTGAATGGAGTGTTGCTTCACTTTCTAAATGCTGTCCTTTCAGAGAAAATCACTTTCCTTTGAAAGGTCCTTAAGCTACTTAAAAGCATTCACCAGAAACTCACATGCGTTTCTCTGAAAGAGAAGCAGTCTGTTCCAGCACTTCAATTCACTGTGCGAAGTGAATGGAGTGTTGCTTCACTTTCTAAATGCTGTCCTTTCAGAGAAAATCACTTTCATTTAATAGTGCCTTAAGCTACTTGCCAGCATTAGGAAGAAACTCACATGCATTTTTCTGAAAGAGAAGCAGTCTGTTCCAACACTTCAATTTACTGTGTGAAGTGAATAGAGTGTTGCCTCACTTTCTAAATGCTGTCCTTTCAGAGAAAATCACTTTCCTTTGAAAGTGCCTTAAGCTACTTACAAGCATTTAACAGAAATTCACATGCGTTTCTCTGAAAGAGAAGCAGTCCGTTCCAACAGTTCAATTCACTGTGCGAAGTGAATGGAGTGTTGCTTCACTTTGTAAATGCTGTCCTTTCAGAGAAAATCACTTTCCTTTGAAAGTGCCTTAAGCTACTTGCAAGCATTAGGAAGAAACTCACATGCGTTTCTCTGAAAGAGAAGCAGTCTGTTCCAACACTTCAATTCACTGTGCGAAGTGAATGGAGTGTTGCCTCACTTTCTAAATGCTGTCCTTTCAGAGAAAATCCCTTTCCATTGAAAGTGCCTTAAACTACTTTCAAGCATTCACAAAAAACTTACATGCGTTTCTCTGAAATAGAAGCAGTCTGTTCCAACACTTCAATTCACTGTGCGAAGTGAATGGAGTGTTGCTTCACTTTCTAAATGCTGTCCTTTCAGAGAAAATCCCTTTCCTTTGAAAGTGCCTTAAGCTACTTACAAGCATTCAAAAGAAACTCACATGCATTTCTCTGAAAGAGAAGCAATCTGTTCCAACACTTCAATTCTCTGTGCGAAGTGAATGGAGTGTTGCTTCACTTTCTAAATGCTGTCCTTTCAGAGAAAATCACTTTCCTTTGAAAGTGCCTTAAGCTACTTGCAAGCATTCACAAGAAACACTAATGCATTTCTATGAAAGGGAAGCAGTCTGTTCCAACACTTCAATTCATTGCAAGAAGGGAATGGAGTGTTGCTTTACTTTCTAAATGCTGTCCTTTCAGAGAAAATCACTTTCCTTTGAAAGAGCCTTAAGCTACTTACAAGCATTCAACAGAAACTCACATGCATTTCTCTGAAAGAGAAGCAGTCTGTTTCAACACTTCAATTCACTGTACAAAGTGAATGGAGTGTTGCTTCACTTTCTAAATGCTGTCCTTTCAGAGAAAATCACTTTCCTTTGAAAGTGCCTTAAGCAACTTGCAAGCATTCACAAGAAACACTAATGCGTTTCTATGAAGAGAAGCACTCTGTTCCAACACTTCAATTCACTGCACGAAGGGAATGGAGTGTTGCTTCACTTTCTAAATGCTGTCCTTTCAGAGAAAATCACTTTCCTTTGAAAGAGCCTTAAGCTACTTACAAGCATTCAACAGAAACTCACATGCATTTCTCTGAAAGAGAAGCAGTCTGTTCCAACACTTCAATTCACTGTACAAAGTGAATGGAGTGTTGCTTCACTTTCTAAATGCTGTCCTTTCAGAGAAAATCACTTTCCTTTGAAAGTGCCTTAAGCTACTTACAAGCATTAGGAAGAAACTCACATGCGTTTCTCTGAAAGAGAAGCAGTCTGTTCCAACACATCAATTCACTGTGCGAAGTGAATGGAGTGTTGCATCACTTTCTAAATTCTGTCCTTTCAGAGAAAATACTTTCCTTTGAAAGTGCCTTAAACTACTTTCAAGCATTCACAAAAAACTCACATGCATTTCTCTCAAAGAGAAGCAGTCTGTTCCAACACTTCAATTCACTGTGCAAAGTGAATGGAGTGTTGCTTCAGTTTCTAAATGCTGTCCTTTCAGAGAAAATCACTTTCCTTTGAAAGTGCCTTAAACTACTTTCAAGCATTCACAAAAAACTCACATGCGTTTCTCTCAAAGAGAAGCAGTCTGTTCCAACACTTCAATTCACTGTGCAAAGTGAATGGAGTGTTGCTTCACTTTCTAAATGCTGTCCTTTCAGAGAAAATCACTTTCCTTTGAAAGTGCCTTAAGCTACTTGCAAGCATTAGGAAGAAACTCACATGCGTTTCTCTGAAAGAGAAGCAGTCTGTTCCAACACTTCAATTCACTGTGCGAAGTGAATGGAGTGATGCCTCACTTTCTAAATGCTGTCCTTTCAGAGAAAATCACTTTCCTTTGAAAGTGCCTTAAGCTACTTACAAGCATTCAACAGAAACTCACATGCGTTTCTCTGAAAGAGAAGCAGTCTGTTCCAACACTTCAATTCACTGTGCGAAGTGAATGGAGTGTTGCTTCACTTTCTAAATTATGTACTTTCAGAGAAAATCACTTTCCTTTGAAAGTGCCTTAAGCTACTTACAAGCATTCAACAGAAACTCACATGCGTTTCTCTGAAAGAGAAGCAGTCTGTTCCAACACTTCAATTCACTGTGCGAAGTGAATGGAGTGTTGCTTCACTTTCTAAATGCTGTCCTTTCAGAGAAAATCACTTTCCTTTGAAAGTGCCTTAAGCTACTTACAAGCATTAGGAAGAAACTCACATGCGTTTCTCTGAAAGAGAAGCAGTCTGTTCCAACACATCAATTCACTGTGCGAAGTGAATGGAGTGTTGCATCACTTTCTAAATTCTGTCCTTTCAGAGAAAATCACTTTCCTTTGAAAGTGCCTTAAACTACTTTCAAGCATTCACAAAAAACTCACATGCATTTCTCTCAAAGAGAAGCAGTCTGTTCCAACACTTCAATTCACTGTGCAAAGTGAATGGAGTGTTGCTTCAGTTTCTAAATGCTGTCCTTTCAGAGAAAATCACTTTCCTTTGAAAGTGCCTTAAACTACTTTCAAGCATTCACAAAAAACTCACATGCGTTTCTCTCAAAGAGAAGCAGTCTGTTCCAACACTTCAATTCACTGTGCAAAGTGAATGGAGTGTTGCTTCACTTTGTAAATGCTGTCCTTTCAGAGAAAATCACTTTCCTTTGAAAGTGCCTTAAGCTACTTGCAAGCATTAGGAAGAAACTCACATGCGTTTCTCTGAAAGAGAAGCAGTCTGTTCCAACACTTCAATTCACTGTGTGAAGTGAATGGAGTGTTGCCTCACTTTCTAAATGCTGTCCTTTCAGAGAAAATCACTTTCCTTTGAAAGTGCCTTAAGCTACTTACACGCATTCAACAGAAACTCACATGCGTTTCTCTGAAAGAGAAGCAGTCTGTTCCAACACTTCAATTCACTGTGCGAAGTGAATGGAGTGTTGCTTCACTTTCTAAATTATGTCCTTTCAGAGAAAATCACTTTCCTTTGAAAGTGCCTTAAGCTACTTACAAGCATTCAACAGAAACTCACATGTGTTTCTCTGAAAGAAAAGCAGTCTGTTCCAACACTTCAATTCACTGTGCGAAGTGAATGGAGTGTTGCTTCACTTTCTAAATGCTGTCCTTTCAGAGAAAATCACTTTCCTTTGAAAGTGCCTTAAACTACTTTCAAGCATTCATAAAAAACTCACATGTGTTTCTCTGAAAGAGAAGCAGTCTGTTCCAACACTTCAGTTCACTGTGCGAAGTGAATGGAGTGTTGCTTCACTTTCTAAATGCTGTCCTTTCAGAGAAAATCACTTTCCTTTGATAGTGCCTTAAGCTACTTGCAAGCATTAGGAAGAAACTCACATGCGTTTCTCTGAAAGAGAAGCAGTCTGTTCCAACACTTCAATTCACTGTGTGAAGTGAATAGAGTGTTGCCTCACTTTCTAAATGCTGTCCTTTCAGAGAAAATCACTTTCTTTGAAAGTGCCTTAAGCTACTTACAAGCATTTAACAGAAACTCACATGCGTTTCTCTGAAAGAGAAGCAGTCTGTTCCAACACTTCAATTCACTGTGCAAAGTGAATGGAGTGTTGCTTCACTTTCTAAATGCTGTCCTTTCAGAGAAAATCACTTTCCTTTCAAAGTGCCTTAAGCTACTTACAAGCATTCACCAGAAACTCACATGCGTTTCTCTGAAAGAGAAGCAGTCTGTTCCAACACTTCATTCACTGTGCGAAGTGAATGGAGTGTTGCTTCACTTTCTAAATGCTGTCCTTTCAGAGAATATCACTTTCCTTTGAAAGCGCCTTAAGCTACTTGCAAGCATTCACAAGAAACACTAATGCGTTTCTATGAAACAGAAGCAGTCTGTTCCAACACTTCAGTTCATTGCGCGAAGGGTATGGAGTGTTGCTTTACTTTCTAAATGCTGTCCTTTCAGAGAAAATCACTTTCTTTTGAGAGAGCCTTAAGCTACTTACAGGCATTCAACAGAAACTCACATGCATTTCTCTGAAAGAGAAGCAGTCTGTTCCAACACTTCAATTCACTGTACAAAGTGATGGAGTGTTGCTTCACTTTCTAAATGCTATCCTTTCAGAGAAAATCACTTTCCTTTGAAAGTGCCTTAAGCAACTTGCAAGCATTCACAAGAAACACTAATGCGTTTCTATGAAAGAGAAGCACTCTGTTCCAACACTTCAATTCACTGCACGAAGGGAATGGAGTGTTGCTTCACTTTCTAAATGCTGTCCTTTCAGAGAAAATCACTTTCCTTTGAAAGTACCTTAAGCTACTTACAGGCATTCACCAGAAACTCACATGCGTTTTTGTGAAAGAGAAGCAGTCTGTTCCAACACTTCAATTCACTCTGCGAAGTGAATGGAGTGTTGCTTCAGTTTCTAAATGCTGTCCTTTCAGAGAAAATCACTTTCCTTTGAAAGTGCCTTAAGCAACTTGCAAGAATTCACAAGAAACTCACATGCGTTTCTCTGAAAGAGAAGCTGTCTGTTCCAACACTTCAATTCACTGTGCGAAGTGAATGGAGTGTTGCATCACTTTCTAAATGCTGTCCTTTCAGAGAAAATCACTTTCCATTGAAAGTGCCTTAAACTACTTTCAAGCATTAATAAAAAACTCACATGCGTTACTCTGAAAGAGAAGCAGTCTGTTCCAACACTTCAATTCACTGTACAAAGTGAATGGAGTGTTGCTTCACTTTCTAAATGCTGTCCTTTCAGAGAAAATCACTTTCCTTTGAAAGTGCCTTAAGCTACTTACAAGCATTAGGAAGAAACTCACATGCGTTTCTCTGAAAGAGAAGCAGTCTGTTCCAACACATCAATTCACTGTGCGAAGTGAATGGAGTGTTGCATCACTTTCTAAATTCTGTCCTTTCAGAGAAAATACTTTCCTTTGAAAGTGCCTTAAACTACTTTCAAGCATTCACAAAAAACTCACATGCATTTCTCTCAAAGAGAAGCAGTCTGTTCCAACACTTCAATTCACTGTGCAAAGTGAATGGAGTGTTGCTTCAGTTTCTAAATGCTGTCCTTTCAGAGAAAATCACTTTCCTTTGAAAGTGCCTTAAACTACTTTCAAGCATTCACAAAAAACTCACATGCGTTTCTCTCAAAGAGAAGCAGTCTGTTCCAACACTTCAATTCACTGTGCAAAGTGAATGGAGTGTTGCTTCACTTTGTAAATGCTGTCCTTTCAGAGAAAATCACTTTCCTTTGAAAGTGCCTTAAGCTACTTGCAAGCATTAGGAAGAAACTCACATGCGTTTCTCTGAAAGAGAAGCAGTCTGTTCCAACACTTCAATTCACTGTGTGAAGTGAATGGAGTGTTGCCTCACTTTCTAAATGCTGTCCTTTCAGAGAAAATCACTTTCCTTTGAAAGTGCCTTAAGCTACTTACAAGCATTCAACAGAAACTCACATGCGTTTCTCTGAAAGAGAAGCAGTCTGTTCCAACACTTCAATTCACTGTGTGAAGTGAATGGAGTGTTGCTTCACTTTCTAAATTATGTCCTTTCAGAGAAAATCACTTTCCTTTGAAAGTGCCTTAAGCTACTTACAAGCATTCAACAGAAACTCACATGCGTTTCTCTGAAAGAGAAGCAGTCTGTTCCAACACTTCAATTCACTGTGCGAAGTGAATGGAGTGTTGCTTCACTTTCTAAATGCTGTCCTTTCAGAGAAAATAACTTTCCTTTGAAAGTGCCTTAAGCTACTTACAAGCATTAGGAAGAAACTCACATGCGTTTCTCTGAAAGAGAAGCAGTCTGTTCCAACACATCAATTCACTGTGCGAAGTGAATGGAGTGTTGCATCACTTTCTAAATTCTGTCCTTTCAGAGAAAATCACTTTCCTTTGAAAGTGCCTGAAACTACTTTCAAGCATTCACAAAAAACTCACATGCATTTCTCTCAAAGAGAAGCAGTCTGTTCCAACACTTCAATTCACTGTGCAAAGTGAATGGAGTGTTGCTTCAGTTTCTAAATGCTGTCCTTTCAGAGAAAATCACTTTCCTTTGAAAGTGCCTTAAACTACTTTCAAGCATTCACAAAAAACTCACATGCGTTTCTCTCAAAGAGAAGCAGTCTGTTCCAACACTTCAATTCACTGAGCAAAGTGAATGGAGTGTTGCTTCACTTTCTAAATGCTGTCCTTTTAGAGAAAATCACTTTCCTTTGAAAGTGCCTTAAGCTACTTGCAAGCATTAGGAAGAAATTCACATGCGTTTCTCTGAAAGAGAAGCAGTCTGTTCCAACACTTCAATTCACTGTGCAAAGTGAATGGAGTGTTGCTTCACTTTGTAAATGCTGTCCTTTCAGAGAAAATCACTTTCCTTTGAAAGTGCCTTAAGCTACTTGCAAGCATTAGGAAGAAACTCACATGCGTTTCTCTGAAAGAGAAGCAGTCTGTTCCAACACTTCAATTCACTGTGTGAAGTGAATAGAGTGTTGCCTCACTTTCTAAATGCTGTCCTTTCAGAGAAAATCACTTTCTTTGAAAGTGCCTTAAGCTACTTACAAGCATTTAACAGAAACTCACATGCGTTTCTCTGAAAGAGAAGCAGTCTGTTCCAACACTTCAATTCACTGTGCAAAGTGAATGGAGTGTTGCTTCACTTTCTAAATGCTGTCCTTTCAGAGAAAATCACTTTCCTTTCAAAGTGCCTTAAGCTACTTACAAGCATTCACCAGAAACTCACATGCGTTTCTCTGAAAGAGAAGCAGTCTGTTCCAACACTTCATTCACTGTGCGAAGTGAATGGAGTGTTGCTTCACTTTCTAAATGCTGTCCTTTCAGAGAATATCACTTTCCTTTGAAAGCGCCTTAAGCTACTTGCAAGCATTCACAAGAAACACTAATGCGTTTCTATGAAACAGAAGCAGTCTGTTCCAACACTTCAGTTCATTGCGCGAAGGGTATGGAGTGTTGCTTTACTTTCTAAATGCTGTCCTTTCAGAGAAAATCACTTTCTTTTGAGAGAGCCTTAAGCTACTTACAAGCATTCAACAGAAACTCACATGCATTTCTCTGAAAGAGAAGCAGTCTGTTCCAACACTTCAATTCACTGTACAAAGTGATGGAGTGTTGCTTCACTTTCTAAATGCTATCCTTTCAGAGAAAATCACTTTCCTTTGAAAGTGCCTTAAGCAACTTGCAAGCATTCACAAGAAACACTAATGCGTTTCTATGAAAGAGAAGCACTCTGTTCCAACACTTCAATTCACTGCACGAAGGGAATGGAGTGTTGCTTCACTTTCTAAATGCTGTCCTTTCAGAGAAAATCACTTTCCTTTGAAAGTGCCTTAAGCTACTTACAGGCATTCACCAGAAACTCACATGCGTTATTGTGAAAGAGAAGCAGTCTGTTCCAACACTTCAATTCACTCTGCGAAGTGAATGGAGTGTTGCTTCAGTTTCTAAATGCTGTCCTTTCAGAGAAAATCACTTTCCTTTGAAAGTGCCTTAAGCAACTTGCAAGAATTCACAAGAAACTCACATGCGTTTCTCTGAAAGAGAAGCAGTCTGTTCCAACACTTCAATTCACTGTGCGAAGTGAATGGAGTGTTGCCTCACTTTCTAAATGCTGTCCTTTCAGAGAAAATCACTTTCCATTGAAAGTGCCTTAAACTACTTTCAAGCATTAATAAAAAACTCACATGCGTTACTCTGAAAGAGAAGCAGTCTGTTCCAACACTTCAATTCACTGTACAAAGTGAATGGAGTGTTGCTTCACTTTCTAAATGCTGTCCTTTCAGAGAAAATCACTTTCCTTTGAAAGTGCCTTAAGCTACTTACAAGCATTAGGAAGAAACTCACATGCGTTTCTCTGAAAGAGAAGCAGTCTGTTCCAACACATCAATTCACTGTGCGAAGTGAATGGAGTGTTGCATCACTTTCTAAATTCTGTCCTTTCAGAGAAAATACTTTCCTTTGAAAGTGCCTTAAACTACTTTCAAGCATTCACAAAAAACTCACATGCATTTCTCTCAAAGAGAAGCAGTCTGTTCCAACACTTCAATTCACTGTGCAAAGTGAATGGAGTGTTGCTTCAGTTTCTAAATGCTGTCCTTTCAGAGAAAATCACTTTCCTTTGAAAGTGCCTTAAACTACTTTCAAGCATTCACAAAAAACGCACATACGTTTCTCTCAAAGAGAAGCAGTCTGTTCCAACACTTCAATTCACTGTGCAAAGTGAATGGAGTGTTGCTTCACTTTCTAAATGCTGTCCTTTCAGAGAAAATCACTTTCCTTTGAAAGTGCCTTAAGCTACTTGCAAGCATTAGGAAGAAACTCACATGCGTTTCTCTGAAAGAGAAGCAGTCTGTTCCAACACTTCAATTCACTGTGTGAAGTGAATGGAGTGTTGCCTCAGTTTCTAAATGCTGTCCTTTCAGAGAAAATCACTTTCCTTTGAAAGTGCCTTAAGCTACTTACAAGCATTCAACAGAAACTCACATGCGTTTCTCTGAAAGAGAAGCAGTCTGTTCCAACACTTCAATTCACTGTGCGAAGTGAATGGAGTGTTGCTTCACTTTCTAAATTATGTCCTTTCAGAGAAAATCACTTTCCTTTGAAAGTGCCTTAAGCTACTTACAAGCATTAGGAAGAAACTCACATGCGTTTCTCTGAAAGAGAAGCAGTCTGTTCCAACACATCAATTCACTGTGCGAAGTGAATGGAGTGTTGCATCACTTTCTAAATTCTGTCCTTTCAGAGAAAATCACTTTCCTTTGAAAGTGCCTTAAACTACTTTCAAGCATACACAAAAAACTCACATGCATTTCTCTCAAAGAGAAGCAGTCTGTTCCAACACTTCAATTCACTGTGCAAAGTGAATGGAGTGTTGCTTCAGTTTCTAAATGCTGTCCTTTCAGAGAAAATCACTTTCCTTTGAAAGTGCCTTAAACTACTTTCAAGCATTCACAAAAAACTCACATGCGTTTCTCTCAAAGAGAAGCAGTCTGTTCCAACACTTCAATTCACTGTGCAAAGTGAATGGAGTGTTGCTTCACTTTCTAAATGCTGTCCTTTTAGAGAAAATCACTTTCCTTTGAAAGTGCCTTAAGCTACTTGCAAGCATTAGGAAGAAATTCACATGCGTTTCTCTGAAAGAGAAGCAGTCTGTTCCAACACTTCAATTCACTGTGCAAAGTGAATGGAGTGTTGCTTCACTTTGTAAATGCTGTCCTTTCAGAGAAAATCACTTTCCTTTGAAAGTGCCTTAAGCTACTTGCAAGCATTAGGAAGAAACTCACATGCGTTTCTCTGAAAGAGAAGCAGTCTGTTCCAACACTTCAATTCACTGTGTGAAGTGAATGGAGTGTTGCCTCACTTTCTAAATGCTGTCCTTTCAGATAAAATCACTTTCCTTTGAAAGTGCCTTAAGCTACTTACAAGCATTCAACAGAAACTCACATGCGTTTCTCTGAAAGAGAAGCAGTCTGTTCCAACACTTCAATTCACTGTGCGAAGTGAATGGAGTGTTGCTTCACTTTCTAAATTATGTCCTTTCAGAGAAAATCACTTTCCTTTGAAAGTGCCTTAAGCTACTTACAAGCATTCAACAGAAACTCACATGCGTTTCTCTGAAAGAAAAGCAGTCTGTTCCAACACTTCAATTCACTGTGCGAAGTGAATGGAGTGTTGCTTCACTTTCTAAATGCTGTCCTTTCAGAGAAAATCACTTTCCTTTGAAAGTGCCTTAAACTACTTTCAAGCATTCATAAAAAACTCACATGTGTTTCTCTGAAAGAGAAGCAGTCTGTTCCAACACTTCAGTTCACTGTGCGAAGTGAATGGAGTGTTGCTTCACTTTCTAAATGCTGTCCTTTCAGAGAAAATCACTTTCCTTTGATAGTGCCTTAAGCTACTTGCAAGCATTAGGAAGAAACTCACATGCGTTTCTCTGAAAGAGAAGCAGTCTGTTCCAACACTTCAATTCACTGTGTGAAGTGAATAGAGTGTTGCCTCACTTTCTAAATGCTGTCCTTTCAGAGAAAATCACTTTCTTTGAAAGTGCCTTAAGCTACTTACAAGCATTTAACAGAAACTCACATGCGTTTCTCTGAAAGAGAAGCAGTCTGTTCCAACACTTCAATTCACTGTGCAAAGTGAATGGAGTGTTGCTTCACTTTCTAAATGCTGTCCTTTCAGAGAAAATCACTTTCCTTTCAAAGTGCCTTAAGCTACTTACAAGCATTCACCAGAAACTCACATGCGTTTCTCTGAAAGAGAAGCAGTCTGTTCCAACACTTCATTCACTGTGCGAAGTGAATGGAGTGTTGCTTCACTTTCTAAATGCTGTCCTTTCAGAGAATATCACTTTCCTTTGAAAGCGCCTTAAGCTACTTGCAAGCATTCACAAGAAACACTAATGCGTTTCTATGAAACAGAAGCAGTCTGTTCCAACACTTCAGTTCATTGCGCGAAGGGTATGGAGTGTTGCTTTACTTTCTAAATGCTGTCCTTTCAGAGAAAATCACTTTCTTTTGAGAGAGCCTTAAGCTACTTACAAGCATTCAACAGAAACTCACATGCATTTCTCTGAAAGAGAAGCAGTCTGTTCCAACACTTCAATTCACTGTACAAAGTGATGGAGTGTTGCTTCACTTTCTAAATGCTATCCTTTCAGAGAAAATCACTTTCCTTTGAAAGTGCCTTAAGCAACTTGCAAGCATTCACAAGAAACACTAATGCGTTTCTATGAAAGAGAAGCACTCTGTTCCAACACTTCAATTCACTGCACGAAGGGAATGGAGTGTTGCTTCACTTTCTAAATGCTGTCCTTTCAGAGAAAATCACTTTCCTTTGAAAGTGCCTTAAGCTACTTACAGGCATTCACCAGAAACTCACATGCGTTTTTGTGAAAGAGAAGCAGTCTGTTCCAACACTTCAATTCACTCTGCGAAGTGAATGGAGTGTTGCTTCAGTTTCTAAATGCTGTCCTTTCAGAGAAAATCACTTTCCTTTGAAAGTGCCTTAAGCAACTTGCAAGAATTCACAAGAAACTCACATGCGTTTCTCTGAAAGAGAAGCAGTCTGTTCCAACACTTCAATTCACTGTGCGAAGTGAATGGAGTGTTGCCTCACTTTCTAAATGCTGTCCTTTCAGAGAAAATCACTTTCCATTGAAAGTGCCTTAAACTACTTTCAAGCATTAATAAAAAACTCACATGCGTTACTCTGAAAGAGAAGCAGTCTGTTCCAACACTTCAATTCACTGTGCGAAGTGAATGGAGTGTTGCTTCACTTTCTAAATGCTGTCCATTCAGAGAAAATCACTTTCCTTTGAAAGTGCCTTAAGCTACTTGCAAGCATTAGGAAGAAACTCACATGCGTTTCTCTGAAAGAGAAGCAATCTGTTGTAACACTTCAATTCTCTGTGCGAAGTGAATGGAGTGTTGCCTCACTTTCTAAATGCTGTCCTTTCAGAGAAAATCACTTTCCATTGAAAGTGCCTTAAACTACTTTCAAGCATTCAACAGAAACTCACATGCGTTTTTCTGAAAGAGTAGCAGTCTGTTCCAACACTTCAATTCACTGTGCGAAGTGAATGGAGTGTTGCTTCACTTTCTAAATGCTGTCCTTTCAGAGAAAATCACTTTCCTTTGAAAGTGCCTTAAGCTACTTACAAGCATTCACCAGAAACTCACATGCGTTTCTCTGAAAGAGAAGCAGTCTGTTCCAATACTTCAATTCACTCTGCGAAGTGAATGGAGTGTTGCTTCACTTTCTAAATGCTGTCCTTTCAGAGAAAATCACTTTCCTTTGAAAGTGCCTTAAGCTACTTACAAGCATTCACCAGAAACTCACATGCGTTTCTCTGAAAGAGAAGTAGTCTGTTCCAACACTTCAATTCACTATGCGAAGTGAATGGAGTGTTGCTTCACTTTCTAAATGCTGTCCTTTCAGAGAAAATCACTTTCCTTTGAAAGTGCCTTAAGCTACTTACAAGCATTCACCAGAAACTCACATGCGTTTCTCTGAAAGAGAAGCAGTCTGTTCCAGCACTTAATTCACTGTGCGAAGTGAATGGAGTGTTGCTTCACTTTCTAAATGCTGTCCTTTCAGAGAAAATCACTTTCATTTGATAGTGCCTTAAGCTACTTGCCAGCATTAGGCATAAACTCACATGCATTTCTCTGAAAGAGAAGCAGTCTGTTCCAACACTTCAATTCACTGTGTGAAGTGAATAGAGTGTTGCCTCACTTTCTAAATGCTGTCCTTTCAGAGAAAATCACTTTCCTTTGAAAGTGCCTTAAGCTACTTACAAGCATTTAACAGAAATTCACATGCGTTTCTCTGAAAGAGAAGCAGTCCGTTCCAACACTTCAATTCACTGTGCGAAGTGAATGGAGTGTTGCTTCACTTTCTAAATGCTGTCCTATCAGAGAAAATCACTTTCCTTTGAAAGTGCCTTAAGCTACTTGCAAGCATTAGGAAGAAACTCACATGCGTTTCTCTGAAAGAGAAGCAGTCTGTTCCAACACTTCAATTCACTGTGCGAAGTGAATGGAGTGTTGCCTCACTTTCTAAATGCTGTCCTTTCAGAGAAAATCCCTTTCCATTGAAAGTGCCTTAAACTACTTTCAAGCATTCACAAAAAACTCACATGAGTTTCTCTGAAATAGAAGCAGTCTGTTCCAACACTTCAATTCACTGTGCGAAGTGAATGGAGTGTTGCTTCACTTTCTAAATGCTGTCCTTTCAGAGAAAATCCCTTTCCTTTGAATGTGCCTTAAGCTACTTACAAGCATTCAAAAGAAACTCACATGCATTTCTCTGAAAGAGAAGCAATCTGTTCCAACACTTCAATTCATTGCGCGAAGGGAATGGAGTGTTGCTTTACTTTCTAAATGCTGTCCTTTCAGAGAAAATCACTTTCCTTTGAAAGAGCCTTAAGCTACTTACAAGCATTCAACAGAAACTCACATGCATTTCTCTGAAAGAGAAGCAGTCTGTTTCAACACTTCAATTCACTGTACAAAGTGAATGGAGTGTTGCCTCACTTTCTAAATGCTGTCCTTTCAGAGAAAATCACTTTCCTTTGAAAGTGCCTTAAGCAACTTGCAAGCATTCACAGGAAACACTAATGCGTTTCTATGAAAGAGAAGCACTCTGTTCCCACACTTCAATTCACTGTGCGAAGTGAATGGAGTGTTGCTTCACTTTCTAAATGCTGTCCTTTCAGAGAAAATCACTTTCCTTTGAAAGTGCCTTAAACTACTTTCAAGCATTCTCAAAAAACTCACATGCGTTTCTCTTAAAGAGAAGCAGTCTGTTCCTACACTTCAGTTCACTGTGCGAAGTGAATGGAGTGTTGTTTCAGTTTCTAAAAGCTGTTCTTTCAGAGAAAATCACTTTCCTTTGAAAGTGCCTTAAGCAACTTGCAAGAATTCACAAGAAACTCACATGCGTTTCTCTGAAAGAGAAGCAGTCTGTTCCAACACTTCAATTCACTGTGCGAAGTGAATGGAGTGTTGCTTCACTTTCTAAATGCTGTCCTATCAGAGAAAATCACTTTCCTTTGAAAGTGCCTTAAGCTACTTACAAGCATTCACCAGAAACTCACATGCGTTTCTCTGAAAGAGAAGCAGTCTGTTCCAATACTTCAATTCACTCTGCGAAGTGAATGGAGTGTTGCTTCACTTTCTAAATTCTGTCCTTTCAGAGAAAATCACTTTCCTTTGAAAGTGCCTTAAACTACTTTCAAGCATTCACAAAAAACTCACATGCATTTCTCTCAAAGAGAGGCAGTCTGTTCCAACACTTCAATTCACTGTGCGAAGTGAATGGAGTGTTGCTTCACTTTCTAAATGCTGTCCTTTCAGAGAAAATCACTTTCATTTGATAGTGCCTTAAGCTACTTGCCAGCATTAGGAAGAAACTCACATGCATTTCTCTGAAAGAGAAGCAGTCTGTTCCAACACTTCAATTCACTGTGTGAAGTGAATAGAGTGTTGCCTCACTTTCTAAATACTGTCCTTTCAGAGAAAATCACTTTCCTTTGAAAGTGCCTTAAGCTACTTACAAGCATTTAACAGAAATTCACATGCGTTTCTCTGAAAGAGAAGCAGTCCGTTCCAACACTTCAATTCACTGTGCGAAGTGAATGGAGTGTTGCTTCACTTTCTAAATGCTGTCCTTTCAGAGAAAATCACTTTCCTTTGAAAGTGCCTTAAGCTACTTGCAAGCATTAGGAAGAAACTCACATGCGTTTCTCTGAAAGAGAAGCAGTCTGTTCCAACACTTCAATTCACTGTGCGAAGTGAATGGAGTGTTGCCTCACTTTCTAAATGCTGTCCTTTCAGAGAAAATCCCTTTCCATTGAAAGTGCCTTAAACTACTTTCAAGCATTCACAAAAAACTCACATGCGTTTCTCTGAAATAGAAGCAGTCTGTTCCAACACTTCAATTCACTGTGCGAGGTGAATGGAGTGTTGCTTCACTTTCTAAATGCTGTCCTTTCAGAGAAAATCCCTTTCCTGTGAATGTGCCTTAAGCTACTTACAAGCATTCAAAAGAAACTCACATGCATTTCTCTGAAAGAGAAGCAATCTGTTCCAACACTTCAATTCTCTGTGCGAAGTGAATGGAGTGTTGCTTCACTTTCTAAATGCTGTCCTTTCAGAAAAAATCACTTTCCTTTGAAAGTGCCTTAAGCTACTTACAAGCATTCAAAAGAAACTCACATGCATTTCTATGAAAGGGAAGCAGTCTGTTCCAACACTTCAATTCATTGCGCGAAGGGAATGGAGTGTTGCTTTACTTTCTAAAAGCTGTCCTTTCAGAGAAAATCACTTTCCTTTGAAAGAGCCTTAAGCTACTTACAAGCATTCAACAGAAACTCACATGCATTTCTCTGAAAGAGAAGCAGTCTGTTTAAACACTTCAATTCACTGTACAAAGTGAATGGAGTGTTGCCTCACTTTCTAAATGCTGTCCTTTCAGAGAAAATCACTTTCCTTTGAAAGTGCCTTAAGCAACTTGCAAGCATTCACAAGAAACTCTAATGCGTTTCTATGAAAGAGAAGCACTCTGTTCCAACATTTCAATTCACTGCACGAAGGGAATGGAGTGTTGCTTCACTTTCTAAATGCTGTCCTTTCAGAGAAAATCACTTTCCTTTGAAAGAGCCTTAAGCTACTTACAAGCATTCAACAGAAACTCACATGCATTTCTCTGAAAGAGAAGCAGTCTGTTCCAACACTTCAATTCACTGTACAAAGTGAATGGAGTGTTGCTTCACTTTCTAAATGCTGTCCTTTCAGAGAAAATCACTTTCCTTTGAAAGTGTCTTAAGCTACTTACAAGCATTAGGAAGAAACTCACATGCGTTTCTCTGAAAGAGAAGCAGTCTGTTCCAACACATCAATTCACTGTGCGAAGTGAATGGAGTGTTGCATCACTTTCTAAATTCTGTCCTTTCAGAGAAAATCACTTTCCTTTGAAAGTGCCTTAAACTACTTTCAAGCATTCACAAAAAACTCACATGCATTTCTCTCAAAGAGAAGCAGTCTGTTCCAACACTTCAATTCACTGTGCAAAGTGAATGGAATGTTGCTTCAGTTTCTAAATGCTGTCCTTTCAGAGAAAATCACTTTCCTTTGAAAGTGCCTTAAACTACTTTCAAGCATTCACAAAAAACTCACATGCGTTTTTGTGAAAGAGAAGCAGTCTGTTCCAACACTTCAATTCACTCTGCGAAGTGAATGGAGTGTTGCTTCAGTTTCTAAATGCTGTCCTTTCAGAGAAAATCACTTTCCTTTGAAAGTGCCTTAAGCAACTTGCAAGAATTCACAAGAAACTCACATGCGTTTCTCTGAAAGAGAAGCAGTCTGTTCCAACACTTCAATTCACTGTGCGAAGTGAATGGAGTGTTGCTTCACTTTCTAAATGCTGTCCTTTCAGAGAAAATCACTTTCCTTTGAAAGTGCCTTAAGCTACTTGCAAGCATTAGGAAGAAACTCACATGCGTTTCTCTGAAAGAGAAGCAGTCTGTTCCAACACTTTAATTCACTGTGCGAAGTGAATGGAGTGTTGCCTCACTTTCTAAATGCTGTCCTTTCAGAGAAAATCACTTTCCATTGAAAGTGCCTTAAACAACTTTCAAGCATTCACAAAAAACTCACATGCGTTTCTCTGAAAGAGAAGCAGTCTGTTCCAACACTTCAATTCACTGTGCGAAGTGAATGGAGTGTTGCTTCACTTTCTAAATGCTGTCCTTTCAGAGAAAATCACTTTCCTTTGAAAGTGCCTTAAGCTACTTGCAAGCATTAGGAAGAAACTCACATGCGTTTCTCTGAAAGAGAAGCAGTCTGTTCCAACACTTCAATTCACTGTGTGAAGTGAATGGAGTGTTGCCTCACTTTCTAAATGCTGTCCTTTCAGAGAAAATCACTTTCCTTTGAAAGTGCCTTAAGCTACTTACAAGCATTCAACAGAAACTCACGTGCATTTCTCTGAAAGAGAAGCAATCTGTTCCAACACTTCAATTCTCTGTGCGAAGTGAATGGAGTGTTGCTTCACTTTCTAAATGCTGTCCTTTCAGAGAAAATCACTTTCCTTTGAAAGTGCCTTAAGCTACTTGCAAGCATTCAACAGAAACTCACATGCGTTTCTCTGAAAGAGAAGCAGTCTGTTCCAACACTTCAATTCACTGTGCGAAGTGAATGGAGTGTTGCTTCACTTTCTAAATGCTGTCCTTTCAGAGAAAATCACTTTCCTTTGAAAGTGCCTTAAACTACTTTCAAGCATTCACAAAAAACTCACATGCGTTTCTCTTAAAGAGAAGCAGTCTGTTCCAACACTTCAGTTCACTGTGCGAAGTGAAGGGAGTGTTGTTTCAGTTTCTAAAAGCTGTCCTTTCAGAGAAAATCACTTTCCTTTGAAAGTGCCTTAAGCAACTTGCAAGAATTCACAAGAAACTCACATGCGTTTCTCTGAAAGAGAAGCAGTCTGTTCCAACACTTCAATTCACTGTGCGAAGTGAATGGAGTGTTGCTTCACTTTCTAAATGCTGTCCTTTCAGAGAAAATCACTTTCCTTTGAAAGTGCCTTAAGCTACTTGCAAGCATTAGGAAGAAACTCACATGCGTTTCTCTGAAAGAGAAGCAGTCTGTTCCAACACTTTAATTCACTGTGCGAAGTGAATGGAGTGTTGCCTCACTTTCTAAATGCTGTCCTTTCAGAGAAAATCACTTTCCATTGAAAGTGCCTTAAACAACTTTCAAGCATTCACAAAAAACTCACATGCGTTTCTCTGAAAGAGAAGCAGTCTGTTCCAACACTTCAATTCACTGTGCGAAGTGAATGGAGTGTTGCTTCACTTTCTAAATGCTGTCCTTTCAGAGAAAATCACTTTCCTTTGAAAGTGCCTTAAGCTACTTGCAAGCATTAGGAAGAAACTCACATGCGTTTCTCTGAAAGAGAAGCAGTCTGTTCCAACACTTCAATTCACTGTGTGAAGTGAATGGAGTGTTGCCTCACTTTCTAAATGCTGTCCTTTCAGAGAAAATCACTTTCCTTTGAAAGTGCCTTAAGCTACTTACAAGCATTCAACAGAAACTCACGTGCATTTCTCTGAAAGAGAAGCAATCTGTTCCAACACTTCAATTCTCTGTGCGAAGTGAATGGAGTGTTGCTTCACTTTCTAAATGCTGTCCTTTCAGAGAAAATCACTTTCCTTTGAAAGTGCCTTAAGCTACTTGCAAGCATTCAACAGAAACTCACATGCGTTTCTCTGAAAGAGAAGCAGTCTGTTCCAACACTTCAATTCACTGTGCGAAGTGAATGGAGTGTTGCTTCACTTTCTAAATGCTGTCCTTTCAGAGAAAATCACTTTCCTTTGAAAGTGCCTTAAACTACTTTCAAGCATTCACAAAAAACTCACATGCGTTTCTCTTAAAGAGAAGCAGTCTGTTCCAACACTTCAGTTCACTGTGCGAAGTGAAGGGAGTGTTGTTTCAGTTTCTAAAAGCTGTCCTTTCAGAGAAAATCACTTTCCTTTGAAAGTGCCTTAAGCAACTTGCAAGAATTCACAAGAAACTCACATGCGTTTCTCTGAAAGAGAAGCAGTCTGTTCCAACACTTCAATTCACTGTGCGAAGTGAATGGAGTGTTGCTTCACTTTCTAAATGCTGTCCTTTCAGAGAAAATCACTTTCCTTTGAAAGTGCCTTAAACTACTTACAAGCATTCACCAGAAACTCACATGCGTTTCTCTGAAAGAGAAGCAGTCTGTTCCAACACTTCAATTCACTGTGCGAAGTGAATGGAGTGTTGCTTCACTTTCTAAATGCTGTCCTTTCAGAGAAAATCACTTTCCTTTGAAAGTGCCTTAAGCTACTTACAAGCATTCACCAGAAACTCACATGCGTTTCTCTGAAAGAGAAGTAGTCTGTTCCAACACTTCAATTCACTGTGCGAAGTGAATGGAGTGTTGCTTCACTTTCTAAATGCTGTCCTTTCAGAGAAAATCACTTTCCTTTGAAAGTGCCTTAAGCTACTTACAAGCATTCACCAGAAACTCACATGCGTTTCTCTGAAAGAGAAGCAGTCTGTTCCAGCACTTCAATTCACTGTGCGAAGTGAATGGAGTGTTGCTTCACTTTCTAAATGCTGTCCTTTCAGAGAAAATCACTTTCCTTTGAAAGTGCCTTAAGCTACTTACAAGCATTTAACAGAAATTCACATGCGTTTCTCTGAAAGAGAAGCAGTCCGTTCCAACACTTCAATTCACTGTGCGAAGTGAATGGAGTGTTGCTTCACTTTCTAAATGCTGTCCTTTCAGAGAAAATCACTTTCCTTTGAAAGTGCCTTAAGCTACTTGCAAGCATTAGGAAGAAACTCGCATTCGTTTCTCTGAAAGAGAAGCAGTCTGTTCCAACACTTCAATTCACTGTGCGAAGTGAATGGAGTGTTGCCTCACTTTCTAAATGCTGTCCTTTCAGAGAAAATCCCTTTCCATTGAAAGTGCCTTAAACAACTTTCAAGCATTCACAAAAAACTCACATGCGTTTCTCTGAAAGAGAAGCAGTCTGTTCCAACACTTCAATTCACTGTGCGAAGTGAATGGAGTGTTGCTTCAGTTTCTAAATGCTGTCCTTTCAGAGAAAATCACTTTCCTTTGAAAGTGCCTTAAACTACTTACAAGCATTCACCAGAAACTCACATGCGTTTCTCTGAAAGAGAAGCAGTCTGTTCCAACACTTCAATTCACTGTGCGAAGTGAATGGAGTGTTGCTTCACTTTCTAAATGCTGTCCTTTCAGAGAAAATCACTTTCCTTTGAAAGTGCCTTAAGCAACATGCAAGCATTCACAAGAAACACTAATGCGTTTCTATGAAAGAGAAGCAGTATGTTCCAACACTTCAATTCACTGTGCGAAGTGAATGGAGTGTTGCATCACTTTCTAAATTCTGTCCTTTCAGAGAAACTCACTTTCCTTTGAAAGTGCCTTAAACTACTTTCAAGCATTCACAAAAAACTCACATGCATTTCTCTCAAAGAGAGGCAGTCTGTTCCAACACTTCAATTCACTGTGCAAAGTGAATGGAGTGTTGCTTCAGTTTCTAAATGCTGTCCTTTCAGAGAAAATCACTTTCCTTTGAAAGTGCCTTAAGCAACTTGCAAGAATTCACAAGAAACTCACATGCGTTTCTCTGAAAGAGAAGCAGTCTGTTCCAACACTTCAGTTCACTGTGCGAAGTGAATGGAGTGTTGCTTCACTTTCTAAATGCTGTCCTTTCAGAGAAAATCACTTTCCTTTGAATGTGCCTAAAGCAACTTGCAAGCATTCATAAGAAACATTAAAGCGTTTCTATGAAAGAGAAGCACTCTGTTCCAACACTTCAATTCACTGCACGAAGTGAATGGAGTGTTGCTTCACTTTCTAAATGCTGTCCTTTCAGAGAAAATCACTTTCCTTTGAAAGTGCCTTAAGCTACTTACAAGCATTCACCAGAAACTCACATGCGTTTCTCTGAAAGAGAAGTAGTCTGTTCCAACACTTCAATTCACTGTGCGAAGTGAATGGAGTGTTGCTTCACTTTCTAAATGCTGTCCTTTCAGAGAAAATCACTTTCCTTTGAAAGTGCCTTAAGCTACTTACAAGCATTCACCAGAAACTCACATGCGTTTCTCTGAAAGAGAAGCAGTCTGTTCCAGCACTTCAATTCACTGTGCGAAGTGAATGGAGTGTTGCTTCACTTTCTAAATGCTGTCCTTTCAGAGAAAATCACTTTCCTTTGAAAGTGCCTTAAGCTACTTACAAGCATTTAACAGAAATTCACATGCGTTTCTCTGAAAGAGAAGCAGTCTGTTCCAACACTTCAATTCACTGTGCGAAGTGAATGGAGTGTTGCCTCACTTTCTAAATGCTGTCCTTTCAGAGAAAATCCCTTTCCATTGAAAGTGCCTTAAACAACTTTCAAGCATTCACAAAAAACTCACATGCGTTTCTCTGAAAGAGAAGCAGTCTGTTCCAACACTTCAATTCACTGTGCGAAGTGAATGGACTGTTGCTTCAGTTTCTAAATGCTGTCCTTTCAGAGAAAATCACTTTCCTTTGAAAGTGCCTTAAACTACTTACAAGCATTCACCAGAAACTCACATGCGTTTCTCTGAAAGAGAAGCAGTCTGTTCCAACACTTCAATTCACTGTGCGAAGTGAATGGAGTGTTGCTTCACTTTCTAAATGCTGTCCTTTCAGAGAAAATCACTTTCCTTTGAAAGTGCCTTAAGCTACTTACAAGCATTCACCAGAAACTCACATGCGTTTCTCTGAAAGAGAAGTAGTCTGTTCCAACACTTCAATTCACTGTGCGAAGTGAATGGAGTGTTGCATCACTTTCTAAATGCTGTCCTTTCAGAGAAAATCACTTTCCTTTGAAAGTGCCTTAAGCTACTTACAAGCATTCACCAGAAACTCACATGCGTTTCTCTGAAAGAGAAGCAGTCTGTTCCAGCACTTCAATTCACTGTGCGAAGTGAATGGAGTGTTGCTTCACTTTCTAAATGCTGTCCTTTCAGAGAAAATCACTTTCCTTTGAAAGTGCCTTAAGCTACTTACAAGCATTTAACAGAAATTCACATGCGTTTCTCTGAAAGAGAAGCAGTCCGTTCCAACACTTCAATTCACTGTGCGAAGTGAATGGAGTGTTGCTTCACTTTCTAAATGCTGTCCTTTCAGAGAAAATCACTTTCCTTTGAAAGTGCCTTAAGCTACTTGCAAGCATTAGGAAGAAACTCGCATTCGTTTCTCTGAAAGAGAAGCAGTCTGTTCCAACACTTCAATTCACTGTGCGAAGTGAATGGAGTGTTGCCTCACTTTCTAAATGCTGTCCTTTCAGAGAAAATCCCTTTCCATTGAACGTGCCTTAAACTACTTTCAAGCATTCACAAAAAACTCACATGCGTTTCTCTGAAATAGAAGCAGTCTGTTCCAACACTTCAATTCACTGTGCGAAGTGAATGGAGTGTTGCTTCACTTTCTAAATGCTGTCCTTTCAGAGAAAATCCCTTTCCTTTGAATGTGCCTTAAGCTACTTACAAGCATTCACCAGAAACTCACATGCATTTCTCTGAAAGAGAAGCAATCTGTTCCAACACTTCAATTCACTGTACAAAGTGAATGGAGTGTTGCTTCACTTTCTAAATGCTGTCCTTTCAGAGAAAATCACTTTCCTTTGAAAGTGCCTTAAGCAACTTGCAAGCATTCACAAGAAACACTAATGCGTTTCTATGAAAGAGAAGCAGTATGTTCCAACACTTCAATTCACTGTGCGAAGTGAATGGAGTGTTGCATCACTTTCTAAATTCTGTCCTTTCAGAGAAAATCACTTTCCTTTGAAAGTGCCTTAAACTACTTTCAAGCATTCACAAAAAACTAACATGCATTTCTCTCAAAGAGAGGCAGTCTGTTCCAACACTTCAATTCACTGTGCAAAGTGAATGGAGTGTTGCTTCAGTTTCTAAATGCTGTCCTTTCAGAGAAAATCACTTTCCTTTGAAAGTGCCTTAAGCAACTTGCAAGAATTCACAAGAAACTCACATGCGTTTCTCTGAAAGAGAAGCAGTCTGTTCCAACACTTCAGTTCACTGTGCGAAGTGAATGGAGTGTTGCTTCACTTTCTAAATGCTGTCCTTTCAGAGAAAATCACTTTCCTTTGAAAGTGCCTTAAGCTACTTGCAAGCATTAGGAAGAAACTCACATGCGTTTCTCTGAAAGAGAAGCAGTCTGTTCCAACACTTCAATTCACTGTGCGAAGTGAATGGAGTGTTGCTTCACTTTGTAAATGCTGTCCTTTCAGAGAAAATAACTTTCCTTTGAAAGTGCCTTAAGCTACTTACAAGCATTCACCAGAAACTCACATGCGTTTCTCTGAAAGAGAAGCAGTCTGTTCCAACACTTCAATTCACTGTGCGAAGTGAATGGAGTGTTGCTTCACTTTCTAAATTATGTCCTTTCAGAGAAAATCACTTTCCTTTGAATGTGCCTAAAGCAACTTGCAAGCATTCACAAGAAACATTAAAGCGTTTCTATGAAAGAGAAGCACTCTGTTCCAACACTTCAATTCACTGCACGAAGTGAATGGAGTGTTGCTTCACTTTCTAAATGCTGTCCTTTCAGAGAAAATCACTTTCCTTTGAAAGTGCCTTAAGCTACTTACAAGCATTCACCAGAAACTCACATGCGTTTCTCTAAAGAGAAGCAGTCGGTTCCAACACTTCAATTCACTGTGCGAAGTGAATGGAGTGTTGCTTCAGTTTCTAAATGCTGTCCTTTCAGAGAAAATCACTTTCCTTTGAACGTGCCTTAAGCAACTGGCAAGAATTCACAAGAAACTCACATGCGTTTCTCTGAAAGAGAAGCAGTCTGTTCCAACACTTCAGTTCACTGTGCGAAGTGAATGGAGTGTTGCTTCACTTTCTAAATGCTGTCCTTTCAGAGAAAATCACTTTTTTTGAAAGTGCCTTAAGCTACTTGAAAGCATTAGGAAGAAACTCACATGCGTTTCTCTGAAAGAGAAGCAGTCTGTTCCAACACTTCAATTCACTGTGCGAAGTGAATGGAGTGTTGCTTCACTTTGTAAATGCTGTCCTTTCAGAGAAAATCACTTTCCTTTGAAAGTGCCTTAAGCTACTTGCAAGCATTAGGAAGAAACTCACATGCGTTTCTCTGAAAGAGAAGCAGTCTGTTCCAACACTTCAATTCACTGTGCGAAGTGAATGGAGTGTTGCTTCACTTTCTAAATGCTGTCCTTTCAGAGAAAATCACTTTCCTTTGAAAGTGCCTTAAGCTACTTGCAAGCATTAGGAAGAAACTCACATGCGTTTCTCTGAAAGAGAAGCAGTCTGTTCCAACACTTCAATTCACTGTGCGAAGTGAATGGAGTGATGCCTCACTTTCTAAATGCTGTCCTTTCAGAGAAAATCACTTTCCTTTGAAAGTGCCTTAAACTACTTTCAAGCATTCACAAAAAACTCACATGCGTTTCTCTGAAAGAGAAGCAATCTGTTCCAACACTTCAATTCACTGTGCGAAGTGATTGTAGTGTTGCTTCACTTTCTAAATGCTGTCCTTTCAGAGAAAATCACTTTCCTTTGATAGTGCCTTAAGCTACTTGCAAGCATTAGGAAGAAACTCACATGCGTTTCTCTGAAAGAGAAGCAGTCTGTTTCAACACTTCAATTCACTGTGTGAAGTGATTAGAGTGTTGCCTCACTTTCTAAATGCTGTCCTTTCAGAGAAAATCCCTTTCCTTTGAAAGTGCCTTAAGCAACTTGCAAGAATTCACAAGAAACTCACATGCGTTTCTCTGAAAGAGAAGCAGTCTGTTCCAACACTTCAATTCACTGTGCGAAGTGAATGGAGTGTTGCTTCACTTTCTAAATGCTGTCCTTTCAGAGAAAATCACTTTCCTTTGAAAGTGCCTTAAGCTACTTGCAAGCATTAGGAAGAAACTCACATGCGTTTCTCTGAAAGAGAAGCAGTCTGTTCCAACACTTTAATTCACTGTGCGAAGTGAATGGAGTGTTGCCTCACTTTCTAAATGCTGTCCTTTCAGAGAAAATCACTTTCCATTGAAAGTGCCTTAAACAACTTTCAAGCATTCACAAAAAACTCACATGCGTTTCTCTGAAAGAGAAGCAGTCTGTTCCAACACTTCAATTCACTGTGCGAAGTGAATGGAGTGTTGCTTCAGTTTCTAAATGCTGTCCTTTCAGAGAAAATCCCTTTCCTTTGAATGTGCCTTAAGCTACTTACAAGCATTCAACAGAAACTCACGTGCATTTCTCTGAAAGAGAAGCAATCTGTTCCAACACTTCAATTCTCTGTGCGAAGTGAATGGAGTGTTGCTTCACTTTCTAAATGCTGTCCTTTCAGAGAAAATCACTTTCCTTTGAAAGTGCCTTAAGCTACTTGCAAGCATTCAACAGAAACTCACATGCGTTTCTCTGAAAGAGAAGCAGTCTGTTCCAACACTTCAATTCACTGTGCGAAGTGAATGGAGTGTTGCTTCACTTTCTAAATGCTGTCCTTTCAGAGAAAATCACTTTCCTTTGAAAGTGCCTTAAACTACTTTCAAGCATTCACAAAAAACTCACATGCGTTTCTCTTAAAGAGAAGCAGTCTGTTCCAACACTTCAGTTCACTGTGCGAAGTGAAGGGAGTGTTGTTTCAGTTTCTAAAAGCTGTCCTTTCAGAGAAAATCACTTTCCTTTGAAAGTGCCTTAAGCAACTTGCAAGAATTCACAAGAAACTCACATGCGTTTCTCTGAAAGAGAAGCAGTCTGTTCCAACACTTCAATTCACTGTGCGAAGTGAATGGAGTGTTGCTTCACTTTCTAAATGCTGTCCTTTCAGAGAAAATCACTTTCCTTTGAAAGTGCCTTAAACTACTTACAAGCATTCACCAGAAACTCACATGCGTTTCTCTGAAAGAGAAGCAGTCTGTTCCAACACTTCAATTCACTGTGCGAAGTGAATGGAGTGTTGCTTCACTTTCTAAATGCTGTCCTTTCAGAGAAAATCACTTTCCTTTGAAAGTGCCTTAAGCTACTTACAAGCATTCACCAGAAACTCACATGCGTTTCTCTGAAAGAGAAGTAGTCTGTTCCAACACTTCAATTCACTGTGCGAAGTGAATGGAGTGTTGCTTCACTTTCTAAATGCTGTCCTTTCAGAGAAAATCACTTTCCTTTGAAAGTGCCTTAAGCTACTTACAAGCATTCACCAGAAACTCACATGCGTTTCTCTGAAAGAGAAGCAGTCTGTTCCAGCACTTCAATTCACTGTGCGAAGTGAATGGAGTGTTGCTTCACTTTCTAAATGCTGTCCTTTCAGAGAAAATCACTTTCCTTTGAAAGTGCCTTAAGCTACTTACAAGCATTTAACAGAAATTCACATGCGTTTCTCTGAAAGAGAAGCAGTCCGTTCCAACACTTCAATTCACTGTGCGAAGTGAATGGAGTGTTGCTTCACTTTCTAAATGCTGTCCTTTCAGAGAAAATCACTTTCCTTTGAAAGTGCCTTAAGCTACTTGCAAGCATTAGGAAGAAACTCGCATTCGTTTCTCTGAAAGAGAAGCAGTCTGTTCCAACACTTCAATTCACTGTGCGAAGTGAATGGAGTGTTGCCTCACTTTCTAAATGCTGTCCTTTCAGAGAAAATCCCTTTCCATTGAAAGTGCCTTAAACAACTTTCAAGCATTCACAAAAAACTCACATGCGTTTCTCTGAAAGAGAAGCAGTCTGTTCCAACACTTCAATTCACTGTGCGAAGTGAATGGAGTGTTGCTTCAGTTTCTAAATGCTGTCCTTTCAGAGAAAATCACTTTCCTTTGAAAGTGCCTTAAACTACTTACAAGCATTCACCAGAAACTCACATGTGTTTCTCTGAAAGAGAAGCAGTCTGTTCCAACACTTCAATTCACTGTGCGAAGTGAATGGAGTGTTGCTTCACTTTCTAAATGCTGTCCTTTCAGAGAAAATCACTTTCCTTTGAAAGTGCCTTAAGCAACATGCAAGCATTCACAAGAAACACTAATGCGTTTCTATGAAAGAGAAGCAGTATGTTCCAACACTTCAATTCACTGTGCGAAGTGAATGGAGTGTTGCATCACTTTCTAAATTCTGTCCTTTCAGAGAAAATCACTTTCCTTTGAAAGTGCCTTAAACTACTTTCAAGCATTCACAAAAAACTCACATGCATTTCTCTCAAAGAGAGGCAGTCTGTTCCAACACTTCAATTCACTGTGCAAAGTGAATGGAGTGTTGCTTCAGTTTCTAAATGCTGTCCTTTCAGAGAAAATCACTTTCCTTTGAAAGTGCCTTAAGCAACTTGCAAGAATTCACAAGAAACTCACATGCGTTTCTCTGAAAGAGAAGCAGTCTGTTCCAACACTTCAGTTCACTGTGCGAAGTGAATGGAGTGTTGCTTCACTTTCTAAATGCTGTCCTTTCAGAGAAAATCACTTTCCTTTGAATGTGCCTAAAGCAACTTGCAAGCATTCATAAGAAACATTAAAGCGTTTCTATGAAAGAGAAGCACTCTGTTCCAACACTTCAATTCACTGCACGAAGTGAATGGAGTGTTGCTTCACTTTCTAAATGCTGTCCTTTCAGAGAAAATCACTTTCCTTTGAAAGTGCCTTAAGCTACTTACAAGCAATCACCAGAAACTCACATGCGTTTCTCTGAAAGAGAAGTAGTCTGTTCCAACACTTCAATTCACTGTGCGAAGTGAATGGAGTGTTGCTTCACTTTCTAAATGCTGTCCTTTCAGAGAAAATCACTTTCCTTTGAAAGTGCCTTAAGCTACTTACAAGCATTCACCAGAAACTCACATGCGTTTCTCTGAAAGAGAAGCAGTCTGTTCCAGCACTTCAATTCACTGTGCGAAGTGAATGGAGTGTTGCTTCACTTTCTAAATGCTGTCCTTTCAGAGAAAATCACTTTCCTTTGAAAGTGCCTTAAGCTACTTACAAGCATTTAACAGAAATTCACATGCGTTTCTCTGAAAGAGAAGCAGTCTGTTCCAACACTTCAATTCACTGTGCGAAGTGAATGGAGTGTTGCCTCACTTTCTAAATGCTGTCCTTTCAGAGAAAATCCCTTTCCATTGAAAGTGCCTTAAACAACTTTCAAGCATTCACAAAAAACTCACATGCGTTTCTCTGAAAGAGAAGCAGTCTGTTCCAACACTTCAATTCACTGTGCGAAGTGAATGGACTGTTGCTTCAGTTTCTAAATGCTGTCCTTTCAGAGAAAATCACTTTCCTTTGAAAGTGCCTTAAACTACTTACAAGCATTCACCAGAAACTCACATGCGTTTCTCTGAAAGAGAAGCAGTCTGTTCCAACACTTCAATTCACTGTGCGAAGTGAATGGAGTGTTGCTTCACTTTCTAAATGCTGTCCTTTCAGAGAAAATCACTTTCCTTTGAAAGTGCCTTAAGCTACTTACAAGCATTCACCAGAAACTCACATGCGTTTCTCTGAAAGAGAAGTAGTCTGTTCCAACACTTCAATTCACTGTGCGAAGTGAATGGAGTGTTGCATCACTTTCTAAATGCTGTCCTTTCAGAGAAAATCACTTTCCTTTGAAAGTGCCTTAAGCTACTTACAAGCATTCACCAGAAACTCACATGCGTTTCTCTGAAAGAGAAGCAGTCTGTTCCAGCACTTCAATTCACTGTGCGAAGTGAATGGAGTGTTGCTTCACTTTCTAAATGCTGTCCTTTCAGAGAAAATCACTTTCCTTTGAAAGTGCCTTAAGCTACTTACAAGCATTTAACAGAAATTCACATGCGTTTCTCTGAAAGAGAAGCAGTCCGTTCCAACACTTCAATTCACTGTGCGAAGTGAATGGAGTGTTGCTTCACTTTCTAAATGCTGTCCTTTCAGAGAAAATCACTTTCCTTTGAAAGTGCCTTAAGCTACTTGCAAGCATTAGGAAGAAACTCGCATTCGTTTCTCTGAAAGAGAAGCAGTCTGTTCCAACACTTCAATTCACTGTGCGAAGTGAATGGAGTGTTGCCTCACTTTCTAAATGCTGTCCTTTCAGAGAAAATCCCTTTCCATTGAACGTGCCTTAAACTACTTTCAAGCATTCACAAAAAACTCACATGCGTTTCTCTGAAATAGAAGCAGTCTGTTCCAACACTTCAATTCACTGTGCGAAGTGAATGGAGTGTTGCTTCACTTTCTAAATGCTGTCCTTTCAGAGAAAATCCCTTTCCTTTGAATGTGCCTTAAGCTACTTACAAGCATTCACCAGAAACTCACATGCATTTCTCTGAAAGAGAAGCAATCTGTTCCAACACTTCAATTCACTGTACAAAGTGAATGGAGTGTTGCTTCACTTTCTAAATGCTGTCCTTTCAGAGAAAATCACTTTCCTTTGAAAGTGCCTTAAGCAACTTGCAAGCATTCACAAGAAACACTAATGCGTTTCTATGAAAGAGAAGCAGTATGTTCCAACACTTCAATTCACTGTGCGAAGTGAATGGAGTGTTGCATCACTTTCTAAATTCTGTCCTTTCAGAGAAAATCACTTTCCTTTGAAAGTGCCTTAAACTACTTTCAAGCATTCACAAAAAACTAACATGCATTTCTCTCAAAGAGAGGCAGTCTGTTCCAACACTTCAATTCACTGTGCAAAGTGAATGGAGTGTTGCTTCAGTTTCTAAATGCTGTCCTTTCAGAGAAAATCACTTTCCTTTGAAAGTGCCTTAAGCAACTTGCAAGAATTCACAAGAAACTCACATGCGTTTCTCTGAAAGAGAAGCAGTCTGTTCCAACACTTCAGTTCACTGTGCGAAGTGAATGGAGTGTTGCTTCACTTTCTAAATGCTGTCCTTTCAGAGAAAATCACTTTCCTTTGAAAGTGCCTTAAGCTACTTGCAAGCATTAGGAAGAAACTCACATGCGTTTCTCTGAAAGAGAAGCAGTCTGTTCCAACACTTCAATTCACTGTGCGAAGTGAATGGAGTGTTGCTTCACTTTGTAAATGCTGTCCTTTCAGAGAAAATAACTTTCCTTTGAAAGTGCCTTAAGCTACTTACAAGCATTCACCAGAAACTCACATGCGTTTCTCTGAAAGAGAAGCAGTCTGTTCCAACACTTCAATTCACTGTGCGAAGTGAATGGAGTGTTGCTTCACTTTCTAAATTATGTCCTTTCAGAGAAAATCACTTTCCTTTGAATGTGCCTAAAGCAACTTGCAAGCATTCACAAGAAACATTAAAGCGTTTCTATGAAAGAGAAGCACTCTGTTCCAACACTTCAATTCACTGCACGAAGTGAATGGAGTGTTGCTTCACTTTCTAAATGCTGTCCTTTCAGAGAAAATCACTTTCCTTTGAAAGTGCCTTAAGCTACTTACAAGCATTCACCAGAAACTCACATGCGTTTCTCTAAAGAGAAGCAGTCGGTTCCAACACTTCAATTCACTGTGCGAAGTGAATGGAGTGTTGCTTCAGTTTCTAAATGCTGTCCTTTCAGAGAAAATCACTTTCCTTTGAACGTGCCTTAAGCAACTGGCAAGAATTCACAAGAAACTCACATGCGTTTCTCTGAAAGAGAAGCAGTCTGTTCCAACACTTCAGTTCACTGTGCGAAGTGAATGGAGTGTTGCTTCACTTTCTAAATGCTGTCCTTTCAGAGAAAATCACTTTTTTTTGAAAGTGCCTTAAGCTACTTGAAAGCATTAGGAAGAAACTCACATGCGTTTCTCTGAAAGAGAAGCAGTCTGTTCCAACACTTCAATTCACTGTGCGAAGTGAATGGAGTGTTGCTTCACTTTGTAAATGCTGTCCTTTCAGAGAAAATCACTTTCCTTTGAAAGTGCCTTAAGCTACTTGCAAGCATTAGGAAGAAACTCACATGCGTTTCTCTGAAAGAGAAGCAGTCTGTTCCAACACTTCAATTCACTGTGCGAAGTGAATGGAGTGTTGCTTCACTTTCTAAATGCTGTCCTTTCAGAGAAAATCACTTTCCTTTGAAAGTGCCTTAAGCTACTTGCAAGCATTAGGAAGAAACTCACATGCGTTTCTCTGAAAGAGAAGCAGTCTGTTCCAACACTTCAATTCACTGTGCGAAGTGAATGGAGTGATGCCTCACTTTCTAAATGCTGTCCTTTCAGAGAAAATCACTTTCCTTTGAAAGTGCCTTAAACTACTTTCAAGCATTCACAAAAAACTCACATGCGTTTCTCTGAAAGAGAAGCAATCTGTTCCAACACTTCAATTCACTGTGCGAAGTGATTGTAGTGTTGCTTCACTTTCTAAATGCTGTCCTTTCAGAGAAAATCACTTTCCTTTGATAGTGCCTTAAGCTACTTGCAAGCATTAGGAAGAAACTCACATGCGTTTCTCTGAAAGAGAAGCAGTCTGTTTCAACACTTCAATTCACTGTGTGAAGTGATTAGAGTGTTGCCTCACTTTCTAAATGCTGTCCTTTCAGAGAAAATCACTTTCCTTTGAAAGTGCCTTAAGCTACTTACAAGCATTTAACAGAAACTCACATGCGTTTCTCTGAAAGAGAAGCAGTCTGTTCCAACACTTCAATTCACTGTGCGAAGTGAATGGAGTGATGCCTCACTTTCTAAATGCTGTCCTTTCAGAGAAAATCACTTTCCTTTGAAAGTGCCTTAAGCTACTTGCAAGCATTAGGAAGAAACTCACATGCGTTTCTCTGAAAGAGAAGCAGTCTGTTCCAACACTTCAATTCACTGTGCGAAGTGAATGGAGTGTTGCTTCACTTTGTAAATGCTGTCCTTTCAGAGAAAATCACTTTCCTTTGAAAGTGCCTTAAGCTACTTACAAGCATTAGGAAGAAACTCACATGCGTTTCTCTGAAAGAGAAGCAGTCTGTTCCAACACTTCAATTCACTGTGCGAAGTGAATGGAGTGTTGCCTCACTTTCTAAATGCTGTCCTTTCAGAGAAAATCACTTTCCTTTGAAAGTGCCTTAAGCTACTTGCAAGCATTAGGAAGAAACTCACATGCGTTTCTCTGAAAGAGAAGCAGTCTGTTCCAACACTTCAATTCACTGTGCGAAGTGAATGGAGTGATGCCTCACTTTCTAAATGCTGTCCTTTCAGAGAAAATCACTTTCCTTTGAAAGTGCCTTAAACTACTTTCAAGCATTCACAAAAAACTCACAAGCGTTTCTCTGAAAGAGAAGCAGTCTGTTCCAAAACTTCAATTCACAGTACGAAGTGAATGGAGTGTTGCTTCACTTTCTAAATGCTGTCCTTTCTGAGAAAATCCCTTTCCTTTGAATGTGCCTTAAGCTACTTACAAGCATTCAACAGAAACTCACATGCATTTCTCTGAAAGAGAAGCAATCTGTTCCAACACTTCAATTCTCTGGGCGAAGTGAATGGAGTGTTGCTTCACTTTCTAAATGCTGTCCTTTCAGAGAAAATCACTTTCCTTTGAAAGTGCCTTAAGCTACTTGCAAGCATTCAACAGAAACTTACATGCATTTCTCTGAAAGAGAAGCAGTCTGTTCCAACACTTCAATTCACTGTGCGAAGTGAATGGAGTGTTGCTTCACTTTCTAAATTATGTCCTTTCAGAGAAAATCACTTTCCTTTGAAAGTGCCTTAAGCAACTTGCAAGCATTCACAAGAAACACTAATGCGTTTCTATGAAAGAGAAGCACTCTGTTCCAACACTTCAATTCACTGCACGAAGTGAATGGAGTGTTGCTTCACTTTCTAAATGCTGTCCTTTCAGAGAAAATCACTTTCCTTTGAAAGTGCCTTAAGCTACTTACAAGCATTCACCAGAAACACACATGCGTTTCTCTGAAAGAGAAGCAGTCGGTTCCAACACTTCAATTCACTGTGCGAAGTGAATGGAGTGTTGCTTCAGTTTCTAAATGCTGTCCTTTCAGAGAAAATCACTTTCCTTTGAAAGTGCCTTAAGCTACTTGCAAGCATTAGGAAGAAACTCAAATGCATTTCTCTGAAAGAGAAGCAGTCTGTTCCAACACTTCAATTCACTGTGCGAAGTGAATGGAGTGTTGCCTCACTTTCTAAATGCTGTCCTTTCAGAGAAAATCACTTTCCTTTGAAAGTGCCTTAAGCTACTTGCAAGCATTAGGAAGAAACTCAAATGCATATCTCTGAAAGAGAAGCAGTCTGTTCCAACACTTCAATTCACTGTGCGAAGTGAATGGAGTGTTGCCTCACTTTCTAAATGCTGTCCTTTCAGAGAAAATCACTTTCCTTTGAAAGTGCCTTAAACTACTTTCAAGCATTCACAAAAAACTCACATGCGTTTCTCTGAAAGAGAAGCAGTCTGTTCCAACACTAATTTCACTGTGCGAAGTGAATGGAGTGTTGCTTCACTTTCTAAATGCTGTCCTTTCAGAGAAAATCACTTTCCTTTGATAGTGCCTTAAGCTACTTGCAAGCATTAGGAAGAAACTCACATGCGTTTCTCTGAAAGAGAAGCAGTCTGTTCCAACACTTCAATTCACTGTGTGAAGTGAATAGAGTGTTGCCTCACTTTCTAAATGCTGTCCTTTCAGAGAAAATCACTTTCCTTTGAAAGTGCCTTAAGCATCTTGCAAGCATTAGGAAGAAACTCACATGCGTTTCTCTGAAAGAGAAGCAGTCTGTTCCAACATTTCAATTCACTGTGCGAAGTGAATGGAGGGTTGCCTCACTTTCTAAATGCTGTCCTTTCAGAGAAAATCACTTTCCATTGAAAGTGCCTTAAACTACTTTCAAGCATTCACAAAAAACTCACATGCGTTTCTCTGAAAGAGAAGCAGTCTGTTCCAACACTTCAATTCACTGTGCGAAGTGAATGGAGTGTTGCTTCACTTTCTAAATGCTGTCCTTTCAGAGAAAATCCCTTTCCTTTGAATGTGCCTTAAGCTACTTACAAGCATTCAACAGAAACTCACATACATTTGTCTGAAAGAGAAGCAATCTGTTCCAACACTTCAATTCTCTGTGCGAAGTGAATGGAGTGTTGCTTCACTTTCTAAATGCTGTCCTTTCACAGAAAATCACTTTCCTTTGAAAGTGCCTTAAGCTACTTGCAAGCATTCACAAGAAACACTAATGTGTTTCTATGAAAGAGAAGCAGTCTGTTCCAACACCTCAATTCATTGCGCGAAGGGAATGTAGTGTTGCTTTACTTTCTAAATGCTGTCCTTTCAGAGAAAATCAATTTCCTTTGAAAGAGCCTTAAGCTACTTACAAGCATTCACAAAAAACTCACATGCGTTTCTCTGAAAGAGAAGCAGTCTGTTCCAACACTTCAATTCACTGTGCGAAGTGAATGGACTGTTGCTTCAGTTTCTAAATGCTGTCCTTTCAGAGAAAATCACTTTCCTTTGAAAGTGCCTTAAACAACTTTCAAGCATTCACAAAAAACTCACATGCGTTTCTCTGAAAGAGAAGCAGTCTGTTCCAACACTTCAATTCACTGTGCGAAGTGAATGGACTGTTGCTTCAGTTTCTAAATGCTGTCCTTTCAGAGAAAATCACTTTCCTTTGAAAGTGCCTTAAACTACTTACAAGCATTCACCAGAAACTCACATGCGTTTCTCTGAAAGAGAAGCAGTCTGTTCCAACACTTCAATTCACTGTGCGAAGTGAATGGAGTGTTGCTTCACTTTCTAAATGCTGTCCTTTCAGAGAAAATCACTTTCCTTTGAAAGTGCCTTAAGCTACTTACAAGCATTCACCAGAAACTCACATGCGTTTCTCTGAAAGAGAAGTAGTCTGTTCCAACACTTCAATTCACTGTGCGAAGTGAATGGAGTGTTGCATCACTTTCTAAATGCTGTCCTTTCAGAGAAAATCACTTTCCTTTGAAAGTGCCTTAAGCTACTTACAAGCATTCACCAGAAACTCACATGCGTTTCTCTGAAAGAGAAGCAGTCTGTTCCAGCACTTCAATTCACTGTGCGAAGTGAATGGAGTGTTGCTTCACTTTCTAAATGCTGTCCTTTCAGAGAAAATCACTTTCCTTTGAAAGTGCCTTAAGCTACTTACAAGCATTTAACAGAAATTCACATGCGTTTCTCTGAAAGAGAAGCAGTCCGTTCCAACACTTCAATTCACTGTGCGAAGTGAATGGAGTGTTGCTTCACTTTCTAAATGCTGTCCTTTCAGAGAAAATCACTTTCCTTTGAAAGTGCCTTAAGCTACTTGCAAGCATTAGGAAGAAACTCGCATTCGTTTCTCTGAAAGAGAAGCAGTCTGTTCCAACACTTCAATTCACTGTGCGAAGTGAATGGAGTGTTGCCTCACTTTCTAAATGCTGTCCTTTCAGAGAAAATCCCTTTCCATTGAACGTGCCTTAAACTACTTTCAAGCATTCACAAAAAACTCACATGCGTTTCTCTGAAATAGAAGCAGTCTGTTCCAACACTTCAATTCACTGTGCGAAGTGAATGGAGTGTTGCTTCACTTTCTAAATGCTGTCCTTTCAGAGAAAATCCCTTTCCTTTGAATGTGCCTTAAGCTACTTACAAGCATTCACCAGAAACTCACATGCATTTCTCTGAAAGAGAAGCAATCTGTTCCAACACTTCAATTCACTGTACAAAGTGAATGGAGTGTTGCTTCACTTTCTAAATGCTGTCCTTTCAGAGAAAATCACTTTCCTTTGAAAGTGCCTTAAGCAACTTGCAAGCATTCACAAGAAACACTAATGCGTTTCTATGAAAGAGAAGCAGTATGTTCCAACACTTCAATTCACTGTGCGAAGTGAATGGAGTGTTGCATCACTTTCTAAATTCTGTCCTTTCAGAGAAAATCACTTTCCTTTGAAAGTGCCTTAAACTACTTTCAAGCATTCACAAAAAACTAACATGCATTTCTCTCAAAGAGAGGCAGTCTGTTCCAACACTTCAATTCACTGTGCAAAGTGAATGGAGTGTTGCTTCAGTTTCTAAATGCTGTCCTTTCAGAGAAAATCACTTTCCTTTGAAAGTGCCTTAAGCAACTTGCAAGAATTCACAAGAAACTCACATGCGTTTCTCTGAAAGAGAAGCAGTCTGTTCCAACACTTCAGTTCACTGTGCGAAGTGAATGGAGTGTTGCTTCACTTTCTAAATGCTGTCCTTTCAGAGAAAATCACTTTCCTTTGAAAGTGCCTTAAGCTACTTGCAAGCATTAGGAAGAAACTCACATGCGTTTCTCTGAAAGAGAAGCAGTCTGTTCCAACACTTCAATTCACTGTGCGAAGTGAATGGAGTGTTGCTTCACTTTGTAAATGCTGTCCTTTCAGAGAAAATAACTTTCCTTTGAAAGTGCCTTAAGCTACTTAACAAGCATTCACCAGAAACTCACATGCGTTTCTCTGAAAGAGAAGCAGTCTGTTCCAACACTTCAATTCACTGTGCGAAGTGAATGGAGTGTTGCTTCACTTTCTAAATTATGTCCTTTCAGAGAAAATCACTTTCCTTTGAATGTGCCTAAAGCAACTTGCAAGCATTCACAAGAAACATTAAAGCGTTTCTATGAAAGAGAAGCACTCTGTTCCAACACTTCAATTCACTGCACGAAGTGAATGGAGTGTTGCTTCACTTTCTAAATGCTGTCCTTTCAGAGAAAATCACTTTCCTTTGAAAGTGCCTTAAGCTACTTACAAGCATTCACCAGAAACTCACATGCGTTTCTCTAAAGAGAAGCAGTCGGTTCCAACACTTCAATTCACTGTGCGAAGTGAATGGAGTGTTGCTTCAGTTTCTAAATGCTGTCCTTTCAGAGAAAATCACTTTCCTTTGAACGTGCCTTAAGCAACTGGCAAGAATTCACAAGAAACTCACATGCGTTTCTCTGAAAGAGAAGCAGTCTGTTCCAACACTTCAGTTCACTGTGCGAAGTGAATGGAGTGTTGCTTCACTTTCTAAATGCTGTCCTTTCAGAGAAAATCACTTTTTTTTGAAAGTGCCTTAAGCTACTTGAAAGCATTAGGAAGAAACTCACATGCGTTTCTCTGAAAGAGAAGCAGTCTGTTCCAACACTTCAATTCACTGTGCGAAGTGAATGGAGTGTTGCTTCACTTTGTAAATGCTGTCCTTTCAGAGAAAATCACTTTCCTTTGAAAGTGCCTTAAGCTACTTGCAAGCATTAGGAAGAAACTCACATGCGTTTCTCTGAAAGAGAAGCAGTCTGTTCCAACACTTCAATTCACTGTGCGAAGTGAATGGAGTGTTGCTTCACTTTCTAAATGCTGTCCTTTCAGAGAAAATCACTTTCCTTTGAAAGTGCCTTAAGCTACTTGCAAGCATTAGGAAGAAACTCACATGCGTTTCTCTGAAAGAGAAGCAGTCTGTTCCAACACTTCAATTCACTGTGCGAAGTGAATGGAGTGATGCCTCACTTTCTAAATGCTGTCCTTTCAGAGAAAATCACTTTCCTTTGAAAGTGCCTTAAACTACTTTCAAGCATTCACAAAAAACTCACATGCGTTTCTCTGAAAGAGAAGCAATCTGTTCCAACACTTCAATTCACTGTGCGAAGTGATTGTAGTGTTGCTTCACTTTCTAAATGCTGTCCTTTCAGAGAAAATCACTTTCCTTTGATAGTGCCTTAAGCTACTTGCAAGCATTATTAAGAAACTCACATGCGTTTCTCTGAAAGAGAAGCAGTCTGTTTCAACACTTCAATTCACTGTGTGAAGTGATTAGAGTGTTGCCTCACTTTCTAAATGCTGTCCTTTCAGAGAAAATCACTTTCCTTTGAAAGTGCCTTAAGCTACTTACAAGCATTTAACAGAAACTCACATGCGTTTCTCTGAAAGAGAAGCAGTCTGTTCCAACACTTCAATTCACTGTGCGAAGTGAATGGAGTGATGCCTCACTTTCTAAATGCTGTCCTTTCAGAGAAAATCACTTTCCTTTGAAAGTGCCTTAAGCTACTTGCAAGCATTAGGAAGAAACTCACATGCGTTTCTCTGAAAGAGAAGCAGTCTGTTCCAACACTTCAATTCACTGTGCGAAGTGAATGGAGTGTTGCTTCACTTTGTAAATGCTGTCCTTTCAGAGAAAATCACTTTCCTTTGAAAGTGCCTTAAGCTACTTACAAGCATTAGGAAGAAACTCACATGCGTTTCTCTGAAAGAGAAGCAGTCTGTTCCAACACTTCAATTCACTGTGCGAAGTGAATGGAGTGTTGCCTCACTTTCTAAATGCTGTCCTTTCAGAGAAAATCACTTTCCTTTGAAAGTGCCTTAAGCTACTTGCAAGCATTAGGAAGAAACTCACATGCGTTTCTCTGAAAGAGAAGCAGTCTGTTCCAACACTTCAATTCACTGTGCGAAGTGAATGGAGTGATGCCTCACTTTCTAAATGCTGTCCTTTCAGAGAAAATCACTTTCCTTTGAAAGTGCCTTAAACTACTTTCAAGCATTCACAAAAAACTCACAAGCGTTTCTCTGAAAGAGAAGCAGTCTGTTCCAAAACTTCAATTCACAGTACGAAGTGAATGGAGTGTTGCTTCACTTTCTAAATGCTGTCCTTTCTGAGAAAATCCCTTTCCTTTGAATGTGCCTTAAGCTACTTACAAGCATTCAACAGAAACTCACATGCGTTTCTCTGAAAGAGAAGTAGTCTGTTCCAACACTTCAATTCACTGTGCGAAGTGAATGGAGTGTTGCATCACTTTCTAAATGCTGTCCTTTCAGAGAAAATCACTTTCCTTTGAAAGTGCCTTAAGCTACTTACAAGCATTCACCAGAAACTCACATGCGTTTCTCTGAAAGAGAAGCAGTCTGTTCCAGCACTTCAATTCACTGTGCGAAGTGAATGGAGTGTTGCTTCACTTTCTAAATGCTGTCCTTTCAGAGAAAATCACTTTCCTTTGAAAGTGCCTTAAGCTACTTACAAGCATTTAACAGAAATTCACATGCGTTTCTCTGAAAGAGAAGCAGTCCGTTCCAACACTTCAATTCACTGTGCGAAGTGAATGGAGTGTTGCTTCACTTTCTAAATGCTGTCCTTTCAGAGAAAATCACTTTCCTTTGAAAGTGCCTTAAGCTACTTGCAAGCATTAGGAAGAAACTCGCATTCGTTTCTCTGAAAGAGAAGCAGTCTGTTCCAACACTTCAATTCACTGTGCGAAGTGAATGGAGTGTTGCCTCACTTTCTAAATGCTGTCCTTTCAGAGAAAATCCCTTTCCATTGAACGTGCCTTAAACTACTTTCAAGCATTCACAAAAAACTCACATGCGTTTCTCTGAAATAGAAGCAGTCTGTTCCAACACTTCAATTCACTGTGCGAAGTGAATGGAGTGTTGCTTCACTTTCTAAATGCTGTCCTTTCAGAGAAAATCCCTTTCCTTTGAATGTGCCTTAAGCTACTTACAAGCATTCACCAGAAACTCACATGCATTTCTCTGAAAGAGAAGCAATCTGTTCCAACACTTCAATTCACTGTACAAAGTGAATGGAGTGTTGCTTCACTTTCTAAATGCTGTCCTTTCAGAGAAAATCACTTTCCTTTGAAAGTGCCTTAAGCAACTTGCAAGCATTCACAAGAAACACTAATGCGTTTCTATGAAAGAGAAGCAGTATGTTCCAACACTTCAATTCACTGTGCGAAGTGAATGGAGTGTTGCATCACTTTCTAAATTCTGTCCTTTCAGAGAAAATCACTTTCCTTTGAAAGTGCCTTAAACTACTTTCAAGCATTCACAAAAAACTAACATGCATTTCTCTCAAAGAGAGGCAGTCTGTTCCAACACTTCAATTCACTGTGCAAAGTGAATGGAGTGTTGCTTCAGTTTCTAAATGCTGTCCTTTCAGAGAAAATCACTTTCCTTTGAAAGTGCCTTAAGCAACTTGCAAGAATTCACAAGAAACTCACATGCGTTTCTCTGAAAGAGAAGCAGTCTGTTCCAACACTTCAGTTCACTGTGCGAAGTGAATGGAGTGTTGCTTCACTTTCTAAATGCTGTCCTTTCAGAGAAAATCACTTTCCTTTGAAAGTGCCTTAAGCTACTTGCAAGCATTAGGAAGAAACTCACATGCGTTTCTCTGAAAGAGAAGCAGTCTGTTCCAACACTTCAATTCACTGTGCGAAGTGAATGGAGTGTTGCTTCACTTTGTAAATGCTGTCCTTTCAGAGAAAATAACTTTCCTTTGAAAGTGCCTTAAGCTACTTAACAAGCATTCACCAGAAACTCACATGCGTTTCTCTGAAAGAGAAGCAGTCTGTTCCAACACTTCAATTCACTGTGCGAAGTGAATGGAGTGTTGCTTCACTTTCTAAATTATGTCCTTTCAGAGAAAATCACTTTCCTTTGAATGTGCCTAAAGCAACTTGCAAGCATTCACAAGAAACATTAAAGCGTTTCTATGAAAGAGAAGCACTCTGTTCCAACACTTCAATTCACTGCACGAAGTGAATGGAGTGTTGCTTCACTTTCTAAATGCTGTCCTTTCAGAGAAAATCACTTTCCTTTGAAAGTGCCTTAAGCTACTTACAAGCATTCACCAGAAACTCACATGCGTTTCTCTAAAGAGAAGCAGTCGGTTCCAACACTTCAATTCACTGTGCGAAGTGAATGGAGTGTTGCTTCAGTTTCTAAATGCTGTCCTTTCAGAGAAAATCACTTTCCTTTGAACGTGCCTTAAGCAACTGGCAAGAATTCACAAGAAACTCACATGCGTTTCTCTGAAAGAGAAGCAGTCTGTTCCAACACTTCAGTTCACTGTGCGAAGTGAATGGAGTGTTGCTTCACTTTCTAAATGCTGTCCTTTCAGAGAAAATCACTTTTTTTTGAAAGTGCCTTAAGCTACTTGAAAGCATTAGGAAGAAACTCACATGCGTTTCTCTGAAAGAGAAGCAGTCTGTTCCAACACTTCAATTCACTGTGCGAAGTGAATGGAGTGTTGCTTCACTTTGTAAATGCTGTCCTTTCAGAGAAAATCACTTTCCTTTGAAAGTGCCTTAAGCTACTTGCAAGCATTAGGAAGAAACTCACATGCGTTTCTCTGAAAGAGAAGCAGTCTGTTCCAACACTTCAATTCACTGTGCGAAGTGAATGGAGTGTTGCTTCACTTTCTAAATGCTGTCCTTTCAGAGAAAATCACTTTCCTTTGAAAGTGCCTTAAGCTACTTGCAAGCATTAGGAAGAAACTCACATGCGTTTCTCTGAAAGAGAAGCAGTCTGTTCCAACACTTCAATTCACTGTGCGAAGTGAATGGAGTGATGCCTCACTTTCTAAATGCTGTCCTTTCAGAGAAAATCACTTTCCTTTGAAAGTGCCTTAAACTACTTTCAAGCATTCACAAAAAACTCACATGCGTTTCTCTGAAAGAGAAGCAATCTGTTCCAACACTTCAATTCACTGTGCGAAGTGATTGTAGTGTTGCTTCACTTTCTAAATGCTGTCCTTTCAGAGAAAATCACTTTCCTTTGATAGTGCCTTAAGCTACTTGCAAGCATTATTAAGAAACTCACATGCGTTTCTCTGAAAGAGAAGCAGTCTGTTTCAACACTTCAATTCACTGTGTGAAGTGATTAGAGTGTTGCCTCACTTTCTAAATGCTGTCCTTTCAGAGAAAATCACTTTCCTTTGAAAGTGCCTTAAGCTACTTACAAGCATTTAACAGAAACTCACATGCGTTTCTCTGAAAGAGAAGCAGTCTGTTCCAACACTTCAATTCACTGTGCGAAGTGAATGGAGTGATGCCTCACTTTCTAAATGCTGTCCTTTCAGAGAAAATCACTTTCCTTTGAAAGTGCCTTAAGCTACTTGCAAGCATTAGGAAGAAACTCACATGCGTTTCTCTGAAAGAGAAGCAGTCTGTTCCAACACTTCAATTCACTGTGCGAAGTGAATGGAGTGTTGCTTCACTTTGTAAATGCTGTCCTTTCAGAGAAAATCACTTTCCTTTGAAAGTGCCTTAAGCTACTTACAAGCATTAGGAAGAAACTCACATGCGTTTCTCTGAAAGAGAAGCAGTCTGTTCCAACACTTCAATTCACTGTGCGAAGTGAATGGAGTGTTGCCTCACTTTCTAAATGCTGTCCTTTCAGAGAAAATCACTTTCCTTTGAAAGTGCCTTAAGCTACTTGCAAGCATTAGGAAGAAACTCACATGCGTTTCTCTGAAAGAGAAGCAGTCTGTTCCAACACTTCAATTCACTGTGCGAAGTGAATGGAGTGATGCCTCACTTTCTAAATGCTGTCCTTTCAGAGAAAATCACTTTCCTTTGAAAGTGCCTTAAACTACTTTCAAGCATTCACAAAAAACTCACAAGCGTTTCTCTGAAAGAGAAGCAGTCTGTTCCAAAACTTCAATTCACAGTACGAAGTGAATGGAGTGTTGCTTCACTTTCTAAATGCTGTCCTTTCTGAGAAAATCCCTTTCCTTTGAATGTGCCTTAAGCTACTTACAAGCATTCAACAGAAACTCACATGCATTTCTCTGAAAGAGAAGCAATCTGTTCCAACACTTCAATTCTCTGGGCGAAGTGAATGGAGTGTTGCTTCACTTTCTAAATGCTGTCCTTTCAGAGAAAATCACTTTCCTTTGAAAGTGCCTTAAGCTACTTGCAAGCATTCAACAGAAACTTACATGCATTTCTCTGAAAGAGAAGCAGTCTGTTCCAACACTTCAATTCACTGTGCGAAGTGAATGGAGTGTTGCTTCACTTTCTAAATTATGTCCTTTCAGAGAAAATCACTTTCCTTTGAAAGTGCCTTAAGCAACTTGCAAGCATTCACAAGAAACACTAATGCGTTTCTATGAAAGAGAAGCACTCTGTTCCAACACTTCAATTCACTGCACGAAGTGAATGGAGTGTTGCTTCACTTTCTAAATGCTGTCCTTTCAGAGAAAATCACTTTCCTTTGAAAGTGCCTTAAGCTACTTACAAGCATTCACCAGAAACACACATGCGTTTCTCTGAAAGAGAAGCAGTCGGTTCCAACACTTCAATTCACTGTGCGAAGTGAATGGAGTGTTGCTTCAGTTTCTAAATGCTGTCCTTTCAGAGAAAATCACTTTCCTTTGAAAGTGCCTTAAGCTACTTGCAAGCATTAGGAAGAAACTCAAATGCATTTCTCTGAAAGAGAAGCAGTCTGTTCCAACACTTCAATTCACTGTGCGAAGTGAATGGAGTGTTGCCTCACTTTCTAAATGCTGTCCTTTCAGAGAAAATCACTTTCCTTTGAAAGTGCCTTAAGCTACTTGCAAGCATTAGGAAGAAACTCAAATGCATATCTCTGAAAGAGAAGCAGTCTGTTCCAACACTTCAATTCACTGTGCGAAGTGAATGGAGTGTTGCCTCACTTTCTAAATGCTGTCCTTTCAGAGAAAATCACTTTCCTTTGAAAGTGCCTTAAACTACTTTCAAGCATTCACAAAAAACTCACATGCGTTTCTCTGAAAGAGAAGCAGTCTGTTCCAACACTAATTTCACTGTGCGAAGTGAATGGAGTGTTGCTTCACTTTCTAAATGCTGTCCTTTCAGAGAAAATCACTTTCCTTTGATAGTGCCTTAAGCTACTTGCAAGCATTAGGAAGAAACTCACATGCGTTTCTCTGAAAGAGAAGCAGTCTGTTCCAACACTTCAATTCACTGTGTGAAGTGAATAGAGTGTTGCCTCACTTTCTAAATGCTGTCCTTTCAGAGAAAATCACTTTCCTTTGAAAGTGCCTTAAGCATCTTGCAAGCATTAGGAAGAAACTCACATGCGTTTCTCTGAAAGAGAAGCAGTCTGTTCCAACATTTCAATTCACTGTGCGAAGTGAATGGAGGGTTGCCTCACTTTCTAAATGCTGTCCTTTCAGAGAAAATCACTTTCCATTGAAAGTGCCTTAAACTACTTTCAAGCATTCACAAAAAACTCACATGCGTTTCTCTGAAAGAGAAGCAGTCTGTTCCAACACTTCAATTCACTGTGCGAAGTGAATGGAGTGTTGCTTCACTTTCTAAATGCTGTCCTTTCAGAGAAAATCCCTTTCCTTTGAATGTGCCTTAAGCTACTTACAAGCATTCAACAGAAACTCACATACATTTGTCTGAAAGAGAAGCAATCTGTTCCAACACTTCAATTCTCTGTGCGAAGTGAATGGAGTGTTGCTTCACTTTCTAAATGCTGTCCTTTCACAGAAAATCACTTTCCTTTGAAAGTGCCTTAAGCTACTTGCAAGCATTCACAAGAAACACTAATGTGTTTCTATGAAAGAGAAGCAGTCTGTTCCAACACCTCAATTCATTGCGCGAAGGGAATGTAGTGTTGCTTTACTTTCTAAATGCTGTCCTTTCAGAGAAAATCAATTTCCTTTGAAAGAGCCTTAAGCTACTTACAAGCATTCAACAGAAACTCACATGCATTTCTCTGAAAGAGAAGCAGTCTGTTCCAACACTTCAATTCACTGCACGAAGGGAATGGAGTGTTGCTTCACTTTCTAAATGCTGTCCTTTCAGAAAAAATCACTTTCCTTTGAAAGTGCCTTAAGCTACTTGCAAGCATTAGGAAGAAACTCACATGCGTTTCTCTGAAAGAGAAGCAGTCCGTTCCAAAACTTCAATTCACTGTGCTAAGTGAATGGAGTGTTGCCTCACTTTCTACATGCTGTACTTTCCGAGAAAATCACTTTCTTTGAAAGTGCCTTAAGCTTCTTGCAAGCATTAGGAAGAAACTCACATGCGTTTCTCTGAAAGAGAAGCAGTCTGTTCCAACACTTCAATTCACTGTACGAAGTGAATGGAGTGTTGCTTCACTTTCTAAATGCTGTCCTTTCTGAGAAAATCCCTTTCCTTTGAATGTGCCTTAAGCTACTTACAAGCATTCAACAGAAACTCACATGCATTTCTCTGAAAGAGAAGCAATCTGTTCCAACACTTCAATTCTCTGAGCGAAGTGAATGGAGTGTTGCTTCACTTTCTAAAGGCTGTCCTTTCAGAGAAAATCACTTTCCTTTGAAAGTGCCTTAAGCTACTTGCAAGCATTCAACAGAAACTTACATGCATTTCTCTGAAAGAGAAGCAGTCTGTTCCAACACTTCAATTCACTGTGCGAAGTGAATGGAGTGTTGCTTCACTTTCTAAATGCTGTCCTTTCAGAGAAAATCACTTTCCTTTGAAAGTGCCTTAAGCAACTTGCAAGCATTCACAAGAAACACTAATGCGTTTCTATGAAAGAGAAGCACTCTGTTCCAACACTACAATTCACTGCACGAAGTGAATGGAGTGTTGCTTCACTTTCTAAATGCTGTCCTTTCAGAGAAAATCACTTTCCTTTGAAAGTGCCTTAAGCTACTTACAAGCATTCACCAGAAACTCACATGCGTTTCTCTGAAAGAGAAGCAGTCGGTTCCAACACTTCAATTCACTGTGCGAAGTGAATGGAGTGTTGCTTCAGTTTCTAAATGCTGTCCTTTCAGAGAAAATCACTTTCCTTTGAAAGTGCCTTAAGCTACTTGCAAGCATTAGGAAGAAACTCAAATGCATATCTCTGAAAGAGAAGCAGTCTGTTCCAACACTTCAATTCACTGTGCGAAGTGAATGGAGTGTTGCCTCACTTTCTAAATGCTGTCCTTTCAGAGAAAATCACTTTCCTTTGAAAGTGCCTTAAACTACTTTCAAGCATTCACAAAAAACTCACATGCGTTTCTCTGAAAGAGAAGCAGTCTGTTCCAACACTAATTTCACTGTGCGAAGTGAATGGAGTGTTGCTTCACTTTCTAAATGCTGTCCTTTCAAAGAAAATCACTTTCATTGATAGTGCCTTAAGCTACTTGCAAGCATTAGGAAGAAACTCACATGCGTTTCTCTGAAAGAGAAGCAGTCTGTTCCAACACTTCAATTCACTGTGTGAAGTGAATAGAGTGTTGCCTCACTTTCTAAATGCTGTCCTTTCAGAGAAAATCACTTTCCTTTGAAAGTGCCTTAAGGTACTTCCAAGCATTAGGAAGAAACTCACATGCGTTTCTCTGAAAGAGAAGCAGTCTGTTCCAACACTTCAATTCACTGTGCGAAGTGAATGGAGTGTTGCCTCACTTTCTAAATGCTGTCCTTTCAGAGAAAATCACTTTCCATTGAAAGTGCCTTAAACTACTTTCAAGCATTCACAAAAAACACACATGCGTTTCTCTGAAAGAGAAGCAGTCTGTTCCAACACTTCAATTCACTGTGCGAAGTGAAAGGAGTGTTGCTTCACTTTCTAAATGCTGTCCAATCAGAGAAAATCACTTTCCTTTGATAGTGCCTTAAGCTACTTGCAAGCATTAGGAAGAAACTCACATGCGTTTCTCTGAAAGAGAAGTAGTTGGTTCCAACAATTCATTTCACTGTTCGAAGTGAATGGAGTGTTGCTTCACTTTCTAAATGCTGTTCTTTCAGAGAAAATCACTTTCCTTTGAAAGTGCCTTAAGCTACTTGCAAGCATTAGGAAGAAACTCACATGCGTTTCTCTGAAAGAGAAGCAGTCCGTTCCAACACTTCAATTCACTGTGCGAAGTGAATGGAGTGTTGCTTCACTTTCTAAATGCTGTCCTTTCAGAGAAAATCACTTTCCTTTGAAAGTGCCTTAAGCTACTTGCAAGCATTAGGAAAAAACTCACATGCGTTTCTCTGAAAGAGAAGCAGTCTGTTCCAACACTTCAATTCACTGTGCGAAGTGAATGGAGTGTTGCTTCACTTTCTAAATGCTGTCCTTTCAGAGAAAATCCCTTTCCTTTGAATGTGCCTTAAGCTACTTACAAGCATTCAACAGAAACTCACATGCATTTCTCTGAAAGAGAAGCAATCTGTTCCAACGCTTCAATTCTCTGTGCGATGTGAATGGAGTGTTGCTTCAGTTTCTAAATGCTGTCCTTTCAGAGAAAATCACTTTCCTTTGAAAGTGCCTTAAGCTACTTGCAAGCATTCACAAGAAACACTAATGCGTTTCTCTGAAAGAGAAGCAGTCTGTTCCAACACTTCAATTCATTGCGCGAAGGGAATGGAGTGTTGCTTTACTTTCTAAATGCTGTCCTTTCAGAGAAAATCACTTTCCTTTGAAAGTGCCTTAAGCTACTTACAAGCATTCACCAGAAACTCACATGCGTTTCTCTGAAAGAGAAGCAGTCTGTTCCAATACTTCAATTCACTCTGCGAAGTGAATGGAGTGTTGCTTCACTTTCTAAATGCTGTCTTTTCAGAGAAAATCACTTTCCTTTGAAAGTGCCTTAAGCTACTTACAAGCATTCACCAGAAACTCACATGCGTTTCTCTGAAAGAGAAGCAGTCTGTTCCAACACTTCAATTCACTGTGCGAAGTGAATGGAGTGTTGCTTCACTTTCTAAATGCTGTCCTTTCAGAGAAAATCACTTTCCTTTGAAAGTGCCTTAAGCTACTTACAAGCATTCAACAGAAACTCACATGCGTTTCTCTGAAAGAGAAGCAGTCTGTTCCCACACTTCAATTCACTGTGCGAAGTGAATGGAGTGTTGCTTCACTTTCTAAATTCTGTCCTTTCAGAGAAAATCACTTTCCTTTGAATGTGCCTTAAGCTACTTACAAGCATTCAACAGAAACTCACATGCATTTCTCTGAAAGAGAAGCAATCTGTTCCAACACTTCAATTCTCTGTGCGAAGTGAATGGAGTGTTGCTTCACTGTCTAAATGCTGTCCTTTCAGAGAAAATCACTTTCCTTTGAAAGTGCCTTAAGCTACTTGCAAGCATTAGGAAGAAACTCACATGCGTTTCTCTGAAAGAGAAGCAGTCTGTTCCAACACTTCAATTCACTGTGCGAAGTGAATGGAGTGTTGCTTCACTTTCTAAATGCTGTCCAATCAGAGAAAATCACTTTCCTTTGAAAGTGCCTTAAGCTACTTGCAAGCATTAGGAAGAAACTCACTTGCGTTTCTCTGAAAGAGAAGTAGTCTGTTCCAACACTTCAATTCACTGTGCGAAGTGAATGGAGTGTTGCTTCACTTTCTAAATTCTGTCCTTTCAGAGAAAATCACTTTCCTTTGAAAGTGCCTTAAACTACATTCAAGCATTCAAAAAATTCACATGCGTTTCTGTGAAAGAGAAGCAGTCTGTTCCAACACTTCAATTCACTGTGCGAAGTGAATGGAGTGTTGCTTCAGTTTCTAAATGCTGTCCTTTCAGAGAAAATCACTCTCCTTTGAAAGTGCCTTAAGCAACTTGCAAGAATTCACAAGAAACTCACATGCGTTTCTCTGAAAGAGAAGCAGTCTGTTCCAACACTTCAATTCACTGTGCGAAGTGAATGGAGTGTTGCCTCACTTTCTAAATGCTGTCCTTTCAGAGAAAAATCACTTTCCTTTGAAAGTGCCTTAAACTACTTTCAAGCATTCACCAGAAACTCACATGCGTTTCTCTGAAAGAGAAGCAGTCTGTTCCAACACTTCAATTCACTGTGCGAAATGAATGGAGTGTTGCTTCACTTTCTAAATGCTGTCCTTTCAGAGAAAATCACTTTCCTTTGATAGTGCCTTAAGCTACTTGCAAGCATTAGGAAGAAACTCACATGCGTTTCTCTGAAAGAGAAGCAGTCTGTTCCAACACTTCAATTCACTGTGTGAAGTGAATAGAGTGTTGCCTCACTTTCTAAATGCTGTACTTTTAGAGAAAATCACTTTCCTTTGAAAGTGCCTTAAGCTACTTACAAGCATTTATCAGAAACTCACATGCGTTTCTCTGAAAGAGAAGTAGTCTGTTCCAACAATTCAATTCACTGTTCGAAGTGAATGGAGTGTTGCTTCACTTTCTAAATGCTGTTCTTTCAGAGAAAATCACTTTCCTTTGAAAGTGCCTTAAGCTACTTGCAAGCATTAGGAAGAAACTCACATGCGTTTCTCTGAAAGAGAAGCAGTCTGTTCCAACACTTCAATTCACTGTGCGAAGTGAATGGAGTGTTGCTTCACTTTCTAAATGCTGTCCTTTCAGAGAAAATCCCTTTCCTTTGAATGTGCCTTAAGCTACTTACAAGCATTCAACAGAAACTCACATGCATTTCTCTGAAAGAGAAGCAATCTGTTCCAACGCTTCAATTCTCTGTGCGATGTGAATGGAGTGTTGCTTCAGTTTCTAAATGCTGTCCTTTCAGAGAAAATCACTTTCCTTTGAAAGTGCCTTAACCTACTTGCAAGCATTCACAAGAAACACTAATGCGTTTCTATGAAAGAGAAGCAGTCTGTTCCAACACTTCAATTCATTGCGCGAAGGGAATGGAGTGTTGCTTTACTTTCTAAATGCTGTCCTTTCAGAGAAAATCACTTTCCTTTGAAAGAGCCTTAAGCTACTTACAAGCATTCAACAGAAACTCACATGCATTTCTCTGAAAGAGAAGCAGTCTGTTCCAACACTTCAATTCACTGTACAAAGTGAATGGAGTGTTGCTTCACTTTCTAAATGCTGTCCTTTCAGAGAAAATCACTTTCCTTTGAAAGTGCCTTAAGCTACTTACAAGCATTCACCAGAAACTCACATGCATTTCTCTGAAAGAGAAGCAGTCTGTTCCAATACTTCAATTCACTCTGCGAAGTGAATGGAGTGTTGCTTCACTTTCTAAATGCTGTCTATTCAGAGAAAATCACTTTCCTTTGAAAGTGCCTTAAGCTACTTACAAGCATTCAACAGAAACTCACATGCGTTTCTCTGAAAGAGAAGCAGTCTGTTCCAACACTTCAATTCACTGTGCGAAGTGAATGGAGTGTTGCTTCACTTTCTAAATGCTGTCCTTTCAGAGAAAATCACTTTCCTTTGAAAGTGCCTTAAGCTACTTACAAGCATTCAACAGAAACTCACATGCGTTTCTCTGAAAGAGAAGCAGTCTGTTCCAACACTTCAATTCACTGTGCGAAGTGAATGGAGTGTTGCTTCACTTTCTAAATGCTGTCCTTTCAGAGAAAATCACTTTCCTTTGAATGTGCCTTAAGCTACTTACAAGCATTCAACAGAAACTCACATGCATTTCTCTGAAAGAGAAGCAATCTGTTCCAAGACTTCAATTCTCTGTGCGAAGTGAATGGAGTGTTGCTTCAGTTTCTAAATGCTGTCCTTTCAGAGAAAATCACTTTCCTTTGAAAGTCCCTTAAGCTACTTGCAAGCATTCACAAGAAACACTAATGCGTTTCTATGAAAGAGAAGCAGTCTGTTCCAACACTTCAATTCATTGCGCGAAGGGAATGGAGTGTTGCTTTACTTTCTAAATGCTGTCCTTTCAGAGAAAATCACTTTCCTTTGAAAGTGCCTTAAGCTACTTGCAAGCATTAGGAAGAAACTCACATGCGTTTCTCTGAAAGAGAAGCAGTCTGTTCCAACACTTCAATTCACTGTGCGAAGTGAATGGAGTGTTGCTTCACTTTCTAAATGTTGTACAATCAGAGAAAATCACTTTCCTTTGATAGTGCCTTAAGCTACTTGCAAGCATTAGGAAGAAACTCACATGCGTTTCTCTGAAAGAGAAGCAGTCTGTTCCAACACTTCAATTCACTGTGTGAAGTGAATAGAGTGTTGCCTCACTTTCTAAATGCTGTACTTTTAGAGAAAATCACTTTCCTTTGAAAGTGCCTTAAGCTACTTACAAGCATTTAACAGAAACTCACACGCGTTTCTCTGAAAGAGAAGTAGTCTGTTCCAACAATTCATTTCACTGTTCGAAGTGAATGGAGTGTTGCTTCACTTTCTAAATGCTGTCCTTTCTGAGAAAATCCCTTTCCTTTGAATGTGCCTTAAGCTACTTACAAGCATTCAACAGAAACTCACATGCATTTCTCTGAAAGAGAAGCAATCTGTTCCAACACTTCAATTCTCTGGGCGAAGTGAATGGAGTGTTGCTATACTTTCTAAAGGCTGTCCTTTCAGAGAAAATCACTTTCCTTTGAAAGTGCCTTAAGCTACTTGCAAGCATTCAACAGAAACTTACATGCATTTCTCTGAAAGAGAAGCAGTCTGTTCCAACATTTCAATTCACTGTGCGAAGTGAATGGAGTGTTGCTTCACTTTCTAAATTATGTCCTTTCAGAGAAAATCACTTTCCTTTGAAAGTGCCTTAAGCAACTTGCAAGCATTCACAAGAAACACTAATGCATTTCTATGAAAGAGAAGCACTCTGTTCCAACACTACAATTCACTGCACGAAGTGAATGGAGTGTTGCTTCACTTTCTAAATGCTGTCCTTTCAGAGAAAATCACTTTCCTTTGAAAGTGCCTTAAGCTACTTACAAGCATTCACCAGAAACTCACATGCGTTTCTCTGAAAGAGAAGCAGTCGGTTCCAACACTTCAATTCACTGTGCGAAGTGAATGGAGTGTTGCTTCAGTTTCTAAATGCTGTCCTTTCAGAGAAAATCACTTTCCTTTGAAAGTGCCTTAAGCTACTTGCAAGCATTAGGAAGAAACTCAAATGCATATCTCTGAAAGAGAAGCAGTCTGTTCCAACACTTCAATTCACTGTGCGAAGTGAATGGAGTGTTGCCTCACTTTCTAAATGCTGTCCTTTCAGAGAAAATCACTTTCCTTTGAAAGTGCCTTAAACTACTTTCAAGCATTCACAAAAAACTCACATGCGTTTCTCTGAAAGAGAAGCAGTCTGTTCCAACACTAATTTCACTGTGCGAAGTGAATGGAGTGTTGCTTCACTTTCTAAATGCTGTCCTTTCAAAGAAAATCACTTTCATTGATAGTGACTTAAGCTACTTGCAAGCATTAGGAAGAAACTCATATGCGTTTCTCTGAAAGAGAAGCAGTCTGTTCCAACACTTCAATTCACTGTGTGAAGTGAATAGAGTGTTGCCTCACTTTCTAAATGCTGTCCTTTCAGAGAAAATCACTTTCCTTTGAAAGTGCCTTAAGCTACTTCCAAGCATTAGGAAGAAACTCACATGCGTTTCTCTGAAAGAGAAGCAGTCTGTTCCAACACTTCAATTCACTGTGCGAAGTGAATGGAGTGTTGCCTCACTTTCTAAATGCTGTCCTTTCAGAGAAAATCACTTTCCATTGAAAGTGCCTTAAACTACTTTCAAGCATTCACAAAAAACTCACATGCGTTTCTCTGAAAGAGAAGCAGTCTGTTCCAACACTTCAATTCACTGTGCGAAGTGAAAGGAGTGTTGCTTCACTTTCTAAATGCTGTCCAATCAGAGAAAATCACTTTCCTTTGATAGTGCCTTAAGCTACTTGCAAGCATTAGGAAGAAACTCACATGCGTTTCTCTGAAAGAGAAGCAGTCTGTTCCAACACTTCAATTCACTGTGTGAAGTGAATAGAGTGTTGCCTCACTTTCTAAATGCTGTACTTTTAGAGAAAATCACTTTCCTTTGAAAGTGCCTTAAGCTACTTACAAGCATTTAACAGAAACTCACATGCGTTTCTCTGAAAGAGAAGTAGTCTGTTCCAACAATTCATTTCACTGTTCGAAGTGAATGGAGTGTTGCTTCACTTTCTAAATGCTGTTCTTTCAGAGAAAATCACTTTCCTTTGAAAGTGCCCTAAGCTACTTGCAAGCATTAGGAAGAAACTCACATGCGTTTCTCTGAAAGAGAAGCAGTCCGTTCCAACACTTCAATTCACTGTGCGAAGTGAATGGAGTGTTGCTTCACTTTCTAAATGCTGTCCTTTCAGAGAAAATCACTTTCCTTTGAAAGTGCCTTAAGCTACTTGCAAGCATTAGGAAAAAACTCACATGCGTTTCTCTGAAAGAGAAGCAGTCTGTTCCAACACTTCAATTCACTGTGCGAAGTGAATGGAGTGTTGCTTCACTTTCTAAATGCTGTCCTTTCAGAGAAAATCCCTTTCCTTTGAATGTGCCTTAAGCTACTTACAAGCATTCAACACAAACTCACATGCATTTCTCTGAAAGAGAAGCAATCTGTTCCAACGCTTCAATTCTCTGTGCAATGTGAATGGAGTGTTGCTTCAGTTTCTAAATGCTGTCCTTTCAGAGAAAATCACTTTCCTTTGAAAGTGCCTTAAGCTACGAGCAAGCATTCACAAGAAACACTAATGCGTTTCTATGAAAGAGAAGCAGTCTGTTCCAACACGTCAATTCATTGCGCGAAGGGAATGGAGTGTTGCTTTACTTTCTAAATGCTGTCCTTTCAGAGAAAATCACTTTCCTTTGAAAGTGCCTTAAGCTACTTACAAGCATTCACCAGAAACTCACATGCGTTTCTCTGAAAGAGAAGCAGTCTGTTCCAATACTTCAATTCACTCTGCGAAGTGAATGGAGTGTTGCTTCACTTTCTAAATGCTGTCTTTTCAGAGAAAATCACTTTCCTTTGAAAGTGCCTTAAGCTACTTACAAGCATTCACCAGAAACTCACATGCGTTTCTATGAAAGAGAAGCACTCTGTTCCAACACTTCAATTCACTGCACGAAGTGAATGGAGTGTTGCTTCACTTTCTAAATGCTGTCCTTTCAGAGAAAATCACTTTCCTTTGAAAGTGCCTTAAGCTACTTACAAGCATTCAACAGAAACTCACATGCGTTTCTCTGAAAGAGAAGCAGTCTGTTCCAACACTTCAATTCACTGTGCGAAGTGAATGGAGTGTTGCTTCACTTTCTAAATTCTGTCCTTTCAGAGAAAATCACTTTCCTTTGAATGTGCCTTAAGCTACTTACAAGCATTCAACAGAAACTCACATGCATTTCTCTGAAAGAGAAGCAATCTGTTCCAACACTTCAATTCTCTGTGCGAAGTGAATGGAGTGTTGCTTCACTTTCTAAATGCTGTCCTTTCAGAGAAAATCACTTTCCTTTGAAAGTGCCTTAAGCTACTTGCAAGCATTAGGAAGAAACTCACATGCGTTTCTCTGAAAGAGAAGCAGTCTGTTCCAACACTTCAATTCACTGTGCGAAGTGAATGGAGTGTTGCTTCACTTTCTAAATGCTGTCCAATCAGAGAAAATCACTTTCCTTTGAAAGTGCCTTAAGCTACTTGCAAGCATTAGGAAGAAACTCACTTGCGTTTCTCTGAAAGAGAAGTAGTCTGTTCCAACACTTCAATTCACTCTGCGAAGTGAATGGAGTGTTGCTTCACTTTCTAAATTCTGTCCTTTCAGAGAAAATCACTTTCCTTTGAAAGTGCCTTAAACTACATTCAAGCATTCAAAAAATTCACATGCGTTTCTGTGAAAGAGAAGCAGTCTGTTCCAACACTTCAATTCACTGTGCGAAGTGAATGGAGTGTTGCTTCAGTTTCTAAATGCTGTCCTTTCAGAGAAAATCACTCTCCTTTGAAAGTGCCTTAAGCAACTTGCAAGAATTCACAAGAAACTCACATGCGTTTCTCTGAAAGAGAAGCAGTCTGTTCCAACACTTCAATTCACTGTGCGAAGTGAATGGAGTGTTGCCTCACTTTCTAAATGCTGTCCTTTCAGAGAAAATCACTTTCCTTTGAAAGTGCCTTAAACTACTTTCAAGCATTCACCAGAAACTCACATGCGTTTCTCTGAAAGAGAAGCAGTCTGTTCCAACACTTCAATTCACTGTGCGAAGTGAATGGAGTGTTGCTTCACTTTCTAAATGCTGTCCTTTCAGAGAAAATCACTTTCCTTTGATAGTGCCTTAAGCTACTTGCAAGCATTAGGAAGAAACTCATATGCGTTTCTCTGAAAGAGAAGCAGTCTGTTCCAACACTTCAATTCACTGTGTGAAGTGAATAGAGTGTTGCCTCACTTTCTAAATGCTGTCCTTTCAGAGAAAATCACTTTCCTTTGAAAGTGCCTTAAGCTACTTCCAAGCATTAGGAAGAAACTCACATGCGTTTCTCTGAAAGAGAAGCAGTCTGTTCCAACACTTCAATTCACTGTGCGAAGTGAATGGAGTGTTGCCTCACTTTCTAAATGCTGTCCTTTCAGAGAAAATCACTTTCCATTGAAAGTGCCTTAAACTACTTTCAAGCATTCACAAAAAACTCACATGCGTTTCTCTGAAAGAGAAGCAGTCTGTTCCAACACTTCAATTCACTGTGCGAAGTGAAAGGAGTGTTGCTTCACTTTCTAAATGCTGTCCAATCAGAGAAAATCACTTTCCTTTGATAGTGCCTTAAGCTACTTGCAAGCATTAGGAAGAAACTCACATGCGTTTCTCTGAAAGAGAAGCAGTCTGTTCCAACACTTCAATTCACTGTGTGAAGTGAATAGAGTGTTGCCTCACTTTCTAAATGCTGTACTTTTAGAGAAAATCACTTTCCTTTGAAAGTGCCTTAAGCTACTTACAAGCATTTAACAGAAACTCACATGCGTTTCTCTGAAAGAGAAGTAGTCTGTTCCAACAATTCATTTCACTGTTCGAAGTGAATGGAGTGTTGCTTCACTTTCTAAATGCTGTTCTTTCAGAGAAAATCACTTTCCTTTGAAAGTGCCCTAAGCTACTTGCAAGCATTAGGAAGAAACTCACATGCGTTTCTCTGAAAGAGAAGCAGTCCGTTCCAACACTTCAATTCACTGTGCGAAGTGAATGGAGTGTTGCTTCACTTTCTAAATGCTGTCCTTTCAGAGAAAATCACTTTCCTTTGAAAGTGCCTTAAGCTACTTGCAAGCATTAGGAAAAAACTCACATGCGTTTCTCTGAAAGAGAAGCAGTCTGTTCCAACACTTCAATTCACTGTGCGAAGTGAATGGAGTGTTGCTTCACTTTCTAAATGCTGTCCTTTCAGAGAAAATCCCTTTCCTTTGAATGTGCCTTAAGCTACTTACAAGCATTCAACACAAACTCACATGCATTTCTCTGAAAGAGAAGCAATCTGTTCCAACGCTTCAATTCTCTGTGCAATGTGAATGGAGTGTTGCTTCAGTTTCTAAATGCTGTCCTTTCAGAGAAAATCACTTTCCTTTGAAAGTGCCTTAAGCTACTAGCAAGCATTCACAAGAAACACTAATGCGTTTCTATGAAAGAGAAGCAGTCTGTTCCAACACGTCAATTCATTGCGCGAAGGGAATGGAGTGTTGCTTTACTTTCTAAATGCTGTCCTTTCAGAGAAAATCACTTTCCTTTGAAAGTGCCTTAAGCTACTTACAAGCATTCACCAGAAACTCACATGCGTTTCTCTGAAAGAGAAGCAGTCTGTTCCAATACTTCAATTCACTCTGCGAAGTGAATGGAGTGTTGCTTCACTTTCTAAATGCTGTCTTTTCAGAGAAAATCACTTTCCTTTGAAAGTGCCTTAAGCTACTTACAAGCATTCACCAGAAACTCACATGCGTTTCTCTTAAAGAGAAGCAGTCTGTTCCAACACTTCAATTCACTGTGCGAAGTGAATGGAGTGTTGCTTCACTTTCTAAATGCTGTCCTTTCAGAGAAAATCACTTTCCTTTGAAAGTGCCTTAAGCTACTTACAAGCATTCAACAGAAACTCACATGCGTTTCTCTGAAAGAGAAGCAGTCTGTTCCAACACTTCAATTCACTGTGCGAAGTGAATGGAGTGTTGCTTCACTTTCTAAATTCTGTCCTTTCAGAGAAAATCACTTTCCTTTGAATGTGCCTTAAGCTACTTACAAGCATTCAACAGAAACTCACATGCATTTCTCTGAAAGAGAAGCAATCTGTTCCAACACTTCAATTCTCTGTGCGAAGTGAATGGAGTGTTGCTTCACTTTCTATTTGCTGTCCTTTCAGAGAAAATCACTTTCCTTTGAAAGTGCCTTAAGCTACTTGCAAGCATTAGGAAGAAACTCACATGCGTTTCTCTGAAAGAGAAGCAGTCTGTTCCAACACTTCAATTCACTGTGCGAAGTGAATGGAGTGTTGCTTCACTTTCTAAATGCTGTCCAATCAGAGAAAATCACTTTCCTTTGAAAGTGCCTTAAGCTACTTGCAAGCATTAGGAAGAAACTCACTTGCGTTTCTCTGAAAGAGAAGTAGTCTGTTCCAACACTTCAATTCACTCTGCGAAGTGAATGGAGTGTTGCTTCACTTTCTAAATTCTGTCCTTTCAGAGAAAATCACTTTCCTTTGAAAGTGCCTTAAACTACATTCAAGCATTCAAAAAATTCACATGCGTTTCTGTGAAAGAGAAGCAGTCTGTTCCAACACTTCAATTCACTGTGCGAAGTGAATGGAGTGTTGCTTCAGTTTCTAAATGCTGTCCTTTCAGAGAAAATCACTCTCCTTTGAAAGTGCCTTAAGCAACTTGCAAGAATTCACAAGAAACTCACATGCGTTTCTCTGAAAGAGAAGCAGTCTGTTCCAACACTTCAATTCACTGTGCGAAGTGAATGGAGTGTTGCCTCACTTTCTAAATGCTGTCCTTTCAGAGAAAATCACTTTCCTTTGAAAGTGCCTTAAACTACTTTCAAGCATTCACCAGAAACTCACATGCGTTTCTCTGAAAGAGAAGCAGTCTGTTCCAACACTTCAATTCACTGTGCGAAGTGAATGGAGTGTTGCTTCACTTTCTAAATGCTGTCCTTTCAGAGAAAATCACTTTCCTTTGATAGTGCCTTAAGCTACTTGCAAGCATTAGGAAGAAACTCACATGCGTTTCTCTGAAAGAGAAGCAGTCTGTTCCAACACTTCAATTCACTGTGTGAAGTGAATAGAGTGTTGCCTCACTTTCTAAATGCTGTACTTTTAGAGAAAATCACTTTCCTTTGAAAGTGCCTTAAGCTACTTACAAGCATTTAACAGAAACTCACATGCGTTTCTCTGAAAGAGAAGTAGTCTGTTCCAACAATTCAATTCACTGTTCGAAGTGAATGGAGTGTTGCTTCACTTTCTAAATGCTGTTCTTTCAGAGAAAATCACTTTCCTTTGAAAGTGCCTTAAGCTACTTGCAAGCATTAGGAAGAAACTCACATGCGTTTCTCTGAAAGAGAAGCAGTCTGTTCCAACACTTCAATTCACTGTGCGAAGTGAATGGAGTGTTGCTTCACTTTCTAAATGCTGTCCTTTCAGAGAAAATCACTTTCCTTTAGTAGTGCCTTAAGCAACTTGTAAGCATTCACAAGAAACACTAATGCGTTTCTCTGAAAGAGAAGCAATCTGTTCCAACACTTCAATTCTCTGTGCGAAGTGAATGGAGTGTTGCTTCAGTTTCTAAATGCTGTCCTTTCAGAGAAAATCACTTTCCTTTGAAAGTTCCTTAAGCTACTTGCAAGCATTCACAAGAAACACTAATGCGTTTCTATGAAAGAGAAGCAGTCTGTTCCAACACTTCAATTCATTGCGCGAAGGGAATGGAGTGTTGCTTTACTTTCTAAATGCTGTCCTTTCAGAGAAAATCACTTTCCTTTGAAAGTGCCTTAAGCTACTTGCAAGCATTAGGAAGAAACTCACATGCGTTTCTCTGAAAGAGAAGCAGTCTGTTCCAACACTTCAATTCACTGTGCGAAGTGACTGGAGTGTTGCTTCACTTTCTAAATGTTGTACAATCAGAGAAAATCACTTTCCTTTGATAGTGCCTTAAGCTACTTGCAAGCATTAGGAAGAAACTCACATGCGTTTCTCTGAAAGAGAAGCAGTCTGTTCCAACACTTCAATTCACTGTGTGAAGTGAATAGAGTGTTGCCTCACTTTCTAAATGCTGTACTTTTAGAGAAAATCACTTTCCTTTGAAAGTGCCTTAAGCTACTTACAAGCATTTAACAGAAACTCACATGCGTTTCTCTGAAAGAGAAGTAGTCTGTTCCAACAATTCATTTCACTGTTCGAAGTGAATGGAGTGTTGCTTCACTTTCTAAATGCTGTTCTTTCAGAGAAAATCACTTTCCTTTGAAAGTGCCCTAAGCTACTTGCAAGCATTAGGAAGAAACTCACATGCGTTTCTCTGAAAGAGAAGCAGTGCGTTCCAACACTTCAATTCACTGTGCGATGTGAATGGAGTGTTGCTTCAGTTTCTAAATGCTGTCCTTTCAGAGAAAATCACTTTCCTTTGAAAGTGCCTTAAGCTACTTGCAAGCATTCACAAGAAACACTAATGCGTTTCTATGAAAGAGAAGCAGTCTGTTCCAACACTTCAATTCATTGCGCGAAGGGAATGGAGTGTTGCTTTACTTTCTAAATGCTGTCCTTTCAGAGAAAATCACTTTCCTTTGAAAGAGCCTTAAGCTACTTACAAGCATTCAACAGAAACTCACATGCATTTCTCTGAAAGAGAAACAGTCTGTTCCAACACTTCAATTCACTGTACAAAGTGAATGGAGTGTTGCTTCACTTTCTAAATGCTGTCCTTTCAGAGAAAATCACTTTCCTTTGAAAGTGCCTTAAGCTACTTACAAGCATTCACCAGAAACTCACATGCATTTCTCTGAAAGAGAAGCAGTCTGGTCCAATACTTCAATTCACTCTGCGAAGTGAATGTAGTGTTGCTTCACTTTCTAAATGCTGTCCTTTCAGAGAAAATCACTTTCCTTTGAAAGTGCCTTAAGCTACTTACAAGCATTCACCAGAAACTCACATGCGTTTCTCTGAAAGAGAAGCAGTCTGTTCCAACACTTCAATTCACTGTGCGAAGTGAATGGAGTGTTGCTTCACTTTCTAAATGCTGTCCTTTCAGAGAAAATCACTTTCCTTTGAAAGTGCCTTAAGCTACTTACAAGCATTCAACAGAAACTCACATGCGTTTCTCTGAAAGAGAAGCAGTCTGTTCCAACACTTCAATTCACTGTGCGAAGTGAATGGAGTGTTGCTTCACTTTCTAAATGCTGTCCTTTCAGAGAAAATCACTTTCCTTTGAATGTGCCTTAAGCTACTTACAAGCATTCAACAGAAATTCACATGCATTTCTCTGAAAGAGAAGCAATCTGTTCCAACACTTCAATTCTCTGTGCGAAGTGAATGGAGTGTTGCTTCAGTTTCTAAATGCTGTCCTTTCAGAGAAAATCACTTTCCTTTGAAAGTCCCTTAAGCTACTTGCAAGCATTCACAAGAAACACTAATGCGTTTCTATGAAAGAGAAGCAGTCTGTTCCAACACTTCAATTCATTGCGCGAAGGGAATGGAGTGTTGCTTTACTTTCTAAATGCTGTCCTTTCAGAGAAAATCACTTTCCTTTGAAAGTGCCTTAAGCTACTTGCAAGCATTAGGAAGAAACTCACATGCGTTTCTCTGAAAGAGAAGCAGTCTGTTCCAACACTTCAATTCACTGTGCGAAGTGACTGGAGTGTTGCTTCACTTTCTAAATGTTGTACAATCAGAGAAAATCACTTTCCTTTGATAGTGCCTTAAGCTACTTGCAAGCATTAGGAAGAAACTCACATGCGTTTCTCTGAAAGAGAAGCAGTCTGTTCCAACACTTCAATTCACTGTGTGAAGTGAATAGAGTGTTGCCTCACTTTCTAAATGCTGTACTTTTAGAGAAAATCACTTTCCTTTGAAAGTGCCTTAAGCTACTTACAAGCATTTAACAGAAACTCACATGCGTTTCTCTGAAAGAGAAGTAGTCTGTTCCAACAATTCATTTCACTGTTCGAAGTGAATGGAGTGTTGCTTCACTTTCTAAATGCTGTTCTTTCAGAGAAAATCACTTTCCTTTGAAAGTGCCTTAAGCTACTTGCAAGCATTAGGAAGAAACTCACATGCGTTTCTCTGAAAGAGAAGCAGTCCGTTCCAACACTTCAATTCACTGTGCGAAGTGAATGGAGTGTTGCTTCACTTTCTAAATGCTGTCCTTTCAGAGAAAATCACTTTCCTTTGAAAGTGCCTTAAGCTACTTGCAAGCATTAGGAAAAAACTCACATGCGTTTCTCTGAAAGAGAAGCAGTCTGTTCCAACACTTCAATTCACTGTGCGAAGTGAATGGAGTGTTGCTTCACTTTCTAAATGCTGTCCTTTCAGAGAAAATCCCTTTCCTTTGAATGTGCCTTAAGCTACTTACAAGCATTCAACAGAAACTCACATGCATTTCTCTGAAAGAGAAGCAATCTGTTCCAACGCTTCAATTCTCTGTGCGATGTGAATGGAGTGTTGCTTCAGTTTCTAAATGTTGTCCTTTCAGAGAAAATCACTTTCCTTTGAAAGTGCCTTAAGCTACTTGCAAGCATTCACAAGAAACACTAATGCGTTTCTATGAAAGAGAAGCAGTCTGTTCCAACACTTCAATTCATTGCGCGAAGGGAATGGAGTGTTGCTTTACTTTCTAAATGCTGTCCTTTCAGAGAAAATCACTTTCCTTTGAAAGTGCCTTAAGCTACTTACAAGCATTCACCAGAAACTCACATGCGTTTCTCTGAAAGAGAAGCAGTCTGTTCCAATACTTCAATTCACTCTGCGAAGTGAATGGAGTGTTGCTTCACTTTCTAAATGCTGTCCTTTCAGAGAAAATCACTTTCCTTTGAAAGTGCCTTTAGCTACTTACAAGCATTCACCAGAAACTCACATGCGTTTCTCTGAAAGAGAAGCAGTCTGTTCCAACACTTCAATTCACTGTGCGAAGTGAATGGAGTGTTGCTTCACTTTCTAAATGCTGTCCTTTCAGAGAAAATCACTTTCCTTTGAAAGTGCCTTAAGCTACTTACAAGCATTCACCAGAAACTCACATGCGTTTCTCTGAAAGAGAAGCAGTCTGTTCCAACACTTCAATTCACTGTGCGAAGTGAATGGAGTGTTGCTTCACTTTCTAAATTCTGTCCTTTCAGAGAAAATCACTTTCCTTTGAATGTGCCTTAAGCTACTTACAAGCATTCAACAGAAACTCACATGCATTTCTCTGAAAGAGAAGCAATCTGTTCCAACACTTCAATTCTCTGTGCGAAGTGAATGGAGTGTTGCTTCACTTTCTAAATGCTGTCCTTTCAGAGAAAATCACTTTCCTTTGAAAGTGCCTTAAGCTACTTGCAAGCATTAGGAAGAAACTCACATGCGTTTCTCTGAAAGAGAAGCAGTCTGTTCCAACACTTCAATTCACTGTGCGAAGTGAATGGAGTGTTGCTTCACTTTCTAAATGCTGTCCAATCAGAGAAAATCACTTTCCTTTGAAAGTGCCTTAAGCTACTTGCAAGCATTAGGAAGAAACTCACTTGCGTTTCTCTGAAAGAGAAGTAGTCTGTTCCAACACTTCAATTCACTGTGCGAAGTGAATGGAGTGTTGCTTCACTTTCTAAATTCTGTCCTTTCAGAGAAAATCACTTTCCTTTGAAAGTGCCTTAAACTACTTTCAAGCATTCAAAAAATTCACATGCGTTTCTGTGAAAGAGAAGCAGTCTGTTCCAACACTTCAATTCACTGTGCGAAGTGAATGGAGTGTTGCTTCAGTTTCTAAATGCTGTCCTTTCAGAGAAAATCACTCTCCTTTGAAAGTGCCTTAAGCAACTTGCAAGAATTCACAAGAAACTCACATGCATTTCTCTGAAAGAGAAGCAGTCTGTTCCAACACTTCAATTCACTGTGCGAAGTGAATGGAGTGTAGCCTCACTTTCTAAATGCTGTCCTTTCAGAGAAAATCACTTTCCTTTGAAAGTGCCTTAAACTACTTTCAAGTATTCACAAAAAACTCACATGCGTTTCTCTGAAAGAGAAGCAGTCTGTTCCAACACTTCAATTCACTGTGCGAAGTGAATGGAGTGTTGCTTCACTTTCTAAATGCTGTCCTTTCAGAGAAAATCACTTTCCTTTGATAGTGCCTTAAGCTACTTGCAAGCATTAGGAAGAAACTCACATGCGTTTCTCTGAAAGAGAAGCAGTCTGTTCCAACACTTCAATTCACTGTGTGAAGTGAATAGAGTGTTTCCTCACTTTCTAAATGCTGTCCTTTTAGAGAAAATCACTTTCCTTTGAAAGTGCCTTAAGCTACTTACAAGCATTTAACAGAAACTCACATGCGTTTCTCTGAAAGAGAAGTAGTCTGTTCCAACAATTCAATTCACTGTTCGAAATGAATGGAGTGTTGCTTCACTTTCTAAATGCTGTTCTTTCAGAGAAAATCACTTTCCTTTGAAAGTGCCTTAAGCTACTTGCAAGCATTAGGAAGAAACTCACTTGCGTTTCTCTGAAAGAGAAGCAGTCCGTTCCAACACTTCAATTCACTGTGCGAAGTGAATGGAGTGTTGCTTCACTTTCTAAATGCTGTCCTTTCAGAGAAAATCACTTTCCTTTGAAAGTGCCTTAAGCTACTTGCAAGCATTAGGAAAAAACTCACATGCGTTTCTCTGAAAGAGAAGCAGTCTGTTCCAACACTTCAATTCACTGTGCGAAGTGAATGGAGTGTTGCTTCACTTTCTAAATGCTGTCCTTTCAGAGAAAATCCCTTTCCTTTGAATGTGCCTTAAGCTACTTATAAGCATTCAACAGAAACTCACATGCATTTCTCTGAAAGAGAAGCAATCTGTTCCAACGCTTCAATTCTCTGTGCGATGTGAATGGAGTGTTGCTTCAGTTTCTAAATGCTGTCCTTTCAGAGAAAATCACTTTCCTTTGAAAGTGCCTTAAGCTACTTGCAAGCATTCACAAGAAACACTAATGCGTTTCTATGAAAGAGAAGCAGTCTGTTCCAACACTTCAATTCATTGCGCGAAGGGAATGGAGTGTTGCTTTACTTTCTAAATGCTGTCCTTTCAGAGAAAATCACTTTCCTTTGAAAGAGCCTAAAGCTACTTACAAGCATTCAACAGAAACTCACATGCATTTCTCTGAAAGAGAAGCAGTCTGTTCCAACACTTCAATTCACTGTACAAAGTGAATGGAGTGTTGCTTCACTTTCTAAATGCTGTCCTTTAGGAGAAAATCACTTTCCTTTGAAAGTGCCTTAAACAACTTGCCAGCATTCACAAGAAACACTAATGCGTTTTTATGAAAGAGAAGCACTCTGTTCCAACACTTCAGTTCACTGCACGAAGGGAATGGAGTGTTGCTTCACTTTCTAAATGCTGTCCTTTCAGAGAAAATCACTTTCCTTTGAAAGTGCCTTAAGCAACTTTCAAGCATTCACCAGAAACTCACATGCGTTTCTCTGAAAGAGAAGCAGTCTGTTCCAACACTTCAATTCACTGTGCGAAGTGAATGGGGTGTTGCTTCACTTTCTAAATGCTGTCCAATCAGAGAAAATCACTTTCCTTTGAAAGTGCCTTAAGCTACTTGCAAGCATTAGAAAGAAACTCACATGCGTTTCTCTGAAAGAGAAGCAGTCTGTTCCAACACTTCAATTCACTGTGCGAAGTGAATGGAGTGTTGCTTCACTTTCTATATTCTGTCCTTTCAGAGAAAATCACTTTCCTTTGAAAGTGCCTTAAACTACTTTCAAGCATTCACAAAAAACTCACATGCGTTTCTGTGAAAGAGAAGCAGTCTGTTCCAACACTTCAATTCACTGTGCGAAGTGAATGGAGTGTTGCTTCAGTTTCTAAATGCTGTCCTTTCAGAGAAAATCACTTTCCTTTGAAAGTGCCTTAAGCTACTTGCAAGAATTCACAAGAAACTCACATGCGTTTCTCTGAAAGAGAAGCAGTCTGTTCCAACACTTCAATTCACTGTGCGAAGTGAATGGAGTGTTGCTTCACTTTCTAAATGCTGTCCTTTCAGAGAAAATCACTTTCCTTTGAAAGTGCCGTAAGCTACTTGCAAGCATTCACAAGAAACAATAATGCGTTTCTATGAAAGAGAAGCAGTCTGTTCCAACACTTCAATTCATTGGGCGAAGGGAATGGAGTGTTGCTTTACTTTCTAAATGCAGTCCTTTCAGAAAAAATCACTTTCCTTTGAAAGTGCCTTAAGCTACTTACAAGCATTCACCAGAAACTCACATGCGTGTCTCTGCAAGAGAAGCAGTCTGTTCCAACACTTCAATTCACTGTGCGAAGTGAATGGAGTGTTGCATCGCTTTCTAAATGCTGTCCTTTCAGAGAAAATCACTTTCCTTTGAAAGTGCCTTAAGCTACTTACAAGCATTCACCAGCAACTCACATGCGTTTCTCTGAAAGAGAAGCAGTCTGTTCCAACACTTCAATTCACTGTGCGCAGTGAATGGAGTGTTGCTTTACTTTCTAAATGCTGTCCTTTCAGAGAAAATCACTTTCCTTTGATAGTGCCTTAAGCTACTTGCAAGCATTAGGAAGAAACTCACATGCGTTTCTCTGAAAGAGAAGCAGTCTGTTCCAACACTTCAATTCACTGTGTGAAGTGAATAGAGTGTTGCCTCACTTTCTAAATGCTGTCCTTTCAGAGAAAATCACTTTCCTTTGAAAGTGCCTTAAGCTACTTACAAGCATTAAACAGAAACTCACATGCGTTTCTCTGAAAGAGAAGCAGTCTGTTCCAACACTTCAATTCACTGTGCGAAGTGAATGGAGTGTTGCTTTACTTTCTAAATGCTGTTCTTTCAGAGAAAATCACTTTCCTTTGAAAGCGCCTTAAGCTACTTGCAAGCATTAGGAAGAAACTCACATGCGTTTCTCTGAAAGAGAAGAAGTCCGTTCCAACACTTCAATTCACTGTGCGAAGTGAATGGAGTGTTGCTTCACTTTCTAAATGCTGTCCTTTCAGAGAAAATCACTTTCCTTTGAAAGTGCCTTAAGCTACTTACAAGCATTCACCAGATACTCACATGCGTTTCTCTGAAAGAGAAGCAGTCTGTTCCAACACTTCAATTCATTGTGCGAAGTTAATGGAGTGTTGCTTCACTTTCTAAATGCTGTCCTTTCAGAGAAAATCACTTTCCTTTGAAATTGCCTTAAGCAACTTGCAAGCATTCACAAGAAACACTAATGCGTTTCTATGAAAGAGAAGCACTCTGTTCCAACACTTCAATTCACTGCACGAAGGGAATGGAGTGTTGCTTCACTTTCTAAATGCTGTCCTTTCAGAGAAAATCACTTTCCTTTGAAAGTGCCTTAAGCTACTTGCAAGCATTCACAAGAAACACTAATGCGTTTCTCTGAAAGAGAAGCAGTCTGTTCCAACACTTCAATTCTTTGCGCGAAGGGAATGGAGTGTTGCTTTACTTTCTAAATGCTGTCCTTTCAGAGAAAATCACTTTCCTTTGAAAGAGCCTTGAGCTACTTATAAGCATTCAACAGAAACTCACATGCATTTCTCTGAAAGAGAAGCAGTCTGTTCCAACACTTCAATTCACTGTGCGAAGTGAATGGAATGTTACCTCACTTTCTAAATTCTGTCCTTTCCGAGAAAATCATTTTCCTTTGAAAATGCCTTAAGCTACTTACAAGCATTCACCAGATACTCACATGCGTTTCTCTGAAAGAGAAGCAGTCTGTTCCAACACTTCAATTCATTGTGCGAAGTTAATGGAGTGTTGCTTCACTTTCTAAATGCTGTCCTTTCAGAGAAAATCACTTTCCTTTGAAATTGCCTTAAGCAACTTGCAAGCATTCACAAAAAACACTAATGCGTTTCTATGAAAGAGAAGCACTCTGTTCCAACACTTCAATTCACTGCACGAAGGGAATGGAGTGTTGCTTCACTTTCTAAATGCTGTCCTTTCAGAGAAAATCACTTTCCTTTGAAAGTGCCATAATCTACTTGCAAGCATTAGGAAGAAACTCACATGCGTTTCTCTGAAAGAGAAGCATTCTGTTCCAACACTTCAATTCACTGTGCAAAGTGAATGGATTGTTGCTTCACTTTCTAAATGCTGTCCTTTCAGAGAAAATCACTTTCCTTTGAAAGTGCCTTAAGCTAACTACAAGCATTCAACAAAAACTCACATGCATTTCTCTGAAAGAGAAGCAATCTGTTACAACACTTCAATTCTCTGTGCGAAGTGAATGGAGTGTTGCTTCACTTTCTAAATGCTGTCCTTTCAGAGAAAATCACTTTCCTTTGAAAGTGCCTTAAGCTACTTGCAAGCATTCACAAGAAACACTAATGCGTTTCTATGAAAGAGAAGCAGTCTGTTCCAACACTTCAATTATTTGCGCAAGGGAATGGAGTGTTGCTTTACTTTCTAAATGCTGTCCTTTCAGAGAAAATGACTTTCCTTTGAAAGAGCCTTGAGCTACTTACAAGCATTCAACAGAAACTCACATGCATTTCTCTGAAAGAGAAGCAGTCTGTTCCAACACTTCAATTCACTGTGCGAAGTGAATGGAATGTTACTTCACTTTCTAAATGCTGTCCTTTCCGAGAAAATCACGTTCCTTTGAAAGTGCCTTAAGCTACTTACAAGCATTCACCAGATACTCACATGCGTTTCTCTGAAAGAGAAGCAGTCTGTTCCAACACTTCAATTCATTGTGCGAAGTTAATGGAGTGTTGCTTCACTTTCTAAATGCTATCCTTTCAGAGAAAATCACTTTCCTTTGAAATTGCCTTAAGCAACTTGCAAGCATTCACAAGAAACACTAATGCGTTTCTATGAAAGAGAAGCACTCTGTTCCAACACTTCAATTCACTGCACGAAGGGAATGGAGTGTTGCTTCACTTTCTAAATGCTGTCCTTTCAGAGAAAATCACTTTCCTTTGAAAGAGCCTTAAGCTACTTACAAGCATTCACCAGAAACTCACATACGTTTCTCTGAAAGAGAAGCAGTCTGTTCCAATACTTCAATTCACTGTGCGAAGTGAATGGAGTGTTGCTTCACTTTAAATGCTGTCCTTTCAGAGAAAATCACTTTCCTTTGAAAGTGCCATAATCTACTTGCAAGCATTAGGAAGAAACTCACATGCGTTTCTCTGAAAGAGAAGCAGTCTGTTCCAACACTTCAATTCAATGTGCAAAGTGAATGGATGGTTGCTTCACTTTCTAAATGCTGTCCTTTCAGAGAAAATCACTTTCCTTTGAAAGTGCCTTAAGCTAATTACAAGCATTCAACAGAAACTCACATGCATTTCTCTGAAAGAGAAGCAATCTGTTACAACACTTCAATTCTCTGTGCGAAGTGAATGGAGTGTTGCTTCACTTTCTAAATGCTGTCCTTTCAGAGAAAATCACTTTCCTTTGAAAGTGCCTTAAGCTACTTACAAGCATTCACAAGAAACACTAATGCGTTTCTATGAAAGAGAAGTAGTCTGTTCCAACACTTCAATTCTTTGCGCGAAGGGAATGGAGTGTTGCTTTACTTTCTAAATGCTGTCCTTTCAGAGAAAATCACTTTCCTTTGAAAGAGCCTTGAGCTACTTACAAGCATTCAACAGAAACTCACATGCATTTCTTTGAAAGAGAAGCAGTCTGTTCCAACACTTCAATTCACTGTGCGAAGTGAATGAAATGTTACTTCACTTTCTAAATGCTGTGCTTTCCGAGAAAATCACGTTCCTTTGAAAATGCCTTAAGCTACTTACAAGCATTCACCAGATACTCACTTGTGTTTCTCTGAAAGAGAAGCAGTCTGTTCCAACACTTCAATTCATTGTGCGAAGTTAATGGAGTGTTGCTTCACTTTCTAAATGCTGTCCTTTCAGAGAAAATCACTTTCCTTTGAAATTGCCTTAAGCAACTTGCAAGCATTCACAAGAAACACTAATGCGTTTCTATGAAAGAGAAGCACTCTGTTCCAAACTTCAATTCACTGCACGAAGGGAATGGAGTGTTGCTTCACTTTCTATTGCTGTCCTTTCAGAGAAAATCACTTTCCTTTGAAAGTGCCTTAAGCTACTTACAAGCATTCACCAGAAACTCACATGCGTTTCTCTGAAAGAGAAGCAGTCTGTTCCAATACTTCAATTCACTGTGCGAAGTGAATGGAGTGTTGCTTCACTTTCTAAATGCTGTCCTTTCAGAGAAAATCACTTTCCTTTGAAAGTGCCATAAGCTACTTGCAATCATTAGGAAGAAACTCACATGCGTTTCTCTGAAAGAGAAGCAGTCTGTTCCAACACTTCAATTCACTGTGCAAAGTGAATGGAGTGTTTCTTCACTTTCTAAATGCTGTCCTTTCAGAGAAAATCACTTTCCTTTGAAAGTGCCTTAAGCTATTTACAAGCATTCAACAGAAACTCACATGCATTTCTCTGAAAGAGAAGCAGTCTGTTCCAACACTTCAATTCACTGTGCAAATTGAATGGAGTGTTGCTTCACTTTCTAAATGCTGTCCAATCAGAGAAAATCACTTTCCTTTGAAAGTGCCTTAAGCTACTTGCAAGTATTAGGAAGAAACTCACATGCGTTTCTCTGAATGAGAAGCAGTCTGTTCCAACTCTTCAATTCACTGTGCGAAGTGAATGGAGTGTTGCTTCACTTTCTAAATGCTGTCCTTTCAGAGAAAATCTCTTTCTTTGAAAGTGCCTTAAGCTACTTGCAAGCATTCATAAGAAACACTAATGCTTTTCTATGAAAGAGAAGCAGTCTGTTCCAACACTTCAATTCATTGCACGAAGGGAATGGATTGTTGCTTTACTTTCCAAATGCTGTCCTTTCAGAGAAAATCACTTTCCTTTGAAAGAGCCTTGAGCTACTTACAAGCATTCAACAGAAACTCACATGCATTTCTCTGAAAGAGAAGTAGTCTGTTCCAACACTTCAATTCACTGTGCAAAGCGAATAGAGTGTTACTTCCCTTTCTAAATGCTGTCCTTTCAAAGAAAATCACTTTCCTTTGAAAGTGCCTTAAGCTACTTTCAAGCATTCTCAGGAAACACACATGCATTTCTCTGAAATAGAAGCAGTCTGTTCCAACACTTCAATTCACTGTGCAAATTGAATGGAGTGTTGCTTCACTTTCTAAATCCTGTCCTTTCAGAGAAAATCACTTTTGTTTGAAAGTGCCTTAAGCAACTTTCAAGCATTCACAAGAAATTCACATGCATTTCTCTGAAAGAGAAGCCTTCTCTTCCAACACTTCAAATCACTGTGCGAAGAGAATGGAGTGTTGCTTCCCTTTCTAAATGCTGTCCTTTCAGAGAAAATCATGTTCCTATGAAATTGCCTTAAGCTACTTACAAGCATTCACCAGAAACTCACATGTGTTTCTCTGAAAGAGAAGCAGTCTGTTCCAACACTTCAATTCACTGTGCGAAGTGAATGGAGTGTTGCTTCACTTTCTAAATGCTGTCCTTTCAGAGAAAATTACTTTCCTTTGAAAGTGCCTTAAGCAACTTGCAAGCATTCACAAGAAACACTAATGCGTTTCTAAGAAAGAGAAGCACTCTGTTCCAACACTTCAATTCACTGCACGAAGGGAATGGAGTGTTGCTTCACTTTCTAAATGCTGTCCTTTCAGAGAAAATCACTTTCCTTTGAAAGTGCCTTAAGCTACTTACAAGCATTCACCAGAAACTCACATGCGTTTCTCTGAAAGAGAAGCAGTCTGTTCCAATACTTCAATTCACTGTGCGAAGTGATTGGAGTGTTGCTTCACTTTCTAAATGCTGTTCTTTCAGAGAAAATCACTTTCCTTTGAAAGTGCCATAAGCTACTTGCAAGCATTAGAAAGAAACTCACATGAGTTTCTTTGAAAGAGAAGCAGTCTGTTCCAACACTTCAATTCACTGTGCAAAGTGAATTGAGTGTTGCTTCACTTTCTAAATGCTGTCCTTTCAGAGAAAATCACTTTCCTTTGAAAGTGCCTTAAGCTACTTACAAACATTCAACAGAAACTCACATGCATTTCTCTGAAAGAGAAGCAATCTCTTCCAACACTTCAATTCACTGTGCGAAGTGAATGGAGTGTTTCTTCACTTTCTAAATGCAGTCCTTTCAGAGAAAATCACTTTCCTTTGAAAGTGCCTTAAGCTACTTACAAGCATTCACCAGAAACTCACATGCGTTTCTCTGAAAGAGAAGCAGTCTGTTCCAACACTTCAATTCACTGTGCGATGTGAATGGAGTGTTGCTTCACTTTCTAAATGCTGTCATTTCAGAGAAAATCACTTTCCTTTGAAAGTGCCTTAAGCTACTTGCAAGCATTAGGAAGAAACTCACATGCGTTTCTCTGAAAGAGAAGCAGTCTGTTCCAACACTTCAATTCACTGTGCAAAGTGAATGGAGTGTTGCTTCACTTTCTAAATGCTGTCCTTTTAGAGAAAATCACTTTCCTTTGAAATTGCCTTAAGCTAATTACAAGCATTCAACAGAAACTCACATGCATTTCTCTGAAAGAGAAGCAGTCTGTTAAAACACTTCAATTCACTGTGCAAAGTGAATGGAGTGTTGCTTCACTTTCTAAATTCTGTCCTTTCAGAGAAAATCACTTTCCTTTGAAAGTGCCTTAAACTACTTTCAATCATTCATAAAAAACTCACATGCGTTTCTCTGAAAGAGAAGCAGTCTGTTCCAACACTTCAATTCACTGTGCGAAGTGAATGAAGTGTTGCTTCACTTTCTAAATGCTGTCCTTTCAGAGAAAATCACTTTCCTTTGAAAGTGCCTTAAGCTACTTGCAAGCATTCACAAGAAACACTAATGCGTTTCTCTGAAAGAGAAGCAGTCTGTTCCAACACTTCAATTCTTTGCGCGAAGGGAATGGAGTGTTGCTTTACTTTCTAAATGCTGTCCTTTCAGAGAAAATCACTTTCCTTTGAAAGAGCCTTGAGCTACTTATAAGCATTCAACAGAAACTCACATGCATTTCTCTGAAAGAGAAGCAGTCTGTTCCAACACTTCAATTCACTGTGCGAAGTGAATGGAATGTTACCTCACTTTCTAAATTCTGTCCTTTCCGAGAAAATCATTTTCCTTTGAAAATGCCTTAAGCTACTTACAAGCATTCACCAGATACTCACATGCGTTTCTCTGAAAGAGAAGCAGTCTGTTCCAACACTTCAATTCATTGTGCGAAGTTAATGGAGTGTTGCTTCACTTTCTAAATGCTGTCCTTTCAGAGAAAATCACTTTCCTTTGAAATTGCCTTAAGCAACTTGCAAGCATTCACAAAAAACACTAATGCGTTTCTATGAAAGAGAAGCACTCTGTTCCAACACTTCAATTCACTGCACGAAGGGAATGGAGTGTTGCTTCACTTTCTAAATGCTGTCCTTTCAGAGAAAATCACTTTCCTTTGAAAGTGCCATAATCTACTTGCAAGCATTAGGAAGAAACTCACATGCGTTTCTCTGAAAGAGAAGCATTCTGTTCCAACACTTCAATTCACTGTGCAAAGTGAATGGATTGTTGCTTCACTTTCTAAATGCTGTCCTTTCAGAGAAAATCACTTTCCTTTGAAAGTGCCTTAAGCTAACTACAAGCATTCAACAAAAACTCACATGCATTTCTCTGAAAGAGAAGCAATCTGTTACAACACTTCAATTCTCTGTGCGAAGTGAATGGAGTGTTGCTTCACTTTCTAAATGCTGTACTTTCAGAGAAAATCACTTTCCTTTGAAAGTGCCTTAAGCTACTTGCAAGCATTCACAAGAAACACTAATGCGTTTCTATGAAAGAGAAGCAGTCTGTTCCAACACTTCAATTATTTGCGCAAGGGAATGGAGTGTTGCTTTACTTTCTAAATGCTGTCCTTTCAGAGAAAATGACTTTCCTTTGAAAGAGCCTTGAGCTACTTACAAGCATTCAACAGAAACTCACATGCATTTCTCTGAAAGAGAAGCAGTCTGTTCCAACACTTCAATTCACTGTGCGAAGTGAATGGAATGTTACTTCACTTTCTAAATGCTGTCCTTTCCGAGAAAATCACGTTCCTTTGAAAGTGCCTTAAGCTACTTACAAGCATTCACCAGATACTCACATGCGTTTCTCTGAAAGAGAAGCAGTCTGTTCCAACACTTCAATTCATTGTGCGAAGTTAATGGAGTGTTGCTTCACTTTCTAAATGCTGTCCTTTCAGAGAAAATCACTTTCCTTTGAAATTGCCTTAAGCAACTTGCAAGCATTCACAAGAAACACTAATGCGTTTCTATGAAAGAGAAGCACTCTGTTCCAACACTTCAATTCACTGCACGAAGGGAATGGAGTGTTGCTTCACTTTCTAAATGCTGTCCTTTCAGAGAAAATCACTTTCCTTTGAAAGAGCCTTAAGCTACTTACAAGCATTCACCAGAAACTCACATGCGTTTCTCTGAAAGAGAAGCAGTCTGTTCCAATACTTCAATTCACTGTGCGAAGTGAATGGAGTGTTGCTTCACTTTAAATGCTGTCCTTTCAGAGAAAATCACTTTCCTTTGAAAGTGCCATAATCTACTTGCAAGCATTAGGAAGAAACTCACATGCGTTTCTCTGAAAGAGAAGCAGTCTGTTCCAACACTTCAATTCAATGTGCAAAGTGAATGGATGGTTGCTTCGCTTTCTAAATGCTGTCCTTTCAGAGAAAATCACTTTCCTTTGAAAGTGCCTTAAGCTAATTACAAGAATTCAACAGAAACTCACATGCATTTCTCTGAAAGAGAAGCAATCTGTTACAACACTTCAATTCTCTGTGCGAAGTGAATGGAGTGTTGCTTCACTTTCTAAATGCTGTCCTTTCAGAGAAAATCACTTTCCTTTGAAAGTGCCTTAAGCTACTTACAAGCATTCACAAGAAACACTATTGCGTTTCTATGAAAGAGAAGTAGTCTGTTCCAACACTTCAATTCTTTGCGCGAAGGGAATGGAGTGTTGCTTTACTTTCTAAATGCTGTCCTTTCAGAGAAAATCACTTTCCTTTGAAAGAGCCTTGAGCTACTTACAAGCATTCAACAGAAACTCACATGCATTTCTCTGAAAGAGAAGCAGTCTGTTCCAACACTTCAATTCACTGTGCGAAGTGAATGAAATGTTACTTCACTTTCTAAATGCTGTGCTTTCCGAGAAAATCACGTTCCTTTGAAAATGCCTTAAGCTACTTACAAGCATTCACCAGATACTCACTTGTGTTTCTCTGAAAGAGAAGCAGTCTGTTCCAACACTTCAATTCATTGTGCGAAGTTAATGGAGTGTTGCTTCACTTTCTAAATGCTGTCCTTTCAGAGAAAATCACTTTCCTTTGAAATTGCCTTAAGCAACTTGCAAGCATTCACAAGAAACACTAATGCGTTTCTATGAAAGAGAAGCACTCTGTTCCAAACTTCAATTCACTGCACGAAGGGAATGGAGTGTTGCTTCACTTTCTAAATGCTGTCCTTTCAGAGAAAATCACTTTCCTTTGAAAGTGCCTTAAGCTACTTACAAGCATTCACCAGAAACTCACATGCGTTTCTCTGAAAGAGAAGCAGTCTGTTCCAATACTTCAATTCACTGTGCGAAGTGAATGGAGTGTTGCTTCACTTTCTAAATGCTGTCCTTTCAGAGAAAATCACTTTCCTTTGAAAGTGCCATAAGCTACTTGCAATCATTAGGAAGAAACTCACATGCGTTTCTCTGAAAGAGAAGCAGTCTGTTCCAACACTTCAATTCACTCTGCAAAGTGAATGGAGTGTTTCTTCACTTTCTAAATGCTGTCCTTTCAGAGAAAATCACTTTCCTTTGAAAGTGCCTTAAGCTATTTACAAGCATTCAACAGAAACTCACATGCATTTCTCTGAAAGAGAAGCAGTCTGTTCCAACACTTCAATTCACTGTGCAAATTGAATGGAGTGTTGCTTCACTTTCTAAATGCTGTCCAATCAGAGAAAATCACTTTCCTTTGAAAGTGCCTTAAGCTACTTGCAAGTATTAGGAAGAAACTCACATGCGTTTCTCTGAATGAGAAGCAGTCTGTTCCAACTCTTCAATTCACTGTGCGAAGTGAATGGAGTGTTGCTTCACTTTCTAAATGCTGTCCTTTCAGATAAAATCTCTTTCTTTGAAAGTGCCTTAAGCTACTTGCAAGCATTCATAAGAAACACTAATGCTTTTCTATGAAAGAGAAGCAGTCTGTTCCAACACTTCAATTCATTGCACGAAGGGAATGGATTGTTGCTTTACTTTCCAAATGCTGTCCTTTCAGAGAAAATCACTTTCCTTTGAAAGAGCCTTGAGCTACTTACAAGCATTCAACAGAAACTCACATGCATTTCTCTGAAAGAGAAGTAGTCTGTTCCAACACTTCAATTCACTGTGCAAAGCGAATAGAGTGTTACTTCCCTTTCTAAATGCTGTCCTTTCAAAGAAAATCACTTTCCTTTGAAAGTGCCTTAAGCTACTTTCAAGCATTCTCAGGAAACACACATGCATTTCTCTGAAATAGAAGCAGTCTGTTCCAACACTTCAATTCACTGTGCAAATTGAATGGAGTGTTGCTTCACTTTCTAAATCCTGTCCTTTCAGAGAAAATCACTTTTGTTTGAAAGTGCCTTAAGCAACTTTCAAGCATTCACAAGAAATTCACATGCATTTCTCTGAAAGAGAAGCCTTCTCTTCCAACACTTCAAATCACTGTGCGAAGAGAATGGAGTGTTGCTTCCCTTTCTAAATGCTGTCCTTTCAGAGAAAATCATGTTCCTATGAAATTGCCTTAAGCTACTTACAAGCATTCACCAGAAACTCACATGTGTTTCTCTGAAAGAGAAGCAGTCTGTTCCAACACTTCAATTCACTGTGCGAAGTGAATGGAGTGTTGCTTCACTTTCTAAATGCTGTCCTTTCAGAGAAAATTACTTTCCTTTGAAAGTGCCTTAAGCAACTTGCAAGCATTCACAAGAAACACTAATGCGTTTCTAAGAAAGAGAAGCACTCTGTTCCAACACTTCAATTTACTGCACGAAGGGAATGGAGTGTTGCTTCACTTTCTAAATGCTGTCCTTTCAGAGAAAATCACTTTCCTTTGAAAGTGCCTTAAGCTACTTACAAGCATTCACCAGAAACTCACATGCGTTTCTCTGAAAGAGAAGCAGTCTGTTCCAATACTTCAATTCACTGTGCGAAGTGATTGGAGTGTTGCTTCACTTTCTAAATGCTGTTCTTTCAGAGAAAATCGCTTTCCTTTGAAAGTGCCATAAGCTACTTGCAAGCATTAGAAAGAAACTCACATGCGTTTCTTTGAAAGAGAAGCAGTCTGTTCCAACACTTCAATTCACTGTGCAAAGTGAATTGAGTGTTGCTTCACTTTCTAAATGCTGTCCTTTCAGAGAAAATCACTTTCCTTTGAAAGTGCCTTAAGCTACTTACAAACATTCAACAGAAACTCACATGCATTTCTCTGAAAGAGAAGCAATCTCTTCCAACACTTCAATTCACTGTGCGAAGTGAATGGAGTGTTTCTTCACTTTCTAAATGCAGTCCTTTCAGAGAAAATCACTTTCCTTTGAAAGTGCCTTAAGCTACTTACAAGCATTCACCAGAAACTCACATGCGTTTCTCTGAAAGAGAAGCAGTCTGTTCCAACACTTCAATTCACTGTGCGATGTTAATGGAGTGTTGCTTCACTTTCTAAATGCTGTCATTTCAGAGAAAATCACTTTCCTTTGAAAGTGCCTTAAGCTACTTGCAAGCATTAGGAAGAAACTCACATGCGTTTCTATGAAAGAGAAGCAGTCTGTTCCATCACTTCAATTCTTTGCGCGAAGGGAATGGAGTGTTTCTTTACTTTCTAAATGCTGTCCTTTCAGAGAAAATCACTTTCCTTTGAAAGAGCCTTGAGCTACTTACAAGCATTCAACAGAAACTCACATGCACTTCTCTGAAAGAGAAGCAGTCTGTTCCAACACTTCAATTCACTGTGCGAAGTGAATGGAATGTTACTTCACTTTCTAAATGCTGTCCTTTCCGAGAAAATCACGTTCCTTTGAAAATGCCTTAAGCTACTTACAAGCATTTACCAGATACTCACATGCGTTCCTCTGAAAGAGAAGCAGTCTGTTCCAACACTTCAATTCATTGTGCGAAGTTAATGGAGTGTTGCTTCACTTTCTAAATGCTGTCCTTTCAGAGAAAATCACTTTCCTTTGAAATTGCCTTAAGCAACTTGCAAGCATTCACAGGAAACACTAATGCGTTTCTATGAAAGAGAAGCACTCTGTTCCAACACTTCAATTCACTGCACGAAGGGAATGGAGTCTTGCTTCACTTTCTAAATGCTGTCCTTTCAGAGAAAATCACTTTCCTTTGAAAGTGCCTTAAGCTACTTGCAAGCATTCACAAGAAACACTAATGCGTTTCTCTGAAAGAGAAGCAGTCTGTTCCAACACTTCAATTCTTTGCGCGAAGGGAATGGTGTGTTGCTTTACTTTCTAAATGCTGTCCTTTCAGAGAAAATCACTTTCCTTTGAAAGAGCCTTGAGCTACTTATAAGCATTCAACAGAAACTCACATGCATTTCTCTGAAAGAGAAGCAGTCTGTTCCAACACTTCAATTCACTGTGCGAAGTGAATGGAATGTTACTTCACTTTCTAAATTCTGTCCTTTCCGAGAAAATCACGTTCCTTTGAAAATGCCTTAAGCTACTTACAAGCATTCACCAGATACTCACATGCGTTTCTCTGAAAGAGAAGCAGTCTGTTCCAACACTTCAATTCATTGTGCGAAGTTAATGGAGTGTTGCTTCACTTTCTAAATGCTGTCCTTTCAGAGAAAATCACTTTCCTTTGAAATTGCCTTAAGCAACTTGCAAGCATTCACAAGAAACACTAATGCGTTTCTATGAAAGAGAAGCCCTCTGTTCCAACACTTCAATTCACTGCACGAAGGGAATGGAGTGTTGCTTTACTTTCCAAATGCTGTCCTTTCAGAGAAAATCACTTTCCTTTGAAAGAGCCTTGAGCTACTTACAAGCATTCAACAGAAACTCACATGCATTTCTCTGAAAGAGAAGTAGTCTGTTCCAACACTTCAATTCACTGTGCAAAGCAAATAGAGTGTTACTTCCCTTTCTAAATGCTGTCCTTTCAAAGAAAATCACTTTCCTTTGAAAGTGCCTTAAGCTACTTTCAAGCATTCTCAGGAAACACACATGCATTTCTCTGAAATAGAAGCAGTCTGTTCCAACACTTCAATTCACTGTGCAAATTGAATGGAGTGTTGCTTCACTTTCTAAATCCTGTCCTTTCAGAGAAAATCACTTTTGTTTGAAAGTGCCTTAAGCAACTTTCAAGCATTCACAAGAAATTCACATGCATTTCTCTGAAAGAGAAGCCTTCTCTTCCAACACTTCAAATCACTGTGCGAAGAGAATGGAGTGTTGCTTCCCTTTCTAAATGCTGTCCTTTCAGAGAAAATCATGTTCCTATGAAATTGCCTTAAGCTACTTACAAGCATTCACCGGAAACTCACATGTGTTTCTCTGAAAGAGAAGCAGTCTGTTCCAACACTTCAATTCACTGTGCGAAGTGAATGGAGTGTTGCTTCACTTTCTAAATGCTGTCCTTTCAGAGAAAATTACTTTCCTTTGAAAGTGCCTTAAGCAACTTGCAAGCATTCACAAGAAACACTAATGCGTTTCTAAGAAAGAGAAGCACTCTGTTCCAACACTTCAATTCACTGCACGAAGGGAATGGAGTGTTGCTTCACTTTCTAAATGCTGTCCTTTCAGAGAAAATCACTTTCCTTTGAAAGTGCCTTAAGCTACTTACAAGCATTCACCAGAAACTCACATGCGTTTCTCTGAAAGAGAAGCAGTCTGTTCCAATACTTCAATTCACTGTGCGAAGTGATTGGAGTGTTGCTTCACTTTCTAAATGCTGTTCTTTCAGAGAAAATCACTTTCCTTTGAAAGTGCCATAAGCTACTTGCAAGCATTAGAAAGAAACTCACATGCGTTTCTTTGAAAGAGAAGCAGTCTGTTCCAACACTTCAATTCACTGTGCAAAGTGAATTGAGTGTTGCTTCACTTTCTAAATGCTGTCCTTTCAGAGAAAATCACTTTCCTTTGAAAGTGCCTTAAGCTACTTACAAACATTCAACAGAAACTCACATGCATTTCTCTGAAAGAGAAGCAATCTCTTCCAACACTTCAATTCACTGTGCGAAGTGAATGGAGTGTTTCTTCACTTTCTAAATGCAGTCCTTTCAGAGAAAATCACTTTCCTTTGAAAGTGCCTTAAGCTACTTACAAGCATTCACCAGAAACTCACATGCGTTTCTCTGAAAGAGAAGCAGTCTGTTCCAACACTTCAATTCACTGTGCGATGTGAATGGAGTGTTGCTTCACTTTCTAAATGCTGTCATTTCAGAGAAAATCACTTTCCTTTGAAAGTGCCTTAAGCTACTTGCAAGCATTAGGAAGAAACTCACATGCGTTTCTATGAAAGAGAAGCAGTCTGTTCCATCACTTCAATTCTTTGCGCGAAGGGAATGGAGTGTTTCTTTACTTTCTAAATGCTGTCCTTTCAGAGAAAATCACTTTCCTTTGAAAGAGCCTTGAGCTACTTACAAGCATTCAACAGAAACTCACATGCACTTCTCTGAAAGAGAAGCAGTCTGTTCCAACACTTCAATTCACTGTGCGAAGTGAATGGAATGTTACTTCACTTTCTAAATGCTGTCCTTTCCGAGAAAATCACGTTCCTTTGAAAATGCCTTAAGCTACTTACAAGCATTTACCAGATACTCACATGCGTTCCTCTGAAAGAGAAGCAGTCTGTTCCAACACTTCAATTCATTGTGCGAAGTTAATGGAGTGTTGCTTCACTTTCTAAATGCTGTCCTTTCAGAGAAAATCACTTTCCTTTGAAATTGCCTTAAGCAACTTGCAAGCATTCACAGGAAACACTAATGCGTTTCTATGAAAGAGAAGCACTCTGTTCCAACACTTCAATTCACTGCACGAAGGGAATGGAGTCTTGCTTCACTTTCTAAATGCTGTCCTTTCAGAGAAAATCACTTTCCTTTGAAAGTGCCTTAAGCTACTTGCAAGCATTCACAAGAAACACTAATGCGTTTCTCTGAAAGAGAAGCAGTCTGTTCCAACACTTCAATTCTTTGCGCGAAGGGAATGGAGTGTTGCTTTACTTTCTAAATGCTGTCCTTTCAGAGAAAATCACTTTCCTTTGAAAGAGCCTTGAGCTACTTATAAGCATTCAACAGAAACTCACATGCATTTCTCTGAAAGAGAAGCAGTCTGTTCCAACACTTCAATTCACTGTGCGAAGTGAATGGAATGTTACTTCACTTTCTAAATTCTGTCCTTTCCGAGAAAATCACGTTCCTTTGAAAATGCCTTAAGCTACTTACAAGCATTCACCAGATACTCACATGCGTTTCTCTGAAAGAGAAGCAGTCTGTTCCAACACTTCAATTCATTGTGCGAAGTTAATGGAGTGTTGCTTCACTTTCTAAATGCTGTCCTTTCAGAGAAAATCACTTTCCTTTGAAATTGCCTTAAGCAACTTGCAAGCATTCACAAGAAACACTAATGCGTTTCTATGAAAGAGAAGCACTCTGTTCCAACACTTCAATTCACTGCACGAAGGGAATGGAGTGTTGCTTCACTTTCTAAATGCTGTCCTTTCAGAGAAAATCACTTTCCTTTGAAAGTGCCTTAAGCTACTTACAAGCATTCACCAGAAACTCACATGCGTTTCTCTGAAAGAGAAGCAGTCTGTTCCAATACTTCAATTCACTGTGCGAAGTGAATGGAGTGTTGCTTCACTTTCTAAATGCTGTCCTTTCAGAGAAAATCACTTTCCTTTGAAAGTGCCATAATCTACTTGCAAGCATTAGGAAGAAACTCACATGCGTTTCTCTGAAAGAGAAGCAGTCTGTTCCAACACTTCAATTCAATGTGCAAAGTGAATGGATGGTTGCTTCACTTTCTAAATGCTGTCCTTTCAGAGAAAATCACTTTCCTTTGAAAGTGCCTTAAGCTAATTACAAGCATTCAACAGAAACTCACATGCATTTCTCTGAAAGAGAAGCAATCTGTTACAACACTTCAATTCTCTGTGCGAAGTGAATGGAGTGTTGCTTCACTTTCTAAATGCTGTCCTTTCAGAGAAAATCACTTTCCTTTGAAAGTGCCTTAAGCTACTTACAAGCATTCAGAAGAAACACTAATGCGTTTCTATGAAAGAGAAGTAGTCTGTTCCAACACTTCAATTCTTTGCGCGAAGGGAATGGAGTGTTGCTTTACTTTCTAAATGCTGTCCTTTCAGAGAAAATCACTTTCCTTTGAAAGAGCCTTGAGCTACTTACAAGCATTCAACAGAAACTCACATGCATTTCTCTGAAAGAGAAGCAGTCTGTTCCAACACTTCAATTCACTGTGCGAAGTGAATGGAGTGTTTCTTCACTTTCTAAATGCTGTCCTTTCAGAGAAAATCACTTTCCTTTGAAAGTGCCTTAAGCTATTTACAAGCATTCAACAGAAACTCACATGCATTTCTCTGAAAGAGAAGCAGTCTGTTCCAACACTTCAATTCACTGTGCAAATTGAATGGAGTGTTGCTTCACTTTCTAAATGCTGTCCAATCAGAGAAAATCACTTTCCTTTGAAAGTGCCTTAAGCTACTTGCAAGTATTAGGAAGAAACTCACATGCGTTTCTCTGAATGAGAAGCAGTCTGTTCCAACTCTTCAATTCACTGTGCGAAGTGAATGGAGTGTTGCTTCACTTTCTAAATGCTGTCCTTTCAGAGAAAATCTCTTTCTTTGAAAGTGCCTTAAGCTACTTGCAAGCATTCATAAGAAACACTAATGCTTTTCTATGAAAGAGAAGCAGTCTGTTCCAACACTTCAATTCATTGCACGAAGGGAATGGATTGTTGCTTTACTTTCCAAATGCTGTCCTTTCAGAGAAAATCACTTTCCTTTGAAAGAGCCTTGAGCTACTTACAAGCATTCAACAGAAACTCACATGCATTTCTCTGAAAGAGAAGTAGTCTGTTCCAACACTTCAATTCACTGTGCAAAGCGAATAGAGTGTTACTTCCCTTTCTAAATGCTGTCCTTTCAAAGAAAATCACTTTCCTTTGAAAGTGCCTTAAGCTACTTTCAAGCATTCTCAGGAAACACACATGCATTTCTCTGAAATAGAAGCAGTCTGTTCCAACACTTCAATTCACTGTGCAAATTGAATGGAGTGTTGCTTCACTTTCTAAATCCTGTCCTTTCAGAGAAAATCACTTTTGTTTGAAAGTGCCTTAAGCAACTTTCAAGCATTCACAAGAAATTCACATGCATTTCTCTGAAAGAGAAGCCTTCTCTTCCAACACTTCAAATCACTGTGCGAAGAGAATGGAGTGTTGCTTACCTTTCTAAATGCTGTCCTTTCAGAGAAAATCATGTTCCTATGAAATTGCCTTAAGCTACTTACAAGCATTCACCAGAAACTCACATGTGTTTCTCTGAAAGAGAAGCAGTCTGTTCCAACACTTCAATTCACTGTGCGAAGTGAATGGAGTGTTGCTTCACTTTCTAAATGCTGTCCTTTCAGAGAAAATTACTTTCCTTTGAAAGTGCCTTAAGCAACTTGCAAGCATTCACAAGAAACACTAATGCGTTTCTAAGAAAGAGAAGCACTCTGTTCCAACACTTCAATTCACTGCACGAAGGGAATGGAGTGTTGCTTCACTTTCTAAATGCTGTCCTTTCAGAGAAAATCACTTTCCTTTGAAAGTGCCTTAATCTACTTACAAGCATTCACCAGAAACTCACATGCGTTTCTCTGAAAGAGAAGCAGTCTGTTCCAATACTTCAATTCACTGTGCGAAGTGATTGGAGTGTTGCTTCACTTTCTAAATGCTGTTCTTTCAGAGAAAATCACTTTCCTTTGAAAGTGCCATAAGCTACTTGCAAGCATTAGAAAGAAACTCACATGAGTTTCTTTGAAAGAGAAGCAGTCTGTTCCAACACTTCAATTCACTGTGCAAAGTGAATTGAGTGTTGCTTCACTTTCTAAATGCTGTCCTTTCAGAGAAAATCACTTTCCTTTGAAAGTGCCTTAAGCTACTTACAAACATTCAACAGAAACTCACATGCATTTCTCTGAAAGAGAAGCAATCTCTTCCAACACTTCAATTCACTGTGCGAAGTGAATGGAGTGTTTCTTCACTTTCTAAATGCAGTCCTTTCAGAGAAAATCACTTTCCTTTGAAAGTGCCTTAAGCTACTTACAAGCATTCACCAGAAACTCACATGCGTTTCTCTGAAAGAGAAGCAGTCTGTTCCAACACTTCAATTCACTGTGCGATGTGAATGGAGTGTTGCTTCACTTTCTAAATGCTGTCATTTCAGAGAAAATCACTTTCCTTTGAAAGTGCCTTAAGCTACTTGCAAGCATTAGGAAGAAACTCACATGCGTTTCTCTGAAAGAGAAGCAGTCTGTTCCAACACTTCAATTCACTGTGCAAAGTGAATGGAGTGTTGCTTCACTTTCTAAATGCTGTCCTTTTAGAGAAAATCACTTTCCTTTGAAATTGCCTTAAGCTAATTACAAGCATTCAACAGAAACTCACATGCATTTCTCTGAAAGAGAAGCAGTCTGTTAAAACACTTCAATTCACTGTGCAAAGTGAATGGAGTGTTGCTTCACTTTCTAAATTCTGTCCTTTCAGAGAAAATCACTTTCCTTTGAAAGTGCCTTAAACTACTTTCAATCATTCATAAAAAACTCACATGCGTTTCTCTGAAAGAGAAGCAGTCTGTTCCAACACTTCAATTCACTGTGCGAAGTGAATGAAGTGTTGCTTCACTTTCTAAATGCTGTCCTTTCAGAGAAAATCACTTTCCTTTGAAAGTGCCTTAAGCTACTTGCAAGCATTAGGAAGAAACTCACATGCGTTTCTCTGAAAGAGAAGCAGTCTGTTCCAACACTTCAATTCACTGTGCGAAGTGAATGGAGTGTTGCTTCACTTTCTAAATGCTGTCCGTTCAGAGAAAATCTCTTTCCTTTGAAAGTGCCTTAAGCTACTTGCAAGCATTCACAAGAAACACTAATGCGTTTCTATGAAAGAGAAGCAGTCTGTCCCAACACTTCAGTTCATTGCATGAAGGGAATGGAGTGTTGCTTTACTTTCCAAATGCTTTCCTTTCAGAGAAAATCACTTTCCTTTGAAAGAGCCTTGAGCTACTTACAAGCATTCAACAGAAACTCACATCCATTTCTCTGAAAGAGAAGCAGTGTGTTCCAACACTTCAATTCACTGTGCGAAGTGAATGGAGTGTTGCTTCACTTTCTAAATCCTGTCCTTTCAGAAAAAATCACTTTTGTTTGAAAGTGCCTTAAGCAACTTCCAAGCATTCACAAGAAATTCACATGCATTTCTCTGAAAGAGAAGCCTTCTCTTCCAACACTTCAAATCACTGTGCGAAGTGAATGGAGTATTGCTTCCCTTTCTAAATGCTGTCCTTTCAGAGAAAATCACGTTCCCTTGAAATTGCTTTAAGCTACTTACAAGCATTCACCAGAAACTCACATGTGTTTCTCTGAAAGAGAAGCAATCTGTTCCAACACTTCAATTCACTGTGCAAAGTGAATGGAGTGTTGCCTCACTTTCTAAATGCTGTCCTTTCAGAGAAAATCACTTTCCTTTGAAAGTGCCTTAAGCTTCTTGCAAGCATTAGGAAGAAACTAACATGCGTTTCTCTGAAAGAGAAGCAGTCTGTTCCAACACTTCAATTCACTGTGCGAAGTGAATGGAGTGTTGCTTCACTTTCTAAATGCTGTCCTTTCAGAGAAAATCACTTTCCTTTGAAAGTGCCTTAAGATACATGCAAGCATTAGGAAGAAACTCACATGCGTTTCTCTGAAAGAGAAGCAGTCTGTTCCAACACTTCAATTCACTGTGAAAAGTGAATGGAGTGTTGCTTCACTTTCTAAATGCTGTCCTTTCAGAGAAAATCACTTTCCTTTGAAAGTGCCTTAAGCTAATTACAAGCATTCAACAGAAACTCACATGCATTTCTCTGAAAGAGAAGCAATCTGTCACAACACTTCAATTCTCTGTGCGAAGTGAATGGAGTGTTGCTTCACTTTCTAAATGCTGTCTTCTCAGAGAAAATCACTTTCCTTTGAAAGTGCCTTAAGCTACTTGCAAGCATTCACAAGAAACACTAATGCGTTTCTATGAAAGAGAAGCAGTCTGTTCCAACACTTCAATTCTTTGCGTGAAGGGAATGGAGTGTTGCTTTACTTTCTAAATGCTGTCCTTTCAGAGAAAATCACTTTCCTTTGAAAGAGCCTTGAGCTACTTATAAGCATTCAACAGAAATTCACATGCATTTCTCTGAAAGAGAAGCAGTCTGTTCCAACACTTCAATTCACTGTGCAAAGTGAATGGAGTGTTGCCTCACTTTCTAAATACTGTCCTTTCAGAGAAAATCACTTTCCTTTGAAAGTGCCTTAAGCTACTTGCAAGCATTAGGAAGAAACTCACATGAGTTTCTCTGAAAGAGAAGCAGTCTATTCCAACACTTCAATTCACTGTATGAAGTGAATGGAGTGTTGCTTCACTTTCTAAATGCTGTCCTTTCAGAGAAAATCACTTTCCTTTGAAAGTGCCTTAAGCTACTTACAAGCATTCAACAGAAACTCACATGCATTTTTCTGAAAGAGAAGCAGTCTGTTCCAACACTTCAATTCTCCGTGCGAAGTGAATGGAGTTTTGCTTCACTTTCTAAATGCTGTCCTTTCAGAGAAAATCACTTTCCTTTGAAGGTGCCTTAAGCTACTTGCAAGCATTCACAAGAAACACTAATGCGTTTCTATGAAAGAGAAGCAGTCTGTTCCAACACTTAAATTCATTGTACGAAGGGAATGGAGTGTTGCTTTACTTTCTAAATGCTGTCCTTTCAGAGAAAATCACTTTCCTTTGAAAGAGCCTTGAGCTACTTACAAGCATTCAACAGAAACTCACATGCATTTCTCTGAAAGAGAAGCAGTCTGTTCCAACACTTCAATTCACTGTGCGAAGTGAATGGAGTGTTGCTTCACTTTCTAAATGCTGTCCTTTCAGAGAAAATCACTTTCCTTTGAAAGTGCCTTAAGCTACTTACAAGCATTCACCAGAAACTCACATGCGTTTCTCTGAAAGAGAAGCAGTCTGTTCCAACACTTCAATTCACTGTGCGAAGTGAATGGAGTGCTGCTTCACTTTCTAAATGCTGTCCAATCAGAGAAAATCACTTTCCTTTGAAAGTGCCTTAAGCTACTTGCAAGCATTAGGAAGAAACTCACATGCGTTTCTCTGAAAGAGAAGCAGTCTGTTCCAACACTTCCATTCACTGTGCGAAGTGAATGGAGTGTTTCTTCACTTTCTAAATGCTGTCCTTTCAGAGAAAATCACTTTCCTTTGAAAGTGCCTTAAGCTACTTGCAAGCATTAGGAAGAAACTCACATGCGTTTCTCTGAAAGAGAAGCAGTCTGTTCCAACAATTTAATTCACTGTGCGAAGTGAATGGATTGTTGCTTCACTTTCTAAATGCTGTCCTTTCAGAGAAAATCACTTTCCTTTGAAAGTGCCTTAAGCTACTTGCAAGCATTAGGAAGAAACTCACATGGGTTTCTCTGAAAGAGAAGCAGTCTGTTCCAACACTTCAATTCACTGTGCGAAGTGAATGGAGTTTGCTTCACTTTCTAAATGCTGTCCTTTCAGAGAAAATCACTTTCCTTTGAAAGTGCCTTAAGCTACTTGCAAGCATTAGGAAGAAACTCACATGCGTTTCTCTGAAAGAGAAGGAGTCTGTTCCAACACTTCAATTCACTGTGCAAAGTGAATGGAGTGTTGCTTCACTTTCTAAATTCTGTCATTTCAGAGAAAATCACTTTCCTTTGAAAGTACCTTAAGCTACTTACAAGCATTCAACAGAAACTCACATGCGTTTCTCTGAAAGAGTAGCAGTCTGTTCCAACACTTCAATTCACTGTGCGAAGTGAATGGAGTGTTGCTTCACTTTCTAAATGCTGTCATTTCAGAGAAAATCACTTTCCTTTGAAAGTGCCTTAAACTACTTTCAAGCATTCATAAAAAACTCACATGCATTTCTCTGAAAGAGAAGAAGTCTGTTCCAACACTTCAATTCACTGTGCGAAGTAAATGGAGTGTTGCTGCACTTTCTAAATGCTGTCCTTTCAGAGAAAATCACTTTCCTTTGAAAGTGCCTTAAGCTACCTGCAAGCATTAACAAGAAACACTAATGCATTTCTCTGAAAGTCTAGCAGTCTCTTCCAACACTTCAATTAACTGTGCGAAGTAAATGGAGTGTTGCTTCACTTTCTAAATGCTGTCCTTTCAGAGAAAATCACTTTCCTTTGAAAGTGTCTTAAGCTACTTACAAGCATTCAACAGAAACTCACATGCATTTCCCTGAAAGAGAAGCAATCTGTTCAAACACTTCAATTCACTGTGCGAAGAGAATGGAGTGTTGCTTACCTTTCTAAATGCTGTCCTTTCAGAGAAAATCATGTTCCTATGAAATTGCCTTAAGCTACTTACAAGCATTCACCAGAAACTCACATGTGTTTCTCTGAAAGAGAAGCAGTCTGTTCCAACACTTCAATTCACTGTGCGAAGTGAATGGAGTGTTGCTTCACTTTCTAAATGCTGTCCTTTCAGAGAAAATTACTTTCCTTTGAAAGTGCCTTAAGCAACTTGCAAGCATTCACAAGAAACACTAATGCGTTTCTAAGAAAGAGAAGCACTCTGTTCCAACACTTCAATTCACTGCACGAAGGGAATGGAGTGTTGCTTCACTTTCTAAATGCTGTCCTTTCAGAGAAAATCACTTTCCTTTGAAAGTGCCTTAATCTACTTACAAGCATTCACCAGAAACTCACATGCGTTTCTCTGAAAGAGAAGCAGTCTGTTCCAATACTTCAATTCACTGTGCGAAGTGATTGGAGTGTTGCTTCACTTTCTAAATGCTGTTCTTTCAGAGAAAATCACTTTCCTTTGAAAGTGCCATAAGCTACTTGCAAGCATTAGAAAGAAACTCACATGAGTTTCTTTGAAAGAGAAGCAGTCTGTTCCAACACTTCAATTCACTGTGCAAAGTGAATTGAGTGTTGCTTCACTTTCTAAATGCTGTCCTTTCAGAGAAAATCACTTTCCTTTGAAAGTGCCTTAAGCTACTTACAAACATTCAACAGAAACTCACATGCATTTCTCTGAAAGAGAAGCAATCTCTTCCAACACTTCAATTCACTGTGCGAAGTGAATGGAGTGTTTCTTCACTTTCTAAATGCAGTCCTTTCAGAGAAAATCACTTTCCTTTGAAAGTGCCTTAAGCTACTTACAAGCATTCACCAGAAACTCACATGCGTTTCTCTGAAAGAGAAGCAGTCTGTTCCAACACTTCAATTCACTGTGCGATGTGAATGGAGTGTTGCTTCACTTTCTAAATGCTGTCATTTCAGAGAAAATCACTTTCCTTTGAAAGTGCCTTAAGCTACTTGCAAGCATTAGGAAGAAACTCACATGCGTTTCTCTGAAAGAGAAGCAGTCTGTTCCAACACTTCAATTCACTGTGCAAAGTGAATGGAGTGTTGCTTCACTTTCTAAATGCTGTCCTTTTAGAGAAAATCACTTTCCTTTGAAATTGCCTTAAGCTAATTACAAGCATTCAACAGAAACTCACATGCATTTCTCTGAAAGAGAAGCAGTCTGTTAAAACACTTCAATTCACTGTGCAAAGTGAATGGAGTGTTGCTTCACTTTCTAAATTCTGTCCTTTCAGAGAAAATCACTTTCCTTTGAAAGTGCCTTAAACTACTTTCAATCATTCATAAAAAACTCACATGCGTTTCTCTGAAAGAGAAGCAGTCTGTTCCAACACTTCAATTCACTGTGCGAAGTGAATGAAGTGTTGCTTCACTTTCTAAATGCTGTCCTTTCAGAGAAAATCACTTTCCTTTGAAAGTGCCTTAAGCTACTTGCAAGCATTAGGAAGAAACTCACATGCGTTTCTCTGAAAGAGAAGCAGTCTGTTCCAACACTTCAATTCACTGTGCGAAGTGAATGGAGTGTTGCTTCACTTTCTAAATGCTGTCCGTTCAGAGAAAATCTCTTTCCTTTGAAAGTGCCTTAAGCTACTTGCAAGCATTCACAAGAAACACTAATGCGTTTCTATGAAAGAGAAGCAGTCTGTCCCAACACTTCAGTTCATTGCATGAAGGGAATGGAGTGTTGCTTTACTTTCCAAATGCTTTCCTTTCAGAGAAAATCACTTTCCTTTGAAAGAGCCTTGAGCTACTTACAAGCATTCAACAGAAACTCACATCCATTTCTCTGAAAGAGAAGCAGTCTGTTCCAACACTTCAATTCACTGTGCGAAGTGAATGGAGTGTTGCTTCACTTTCTAAATCCTGTCCTTTCAGAAAAAATCACTTTTGTTTGAAAGTGCCTTAAGCAACTTCCAAGCATTCACAAGAAATTCACATGCATTTCTCTGAAAGAGAAGCCTTCTCTTCCAACACTTCAAATCACTGTGCGAAGTGAATGGAGTATTGCTTCCCTTTCTAAATGCTGTCCTTTCAGAGAAAATCACGTTCCCTTGAAATTGCTTTAAGCTACTTACAAGCATTCACCAGAAACTCACATGTGTTTCTCTGAAAGAGAAGCAATCTGTTCCAACACTTCAATTCACTGTGCAAAGTGAATGGAGTGTTGCCTCACTTTCTAAATGCTGTCCTTTCAGAGAAAATCACTTTCCTTTGAAAGTGCCTTAAGCTTCTTGCAAGCATTAGGAAGAAACTAACATGCGTTTCTCTGAAAGAGAAGCAGTCTGTTCCAACACTTCAATTCACTGTGCGAAGTGAATGGAGTGTTGCTTCACTTTCTAAATGCTGTCCTTTCAGAGAAAATCACTTTCCTTTGAAAGTGCCTTAAGATACATGCAAGCATTAGGAAGAAACTCACATGCGTTTCTCTGAAAGAGAAGCAGTCTGTTCCAACACTTCAATTCACTGTGCAAAGTGAATGGAGTGTTGCTTCACTTTCTAAATGCTGTCCTTTCAGAGAAAATCACTTTCCTTTGAAAGTGCCTTAAGCTAATTACAAGCATTCAACAGAAACTCACATGCATTTCTCTGAAAGAGAAGCAATCTGTCACAACACTTCAATTCTCTGTGCGAAGTGAATGGAGTGTTGCTTCACTTTCTAAATGCTGTCTTCTCAGAGAAAATCACTTTCCTTTGAAAGTGCCTTAAGCTACTTGCAAGCATTCACAAGAAACACTAATGCGTTTCTATGAAAGAGAAGCAGTCTGTTCCAACACTTCAATTCTTTGCGTGAAGGGAATGGAGTGTTGCTTTACTTTCTAAATGCTGTCCTTTCAGAGAAAATCACTTTCCTTTGAAAGAGCCTTGAGCTACTTATAAGCATTCAACAGAAATTCACATGCATTTCTCTGAAAGAGAAGCAGTCTGTTCCAACACTTCAATTCACTGTGCAAAGTGAATGGAGTGTTGCCTCACTTTCTAAATACTGTCCTTTCAGAGAAAATCACTTTCCTTTGAAAGTGCCTTAAGCTACTTGCAAGCATTAGGAAGAAACTCACATGAGTTTCTCTGAAAGAGAAGCAGTCTATTCCAACACTTCAATTCACTGTATGAAGTGAATGGAGTGTTGCTTCACTTTCTAAATGCTGTCCTTTCAGAGAAAATCACTTTCCTTTGAAAGTGCCTTAAGCTACTTACAAGCATTCAACAGAAACTCACATGCATTTTTCTGAAAGAGAAGCAGTCTGTTCCAACACTTCAATTCTCCGTGCGAAGTGAATGGAGTTTTGCTTCACTTTCTAAATGCTGTCCTTTCAGAGAAAATCACTTTCCTTTGAAGGTGCCTTAAGCTACTTGCAAGCATTCACAAGAAACACTAATGCGTTTCTATGAAAGAGAAGCAGTCTGTTCCAACACTTAAATTCATTGTACGAAGGGAATGGAGTGTTGCTTTACTTTCTAAATGCTGTCCTTTCAGAGAAAATCACTTTCCTTTGAAAGAGCCTTGAGCTACTTACAAGCATTCAACAGAAACTCACATGCATTTCTCTGAAAGAGAAGCAGTCTGTTCCAACACTTCAATTCACTGTGCGAAGTGAATGGAGTGTTGCTTCACTTTCTAAATGCTGTCCTTTCAGAGAAAATCACTTTCCTTTGAAAGTGCCTTAAGCTACTTACAAGCATTCACCAGAAACTCACATGCGTTTCTCTGAAAGAGAAGCAGTCTGTTCCAACACTTCAATTCACTGTGCGAAGTGAATGGAGTGCTGCTTCACTTTCTAAATGCTGTCCAATCAGAGAAAATCACTTTCCTTTGAAAGTGCCTTAAGCTACTTGCAAGCATTAGGAAGAAACTCACATGCGTTTCTCTGAAAGAGAAGCAGTCTGTTCCAACACTTCCATTCACTGTGCGAAGTGAATGGAGTGTTTCTTCACTTTCTAAATGCTGTCCTTTCAGAGAAAATCACTTTCCTTTGAAAGTGCCTTAAGCTACTTGCAAGCATTAGGAAGAAACTCACATGCGTTTCTCTGAAAGAGAAGCAGTCTGTTCCAACAATTTAATTCACTGTGCGAAGTGAATGGATTGTTGCTTCACTTTCTAAATGCTGTCCTTTCAGAGAAAATCACTTTCCTTTGAAAGTGCCTTAAGCTACTTGCAAGCATTAGGAAGAAACTCACATGGGTTTCTCTGAAAGAGAAGCAGTCTGTTCCAACACTTCAATTCACTGTGCGAAGTGAATGGAGTTTGCTTCACTTTCTAAATGCTGTCCTTTCAGAGAAAATCACTTTCCTTTGAAAGTGCCTTAAGCTACTTGCAAGCATTAGGAAGAAACTCACATGCGTTTCTCTGAAAGAGAAGGAGTCTGTTCCAACACTTCAATTCACTGTGCAAAGTGAATGGAGTGTTGCTTCACTTTCTAAATTCTGTCATTTCAGAGAAAATCACTTTCCTTTGAAAGTACCTTAAGCTACTTACAAGCATTCAACAGAAACTCACATGCGTTTCTCTGAAAGAGTAGCAGTCTGTTCCAACACTTCAATTCACTGTGCGAAGTGAATGGAGTGTTGCTTCACTTTCTAAATGCTGTCATTTCAGAGAAAATCACTTTCCTTTGAAAGTGCCTTAAACTACTTTCAAGCATTCATAAAAAACTCACATGCATTTCTCTGAAAGAGAAGAAGTCTGTTCCAACACTTCAATTCACTGTGCGAAGTAAATGGAGTGTTGCTGCACTTTCTAAATGCTGTCCTTTCAGAGAAAATCACTTTCCTTTGAAAGTGCCTTAAGCTACCTGCAAGCATTAACAAGAAACACTAATGCATTTCTCTGAAAGTCTAGCAGTCTCTTCCAACACTTCAATTAACTGTGCGAAGTAAATGGAGTGTTGCTTCACTTTCTAAATGCTGTCCTTTCAGAGAAAATCACTTTCCTTTGAAAGTGTCTTAAGCTACTTACAAGCATTCAACAGAAACTCACATGCATTTCCCTGAAAGAGAAGCAATCTGTTCAAACACTTCAATTCACTGTGCGAAGTGAATTGAGTGTTGCTTCACTTTCTAAATACTGTCCTTTCAGAGAAAATCACTTTCCTTTGAAAGTGCCTTAAACTACTTTCAAGCATTCACAAAAAACTCACATGCGTTTCTCTGAAAGAGTAGCAGTCTGTTCCAACACTTCAATTCACTGTGCAAAGTGAATGGAGTGTTGCTTTGCTTTCTAAATGCTGTCCTTTCAGAGAAAATCACTTTCCTTTGAAAGTGCCTTAAGCAACTTGCAAGCATTCACAAGAAACACTAATGCGTATCTCTGAAAGAGAAGCAGTCTGTTCCAATACTTCAATTCACTGTGCGAAGTGAATGGAGTGTTGCTTCACTTTCTAAATGCTGTCCTTTCAGAGAAAATCACTTTCCTTTGAAAGTGCCATAAGCTACTTACAAGCATTCACAGGAAACACTAATGCGTTTCTATGAAAGAGAAGCACTCTGTTCCAACACTTCAATTCACTGCACGAAGGGAATGGAGTCTTGCTTCACTTTCTAAATGCTGTCCTTTCAGAGAAAATCACTTTCCTTTGAAAGTGCCTTAAGCTACTTGCAAGCATTCACAAGAAACACTAATGCGTTTCTCTGAAAGAGAAGCAGTCTGTTCCAACACTTCAATTCTTTGCGCGAAGGGAATGGAGTGTTGCTTTACTTTCTAAATGCTGTCCTTTCAGAGAAAATCACTTTCCTTTGAAAGAGCCTTGAGCTACTTATAAGCATTCAACAGAAACTCACATGCATTTCTCTGAAAGAGAAGCAGTCTGTTCCAACACTTCAATTCACTGTGCGAAGTGATTGGAATGTTACTTCACTTTCTAAATTCTGTCCTTTCCAAGAAAATCACGTTCCTTTGAAAATGCCTTAAGCTACTTACAAGCATTCACCAGATACTCACATGCGTTTCTCTGAAAGAGAAGCAGTCTGTTCCAACACTTCAATTCATTGTGCGAAGTTAATGGAGTGTTGCTTCACTTTCTAAATGCTGTCCTTTCAGAGAAAATCACTTTCCTTTGAAATTGCCTTAAGCAACTTGCAAGCATTCACAAGAAACACTAATGCGTTTCTATGAAAGAGAAGCACTCTGTTCCAACACTTCAATTCACTGCACGAAGGGAATGGAGTGTTGCTTCACTTTCTAAATGCTGTCCTTTCAGAGAAAATCACTTTCCTTTGAAAGTGCCTTAAGCTACTTACAAGCATTCACCAGAAACTCACATGCGTTTCTCTGAAAGAGAAGCAGTCTGTTCCAATACTTCAATTCACTGTGCGAAGTGAATGGAGTGTTGCTTCACTTTCTAAATGCTGTCCTTTCAGAGAAAATCACTTTCCTTTGAAAGTGCCATAATCTACTTGCAAGCATTAGGAAGAAACTCACATGCGTTTCTCTGAAAGAGAAGCAGTCTGTTCCAACACTTCAATTCAATGTGCAAAGTGAATGGATGGTTGCTTCACTTTCTAAATGCTGTCCTTTCAGAGAAAATCACTTTCCTTTGAAAGTGCCTTAAGCTAATTACAAGCATTCAACAGAAACTCACATGCATTTCTCTGAAAGAGAAGCAATCTGTTACAACACTTCAATTCTCTGTGCGAAGTGAATGGAGTGTTGCTTCACTTTCTAAATGCTGTCCTTTCAGAGAAAATCACTTTCCTTTGAAAGTGCCTTAAGCTACTTACAAGCATTCACAAGAAACACTAATGCGTTTCTATGAAAGAGAAGTAGTCTGTTCCAACACTTCAATTCTTTGCGCGAAGGGAATGGAGTGTTGCTTTACTTTCTAAATGCTGTCCTTTCAGAGAAAATCACTTTCCTTTGAAAGAGCCTTGAGCTACTTACAAGCATTCAACAGAAACTCACATGCATTTCTCTGAAAGAGAAGCAGTCTGTTCCAACACTTCAATTCACTGTGCGAAGTGAATGAAATGTTACTTCACTTTCTAAATGCTGTGCTTTCCGAGAAAATCACGTTCCTTTGAAAATGCCTTAAGCTACTTAAAAGCATTCACCAGATACTCACTTGTGTTTCTCTGAAAGAGAAGCAGTCTGTTCCAACACTTCAATTCATTGTGCGAAGTTAATGGAGTGTTGCTTCACTTTCTAAATGCTGTCCTTTCAGAGAAAATCACTTTCCTTTGAAATTGCCTTAAGCAACTTGCAAGCATTCACAAGAAACACTAATGCGTTTCTATGAAAGAGAAGCACTCTGTTCCACACTTCAATTCACTGCACGAAGGGAATGGAGTGTTGCTTCACTTTCTAACTGCTGTCCTTTCAGAGAAAATCACTTTCCTTTGAAAGTGCCTTAAGCTACTTACAAGCATTCACCAGAAACTCACATGCGTTTCTCTGAAAGAGAAGCAGTCTGTTCCAATACTTCAATTCACTGTGCGAAGTGAATGGAGTGTTGCTTCACTTTCTAAATGCTGTCCTTTCAGAGAAAATCACTTTCCTTTGAAAGTGCCATAAGCTACTTGCAATCATTAGGAAGAAACTCACATGCGTTTCTCTGAAAGAGAAGCAGTCTGTTCCAACACTTCAATTCACTGTGCAAAGTGAATGGAGTGTTTCTTCACTTTCTAAATGCTGTCCTTTCAGAGAAAATCACTTTCCTTTGAAAGTGCCTTAAGCTATTTACAAGCATTCAACAGAAACTCACATGCATTTCTCTGAAAGAGAAGCAGTCTGTTCCAACACTTCAATTCACTGTGCAAATTGAATGGAGTGTTGCTTCACTTTCTAAATGCTGTCCAATCAGAGAAAATCACTTTCCTTTGAAAGTGCCTTAAGCTACTTGCAAGTATTAGGAAGAAACTCACATGCGTTTCTCTGAATGAGAAGCAGTCTGTTCCAACTCTTCAATTCACTGTGCGAAGTGAATGGAGTGTTGCTTCACTTTCTAAATGCTGTCCTTTCAGAGAAAATCTCTTTCTTTGAAAGTGCCTTAAGCTACTTGCAAGCATTCATAAGAAAAACTAATGCGTTTCTATGAAAGAGAAGCAGTCTGTTCCAACACTTCAATTCATTGCACGAAGGGAATGGATTGTTGCTTTACTTTCCAAATGCTGTCCTTTCAGAGAAAATCACTTTCCTTTGAAAGAGCCTTGAGCTACTTACAAGCATTCAACAGAAACTCACATGCATTTCTCTGAAAGAGAAGTAGTCTGTTCCAACACTTCAATTCACTGTGCAAAGCGAATAGAGTGTTACTTCCCTTTCTAAATGCTGTCCTTTCAAAGAAAATCACTTTCCTTTGAAAGTGCCTTAAGCTACTTTCAAGCATTCTCAGGAAACACACATGCATTTCTCTGAAATAGAAGCAGTCTGTTCCAACACTTCAATTCACTGTGCAAATTGAATGGAGTGTTGCTTCACTTTCTAAATCCTGTCCTTTCAGAGAAAATCACTTTTGTTTGAAAGTGCCTTAAGCAACTTTCAAGCATTCACAAGAAATTCACATGCATTTCTCTGAAAGAGAAGCCTTCTCTTCCAACACTTCAAATCACTGTGCGAAGAGAATGGAGTGTTGCTTCCCTTTCTAAATGCTGTGCTTTCAGAGAAAATCATGTTCCTATGAAATTGCCTTAAGCTACTTACAAGCATTCACCAGAAACTCACATGTGTTTCTCTGAAAGAGAAGCAGTCTGTTCCAACACTTCAATTCACTGTGCGAAGTGAATGGAGTGTTGCTTCACTTTCTAAATGCTGTCCTTTCAGAGAAAATTACTTTCCTTTGAAAGTGCCTTAAGCAACTTGCAAGCATTCACAAGAAACACTAATGCGTTTCTAAGAAAGAGAAGCACTCTGTTCCAACACTTCAATTCACTGTGCGAAGTGAATGGAGTGTTTCTTCACTTTCTAAATGCAGTCCTTTCAGAGAAAATCACTTTCCTTTGAAAGTGCCTTAAGCTACTTACAAGCATTCACCAGAAACTCACATGCGTTTCTCTGAAAGAGAAGCAGTCTGTTCCAACACTTCAATTCACTGTGCGATGTGAATGGAGTGTTGCTTCACTTTCTAAATGCTGTCATTTCAGAGAAAATCACTTTCCTTTGAAAGTGCCTTAAGCTACTTGCAAGCATTAGGAAGAAACTCACATGCGTTTCTCTGAAAGAGAAGCAGTCTGTTCCAACACTTCAATTCACTGTGCAAAGTGAATGGAGTGTTGCTTCACTTTCTAAATGCTGTCCTTTTAGAGAAAATCACTTTCCTTTGAAATTGCCTTAAGCTAATTACAAGCATTCAACAGAAACTCACATGCATTTCTCTGAAAGAGAAGCAGTCTGTTAAAACACTTCAATTCACTGTGCAAAGTGAATGGAGTGTTGCTTCACTTTCTAAATTCTGTCCTTTCAGAGAAAATCACTTTCCTTTGAAAGTGCCTTAAACTACTTTCAAGCATTCATAAAAAACTCACATGCGTTTCTCTGAAAGAGAAGCAGTCTGTTCCAACACTTCAATTCACTGTGCGAAGTGAATGAAGTGTTGCTTCACTTTCTAAATGCTGTCCTTTCAGAGAAAATCACTTTCCTTTGAAAGTGCCTTAAGCTACTTGCAAGCATTAGGAAGAAACTCACATGCGTTTCTCTGAAAGAGAAGCAGTCTGTTCCAACACTTCAATTCACTGTGCGAAGTGAATGGAGTGTTGCTTCACTTTCTAAATGCTGTCCTTTCAGAGAAAATCACTTTCCTTTGAAAGTGCCTTAAGATACATGCAAGCATTAGGAAGAAACTCACATGCGTTTCTCTGAAAGAGAAGCAGTCTGTTCCAACACTTCAATTCACTGTGCAAAGTGAATGGAGTGTTGCTTCACTTTCTAAATGCTGTCCGTTCAGAGAAAATCTCTTTCCTTTGAAAGTGCCTTAAGCTACTTGCAAGCATTCACAAGAAACACTAATGCGTTTCTATGAAAGAGAAGCAGTCTGTCCCAACACTTCAATTCATTGCATGAAGGGAATGGAGTGTTGCTTTACTTTCCAAATGCTGTCCTTTCAGAGAAAATCACTTTCCTTTGAAAGAGCCTTGAGCTACTTACAAGCATTCAACAGAAACTCACATCCATTTCTCTGAAAGAGAAGCAGTCTGTTCCAACACTTCAATTCACTGTGCGAAGTGAATGGAGTGTTGCTTCACTTTCTAAATCCTGTCCTTTCAGAGAAAATCACTTTTGTTTGAAAGTGCCTTAAGCAACTTCCAAGCATTCACAAGAAATTCACATGCATTTCTCTGAAAGAGAAGCCTTCTCTTCCAACACTTCAAATCACTGTGCGAAGTGAATGGAGTATTGCTTCCCTTTCTAAATGCTGTCCTTGCAGAGAAAATCACGTTCCCTTGAAATTGCTTTAAGCTACTTACAAGCATTCACCAGAAACTCACATGTGTTTCTCTGAAAGAGAAGCAATCTGTTCCAACACTTCAATTCACTGTGCAAAGTGAATGGAGTGTTGCCTCACTTTCGAAATGCTGTCCTTTCAGAGAAAATCACTTTCCTTTGAAAGTGCCTTAAGCTTCTTGCAAGCATTAGGAAGAAACTAACATGCGTTTCTCTGAAAGAGAAGCAGTCTGTTCCAACACTTCAATTCACTGTGCGAAGTGAATGGAGTGTTGCTTCACTTTCTAAATGCTGTCCTTTCAGAGAAAATCACTTTCCTTTGAAAGTGCCTTAAGATACATGCAAGCATTAGGAAGAAACTCACATGCGTTTCTCTGAAAGAGAAGCAGTCTGTTCCAACACTTCAATTCACTGTGCAAAGTGAATGGAGTGTTGCTTCACTTTCTAAATGCTGTCCTTTCAGAGAAAATCACTTTCCTTTGAAAGTGCCTTAAGCTAATTACAAGCATTCAACAGAAACTCACATGCATTTCTCTGAAAGAGAAGCAATCTGTCACAACACTTCAATTCTCTGTGCGAAGTGAATGGAGTGTTGCTTCACTTTCTAAATGCTGTCTTTTCAGAGAAAATCACTTTCCTTTGAAAGTGCCTTAAGCTACTTGCAAGCATTCACAAGAAACACTAATGCGTTTCTATGAAAGAGAAGCAGTCTGTTCCAACACTTCAATTCTTTGCGTGAAGGGAATGGAGTGTTGCTTTACTTTCTAAATGCTGTCCTTTCAGAGAAAATCACTTTCCTTTGAAAGAGCCTTGAGCTACTTATAAGCATTCAACAGAAATTCACATGCATTTCTCTGAAAGAGAAGCAGTCTGTTCCAACACTTCAATTCACTGTGCAAAGTGAATGGAGTGTTGCCTCACTTTCTAAATACTGTCCTTTCAGAGAAAATCACTTTCCTTTGAAAGTGTCTTAAGCAACTTGCAAGCATTAGGAAGAAACTCACATGCGTTTCTCTGAAAGAGAAGCAGTCTATTCCAACACTTCAATTCACTGTATGAAGTGAATGGAGTGTTGCTTCACTTTCTAAATGCTGTCCTTTCAGAGAAAATCACTTTCCTTTGAAAGTGCCTTAAGCTACTTACAAGCATTCAACAGAAACTCACATGCATTTTTCTGAAAGAGAAACAGTCTGTTCCAACACTTCAATTCTCCGTGCGAAGTGAATGGAGTTTTGCTTCACTTTCTAAATGCTGTCCTTTCAGAGAAAATCACTTTCCTTTGAAGGTGCCTTAAGCTACTTGCAAGCATTCACAAGAAACACTAATGCGTTTCTATGAAAGAGAAGCAGTCTGTTCCAACACTTAAATTCATTGTACGAAGGGAATGGAGTGTTGCTTTACTTTCTAAATGCTGTCCTTTCAGAGAAAATCACTTTCCTTTGAAAGAGCCTTGAGCTACTTACAAGCATTCAACAGAAACTCACATGCATTTCTCTGAAAGAGAAGCAGTCTGTTCCAACACTTCAATTCACTGTGCGAAGTGAATGGAGTGTTGCTTCACTTTCTAAATGCTGTCCTTTCAGAGAAAATCACTTTCCTTTGAAAGTGCCTTAAGCTACTTACAAGCATTCACCAGAAACTCACATGCGTTTCTCTGAAAGAGAAGCAGTCTGTTCCAACACTTCAATTCACTGTGCGAAGTGAATGGAGTGCTGCTTCACTTTCTAAATGCTGTCCAATCAGAGAAAATCACTTTCCTTTGAAAGTGCCTTAAGCTACTTGCAAGCATTAGGAAGAAACTCACATGCGTTTCTCTGAAAGAGAAGCAGTCTGTTCCAACACTTCCATTCACTGTGCGAAGTGAATGGAGTGTTTCTTCACTTTCTAAATGCTGTCCTTTCAGAGAAAATCACTTTCCTTTGAAAGTGCCTTAAGCTACCTGCAAGCATTAGGAAGAAACTCACATGCGTTTCTCTGAAAGAGAAGCAGTCTGTTCCAACAATTTAATTCACTGTGCGAAGTGAATGGATTGTTGCTTCACTTTCTAAATGCTGTCCTTTCAGAGAAAATCACTTTCCTTTGAAAGTGCCTTAAGCTACTTGCAAGCATTAGGAAGAAACTCACATGGGTTTCTCTGAAAGAGAAGCAGTCTGTTCCAACACTTCAATTCACTGTGCGAAGTGAATGGAGTTTGCTTCACTTTCTAAATGCTGTCCTTTCAGAGAAAATCACTTTCCTTTGAAAGTGCCTTAAGCTACTTGCAAGCATTCAACAGAAACTCACATGCGTTTCTCTGAAAGAGTAGCAGTCTGTTCCAACACTTCAATTGACTGTGCGAAGTGAAGGGAGTGTTGCTTCACTTTCTAAATGCTGTCATTTCAGAGAAAATCACTTTCCTTTGAAAGTGCCTTAAACTACTTTCAAGCATTCATAAAAAACTCACATGCATTTCTCTGAAAGAGAAGAAGTCTGTTCCAACACTTCAATTCACTGTGCGAAGTAAATGGAGTGTTGCTGCACTTTCTAAATGCTGTCCTTTCAGAGAAAATCACTTTCCTTTGAAAGTGCCTTAAGCTACCTGCAAGCATTAACAAGAAACACTAATGCATTTCTCTGAAAGTCTAGCAGTCTCTTCCAACACTTCAATTAACTGTGCGAAGTAAATGGAGTGTTGCTTCACTTTCTAAATGCTGTCCTTTCAGAGAAAATCACTTTCCTTTGAAAGTGTCTTAAGCTACTTACAAGCATTCAACAGAAACTCACATGCATTTCCCTGAAAGAGAAGCAATCTGTTCAAACACTTCAATTCACTGTGCGAAGTGAATTGAGTGTTGCTTCACTTTCTAAATACTGTCCTTTCAGAGAAAATCACTTTCCTTTGAAAGTGCCTTAAACTACTTTCAAGCATTCACAAAAAACTCACATGCGTTTCTCTGAAAGAGTAACAGTCTGTTCCAACACTTCAATTCACTGTGCGAAGTGAATGGAGTGTTGCTTTGCTTTCTAAATGCTGTCCTTTCAGAGAAAATCACTTTCCTTTGAAAGTGCCTTAAGCAACTTGCAAGCATTCACAAGAAACACTAATGCGTATCTCTGAAAGAGAAGCAGTCTGTTCCAATACTTCAATTCACTGTGCGAAGTGTATGGAGTGTTGCTTCACTTTCTAAATGCTGTCCTTTCAGAGAAAATCACTTTCCTTTGAAAGTGCCATAAGCTACTTACAAGCATTAGGAAGAAACTCACATCCGTTTCTCTGAAAGAGAAGCAGTCTGTTCCAACACATCAATTCACTGTGCAAAGTGAAAGGAGTGTTGCTTCACTTTCTAAATGCTGTCCTTTCAGAGAAAATCACTTTCTTTTGAAAGTGCCTTAAGCTAATTACAAGCATTCAACAGAAACTCACATGCATTTCTCTGAAAGAGAAGCAGTCTGTTCCAACACTTCAATTCACTGTGCAAAGTGAATGGAGTGTTGCTTCACTTTCTAAATGCTCTTCTTTCAGAGAAAATCACTTTCCTTTGAAAGTGCCTTAAGCAACTTGCAAGCATTAGGAAGAAACTCACAAGCGTTTATCTGAAAGAGAAGCAGTCTGTTCCAACACTTCAATTCACTGTGCGAAGTGAATGGAGTGTTGCTTCACTTTCTAAATGCTGTCCTTTCAGAGAAAATCACTTTCATTTGAAAGTGCCTCAAGCTAATTACAAGCATTCAACAGAAACTCACATGCATTTCTCTGAAAGAGAAGCAATCTGTTACAACACTTCAATTCTCTGTGCGAAGTGAATGGAGTGTTGCTTCTCTTTCTAAATGCTGTCCTTTCAGAGAAAATCACTTTCCTTTGAAAGTGCCTTAAGCTACTTGCAAGCATTCACAAGAAACACTAATGCGTTTCTATGAAAGAGAAGCAGTCTGTTCCAACACTTCAATTCTTTGCGCAAGGGAATGGAGTGTTCCTTTACTTTCTAAATGCTGTCCTTTCAGAGAAAATCACTTTCCTTTGAAAATGCCTTAAGCTACTTACAAGCATTCACCAGATACTCACTTGTGTTTCTCTGAAAGAGAAGCAGTCTGTTCCAACACTTCAATTCATTGTGTGAAGTTAATGGAGTGTTGCTTCACGTTCTAAATGCTGTCCTTTCAGAGAAAATCACTTTCCTTTGAAAGTGCCATAAGCTACTTGCAAGCATTAGGAAGAAACTCACATGCGTTTCTCTGAAAGAGAAGCAGTCTGTTCCAACACTTCAATTCACTGTGCGAAGTGAATGGAGTGTTGCTTCACTTTCTAAATTCTGTCATTTCAGAGAAAATCACTTTCCTTTGAAAGTGCCTTAAGCTACTTACAAGCATTCAACAGAAACTCACATGCGTTTCTCTGAAAGAGTAGCAGTCTGTTCCAACACTTCAATTCACTGTGCGAAGTGAATGGAGTGTTGCTTCACTTTCTAAATGCTGTCCTTTCAGAGAAAATCACTTTCCTTTGAAAGTGCCTCAAGCTAATTACAAGCATTCAACAGAAACTCACATGCATTTCTCTGAAAGAGAAGCAATCTGTTACAACACTTCAATTCTCTGTGCGAAGTGAATGGAGTGTTGCTTCACTTTCTAAATGCTGTCCTTTCAGAGAAAATCACTTTCCTTTGAAAGTGCCTTAAGCTACTTGCAAGCATTCACAAGAAACACTAATGCGTTTCTATGAAAGAGAAGCAGTCTGTTCCAACACTTCAATTCTTTGCGCAAGGGAATGGAGTGTTCCTTTACTTTCTAAATGCTGTCCTTTTAGAGAAAATCACTTTCCTTTGAAAATGCCTTAAGCTACTTACAAGCATTCACCAGATACTCACTTGTGTTTCTCTGAAAGAGAAGCAGTCTGTTCCAACACTTCAATTCATTGTGCGAAGTTAATGGAGTGTTGCTTCACGTTCTAAATGCTGTCCTTTCAGAGAAAATCACTTTCCTTTGAAATTGCCTTAAGCAACTTGCAAGCATTCACAAGAAACACTAATGCGTTTCTATGAAAGAGAAGCACTCTGTTCCAACACTTCAATTCACTGTGCGAAGTGAATGGAGTGTTGCTTCACTTTCTAAATGCTGTCCTTTCAGAGAAAATCACTTTCCTTTGAAAGTGCCTTAAGCTACTTGCAAGCATTAGGAAGAAACTCACATGCGTTTCTCTGAAAGAGAAGCAGTCTGTTCCAACAATTTAATTCACTGTGCGAAGTGAATGGAGTGTTGCTTCACTTTCTAAATGCTGTCCTTTCAGAGAAAATCACTTTCCTTTGAAAGTGCCTTAAGCTACTTACAAGCATTCAAAAGAAACTCACATGGGTTTCACTGAAAGAGAAGCAGTCTGTTCCAACACTTCAATTCACTGTGCGAAGTGAATGGAGTTTGCTTCACTTTCTAAATGCTGTCCTTTCAGAGAAAATCACTTTCCTTTGAAAGTGCCTTAAGCTACTTGCAAGCATTAGGAAGAAACTCACATGCGTTTCTCTGAAAGAGAAGCAGTCTGTTCCAACACTTCAATTCACTGTGCAAAGTGAATGGAGTGTTGCTTCCCTTTCTAAATTCTGTCATTTCAGAGAAAATCACTTTCCTTTGAAAGTACCTTAAGCTGCTTACAAGCATTCAACAGAAACTCACATGCGTTTCTCTGAAAGAGTAGCAGTCTGTTCCAACACTTCAATTCACTGTGCGAAGTGAATGGAGTGTTGCTTCACTTTCTAAATGCTGTCATTTCAGAGAAAATCACTTTCCTTTGAAAGTGCCTTAAACTACTTTCAAGCATTCATAAAAAACTCACATGCATTTCTCTGAAAGAGAAGAAGTCTGTTCCAACACTTCAATTCACTGTGCGAAGTAAATGGAGTGTTGCTTCACTTTCTAAATGCTGTCCTTTCAGAGAAAATCACTTTCCTTTGAAAGTGCCTTAAGCTACCTGCAAGCATTTACAAGAAACACTAATGCATTTCTCTGAAAGACTAGCAGTCTGTTCCAACACTTCAATTCACTGTGCGAAGTGAATGGAGTGTTGCTTCACTTTCTAAATGCTGTCCTTTCAGAGAAAATCACTTTCCTTTGAAAGTGTCTTAAGCTACTTACAAGCATTCACCAGAAACTCACATGCGTTTCTCTGAAATAGAAGCAGTCTGTTCCAATATTTCAATTCACTGTGGGAAGTGAATGGAGTGTTGATTCACTTTCTAAATGCTGTCCTTTCAGAGAAAATCACTTTCCTTTGAAAGTGCCATAAGCTACTTGCAAGCATTAGGAAGAAACTCACATGCGTTTCTCTGAAAGAGAAGCAGTCTGTTCCAACACTTCAATTCACTGTGCAAAGTGAATGGAGTGTTGCTTCACTTTCTAAATTCTGTCATTTCAGAGAAAATCACTTTCCTTTGAAAGTGCCTTAAGCTACTTACAAGCATTCAACAGAAACTCACATGCGTTTCTCTGAAAGAGTAGCAGTCTGTTCCAACACTTCAATTCACTGTGCGAAGTGAATGGAGTGTTGCTTCACTTTCTAAATGCTGTCCTTTCAGAGAAAATCACTTTCCTTTGAAAGTGCCTTAAGCTAATTACAAGCATTCAACAGAAACTCACATGCATTTCTCTGAAAGAGAAGCAATCTGTTACAACACTTCAATTCTCTGTGCGAAGTGAATGGAGTGTTGCTTCACTTTCTAAATGCTGTCCTTTCAGAGAAAATCACTTTCCTTTGAAACTGCCTTAAGCTACTTGCAAGCATTCACAAGAAACACTAATGCGTTTCTATGAAAGAGAAGCAGTCTGTTCCAACACTTCAATTCTTTGCGCAAGGAAATGGAGTGTTCCTTTACTTTCTAAATGCTGTCCTTTCAGAGAAAATCACTTTCCTTTGAAAATGCCTTAAGCTACTTACAAGCATTCACCAGATACTCACTTGTGTTTCTCTGAAAGAGAAGCAGTCTGTTCCAACACTTCAATTCATTGTGCGAAGTTAATGGAGTGTTGCTTCACGTTCTAAATGCTGTCCTTTCAGAGAAAATCACTTTCCTTTGAAATTGCCTTAAGCAACTTGCAAGCATTCACAAGAAACACTAATGCGTTTCTATGAAAGAGAAGCACTCTGTTCCAACACTTCAATTCACTGTGCAAAGTGAATGGAGTGTTGCTTCACTTTCTAAATGCTGTCCTTTCAGAGAAAATCACTTTCCTTTGAAAGTGCCTTAAGCTACTTACAAGCATTAAACAGAAACTCACATGCGTTTCTCTGAAAGAGAAGCAGTCTGTTCCAACACTTCAATTCACTGTGCGAAGTGAATGGAGTGTTGCTTTACTTTCTAAATGCTGTTCTTTCAGAGAAAATGACTTTCCTTTGAAAGTGCCTTAAGCTACTTGCAAGCATTAGGAAGAAACTCACATGCGTTTCTCTGAAAGAGAAGAAGTCCGTTCCAACACTTCAATTCACTGTGCGAAGTGAATGGAGTGTTGCTTCACTTTCCAAATGCTGTCCTTTCAGAGAAAATCACTTTCCTTTGAAAGTGCCTTAAGCTACTTACAAGCATTCACCAGAAACTCACATGCGTTTCTCTGAAAGAGAAGCAGTCTGTTTCAACACTTCAATTCACTGTGAGAAGTGAATGGAGTGTTGCTTCACTTTCTAAATGCTGTCCAATCAGAGAAAATCACTTTCCTTTGAAAGTGCCTTAAGCTACTTGCAAGCATTAGGAAGAAACTCACATGCGTTTCTCTGAAAGAGAGGCAGTCTGTTCCAACACTTCCATTCACTGTGCGAAGTGAATGGAGTGTTGCTTCACTTTCTAAATGCTGTCCTTTCAGAGAAAATCACTTTCCTTTGAAAGTGCCTTAAGCTACTTGCAAGCATTAGGAAGAAACTCACATGCGTTTCTCTGAAAGAGAAGCAGTCTGTTTCAACAATTTAATTCACTGTGCGAAGTGAATGGAGTGTTGCTTCACTTTCTAAATGCTGTCCTTTCAGAGAAAATCACTTTCCTTTGAAAGTGCCTTAAGCTACTTACAAGCATTCAAAAGAAACTCACATGGGTTTCTCTGAAAGAGAAGCAGTCTGTTCCAACACTTCAATTCACTGTGCGAAGTGAATGGAGTTTGCTTCACTTTCTAAATGCTGTCCTTTCAGAGAAAATCACTTTCCTTTGAAAGTGCCTTAAGCTACTTGCAAGCATTAGGAAGAAACTCACATGCGTTTCTCTGAAAGAGAAGCAGTCTGTTCCAACACTTCAATTCACTGTGCAAAGTGAATGGAGTGTTGCTTCCCTTTCTAAATTCTGTCATTTCAGAGAAAATCACTTTCCTTTGAAAGTACCTTAAGCTGCTTACAAGCATTCAACAGAAACTCACATGCGTTTCTCTGAAAGAGTAGCAGTCTGTTCCAACACTTCAATTCACTGTGCGAAGTGAATGGAGTGTTGCTTCACTTTCTAAATGCTGTCATTTCAGAGAAAATCACTTTCCTTTGAAAGTGCCTTAAACTACTTTCAAGCATTCATAAAAAACTCACATGCATTTCTCTGAAAGAGAAGAAGTCTGTTCCAACACTTCAATTCACTGTGCGAAGTAAATGGAGTGTTGCTTCACTTTCTAAATGCTGTCCTTTCAGAGAAAATCACTTTCCTTTGAAAGTGCCTTAAGCTACCTGCAAGCATTTACAAGAAACACTAATACATTTCTCTGAAAGACTAGCAGTCTGTTCCAACACTTCAATTCACTGTGCGAAGTGAATGGAGTGTTGCTTCACTTTCTAAATGCTGTACTTTCAGAGAAAATCACTTTCCTTTGAAAGTGTCTTAAGCTACTTACAAGCATTCACCAGAAACTCACATGCGTTTCTCTGAAATAGAAGCAGTCTGTTCCAATATTTCAATTCACTGTGGGAAGTGAATGGAGTGTTGATTCACTTTCTAAATGCTGTCCTTTCAGAGAAAATCACTTTCCTTTGAAAGTGCCATAAGCTACTTGCAAGCATTAGGAAGAAACTCACATGCGTTTCTCTGAAAGAGAAGCAGTCTGTTCCAACACTTCAAATCACTGTGCAAAGTGAATGGAGTGTTGCTTCACTTTCTAAATTCTGTCATTTCAGAGAAAATCACTTTCCTTTGAAAGTGCCTTAAGCTACTTACAAGCATTCAACAGAAACTCACATGCGTTTCTCTGAAAGAGTAGCAGTCTGTTCCAACACTTCAATTCACTGTGCGAAGTGAATGGAGTGTTGCTTCACTTTCTAAATGCTGTCCTTTCAGAGAAAATCACTTTCCTTTGAAAGTGCCTTAAGCTAATTACAAGCATTCAACAGAAACTCACATGCATTTCTCTGAAAGAGAAGCAATCTGTTACAACACTTCAATTCTCTGTGCGAAGTGAATGGAGTGTTGCTTCACTTTCTAAATGCTGTCCTTTCAGAGAAAATCACTTTCCTTTGAAACTGCCTTAAGCTACTTGCAAGCATTCACAAGAAACACTAATGCGTTTCTATGAAAGAGAAGCAGTCTGTTCCAACACTTCAATTCTTTGCGCAAGGAAATGGAGTGTTCCTTTACTTTCTAAATGCTGTCCTTTCAGAGAAAATCACTTTCCTTTGAAAATGCCTTAAGCTACTTACAAGCATTCACCAGATACTCACTTGTGTTTCTCTGAAAGAGAAGCAGTCTGTTCCAACACTTCAATTCATTGTGCGAAGTTAATGGAGTGTTGCTTCACGTTCTAAATGCTGTCCTTTCAGAGAAAATCACTTTCCTTTGAAATTGCCTTAAGCAACTTGCAAGCATTCACAAGAAACACTAATGCGTTTCTATGAAAGAGAAGCACTCTGTTCCAACACTTCAATTCACTGTGCAAAGTGAATGGAGTGTTGCTTCACTTTCTAAATGCTGTCCTTTCAGAGAAAATCACTTTCCTTTGAAAGTGCCTTAAGCTACTTACAAGCATTAAACAGAAACTCACATGCGTTTCTCTGAAAGAGAAGCAGTCTGTTCCAACACTTCAATTCAATGTGCGAAGTGAATGGAGTGTTGCTTTACTTTCTAAATGCTGTTCTTTCAGAGAAAATGACTTTCCTTTGAAAGTGCCTTAAGCTACTTGCAAGCATTAGGAAGAAACTCACATGCGTTTCTCTGAAAGAGAAGAAGTCCGTTCCAACACTTCAATTCACTGTGCGAAGTGAATGGAGTGTTGCTTCACTTTCTAAATGCTGTCCTTTCAGAGAAAATCACTTTCCTTTGAAAGTGCCTTAAGCTACTTACAAGCATTCACCAGAAACTCACATGCGTTTCTCTGAAAGAGAAGCAGTCTGTTTCAACACTTCAATTCACTGTGAGAAGTGAATGGAGTGTTGCTTCACTTTCTAAATGCTGTCCAATCAGAGAAAATCACTTTCCTTTGAAAGTGCCTTAAGCTACTTGCAAGCATTAGGAAGAAACTCACATGCGTTTCTCTGAAAGAGAAGCAGTCTGTTCCAACACTTCCATTCACTGTGCGAAGTGAATCTAGTGTTGCTTCACTTTCTAAATGCTGTCCTTTCAGAGAAAATCACTTTCCTTTGAAAGTGCCTTAAGCTACTTGCAAGCATTAGGAAGAAACTCACATGCGTTTCTCTGAAAGAGAAGCAGTCTGTTTCAACAATTTAATTCACTGTGCGAAGTGAATGGAGTGTTGCTTCACTTTCTAAATGCTGTCCTTTCAGAGAAAATCACTTTCCTTTGAAAGTGCCTTAAGCTACTTACAAGCATTCAAAAGAAACTCACATGGGTTTCTCTGAAAGAGAAGCAGTCTGTTCCAACACTTCAATTCACTGTGCGAAGTGAATGGAGTTTGCTTCACTTTCTAAATGCTGTCCTTTCAGAGAAAATCACTTTCCTTTGAAAGTGCCTTAAGCTACTTGCAAGCATTAGGAAGAAACTCACATGCGTTTCTCTGAAAGAGAAGCAGTCTGTTCCAACACTTCAATTCACTGTGCAAAGTGAATGGAGTGTTGCTTCACTTTCTAAATTCTGTCATTTCAGAGAAAATCACTTTCCTTTGAAAGTACCTTAAGCTGCTTACAAGCATTCAACAGAAACTCACATGCGTTTCTCTGAAAGAGTAGCAGTCTGTTCCAACACTTCAATTCACTGTGCGAAGTGAATGGAGTGTTGCTTCACTTTCTAAATGCTGTCATTTCAGAGAAAATCACTTTCCTTTGAAAGTGCCTTAAACTACTTTCAAGCATTCATAAAAAACTCACATGCATTTCTCTGAAAGAGAAGAAGTCTGTTCCAACACTTCAATTCACTGTGCGAAGTAAATGGAGTGTTGCTTCACTTTCTAAATGCTGTCCTTTCAGAGAAAATCACTTTCCTTTGAAAGTGCCTTAAGCTACCTGCAAGCATTAACAAGAAACACTAATGCATTTCTCTGAAAGACTAGCAGTCTGTTCCAACACTTCAATTCACTGTGCGAAGTGAATGGAGTTTGCTTCACTTTCTAAATGCTGTCCTTTCAGAGAAAATCACTTTCCTTTGAAAGTGCCTTAAGCTACTTGCAAGCATTAGGAAGAAACTCACATGCGTTTCTCTGAAAGAGAAGCAGTCTGTTCCAACACTTCAATTCACTGTGCAAAGTGAATGGAGTGTTGCTTCACTTTCTAAATGCTGTCCTTTCAGAGAAAATCACTTTCCTTTGAAAGTGCCTTAAGCTAATTACAAGCATTCAACAGAAACTCACATGCATTTCTCTGAAAGAGAAGCAATCTGTTACAACACTTCAATTCTCTGTGCGAAGTGAATGGAGTGTTCCTTCCCTTTCTAAATGCTGTCCTTTCAGAGAAAATCACTTTCCTTTGAAAGTGCCTTAAGCTACTTACAAGCATTCACAAGAAACACTAATGCGTTTCTATGAAAGAGAAGTAGTCTGTTCCAACACTTCAATTCTTTGCGCGAAGGGAATGGAGTGTTGCTTTACTTTCTAAATGCTGTCCTTTCAGAGAAAATCACTTTCCTTTGAAAGAGCCTTGAGCTACTTACAAGCATTCAACAGAAACTCACATGCATTTCTCTGAAAGAGAAGCAGTCTGTTCCAACACTTCAATTCACTGTGCGACGTGAATGGAATGTTACTTCACTTTCTAAATGCTGTCCTTTCCGAGAAAATCACGTTCCTTTGAAAATGCCTTAAGCTACTTACAAGCATTCACCAGATACTCACTTGTGTTTCTCTGAAAGAGAAGCAGTCTGTTCCAACACTTCAATTCATTGTGCGAAGTTAATGGAGTGTTGCTTCACTTTCTAAATGCTGTCCTTTCAGAGAAAATCACTTTCCTTTGAAATTGCCTTAAGCAACTTGCAAGCATTCACAAGAAACACAAATGCGTTTCTATGAAAGAGAAGCACTCTGTTCCACACTTCAATTCACTGCACGAAGGGAATGGAGTGTTGCTTCACTTTCTAAATGCTGTCCTTTCAGAGAAAATCACTTTCCTTTAAAAGTGCCTTAAGCTACTTACAAGCATTCACCAGAAACTCACATGCATTTCTCTGAAAGAGAAGCAGTCTGTTCCAACACTTCAATTCACTGTGCAAATTGAATGGAGTGTTGCTTCACTTTCTAAATGCTGTCCAATCAGAGAAAATCACTTTCCTTTGAAAGTGCCTTAAGCTACTTGCAAGTATTAGGAAGAAACTCACATGCGTTTCTCTGAAAGAGAAGCAGTCTGTTCCAACTCTTCAATTCACTGTGCGAAGTGAATGGAGTGTTGCTTCACTTTCTAAATGCTGTCCTTTCAGAGAAAATCTCTTTCTTTGAAAGTGCCTTAAGCTACTTGCAAGCATTCATAAGAAACACTAATGCGTTTCTATGAAAGAGAAGCAGTCTGTTCCAACACTTCAATTCATTGCACGAAGGGAATGGATTGTTGCTTTACTTTCCAAATGCTGTCCTTTCAGAGAAAATCACTTTCCTTTGAAAGAGCCTTGAGCTACTTACAAGCATTCAACAGAAACTCACATGCATTTCTCTGAAAGAGAAGTAGTCTGTTCCAACACTTCAATTCACTGTGCAAAGCGAATAGAGTGTTACTTCCCTTTCTAAATGCTGTCCTTTCAAAGAAAATCACTTTCCTTTGAAAGTGCCTTAAACTACTTTCAAGCATTCTCAGGAAACACACATGCATTTCTCTGAAATAGAAGCAGTCTGTTCCAACACTTCAATTCACTGTGCAAATTGAATGGAGTGTTGCTTCACTTTCTAAATCCTGTCCTTTCAGAGAAAATCACTTTTGTTTGAAAGTGCCTTAAGCAACTTTCAAGCATTCACAAGAAATTCACATGCATTTCTCTGAAAGAGAAGCCTTCTCTTCCAACACTTCAAATCACTGTGCGAAGAGAATGGAGTGTTGCTTCCCTTTCTAAATGCTGTCCTTTCAGAGAAAATCATGTTCCTATGAAATTGCCTTAAGCTACTTACAAGCATTCACCAGAAACTCACATGTGTTTCTCTGAAAGAGAAGCAGTCTGTTCCAACACTTCAATTCACTGTGCTAAGTGAATGGAGTGTTGCTTCACTTTCTAAATGCTGTCCTTTCAGAGAAAATTACTTTCCTTTGAAAGTGCCTTAAGCAACTTGCAAGCATTCACAAGAAACACTAATGCGTTTCTAAGAAAGAGAAGCACTCTGTTCCAACACTTCAATTCACTGCACGAAGGGAATGGAGTGTTGCTTCACTTTCTAAATGCTGTCCTTTCAGAGAAAATCACTTTCCTTTGAAAGTGCCTTAAGCTAATTACAAGCATTCACCAGAAACTCACATGCGTTTCTCTGAAAGAGAAGCAGTCTGTTCCAATACTTCAATTCACTGTGCGAAGTGATTGGAGTGTTGCTTCACTTTCTAAATGCTGTTCTTTCAGAGAAAATCACTTTCCTTTGAAAGTGCCATAAGCTACTTGCAAGCATTAGAAAGAAACTCACATGCGTTTCTCTGAAAGAGAAGCAGTCTGTTCCAACACTTCAATTCACTGTGCAAAGTGAATGGAGTGTTTGCTTCACTTTCTAAATCCTGTCCTTTCAGAGAAAATCACTTTTGTTTGAAAGTGCCTTAAGCAACTTCCAAGCATTCACAAGAAATTCACATGCATTTCACTGAAAGAGAAGCCTTCTCTTCCAACACTTCAAATCACTGTGCGAAGTGAATGGAGTATTGCTTCCCTTTCTAAATGCTGTCCTTTCAGAGAAAATCACGTTCCTTTGAAATTGCTTTAAGCTACTTACAAGCATTCACCAGAAACTCACATGTGTCTCTCTGAAAGAGAAGCAATCTGTTCCAACACTTCAATTCACTGTGCAAAGTGAATGGAGTGTTGCCTCACTTTCGAAATGCTGTCCTTTCAGAGAAAATCACTTTCCTTTGAAAGTGCCTTAAGCTTCTTGCAAGCATTAGGAAGAAACTAACATGCGTTTCTCTGAAAGAGAAGCAGTCTGTTCCAACACTTCAATTCACTGTGCGAAGTGAATGGAGTGTTGCTTCACTTTCTAAATGCTGTCCTTTCAGAGAAAATCACTTTCCTTTGAAAGTGCCTTAAGCTACATGCAAGCATTAGGAAGAAACTCACATGCGTTTCTCTGAAAAGAAGCAGTCTGTTCCAACACTTCAATTCACTGTGCAAAGTGAATGGAGTGTTGCTTCACTTTCTAAATGCTGTCCTTTCAGAGAAAATCACTTTCCTTTGAAAGTGCCTTAAGCTAATTACAAGCATTCAACAGAAACTCACATGCATTTCTCTGAAAGAGAAGCAATCTGTTACAACACTTCAATTCTCTGTGCGAAGTGAATGGAGTGTTGCTTCACTTTCTAAATGCTGTCTTTTCAGAGAAAATCACTTTCCTTTGAAAGTGCCTTAAGCTACTTGCAAGCATTCACAAGAAACACTAATGCGTTTCTATGAAAGAGAAGCAGTCTGTTCCAATACTTCAATTCTTTGCGTGAAGGGAATGGAGTGTTGCTTTACTTTCTAAATGCTGTCCTTTCAGAGAAAATCACTTTCCTTTGAAAGAGCCTTGAGCTACTTATAAGCATTCAACAGAAATTCACATGCATTTCTCTGAAAGAGAAGCAGTCTGTTCTAACACTTCAATTCACTGTGCAAAGTGAATGGAGTGTTGCCTCACTTTCTAAATACTGTCCTTTCAAAAAAATCACTTTCCTTTGAAAGTGCCTTAAGCTACTTGCAAGCATTAGGAAGAAACTCACATGCGTTTCTCTGAAAGAGAAGCAGTCTATTCCAACACTTCAATTCACTGTATGAAGTGAATGGAGTGTTGCTTCACTTTCTAAATGCTGTCCTTTCAGAGAAAATCACTTTCCTTTGAAAGTGCCTTAAGCTACTTACAAGCATTCAACAGAAACTCACATGCATTTCTCTGAAAGAGAAGCAGTCTGTTCCAACACTTCAATTCTCCGTGCGAAGTGAATGGAGTTTTGCTTCACTTTCTAAATGCTGTCCTTTCAGAGAAAATCACTTTCCTTTGAAGGTGCCTTAAGCTACTTGCAAGCATTCACAAGAAACACTAATGCGTTTCTATGAAAGAGAAGCAGTCTGTTCCAACACTTAAATTCATTGTACGAAGGGAATGAAGTGTTGCTTTACTTTCTAAATGCTGTCCTTTCAGAGAAAATCACTTTCCTTTGAAAGAGCCTTGAGCTACTTACAAGCATTCAACAGAAACTCACATGCATTTCTCTGAAAGAAAAGCAGTCTGTTCCAACACTTCAATTCACTGTACAAAGTGAATGGAGTGTTGCCTCACTTTCGAAATGCTGTCCTTTCAGAGAAAATGACTTTCCTTTGACAGTGCCTTAAGCTACTTACAAGCATTCAACAGAAACTCACATGCATTTCTCTGAAAGAGAAGCAGTCTGTTCCAACACTTCAATTCACTGTGCAAAGTGAATGGAGTGTTACTTCACTTTCTAAATTCTGTCCTTTCAGAGAAAATCACTTTCCATTGAAAGTGCCTTAAACTTCTTGCAAGCATTCACAAAAAACTCACATGCGTTTCTCTGAAAGAGAAGCAGTCTGTTCCAACACTTCAATTCACTGTACAAAGTGAATGGAGTGTTGCTTCACTTTCTAAATGCTGTCCTTTCAGAGAAAATCACTTTCCTTTGAAAGTGCCTTAAGCAACTTACAAGCATTCACAAGAAACACTAATGCGTTTCTATGAAAGTGAAGCACTCTGTTCCAACACTTGAATTCACTGCACGAAGGGAATGGAGTGTTGCTTCACTTTCTAAATGCTGTCCTTTCAGAGAAAATCACTTTCCTTTGAAAGTGCCTTAAGCTACTTGAAAAGCATTAGGAAGAAACTCACATGCGTTTCTCTGAAAGAGAAGCAATCTGTTCCAACACTTCAATTCACTGTTCAAAGTGAATGGAGTGTTGCCTCACTTTCTAAATACTGTCCTTTCAGAGAAAATCACTTTCCTTTGAAAGTGCCTTAAGCTACTTGCAAGCATTAGGAAGAAACTCACATGCGTTTCTCTGAAAGAGAAGCAGTCTATTTCAACACTTCAATTCACTGTGCAAAGTGAATGGAGTGTTGCTTCACTTTCTAAATGCTGTCCTTTCAGAGAAAATCACTTTCCCTTGAAAGTGCCTTAAGCTACTTACAAGCATTCAACAGAAACTCACATGCATTTCTCTGAAAGCGAAGGAGTCTGTTCCAACACTTCAATTCTCTGTGCGAAGTGAATGGAGTTTTGCTTCACTTTCTAAATGCTGTCCTTTCAGAGAAAATCACTTTCCTTTGAAAGGGCCTTAAGCTTCTTGCAAGCATTCACAAGAAACACTAATGCGTTTCTATGAAAGAGAAGCAGTCTGTTCCAACACTTCAATTCATAGCACGACGGGAATGGAGTGTTGCTTTACTTTCTAAATGCTATCCTTTCAGAGAAAATCACTTTCCTTTGAAAGTGCCTTAAGCTACTTACAAGCATTCACCAGAAACTCACATATATTTCTCTGAAAGAGAAGCAATCTATTCCAACACTTCAATTCACTGTGCAAAGTGAATGAAGTGTTGCCTCACTTTCTAAATACTCTCCTTTCAGAGAAAATCACTTTCCTTTGAAAGTGCCTTAAGCTACTTGCAAGCATTAGGAAGAAACTCACATGCGTTTCTCTGAAAGAGAAGCAGTCTGTTCCAACACTTCAATTCACTGTGCGAAGTGAATGGAGTGTTGCTTCACTTTCTAAATGCTGTCCTTTCAGAGAAAATCACTTTCCTTTGAAAGTGCCTTAAGCTACTTACAAGCATTCAACAGAAACTCACATGGGTTTCTCTGAAAGAGAAGCAGTCTGTTCCAACACTTCAATTCACTGTGCGAAGTGAATGGAGTGTTGCTTCACTTTCTAAATTCTGTCCTTTCAGAGAAAATCACTTTCCTTTGAAAGTGCCTTAAACTACGTTCAAGCATTCACAAAAAACTCACATATATTTCTCTGAAAGAGAAGCAATCTGTTCCAACACTTCAATTCAATGTGCAAAGTGAATGGAGTGTAGCCTCACTTTCTAAATACTGTCCTTTCAGAGAAAATCACTTTCCTTTGAAAGTGCCTTAAGCTACTTGCAAGCATTAGGAAGAAACGCACATGCGTTTCTGTGAAAGAGAAGCAGTCTGTTCCAACACTTCAATTCACTGTGCGAAGTGAATGGAGTGTTGCTTCACTTTCTAAATGCTGTCCTTTCAGAGAAAATCACTTTCCTTTGAAAGTGCCTTAAGCTACTTACAAGCATTCAACAGAAACTCACATGCATTTTTCTGAAAGAGAAGCAGTCTGTTCCAACACTTCAATTCACTGCACGAAGGGAATGGAGTGTTGCTTCACTTTCTAAATGCTGTCCTTTCAGAGAAAATCACTTTCCTTTGAAAGTGCCTTAAGCTACTTGCAAGCATTAGGAAGAAACTCACATGCGTTTCTCTGAAAGAGAAGCAGTCTGTTCCTACACTTCAATTCACTGTGCGAAGTTAATGGAGTGTTGCTTCCCTTCCTAAATGCTGTCCTTTCAGAGAAAATCACTTTCCTTTGAAAGTGCCTTAAGCTACTTACAAACATTCAACAGAAACTCACATGCATTTCTCTGAAAGAGAAGCAGTCTGTTCCAACACTTCAATTCACTGTGCGAAGTGAATGGAGTGTTTCTTCACTTTCTAAATGCTGTCATTTCAGAGAAAATCACTTTCCTTTGAAAATGCCTTTAGCTACTTACTTGCATTCACCAGAAACTCACATGCGTTTCTCTGAAAGAGAAGCAGTCTGTTCCAACACTTCCATATACTGTGCGAAGTGAATGGAGTGTTGCTTCACTTTCTAAATGCTGTCCTTTCAGAGAAAATCACTTTCTTTTGAAAGTGCCTTAAACTTCTTTCAAGCATTCTCAAAAAGTTCACATGCGTTTCTCTGAAAGAGAAGCAGTCTGTTCCAACACTTCAATTCACTGTGCAAAGTGTATGGAGTGTTGCTTCACTTTCTAAATGCTGTCCTTTCAGAGAAAATCACTTTCCTTTGAAAGTGCCTTAAGCATCTTGCAAGCATTCACAAGAAACACTAATGCGTTTATATGAAAGAGAAGCACTCTGTTCCAACACTTCCATTCACTGCACGAAGAGAAAGGAGTGTTGCTTCACTTTCTAAATGCTGTCCTTTCAGAGAAAATCACTTTCCTTTGAAAGCGCCTTAAGCTACTTACAAGCATTCACCAGAAACTCACATGCGTTTCTTTGAAAGAGAAGCAGTCTGTTCCAACACTTCAATTCACTGTGCGAAGTGAATGGAGTGTTGCTTCACTTTCTAAATGCTGTCCTTTCAGAGAAAATCACTTTCCTTTGAAAGTGCCTTAAGCTTCTTGCAAGCATTAGGAAGAAACTCACATGCGTTTCTCTGAAAGAGAAGCAGTCTGTTCCAACACTTCAATTCACTGTGCGAAGTGAATGGAGTGTTGCTTCACTTTCTAAATGCTGTCCTTTCAGAGAAAATCACTTTCCTTTGAAAGTGCCTTAAGCTACTTACTAGCATTCATCAGAAACTCACATGCATTTCTCTGAAAGAGAAGGAGTCTGTTCCAACATTTCAATTTTCTGTGCGAAGTGAATGGAGTGTTGCTTCACTTTCTAAATGCTGTCCTTTCAGAGAAAATCACTTTCCTTTGAAAGTGCCTTAAGCTACTTGCAAGCATTCACAAGAAACACTAATGCGTTTCTATGAAAAAGAAGCAGTCTGTTCCAACACTTCAATTCATTGCACCAAGTGAATGGAGTGTTGCTTTACTTTCTAAATGCTGTCCTTTCAGAGAAAATCACTTTCCTTTGAAAGAGCCTTGAGCTACTTACAAGCATTCAACAGAAACTCACATGCATTTCTATGAAAGAGAAGCAGTCTGTTCCAACACTTCAATTCAATGTGCGAAGTGAATGGAATGTTACTTCACTTTCTAAATGCTGTCCTTTCAGAGAAAATCACTTTCCTTTGAAAGTGCCTTAAGCTACTTTCAAGCATTCACAGGAAACACACAAGCGTTTCTCTGAAATAGAAGCAGTCTGTTCCAACACTTCAATTCACTGTGCGAAGTGAATGGAGTGTTGCTTCACTTTCTAAATCCTGTCCTTTCAGAGAAAATCACTTTTGTTTCAAAGTGCCTTAAGCAACTTTCAAGCATTCACAAGAAATTCACATGCATTTCTCTGAAAGAGAAGCCTTCTCTTCCAACACTTCAATTCACTGTGCGAAGTGAATGGAGTGTGTTGCTTCACTTTCTAAATGCTGTCCTCTCAGAGAAAATCACTTTCCTTTGAAAGTGCCTTAAGCTACTTACAAGCATTCAACAGAAACTCACATGCATTTCTCTGAAAGAGAAGCAGTCTGTTCCAACACTTTAATTCACTGTGCGAAGTGAATGGAGTGTTGCTTCACTTTCTAAATTCTGTCCTTTCAGAGAAAATCACTTTCTTTTGAAAGTGCCTTAAACTTCTTTCAAGCATTCACAAAAAGCTCACATGCGTTTCTCTGAAAGAGAAGCAGTCTGTTCCAACACTTCAATACACTCTACAAAGTGTATGGAGTGTTGCTTCACTTTCTAAATGCTGTCCTTTCAGAGAAAATCACTTTCCTTTGAAAGTGCCTTAAGCATCCTGCAAGCATTCACAAGAAACACTAATGCGTTTATATGAAAGAGAAGCACTCTGTTCCAACACTTCCATTCATTGCACGAAGAGAAAGGAGTGTTGCTTCACTTTCTAAATGCTGTCCTTTCAGAGAAAATCACTGTCCTTTGAAATTGCCTTAAGCTACTTACAAGCATTCACCAGAAACTCACATGCGTTTCTCTGAAAGAGAAGCAGTCTGTTCCAACACTTCAATTCACTGTGCGAAGTGAATGGAGTGTTGCTTCACTTTCTAAATGCTGTCCTTTCAGAGAAAATCACTTTCCTTTGAAAATGCCTTAAGCTACTTGCAAGCATTCAACAGAAACTCACATGCATTTCTCTGAAAGAGAAGCAGTCTGTTCAAACACTTCAATTCAATGTGCGAAGTGAATGGAATGTTACTTCACTTTCTAAATGCTGTCCTTTCTGAGAAAATCACTTTCCTTTGAAAGTGCCTTAAGCTACTTTCAAGCATTCACAGGAAACACACATGCGTTTCTCTGAAATAGAAGCAGTCTGTTCCAACACTTCAATTCACTGTGCGAAGTGAATGGAGTGTTGCTTCACTTTCTAAATCCTGTCCTTTCAGAGAAAATCACTTTTGTTTCAAAGTGCCTTAAGCAACTTTCAAGCTTTCACAAGAAATTCACATGCATTTCTCTGAAAGAGAAGCCTTCTCTTCCAACACTTCAATTCACTGTGCGAAGTGAATGGAGTGTGTTGCTTCACTTTCTAAATGCTGTCCTTTCAGAGAAAATCACTTTCCTTTGAAAGTGCCTTAAGCTACTTACAAGCATTCAACAGAAACTCACATGCATTTCTCTGAAAGAGAAGCAGTCTGTTCCAACACTTTAATTCACTGTGCGAAGTGAATGGAGTGTTGCTTCACTTTCTATATTCTGTCCTTTCAGAGAAAATCACTTTCTTTTGAAAGTGCCTTAAACTTCTTTCAAGCATTCACAAAAAGCTCACATGCGTTTCTCTGAAAGAGAAGCAGTCTGTTCCAACACTTCAATTCACTCTGCAAAGTGTATGGAGTGTTGCTTCACTTTCTAAATGCTGTCCTTTCAGAGAAAATCACTTTCCTTTGAAAGTGCCTTAAACATCTTGCAAGCATTCACAAGAAACACTAATGCGTTTATATGAAAGAGAAGCACTCTGTTCCAACACTTCCATTCACTGCACGAAGAGAAAGGAGTGTTGCTTCACTTTCTAAATGCTGTCCTTTCAGAGAAAATCACTGTCCTTTGAAAGTGCCTTAAGCTGCTTACAAGCATTCACCAGAAACTCACATGCGTTTCTCTGAAAGAGAAGCAGTCTGTTCCAACACTTCAATTCACTGTGCGAAGTGAATGGAGTGTTGCTTCACTTTCTAAATGCTGTCCTTTCAGAGAAAATCACTTTCCTTTGAAAATGCCTTAAGATACTTGCAAGCATTAGGAAGAAACTCACATGCGTTTCTCTGAAAGAGAAGCAGTCTGTTCCAACACTTCAATTCACTGTGCGAAGTGAATGGAGTGTTGCTTCACTTTCTAAATTATGTCCTTTCTGAGAAAATCACTTTCCTTTGAAAGAGCCTTGAGCTACTTACAAGCATTCAACAGAAACTCACATGCATTTCTCTGAAAGAGAAGCAGTCTGTTCCAACACTTCAATTCAATGTGCGAAGTGAATGGAATGTTACTTCACTTTCTAAATGCTGTCCTTTCTGAGAAAATCACTTTCCTTTGAAAGTGCCTTAAGCTACTTTCAAGCATTCACAGGAAACACACATGCGTTTCTCTGAAATAGAAGCAGTCTGTTCCAACACTTCAATTCACTGTGCGAAGTGAATGGAGTGTTGCTTCACTTTCTAAATCCTGTCCTTTCAGAGAAAATCACTTTTGTTTCAAAGTGCCTTAAGCAACTTTCAAGCTTTCACAAGAAATTCACATGCATTTCTCTGAAAGAGAAGCCTTCTCTTCCAACACTTCAATTCACTGTGCGAAGTGAATGGAGTGTGTTGCTTCACTTTCTAAATGCTGTCCTTTCAGAGAAAATCACTTTCCTTTGAAAGTGCCTTAAGCTACTTACAAGCATTCAACAGAAACTCACATGCATTTCTCTGAAAGAGAAGCAGTCTGTTCCAACACTTTAATTCACTGTGCGAAGTGAATGGAGTGTTGCTTCACTTTCTAAATTCTGTCCTTTCAGAGAAAATCACTTTCTTTTGAAAGTGCCTTAAACTTCTTTCAAGCATTCACAAAAAGCTCACATGCGTTTCTCTGAAAGAGAAGCAGTCTGTTCCAACACTTCAATTCACTCTACAAAGTGTATGGAGTGTTGCTTCACTTTCTAAATGCTGTCCTTTCAGAGAAAATCACTTTCCTTTGAAAGTGCCTTAAGCATCTTGCAAGCATTCACAAGAAACACTAATGCGTTTATATGAAAGTGAAGCACTCTGTTCCAACACTTCCATTCATTGCACGAAGAGAAAGGAGTGTTGCTTCACTTTCTAAATGCTGTCCTTTCAGAGAAAATCACTGTCCTTTGAAAGTGCCTTAAGCTACTTACAAGCATTCACCAGAAACTCACATGCGTTTCTCTGAAAGAGAAGCAGTCTGTTCCAACACTTCAATTCACTGTGCGAAGTGAATGGAGTGTTGCTTCACTTTCTAAATGCTGTCCTTTCAGAGAAAATCACTTTCCTTTGAAAATGCCTTAAGCTACTTGCAAGCATTAGGAAGAAACTCACATGCGTTTCTCTGAAAGAGAAGCAGTCTGTTCCAACACTTCAATTCACTGTGCGAAGTGAATGGAGTGTTGCTTCACTTTCTAAATTATGTCCTTTCAGAGAAAATCACTTTCCTTTGAAAGAGCCTTGAGCTACTTACAAGCATTCAACAGAAACTCACATGCATTTCTCTGAAAGAGAAGCAGTCTGTTCCAACACTTCAATTCAATGTGCGAAGTGAATGGAATGTTACTTCACTTTCTAAATGCTGTCCTTTCTGAGAAAATCACTTTCCTTTGAAAGTGCCTTAGGCTACTTTCAAGCATTCACAGGAAACACACATGCGTTTCTCTGAAATAGAAGCAGTCTGTTCCAACACTTCAATTCACTGTGCGAAGTGAATGGAGTGTTGCTTCACTTTCTAAATCCTGTCCTTTCAGAGAAAATCACTTTTGTTTCAAAGTGCCTTAAGCAACTTTCAAGCTTTCACAAGAAATTCACATGCATTTCTCTGAAAGAGAAGCCTTCTCTTCCAACACTTCAATTCACTGTGCGAAGTGAATGGAGTGTGTTGCTTCACTTTCTAAATGCTGTCCTTTCAGAGAAAATCACTTTCCTTTGAAAGTGCCTTAAGCTACTTACAAGCATTCAACAGAAACTCACATGCATTTCTCTGAAAGAGAAGCAGTCTGTTCCAACACTTCAATTCACTCTGCAAAGTGTATGGAGTGTTGCTTCACTTTCTAAATGCTGTCCTTTCAGAGAAAATCACTTTCCTTTGAAAGTGCCTTAAGCATCTTGCAAGCATTCACAAGAAACACTAATGCGTTTATATGAAAGAGAAGCACTCTGTTCCAACACTTCCATTCATTGCACGAAGAGAAAGGAGTGTTGCTTCACTTTCTAAATGCTGTCCTTTCAGAGAAAATCACTGTCCTTTGAAAGTGCCTTAAGCTACTTACAAGCATTCACCAGAAACTCACATGCGTTTCTCTGAAAGAGAAGCAGTCTGTTCCAACACTTCAATTCACTGTGCGAAGTGAATGGAGTGTTGCTTCACTTTCTAAATGATGTCCTTTCAGAGAAAATCACTTTCCTTTGAAAATGCCTTAAGCTACTTGCAAGCATTAGGAAGAAACTCACATGCGTTTCTCTGAAAGAGAAGCAGTCTGTTCCAACACTTCAATTCACTGTGCGAAGTGAATGGAGTGTTGCTTCACTTTCTAAATTATGTCCTTTCAGAGAAAATCACTTTCCTTTGAAAGAGCCTTGAGCTACTTACAAGCATTCAACAGAAACTCACATGCATTTCTCTGAAAGAGAAGCAGTCTGTTCCAACACTTCAATTCAATGTGCGAAGTGAATGGAATGTTACTTCACTTTCTAAATGCTGTCCTTTCTGAGAAAATCACTTTCCTTTGAAAGTGCCTTAAGCTACTTTCAAGCATTCACAGGAAACACACATGCGTTTCTCTGAAATAGAAGCAGTCTGTTCCAACACTTCAATTCACTGTGCGAAGTGAATGGAGTGTTGCTTCACTTTCTAAATCCTGTCCTTTCAGAGAAAATCACTTTTGTTTCAAAGTGCCTTAAGCAACTTTCAAGCTTTCACAAGAAATTCACCTGCATTTCTCTTAAAGAGAAGCCTTCTCTTCCAACACTTCAATTCACTGTGCGAAGTGAATGGAGTGTGTTGCTTCACTTTCTAAATGCTGTCCTTTCAGAGAAAATCACTTTCCTTTGAAGTGCCTTAAGCTACTTACAAGCATTCAACAGAAACTCACATGCATTTCTCTGAAAGAGAAGCAGTCAGTTCCAACACTTTAATTCACTGTGCGAAGTGAATGGAGTGTTGCTTCACTTTCTAAATTCTGTCCTTTCAGAGAAAATCACTTTCTTTTGAAAGTGCCTTAAACTTCTTTCAAGCATTCACAAAAAGCTCACATGCGTTTCTCTGAAAGAGAAGCAGTCTGTTCCAACACTTCGATTCACTCTGCAAAGTGTATCGAGTGTTGCTTCACTTTCTAAATGCTGTCCTTTCAATGAAAATCACTTTCCTTTGAAAGTGCCTTAAGCATCTTGCAAGCATTCACAAGAAACACTAATGCGTTTATATGAAAGAGAAGCACTCTGTTCCAACACTTCCATTCATTGCACGAAGAGAAAGGAGTGTTGCTTCACTTTCTAAATGCTGTCCTTTCAGAGAAAATCACTGTCCTTTGAAAGTGCCTTAAGCTACTTACAAGCATTCACCAGAAACTCACATGCGTTTCTCTGAAAGAGAAGCAGTCTGTTCCAACACTTCAATTCACTGTGCGAAGTGAATGGAGTGTTGCTTCACTTTCTAAATGCTGTCCTTTCAGAGAAAATCACTTTCCTTTGAAAGTGCCTTAAGCTACTTACAAGCATTCAACAGAAACTCACATGCATTTCTCTGAAGGAGAAGCAGTCTGTTCCAACACTTCAAATCTCTGTGCGAAGTGAATGGAGTGTTGCTTCACTTTCTAAATGCTGTCCTTTCAGAGAAAATCACTTTCCTTTGAAAGTGCCTTAAGCTACTAGCAAGCATTCAAAAGAAACACTAATGCGTTACTATGAAAAAGAAACAGTCTGTTCCAACACTTCAATTCATTGCACCAAGGGAATGGAGTGTTGCTTTACTTTCTAAATGCTGTCCTTTCAGAGAAAATCACTTTCCTTTGAAAGAGCCTTGAGCTACTTACAAGCATTCAACAGAAACTCACATGCATTTCTCTGAAAGTGAAGCAGTCTGTTCCAACACTTCAATTCACTGTGCGAAGTGAATGGAGTGCTGCTTCACTTTCTAAATCCTGTCCTTTCAGAGAAAATCACTTTTGTTTCAAAGTGCCTTAAGCAACTTTCAAGCATTCACAAGAAATTCACATGCATTTCTCTGAAAGAGAAGCCTTCTCTTCCAACACTTCAATTCACTGTGCGAAGTGAATGGAGTGTGTTGCTTCACTTTCTAAATGCTGTCCTTTCAGAGAAAATCACTTTCCTTTGAAAGTGCCTTAAGCTACTTACAAGCATTCAACAGAAACTCACATGCATTTCTCTGAAAGAGAAGCAGTCTGTTCCAACACTTTAATTCACTGTGCGAAGTGAATGGAGTGTTGCTTCACTTTCTAAATTCTGTCCTTTCAGAGAAAATCACTTTCTTTTGAAAGTGCCTTAAACTTCTTTCAAGCATTCACAAAAAGCTCACATGTGTTTCTCTGAAAGAGAAGCAGTCTGTTCCAACACTTCAATTCACTGTGCAAAGTGTATGGAGTGTTGCTTCACTTTCTAAATGCTGTCCATTCAGAGAAAATCACTTTCCTTTGAAAGTGCCTTAAGCATCTTGCAAGCATTCACAAGAAACACTCATGCGTTTATATGAAAGAGAAGCACTCTGTTCCAACACTTCCATTCATTGCTCGAAGAGAAAGGAGTGTTGCTTCACTTTCTAAATGCTGTCCTTTCAGAGAAAATCACTTTCCTTTGAAAGTGCCTTAAGCTACTTACAAGCATTCACCAGAAATTCACATGCATTTCTCTGAAAGAGAAGCAGTCTGTCCCAACACTTCAATTCACTGTGCGAAGTGAATGGAGTGTTGCTTTACTTTCTAAATGCTGTCCTTTCAGAGAAAATCACTTTCCTTTGAAAGTGCCTTAAGCTACTTACAAGCATTCAACAGAAACTCACATGCATTTCTCTGAGAGAGAAGCAGTCTGTTCCAACACTTCAATTCTCTGTGCGAAGTGAATGGAGTGTTGCTTCACTTTCTAAATGCTGTCCTTTCAGAGAAAATCACTTTTCTTTGAAAGTGCCTTAAGCTACTTGCAAGCATTCAAAAGAAACACTAATGCGTTTCTATGAAAAAGAAGGAGTCTGTTCCAACACTTCAATTCATTGCACCAAGGGAATGGAGTGTTGCTTTACTTTCTAAATGCTGTCCTTTCAGAGAAAATCACTGTCCTTTGAAAGTGCCTTAAGCTACTTACAAGCATTCAACAGAAACTCACATGCGTTTCTCTGAAAGAGAAGCAGTCTGTTCCAACACTTCAATTCAATGTGCGAAGTGAATGGAGTGTTGCTTCACTTTCTAAATGCTGTCCTTTCAGAGAAAATCACTTTCCTTTGAAAGTGCCTTAAGCTACTTACAAGCATTCAACAGAAACTCACATGCATTTCTCTGAAAGGGAAGCAGTCTGTTCCAACACTTCAATTCACTGTGCGAATTGAATGGAGTGTTGCTTCACTTTCTAAATTCTGTCCTTTCAGAGAAAATCACTTTCTTTTGAAAGTGCCTTAAACTTCTTTCAAGCATTCTCAAAAAGCTCACATGCGTTTCTCTGAAAGAGAAGCAGTCTGTTCCAACACTTCAATTCACTGTGCAAAGTGTATGGAGTGTTGCTTCACTTTGTAAATGCTGTCCTTTCAGAGAAAATCACTTTCCTTTGAAAGTGCCTTAAGCATCTTGCAAGCATTCACAAGAAACACTAATGCGTTTATATGAAAGAGAAGCACTCTGTTCCAACACTTCCAGTCACTGCACGAAGAGAAAGGAGTGTTATTTCACTTTCTAAATGCTGTCCTTTCAGAGAAAATCACTTTCCTTTGAAAGCGCCTTAAGCTACTTACAAGCATTCACCAGAAACTCACATGCGTTTCTTTGAAAGAGAAGCAGTCTGTTCCAACACTTCAATTCACTGTGCGAAGTTAATGGAGTGTTGCTTCACTTTCTAAATGCTGTCCTTTCAGAGAAAATCACTTTCCTTTGAAAGTGCCTTAAGCTACTTGCAAGCATTAGGAAGAAACTCACATGCGTTTCTCTGAAAGAGAAGCAGTCTGTTCCAACACTTCAATTCACTGTGCGAAGTGAATGGAGTGTTGCTTCACTCTCTAAATGCTGTCCTTTCAGAGAAAATCACTTTCCTTTGAAAGTGCCTTAAGCTACTTACTAGCATTCATCAGAAACTCACATGCATTTCTCTGAAAGAGAAGGAGTCTGTTCCAACATTTCAATTCTCTGTGCGAAGTGAATGGAGTGTTGCTTCACTTTCTAAATGCTGTCCTTTCAGAGAAAATCACTTTCCTTTGAAAGTGCCTTAAGCTACTTGCAAGCATTCACAAGAAACACTAATGCGTTTCTATGAAAAAGAAGCAGTCTGTTCCAACACTTCAATTCATTGCACCAAGTGAATGGAGTATTGCTTTACTTTCTAAATGCTGTCCTTTCAGAGAAAATCACTTTCCTTTGAAAGATCCTTGAGCTACATACAAGCATTCAACAGAAACTCACATGCATTTCTCTGAAAGAGAAGCAGTCTGTTCCAACACTTCAATTCAATGTGCGAAGTGAATGGAGTGTTGCTTCACTTTCTAAATGCTGTCCCTTCAGAGAAAATCACTTTCCTTTGAAAGTGCCTTAAGCTACTTTCAAGCATTCACAGGAAACACACATGCGTTTCTCTGAAATAGAAGCAGTCTGTTCCAACACTTCAATTCACTGTGCGAAGTGAATGGAGTGTTGCTTCACTTTCTAAATCCTGTCCTTTCAGAGAAAATCACTTTTGTTTCAAAGTGCCTTAAGCAACTTTCAAGCATTCACAAGAAATTCACATGCATTTCTCTGAAAGAGAAGCCTTCTCTTCCAACACTTCAATTCACTGTGCGAAGTGAATGGAGTGTGTTGCTTCACTTTCTAAATGCTGTCCTCTCAGAGAAAATCACTTTCCTTTGAAAGTGCCTTAAGCTACTTACAAGCATTCAACAGAAACTCACATGCATTTCTCTGAAAGAGAAGCAGTCTGTTCCAACACTTTAATTCACTGTGCGAAGTGAATGGAGTGTTGCTTCACTTTCTAAATTCTGTCCTTTCAGAGAAAATCACTTTCCATTGAAAGTGCCTTAAACTTCTTTCAAGCATTCACAAAAAGCTCACATGCGTTTCTCTGAAAGAGAAGCAGTCTGTTCCAACACTTCAATACACTCTACAAAGTGTATGGAGTGTTGCTTCACTTTCTAAATGCTGTCCTTTCAGAGAAAATCACTTTCCTTTGAAAGTGCCTTAAGCATCTTGCAAGCATTCACAAGAAACACTAATGCGTTTATATGAAAGAGAAGCACTCTGTTCCAACACTTCCATTCATTGCACGAAGAGAAAGGAGTGTTGCTTCACTTTCTAAATGCTGTCCTTTCAGAGAAAATCACTGTCCTTTGAAAGTGCCTTAAGCTACTTACAAGCATTCACCAGAAACTCACATGCGTTTCTCTGAAAGAGAAGCAGTCTGTTCCAACACTTCAATTCACTGTGCGAAGTGAATGGAGTGTTGCTTCACTTTCTAAATGCTGTCCTTTCAGAGAAAATCACTTTCCTTTGAAAGTGCCTTAAGCATCTTGCAAGCATTCACAAGAAACACTAATGCGTTTATATGAAAGAGAAGCACTCTGTTCCAACACTTCCATTCATTGCACGAAGAGAAAGGAGTGTTGCTTCACTTTCTAAATGCTGTCCTTTCAGAGAAAATCACTGTCCTTTGAAAGTGCCTTAAGCTACTTACAAGCATTCACCAGAAACTCACATGCGTTTCTCTGAAAGAGAAGCAGTCTGTTCCAACACTTCAATTCACTGTGCGAAGTGAATGGAGTGTTGCTTCACTTTCTAAATGATGTCCTTTCAGAGAAAATCACTTTCCTTTGAAAATGCCTTAAGCTACTTGCAAGCATTAGGAAGAAACTCACATGCGTTTCTCTGAAAGAGAAGCAGTCTGTTCCAACACTTCAATTCACTGTGCGAAGTGAATGGAGTGTTGCTTCACTTTCTAAATTATGTCCTTTCAGAGAAAATCACTTTCCTTTGAAAGAGCCTTGAGCTACTTACAAGCATTCAACAGAAACTCACATGCATTTCTCTGAAAGAGAAGCAGTCTGTTCCAACACTTCAATTCAATGTGCGAAGTGAATGGAATGTTACTTCACTTTCTAAATGCTGTCCTTTCTGAGAAAATCACTTTCCTTTGAAAGTGCCTTAAGCTACTTTCAAGCATTCACAGGAAACACACATGCGTTTCTCTGAAATAGAAGCAGTCTGTTCCAACACTTCAATTCACTGTGCGAAGTGAATGGAGTGTTGCTTCACTTTCTAAATCCTGTCCTTTCAGAGAAAATCACTTTTGTTTCAAAGTGCCTTAAGCAACTTTCAAGCTTTCACAAGAAATTCACCTGCATTTCTCTTAAAGAGAAGCCTTCTCTTCCAACACTTCAATTCACTGTGCGAAGTGAATGGAGTGTGTTGCTTCACTTTCTAAATGCTGTCCTTTCAGAGAAAATCACTTTCCTTTGAAGTGCCTTAAGCTACTTACAAGCATTCAACAGAAACTCACATGCATTTCTCTGAAAGAGAAGCAGTCAGTTCCAACACTTTAATTCACTGTGCGAAGTGAATGGAGTGTTGCTTCACTTTCTAAATTCTGTCCTTTCAGAGAAAATCACTTTCTTTTGAAAGTGCCTTAAACTTCTTTCAAGCATTCACAAAAAGCTCACATGCGTTTCTCTGAAAGAGAAGCAGTCTGTTCCAACACTTCGATTCACTCTGCAAAGTGTATCGAGTGTTGCTTCACTTTCTAAATGCTGTCCTTTCAATGAAAATCACTTTCTTTTGAAAGTGCCTTAAGCATCTTGCAAGCATTCACAAGAAACACTAATGCGTTTATATGAAAGAGAAGCACTCTGTTCCAACACTTCCATTCATTGCACGAAGAGAAAGGAGTGTTGCTTCACTTTCTAAATGCTGTCCTTTCAGAGAAAATCACTGTCCTTTGAAAGTGCCTTAAGCTACTTACAAGCATTCACCAGAAACTCACATGCGTTTCTCTGAAAGAGAAGCAGTCTGTTCCAACACTTCAATTCACTGTGCGAAGTGAATGGAGTGTTGCTTCACTTTCTAAATGCTGTCCTTTCAGAGAAAATCACTTTCCTTTGAAAGTGCCTTAAGCTACTTGCAAGCATTAGGAAGAAACTCACATGCGTTTCTCTGAAAGAGAAGCAGTCTGTTCCAACACTTCAATTCACTGTGCGAAGTGAATGGAGTGTTGCTTCACTTTCTAAATGCTGTCCTTTCAGAGAAAATCACTTTAATTTGAAAGTGCCTTAAGCTACTTACAAGCATTCAACAGAAACTCACATGCATTTCTCTGAAGGAGAAGCAGTCTGTTCCAACACTTCAAATCTCTGTGCGAAGTGAATGGAGTGTTGCTTCACTTTCTAAATGCTGTCCTTTCAGAGAAAATCACTTTCCTTTGAAAGTGCCTTAAGCTACTAGCAAGCATTCAAAAGAAACACTAATACGTTTCTATGAAAAAGAAACAGTCTGTTCCAACACTTCAATTCATTGCACCAAGGGAATGGAGTGTTGCTTTACTTTCTAAATGCTGTCCTTTCAGAGAAAATCACTTTCCTTTGAAAGAGCCTTGAGCTACTTACAAGCATTCAACAGAAACTCACATGCATTTCTCTGAAAGTGAAGCAGTCTGTTCCAACACTTCAATTCACTGTGCGAAGTGAATGGAGTGCTGCTTCACTTTCTAAATCCTGTCCTTTCAGAGAAAATCACTTTTGTTTCAAAGTGCCTTAAGCAACTTTCAAGCATTCACAAGAAATTCACATGCATTTCTCTGAAAGAGAAGCCTTCTCTTCCAACACTTCAATTCACTGTGCGAAGTGAATGGAGTGTGTTGCTTCACTTTCTAAATGCTGTCCTTTCAGAGAAACTCACTTTCCTTTGAAAGTGCCTTAAGCTACTTACAAGCATTCAACAGAAACTCACATGCATTTCTCTGAAAGAGAAGCAGTCTGTTCCAACACTTTAATTCACTGTGCGAAGTGAATGGAGTGTTGCTTCACTTTCTAAATTCTGTCCTTTCAGAGAAAATCACTTTCTTTTGAAAGTGCCTTAAACTTCTTTCAAGCATTCACAAAAAGCTCACATGTGTTTCTCTGAAAGAGAAGCAGTCTGTTCCAACACTTCAATTCACTGTGCAAAGTGTATGGAGTGTTGCTTCACTTTCTAAATGCTGTCCATTCAGAGAAAATCACTTTCCTTTGAAAGTGCCTTAAGCATCTTGCAAGCATTCACAAGAAACACTCATGCGTTTATATGAAAGAGAAGCACTCTGTTCCAACACTTCCATTCATTGCTCGAAGAGAAAGGAGTGTTGCTTCACTTTCTAAATGCTGTCCTTTCAGAGAAAATCACTTTCCTTTGAAAGTGCCTTAAGCTACTTACAAGCATTCACCAGAAATTCACATGCATTTCTCTGAAAGAGAAGCAGTCTGTCCCAACACTTCAATTCACTGTGCGAAGTGAATGGAGTATTGCTTTACTTTCTAAATGCTGTCCTTTCAGAGAAAATCACTTTCCTTTGAAAGTGCCTTAAGCTACTTACAAGCATTCAACAGAAACTCACATGCATTTCTCTGAGAGAGAAGCAGTCTGTTCCAACACTTCAATTCTCTGTGCGAAGTGAATGGAGTGTTGCTTCACTTTCTAAATGCTGTCCTTTCAGAGAAAATCACTTTTCTTTGAAAGTGCCTTAAGCTACTTGCAAGCATTCAAAAGAAACACTAATGCGTTTCTATGAAAAAGAAGGAGTCTGTTCCAACACTTCAATTCATTGCACCAAGGGAATGGAGTGTTGCTTTACTTTCTAAATGCTGTCCTTTCAGAGAAAATCACTGTCCTTTGAAAGTGCCTTAAGCTACTTACAAGCATTCAACAGAAACTCACATGCGTTTCTCTGAAAGAGAAGCAGTCTGTTCCAACACTTCAATTCAATGTGCGAAGTGAATGGAGTGTTGCTTCACTTTCTAAATGCTGTCCTTTCAGAGAAAATCACTTTCCTTTGAAAGTGCCTTAAGCTACTTACAAGCATTCAACAGAAACTCACATGCATTTCTCTGAAAGGGAAGCAGTCTGTTCCAACACTTCAATTCACTGTGCGAATTGAATGGAGTGTTGCTTCACTTTCTAAATTCTGTCCTTTCAGAGAAAATCACTTTCTTTTGAAAGTGCCTTAAACTTCTTTCAAGCATTCTCAAAAAGCTCACATGCGTTTCTCTGAAAGAGAAGCAGTCTGTTCCAACACTTCAATTCACTGTGCAAAGTGTATTGAGTGTTGCTTCACTTTGTAAATGCTGTCCTTTCAGAGAAAATCACTTTCCTTTGAAAGTGCCTTAAGCATCTTGCAAGCATTCACAAGAAACACTAATGCGTTTATATGAAAGAGAAGCACTCTGTTCCAACACTTCCAGTCACTGCACGAAGAGAAAGGAGTGTTACTTCACTTTCTAAATGCTGTCCTTTCAGAGAAAATCACTTTCCTTTGAAAGCGCCTTAAGCTACTTACAAGCATTCACCAGAAACTCACATGCGTTTCTTTGAAAGAGAAGCAGTGTGTTCCAACACTTCAATTCACTGTGCGAAGTTAATGGAGTGTTGCTTCACTTTCTAAATGCTGTCCTTTCAGAGAAAATCACTTTCCTTTGAAAGTGCCTTAAGCTACTTGCAAGCATTAGGAAGAAACTCACATGCGTTTCTCTGAAAGAGAAGCAGTCTGTTCCAACACTTCAATTCACTGTGCGAAGTGAATGGAGTGTTGCTTCACTTTCTAAATGCTGTCCTTTCAGAGAAAATCACTTTCCTTTGAAAGTGCCTTAAGCTACTTACTAGCATTCATCAGAAACTCACATGCATTTCTCTGAAAGAGAAGGAGTCTGTTCCAACATTTCAATTCTCTGTGCGAAGTGAATGGAGTGTTGCTTCACTTTCTAAATGCTGTCCTTTCAGAGAAAATCACTTTCCTTTGAAAGTGCCTTAAGCTACTTGCAAGCATTCACAAGAAACACTAATGCGTTTCTATGAAAAAGAAGCAGTCTGTTCCAACACTTCAATTCATTGCACCAAGTGAATGGAGTGTTGCTTTACTTTCTAAATGCTGTCCTTTCAGAGAAAATCACTTTCCTTTGAAAGATCCTTGAGCTACATACAAGCATTCAACAGAAACTCACATGCATTTCTCTGAAAGAGAAGCAGTCTGTTCCAACACTTCAATTCAATGTGCGAAGTGAATGGAATGTTACTTCACTTTCTAAATGCTGTCCTTTCAGAGAAAATCACTTTCCTTTGAAAGTGCCTTAAGCTACTTTCAAGCATTCACAGGAAACACACATGCGTTTCTCTGAAATAGAAGCAGTCTGTTCCAACACTTCAATTCACTGTGCGAAGTGAATGGAGTGTTGCTTCACTTTCTAAATCCTGTCCTTTCAGAGAAAATCACTTTTGTTTCAAAGTGCCTTAAGCAACTTTCAAGCATTCACAAGAAATTCACATGCATTTCTCTGAAAGAGAAGCCTTCTCTTCCAACACTTCAATTCACTGTGCGAAGTGAATGGAGTGTGTTGCTTCACTTTCTAAATGCTGTCCTCTCAGAGAAAATCACTTTCCTTTGAAAGTGCCTTAAGCTACTTACAAGCATTCAACAGAAACTCACATGCATTTCTCTGAAAGAGAAGCAGTCTGTTCCAACACTTTAATTCACTGTGCGAAGTGAATGGAGTGTTGCTTCACTTTCTAAATTCTGTCCTTTCAGAGAAAATCACTTTCCATTGAAAGTGCCTTAAACTTCTTTCAAGCATTCACAAAAAGCTCACATGCGTTTCTCTGAAAGAGAAGCAGTCTGTTCCAACACTTCAATACACTCTACAAAGTGTATGGAGTGTTGCTTCACTTTCTAAATGCTGTCCTTTCAGAGAAAATCACTTTCCTTTGAAAGTGCCTTAAGCATCTTGCAAGCATTCACAAGAAACACTAATGCGTTTATATGAAAGAGAAGCACTCTGTTCCAACACTTCCATTCATTGCACGAAGAGAAAGGAGTGTTGCTTCACTTTCTAAATGCTGTCCTTTCAGAGAAAATCACTGTCCTTTGAAAGTGCCTTAAGCTACTTACAAGCATTCACCAGAAACTCACATGCGTTTCTCTGAAAGAGAAGCAGTCTGTTCCAACACTTCAATTCACTGTGCGAAGTGAATGGAGTGTTGCTTCACTTTCTAAATGCTGTCCTTTCAGAGAAAATCACTTTCCTTTGAAAATGCCTTAAGCTACTTGCAAGCATTAGGAAGAAACTCACATGCGTTTCTCTGAAAGAGAAGCAGTCTGTTCCAACACTTCAATTCACTGTGCGAAGTGAATGGAGTGTTGCTTCACTTTCTAAATTTTGTCCTTTCAGAGAAAATCACTTTCCTTTGAAAGAGCCTTGAGCTACTTACAAGCATTCAACAGAAACTCACATGCATTTCTCTGAAAGAGAAGCAGTCTGTTCCAACACTTCAATTCAATGTGCGAAGTGAATGGAATGTTACTTCACTTTCTAAATGCTGTTTTCTGAAAAAATCACTTTCCTTTGAAAGTGCCTTAAGCTACTTTCAAGCATTCACAGGAAACACACATGCGTTTCTCTGAAATAGAAGCAGTCTGTTCCAACACTTCAATTCACTGTGCGAAGTGAATGGAGTGTTGCTTCACTTTCTAAATCCTGTCCTTTCAGAGAAAATCACTTTTGTTTCAAAGTGCCTTAAGCAACTTTCAAGCTTTCACAAGAAATTCACATGCATTTCTCTGAAAGAGAAGCCTTCTCTTCCAACACTTCAATTCACTGTGCGAAGTGAATGGAGTGTGTTGCTTCACTTTCTAAATGCTGTCCTTTCAGAGAAAATCACTTTCCTTTGAAAGTGCCTTAAGCATCTTGCAAGCATTCACAAGAAACACTAATGCGTTTATATGAAAGAGAAGCACTCTGTTCCAACACTTCCATTCATTGCACGAAGAGAAAGGAGTGTTGCTTCACTTTCTAAATGCTGTCCTTTCAGAGAAAATCACTGTCCTTTGAAAGTGCCTTAAGCTACTTACAAGCATTCACCAGAAACTCACATGAGTTTCTCTGAAAGAGAAGCAGTCTGTTCCAACACTTCAATTCACTGTGCGAAGTGAATGGAGTGTTGCTTCACTTTCTAAATGCTGTCCTTTCAGAGAAAATCACTTTCCTTTGAAAATGCCTTAAGATACTTGCAAGCATTAGGAAGAAACTCACATGCGTTTCTCTGAAAGAGAAGCAGTCTGTTCCAACACTTCAATTCACTGTGCGAAGTGAATGGAGTGTTGCTTCACTTTCTAAATTATGTCCTTTCAGAGAAAATCACTTTCCTTTGAAAGAGCCTTGAGCTACTTACAAGCATTCAACAGAAACTCACATGCATTTCTCTGAAAGAGAAGCAGTCTGTTCCAACACTTCAATTCAATGTGCGAAGTGAATGGAATGTTACTTCACTTTCTAAATGCTGTCCTTTCTGAGAAAATCACTTTCCTTTGAAAGTGCCTTAAGCTACTTTCAAGCATTCACAGGAAACACACATGCGTTTCTCTGAAATAGAAGCAGTCTGTTCCAACACTTCAATTCACTGTGCGAAGTGAATGGAGTGTTGCTTCACTTTCTAAATCCTGTCCTTTCAGAGAAAATCACTTTTGTTTCAAAGTGCCTTAAGCAACTTTCAAGCTTTCATTAGAAATTCACCTGCATTTCTCTGAAAGAGAAGCCTTCTCTTCCAACACTTCAATTCACTGTGCGAAGTGAATGGAGTGTGTTGCTTCACTTTCTAAATGCTGTCCTTTCAGAGAAAATCACTTTCCTTTGAAAGTGCCTTAAGCTACTTACAAGCATTCAACAGAAACTCACATGCATTTCTCTGAAAGAGAAGCAGTCTGTTCCAACACTTTAATTCACTGTGCGAAGTGAATGGAGTGTTGCTTCACTTTCTAAATTCTGTCCTTTCAGAGAAAATCACTTTCTTTTGAAAGTGCCTTAAACTTCTTTCAAGCATTCACAAAAAGCTCACATGCGTTTCTCTGAAAGAGAAGCAGTCTGTTCCAACACTTCAATTCACTCTGCAAAGTGTATGGAGTGTTGCTTCACTTTCTAAATGCTGTCCTTTCAATGAAAATCACTTTCCTTTGAAAGTGCCTTAAGCATCTTGCAAGCATTCACAAGAAACACTAATGCGTTTATATGAAAGAGAAGCACTCTGTTCCAACACTTCCATTCATTGCACGAAGAGAAAGGAGTGTTGCTTCACTTTCTAAATGCTGTCCTTTCAGAGAAAATCACTGTCCTTTGAAAGTGCCTTAAGCTACTTACAAGCATTCACCAGAAACTCACATGCGTTTCTCTGAAAGAGAAGCAGTCTGTTCCAACACTTCAATTCACTGTGCGAAGTGAATGGAGTGTTGCTTCACTTTCTAAATGCTGTCCTTTCAGAGAAAATCACTTTCCTTTGAAAGTGCCTTAAGCTACTTGCAAGCATGAGGAAGAAACTCACATGCGTTTCTCTGAAAGAGAAGCAGTCTGTTCCAACACTTCAATTCACTGTGCGAAGTGAATGGAGTGTTGCTTCACTTTCTAAATGCTGTCCTTTCAGAGAAAATCACTTTCCTTTGAAAGTGCCTTAAGTTACTTACAAGCATTCAACAGAAACTCACATGCATTTCTCTGAAGGAGAAGCAGTCTGTTCCAACACTTCAAATCTCTGTGCGAAGTGAATGGAGTGTTGCTTCACTTTCTAAATGCTGTCCTTTCAGAGAAAATCACTTTCCTTTGAAAGTGCCTTAAGCTACTAGCAAGCATTCAAAAGAAACACTAATGCGTTTCTATGAAAAAGAAACAGTCTGTTCCAACACTTCAATTCATTGCACCAAGGGAATGGAGTGTTGCTTTACTTTCTAAATGCTGTCCTTTCAGAGAAAATCACTTTCCTTTGAAAGAGCCTTGAGCTACTTACAAGCATTCAACAGAAACTCACATGCATTTCTCTGAAAGTGAAGCAGTCTGTTCCAACACTTCAATTCACTGTGCGAAGTGAATGGAGTGCTGCTTCACTTTCTAAATCCTGTCCTTTCAGAGAAAATCACTTTTGTTTCAAAGTGCCTTAAGCAACTTTCAAGCATTCACAAGAAATTCACATGCATTTCTCTGAAAGAGAAGCCTTCTCTTCCAACACTTCAATTCACTGTGCGAAGTGAATGGAGTGTGTTGCTTCACTTTCTAAATGCTGTCCTTTCAGAGAAAATCACTTTCCTTTGAAAGTGCCTTAAGCTACTTACAAGCATTCAACAGAAACTCACATGCATTTCTCTGAAAGAGAAGCAGTCTGTTCCAACACTTTAATTCACTGTGCGAAGTGAATGGAGTGTTGCTTCACTTTCTAAATTCTGTCCTTTCAGAGAAAATCACTTTCTTTTGAAAGTGCCTTAAACTTCTTTCAAGCATTCACAAAAAGCTCACATGTGTTTCTCTGAAAGAGAAGCAGTCTGTTCCAACACTTCAATTCACTGTGCAAAGTGTATGGAGTGTTGCTTCACTTTCTAAATGCTGTCCATTCAGAGAAAATCACTTTCCTTTGAAAGTGCCTTAAGCATCTTGCAAGCATTCACAAGAAACACTCATGCGTTTATATGAAAGAGAAGCACTCTGTTCCAACACTTCCATTCATTGCTCGAAGAGAAAGGAGTGTTGCATCACTTTCTAAATGCTGTCCTTTCAGAGAAAATCACTTTCCTTTGAAAGTGCCTTAAGCTACTTACAAGCATTCACCAGAAATTCACATGCGTTTCTCTGAAAGAGAAGCAGTCTGTCCCAACACTTCAATTCACTGTGCGAAGTGAATGGAGTGTTGCTTTACTTTCTAAATGCTGTCCTTTCAGAGAAAATCACTTTCCTTTGAAAGTGCCTTAAGCTACTTACAAGCATTCAACAGAAACTCACATGCATTTCTCTGAGAGAGAAGCAGTCTGTTCCAACACTTCAATTCTCTGTGCGAAGTGAATGGAGTGTTGCTTCACTTTCTAAATGCTGTCCTTTCAGAGAAAATCACTTTTCTTTGAAAGTGCCTTAAGCTACTTGCAAGCATTCAAAAGAAACACTAATGCGTTTCTATGAAAAAGAAGGAGTCTGTTCCAACACTTCAATTCATTGCACCAAGGGAATGGAGTGTTGCTTTACTTTCTAAATGCTGTCCTTTCAGAGAAAATCACTTTCCTTTGAAAGTGCCTTAAGCTACTTACAAGCATTCAACAGAAACTCACATGCGTTTCTCTGAAAGAGAAGCAGTCTGTTGCAACACTTCAATTCAATGTGCGAAGTGAATGGAGTGTTGCTTCACTTTCTAAATGCTGTCCTTTCAGAGAAAATCACTTTCCTTTGAAAGTGCCTTAAGCTACTTACAAGCATTCAACAGAAACTCACATGCATTTCTCTGAAAGGGAAGCAGTCTGTTCCAACACTTCAATTCACTGTGCGAATTGAATGGAGTGTTGCTTCACTTTCTAAATTCTGTCCTTTCAGAGAAAATCACTTTCTTTTGAAAGTGCCTTAAACTTCTTTCAAGCATTCTCAAAAAGCTCACATGCGTTTCTCTGAAAGAGAAGCAGTCTGTTCCAACACTTCAATTCACTGTGCAAAGTGTATGGAGTGTTGCTTCACTTTCTAAATGCTGTCCTTTCAGAGAAAATCACTTTCCTTTGAAAGTGCCTTAAGCATCTTGCAAGCATTCACAAGAAACACTAATGCGTTTATATGAAAGAGAAGCACTCTGTTCCAACACTTCCATTCACTGCACGAAGAAAAAGGAGTGTTACTTCACTTTCTAAATGCTGTCCTTTCAGAGAAAATCACTTTCCTTTGAAAGCGCCTTAAGCTACTTACAAGCATTCACCAGAAACTCACATGCGTTTCTTTGAAAGAGAAGCAGTCTGTTCCAACACTTCAATTCACTGTGCGAAGTTAATGGAGTGTTGCTTCACTTTCTAAATGCTGTCCTTTCAGAGAAAATCACTTTCCTTTGAAAGTGCCTTAAGCTACTTGCAAGCATTAGGAAGAAACTCACATGCGTTTCTCTGAAAGAGAAGCAGTCTGTTCCAACACTTCAATTCACTGTGCGAAGTGAATGGAGTGTTGCTTCACTTTCTAAATGCTGTCCTTTCAGAGAAAATCACTTTCCTTTGAAAGTGCCTTAAGCTACTTACTAGCATTCATCAGAAACTCACATGCATTTCTCTGAAAGAGAAGGAGTGTGTTCCAACATTTCAATTCTCTGTGCGAAGTGAATGGAGTGTTGCTTCACTTTCTAAATGCTGTGCTTTCAGAGAAAATCACTTTCCTTTGCAAGTGCCTTAAGCTACTTGCAAGCATTCACAAGAAACACTAATGCGTTTCTATGAAAAAGAAGCAGTCTGTTCCAACACTTCAATTCATTGCACCAAGTGAATGGAGTGTTGCTTTACTTTCTAAATGCTGTCCTTTCAGAGAAAATCACTTTCCTTTGAAAGAGCCTTGAGCTACTTACAAGCATTCAACAGAAACTCACATGCATTTCTCTGAAAGAGAAGCAGTCTGTTCCAACACTTCAATTCAATGTGCGAAGTGAATGGAATGTTACTTCACTTTCTAAATGCTGTCCTTTCAGAGAAAATCACTTTCCTTTGAAAGTACCTTAAGCTACTTTCAAGCATTCACAGGAAACACACATGCGTTTCTCTGAAATAGAAGCAGTCTGTTCCAACACTTCAATTCACTGTGCGAAGTGAATGGAGTGTTGCTTCACTTTCTAAATTATGTCCTTTCAGAGAAAATCACTTTCCTTTGAAAGAGCCTTGAGCTACTTACAAGCATTCAACAGAAACTCACATGCATTTCTCTGAAAGAGAAGCAGTCTGTTCCAACACTTCAATTCAATGTGCGAAGTGAATGGAATGTTACTTCACTTTCTAAATGCTGTTTTCTGAGAAAATCACTTTCCTTTGAAAGTGCCTTAAGCTACTTTCAAGCATTCACAGGAAACACACATGCGTTTCTCTGAAATAGAAGCAGTCTGTTCCAACACTTCAATTCACTGTGCGAAGTGAATGGAGTGTTGCTTCACTTTCTAAATCCTGTCCTTTCAGAGAAAATCACTTTTGTTTCAAAGTGCCTTAAGCAACTTTCAAGCTTTCACAAGAAATTCACATGCATTTCTCTGAAAGAGAAGCCTTCTCTTCCAACACTTCAATTCACTGTGCGAAGTGAATGGAGTGTGTTGCTTCACTTTCTAAATGCTGTCCTTTCAGAGAAAATCACTTTCCTTTGAAAGTGCCTTAAGCTACTTACAAGCATTCAACAGAAACTCACATGCATTTCTCTGAAAGAGAAGCAGTCTGTTCCAACACTTTAATTCACTGTGCGAAGTGAATGGAGTGTTGCTTCACTTTCTAAATTCTGTCCTTTCAGAGAAAATCACTTTCTTTTGAAAGTGCCTTAAACTTCTTTCAAGCATTCACAAAAAGCTCACATGCGTTTCTCTGAAAGAGAAGCAGTCTGTTCCAACACTTCAATTCACTCTGCAAAGTGTATGGAGTGTTGCTTCACTTTCTGAATGCTGTCCTTTCAGAGAAAATCACTTTCCTTTGAAAGTGCCTTAAGCATCTTGCAAGCATTCACAAGAAACACTAATGCGTTTATATGAAAGAGAAGCACTCTGTTCCAACACTTCCATTCATTGCACGAAGAGAAAGGAGTGTTGCTTCACTTTCTAAATGCTGTCCTTTTTGAGAAAATCACTGTCCTTTGAAAGTGCCTTAAGCTACTTACAAGCATTCACCAGAAACTCACATGCGTTTCTCTGAAAGAGAAGCAGTCTGTTCCAACACTTCAATTCACTGTGCGAAGTGAATGGAGTGTTGCTTCACTTTCTAAATGCTGTCCTTTCAGAGAAAATCACTTTCCTTTGAAAGAGCCTTGAGCTACTTACAAGCATTCAACAGAAACTCACATGCATTTCTCTGAAAGAGAAGCAGTCTGTTCCAACACTTCAATTCAATGTGCGAAGTGAATGGAATGTTACTTCACTTTCTAAATGCTGTCCTTTCTGAGAAAATCACTTTCCTTTGAAAGTGCCTTAAGCTACTTTCAAGCATTCACAGGAAACACACATGCGTTTCTCTGAAATAGAAGCAGTCTGTTCCAACACTTCAATTCACTGTGCGAAGTGAATGGAGTGTTGCTTCACTTTCTAAATCCTGTCCTTTCAGAGAAAATCACTTTTGTTTCAAAGTGCCTTAAGCAACTTTCAAGCTTTCACAAGAAATTCACCTGCATTTCTCTGAAAGAGAAGCCTTCTCTTCCAACACTTCAATTCACTGTGCGAAGTGAATGGAGTGTGTTGCTTCACTTTCTAAATGCTGTCCTTTCAGAGAAAATCACTTTCCTTTGAAAGTGCCTTAAGCTACTTACAAGCATTCAACAGAAACTCACATGCATTTCTCTGAAAGAGAAGCAGTCTGTTCCAACACTTTAATTCACTGTGCGAAGTGAATGGAGTGTTGCTTCACTTTCGAAATTCTGTCCTTTCAGAGAAAATCACTTTCTTTTGAAAGTGCCTTAAACTTCTTTCAAGCATTCACAAAAAGCTCACATGCGTTTCTCTGAAAGAGAAGCAGTCTGTTCCAACACTTCAATTCACTCTGCAAAGTGTATGGAGTGTTGCTTCACTTTCTAAATGCTGTCCTTTCAATGAAAATCACTTTCCTTTGAAAGTGCCTTAAGCATCTTGCAAGCATTCACAAGAAACACTAATGCGTTTATATGAAAGAGAAGCACTCTGTTCCAACACTTCCATTCATTGCACGAAGAGAAAGGAGTGTTGCTTCACTTTCTAAATGCTGTCCTTTCAGAGAAAATCACTGTCCTTTGAAAGTGCCTTAAGCTACTTACAAGCATTCACCAGAAACTCACATGCGTTTCTCTGAAAGAGAAGCAGTCTGTTCCAACACTTCAATTCACTGTGCGAAGTGAATGGAGTGTTGCTTCACTTTCTAAATGCTGTCCTTTCAGAGAAAATCACTTTCCTTTGAAAGTGCCTTAAGCTACTTGCAAGCATTAGGAAGAAACTCACATGCGTTTCTCTGAAAGAGAAGCAGTCTGTTCCAACACTTCAATTCACTGTGCGAAGTGAATGGAGTGTTGCTTCACTTTCTAAATGCTGTCCTTTCAGAGAAAATCACTTTCCTTTGAAAGTGCCTTAAGCTACTTACAAGCATTCAACAGAAACTCACATGCATTTCTCTGAAGGAGAAGCAGTCTGTTCCAACACTTCAAATCTCTGTGCGAAGTGAATGGAGTGTTGCTTCACTTTCTAAATGCTGTCCTTTCAGAGAAAATCACTTTCCTTTGAAAGTGCCTTAAGCTACTAGCAAGCATTCAAAAGAAACACTAATGCGTTTCTATGAAAAAGAAGGAGTCTGTTCCAACACTTCAATTCATTGCACCAAGGGAATGGAGTGTTGCTTTACTTTCTAAATGCTGTCCTTTCAGAGAAAATCACTTTCCTTTGAAAGTGCCTTAAGCTACTTACAAGCATTCAACAGAAACTCACATGCGTTTCTCTGAAAGAGAAGCAGTCTGTTGCAACACTTCAATTCAATGTGCGAAGTGAATGGAGTGTTGCTTCACTTTCTAAATGCTGTCCTTTCAGAGAAAATCACTTTCCTTTGAAAGTGCCTTAAGCTACTTACAAGCATTCAACAGAAACTCACATGCATTTCTCTGAAAGGGAAGCAGTCTGTTCCAACACTTCAATTCACTGTGCGAATTGAATGGAGTGTTGCTTCACTTTCTAAATTCTGTCCTTTCAGAGAAAATCACTTTCTTTTGAAAGTGCCTTAAACTTCTTTCAAGCATTCTCAAAAAGCTCACATGCGTTTCTCTGAAAGAGAAGCAGTCTGTTCCAACACTTCAATTCACTGTGCAAAGTGTATGGAGTGTTGCTTCACTTTCTAAATGCTGTCCTTTCAGAGAAAATCACTTTCCTTTGAAAGTGCCTTAAGCATCTTGCAAGCATTCACAAGAAACACTAATGCGTTTATATGAAAGAGAAGCACTCTGTTCCAACACTTCCATTCACTGCACGAAGAAAAAGGAGTGTTACTTCACTTTCTAAATGCTGTCCTTTCAGAGAAAATCACTTTCCTTTGAAAGCGCCTTAAGCTACTTACAAGCATTCACCAGAAACTCACATGCGTTTCTTTGAAAGAGAAGCAGTCTGTTCCAACACTTCAATTCACTGTGCGAAGTTAATGGAGTGTTGCTTCACTTTCTAAATGCTGTCCTTTCAGAGAAAATCACTTTCCTTTGAAAGTGCCTTAAGCTACTTGCAAGCATTAGGAAGAAACTCACATGCGTTTCTCTGAAAGAGAAGCAGTCTGTTCCAACACTTCAATTCACTGTGCGAAGTGAATGGAGTGTTGCTTCACTTTCTAAATGCTGTCCTTTCAGAGAAAATCACTTTCCTTTGAAAGTGCCTTAAGCTACTTACTAGCATTCATCAGAAACTCACATGCATTTCTCTGAAAGAGAAGGAGTGTGTTCCAACATTTCAATTCTCTGTGCGAAGTGAATGGAGTGTTGCTTCACTTTCTAAATGCTGTGCTTTCAGAGAAAATCACTTTCCTTTGCAAGTGCCTTAAGCTACTTGCAAGCATTCACAAGAAACACTAATGCGTTTCTATGAAAAAGAAGCAGTCTGTTCCAACACTTCAATTCATTGCACCAAGTGAATGGAGTGTTGCTTTACTTTCTAAATGCTGTCCTTTCAGAGAAAATCACTTTCCTTTGAAAGAGCCTTGAGCTACTTACAAGCATTCAACAGAAACTCACATGCATTTCTCTGAAAGAGAAGCAGTCTGTTCCAACACTTCAATTCAATGTGCGAAGTGAATGGAATGTTACTTCACTTTCTAAATGCTGTCCTTTCAGAGAAAATCACTTTCCTTTGAAAGTACCTTAAGCTACTTTCAAGCATTCACAGGAAACACACATGCGTTTCTCTGAAATAGAAGCAGTCTGTTCCAACACTTCAATTCACTGTGCGAAGTGAATGGAGTGTTGCTTCACTTTCTAAATTATGTCCTTTCAGAGAAAATCACTTTCCTTTGAAAGAGCCTTGAGCTACTTACAAGCATTCAACAGAAACTCACATGCATTTCTCTGAAAGAGAAGCAGTCTGTTCCAACACTTCAATTCAATGTGCGAAGTGAATGGAATGTTACTTCACTTTCTAAATGCTGTTTTCTGAGAAAATCACTTTCCTTTGAAAGTGCCTTAAGCTACTTTCAAGCATTCACAGGAAACACACATGCGTTTCTCTGAAATAGAAGCAGTCTGTTCCAACACTTCAATTCACTGTGCGAAGTGAATGGAGTGTTGCTTCACTTTCTAAATCCTGTCCTTTCAGAGAAAATCACTTTTGTTTCAAAGTGCCTTAAGCAACTTTCAAGCTTTCACAAGAAATTCACATGCATTTCTCTGAAAGAGAAGCCTTCTCTTCCAACACTTCAATTCACTGTGCGAAGTGAATGGAGTGTGTTGCTTCACTTTCTAAATGCTGTCCTTTCAGAGAAAATCACTTTCCTTTGAAAGTGCCTTAAGCTACTTACAAGCATTCAACAGAAACTCACATGCATTTCTCTGAAAGAGAAGCAGTCTGTTCCAACACTTTAATTCACTGTGCGAAGTGAATGGAGTGTTGCTTCACTTTCTAAATTCTGTCCTTTCAGAGAAAATCACTTTCTTTTGAAAGTGCCTTAAACTTCTTTCAAGCATTCACAAAAAGCTCACATGCGTTTCTCTGAAAGAGAAGCAGTCTGTTCCAACACTTCAATTCACTCTGCAAAGTGTATGGAGTGTTGCTTCACTTTCTGAATGCTGTCCTTTCAGAGAAAATCACTTTCCTTTGAAAGTGCCTTAAGCATCTTGCAAGCATTCACAAGAAACACTAATGCGTTTATATGAAAGAGAAGCACTCTGTTCCAACACTTCCATTCATTGCACGAAGAGAAAGGAGTGTTGCTTCACTTTCTAAATGCTGTCCTTTTTGAGAAAATCACTGTCCTTTGAAAGTGCCTTAAGCTACTTACAAGCATTCACCAGAAACTCACATGCGTTTCTCTGAAAGAGAAGCAGTCTGTTCCAACACTTCAATTCACTGTGCGAAGTGAATGGAGTGTTGCTTCACTTTCTAAATGCTGTCCTTTCAGAGAAAATCACTTTCCTTTGAAAGAGCCTTGAGCTACTTACAAGCATTCAACAGAAACTCACATGCATTTCTCTGAAAGAGAAGCAGTCTGTTCCAACACTTCAATTCAATGTGCGAAGTGAATGGAATGTTACTTCACTTTCTAAATGCTGTCCTTTCTGAGAAAATCACTTTCCTTTGAAAGTGCCTTAAGCTACTTTCAAGCATTCACAGGAAACACACATGCGTTTCTCTGAAATAGAAGCAGTCTGTTCCAACACTTCAATTCACTGTGCGAAGTGAATGGAGTGTTGCTTCACTTTCTAAATCCTGTCCTTTCAGAGAAAATCACTTTTGTTTCAAAGTGCCTTAAGCAACTTTCAAGCTTTCACAAGAAATTCACCTGCATTTCTCTGAAAGAGAAGCCTTCTCTTCCAACACTTCAATTCACTGTGCGAAGTGAATGGAGTGTGTTGCTTCACTTTCTAAATGCTGTCCTTTCAGAGAAAATCACTTTCCTTTGAAAGTGCCTTAAGCTACTTACAAGCATTCAACAGAAACTCACATGCATTTCTCTGAAAGAGAAGCAGTCTGTTCCAACACTTTAATTCACTGTGCGAAGTGAATGGAGTGTTGCTTCACTTTCGAAATTCTGTCCTTTCAGAGAAAATCACTTTCTTTTGAAAGTGCCTTAAACTTCTTTCAAGCATTCACAAAAAGCTCACATGCGTTTCTCTGAAAGAGAAGCAGTCTGTTCCAACACTTCAATTCACTCTGCAAAGTGTATGGAGTGTTGCTTCACTTTCTAAATGCTGTCCTTTCAATGAAAATCACTTTCCTTTGAAAGTGCCTTAAGCATCTTGCAAGCATTCACAAGAAACACTAATGCGTTTATATGAAAGAGAAGCACTCTGTTCCAACACTTCCATTCATTGCACGAAGAGAAAGGAGTGTTGCTTCACTTTCTAAATGCTGTCCTTTCAGAGAAAATCACTGTCCTTTGAAAGTGCCTTAAGCTACTTACAAGCATTCACCAGAAACTCACATGCGTTTCTCTGAAAGAGAAGCAGTCTGTTCCAACACTTCAATTCACTGTGCGAAGTGAATGGAGTGTTGCTTCACTTTCTAAATGCTGTCCTTTCAGAGAAAATCACTTTCCTTTGAAAGTGCCTTAAGCTACTTGCAAGCATTAGGAAGAAACTCACATGCGTTTCTCTGAAAGAGAAGCAGTCTGTTCCAACACTTCAATTCACTGTGCGAAGTGAATGGAGTGTTGCTTCACTTTCTAAATGCTGTCCTTTCAGAGAAAATCACTTTCCTTTGAAAGTGCCTTAAGCTACTTACAAGCATTCAACAGAAACTCACATGCATTTCTCTGAAGGAGAAGCAGTCTGTTCCAACACTTCAAATCTCTGTGCGAAGTGAATGGAGTGTTGCTTCACTTTCTAAATGCTGTCCTTTCAGAGAAAATCACTTTCCTTTGAAAGTGCCTTAAGCTACTAGCAAGCATTCAAAAGAAACACTAATGCGTTTCTATGAAAAAGAAACAGTCTGTTCCAACACTTCAATTCATTGCACCAAGGGAATGGAGTGTTGCTTTACTTTCTAAATGCTGTCCTTTCAGAGAAAATCACTTTCCTTTGAAAGAGCCTTGAGCTACTTACAAGCATTCAACAGAAACTCACATGCATTTCTCTGAAAGTGAAGCAGTCTGTTCCAACACTTCAATTCACTGTGCGAAGTGAATGGAGTGCTGCTTCACTTTCTAAATCCTGTCCTTTCAGAGAAAATCACTTTTGTTTCAAAGTGCCTTAAGCAACTTTCAAGCATTCACAAGAAATTCACATGCATTTCTCTGAAAGAGAAGCCTTCTCTTCCAACACTTCAATTCACTGTGCGAAGTGAATGGAGTGTGTTGCTTCACTTTCTAAATGCTGTCCTTTCAGAGAAAATCACTTTCCTTTGAAAGTGCCTTAAGCTACTTACAAGCATTCAACAGAAACTCACATGCATTTCTCTGAAAGAGAAGCAGTCTGTTCCAACACTTTAATTCACTGTGCGAAGTGAATGGAGTGTTGCTTCACTTTCTAAATTCTGTCCTTTCAGAGAAAATCACTTTCTTTTGAAAGTGCCTTAAACTTCTTTCAAGCATTCACAAAAAGCTCACATGCGTTTCTCTGAAAGAGAAGCAGTCTGTTCCAACACTTCAATTCACTGTGCAAAGTGTATGGAGTGCTGCTTCACTTTCTAAATGCTGTCCATTCAGAGAAAATCACTTTCCTTTGAAAGTGCCTTAAGCATCTTGCAAGCATTCACAAGAAACACTCATGCGTTTATATGAAAGAGAAGCACTCTGTTCCAACACTTCCATTCATTGCTCGAAGAGAAAGGAGTGTTGCTTCACTTTCTAAATGCTGTCCTTTCAGAGAAAATCACTTTCCTTTGAAAGTGCCTTAAGCTACTTACAAGCATTCACCAGAAATTCACATGCGTTTCTCTGAAAGAGAAGCAGTCTGTTCCAACACTTCAATTCACTGTGCGAAGTGAATGGAGTGTTGCTTTACTTTCTAAATGCTGTCCTTTCAGAGAAAATCACTTTCCTTTGAAAGTGCCTTAAGCTACTTACAAGCATTCAACAGAAACTCACATGCATTTCTCTGAGAGAGAAGCAGTCTGTTCCAACACTTCAATTCTCTGTGCGAAGTGAATGGAGTGTTGCTTCACTTTCTAAATGCTGTCCTTTCAGAGAAAATCACTTTTCTTTGAAAGTGACTTAAGCTACTTGCAAGCATTCAAAAGAAACACTAATGCGTTTCTATGAAAAAGAAGGAGTCTCTTCCAACACTTCAATTCATTGCACCAAGGGAATGGAGTGTTGCTTTACTTTCTAAATGCTGTCCTTTCAGAGAAAATCACTTTCCTTTGAAAGAGCCTTGAGCTACTTACAAGCATTCAACAGAAAATCACATGCATTTCTCTGAAAGTGAAGCAGTCTGTTCCAACACTTCAATTCAATGTGCGAAGTGAATGGAATGTTACTTCACTTTCTAAATGATGTCCTTTCAGAGAAAATCACTTTCCTTTGAAGTGCCTTAAGCTACTTTCAAGCATTCACAGGAAACACACATGCGTTTCTCTGAAATAGAAGCAGTCTGTTCCAACACTTCATTCACTGTGCGAAGTGAATGGAGTGTTGCTTCACTTTCTAAATGCTGTCCTTTCAGAGAAAATCACTTTCCTTTGAAAGTGCCTTAAGCTACTTGCAAGCATTCACAAGAAATTCACATGCATTTCTCTGAAAGAGAAGCCTTCTCTTCCAACACTTCAATTCACTGTGCGAAGTGAATGGAGTGTTGCTTCATTTTCTAAATGCTGTCCTTTCAGAGAAAATCACGTTCCTTTGAAATTGCCTTAAGTTACTTACAAGCATTCACCAGAAACTCACAGTTATTTCTCTGAAATTGAAGCAATCTGTTCCAACACTTCAATTCACTGTGCAAAGTGAATGGAGTGTTGCCTCACTTTCTAAATACTGTCCTTTCAGAGAAAATCACTTTCCTTTGAAAGTGCCTTAAGCTACTTACAAGCATTCACCAGAAATTCACATGCGTTTCTCTGAAAGAGAAGCAGTCTGTCCCAACACTTCAATTCACTGTGCGAAGTGAATGGAGTGCTGCTTTACTTTCTAAATGCTGTCCTTTCAGAGAAAATCACTTTCCTTTGAAAGTGCCTTAAGCTACTTACAAGCATTCAACAGAAACTCACATGCATTTCTCTGAGAGAGAAGCAGTCTGTTCCAACACTTCAATTCTCTGTGCGAAGTGAATGGAGTGTTGCTTCACTTTCTAAATGCTGTCCTTTCAGAGAAAATCACTTTTCTTTGAAAGTGCCTTAAGCTACTTGCAAGCATTCAAAAGAAACACTAATGCGTTTCTATGAAAAAGAAGGAGTCTGTTCCAACACTTCAATTCATTGCACCAAGGGAATGGAGTGTTGCTTTACTTTCTAAATGCTGTCCTTTCAGAGAAAATCACTTTCCTTTGAAAGTGCCTTAAGCTACTTACAAGCATTCAACAGAAACTCACATGCGTTTCTCTGAAAGAGAAGCAGTCTGTTGCAACACTTCAATTCAATGTGCGAAGTGAATGGAGTGTTGCTTCACTTTCTAAATGCTGTCCTTTCAGAGAAAATCACTTTCCTTTGAAAGTGCCTTAAGCTACTTACAAGCATTCAACAGAAACTCACATGCATTTCTCTGAAAGGGAAGCAGTCTGTTCCAACACTTCAATTCACTGTGCGAATTGAATGGAGTGTTGCTTCACTTTCTAAATTCTGTCCTTTCAGAGAAAATCACTTTCTTTTGAAAGTGCCTTAAACTTCTTTCAAGCATTCTCAAAAAGCTCACATGCGTTTCTCTGAAAGAGAAGCAGTCTGTTCCAACACTTCAATTCACTGTGCAAAGTGTATGGAGTGTTGCTTCACTTTCTAAATGCTGTCCTTTCAGAGAAAATCACTTTCCTTTGAAAGTGCCTTAAGCATCTTGCAAGCATTCACAAGAAACACTAATGCGTTTATATGAAAGAGAAGCACTCTGTTCCAACACTTCCATTCACTGCACGAAGAAAAAGGAGTGTTACTTCACTTTCTAAATGCTGTCCTTTCAGAGAAAATCACTTTCCTTTGAAAGCGCCTTAAGCTACTTACAAGAATTCACCAGAAACTCACATGCGTTTCTTTGAAAGAGAAGCAGTCTGTTCCAACACTTCAATTCACTGTGCGAAGTTAATGGAGTGTTGCTTCACTTTCTAAATGCTGTCCTTTCAGAGAAAATCACTTTCCTTTGAAAGTGCCTTAAGCTACTTGCAAGCATTAGGAAGAAACTCACATGCGTTTCTCTGAAAGAGAAGCAGTCTGTTCCAACACTTCAATTCACTGTGCGAAGTGAATGGAGTGTTGCTTCACTTTCTAAATGCTGTCCTTTCAGAGAAAATCACTTTCCTTTGAAAGTGCCTTAAGCTACTTACTAGCATTCATCAGAAACTCACATGCATTTCTCTGAAAGAGAAGGAGTGTGTTCCAACATTTCAATTCTCTGTGCGAAGTGAATGGAGTGTTGCTTCACTTTCTAAATGCTGTGCTTTCAGAGAAAATCACTTTCCTTTGCAAGTGCCTTAAGCTACTTGCAAGCATTCACAAGAAACACTAATGCGTTTCTATGAAAAAGAAGCAGTCTGTTCCAACACTTCAATTCATTGCACCAAGTGAATGGAGTGTTGCTTTACTTTCTAAATGCTGTCCTTTCAGAGAAAATCACTTTCCTTTGAAAGAGCCTTGAGCTACTTACAAGCATTCAACAGAAACTCACATGCATTTCTCTGAAAGAGAAGCAGTCTGTTCCAACACTTCAATTCAATGTGCGAAGTGAATGGAATGTTACTTCACTTTCTAAATGCTGTCCTTTCAGAGAAAATCACTTTCCTTTGAAAGTGCCTTAAGCTACTTTCAAGCATTCACAGGAAACACACATGCGTTTCTCTGAAATAGAAGCAGTCTGTTCCAACACTTCAATTCACTGTGCGAAGTGAATGGAGTGTTGCTTCACTTTCTAAATCCTGTCCTTTCAGAGAAAATCACTTTTGTTTCAAAGTGCCTTAAGCAACTTTCAAGCATTCACAAGAAATTCACATGCATTTCTCTGAAAGAGAAGCCTTCTCTTCCAACACTTCAATTCACTGTGCGAAGTGAATGGAGTGTGTTGCTTCACTTTCTAAATGCTGTCCTCTCAGAGAAAATCATTTTCCTTTGAAAGTGCCTTAAGCTACTAACAAGCATTCAACAGAAACTCACATGCATTTCTCTGAAAGAGAAGCAGTCTGTTCCAACACTTTAATTCACTGTGCGAAGTGAATGGAGTGTTGCTTCACTTTCTAAATTCTGTCCTTTCAGAGAAAATCACTTTCTTTTGAAAGTGCCTTAAACTTCTTTCAAGCATTCACAAAAAGCTCACATGCGTTTCTCTGAAAGAGAAGCAGTCTGTTCCAACACTTCAATACACTCTACAAAGTGTATGGAGTGTTGCTTCACTTTCTAAATGCTGTCCTTTCAGAGAAAATCACTTTCCTTTGAAAGTGCCTTAAGCATCTTGCAAGCATTCACAAGAAACACTAATGCGTTTATATGAAAGAGAAGCACTCTGTTCCAACACTTCCATTCATTGCACGAAGAGAAAGGAGTGTTGCTTCACTTTCTAAATGCTGTCGTTTCAGAGAAAATCACTGTCCTTTGAAAGTGCCTTAAGCTACTTACAAGCATTCACCAGAAACTCACATGCGTTTCTCTGAAAGAGAAGCAGTCTGTTCCAACACTTCAATTCACTGTGCGAAGTGAATGGAGTGTTGCTTCACTTTCTAAATGCTGTCCTTTCAGAGAAAATCACTTTCCTTTGAAAATGCCTTAAGCTACTTGCAAGCATTAGGAAGAAACTCACATGCGTTTCTCTGAAAGAGAAGCAGTCTGTTCCAACACTTCAATTCACTGTGCGAAGTGAATGGAGTGTTGCTTCACTTTCTAAATTATGTCCTTTCAGAGAAAATCACTTTCCTTTGAAAGAGCCTTGAGCTACTTACAAGCATTCAACAGAAACTCACATGCATTTCTCTGAAAGAGAAGCAGTCTGTTCCAACACTTCAATTCAATGTGCGAAGTGAATGGAATGTTACTTCACTTTCTAAATGCTGTTTTCTGAGAAAATCACTTTCCTTTGAAAGTGCCTTAAGCTACTTTCAAGCATTCACAGGAAACACACATGCGTTTTTCTGAAATAGAAGCAGTCTGTTCCAACACTTCAATTCACTGTGCGAAGTGAATGGAGTGTTGCTTCACTTTCTAAATCCTGTCCTTTCAGAGAAAATCACTTTTGTTTCAAAGTGCCTTAAGCAACTTTCAAGCTTTCACAAGAAATTCACATGCATTTCTCTGAAAGAGAAGCCTTCTCTTCCAACACTTCAATTCACTGTGCGAAGTGAATGGAGTGTGTTGCTTCACTTTCTAAATGCTGTCCTTTCAGAGAAAATCACTTTCCTTTGAAAGTGCCTTAAGCTACTTACAAGCATTCAACAGAAACTCACATGCATTTCTCTGAAAGAGAAGCAGTCTGTTCCAACACTTTAATTCACTGTGCGAAGTGAATGGAGTGTTGCTTCACTTTCTAAATTCTGTCCTTTCAGAGAAAATCACTTTCTTTTGAAAGTGCCTTAAACTTCTTTCAAGCATTCACAAAAAGCTCACATGCGTTTCTCTGAAAGAGAAGCAGTCTGTTCCAACACTTCAATTCACTCTGCAAAGTGTATGGAGTGTTGCTTCACTTTCTGAATGCTGTCCTTTCAGAGAAAATCACTTTCCTTTGAAAGTGCCTTAAGCATCTTGCAAGCATTCACAAGAAACACTAATGCGTTTATATGAAAGAGAAGCACTCTGTTCCAACACTTCCATTCATTGCACGAAGAGAAAGGAGTGTTGCTTCACTTTCTAAATGCTGTCCTTTCAGAGAAAATCACTGTCCTTTGAAAGTGCCTTAAGCTACTTACAAGCATTCACCAGAAACTCACATGCGTTTCTCTGAAAGAGAAGCAGTCTGTTCCAACACTTCAATTCACTGTGCGAAGTGAATGGAGTGTTGCTTCACTTTCTAAATGCTGTCCTTTCAGAGAAAATCACTTTCCTTTGAAAATGCCTTAAGATACTTGCAAGCATTAGGAAGAAACTCACATGCGTTTCTCTGAAAGAGAAGCAGTCTGTTCCAACACTTCAATTCACTGTGCGAAGTGAATGGAGTGTTGCTTCACTTTCTAAATTATGTCCTTTCAGAGAAAATCACTTTCCTTTGAAAGAGCCTTGAGCTACTTACAAGCATTCAACAGAAACTCACATGCATTTCTCTGAAAGAGAAGCAGTCTGTTCCAACACTTCAATTCAATGTGCGAAGTGAATGGAATGTTACTTCACTTTCTAAATGCTGTCCTTTCTGAGAAAATCACTTTCCTTTGAAAGTGCCTTAAGCTACTTTCAAGCATTCACAGGAAACACACATGCGTTTCTCTGAAATAGAAGCAGTCTGTTCCAACACTTCAATTCACTGTGCGAAGTGAATGGAGTGTTGCTTCACTTTCTAAATCCTGTCCTTTCAGAGAAAATCACTTTTGTTTCAAAGTGCCTTAAGCAACTTTCAAGCTTTCACAAGAAATTCACCTGCATTTCTCTGAAAGAGAAGCCTTCTCTTCCAACACTTCAATTCACTGTGCGAAGTAAATGGAGTGTGTTGCTTCACTTTCTAAATGCTGTCCTTTCAGAGAAAATCACTTTCCTTTGAAAGTGCCTTAAGCTACTTACAAGCATTCAACAGATACTCACATGCATTTCTCTGAAAGAGAAGCAGTCTGTTCCAACACTTTAATTCACTGTGCGAAGTGAATGGAGTGTTGCTTCACTTTCTAAATTCTGTCCTTTCAGAGAAAATCACTTTCTTTTGAAAGTGCCTTAAACTTCTTTCAAGCATTCACAAAAAGCTCACATGCGTTTCTCTGAAAGAGAAGCAGTCTGTTCCAACACTTCAATTCACTCTGCAAAGTGTATGGAGTGTTGCTTCACTTTCTAAATGCTGTCCTTTCAATGAAAATCACTTTCCTTTGAAAGTGCCTTAAGCATCTTGCAAGCATTCACAAGAAACACTAATGCGTTTATATGAAAGAGAAGCACTCTGTTCCAACACTTCCATTCATTGCACGAAGAGAAAGGAGTGTTGCTTCACTTTCTAAATGCTGTCCTTTCAGAGAAAATCACTGTCCTTTGAAAGTGCCTTAAGCTACTTACAAGCATTCACCAGAAACTCACATGCGTTTCTCTGAAAGAGAAGCAGTCTGTTCCAACACTTCAATTCACTGTGCGAAGTGAATGGAGTGTTGCTTCACTTTCTAAATGCTGTCCTTTCAGAGAAAATCACTTTCCTTTGAAAGTGCCTTAAGCTACTTGCAAGCATTAGGAAGAAACTCACATGCGTTTCTCTGAAAGAGAAGCAGTCTGTTCCAACACTTCAATTCACTGTGCGAAGTGAATGGAGTGTTGCTTCACTTTCTAAATGCTGTCCTTTCAGAGAAAATCACTTTCCTTTGAAAGTGCCTTAAGCTACTTACAAGCATTCAACAGAAACTCACATGCATTTCTCTGAAGGAGAAGCAGTCTGTTCCAACACTTCAAATCTCTGTGCGAAGTGAATGGAGTGTTGCTTCACTTTCTAAATGCTGTCCTTTCAGAGAAAATCACTTTCCTTTGAAAGTGCCTTAAGCTACTAGCAAGCATTCAAAAGAAACACTAATGCGTTTCTATGAAAAAGAAACAGTCTGTTCCAACACTTCAATTCATTGAACCAAGGGAATGGAGTTTTGCTTTACTTTCTAAATGCTGTCCTTTCAGAGAAAATCACTTTCCTTTGAAAGAGCCTTGAGCTACTTACAAGCATTCAACAGAAACTCACATGCATTTCTCTGAAAGTGAAGCAGTCTGTTCCAACACTTCAATTCACTGTGCGAAGTGAATGGAGTGCTGCTTCACTTTCTAAATCCTGTCCTTTCAGAGAAAATCACTTTTGTTTCAAAGTGCCTTAAGCAACTTTCAAGCATTCACAAGAAATTCACATGCATTTCTCTGAAAGAGAAGCCTTCTCTTCCAACACTTCAATTCACTGTGCGAAGTGAATGGAGTGTGTTGCTTCACTTTCTAAATGCTGTCCTTTCAGAGAAAATCACTTTCCTTTGAAAGTGCCTTAAGCTACTTACAAGCATTCAACAGAAACTCACATGCATTTCTCTGAAAGAGAAGCAGTCTGTTCCAACACTTTAATTCACTGTGCGAAGTGAATGGAGTGTTGCTTCACTTTCTAAATTCTGTCCTTTCAGAGAAAATCACTTTCTTTTGAAAGTGCCTTAAACTTCTTTCAAGCATTCACAAAAAGCTCACATGCGTTTCTCTGAAAGAGAAGCAGTCTGTTCCAACACTTCAATTCACTGTGCAAAGTGTATGGAGTGCTGCTTCACTTTCTAAATGCTGTCCATTCAGAGAAAATCACTTTCCTTTGAAAGTGCCTTAAGCATCTTGCAAGCATTCACAAGAAACACTCATGCGTTTATATGAAAGAGAAGCACTCTGTTCCAACACTTCCATTCATTGCTCGAAGAGAAAGGAGTGTTGCTTCACTTTCTAAATGCTGTCCTTTCAGAGAAAATCACTTTCCTTTGAAAGTGCCTTAAGCTACTTACAAGCATTCAACAGAAATTCACATGCGTTTCTCTGAAAGAGAAGCAGTCTGTTCCAACACTTCAATTCACTGTGCGAAGTGAATGGAGTGTTGCTTTACTTTCTAAATGCTGTCCTTTCAGAGAAAATCACTTTCCTTTGAAAGTGCCTTAAGCTACTTACAAGCATTCAACAGAAACTCACATGCATTTCTCTGAGAGAGAAGCAGTCTGTTCCAACACTTCAATTCTCTGTGCGAAGTGAATGGAGTGTTGCTTCACTTTCTAAATGCTGTCCTTTCAGAGAAAATCACTTTTCTTTGAAAGTGCCTTAAGCTACTTGCAAGCATTCAAAAGAAACACTAATGCGTTTCTATGAAAAAGAAGGAGTCTCTTCCAACACTTCAATTCATTGCACCAAGGGAATGGAGTGTTGCTTTACTTTCTAAATGCTGTCCTTTCAGAGAAAATCACTTTCCTTTGAAAGAGCCTTGAGCTACTTACAAGCATTCAACAGAAAATCACATGCATTTCTCTGAAAGTGAAGCAGTCTGTTCCAACACTTCAATTCAATGTGCGAAGTGAATGGAATGTTACTTCACTTTCTAAATGATGTCCTTTCAGAGAAAATCACTTTCCTTTGAAGTGCCTTAAGCTACTTTCAAGCATTCACAGGAAACACACATGCGTTTCTCTGAAATAGAAGCAGTCTGTTCCAACACTTCATTCACTGTGCGAAGTGAATGGAGTGTTGCTTCACTTTCTAAATGCTGTCCTTTCAGAGAAAATCACTTTCCTTTGAAAGTGCCTTAAGCTACTTGCAAGCATTCACAAGAAATTCACATGCATTTCTCTGAAAGAGAAGCCTTCTCTTCCAACACTTCAATTCACTGTGCGAAGTGAATGGAGTGTTGCTTCATTTTCTAAATGCTGTCCTTTCAGAGAAAATCACGTTCCTTTGAAATTGCCTTAAGTTACTTACAAGCATTCACCAGAAACTCACATTTATTTCTCTGAAATTGAAGCAATCTGTTCCAACACTTCAATTCACTGTGCAAAGTGAATGGAGTGTTGCCTCACTTTCTAAATACTGTCCTTTCAGAGAAAATCACTTTCCTTTGAAAGTGCCTTAAGCTACTTGCAAGCATTAGGAAGAAACTCACATGCGTTTCTCTGAAAGAGAAGCAGTCTATTCCAACACTTCAATTCACTGTGCGAAGTGAATGGAGTGTTGCCTCACTTTCTAAATGCTGTCCTTTCAGAGAAAATCACTTTCCTTTGAAAGTGCCTTAAGCTACTTACAAGCATTCAACAGAAACTCACATGCATTTCTCTGAAAAGAATCAGTCTGTTCCAACACTTCAATTCTCTGTTCGAAGTGAATGGAGTGTTGCTTCACTTTCTAAATGCTGTCCTTTCAGAGAAAATCACTTTCCTTTGAAAGTGCCTTAAGCTACATGCAAGCATTCACAAGAAATACTAATGCGTTTCTATGAAAGACAAGCAGTCTGTCCCAACACTTCAATTCACTGCACGAAGGGAATGGAGTGTTGCTTCACTTTCTAAATGCTGTCCTTTCAGAGAAAATCACTTTCCTTTGAAAGTGCCTTAAGCTACTTACAAGCATTCAACAGAAACTCACATGCATTTCTCTGAAAGAGAAGCAATCTGTTCCAACACTTCAACTCTGTGCAAAATGAATGGAGTGTTGCTTCACTTTCTAAATGCTGTCCTTTCAGAGAAAATCACTTTCCTTTGAAAGTGCCTTAAGCTACTTTCAAGCATTCACAGGAAACACACATGCATTTCTCTGAAATAGAAGCAGTCTGTTCCAACACTTCAATTCACTGTGCAAAGTGAATGTAGTGGTGCTTCACTTTCTAAATCCTGTCCTTTCAGAGAAAATCACTTTTGTGTGAAAGTGCCTTAAGCAACTTTCAAGCATTCACAAGAAATTCACTTGCATTTCTCTGAAAGAGAAGCCTTCTCTTCCAACACTTCAATTCACTGTGCGAAGTGAATGGAGTGTTGCTTCATTTTCTAAATGCTGTCCTTTCAGAGAAAATCACTTTCCTTTCAAAGTGCCTTAAACTACTTTCTAGCATTCATAAAAAACTCATATGCGTTTCTCTGAAAGAGAAGCAGTCTGGTCCAACACATCAATTCACTGTGCGAAAGTGAATGGATTGTTGCATCACTTTCTAAATGCTGTCCTTTCAGAGAAAATCACTTTCCTTTGATAGTGCCTTAAGCTACTTGCAAGCATTAGGAAGAAACTCACATGCGTTTCTCTGAAAGAGAAGCAGTCTGTTCCAACACTTCAATTCACTGTGTGAAGTGAATGGAGTGTTGCCTCACTTTCTAAATGCTGTCCTTTCAGAGAAAAGCACTTTCCTTTGAAAGTGCCTTAAGCTACTTTCAAGCATTCACAGGAAACACACATGCGTTTCTCTGAAATAGAAGCAGTCTGTTCCAACACTTAAATTCATTGCACGAAGGGAATGGAGTGTTGCTTTACTTTCTAAATGCTGTCCTTTCAGAGAAAATCACTTTCCTTTGAAAGAGAATTGAGCTACTTACAAGCATTCACAAGAAACTCACATGCGTTTCTCTGAAATAGAAGCAGTCTGTTCCAACACTTCAATTCACTGTGCGAAGTGAATGGAGTGTTGCTTCACTTTTTAAATCCTGTCCTTTCAGAGAAAATCACTTTTGTTTGAAAGTTCCTTGAGCAACTTTCAAGCATTCACAAGAAATTCACATGCATTTGTCTTAAAGAGAAGCCTTCTCTTCCAACACTTCAATTCACTGTGCGAAGTGAATGGAGTGTTGCTTCACTTTCTAAATGCTGTCCTTTCAGAGAAAATCACGTTCCTTTGAAATTGCCTTAAGCTACTTACAAGCATTCACCAGAAACTCACTTGTGTTTCTCTGAAAGAGAAGCAATCTGTTCCAACACTTCAATTCACTGTGCAAAGTGAATGGAGTGTTGCCTCACTTTCGAAATGCTGTGCTTTCAGAGAAAATCACTTTCCTTTGAAAGTGCCTTAAGATTCTTGCAAGCATTAGGAAGAAACTAACATGCGTTTCTCTGAAAGAGAAGCAGTCTGTTCCAACACTTCAATTCGCTGTGCGAAGTGAATGGAGTGTTGCTTCACTTTCTAAATGCTGTCCTTTCAGAGAAAGTCACGTTCCTTTGAAATTGCCTTAAGCTACTTACAAGCATTCACCAGAAACTCACAATTATTTCTCTGAAATTGAAGCAATCTGTTCCAACACTTCAATTCACTGTGCAAAGTGAATGGAGTGTTGCCTCACTTTCTAAATACTGTCCTTTCAGAGAAAATCACTTTCCTTTGAAAGTGCCTTAAGCTAATTGCAAGCATTAGGAAGAAACTCACATGCGTTTCTCTGAAAGAGAAGCAGTCTGTTCCAACACTTCAATTCACTGTGCGAAGTGAATGGAGTGTTGCCTCACTTTCTAAATGCTGTCCTTTCAAAGAAAATCACTTTCCTTTGAAAGTGCCTTAAGCTACTTACAAGCATTCAACAGAAACTCACATGCATTTCTCTGAAAAAGAAGCAGTCTGTTCCAACACTTCAATTCTCTATTCGAAGTGAATGGAGTGTTGCTTCACTTTCTAAATGCTGTCCTTTCAGAGAAAATCACTTTCCTTTGAAAGTGCCTTAAGCCACTTGCAAGCATTCATAAAAAAATCACATGCGTTTCTCTGAAAGAGAAGCAGCCTGTTCCAACACTTCAATTCACTGTGCGAAGTGAATGGAGTGTTGCTTCACTTTATAAATGCTGTCCTTTCAGAGAAAATCACTTTCCTTTGAAAGTGCCTTAAGGTACTTGCAAGCATTCACAAGAAATACTAATGCGTTTCTATGAAAGACAAGCAGTCTGTCCCAACATTTCAATTCACTGCACGAAGGGAATGGAGTGTTGCTTCACTTTCTAAATGCTGTCCTTTCAGAGAAAATCACTTTCCTTTGAAAGTGCCTTAAGCTACTTACAAGCATTCAACAGAAACTCACATGCATTTCTCTGAAAGAGAAGCAATCTGTTCCAACACTTCAACTCTGTGCGAAGTGAATGGAGTGTTGCTTCACTTTCCAAATGCTGTCCTTTCAGAGAAAATCACTTTCCTTTGAAAGTGCCTTAAGCTACTTACAAGCAATCACAGGAAACACACATGCGTTTCTCTGAAATAGAAGCAGTCTGTTCCAACACTTCAATTCACTGTGCAAAGTGAATGGAGTGGTGCTTCACTTTCTAAATCCTGTCCTTTCAGAGAAAATCACTTTTGTTTGAAAGTGCCTTAAGCAACTTTCAAGCATTCACAAGAAATTCACATGCATTTCTCTGAAAGAGAAGCCTTCTCTTCCAACACTTCAATTCACTGTGCGAAGTGAATGGAGTGTTGCTTCATTTTCTAAATGCTGTCCTTTCAGAGAAAATCACGTTCCTTTGAAATTGCCTTAAGCTACTTACAAGCATTCACCAGAAACTCACATATATTTCTCTGAAAATGAAGCAATCTGTTCCAACACTTCAATTCACTGTGCAAAGTGAATGGAGTGTTGCCTCACTTTCTAAATACTGTCCTTTCAGAGAAAATCACTTTCCTTTGAAAGTGCCTTAAGCTACTTGCAAGCATTAGGAAGAAACTCACATGCGTTTCTCTGAAAGAGAAGCAGTCTATTCCAACACTTCAATTCGCTGTGCGAAGTGAATGGAGTGTTGCTTCACTTTCTAAATGCTGTCCTTTCAGAGAAAATCACTTTCCTTTGAAAGTGGCTTAAGTTACTTACAAGCATTCAACAGAAACTCACATGCATTTCTCTGAAAGAGAAGCAGTCTGTTCCAACACTTCAATTCACTGTGCGAAGTGAATGGAGTGTTGCTTCACTTTCTAAATGCTGTCCTTTCAGAGAAAATCACTTTCCTTTGAAAGTGCCTTAAACTACTTTCAAGCATTCATAAAAAACTCATATGCGTTTCTCTGAAAGAGAAGCAGTCTGGTCCAACACATCAATTCGCTGTGCGAAAGTGAATGGAGTGTTGCTTCACTTTCTAAATGCTGTCCTTTCAGAGAAAATCACTTTCGTTTGATAGTGCCATAAGCAACTTGCAAGCATTACGAAGAAACTCACATGCGTTTATCTGACAGAGAAGCAGTCTGTTCCAACACTTCAATTCACTGTGTGAAGTGAATGGAGTGTTGCCTCACTTTCTAAATGCTGTCCTTTCAGAGAAAAGCACTTTCCTTTGAAAGTGCCTTAAGCTACTTACAAGCATTTAACAGAAACTCACATGCGTTTCTCTGAAAGAGAAGCAGTCTGTTCCAGCACTTCAATTCACTGTGCGAAGTGAATGGAGTGTTGCTTCACTTTCTAAATGCTCTCCTTTCAGAGAAAATCACTTTCCTTTGAAAGTGCCTTAAGCTACTTTCAAGCATTCACAGGAAACACACATGCGTTTCTCTGAAATAGAAGAAGTCTGTTCCAACACTTAAATTCATTGCACGAAGGGAATGGAGTGTTGCTTTACTTTCTAAATGCTGTCCTTTCAGAGATAATCACTTTCCTTTGAAAGTGCCTTAAGCTACTTACAAGCATTCAACAGAAACTCACATGCATTTCTCTGAAAAGAATCAGTCTGTTCCAACACTTCAATTCTCTGTTCGAAGTGAATGGAGTGTTGCTTCACTTTCTAAATGCTGTCCTTTCAGAGAAAATCACTTTCCTTTGAAAGTGCCTTAAGCTACATGCAAGCATTCACAAGAAATACTAATGCGTTTCTATGAAAGACAAGCAGTCTGTCCCAACACTTCAATTCACTGCACGAAGGGAATGGAGTGTTGCTTCACTTTCTAAATGCTGTCCTTTCAGAGAAAATCACTTTCTTTTGAAAGTGCCTTAAGCTACTTACAAGCATTCAACAGAAACTCACATGCATTTCTCTGAAAGAGAAGCAATCTGTTCCAACACTTCAACTCTGTGCGAAATGAATGGAGTGTTGCTTCACTTTCTAAATGCTGTCCTTTCAGAGAAAATCACTTTCCTTTGAAAGTGCCTTAAGCTACTTTCAAGCATTCACAGGAAACACACATGCATTTCTCTGAAATAGAAGCAGTCTGTTCCAACACTTCAATTCACTGTGCAAAGTGAATGTAGTGGTGCTTCACTTTCTAAATCCTGTCCTTTCAGAGAAAATCACTTTTGTTTGAAAGTGCCTTAAGCAACTTTCAAGCATTCACAAGAAATTCACATGCATTTCTCTGAAAGAGAAGCCTTCTCTTCCAACACTTCAATTCACTGTGCGAAGTGAATGGAGTGTTGCTTCATTTTCTAAATGCTGTCCTTTCAGAGAAAATCACTTTCCTTTCAAAGTGCCTTAAACTACTTTCAAGCATTCATAAAAAACTCATATGCGTTTCTCTGAAAGAGAAGCAGTCTGGTCCAACACATCAATTCACTGTGCGAAAGTGAATGGACTGTTGCATCACTTTCTAAATGCTGTCCTTTCAGAGAAAATCACTTTCCTTTGATAGTGCCTTAAGCTACTTGCAAGCATTAGGAAGAAACTCACATGCGTTTCTCTGAAAGAGAAGCAATCTGTTCCAACACTTCAATTCACTGTGTGAAGTGAATGGAGTGTTGCCTCACTTTCTAAATGCTGTCCTTTCAGAGAAAAGCACTTTCCTTTGAAAGTGCTTTAAGCTACTTTCAAGCAATCACAGGAAACACACATGCGTTTCTCTGAAATAGAAGCAGTCTGTTCCAACACTTCAATTCACTGTGCAAAGTGAATGGAGTGGTGCTTCACTTTCTAAATCCTGTCCTTTCAGAGAAAATCACTTTTGTTTGAAAGTGCCTTAAGCAACTTTCAAGCATTCACAAGAAATTCACATGCATTTCTCTGAAAGAGAAGCCTTCTCTTCCAACACTTCAATTCACTGTGCGAAGTGAATGGAGTGTTGCTTCACTTTCTAAATACTGTCCTTTCAGAGAAAATCACTTTCCTTTGAAAGTGCCTTAAGCTACTTGCAAGCATTAGGAAGAAACTCACATGCGTTTCTCTGAAAGAGAAGCAGTCTGTTCCAACACTTCAATTCACTGTGCGAAGTGAATGGAGTGTTGCTTCACTTTCTAAATGCTGTCCTTACAGAGAAAATCACTTTCCTTTGAAAGTGGCTTAAGCTACTTACAAGCATTCAACAGAAACTCACATGCATTTCTCTGAAAGAGAAGCAGTCTGTTCCAACACTTCAATTCACTGTGCGAAGTGAATGGAGTGTTGCTTCACTTTCAAAATGCTGTCCTTTCAGAGAAAATCACTTTCCTTTGAAAGTGCCTTAAACTACTTTCAAGCATTCATAAAAAACTCATATGCGTTTCTCTGAAAGAGAAGCAGTCTGGTCCAACACATCAATTCACTGTGCGAAAGTGAATGGATTGTTGCTTCACTTTCTAAATGCTGTCCTTTCAGAGAAAATCACTTTCCTTTGATAGTGCCTTAAGCTACTTGCAAGCATTTAACAGAAACTCACATGCGTTACTCTGAAAGAGAAGCAGTCTGTTCCAGCACTTCAATTCACTGTGCGAAGTGAATGGAGTGTTGCTTCACTTTCTAAATGCTCTCCTTTCAGAGAAAATCACTTTCCTTTGAAAGTGCCTTAAGCTACTTTCAAGCATTCACAGGAAACACACATGCGTTTCTCTGAAATAGAAGAAGTCTGTTCCAACACTTAAATTCATTGCACGAAGGGAATGGAGTGTTGCTTTACTTTCTAAATGCTGTCCTTTCAGAGAAAATCACTTTCCTTTGAAAGAGCCTTGAGCTACTTACAAGCATTCAACAGAAACTCACATGCATTTCTCTGAAAGAGAAGCAGTCTGTTCCAAAACTTCAATTCACTGTGCGAGGTGAATGGAATGTTACTTCACTTTCTAAATGCTGTCCTTCCAGAGAAAATCACTTTCCTTTGAAAGTGCCTTAAGCTACTTTCAAGCATTCACAGGAAACACACATGCGTTTCTCTGAAATAGAAGCAATCTGTTCCAACACTTCAATTCACTGTGCGAAGTGAATGGAGTGTTGCTTCACTTTCTAAATGCTGTCCTTTCAGAGAAAATCACTTTTGTTTGAAAGTTCCTTGAGCAACTTTCAAGCATTCACAAGAAATTCACATGCATTTCTCTTAAAGAGAAGCATTCTCTTCCAACTCTTCAATTCACTGTGCAAAGTGAATGGAGTGTTGCTTCACTTTCTAAATGCTGTCCTTTCAGAGAAAATCACGTTCCTTTGAAATTGCCTTAAGCTACTTACAAGCATTCACCAGAAACTCACATTTATTTCTCTGAAATTGAAGCAATCTGTTCCAACACTTCAATTCACTGTGCAAAGTGAATGGAGTGTTGCCTCACTTTCTAAATACTGTCCTTTCAGAGAAAATCACTTTCCTTTGAAAGTGCCTTAAGCTACTTGCAAGCATTAGGAAGAAACTCACATGCGTTTCTCTGAAAGAGAAGCAGTCTATTCCAACACTTCAATTCACTGTGCGAAGTGAATGGAGTGTTGATTCACTTTCTAAAGGCTGTCCTTTCAGAGAAAATCACTTTCCTTTGAAAGTGCCTTAAGCTACTTACAAGCATTCAACAGAAACTCACATGCATTTCTCTGAAAAAGAGCAGTCTGTTCCAACACTTCAATTCTCTGTTCGAAGTGAATGGAGTGGTGCTTCACTTTCTAAATCCTGTCCTTTCAGAGAAAATCACTTTTGTTTGAAAGTGCCTTAAGCAACTTTCAAGCATTCACAAGAAATTCACATGCATTTCTCTGAAAGAGAAGCCTTCTCTTCCAACACTTCAATTCACTGTGCGAAGTGAATGGAGTGTTGCTTCATTTTCTAAATGCTGTCCTTTCAGAGAAAATCACGTTCCTTTGAAATTGCCTTAAGCTACTTACAAGCATTCACCAGAAATTCACATATATTTCTCTGAAATTGAAGCAATCTGTTCCAACACCTCAATTCACTGTGCAAAGTGAATGGAGTGTTGCCTCACTTTCTAAATACTGTCCTTTCAGAGAAAATCACTTTCCTTTGAAAGTGCCTTAAGCTACTTGCAAGCATTAGGAAGAAACTCACATGCGTTTCTCTGAAAGAGAAGCAGTCTGTTCCAACACTTCAATTCACTGTGCGAAGTGAATGGAGTGTTGCTTCACTTTCTAAATGCTGTCCTTTCAGAGAAAACCACGTTCCTTTGAAATTGCCTTAAGCTACTTACAAGCATTCACCAGAAGCTCACTTGTGTTTCTCTGAAAGAGAAGCAATCTGTTCCAACACTTCAATTCACTGTGCGAAGTTAATGGAGTGTTGCTTCACTTTCTAAATGCTGTCCTTTCAGAGAAAATCACTTTCCTTTGAAATTGCCTTAAACTACTTTCAAGCATTCATAAAAAACTCATATGCGTTTCTCTGAAAGAGAAGCAGTCTGGTCCAACACATCAATTCACTGTGCGAAAGTGAATGGAGTGTTGCTTCACTTTCTAAATGCTGTGCTTTCAGAGAAAATCACCTTCCTTTGATAGTGCCTTAAGCTACTTGCAAGCATTAGGAAGAAACTCACATGCGTTTCTCTGAAAGAGAAGCAGTCTGTTCCAACACTTCAATTCACTGTGTGAAGTGAATGGAGTGTTGCCTCACTTTCTAAATGCTGTCCTTTCAGAGAAAAGCACTTTCCTTTGATAGTGCCTTAAGCTACTTACAAGCATTTAACAGAAACTCACATGTGTTTCTCTGAAAGAGAAGCAGTCTGTTCCAGCACTTCAATTCACTGTGCGAAGTGAATGGAGTGTTGCTTCACTTTCTAAATGCTGTCCTTTCAGAGAAAATCACTTTCCTTTGAAAGTGCCTTAAGCTACTTTCAAGCATTCACAGGAAACACACATGCGTTTCTCTGAAATAGAAGCAGTCTGTTCCAACAATTAAATTCATTGCACGAAGGGAATGGAGTGTTGCTTCACTTTCTAAATGCTGTCCTTTCAGAGAAAATCACTTTCCTTTGAAAGAGCCTTGAGCTACTTACAAGCATTCAACAGAAACTCACATGCATTTCTCTGAAAGAGAAGCAGTCTGTTCCAACATTTCAATTCACTGTGCGAAGTGAATGGAATGTTACTTCACTTTCTAAATGCTGTCCTTTCAGAGAAAATCACTTTCCTTTGAAAGTGCCTTAAGCTACTTTCAAGCATTCACAGGAAACACACATGCGTTTCTCTGAAATAGAAGCAGTCTGTTCCAACACTTCAATTCACTGTGTGAAGTGAATGGAGTGTTGCCTCACTTTCTAAATGCTGTCCTTTCAGAGAAAATCACTTTCCTTTGAAAGTGCCTTAAGCTACTTACAAGCATTTAACAGAAACTCACATGCGTTTCTCTGAAAGAGAAGCAGTCTGTTCCAGCACTTCAATTCACTGTGCGAAGTGAATGGAGTGTTGCTTCACTTTCTAAATGCTGTCCTTTCAGAGAAAATCACTTTCCTTTGAAAGTGTCATAAGCTACTTGCAAGCATTAGGAATAAACTCACATGCGTTTCTCTGAAAAAGAAGCAGTCTGTTCCAACACTTCAATTCACTGTGCAAAGTGAATGGAGTGTTGCTTCACTTTCTAAATGCTGTCCTTTCAGAGAAAATCACTTTCCTTTGAAAGTGCCTTAAGCTAATTACAAGCATTCAACAGAAACTCACATGCATTTCTCTGAAAGAGAAGCAGTCTGTTGCAACACTTTAATTCACTGTGCAAAGTTAATGGAGTGCTGCTTCACTTTCGAAATGCTGTCCTTTCAGAGAAAATCACCTTCCTTTGAAATTGCCTTAAGCTACTTACAAGCATTCACCAGAAACTCACCTGAGTTTCTCTGAAAGAGAAGCAATCTGTTCCAACACTTCAATTCACAGTGCAAAGTGAATGGAGTGTTGCCTCACTTTCGAAATGCTGTCCTTTCAGAGAAAATCACTTTCCTTTGAAAGTGCCTTAAGCTTCTTGCAAGCAATAGGAAGAAACTAACATGCATTTCTCTGAAAGAGAAGCAGTCTGTTCCAACACTTCAATTCACTGTGCGAAGTGAATGGAGTGTTGCTTCACTTTCTAAATGCTGTCCTTTCAGAGAAAATCACTTTCCTTTGAAAGTGCCTTAAGCTACTTGCAAGCATTCACAAGAAATACTAATGCGTTTCTATGAAAGACAAGCAGTCTGTTCCAACACTTCAATTCACTGTGCGAAGTGAATGGAGTGTTGCCTCACTTTCTAAATGCTGTCCTTTCAGAGAAAATCACGTTCCTTTGAAATTGCCTTTAGCTACTTACAAGCATTCACCAGAAACTCACTTGTGTTTCTCTGAAAGAGAAGCAATCTGTTCCAACACTTCAATTCACTGTGCAAAGTGAATGGAGTGTTGCCTCACTTTCGAAATGCTGTCCTTTCAGAGAAAATCACTTTCCTTTGAAAGTGCCTTAAGCTTCTTGCAAGCAATAGGAAGAAACTAACATGCTTTTCTCTGAAAGAGAAGCAGTCTGTTCCAACACTTAAATTCACTGTGCGAAGTGAATGGAGTGTTGCCTCACTTTCTAAATGCTGTCCTTTCAGAGAAAATCACTTTCATTTGAAAGTGCCTTAAGCTACTTACAAGCATTTAACAGAAACTCACAGGCGTTTCTCTGAAAGAGAAGCAGTCTGTTCCAACACTTCAATTCACTGTGCGACGTGAATGGAGTGTTTCTTCTCTTTCTAAATGCTGTTCTTTCAAAGAAAATCACTTTCCTTTGAAAGTGCTTTAAGCTACTTGCAAGCATTAGGAAGAAACTCACATGCGTTTCTCTGAAAGAGAAGCAGTCTCTTCCAACATTTCATTTCACTGTGCGAAGTGAATGGAGTGTTGCTTCACTTTCTAAATGCTGTCCTTTCAGAGAAAATCACTTTCCTTTGAAAGTGCCTTAAGCAACTTGCAAGCATTCACAAGAAACACTAATGCATTTCTATGAAAGAGTAGCACTCTGTTCCAACACTTCAATTCACTGCATGAAGGGTATGGAGTGTTGCTTCCCTTTCTAAATGCTGTCCTTTCAGAGAAAATCACTTTCCTTTGAAAGTGACTTAAGCTACTTGCAAGCATTCACCAGAAACTCACATGCGTTTCTCTGAAAGAGAAGCAGTCTGTTCCAATACTTCAATTCACTGTGCGAAGTGAATGGAATGTTGCTTCACTTTCTAAATGCTGTCCTTTCAGAGAAAATCACTTTCCTTTGAAAGTGCCATGAGCTACTTGCAAGCATTAGGAAGAAACTCACATGCGTTTCTCTGAAAGAGAAGTAGTCTGTTCCAACACTTCAATTCACTGTGCAAAGTGAATGGAGTGTTGCTTCACTTTCTAAATGCTGTCCTTTCAGAGAAAATCACTTTCCTTTGAAAGTGCCTTAAGCTACTTGCAAGCATTAGGAAGAAACTCACATGCGTTCCTCTGAAAGAGAAGCAGTCTCTTCCAACACTTCAATTCACTGTGCGAAGTGAACGGAGTGTTGCTTCACTTTCTAAATGCTGTCCTTTCAGAGAAAATCACTTTCCATTGAAAGTGCCTTAAGCTACTTACAAGCATTCAACAGAAACTCACCTGCATTTCTCTGAAAGTGAAGCAGTCTGTTCCAACACTTCAATTCACTGTGCAAAGTGAATGGAGTGTTGCTTCACTTTCTAAATTCTGTCCTTTCAGAGAAAATCACTTTCCATTGAAAGTGACTTAAGCTACTTACAAGCATTCAACAGAAACTCACAAGCATTTCTCTGAAAGAGAAGCAGTCTGTTCCAACACTTCAATTCACTGCACGAAGGGAATGGAGTGTTGCTTCACTTTCTAAATGCTGTCCTTTCAGAGAAAATCACTTTCCTTTGAAAGTGCCTTAAGCTACTTACAAGCATTCACCAGAAATTCACATGCGTTTCTCTGAAAGGGAAGCAGTCTGTTCCAACACTTCAATTCACTGTGATAAGTGAATGGAGTGTTGCTTCACGTTCTAAATGCTGTCCTTTCAGAGAAAATCACTTTCCTTTGAAAGTGCCATGAGCTACTTGCAAGCATTAGGAAGAAACTAACATGCGTTTCTCTGAAAGAGAAGCAGTCTGTTCCAACACTTCAATTCACTGTGCGAAGTGAATGGAGTATTGCTTCACTTTCTAAATGCTGTCCTTTCAGAGAAAATCACTTTCCTTTGAAAGTGCCTTAAGCTACTTGCAAGCATTCACAAGAAACACTAATGCTTTTCTATGAAAGTGAAGCAGTCTGTTCCAACACTTCAATTCATTCCACGAAGGGAATGGAGTGTTGCTTTACTTTCTAAATGCTGTCCTTTCAGAGAAAATCACTTTCCTTTGAAAGAGCCTTGAGCTACTTACAAGCATTCAACAGAAACTCTCATGCATTTCTCTGAAAGAGAAGCAGTCTGTTCCAACACTTCAATTCACTGTGCGAAGTGAATGGAATGTTACTTCACTTTCTAAATGCTGTCTTTTCAGAGAAAATCACTTTCCTTTGAAAGTGCCTTAAGCTACTTTCAAGCATTCACAGGAAACACACATGCGTTTCTCTGAAATAGAAGCAGTCTGTTCCAACACTTCAATTCACTGTGCGAAGTGAATGGAGTGTTGCTTCACTTTCTAAATCCTGTCTTTTCAGAGAAAATCACTTTTGTTTCAAAGTGCCTTAAGCAACTTTCGAGCATTCACAAGAAATTCACATGCATTTCTCTGAAAGAGTAGCCTTCTCTTCCAACACTTCAATTCACTGTGCAAAGTGAATGGAGTGTTGCTTCACTTTCTAAATGCTGTCCTTTCAGAGAAAATCACCTTCCTTTGAAATTGCCTTAAGCTACTTACAAGCATTCACCAGAAACTCACCTGAGTTTCTCTGAAAGAGAAGCAATCTGTTCCAACACTTCAATTCACTGTGCAAAGTGAATGGAGTGTTGCCTCACTTTCTAAATGCTGTCCTTTCAGAGAAAATCACTTTCCTTTGAAAGTGCCTTAAGATTCTTGCAAGCAATAGGAAGAAACTAACATGCATTTCTCTAAAAGAGAAGCAGTCTGTTCCAACACTTCAATTCACTGTGCGAAGTGAATGGAGTGTTGCTTCACTTTCTAAATGCTGTCGTTTCAGAGAAAATCACTTTCCTTTGAAAGTGCCTTAAGCTACTTGCAAGCATTCACAAGAAATACTAATGCGTTTCTATGAAAGACAAGCAGTCTGTTCCAACACTTCAATTCACTGTGCGAAGTGAATGGAGTGTTGCCTCACTTTCTAAATGCTGTCCTTTCAGAGAAAATCACGTTCCTTTGAAATTGCCTTTAGCTACTTACAAGCATTCACCAGAAACTCATTTGTGTTTCTCTGAAAGAGAAGCAATCAGTTCCAACACTTCAATTCACTGTGCAAAGTGAATGGAGTGTTGCCTCACTTTCGAAATGCTGTCCTTTCAGAGAAAATCACTTTCCTTTGAAAGTGCCTTAAGCTTCTTGCAAGCAATAGCAAGAAACTAACATGCGTTTCTCTGAAAGAGAAGCAGTCTGTTCCAACACTTAAATTCACTGTGCGAAGTGAATGGAGTGTTGCTTCACTTTCTAAATGCTGTCCTTTCAGAGAAAATCACTTTCCTTTGAAAGTGCCTTAAGCTACATGCAAGCATTAGGAAGAAACTCACATGCGTTTCTCTGAAAGAGAAGCAGTCTGTTCCAACACTTCAATTCACTGTGCGAAGTGAATGGAGTGATGCCTCACTTTCTAAATGCTGTCCTTTCAGAGAAAATCACTTTCCATTGAAAGTGCCTTAAACTACTTTCAAGCATTCACAAAAAACTCACATGCGTTTCTCTGAAAGAGAAGCAGTCTGTTCCAACACTTCAATTCACTGTGCGAAGTGAATGAAGTGTTGCTTCACTTTCTAAATGCTGTCCTTTCAGAGAAAATCCCTTTCCTTTGAATGTGCCTTAAGCTACTTACAAGCATTCACCAGAAATTCACATATATTTCTCTGAAATTGAAGCAATCTGTTCCAACACCTCAATTCACTGTGCAAAGTGAATGGAGTGTTGCCTCACTTTCTAAATACTGTCCTTTCAGAGAAAATCACGTTCCTTTGAAATTGCCTTAAGCTACTTACAAGCATTCACCAGAAATTCACATATATTTCTCTGAAATTGAAGCAATCTGTTCCAACACCTCAATTCACTGTGCAAAGTGAAATGAGTGTTGCCTCACTTTCTAAATACTGTCCTTTCAGAGAAAATCACTTTCCTTTGAAAGTGCCTTAAGCTACTTGCAAGCATTAGGAAGAAACTCACATGCGTTTCTCTGAAAGAGAAGCAGTCTGTTCCAACACTTCAATTCACTGTGCGAAGTGAATGGAGTGTTGCTTCACTTTCTAAATGCTGTCCTTTCAGAGAAAACCACGTTCCTTTGAAATTGCCTTAAGCTACTTACAAGCATTCACCAGAAGCTCACTTGTGTTTCTCTGAAAGAGAAGCAATCTGTTCCAACACTTCAATTCACTGTGCGAAGTGAATGGAGTGTTGCTTCACTTTCTAAATGCTGTCCTTTCAGAGAAAATCACTTTCCTTTGAAATTGCCTTAAACTACTTTCAAGCATTCATAAAAAACTCATATGCGTTTCTCTGAAAGAGAAGCAGTCTGGTCCAACACATCAATTCACTGTGCGAAAGTGAATGGAGTGTTGCTTCACTTTCTAAATGCTGTGCTTTCAGAGAAAATCACCTTCCTTTGATAGTGCCTTAAGCTACTTGCAAGCATTAGGAAGAAACTCACATGCGTTTCTCTGAAAGAGAAGCAGTCTGTTCCAACACTTCAATTCACTGTGTGAAGTGAATGGAGTGTTGCCTCACTTTCTAAATGCTGTCCTTTCAGAGAAAAGCACTTTCCTTTGAAAGTGCCTTAAGCTACTTACAAGCATTTAACAGAAACTCACATGTGTTTCTCTGAAAGAGAAGCAGTCTGTTCCAGCACTTCAATTCACTGTGCGAAGTGAATGGAGTGTTGCTTCACTTTCTAAATGCTGTCCTTTCAGAGAAAATCACTTTCCTTTGAAAGTACCTTAAGCTACTTTCAAGCATTCACAGGAAACACACATGCGTTTCTCTGAAATAGAAGCAGTCTGTTCCAACAATTAAATTCATTGCACGAAGGGAATGGAGTGTTGCTTTACTTTCTAAATGCTGTCCTTTCAGAGAAAATCACTTTCCTTTGAAAGAGCCTTGAGCTACTTACAAGCATTCAACAGAAACTCACATGCATTTCTCTGAAAGAGAAGCAGTCTGTTCCAACACTTCAATTCACTGTGCGAAGTGAATGGAATGTTACTTCACTTTCTAAATGCTGTCCTTTCAGAGAAAATCACTTTCCTTTGAAAGTGCCTTAAGCTACTTTCAAGCATTCACAGGAAACACACATGCGTTTCTCTGAAATAGAGGCAGTCTGTTCCAACACTTCAATTCACTGTGCTAAGTGAATGGAGTGTTGCTTCACTTTCTAAATGCTGTCCTTTCAGAGAAAATCACTTTTGTTTGAAAGTTCCTTGAGCAACTTTCAAGCATTCACAAGAAATTCACATGCATTTCTATAAGAGAAGCCTTCTCTTCCAACACTTCAATTCACTGTGCGATGTGAATGGAGTGTTGCTTCACTTTCTAAATGCTGTCCTTTCAGAGAAAGTCACGTTCCTTTGAAATCGCCTTAAGCTACTTACAAGCATTCACCAGAAACTCACTTGTGTTTCTCTGATAGAGAAGCAATCTGTTCCAACACTTCAATTCACTGTGCAAAGTGAATGGAGTGTTGCCTCACTTTCGAAATGCTGTCCTTTCAGAGAAAATCACTTTCCTTTGAAAGTGCCTTAAGATTCTTGCAAGCATTAGGAAGAAACTCACATGTGTTTCTCTGAAAGAGAAGCAGTCTGTTCCAACACTTCAATTCACTGTGCGAAGTGAATGGAGTGTTGCTTCTCTTTCTAAATTCTGTCCTTTCAGAGAAAATCACTTTCCTTTGAAAGTGCCTTAAACTACTTTCAAGCATTCATAAAAAAATCATATGCGTTTCTCTGAAAGAGAAGCAGTCTGTTCCAACACTTTAATTCAATGTGTGAAGTGAATGGAGTGTTGCCTCACTTCTAAATGCTGTCTTTCAGAAAAAATCACTTTCCTTTGAAAGTGCCTTAGGCTACTTTCAAGCATTCACAGGAAACACACATGCGTTTCTCTGAAATAGAAGCAGTCTGTTCCAACACTTCAATTCACTGTGCAAAGTGAATGGAGTGGTGCTTCACTTTCTAAATCCTGTCCTTTCAGAGAAAATCACTTTTGTTTGAAAGTGCCTTAAGCAACTTTCAAGCATTCACAAGAAATTCACATGCATTTCTCTGAAAGAGAAGCCTTCTCTTCCAACACTTCAATTCACTGTGCGAAGTGAATGGAGTGTTGCTTCACTTTCTAAATGCTGTCCTTTCAGAGAAAATCACTTTCTTTGAAAGTGCCATAAGCTACTTGCAAGCATTAGGAAGAAACTCACATGCGTTTCTCTGAAAGAGAAGCAGTCTGTTCCAACACTTCAATTCACTGTGCAAAGTGAATGGAGTGTTGCTTCACTTTCTAAATGCTTTCCTTTCAGAGACTATCACTTTCCTTTGAAAGTGCCTTAAGCTAATTACAAGCATTCAACAGAAACTCACATGCATTTCTCTGAAAGAGAAGTAGTCCCTTCCAACACTTCAATTCACTGTGCAAAGTGAATGGAGTGTTTATTCATTTTCTAAATTCTGTCCTTTCAGAGAAAATCACTTTCCTTTGAAAGTGCCTTAATCTACTTTCAAGCATTCATAAAAAAATCACATGCGTTTCTCTGAAAGAGAAGCAGTCTGTTCCAACACTTCAATTCACTGTACGAAGTGAATGGAGTGTTGCTTCACTTTATAAATGCTGTCCTTTCAGAGAAAATCACTTTCCTATGAAAGTGCCTTAAGCTAATTACAAGCATTCAACAGAAACTCACATGCATTTCTCTGAAAGAGAAGCAGTCTGTTCCAACATTTCAATTCATTGTGCAAAGTGAATGGAGTGTTGCCTCACTTTCTAAAGGCTGTGCTTTCAGAGAAAATCACTTTCCTTTGAAAGTGCCTTAAGCTACTTTCAAGCATTCACAGGAAACACACATGCATTTCTCTGAAAGAGAAGCAGTCTGTTCCAACACTTCAATCACTGTGTGAAGTGAATGGAGTGTTGCCTCACTTTCTAAATGCTGTCCTTTCAGAGAAAATCACTTTCCTTTGAAAGTGCCTTAAGCTACTTACAAGCATTTAACAGAAACTCACATGCGTTTCTCTGAAAGAGAAGCAGTCTGTTCCAGCACTTCAATTCACTGTGCGACGTGAATGGAGTGTTGCTTCACTTTCTAAATGCTGTCCTTTCAGAGAAAATCACTTTCCTTTGAAAGTGTCATAAGCTACTTGCAAGCATTAGGAATAAACTCACATGCGTTTCTCTGAAAAAGAAGCAGTCTGTTCCAACACTTCAATTCACTGTGCAAAGTGAATGGAGTGTTGCTTCACTTTCTAAATGCTGTCCTTTCAGAGAAAATCACTTTCCTTTGAAAGTGCCTTAAGCTAATTACAAGCATTCAACAGAAACTCACATGCATTTCTCTGAAAGAGAAGCAGTCTGTTGCAACACTTTAATTCACTGTGCAAAGTTAATGGAGTGCTGCTTCACTTTCGAAATGCTGTCCTTTCAGAGAAAATCACCTTCCTTTGAAATTGCCTTAAGCTACTTACAAGCATTCACCAGAAACTCACCTGAGTTTCTCTGAAAGAGAAGCAATCTGTTCCAACACTTCAATTCACTGTGCAAAGTGAATGTAGTGTTGCCTCACTTTCAAAATGCTGTCCTTTCAGAGAAAATCACTTTCCTTTGAAAGTGCCTTAAGCTTCTTGCAAGCAATAGGAAGAAACTAACATGCATTTCTCTGAAAGAGAAGCAGTCTGTTCCAACACTTCAATTCACTGTGCGAAGTGAATGGAGTGTTGCTTCACTTTCTAAATGCTGTCGTTTCAGAGAAAATCACTTTCCTTTGAAAGTGCCTTAAGCTACTTGCAAGCATTCACAAGAAATACTAATGCGTTTCTATGAAAGACAAGCAGTCTGTTCCAACACTTCAATTCACTGTGCGAAGTGAATGGAGTGTTGCCTCACTTTCTAAATGCTGTCCTTTCAGAGAAAATCACGTTCCTTTGAAATTGCCTTTAGCTACTTACAAGCATTCACCAGAAACTCACTTGTGTTTCTCTGAAAGAGAAGCAATCTGTTCCAACACTTCAATTCACTGTGCAAAGTGAATGGAGTGTTGCTTCACTTTCTAAATGCTGTCCTTTCAGAGAAAATCACTTTCCTTTGAAAGTGCCTTAAGCTTCTTGCAAGCAATAGGAAGAAACTAACATGCTTTTCTCTGAAAGAGAAGCAGTCTGTTCCAACACTTAAATTCACTGTGCGAAGTGAATGGAGTGTTGCCTCACTTTCTAAATGCTGTCCTTTCAGAGAAAATCACTTTCATTTGAAAGTGCCTTAAGCTACTTACAAGCATTTAACAGAAACTCACAGGCGTTTCTATGAAAGAGAAGCAGTCTGTTCCAACACTTCAATTCACTGTGCGACGTGAATGGAGTGTTTCTTCTCTTTCTAAATGCTGTTCTTTCAGAGAAAATCACTTTCCTTTGAAAGTGCTTTAAGCTACTTGCAAGCATTAGGAAGAAACTCACATGCGTTTCTCTGAAAGAGAAGCAGTCTCTTCCAACACTTCATTTCACTGTGCGAAGTGAATGGAGTGTTGCTTCACTTTCTAAATGCTGTCCTTTCAGAGAAAATCACTTTCCTTTGAAAGTGCCTTAAGAAACTTGCAAGCATTCACAAGAAACACTAATGCATTTCTATGAAAGAGTAGCACTCTGTTCCAACACTTCAATTCACTGCATGAAGGGAATGGAGTGTTGCTTCCCTTTCTAAATGCTGTCCTTTCAGAGAAAATCACTTTCCTTTGAAAGTGACTTAAGCTACTTGCAAGCATTCACCAGAAACTCACATGCGTTTCTCTGAAAGAGAAGCAGTCTGTTCCAATACTTCAATTCACTGTGCGAAGTGAATGGAATGTTGCTTCACTTTCTAAATGCTGTCCTTTCAGAGAAAATCACTTTCCTTTGAAAGTGCCATGAGCTACTTGCAAGCATTAGGAAGAAACTCACATGCGTTTCTCTGAAAGAGAAGCAATCTGTTACAACACTTCAATTCTCTGTGCGAAGTGAATGGAGTGTTGCTTCACTTTCTAAATGCTGTCCTTTCAGAAAAAATCACTTTCCTTTGAAAGTGCCTTAAGCGACTTGCAAGCATTCACAAGAAACACTAATGCGTTTCTATGAAAGAGAAGCAGTCTGTTCCAACACTTCAATTCATTGCGCGAAGGGAATGGAGTGTTGCTTTACTTTCTAAATGCTGTCCTTTCAGAGAAAATCACTTTCCTTTGAAAGTGCCTTAAGCTACTTACAAGCATTCAACAGAAACTCACATGCATTTCTCTGAAAGAGAAGCAGTCTGTTCCAACACTTGAATTCTCTGTGCGAAGTGAATGGAGTGTTGCTTCACTTTCTAAATGCTGTCCTTTCAGAGAAAATCACTTTCCTTTGAAAGTGCCTTAAGCTACTTGCAAGCATTCACAAGAAACACTAATGCATTTCTATGAAAGAGAAGCAGTCTGTTCCAACACTTCAATTCATTGCACGAAGGGAATGGAGTGTTGCTTTGCTTTCTAAATGCTGTCCTTTCAGAGAAAATCACTTTCCTTTGAAAGAGCCTTGAGCTAATTACAAGCATTCAACAGAAACTCACATGCATTTCTCTGAGAGAAGCAGTCTGTTCCAACACTTCAATTCACTGTGCGAAGTCAATGGAATGTTACTTCACTTTCTAAATGCTGTCCTTTCAGAGAAAATCACTTTCCTTTGATAGTGCCTTAAGCTACTTTCAAGCATTCACAGGAAACACACATGCGTTTCTCTGAAATAGAAGCAGTCTGTTCCAACACTTCAATTCACTGTGCGAAGTGAATGGAGTGTTGCTTCACTTTCTAAATGCTGTCCTTCCAGAGAAAATCACTTTCCTTTGAAAGTGCCTTAAGCTACTTTCAAGCGTTCACAAGAAATTCACATGCATTTCTCTGAAATAGAAGCAGTCTGTTCCAACACTTCATTTCACTGTGCGAAGTGAATGGAGTGTTGCTTCACTTTCTAAATGCTGTCCTTTCAGAGAAAATCACGTTCCTTTGAAATTGCCTTAAGCTACTTACAAGCATTCACCAGAAACTCACATGTGTTTCTCTGAAAGAGAAGCAGTCTGTTCCAACACTTCAATTCACTGTGCGAAGTGAATGGAGTGTTGCTTCACTTTCTAAATGCTGTCCTTTCAGAGAAAATCACTTTCCTTTGAAAGTGCCTTAAGCTACTTGCAAGCATTAGGAAGAAACTCACATGCGTTTCTCTGAAAGAGAAGTAGTCTGTTCCAACACTTCAATTCACTGTGCAAAGTGAATGGAGTGTTGCTTCACTTTCTAAATGCTGTCCTTTCAGAGAAAATCACTTTCCATTGAAAGTGCCTTAAAATACTTTCAAGCATTCACAAAAAACTCACATGCGTTTCTCTGAAAGAGAAGCAGTCTATTCCAACACTTCAATTCACTGTGCGAAGTGAATGGAGTGTTGCTTCACTTTCTAAATGCTGTCCTTTCAGACAAAATCCCTTTTCTTTGAATGTGCCTTAAGCTACTTACAAGCATTCAACAGAAACTCACATGCATTTCTCTAAAAGAGAAGCAATCTGTTACAACACTATAATTCTCTGTGCGAAGTGAATGGAGTGTTGCTTCACTTTCTAAATGCTGTCCTTTCAGAGAAAATCACTTTCCTTTGAAAGTGCCTTAAGCTACTTGCAAGCATTCACAAGAAACACTAATGCGTTTCTGTGAAAGAGAAGCAGTCTTTTCCAACACTTCAATTCATTGCGCGAAGGGAATGGAGTGTTGCTTGACTTTCTAAATGCTGTCCTTTCAGAGAAAATCACTTTCCTTTGAAAGTGCCTTAAGCTACTTGCAAGCATTCACAAGAAACACTAATGCTTTTCTATGAAAGAGAAGCAGTCTGTTCCAAAACTTCAATTCATGTGCGAAATGAATGGAATGTTATTTCACTTTCTAAATGCTGTCCTTTCAGAGAAAATCACTTTCCTTTGAAAGTGCCTTAAGCTACTTTCTAGCATTCACAGGACACACACATGCGTTTCTCTGAAAGAGAAGCAGTCTATTCCAACACTTCAATTCACCTTGCGAAGTGAATGGAGTGTTGCTTCACTTTCTAAATGCTGTCCTTTCAGAGAAAATCACGTTCCTTTGAAATTGCCTTAAGCTACTTACAAGCATTCACCAGAAACTCACATGTGTTTCTCTGAAAGAGAAGCAATCTGTTCCAACACTTCAATTCACTGTGCAAAGTGAATGGAGTGTTGCCTCACTTTCGAAATGCTGTCCTTTCAGAGAAAATCACTTTCCTTTGAAAGTGCCTTAAACTACTTATAAGCATTCAGCAGAAACTCACATGCATTTCTCTGTAAGAGAAGCAGTCTGTTCCAACACTTCAATTCACTGTGTGAAGTGAATTGAGTGTTGCTTCACTTTCTAAATTCTGTCCTTTCAGAGAAAATCACTTTCCATTGAAAGTGCCTTAAACTACTTTCAAGCATTCACAAAAAACTTACATGCGTTTCTCTGAAAGGGAAGCAGTCTGTTTCAACACTTCAATTCACAATACAAAGTGAATGGAGTGTTGCTTCACTTTCTAAATGCTGTCCTTTCAGAGAAAATCACTTTCCTTTGAAAGTGCCTTAAGCTACTTACAAGCATTTAACAGAAACTCACATGCGTTTCTCTGAAAGAGAAGCAGTCTGTTCCAACACTTCAATTCACTGTGCAAAGTGAATGGAGTGTTGCTTCACTTTCTAAATGCTGTCCTTTCAGAGAAAATCACTTTCCTTTGAAAGTGCCTTAAGCATCTTGCAAGCATTCACAAAAAACTCACATGCCTTTCTCTGAAAGAGAAGCAGTCTGTTCCAACACTACAGTTCACTGTGCGAAGTGAAGGGAGTGTTGCTTCACTTTCTAAATTCTGTCCTTTCAGAGAAAATCACTTTCCTTTGAAAGTGCCTTAAACTACTTTCAAGCATTCACAAAAAACTCACATGCGTTTCTCTGTAAGAGAAGCAGTCTGTTCCAACACTTCAATTCACTGTGCAAAGTGAATGGAGTGTTGCTTCACTTTCTAAATGCTGTCCTTTCAGAGAAAATCACTTTCTTTTGAAAGTGCCTTAAGCAACTTGCAAGCATTCACAAGAAACACTAATGTGTTTCTATGAAAGAGAAGCAGTCTGTTCCAACACTTCAAGTCACTGCATGAAGGGAATGGAGTGTTGCTTCACTTTCTAAATGCTGTCCTTTCAGAGAAAATCACTTTCCTTTGAAAGTGCCTTAAGCTACTTACAAGCATTCAACAGAAACTCACATACATTTCTCTGAAAGAGAAGCAATCTGTTCCAACACTTCAATTCACTGTGCGAAGTGAATGGAGTGTTGCTTCACTTTCTAAATGCTGTCCTTTCAGAGAAAATCACTTTCCTTTGAAAGTGCCTTAAACTACTTTCAAGCATTCACAAAAAACTCACAAGCGTTTCTCTGAAAGAGTAGCAGTCTGTTCCAACACTTCAATTCCTGTGCAAAGTGAATGGAGTGTTGCTTCACATTCTAAATGCTGTCCTTTCAGAGAAAATCACTTTCCTTTGAAAGTGCCTTAAGCAACTTGCAAGCATTCACAAGAAACACTAATGCGTTTCTATGAAAGAGTAGCACTCTGTTCCAACACTTCAATTCAGTGCACTAAGGGAATGGAGTGTTGCTTAACTTTCAAAATGCTGTCCTTTCAGAGAAAATCACTTTCCTTTGAAAGTGCCTTAAGCTACTTACAAGCATTCACCAGAAACTCACATGCGTTTCTCTGAAAGAGAAGCAGTCTGTTCCAATACTTCAATTCACTGTGCGAAGTGAATGGAGTGTTGCTTCACTTTCTAAATTCTGTCCTTTCAGAGAAAATCACTTTCCTTTGAAAGTGCCATAAGCTACTTGCAAGCATTAGGAAGAAACTTACATGCGTTTCTCTGAAAGAGAAGCAGTCTGTTCCAACACTTCAATTCACTGTGCAAAGTGAATGGAGTGTTGCTTCACTTTCTAAATGCTGTCATTTCAGAGAAAATCACTTTCCATTGAAAGTGCCTTAAGCTAATTACAAGCATTCACCAGAAACTCACATGCATTTCTCTGAAAGAGAAGCAGTCTGTTCCAACACTTCAATTCACTGTGCAAAGTGAATGGAGTGTTGCTTCACTTTCTAAATTCTGTCCTTTCAGAGAAAATCACTTTCCTTTGAAAGTGCCTTAAACTACTTTCAAGCATTCATAAAAAACTCATATGCGTTTCTCTGAAAGAGAAGCAGTCAGTTCCAACACATCAATTCACTGTGCGAATTGAATGGAGTGTTGCTTCACTTTCTAAATGCTGGGCTTTCAGAGAAAATCACTTTTCTTTGAAATTGCCTTAAGCTACTTGCAAGCATTAGGAAGAAACACACATGCGCATCTCTGAAAGAGAAGCAGTCTGTTCCAACACTTCAATTCACTGTGTGAAGTGAATGGAGTGTTGCCTCACTTTCTCAATGCTGTCCTTTCAGACTTTTCCTTTGAAAGTGCCTTAAGCTACTTACAAGCATTTAACAGAAACTCACATGCGTTTCTCTGAAAGAGAAGCAGTCTGTTCCAGCACTTCAATTCACTGTGCGAAGTGAATGGAGTGTTGCCTCACTTTCTAAATGCTGTCCTTTCAGAGAAAATCACTTTCCTTTGAAAGTGCCTTAAGCTACTTACAAGCATTTAACAGAAACTCACATGCGTTTCTCTGAAAGAGAAGCAGTCTGTTCCAACACTTCAATTCACTGTGCAAAGTGAATGGAGTGTTGCTTCACTTTCTAAATGCTGTCCTTTCAGAGAAAATCACTTTCCTTTGAAAGTGCCTTAAGCTAATTACAAGCATTCAACAGAAACTCACATGCATTTCTCTGAAAGAGAAGCAGTCTGTTCCAACACTTCAATTCACTGTGCAAAGTGAATGGAGTGTTGCTTCACTTTCTAAATTCTGTCCTTTCAGAGAAAATCACTTTCCTTTGAAAGTGCCTTAAACTACTTTTTAGCATTCATAAAAAACTCATATGCGTTTCTCTGAAAGAGAAGCAGTCTGTTCCAACAACTAAATTCACTGTGCGAAGTGAATGGAGTGTTGCTTCACTTTCTAAATGCTGTGCTTTCAGAGAAAATCACTTTCCTTTGATAGTGCCTTAAGCTACTTGCAAGCATTAGAAAGAAACTCACGTGCGTTTCTCTGAAAGAGAAGCAGTCTGTTCCAACACTTCAATTCACTGTGTGAAGTGAATGGAGTGTTGCCTCACTTTCTAAATGCTGTCCTTTCAGAGAAAATCACTTTCCTTTGAAAGTGCCTTAAGCTACTTACAAGCATTTAACAGAAACTCACATGCGTTTCTCTGAAAGAGAAGCAGTCTGTTCCAGCACTTCAATTCACTGTGCGAAGTGAATGGAGTGTTGCTTCACTTTCTAAATTCTGTCCTTTCAGAGAAAATCACTTTCCTTTGATAGTGCCTTAAGCTACTTGCAAGCATTAGGAAGAAACTCACATGCGTTTCTCTGAAAGAGAAGCAGTCTGTTCCAACACTTCAATTCACTGTGAGAAGTGAATGGAGTGTTGCCTCACTTTCTAAATGCTGTCCTTTCAGAGAAAATCACTTTCCATTGAAAGTGCCTTAAACTACTTTCAAGCATTCACAAAAAACTCACATGCGTTTCTCTGAAAGAGAAGCAGTCTGTTCCAACACTTCAGTTCACTGTGCGAAGTGAAGGGAGTGTTGCTTCACTTTCTAAATTCTGTCCTTTCAGAGAAAATCACTTTCCTTTGAAAGTGCCTTAAACTACTTTCAAGCATTCACAAAAAACTCACATGCGTTTCTCTGTAAGAGAAGCAGTCTGTTCCAACACTTCAATTCACTGTGCAAAGTGAATGGAGTGTTGCTTCACTTTCTAAATGCTGTCCTTTCAGAGAAAATCACTTTCCTTTGAAAGTGCCTTAAGCTACTTACAAGCATTCAACAGAAACTCACATGCATTTCTCTGAAAGAGAAGCAATCTGTTCCAACACTTCAATTCACTGTGCGGAGTGAATGGAGTGTTGCTTCACTTTCTAAATTCTGTCCTTTCAGAGAAAATCACTTTCTTTGAAAGTGCCTTAAACTACTTTCAAGCATTCACAAAAAACTCACAAGCGTTTCTCTGAAAGAGTAGCAGTCTGTTCCAACACTTCAATTCCAGTGCAAAGTGAATGGAGTGTTGCTTCACTTTCTAAATTCTGTCCTTTCAGAGAAAATCACTTTCCTTTGAAAGTGCCTTAAACTACTTTCAAGCATTCATAAAAAACTCATATACGTTTCTCTGAAAGAGAAGCAGTCTGTTCCAACACATCAATTCACTGTGCGAAGAGAATGGAGTGTTGCTTCACTTTCTAAATGCTGGGCTTTCAGAGAAAATCACTTTTCTTTGAAAGTGCCTTAAGCTACTTGCAAGCATTAGGAAGAAACTCACATGCGCATCTCTGAAAGAGAAGCAGTCTGTTCCAACACTTCAATTCACTGTGTGAAGTGAATGGAGTGTTTCCTCACTTTCTAAATGCTGTCCTTTCAGAGAAAATCACTTTCCTTTGAAAGTGCCTTAAGCTACTTACAAGCATTTAACAGAAACTCACATGCGTTTCTCTGAAAGAGAAGCAGTCTGTTCCAGCACTTCAATTCACTGTGCGAAGTGAATGGAGTGTTGCCTCACTTTCTAAATGCTGTCCTTTCAGAGAAAATCACTTTCCTTTGAAAGTGCCTTAAGCTACTTACAAGCATTTAACAGAAACTCACATGCGTTTCTCTGAAAGAGAAGCAGTCTGTTCCAACACTTCAATTCACTGTGCAAAGTGAATGGAGTGTTGCTTCACTTTCTAAATGCTGTCCTTTCAGAGAAAATCACTTTCCTTTGAAAGTGCCTTAAGCATCTTGCAAGCATTCACAAAAAACTCACATGCCTTTCTCTGAAAGAGAAGCAGTCTGTTCCAACACTTCAGTTCACTGTGCGAAGTGAAGGGAGTGTTGCTTCACTTTCTAAATTCTGTCCTTTCAGAGAAAATCACTTTCCTTTGAAAGTGCCTTAAACTACTTTCAAGCATTCACAAAAAACTCACATGCGTTTCTCTGTAAGAGAAGCAGTCTGTTCCAACACTTCAATTCACTGTGCAAAGTGAATGGAGTGTTGCTTCACTTTCTAAATGCTGTCCTTTCAGAGAAAATCACTTTCTTTTGAAAGTGCCTTAAGCAACTTGCAAGCATTCACAAGAAACACTAATGTGTTTCTATGAAAGAGAAGCAGTCTGTTCCAACACTTCAAGTCACTGCACGAAGGGAATGGAGTGTTGCTTCACTTTCTAAATGCTGTCCTTTCAGAGAAAATCACTTTCCTTTGAAAGTGCCTTAAGCTACTTACAAGCATTCAACAGAAACTCACATACATTTCTCTGAAAGAGAAGCAATCTGTTCCAACACTTCAATTCACTGTGCGAAGTGAATGGAGTGTTGCTTCACTTTCTAAATGCTGTCCTTTCAGAGAAAATCACTTTCCTTTGAAAGTGCCTTAAACTACTTTCAAGCATTCACAAAAAACTCACAAGCGTTTCTCTGAAAGAGTAGCAGTCTGTTCCAACACTTCAATTCCTGTGCAAAGTGAATGGAGTGTTGCTTCACATTCTAAATGCTGTCCTTTCAGAGAAAATCACTTTCCTTTGAAAGTGCCTTAAGCAACTTGCAAGCATTCACAAGAAACACTAATGCGTTTCTATGAAAGAGTAGCACTCTGTTCCAACACTTCAATTCAGTGCACTAAGGGAATGGAGTGTTGCTTAACTTTCAAAATGCTGTCCTTTCAGAGAAAATCACTTTCCTTTGAAAGTGCCTTAAGCTACTTACAAGCATTCACCAGAAACTCACATGCGTTTCTCTGAAAGAGAAGCAGTCTGTTCCAGCACTTCAATTCACTGTGCGAAGTGAATGGAGTGTTGCCTCACTTTCTAAATGCTGTCCTTTCAGAGAAAATCACTTTCCTTTGAAAGTGCCTTAAGCTACTTACAAGCATTTAACAGAAACTCACATGCGTTTCTCTGAAAGAGAAGCAGTCTGTTCCAACACTTCAATTCACTGTGCAAAGTGAATGGAGTGTTGCTTCACTTTCTAAATGCTGTCCTTTCAGAGAAAATCACTTTCCTTTGAAAGTGCCTTAAGCTAATTACAAGCATTCAACAGAAACTCACATGCATTTCTCTGAAAGAGAAGCAGTCTGTTCCAACACTTCAATTCACTGTGCAAAGTGAATGGAGTGTTGCTTCACTTTCTAAATTCTGTCCTTTCAGAGAAAATCACTTTCCTTTGAAAGTGCCTTAAACTACTTTTTAGCATTCATAAAAAACTCATATGCGTTTCTCTGAAAGAGAAGCAGTCTGTTCCAACAACTAAATTCACTGTGCGAAGTGAATGGAGTGTTGCTTCACTTTCTAAATGCTGTGCTTTCAGAGAAAATCACTTTCCTTTGATAGTGCCTTAAGCTACTTGCAAGCATTAGAAAGAAACTCACGTGCGTTTCTCTGAAAGAGAAGCAGTCTGTTCCAACACTTCAATTCACTGTGTGAAGTGAATGGAGTGTTGCCTCACTTTCTAAATGCTGTCCTTTCAGAGAAAATCACTTTCCTTTGAAAGTGCCTTAAGCTACTTACAAGCATTTAACAGAAACTCACATGCGTTTCTCTGAAAGAGAAGCAGTCTGTTCCAGCACTTCAATTCACTGTGCGAAGTGAATGGAGTGTTGCTTCACTTTCTAAATTCTGTCCTTTCAGAGAAAATCACTTTCCTTTGATAGTGCCTTAAGCTACTTGCAAGCATTAGGAAGAAACTCACATGCGTTTCTCTGAAAGAGAAGCAGTCTGTTCCAACACTTCAATTCACTGTGAGAAGTGAATGGAGTGTTGCCTCACTTTCTAAATGCTGTCCTTTCAGAGAAAATCACTTTCCATTGAAAGTGCCTTAAACTACTTTCAAGCATTCACAAAAAACTCACATGCGTTTCTCTGAAAGAGAAGCAGTCTGTTCCAACACTTCAGTTCACTGTGCGAAGTGAAGGGAGTGTTGCTTCACTTTCTAAATTCTGTCCTTTCAGAGAAAATCACTTTCATTTGAAAGTGCCTTAAACTACTTTCAAGCATTCACAAAAAACTCACATGCGTTTCTCTGTAAGAGAAGAAGTCTGTTCCAACACTTCAATTCACTGTGCAAAGTGAATGGAGTGTTGCTTCACTTTCTAAATGCTGTCCTTTCAGAGAAAATCACTTTCCTTTGAAAGTGCCTTAAGCTACTTACAAGCATTCAACAGAAACTCACATGCGTTTCTCTGAAAGAGAAGCAATCTGTTCCAACACTTCAATTCACTGTGCGGAGTGAATGGAGTGTTGCTTCACTTTCTAAATTCTGTCCTTTCAGAGAAAATCACTTTCTTTGAAAGTGCCTTAAACTACTTTCAAGCATTCACAAAAAACTCACAAGCGTTTCTCTGAAAGAGTAGCAGTCTGTTCCAACACTTCAATTCCAGTGCAAAGTGAATGGAGTGTTGCTTCACTTTCTAAATTCTGTCCTTTCAGAGAAAATCACTTTCCTTTGAAAGTGCCTTAAACTACTTTCAAGCATTCATAAAAAACTCATATACGTTTCTCTGAAAGAGAAGCAGTCTGTTCCAACACATCAATTCACTGTGCGAAGAGAATGGAGTGTTGCTTCACTTTCTAAATGCTGGGCTTTCAGAGAAAATCACTTTTCTTTGAAAGTGCCTTAAGCTACTTGCAAGCATTAGGAAGAAACTCACATGCGCATCTCTGAAAGAGAAGCAGTCTGTTCCAACACTTCAATTCACTGTGTGAAGTGAATGGAGTGTTTCCTCACTTTCTAAATGCTGTCCTTTCAGAGAAAATCACTTTCCTTTGAAAGTGCCTTAAGCTACTTACAAGCATTTAACAGAAACTCACATGCGTTTCTCTGAAAGAGAAGCAGTCTGTTCCAGCACTTCAATTCACTGTGCGAAGTTAATGGAGTGTTGCCTCACTTTCTAAATGCTGTCCTTTCAGAGAAAATCACTTTCCTTTGAAATTGCCTTAAGCTACTTACAAGCATTTAACAGAAACTCACATGCGTTTCTCTGAAAGAGAAGCAGTCTGTTCCAACACTTCAATTCACTGTGCAAAGTGAATGGAGTGTTGCTTCACTTTCTAAATGCTGTCCTTTCAGAGAAAATCACTTTCCTTTGAAAATGCCTTAAGCATCTTGCAAGCATTCACAAAAAACTCACATGCCTTTCTCTGAAAGAGAAGCAGTCTGTTCCAACACTTCAGTTCACTGTGCGAAGTGAAGGGAGTGTTGCTTCACTTTCTAAATTCTGTCCTTTCAGAGAAAATCACTTTCCTTTGAAAGTGCCTTAAACTACTTTCAAGCATTCACAAAAAACTCACATGCGTTTCTCTGTAAGAGAAGCAGTCTGTTCCAACACTTCAATTCACTGTGCAAAGTGAATGGAGTGTTGCTTCACTTTCTAAATGCTGTCCTTTCAGAGAAAATCACTTTCTTTTGAAAGTGCCTTAAGCAACTTGCAAGCATTCACAAGAAACACTAATGTGTTTCTATGAAAGAGAAGCAGTCTGTTCCAACACTTCAAGTCACTGCACGAAGGGAATGGAGTGTTGCTTCACTTTCTAAATGCTGTCCTTTCAGAGAAAATCACTTTCCTTTGAAAGTGCCTTAAGCTACTTACAAGCATTCAACAGAAACTCACATACATTTCTCTGAAAGAGAAGCAATCTGTTCCAACACTTCAATTCACTGTGCGAAGTGAATGGAGTGTTGCTTCACTTTCTAAATGCTGTCCTTTCAGAGAAAATCACTTTCCTTTGAAAGTGCCTTAAACTACTTTCAAGCATTCACAAAAAACTCACAAGCGTTTCTCTGAAAGAGTAGCAGTCTGTTCCAACACTTCAATTCCTGTGCAAAGTGAATGGAGTGTTGCTTCACATTCTAAATGCTGTCCTTTCAGAGAAAATCACTTTCCTTTGAAAGTGCCTTAAGCAACTTGCAAGCATTCACAAGAAACACTAATGCGTTTCTATGAAAGAGTAGCACTCTGTTCCAACACTTCAATTCAGTGCACTAAGGGAATGGAGTGTTGCTTAACTTTCAAAATGCTGTCCTTTCAGAGAAAATCACTTTCCTTTGAAAGTGCCTTAAGCTACTTACAAGCATTCACCAGAAACTAACATGCGTTTCTCTGAAAGAGAAGCAGTCTGTGCCAATACTTCAATTCACTGTGCGAAGTGAATGGAGTGTTGCTTCACTTTCTAAATTCTGTCCTTTCAGAGAAAATCACTTTCCTTTGAAAGTGCCATAAGCTACTTGCAAGCATTAGGAAGAAACTTACATGCGTTTCTCTGAAAGAGAAGCAGTCTGTTCCAACACTTCAATTCACTGTGCAAAGTGAATGGAGTGTTGCTTCACTTTCTAAATGCTGTCATTTCAGAGAAAATCACTTTCCATTGAAAGTGCCTTAAGCTAATTACAAGCATTCACCAGAAACTCACATGCATTTCTCTGAAAGAGAAGCAGTCTGTTCCAACACTTCAATTCACTGTGCAAAGTGAATGGAGTGTTGCTTCACTTTCTAAATTCTGTCCTTTCAGAGAAAATCACTTTCCTTTGAAAGTGCCTTAAACTACTTTCAAGCATTCATAAAAAACTCATATGCGTTTCTCTGAAAGAGAAGCAGTCTGTTCCAACACATCAATTCACTGTGCGAAGTGAATGGAGTTTTGCTTCACTTTCTAAATGCTGGGCTTTCAGAGAAAATCACTTTTCTTTGAAATTGCCTTAAGCTACTTGCAAGCATTAGGAAGAAACACACATGCGCATCTCTGAAAGAGAAGCAGTCTGTTCCAACACTTCAATTCACTGTGTGAAGTGAATGGAGTGTTGCCTCACTTTCTCAATGCTGTCCTTTCAGACTTTTCCTTTGAAAGTGCCTTAAGCTACTTACAAGCATTTAACAGAAACTCACATGCGTTTCTCTGAAAGAGAAGCAGTCTGTTCCAGCACTTCAATTCACTGTGCGAAGTGAATGGAGTGTTGCCTCACTTTCTAAATGCTGTCCTTTCAGAGAAAATCACTTTCCTTTGAAAGTGCCTTAAGCTACTTACAAGCATTTAACAGAAACTCACATGCGTTTCTCTGAAAGAGAAGCAGTCTGTTCCAACACTTCAATTCACTGTGCAAAGTGAATGGAGTGTTGCTTCACTTTCTAAATGCTGTCCTTTCAGAGAAAATCACTTTCCTTTGAAAGTGCCTTAAGCTACTTACAAGCATTTAACAGAAACTCACATGCGTTTCTCTGAAAGAGAAGCAGTCTGTTCCAGCACTTCAATTCACTGTGCGAAGTGAATGGAGTGTTGCTTCACTTTCTAAATGCTGTGCTTTCAGAGAAAATCACTTTCCTTTGATAGTGCCTTAAGCTACTTGCAAGCATTAGAAAGAAACTCACGTGCGTTTCTCTGAAAGAGAAGCAGTCTGTTCCAACACTTCAATTCACTGTGTGAAGTGAATGGAGTGTTGCCTCACTTTCTAAATGCTGTCCTTTCAGAGAAAATCACTTTCCTTTGAAAGTGCCTTAAGCTACTTACAAGCATTTAACAGAAACTCACATGCGTTTCTCTGAAAGAGAAGCAGTATGTTCCAGCACTTCAATTCACTGTGCGAAGTGAATGGAGTGTTGCTTCACTTTCTAAATGCTGTCCTTTCAGAGAAAATCACTTTCCTTTGAAAGTGCCATAAGATACTTGCAAGCATTAGGAAGAAACTCACATGCGTTTCTCTGAAAGAGAAGCAGTCTGATCCAACACTTCAAGTCACTGTGGAAAGTGAATGGAGTGTTGCTTCACTTTCTAAATGCTGTCCTTTCAGAGAAAATCACTTTCCTTTGAAAGTGCCTTAAGCTAATAACAAGCATTCAACAGAAACTCACATGCATTTCTCTGAAAGAGAAGCAGTCTGTTCCAACACTTCAATTCACTGTGCAAAGGGAATGGAGTGTTGCCTCACTTTCTAAATGCTGTCCTTTCAGAGAAAATCACTTTCCTTTGAGAGTGCCTTAAACTACTTTCAAGCATTCATAAAAAACTCACATGCGTTTCTCTGAAAGAGAAGCAGTCTGTTCCAACACTTCAATTCACTGTGCAAAGTGAATGGAGTTTTGCTTCACTTTCTAAATGCTGTCCTTTCAGAGAAAATCACTTTCCTTTGAAAGTGACTTAGGCTACTTGCAAGCATTAGGAAGAAACTCACATGCGTTTCTCTGAAAGAGAAGCAGTCTGTTCCAACACTTCAATTCACTGTGCGAAGTGAATGGAGTGTTGCTTCACTTTCTAAATGCTGTCCTTTCAGAGAAAATCACTTTCCTTTGAAAGTGCCTTAAGCTACTTGCAAGCATTAGGAAGAAACTCACATGCGTTTCTCTGAAAGAGAAGCATTCTGTTCCAACACTTCAATCCACTGTGCAAAGTGAATGGAGTGTTGCTTCACTTTCTAAATTCTGTCCTTTCAGAGAAAATCACTTTCCTTTGAAAGTGCCTTAAACTACTTTCTAGCATTCATAAAAAACTCATATGCGTTTCTCTGAAAGAGAAGCAGTCTGTTCCAACACATCAATTCACTGTGCGAAGTGAATGGAGTGTTGCTTCACTTTCTAAATGCTGTGCTTTCAGAGAAAATCACTTTCCCTTGATAGTGCCTTAAGCTACTTGCAATCATTATGAAGAAACTCACATGCGTTTCTCTGAAAGAGAAGCAGTCTGTTCCAACACTTCAATTCACTGTGTGAAGTGAATGGAGTGTTGCCTCACTTTCTAAATGCTGTCCTTTCAGAGAAAATCACTTTCCTTTGAAAGTGCCTTAAGCTACTTACAAGCATTTAACAGAAACTCACATGCGTTTCTCTGAAAGAGAAGCAGTCTGTTCCAGTACTTCAATTCACCGTGCGAAGTGAATGGAGTGTTGCTTCACTTTCTATATGTTGTCCTTTCAGAGAAAATCACTTTCCTTTGAAAGTGCCATAAGCTACTTGCAAGCATTAGGAAGAAACTCACATGCGTTTCTATGAAAGAGAAGCAGTCTGGTCCAACACTTCAATTCACTGTGCAAAGTGAATGGAGTGTTGCTTCACTTTCGAAATGCTGTCCTTTCAGAGAAAATCACTTTCCTTTGAAAGTGCCTTAAGCTAATTACAAGCATTCAACAGATACTCACATGCATTTCTCTGAAAGAGAAGCAGTCTGTTCCAACACTTCAATTCACTGTGCAAAGTGAATTTAGTGTTGCTTCACTTTCTAAATTCTGTCCTTTCAGAGAAAATCACTTTCCTTTGAGAGTGCCTTAAACTACTTTCAAGCATTCATAAAAAACTCACATGCGTTTCTCTGAAAGAGAAGCAGTCTGTTCCAACACTTCAATTCACTGTGCGAAGTGAATGGAGTGTTGCTTCACTTTCTAAATGCTGTCCTTTCAGAGAAAATCACGTTCCTTTGAGAGTGCCTTAAACTACTTTCAAGCATTCATAAAAAACTCACATGCGTTTCTCTGAAAGAGAAGCAGTATGTTCCAACACTTCAATTCACTGTGTGAAGTGAATGGAGTGTTGCCTCACTTTCTAAATGCTGTCCTTTCAGAGAAAATCACTTTCCTTTGAAAGTGCCTTAAGCTACTTACAAGCATTTAACAGAAACTCACATGCGTTTCTCTGAAAGAGAAGCAGTCTGTTCCAACACTTCAATTCACTGTGCAAAGTGAATGGAGTGTTGCTTCACTTTCTAAATGCTGTTCTTTCAGAGAAAATCACTTTACTTTGAATGTGTCTTAGGCTACTTGCAAGCATTAGGAAGAAACTCACATGCGTTTCTCTGAAAGAGAAGCAGTCTGTTCCAACACTTCAATTCACTGTGTGAAGTGAATGGAGTGTTGCCTCACTTTCTAAATGCTGTCCTTTCAGAGAAAATCACTTTCCTTTGAAAGGGCCTTAAGCTACTTACAAGCATTTAACAGAAACTCACATGCGTTTCTCTGAAAGAGAAGCAGTCTGTTCCAGTACTTCAATTCACCGTGCGAAGTGAATGGAGTGTTGCTTCACTTTCTAAATGTTGTCCTTTCAGAGAATATCACTTTCCTTTGAAAGTGCCATAAGCTACTTGCAAGCATTAGGAAGAAACTCACATGCGTTTCTCTGAAAGAGAAGCAGTCTGGTCCAACACTTCAATTCACTGTGCAAAGTGAATGGAGTGTTGCTTCACTTTCGAAATGCTGTCCTTTCAGAGAAAATCACTTTCCTTTGAAAGTGCCTTAAGCTAATTACAAGCATTCAACAGAAACTCACATGCATTTCTCTGAAAGAGAAGCAGTCTGTTCCAACACTTCAATTCACTGTGCAAAGTGAATGGAGTGTTGCTTCACTTTCTAAATTCTGTCCTTTCAGAGAAAATCACTTTCCTTTGAGAGTGCCTTAAACTACTTTCAAGCATTCATAAAAAACTCACATGCGTTTCTCTGAAAGAGAAGCAGTCTGTTCCAACACTTCAATTCACTGTGCGAAGTGAATGGAGTGTTGCTTCACTTTCTAAATGCTGTCCTTTCAGAGAAAATCACTTTCCTTTGAGAGTGCCTTAAACTACTTTCAAGCATTCATAAAAAACTCACATGCGTTTCTCTGAAAGAGAAGCAGTATGTTCCAACACTTCAATTCACTGTGTGAAGTGAATGGAGTGTTGCCTCACTTTCTAAATGCTGTCCTTTCAGAAAAATCACTTTCTTTGAAAGTGCCTTAAGCTACTTACAAGCATTTAACAGAAACTCACATGCGTTTCTCTGAAAGAGAAGCAGTCTGTTCCAACACTTCAATTCACTGTGCAAAGTGAATGGAGTGTTGCTTCACTTTCTAAATGCTGTTCTTTCAGAGAAAATCACTTTACTTTGAATGTGCCTTAGGCTACTTGCAAGCATTAGGAAGAAACTAACATGCGTTTCTCTGAAAGAGAAGCAGTCTGGTCCAACACTTCAATTCACTGTGCGAAGTGAATGGAGTGTTGCCTCACTTTCTAAATGCTGTCCTTTCAGAGAAAATCACTTTCCATTGAAAGTGCCTTAAACTACTTTCAAGCATTCACAAAAAACTCACATGCGTTTCTCTGAAAGAGAAGCAGTCTGTTCCAACAATTCAGTTCACTGTTCGAAGTGAATGGAGTGTTGCTTCACTTTCTAAATTCTGTCCTTTCAGAGAAAATCAGTTTCCTTTGAAAGTGGCTTAAACTACTTTCAAGCATTCACAAAAAACTCACAAGCGTTTCTCTGAAAGAGTAGCAGTCTGTTCCAACACTTCAATTCCTGTGCAAAGTGAATGGAGTGTTGCTTCACATTCTAAATGCTGTCCTTTCAGAGAAAATCACTTTCCTTTGAAAGTGCCTTAAGCAACTTGCAAGCATTCACAAGAAACACTAATGCGTTTCTATGATAGAGTAGCACTCTGTTCCAACACTTCAATTCAGTGCACGAAGGGAATGGAGTGTTGCTTAACTTTCAAAATGCTGTCCTTTCAGAGAAAATCACTTTCCTTTGAAAGTGCCTTAAGCTACTTACAAGCATTCCCTAGAAACTCACATGCGTTTCTCTGAAAGAGAAGCAGTCTGTTCCAACACTTCAGTTCACTGTGCGAAGTGAATGGAGTGTTGGTTCACTTTCTAAATGTTGTCCTTTCAGAGAAAATCACTTTCCTTTGAAAGTGCGATAAGCTACTTGCAAGCATTAGGAAGAAACTCACATGCGTTTCTCTGAAAGAGAAGCAGTCTGTTCCAACACTTCAATTCACTGTGCAAAGTGAATGGAGTGTTGCTTCACTTTCTAAATGCTGTCCTTTCAGAGAAAATCACTTTCCTTTGAAAGTGCCTTAAGCTAATTACAAGCATTCAACAGAAACTCACATGCATTCCTCTGAAAGAAAAGCAGTCTGTTTCAACACTTCAATTCACTGTGTAAAGTGAATGGAGTGTTGCTTCACTTTCTAAATTCTGTCCTTTCAGAGAAAATCACTTTCCTTTGAAAGTGCCTTAAACTACTTTCAAGCATTCATAAAAAACTCATATGCGTTTCTCTGAAAGAGAAGCAGTCTGTTCCAACACATCAATTCACTGTGCGAAGTGAATGGAGTGTTGCTTCACTTTCTAAATGCGGGGCTTTCAGAGAAAATCACTTTTCTTTGAAAGTGCCTTAAGCTACTTGCAAGCATTAGGAAGAAACTCACATGCATTTCTCTGAAAGAGAAGCAGTCTGTTCCAACAATTCAATTCACTGTGCAAAGTGAATGGAGTGTTGGTTCACTTTCTAAATGTTGTCCTTTCAGAGAAAATCACTTTCCTTTGAAAGTGCCTTAAGCTAATTACAAGCATTCAACAGAAACTCACATGCATTTCTCTGAAAGAGAAGCAGTCTGTTCCAACACTTCAATTCACTGTGCGAAGTGAATGGAGTGTTTCTTCACTTTCTAAATTCTGTCCTTTCAGAGAAAATCACTTTCCTTAGAGAGTGCCTTAAACTACTTTCAAGCATTCATAAAAAACTCACATGCGTTTCTCTGAAAGAGAAGCAGTCTGTTCCAACACTTCAATTCACTGTGCGAAGTGAATGGAGTGTTGCTTCACTTTCTAAATTCTGTCCTTTCAGAGAAAATCACTTTCCTTTGAAAGTGCCTGAAACTGCTTTCAAGCATTCACAAAAAACTCACATGCGTTTCTCTGAAAGAGAAGCAGTCTGTTCCAACACTTCAATTCACTGTGCGAAGTGAATGGAGTTTTGCTTCACTTTCCAAATGCTGTCCTTTCAGAGAAAATCACTTTCCTTTGAAAGTGCCTTAAGCAATTTGCAAGCATTCACAAGAAACACTAATGTGTTTCAATGAAAGAGAAGCACTCTGTTCCAACACTTCAATTCACTGCACGAAGGGAATGGAGTGTTGCTTCACTTTCTAAAGGCTGTCCTTTCAGAGAAAATCACTTTCCTTTGAAAGTGCCTTAAGCTACTTACAAGCATTCACCAGAAACTCACATGCGTTTCTCTGAAAGAGATGCAGTCTGTTCCAACACTTCAATTCACTGTGCGAAGTGAATGGAGTGTTGCTTCACTTTCTAAATCCTTTCCTTTCAGATAAAATCACTTTCCTTTGAAAGTGCCTTAAGCTAATTGCAAGCATTAGGAAGAAACTCACATGCGTTTCTCTGAAAGAGAAGCAGTCTGTTCCAATACTTCAATTCACTGTGCGAAGTGAATGGATTGTTGCTTCACTTTCTAAATCCTGTCCTTTCAGAGAATATCACTTTCCTTTGAAAATGCCTTAAGCTACTTACAAGCATTCAACAGAAACTCACATGCATTTCTCTGAAAGAGAAGCAATCTGTTCCAACACTTCAATTCACTGTGCGAAGTGAATGGAGTGTTGCTTCACTTTCTAAATTCTGTCCTTTCAGAGAAAATCACTTTCCTTTGAAAGTGCCTTAAACTTCTTTCAAGCATTCACCAGAAACACTAATGCGTTTCTATGAAAGAGTAGCACTCTGTTCCAACACTTCAATTCACTGCACGAAGGGAATGGAGTGTTGCTTCCCTATCTAAATGCTGTCCTTTCAGAGAAAATCACTTTCCTTTGAAAGTGCCTTAAGCTACTTACAAGCATTCACCAGAAACTCACATGCGTTTCTCTGAAAGAGAAGCAGTCTGTTCCAATACTTCAGTTCACTGTGCGAAGTGAATGGAGTGTTCCTTCACTTTCTAAATGCTGTCCTTTTAGAGAAAATCACTTTCTTTTGAAAGTGCCATGAGCTACTTGCAAGCATTAGGAAGAAACTCACATGCGTTTCTCTGAAAGAGAAGCAGTCTGTTCCAACACTTCAATTCACTGTGCGAAGTGAATGGAGTGTTGCTTCACTTTCTAAATGCTGTCCTTTCAGAGAAAATCACTTTCCTTTAGTAGTGCCTTAAGCAACTTGTAAGCATTCACAAGAAACACTAATGCGTTTCTATGAAAGAGAAGCACTCTGTTCCAACACTTCAATTCACCCTGCGAAGTGAATGGAGTGTTGCTTCACTTTCTAAATGCTGTCCTTTCAGAGAAAATCACTTTCCTTTAAAAGTGCCTTAAGCAACTTGCAAGCATTCACAAGAAACACTAATGTGTTTCTGTGAAAGAGAAGCACTCTGTTCCAACACTTCAATTCACTGCACGACGGGAATGGAGTGTTTCTTCCCTTTCTAAATGCTGTCCTTTCAGAGAAAATCACTTTCCTTTGAAAGTGCCTTAAGCTACTTACAAGCATTCACCAGAAACTCACATGCGTTTCTCTGAAAGAGAAGCAGTCTGTTCCAACACCTCAATTCACTGTGCGAAGTGAATGGAGTGTTGCCTCACTTTCTAAATGCTTTCCTTTCAGAGAAAATCACTTTCCTTTAAAAGTGCCTTAAGCTACTTACAAGCATTTAACAGAAACTCACATGCGTTTCTCTGAAAGAGAAGCAGTCTGTTCCAGCACTTCAATTCACCGTGCGAAGTGAATGGAGTGTTGCTTCACTATCTAAATGCTGTCCTTTCAGAGAAAATCACTTTCCTTTAGTAGAGCCTTAAGCAACTTGTAAGCATTCACAAGAAACACTAATGCGTTTCTATGAAAGAGAAGCACTCTGTTCCAACACTTCAATTCACTGCACGAAGGGAATGGAGTGTTTCTTCCCTTTCTAAATGCTGTCCTTTCAGAGAAAATCACTTTCCTTTGAAAGTGCCTTAAGCTACTTACAAGCATTCACCAGAAACTCACATGCATTTCTCTGAAAGAGAAGCAGTCTGTTCCAATACTTCAATTCACTGTGCGAAGTGAATGGAGTGTTGCTTCACTTTCTAAATGCTGTCCTTTCAGAGAAAATCACTTTCCTTTGAAAGTGCCATGAGCTACTTGCAAGCATTAGGAAGAAACTCACATGCGTTTCTCTGAAAGAGAAGCAGTCTGTTCCAACACTTCAATTCACTGTGCAAAGTGAATGGAGTGTTGCTTCACTTTCTAAATACTGTCCTTTCAGAGAAAATCACTTTCCTTTGAAAGTGCCTTAAGCAACTTGCAAGCATTCAAAGAAACACTAATGCGTTTCTATGAAAGAGAAGCACTCTGTTCCAACACTTCAATTCACTGCACGAAGGGAATGGAGTGTTGCTTCCCTTTCTAAATGCTGTCCTTTCTGAGAAAATCACTCTCCTTTGAAAGTGCCTTAAGCTACTTACAAGCATTCACCAGAAACTCACATGCGTTTCTCTGAAAGAGAAGCAGTCTGTTCCAACACTTCAATTCACTTTGCAAAGTGAATGGAGTGTTGCCTCACTTTCTAAATGCTGTCCTTTCAGAGAAAATCACTTTCCTTTGAAAGTGCCTTAAACTACTTTCAAGCATTCACAAAAAACTCACATGCGTTTCTCTGAAAGAGAAGCAGTCTCTTCCAACACTTCAATTCACTGCACGAAGGGAATGGAGTGTTGCTTCCCTTTCTAAATGCTGTCCTTTCAGAGAAAATCAATTTCCTTTGGAAGTGCCTTAAGCTACTTGCAAGCATTAGGAAGAAACTCACATGCGTTTCTCTGAAAGAGAAGCAGTCTGTTCCAACACTTCAATTCACTGTGTGAAGTGAATGGAGTGTTGCCTCACTTTCTAAATGCTGTCCTTTCAGAGAAAATCACTTTACTTTGAAAGTGCCTTAAACTACTTTCAAGCATTCATAAAAAACTCACATGCGTTTCTCTGAAAGAGAAGCAGTCTGTTCCAACACTTCAATTCAATGTGCGAAGTGAATGGAATGTTGCTTCACTTTCTAAATGCTGTTCTTTCAGAGAAAATCACTTTCCTTTGAAAGTGCCTTAAGCTACTTGCAAGCATTAGGAAGAAACTCACATGCGTTTCTCTGAAAGAGAAGCAGTCTGTTCCAACATTTCAATTCACTGTGCGAAGTGAATGGAGTGTTGCTTCACTTTCTAAATGCTGTCCTTTCAGAGAAAATCACTTTCCTTTGAAAGTGCCTTAAGCTACTTGCAAGAATTAGGAAGAAACTCACATGCGTTTCTCTGAAAGAGAAGCAGTCTGTTCCAACACTTCAATTCACTGTGCGAAGTGAATGGAGTGTTGCCTCACTTTCTAAATGCTGTCCTTTCAGAGAAAATCACTTTCCATTGAAAGTGCCTTAAACTACTTTCAAGCATTCACAAAAAACTCACATGCATTTCTCTGAAAGAGAAGCAGTCTGTTCTAAAACTTCAATTCACTGTGCGAAATGAATGGAGTGTTGCTTCACTTTTTAAATGCTGTCCTTTCAGAGAAAATCCCTTTCCTTTGAATGTGCCTTAAGCTACTTACAAGCATTCACAAGAAACTCACATGCATTTCTCTGAAAGAGAAGCAGTCCGTTCCAACACTTCAATTCACTGTGCGAAGTGAATGGAGTGTTGCTTCACTTTCTAAATGCTGTCCTTTCAGAGAAAATCACTTTCCTTTGAAAGTGCCATAAGCTACTTGCAAGCATTAGGAAGAAACTCACATGCGTTTCTCTGAAAGAGAAGCAGTCTGTTCCAACACTTGAATTCACTGTGCAAAGTGAATGGAGTGTTGCTTCACTTTCTAAATGCTGTCCTTTCAGAGAAAATCACTTTCCTTTGAAAGTGTCTTAAGCTAATTACAAGCATTCAAAGAAACTCACATGCAATTCTCTGAAAGAAAAGCAGTCTGTTCCAACACTTCAATTCACTGTGCAAAGTGAATGGAGTTTTGTTTCACTTTCTAAATTCTGTCCTTTCAAGGAAAATCACTTTCCTTTGAAAGTGCCTTAAACTACTTTCAAGCATTCATAAGAAACTCACATGCGTTTCTCTGAAAGAGAAGCAGTCTGTTCCAACACTTCAGTTCACTGTGCGAAGTGAATGGAGTGTTGCTTCACTTTCTAAATGCTGTCCTTTCAGAGAAAATCACTTTCCTTTGATAGTGCCTTAAGCTACTTGCAAGCATTAGGAAGAAACTCACATGCGTTTCTCTGAAAGAGAAGCAGTCTGTTCCAACACCTCAATTCACTGTGCGAAGTGAATGGAGTGTTGCTTCACTTTCTAAATGCTGTCCTTTCAGAGAAAATCACTTTCCTTTGAAAGTGCCTTAAGCTACTTACAAGCATTCACCAGAAACTCACATGCGTTTCTCTGAAATAGAAGCAGTCTGTTCCAATACTTCAATTCACTGTGCGAAGTGAATGGAGTGTTGCTTCACTTTCTAAATGCTGTCCTTTCAGAGAAAATCACTTTCCTTTGAAAGTGCCATGAGCTACTTGCAAGCATTAGGAAGAAACTCACATGCGTTTCTCTGAAAGAGAAGCAGTCTGTTCCAACACTTCAATTCACTGTGCAAAGTGAATGGAGTGTTGCTTCACTTTCTAAATGCTGTCCTTTCAGAGAAAATCACTTTCCTTTGAAAGTGCCTTAAGCAACTTGCAAGCATTCACAAGAAACACTAATGCGTTTCAATGAAAGAGAAGCACTCTGTTCCAACACTTCAATTCACTGCACGAAGGGAATGGAGTGTTGCTTCCCTTTCTAAATGCTGTCCTTTCAGAGAAAATCACTTTCCTTTGAAAGTGCCTTAAGCTACTTACAAGCATTCACCAGAAACTCACATGCGTTTCTCTGAAAGAGAAGCAGTCTGTTCCTACACTTCAATTCACTGTGCAAAGTGAATGGAGTGTTGCCTCACTTTCTAAATGCTGTCCTTTCAGAAAAAATCACTTTCCTTTGAAAGTGCCTTAAACTACTTTCAAGCATTCACAAAAAACTCACATGCGTTTCTCTGAAAGAGAAGCAGTCTCTTCCAACACTTCAATTCACTGCACGAAGGGAATGGAGTGTTGCTTCCCTTTCTAAATGCTGTCCTTTCAGAGAAAATTAATTTCCTTTGAAAGTGCCTTAAGCTACTTGCAAGCATTAGGAAGAAACTCACATGCGTTTCTCTGAAAGAGAAGCAGTCTGTTCCAACACTTCAATTCACTGTGTGAAGTGAATGGAGTGTTGCCTCACTTTCTAAATGCTGTCCTTTCAGAGAAAATCACTTTACTTTGAAAGTGCCTTAAACTACTTTCAAGCATTCATAAAAAACTCACATACGTTTCTCTGAAAGAGAAGCAGTCTGTTCCAACACTTCAATTCACTGTGCAAAGTGAATGGTGTGCTGCTTCACTTTCTAAATTCTGTCCTTTCAGAGAAAATCACTTTCCTTTGAAAGTGCCTTAAACTACTTTCAAGCATTCAAAAAAAACTCACATGCGTTTCTCTGAAAGAGAAGCAGTCTGTTCCAACATTTTAATTCACTGTGCGAAGTGAATGGAGTGTTACTTCACTTTCTAAATGCTGTCCTTTCAGAGAAAATCAATTTCCTTTGAAAGTGCCTTAAGCTACTTGCAAGCATTAGGAAGAAACTAACATGCGTTTCTCTGAAAGAGAAGCAGTCTGTTCCAACACCTCAATTCACTGTGCGAAGTGAATGGAGTGTTGCCTCACTTTCTAAATGCTGTCCTTTCAGAGAAAATCACTTTCCATTGAAAGTGCCTTAAACTTCTTTCAAGCATTCACAAAAAACTCACATGCATTTCTCTGAAAGAGAAGCAGTCTGTTCCAAAACTTCAATTCACTGTGCGAAATGAATGGAGTGTTGCTTCACTTTCTAAATGCTGTCCTTTCAGAGAAAATCACTTTCCTTTGAAAGTGCCTTAAGCTACTTGCAAGCATTAGGAAGAAACTCACATGCATTTCTCTGAAAGAGAAGCAGTCTGTTCCAACACCTCAATTCACTGTGCGAAGTGAATGGAGTGTTGCCTCACTTTCTAAATGCTGTCCTTTCAGAGAAAATCACTTTCCTTTGAAAGTGCCTTAAGCTACTTACAAGCATTTAACAGAAACTCACATGCATTTCTCTGAAAGAGAAGCAGTCTGTTCCAACACCTCAATTCACTGTGCGAAGTGAATGGAGTGTTGCCTCACTTTCTAAATGCTGTCCTTTCAGAGAAAATCACTTTCCTTTGAAAGTGCCATAAGCTACTTGCAAGCATTAGGAAGAAACTCACATGCGTTTTTCTGAAAGAGAAGCAGTCTGTTCCAACACTTCAATTCACTGTGCAAAGTGAATGAAGTGTTGCTTCACTTTCTAAATGCTGTCCTTTCAGAGAAAATCACTTTCCTTTGAAAGTGCCTTAAGCTAATTACAAGCATTCAACAGAAACTCACATGCATTTCTCTGAAAGAGAAGCAGTCTGTTCCAACACTTCTTTTCACTGTGCAAAGTGAATGGTGTGTTGCTTCACTTTCTAAATTCTGTCCTTTCAGAGAAAATCACTTTCCTTTGAAAGTGCCTTAAACTACTTTCAAGCATTCAAAAAAAACTCACATGCGTTTCTCTGAAAGAGAAGCAGTCTGTTCCAACACTTCAATTCAATGTGCGAAGTGAATGGAGTGTTGCTTCCCTTTCTAAATGCTGTCCTTTCAGAGAAAATCACTTTCCTTTGAAAGTGCCTTAAGCTACTTGCAAGCATTAGGAAGAAACTCACATGCGTTTCTCTGAAAGAGAAGCAGTCTGTTCCAACACTTCAATTCACTGTGCGAAGTGAATGGAGTGTTGCTTCACTTTCTAAATGCTGTCCTTTCAGAGAAAATCACTTTCCTTTAGTAGTGCCTTAAGCAACTTGTAAGCATTCACAAGAAACACTAATGCGTTTCTATGAAAGAGAAGCACTCTGTTCCAACACTTCAATTCACCCTGCGAAGTGAATGGAGTGTTGCTTCACTTTCTAAATGCTGTCCTTTCAGAGAAAATCACTTTCCTTTGAAAGTGCCTTAAGCAACTTGCAAGCATTCACAAGAAACACTAATGCGTTTCTATGAAAGAGAAGCACTCTGTTCCAACACTTCAATTCACTGCACGAAGGGAATGGAGTGTTTCTTCCCTTTCTAAATGCTGTCCTTTCAGAGAAAATCACTTTCCTTTGTAAGTGCCTTAAGCTACTTACAAGCATTAGGAAGAAACTCACATGCGTTTCTCTGAAAGAGAAGAAGTCTGTTCCAACACTTCAATTCACTGTGCAAAGTGAATGGAGTGTTGCCTTACTTTCTAAATGCTGTCCTTTCAGAGAAAATCACTTTCCTTTGAAAGTGCCTTAAACTACTTTCAAGCATTCACAAAAAACTCACATGCGTTTCTCTGAAAGAGAAGCAGTCTCTTCCAACACTTCAATTCACTGCACGAAGGGAATGGAGTGTTGCTTCCCTTTCTAAATGCTGTCCTTTCAGAGAAAATCAATTTCCTTTGAAAGTGCCTTAAGCTACTTGCAAGCATTTGGAAGAAACTCACATGCGTTTCTCTGAAAGAGAAGCAGTCTGTTCCAACACTTCAATTCACTGTGTGAAGTGAATGGAGTGTTGCCTCACTTTCTAAATGCTGTCCTTTCAGAGAAAATCACTTTCCTTTGAAAGTGCCTTAAACTACTTTCAAGCATTCATAAAAAACTCACATGCGTTTCTCTGAAAGAGAAGCAGTCTGTTCCAACACTTCAATTCAATGTGCGAAGTGAATGGAATGTTGCTTCACTTTCTAAATGCTGTTCTTTCAGAGAAAATCACTTTCCTTTGAAAGTGCCTTAAGCTACTTGCAAGCATTAGGAAGAAACTCACATGCGTTTCTCTGAAAGAGAAGCAGTCTGTTCCAACATTTCAATTCACTGTGCGAAGTGAATGGAGTGTTGCTTCACTTTCTAAATGCTGTCCTTTCAGAGAAAATCACTTTCCTTTGAAAGTGCCTTAAGCTACTTGCAAGCATTAGGAAGAAACTCACATGCGTTTCTCTGAAAGAGAAGCAGTCTGTTCCAACATTTCAATTCACTGTGCGAAGTGAATGGAGTGTTGCTTCACTTTCTAAATGCTGTCCTTTCAGAGAAAATCACTTTCCTTTGAAAGTGCCTTAAGCTACTTACAAGCATTTAACAGAAACTCACATGCGTTTCTCTGAAAGAGAAGCAGTCTGTTCCAACACTTCAATTCACTGTGCGAAGTGAATAGAGTGTTGCTTCACTTTCTAAATGCTGTCCTTTCAGAGAAAATCACTTTCCTTTGAAAGTGCCATAAGCTACTTGCAAGCATTAGGAAGAAACTCACATGCGTTTCTCTGAAAGAGAAGCAGTCTGTTCCAACACTTCAATTCACTGTGCAAAGTGAATGGAGTGATGCTTCACTTTCTAAATGCTGTCCTTTCAGAGAAAATCACTTTCCTTTGAAAGTGCCTTAAGCTAATTACAAGCATTCAACAGAAACTCACATGCATTTCTCTGAAAGAGAAGCAGTCTGTTCCAACACTTCAATTCACTGTGCAAAGTGAATGGTGTGTTGCTTCACTTTCTAAATTCTGTCCTTTCAGAGAAAATCACTTTCCTTTGAAAGTGCCTTAAACTACTTTCAAGCATTCAAAAAAAACTCACATGCGTTTCTCTGAAAGAGAAGCAGTCTGTTCCAACACTTCAATTCAATGTGCGAAGTGAATGGAGTGTTGCTTCCCTTTCTAAATGCTGTCCTTTCAGAGAAAATCAATTTCCTTTGAAAGTGCCTTAAGCTACTTGCAAGCATTAGGAAGAAACTCACATGCGTTTTTCTGAAAGAGAAGCAGTCTGTTCCAACACTTCAATTCACTGTGCGAAGTGAATGGAGTGTTGCTTCACTTTCTAAATGCTGTCCTTTCAGAGAAAATCACTTTCCTTTAGTAGTGCCTTAAGCAACTTGTAAGCATTCACAAGAAACACTAATGCGTTTCTATGAAAGAGAAGCACTCTGTTCCAACACTTCAATTCACCCTGCGAAGTGAATGGAGTGTTGCTTCACTTTCTAAATGCTGTCCTTTCAGAGAAAATCACTTTCCTTTGAAAGTGCCTTAAGCAACTTGCAAGCATTCACAAGAAACACTAATGCGTTTCTATGAAAGAGAAGCACTCTGTTCCAACACTTCAATTCACTGGACGAAGGGAATGGAGTGTTTCTTCCCTTTCTAAATGCTGTCCTTTCAGAGAAAATCACTTTCCTTTGAAAGTGCCTTAAGCTACTTACAAGCATTCACCAGAAACTCACATGCATTTCTCTGAAAGAGAAGCAGTCTGTTCCAATACTTCAATTCACTGTGCGAAGTGAATGGAGTGTTGCTTCACTTTCTAAATGCTGTCCTTTCAGAGAAAATCACTTTCCTTTGAAAGTGCCATGAGCTACTTGCAAGCATTAGGAAGAAACTCACATGCGTTTCTCTGAAAGAGAAGCAGTCTGTTCCAACACTTCAATTCACTGTGCAAAGTGAATGGAGTGTTGCTTCACTTTCTAAATGCTGTCCTTTCAGAGAAAATCACTTTCCTTTGATAGTGCCTTAAGCTACTTGCAAGCATTAGGAAGAAACTCACATGCGTTTCTCTGAAAGAGAAGCAGTCTGTTCCAACACTTCAATTCACTGTGTGAAGCAAATGGAGTGTTGCCTCACTTTCTAAATGCAGTCCTTTCAGAGAAAAGAGAAAATCACTTTCCTTTGATAGTGCCTTAAGCTACTTGCAAGCATTAGGAAGAAACTCACATGCGTTTCTCTGAAAGAGAAGCAGTCTGTTCCAACACTTCAATTCACTTTGTGAAGTGAATGGAGTGTTGCTTCACTTTCTAAATGCTGTCCTTTCAGAGAAAATCACTTTCCTTTGAAAGTGCCTTAAGCTAATTACAAGCATTAGGAAGAAACTCACATGCGTTTCTCTGAAAGAGAAGCAGTCTGTTCCAACATTTCAATTCACTGTGCGAAGTGAATGGACTGTTGCTTCACTTTCTAAATGCTGTCCTTTCAGAGAAAATCACTTTCCTTTGAAAGTGCCATAAGCTACTTGCAAGCATTAGGAAGAAACTCACATGCGTTTCTCTGAAAGAGAAGCAGTCTGTTCCAACACTTCAATTCACTGTGCAAAGTGAATGGAGTGTTGCTTCACTTTCTAAATGCTGTCATTTCAGAGAAAATCACTTTCCATTGAAAGTGCCTTAAACTACTTTCAAGCATTCACAAAAAACTCACATGCATTTCTCTGAAAGAGAAGCAGTCTGTTCCAAAACTTCAATTCACTGTGCGAAGTGAATGGAGTGTTGCTTCACTTTCTAAATGCTGTCCTTTCAGAGAAAATCCCTTTCCTTTGAATGTGCCTTAAGCTACTTACAAGCATTCAACAGAAACTCACATGCATTTCTCTGAAAGAGAAGCAGTCTGTTCCAACATTTCAATTCACTGTGCGAAGTGAATGGAGTGTTGCTTCACTTTCTAAATGCTGTCCTTTCAGAGAAAATCACTTTCCTTTGAAAGTTCCATAAGCTACTTGCAAGCATTAGGAAGAAACTCACATGCGTTTCTCTGAAAGAAAAGCAGTCTGTTCCAACACTTAAATTCACTGTGCAAAGTGAATGGAGTGTTGCTTCACTTTCTAAATGCTGTCCTTTCAGAGAAAATCACTTTCCTTTGAAAGTGCCTTAAGCTAATTACAAGCATTCAAAGAAATTCACATGCATTTCTCTGAAAGAGAAGCAGTCTGTTCCAACACTTCAATTCACTGTGCAAAGTGAATGGAGTGTTGCTTCACTTTCTAAATGCTGTCCTTTCAGAGAAAATCACTTTCCTTTGAAAGTGCCTTAAACTACTTTCAAGCATTCATAAGAAACTCACATGCGTTTCTCTGAAAGAGAAGCAGTCTGTTCCAACACTTCAGTTCACTGTGCGAAGTGAATGGAGTGTTGCTTCACTTTCTAAATGCTGTCCTTTCAGAGAAAATCACTTTCCTTTGATAGTGCCATAAGCTACTTGCAAGCATTAGGAAGAAACTCACATGCATTTCTCTGAAAGAGAAGCAGTCTGTTCCAACACTTCAATTCACTGTGCGAAGTGAATGGAGTGTTGCCTCACTTTCTAAATGCTGTCCTTTCAGAGAAAATCACTTTCCTTTGAAAGTGCCTTAAGCTACTTACAAGCATTAAACAGAAACTCACATTCGTTTCTCTGAAAGAGAAGCAGTCTGTTCCAGCACTTCAATTCACTGTGCGAAGTGAATGGAGTGTTGCTTCACTTTCTAAATGCTGTCCTTTCAGAGAAAATCACTTTCCTTTGAAAGTGCCATAAGCTACTTGCAAGCATTAGGAAGAAACTCACATGCGTTTCTCTGAAAGAGAAGCAGTCTGTTCCAACACTTCAATTCACTGTGAGAAGTGAATGGAGTGTTGCTTCACTTTCTAAATGCTGTCCAATCAGAGAAAATCACTTTCCTTTGAAAGTGCCTTAAGCTAATTACAAGCATTCAACAGAAACCAACATGCATTTCTCTTAAAGAGAAGCAGTCTGTTCCAACACTTCAATTCAATGTGCGAAGTGAATGGAGTGTTGCTTCCCTTTCTAAATGCTGTCCTTTCAGAGAAAATCACTTTCCTTTGAAAGTGCCTTAAGCTACTTGCAAGCATTAGGAAGAAACTCACATGCGTTTCTCTGAAAGAGAAGCAGTCTGTTCCAACACTTCAATTCACTGTGCGAAGTGAATGGAGTGTTGCTTCACTTTCTAAATGCTGTCCTTTCAGAAAATCACTTTCCTTTAGTAGTGCCTTAAGCAACTTGTAAGCATTCACAAGAAACACTAATGCGTTTCTATGAAAGAGAAGCACTCTGTTCCAACACTTCAATTCACCCTGCGAAGTGAATGGAGTGTTGCTTCACTTTCTAAATGCTTTCCTTTCAGAGAAAATCACTTTCCTTTGAAAGTGCCTTAAGCAACTTGCAAGCATTCACAAGAAACACTAATGCGTTTCTATGAAAGAGAAGCACTCTGTTCCAACACTTCATTCACTGCACGAAGGGAATGGAGTGTTTCTTCCCTTTCTAAATGCTGTCCTTTCAGAGAAAATCACTTTCCTTTGAAAGTGCCTTAAGCTACTTACAAGCATTAGGAAGAAACTCACATGCGTTTCTCTGAAAGAGAAGAAGTCTGTTCCAACACTTCAATTCACTGTGCAAAGTGAATGGAGTGTTGCCTCACTTTCTAAATGCTGTCCTTTCAGAGAAAATCACTTTCCTTTGAGAAGTGCTTAAACTACTTTCAAGCATTCACAAAAACCTCACATGCGTTTCTCTGAAAGAGAAGCAGTCTCTTCCAACACTTCAATTCACTGCACGAAGGGAATGGAGTGTTGCTTCCCTTTCTAAATGCTGTCCTTTCAGAGAAAATCAATTTCCTTTGAAAGTGCCTTAAGCTACTTGCAAGCATTAGGAAGAAACTCACATGCGTTTCTCTGAAAGAGAAGCAGTCTGTTCCAACACTTCAATTCACTGTGTGAAGTGAATGGAGTGTTGCCTCACTTTCTAAATGCTGTCCTTTCAGAGAAAATCACTTTCCTTTGAAAGTGCCTTAAACTACTTTCAAGCATTCATAAAAAACTCACATACGTTTCTCTGAAAGAGAAGCAGTCTGTTCCAACACTTCAATTCAATGTGCGAAGTGAATGGAATGTTGCTTCACTTTCTAAATGCTGTTCTTTCAGAGAAAATCACTTTCCTTTGAAAGTGCCTTAAGCTACTTGCAAGCGTTAGGAAGAAACTCACATGCGTTTCTCTGAAAGAGAAGCAGTCTGTTCCAACATTTCAATTCACTGTGCGAAGTGAATGGAGTGTTGCTTCACTTTCTAAATGCTGTCCTTTCAGAGAAAATCACTTTCCTTTGAAAGTGCATTAAGCTACTTACAAGCATTAGGAAGAAAATCACATGCGTTTCTCTGAAAGAGAAGCAGTCTGTTCCAACACTTCAATTCACTGTGCGAAGTGAATGGAGTGTTGCCTCACTTTCTAAATGCTGTCCTTTCAGAGAAAATCACTTTCCTTTGATAGTGCCTTAAGCTACTTGCAAGCATTAGGAAGAAACTCACATGCGTTTCTCTGAAAGAGAAGCAGTCTGTTCCAACACCTCAATTCACTGTGCGAAGTGAATGGAGTGTTGCCTCACTTTCTAAATGCTGTCCTTTCAGAGAAAATCACTTTCCTTTGAAAGTGCCTTTAGCTAATTACAAGCATTTAACAGAAACTCACATGCGTTTCTCTGAAAGAGAAGCAGTCTGTTCCAACACTTCAATTCACTGTGCGAAGTGAATGGAGTGTTGCTTCACTTTCTAAATGCTGTCCTTTCAGAGAAAATCACTTTCCTTTTAAAGTGCCATAAGCTACTTGCAAGCATTAGGAAGAAACTCACATGCGTTTCTCTGAAAGAGAAGCAGTCTGTTCCAACACTTCAATTCACTGTGCAAAGTGAATGGAGTGTTGCTTCACTTTCTAAATGCTGTCCTTTCAGAGAAAATCACTTTCCTTTGACAGTGCCTTAAGCTAATTACAAGCATTCAACAGAAACTCACATGCATTTCTCTGAAAGAGAAGCAGTCTGTTCCAACACGTCAATTCACTGTGCAAAGTGAATGGTGTGTTGCTTCACTTTCTAAATTCTGTCCTTTCAGAGAAAATCACTTTCCTTTGAAAGTGCCTTAAACTACTTTCAAGCATTCAAAAAAAACTCACATGCGTTTCTCTGAAAGAGAAGCAGTCTGTTCCAACACTTCAATTCAATGTGCGAAGTGAATGGAGTGTTGCTTCCCTTTCTAAATGCTGTCCTTTCAGAGAAAATCAATTTCCTTTGAAAGTGCCTTAAGCTACTTGCAAGCATTAGGAAGAAACTCACATGCGTTTCTCTGAAAGAGAAGCAGTCTGTTCCAACACTTCAATTCACTGTGCGAAGTGAATGGAGTGTTGCTTCACTTTCTAAATGCTGTCCTTTCAGAGAAAATCACTTTCCTTTAGTAGTGCCTTAAGCAACTTGTAAGCATTCACAAGAAACACTAATGCGTTTCTCTGAAAGAGAAACACTCTGTTCCAACACTTCAATTCACCCTGCGAAGTGAATGGAGTGTTGCTTCACTTCCTAAATGCTGTCCTTTCAGAGAAAATCACTTTCCTTTGAAAGTGCCATGAGCTACTTGCAAGCATTAGGAAGAAACTCACATGCGTTTCTCTGAAAGAGAAGCAGTCTGTTCCAACACTTCAATTCACTGTGCAAAGTGAATGGAGTGTTGCTTCACTTTCTAAATGCTGTCCTTTCAGAGAAAATCACTTTCCTTTGAAAGTGCCTTAAGCTACTTGCAAGCATTAGGAAGAAACTCACATGCGTTTCTCTGAAAGAGAAGCAGTCTGTTCCAACACTTCAATTCACTGTGTGAAGCGAATGGAGTGTTGCCTCACTTTCTAAATGCTGTCCTTTCAGAGAAAAGAGAAAATCACTTTCCTTTGATAGTGCCTTAAGCTACTTGCAAGCATTAGGAAGAAACTCACATGCGTTTCTCTGAAAGAGAAGCAGTCTGTTCCAACACTTCAATTCACTTTGTGAAGTGAATGGAGTGTTGCCTCACTTTCTAAATGCTGTCCTTTCAGAGAAAATCACTTTCCTTTGAAAGTGCCTTAAGCTACTTACAAGCATTTAACAGAAACTCACATGCGTTTCTCTGAAAGAGAAGCAGTCTGTTCCAACACTTCAATTCACTGTGCAAAGTGAATGGAGTGTTGCTTCACTTTCTAAATGCTGTTCTTTCAGAGAAAATCACTTTCCTTTGAAAGTGCCTTAAGCTACTTGCAAGCATTAGGAAGAAACTCACATGCGTTTCTCTGAAAGAGAAGCAGTCTGTTCCAACACTTCAATTCACTGTTCGAAGTGAATGGAGTGTTGCTTCACTTTCTAAATGCTGTCCTTTCAGAGAAAATCACTTTCCTTTGAAAGTGCCTTAAGCAACTTTTAAGCATTCACAAGAAACACTAATGCGTTTCTATGAAAGAGTACCACTCGGTTCCAACACTTCAATTCACTGCACGAAGGGAATGGAGTGTTGCTTCCCTTTCTAAATGCTGTCTTTTCAGAGAAAATCACTTTCCTTTGAAAGTGCCTTAAGCTACTTACAAGCATTCACCAGAAACTCACATGCGTTTCTCTGAAAGAGAAGCAGTCTGTTCCAATACTTCAATTCACTGTGCGAAGTGAATGGAGTGTTGCTTCACTTTCTAAATGCTGTCCTTTCAGAGAAAATCACATTCCTTTGAAAGTGCCATAAGCTACTTGCAAGCATTAGGAAGAAACTCACATGCGTTTCTCTGAAAGAGAAGCATTCTGTTTCAACACTTCAATTCACTGTGCAATGTGAATGGAGTGTTGCTTCACTTTCTAAATGCTGTCCTTTCAGAGAAAATCACTTTCCTTTGAAAGTGCCTTAAGCTAATTACAAGCATTAGGAAGAAACTCACATGCGTTTCTCTGAAAGAGAAGCAGTCTGTTCCAACATTTCAATTCACTGTGCGAAGTGAATGGAGTGTTGCTTCACTTTCTAAATGCTGTCCTTTCAGAGAAAATCACTTTCCTTTGAAAGTGCCATAAGCTACTTGCAAGCATTAGGAAGAAACTCACATGCGTTTCTCTGAAAGAGAAGCAGTCTGTTCCAACACTTCAATTCACTGTGCAAAGTGAATGGAGTGTTGCTTCACTTTCTAAATGCTGTCATTTCAGAGAAAATCACTTTCCATTGAAAGTGCCTTAAACTACTTTCAAGCATTCACAAAAAACTCACATGCATTTCTCTGAAAGAGAAGCAGTCTGTTCCAAAACTTCAATTCACTGTGCGAAGTGAATGGAGTGTTGCTTCACTTTCTAAATGCTGTCCTTTCAGAGAAAATCCCTTTCCTTTGAATGTGCCTTAAGCTACTTACAAGCATTCAACAGAAACTCACATGCATTTCTCTGAAAGAGAAGCAGTCTGTTCCAACACTTCAATTCACTGTGCGAAGTGAATGGAGTGTGGCTTCACTTTCTAAATGCTGTCCTTTCAGAGAAAATCACTTTCCTTTGAAAGTTCCATAAGCTACTTGCAAGCATTAGGAAGAAACTCACATGCGTTTCTCTGAAAGAAAAGCAGTCTGTTCCAACACTTAAATTCACTGTGCAAAGTGAATGGAGTGTTGCTTCACTTTCTAAATGCTGTCCTTTCAGAGAAAATCACTTTCCTTTGAAAGTGCCTTAAGCTAATTACAAGCATTCAAAGAAACTCACATGCATTTCTCTGAAAGAGAAGCAGTCTGTTCCAACACTTCAATTCACTGTGCAAAGTGAATGGAGTGTTGCTTCACTTTCTAAATGCTGTCCTTTCAGAGAAAATCACTTTCCTTTGAAAGTGCCTTAAACTACTTTCAAGCATTCATAAGAAACTCACATGCGTTTCTCTGAAAGAGAAGCAGTCTGTTCCAACACTTCAGTTCACTGTGCGAAGTGAATGGAGTGTTGCCTCACTTTCTAAATGCTGTCCTTTCAGAGAAAATCACTTTCCTTTGATAGTGCCCTAAGCTACTTGCAAGCATTAGGAAGAAACTCACATGCATTTCTCTGAAAGAGAAGCAGTCTGTTCCAACACTTCAATTCACTGTGCGAAGTGAATGGAGTGTTGCCTCACTTTCTAAATGCTGTCCTTTCAGAGAAAATCACTTTCCTTTGAAAGTGCCTTAAGCTACTTACAAGCATTAAACAGAAACTCACATTCGTTTCTCTGAAAGAGAAGCAGTCTGTTCCAGCACTTCAATTCACTGTGCGAAGTGAATGGAGTGTTGCTTCACTTTCTAAATGCTGTCCTTTCAGAGAAAATCACTTTCCTTTGAAAGTGCCATAAGCTACTTGCAAGCATTAGGAAGAAACTCACATGCGTTTCTCTGAAAGAGAAGCAGTCTGTTCCAACACTTCAATTCACTGTGCAAAGTGAATGGAGTGTTGCTTCACTTTCTAAATGCTGTCCTTTCAGAGAAAATCACTTTCCTTTGAAAGTGCCTTAAGCAAATTACAAGCATTCAACAGAAACCAACATGCATTTCTCTGAAAGAGAAGCAGTCTGTTCCAACACTTCAATTCACTGTGCGAAGTGAATGGAGTGTTGCTTCACTTTCTAAATGCTGTCCTTTCAGAGAAAATCACTTTCCTTTTAAAGTGCCATAAGCTACTTGCAAGCATTAGGAAGAAACTCACATGCGTTTCTCTGAAAGAGAAGCAGTCTGTTCCAACACTTCAATTCACTGTGCAAAGTGAATGGAGTGTTGCTTCACTTTCTAAATGCTGTCCTTTCAGAGAAAATCACTTTCCTTTGACAGTGCCTTAAGTTAATTACAAGCATTCAACAGAAACTCACATGCATTTCTCTGAAAGAGAAGCAGTCTGTTCCAACACGTCAATTCACTGTGCAAAGTGAATGGTGTGTTGCTTCACTTTCTAAATTCTGTCCTTTCAGAGAAAATCACTTTCCTTTGAAAGTGCCTTAAACTACTTTCAAGCATTCAAAAAAAACTCACATGCGTTTCTCTGAAAGAGAAGCAGTCTGTTCCAACACTTCAATTCAATGTGCGAAGTGAATGGAGTGTTGCTTCCCTTTCTAAATGCTGTCCTTTCAGAGAAAATCAATTTCCTTTGAAAGTGCCTTAAGCTACTTGCAAGCATTAGGAAGAAACTCACATGCGTTTCTCTGAAAGAGAAGCAGTCTGTTCCAACACTTCAATTCACTGTGCGAAGTGAATGGAGTGTTGCTTCACTTTCTAAATGCTGTCCTTTCAGAGAAAATCACTTTCCTTTAGTAGTGCCTTAAGCAACTTGTAAGCATTCACAAGAAACACTAATGCGTTTCTCTGAAAGAGAAACACTCTGTTCCAACACTTCAATTCACCCTGCGAAGTGAATGGAGTGTTGCTTCACTTCCTAAATGCTGTCCTTTCAGAGAAAATCACTTTCCTTTGAAAGTGCCATGAGCTACTTGCAAGCATTAGGAAGAAACTCACATGCGTTTCTCTGAAAGAGAAGCAGTCTGTTCCAACACTTCAATTCACTGTGCAAAGTGAATGGAGTGTTGCTTCACTTTCTAAATGCTGTCCTTTCAGAGAAAATCACTTTCCTTTGAAAGTGCCTTAAGCTACTTGCAAGCATTAGGAAGAAACTCACATGCGTTTCTCTGAAAGAGAAGCAGTCTGTTCCAACACTTCAATTCACTGTGTGAAGCGAATGGAGTGTTGCCTCACTTTCTAAATGCTGTCCTTTCAGAGAAAAGAGAAAATCACTTTCCTTTGATAGTGCCTTAAGCTACTTGCAAGCATTAGGAAGAAACTCACATGCGTTTCTCTGAAAGAGAAGCAGTCTGTTCCAACACTTCAATTCACTTTGTGAAGTGAATGGAGTGTTGCCTCACTTTCTAAATGCTGTCCTTTCAGAGAAAATCACTTTCCTTTGAAAGTGCCTTAAGCTACTTACAAGCATTTAACAGAAACTCACATGCGTTTCTCTGAAAGAGAAGCAGTCTGTTCCAACACTTCAATTCACTGTGCAAAGTGAATGGAGTGTTGCTTCACTTTCTAAATGCTGTTCTTTCAGAGAAAATCACTTTCCTTTGAAAGTGCCTTAAGCTACTTGCAAGCATTAGGAAGAAACTCACATGCGTTTCTCTGAAAGAGAAGCAGTCTGTTCCAACACTTCAATTCACTGTGTGAAGTGAATAGAGTGATGCCTCACTTTCTAAATGCTGTCATTTCAGAGAAAATCACTTTCCATTGAAAGTGCCTTAAACTACTTTCAAGCATTCACAAAAAACTCACATGCATTTCTCTGAAAGAGAAGCAGTCTGTTCCAAAACTTCAATTCACTGTGCGAAGTGAATGGAGTGTTGCTTCACTTTCTAAATGCTGTCCTTTCAGAGAAAATCACTTTCCTTTGAAAGTGCCTTAAGCAACTTTTAAGCATTCACAAGAAACACTAATGCGTTTCTATGAAAGAGTACCACTCGGTTCCAACACTTCAATTCACTGCACGAAGGGAATGGAGTGTTGCTTCCCTTTCTAAATGCTGTCTTTTCAGAGAAAATCACTTTCCTTTGAAAGTGCCTTAAGCTACTTACAAGCATTCACCAGAAACTCACATGCGTTTCTCTGAAAGAGAAGCAGTCTGTTCCAATACTTCAATTCACTGTGCGAAGTGAATGGAGTGTTGCTTCACTTTCTAAATGCTGTCCTTTCAGAGAAAATCACATTCCTTTGAAAGTGCCATAAGCTACTTGCAAGCATTAGGAAGAAACTCACATGCGTTTCTCTGAAAGAAAAGCATTCTGTTTCAACACTTCAATTCACTGTGCAATGTGAATGGAGTGTTGCTTCACTTTCTAAATGCTGTCCTTTCAGAGAAAATCACTTTCCTTTGAAAGTGCCTTAAGCTAATTACAAGCATTAGGAAGAAACTCACATGCGTTTCTCTGAAAGAGAAGCAGTCTGTTCCAACATTTCAATTCACTGTGCGAAGTGAATGGAGTGTTGCTTCACTTTCTAAATGCTGTCCTTTCAGAGAAAATCACTTTCCTTTGAAAGTGCCATAAGCTACTTGCAAGCATTAGGAAGAAACTCACATGCGTTTCTCTGAAAGAGAAGCAGTCTGTTCCAACACTTCAATTCACTGTGCAAAGTGAATGGAGTGTTGCTTCACTTTCTAAATGCTGTCATTTCAGAGAAAATCACTTTCCATTGAAAGTGCCTTAAACTACTTTCAAGCATTCACAAAAAACTCACATGCATTTCTCTGAAAGAGAAGCAGTCTGTTCCAAAACTTCAATTCACTGTGCGAAGTGAATGGAGTGTTGCTTCACTTTCTAAATGCTGTCCTTTCAGAGAAAATCCCTTTCCTTTGAATGTGCCTTAAGCTACTTACAAGCATTCAACAGAAACTCACATGCATTTCTCTGAAAGAGAAGCAGTCTGTTCCAACACTTCAATTCACTGTGCGAAGTGAATGGAGTGTGGCTTCACTTTCTAAATGCTGTCCTTTCAGAGAAAATCACTTTCCTTTGAAAGTTCCATAAGCTACTTGCAAGCATTAGGAAGAAACTCACATGCGTTTCTCTGAAAGAAAAGCAGTCTGTTCCAACACTTAAATTCACTGTGCAAAGTGAATGGAGTGTTGCTTCACTTTCTAAATGCTGTCCTTTCAGAGAAAATCACTTTCCTTTGAAAGTGCCTTAAGCTAATTACAAGCATTCAAAGAAACTCACATGCATTTCTCTGAAAGAGAAGCAGTCTGTTCCAACACTTCAATTCACTGTGCAAAGTGAATGGAGTGTTGCTTCACTTTCTAAATGCTGTCCTTTCAGAGAAAATCACTTTCCTTTGAAAGTGCCTTAAACTACTTTCAAGCATTCATAAGAAACTCACATGCGTTTCTCTGAAAGAGAAGCAGTCTGTTCCAACACTTCAGTTCACTGTGCGAAGTGAATGGAGTGTTGCCTCACTTTCTAAATGCTGTCCTTTCAGAGAAAATCACTTTCCTTTGATAGTGCCCTAAGCTACTTGCAAGCATTAGGAAGAAACTCACATGCATTTCTCTGAAAGAGAAGCAGTCTGTTCCAACACTTCAATTCACTGTGCGAAGTGAATGGAGTGTTGCCTCACTTTCTAAATGCTGTCCTTTCAGAGAAAATCACTTTCCTTTGAAAGTGCCTTAAGCTACTTACAAGCATTAAACAGAAACTCACATTCGTTTCTCTGAAAGAGAAGCAGTCTGTTCCAGCACTTCAATTCACTGTGCGAAGTGAATGGAGTGTTGCTTCACTTTCTAAATGCTGTCCTTTCAGAGAAAATCACTTTCCTTTGAAAGTGCCATAAGCTACTTGCAAGCATTAGGAAGAAACTCACATGCGTTTCTCTGAAAGAGAAGCAGTCTGTTCCAACACTTCAATTCACTGTGCAAAGTGAATGGAGTGTTGCTTCACTTTCTAAATGCTGTCCTTTCAGAGAAAATCACTTTCCTTTGAAAGTGCCTTAAGCAAATTACAAGCATTCAACAGAAACCAACATGCATTTCTCTGAAAGAGAAGCAGTCTGTTCCAACACTTCAATTCAATGTGCGAAGTGAATGGAGTGTTGCTTCCCTTTCTAAATGCTGTCCTTTCAGAGAAAATCACTTTCCTTTGAAAGTGCCTTAAGCTACTTGCAAGCATTAGGAAGAAACTCACATGCGTTTCTCTGAAAGAGAAGCAGTCTGTTCCAACACTTCAATTCACTGTGCGAAGTGAATGGAGTGTTGCTTCACTTTCTAAATGCTGTCCTTTCAGAGAAAATCACTTTCCTTTAGTAGTGCCTTAAGCAACTTGTAAGCATTCACAAGAAACACTAATGCGTTTCTATGAAAGAGAAGCACTCTGTTCCAACACTTCAATTCACTCTGCGAAGTGAATGGAGTGTTGCTTCACTTTCTAAATGCTGTCCTTTCAGAGAAAATCACTTTCCTTTGAAAGTGCCTTAAGCAACTTGCAAGCATTCACAAGAAACACTAATTCGTTTCTATGAAAGAGAAGCACTCTGTTCCAACACTTCAATTCACTGCACGAAGGGAATGGAGTGTTTCTTCCCTTTCTAAATGCTGTCCTTTCAGAGAAAATCACTTTCCTTTGAAAGTGCCTTAAGCTACTTGCAAGCATTAGGAAGAAACTCACATGCGTTTCTCTGAAAGAGAAGCAGTCTGTTCCAACACTTCAATTCACTGTGTGAAGTGAATGGAGTGTTGCCTCACTTTCTAAATGCTGTCCTTTCAGAGAAAATCACTTTCCTTTGAAAGTGCCTTAAACTACTTTCAAGCATTCATAAAAAACTCACATGCGTTTCTCTGAAAGAGAAGCAGTCTGTTCCAACACTTCAATTCAATGTGCGAAGTGAATGGAATGTTGCTTCACTTTCTAAATGCTGTTCTTTCAGAGAAAATCACTTTCCTTTGAAAGTGCCATGAGCTACTTGCAAGCATTAGGAAGAAACTCACATGCGTTTCTCTGAAAGAGAAGCAGTCTGTTCCAACATTTCAATTCACTGTGCGAAGTGAATGGAGTGTTGCTTCACTTTCTAAATGCTGTCCTTTCAGAGAAAATCACTTTCCTTTGAAAGTGCCTTAAGCTACTTACAAGCATTAGGAAGAAAATCACATGCGTTTCTCTGAAAGAGAAGCAGTCTGTTCCAACACTTCAATTCACTGTGCGAAGTGAATGGAGTGTTGCCTCACTTTCTAAATGCTGTCCTTTCAGAGAAAATCACATTCCTTTGAAAGTGCCATAAGCTACTTGCAAGCATTAGGAAGAAACTCACATGCGTTTCTCTGAAAGAGAAGCAGTCTGTTTCAACACTTCAATTCACTGTGCAATGTGAAGGGAGTGTTGCTTCACTTTCTAAATGCTGTCCTTTCAGAGAAAATCACTTTCCTTTGAAAGTGCCTTAAGCTAATTACAAGCATTAGGAAGAAACTCACATGCGTTTCTCTGAAAGAGAAGCAGTCTGTTCCAACATTTCAATTCACTGTGCGAAGTGAATGGAGTGTTGCTTCACTTTCTAAATGCTGTCCTTTCAGAGAAAATCACTTTCCTTTGAAAGTGCCATAAGCTACTTGCAAGCATTAGGAAGAAACTCACATGCGTTTCTCTGAAAGAGAAGCAGTCTGTTCCAACACTTCAATTCACTGTGCAAAGTGAATGGAGTGTTGCTTCACTTTCTAAATGCTGTCATTTCAGAGAAAATCACTTTCCATTGAAAGTGCCTTAAACTACTTTCAAGCATTCACAAAAAACTCACATGCATTTCTCTGAAAGAGAAGCAGTCTGTTCCAAAACTTCAATTCACTGTGCGAAGTGAATGGAGTGTTGCTTCACTTTCTAAATGCTGTCCTTTCAGAGAAAATCCCTTTCCTTTGAATGTGCCTTAAGCTACTTACAAGCATTCAACAGAAACTCACATGCATTTCTCTGAAAGAGAAGCAGTCTGTTCCAACACTTCAATTCACTGTGCGAAGTGAATGGAGTGTGGCTTCACTTTCTAAATGCTGTCCTTTCAGAGAAAATCACTTTCCTTTGAAAGTTCCATAAGCTACTTGCAAGCATTAGGAAGAAACTCACATGCGTTTCTCTGAAAGAAAAGCAGTCTGTTCCAACACTTAAATTCACTGTGCAAAGTGAATGGAGTGTTGCTTCACTTTCTAAATGCTGTCCTTTCAGAGAAAATCACTTTCCTTTGAAAGTGCCTTAAGCTAATTACAAGCATTCAAAGAAACTCACATGCATTTCTCTGAAAGAGAAGCAGTCTGTTCCAACACTTCAATTCACTGTGCAAAGTGAATGGAGTGTTGCTTCACTTTCTAAATGCTGTCCTTTCAGAGAAAATCACTTTCCTTTGAAAGTGCCTTAAACTACTTTCAAGCATTCATAAGAAACTCACATGCGTTTCTCTGAAAGAGAAGCAGTCTGTTCCAACACTTCAGTTCACTGTGCGAAGTGAATGGAGTGTTGCCTCACTTTCTAAATGCTGTCCTTTCAGAGAAAATCACTTTCCTTTGATAGTGCCCTAAGCTACTTGCAAGCATTAGGAAGAAACTCACATGCATTTCTCTGAAAGAGAAGCAGTCTGTTCCAACACTTCAATTCACTGTGCGAAGTGAATGGAGTGTTGCCTCACTTTCTAAATGCTGTCCTTTCAGAGAAAATCACTTTCCTTTGAAAGTGCCTTAAGCTACTTACAAGCATTAAACAGAAACTCACATTCGTTTCTCTGAAAGAGAAGCAGTCTGTTCCAGCACTTCAATTCACTGTGCGAAGTGAATGGAGTGTTGCTTCACTTTCTAAATGCTGTCCTTTCAGAGAAAATCACTTTCCTTTGAAAGTGCCATAAGCTACTTGCAAGCATTAGGAAGAAACTCACATGCGTTTCTCTGAAAGAGAAGCAGTCTGTTCCAACACTTCAATTCACTGTGCAAAGTGAATGGAGTGTTGCTTCACTTTCTAAATGCTGTCCTTTCAGAGAAAATCACTTTCCTTTGAAAGTGCCTTAAGCAAATTACAAGCATTCAACAGAAACCAACATGCATTTCTCTGAAAGAGAAGCAGTCTGATCCAACACTTCAATTCAATGTGCGAAGTGAATGGAGTGTTGCTTCCCTTTCTAAATGCTGTCCTTTCAGAGAAAATCACTTTCCTTTGAAAGTGCCTTAAGCTACTTGCAAGCATTAGGAAGAAACTCACATGCGTTTCTCTGAAAGAGAAGCAGTCTGTTCCAACACTTCAATTCACTGTGCGAAGTGAATGGAGTGTTGCTTCACTTTCTAAATGCTGTCCTTTCAGAGAAAATCACTTTCCTTTAGTAGTGCCTTAAGCAACTTGTAAGCATTCACAAGAAACACTAATGCGTTTCTATGAAAGAGAAGCACTCTGTTCCAACACTTCAATTCACTCTGCGAAGTGAATGGAGTGTTGCTTCACTTTCTAAATGCTGTCCTTTCAGAGAAAATCACTTTCCTTTGAAAGTGCCTTAAGCAACTTGCAAGCATTCACAAGAAACACTAATTCGTTTCTATGAAAGAGAAGCACTCTGTTCCAACACTTCAATTCACTGCACGAAGGGAATGGAGTGTTTCTTCCCTTTCTAAATGCTGTCCTTTCAGAGAAAATCACTTTCCTTTGAAAGTGCCTTAAGCTACTTGCAAGCATTAGGAAGAAACTCACATGCGTTTCTCTGAAAGAGAAGCAGTCTGTTCCAACACTTCAATTCACTGTGTGAAGTGAATGGAGTGTTGCCTCACTTTCTAAATGCTGTCCTTTCAGAGAAAATCACTTTCCTTTGAAAGTGCCTTAAACTACTTTCAAGCATTCATAAAAAACTCACATGCGTTTCTCTGAAAGAGAAGCAGTCTGTTCCAACACTTCAATTCAATGTGCGAAGTGAATGGAATGTTGCTTCACTTTCTAAATGCTGTTCTTTCAGAGAAAATCACTTTCCTTTGAAAGTGCCATGAGCTACTTGCAAGCATTAGGAAGAAACTCACATGCGTTTCTCTGAAAGAGAAGCAGTCTGTTCCAACATTTCAATTCACTGTGCGAAGTGAATGGAGTGTTGCTTCACTTTCTAAATGCTGTCCTTTCAGAGAAAATCACTTTCCTTTGAAAGTGCCTTAAGCTACTTACAAGCATTAGGAAGAAAATCACATGCGTTTCTCTGAAAGAGAAGCAGTCTGTTCCAACACTTCAATTCACTGTGCGAAGTGAATGGAGTGTTGCCTCACTTTCTAAATGCTGTCCTTTCAGAGAAAATCACATTCCTTTGAAAGTGCCATAAGCTACTTGCAAGCATTAGGAAGAAACTCACATGCGTTTCTCTGAAAGAGAAGCAGTCTGTTTCAACACTTCAATTCACTGTGCAATGTGAAGGGAGTGTTGCTTCACTTTCTAAATGCTGTCCTTTCAGAGAAAATCACTTTCCTTTGAAAGTGCCTTAAGCTAATTACAAGCATTAGGAAGAAACTCACATGCGTTTCTCTGAAAGAGAAGCAGTCTGTTCCAACATTTCAATTCACTGTGCGAAGTGAATGGAGTGTTGCTTCACTTTCTAAATGCTGTCCTTTCAGAGAAAATCACTTTCCTTTGAAAGTGCCTTAAACTACTTTCAAGCATTCATAAGAAACTCACATGCGTTTCTCTGAAAGAGAAGCAGTCTGTTCCAACACTTCAGTTCACTGTGCGAAGTGAATGGAGTGTTGCCTCACTTTCTAAATGCTGTCCTTTCAGAGAAAATCACTTTCCTTTGATAGTGCCCTAAGCTACTTGCAAGCATTAGGAAGAAACTCACATGCATTTCTCTGAAAGAGAAGCAGTCTGTTCCAACACTTCAATTCACTGTGCGAAGTGAATGGAGTGTTGCCTCACTTTCTAAATGCTGTCCTTTCAGAGAAAATCACTTTCCTTTGAAAGTGCCTTAAGCTACTTACAAGCATTAAACAGAAACTCACATTCGTTTCTCTGAAAGAGAAGCAGTCTGTTCCAGCACTTCAATTCACTGTGCGAAGTGAATGGAGTGTTGCTTCACTTTCTAAATGCTGTCCTTTCAGAGAAAATCACTTTCCTTTGAAAGTGCCATAAGCTACTTGCAAGCATTAGGAAGAAACTCACATGCGTTTCTCTGAAAGAGAAGCAGTCTGTTCCAACACTTCAATTCACTGTGCAAAGTGAATGGAGTGTTGCTTCACTTTCTAAATGCTGTCCTTTCAGAGAAAATCACTTTCCTTTGAAAGTGCCTTAAGCTAATTACAAGCATTCAACAGAAACCAACATGCATTTCTCTGAAAGAGAAGCAGTCTGTTCCAACACTTCAATTCAATGTGCGAAGTGAATGGAGTGTTGCTTCCCTTTCTAAATGCTGTCCTTTCAGAGAAAATCACTTTCCTTTGAAAGTGCCTTAAGCTACTTGCAAGCATTAGGAAGAAACTCACATGCGTTTCTCTGAAAGAGAAGCAGTCTGTTCCAACACTTCAATTCACTGTGCGAAGTGAATGGAGTGTTGCTTCACTTTCTAAATGCTGTCCTTTCAGAGAAAATCACTTTCCTTTAGACGTGCCTTAAGCAACTTGTAAGCATTCACAAGAAACACTAATGCGTTTCTATGAAAGAGAAGCACTCTGTTCCAACACTTCAATTCACCCTGCGAAGTGAATGGAGTGTTGCTTCACTTTCTAAATGCTGTCCTTTCAGAGAAAATCACTTTCCTTTGAAAGTGCCTTAAGCAACTTGCAAGCATTCACAAGAAACACTAATGCGTTTCTATGAAAGAGAAGCACTCTGTTCCAACACTTCAATTCACTGCACGAAGGGAATGGAGTGTTTCTTCCCTTTCTAAATGCTGTCCTTTCAGAGAAAATCACTTTCCTTTGAAAGTGCCTTAAGCTACTTACAAGCATTAGGAAGAAACTCACATGCGTTTCTCTGTAAGAGAAGAAGTCTGTTCCAACACTTCAATTCACTGTGCAAAGTGAATGGAGTGTTGCCTCACTTTCTAAATGCTGTCCTTTCAGAGAAAATCACTTTCCTTTGAAAGTGCTTAAACTACTTTCAAGCATTCACAAAAAACTCACATGCGTTTCTCTGAAAGAGAAGCAGTCTCTTCCAACACTTCAATTCACTGCACGAAGGGAATGGAGTGTTGCTTCCCTTTCTAAATGCTGTCCTTTCAGAGAAAATCAATTTCCTTTGAAAGTGCCTTAAGCTACTTGCAAGCATTAGGAAGAAACTCACATGCGTTTCTCTGAAAGAGAAGCAGTCTGTTCCAACACTTCAATTCACTGTGTGAAGTGAATGGAGTGTTGCCTCACTTTCTAAATGCTGTCCTTTCAGAGAAAATCACTTTCCTTTGAAAGTGCCTTAAACTACTTTCAAGCATTCATAAAAAACTCACATGCGTTTCTCTGAAAGAGAAGCAGTCTGTTCCAACACTTCAATTCAATGTGCGAAGTGAATGGAATGTTGCTTCACTTTCTAAATGCTGTTCTTTCAGAGAAAATCACTTTCCTTTGAAAGTGCCTTAAGCTACTTGCAAGCATTAGGAAGAAACTCACATGCGTTTCTCTGAAAGAGAAGCAGTCTGTTCCAACATTTCAATTCACTGTGCGAAGTGAATGGAGTGTTGCTTCACTTTCTAAATGCTGTCCTTTCAGAGAAAATCACTTTCCTTTGAAAGTGCCTTAAGCTACTTACAAGCATTAGGAAGAAAATCACATGCGTTTCTCTGAAAGAGAAGCAGTCTGTTCCAACACGTCAATTCACTGTGCGAAGTGAATGGAGTGTTGCCTCACTTTCTAAATGCTGTCCTTTCAGAGAAAATCACTTTCCTTTGATAGTGCCTTAAGCTACTTGCAAGCATTAGGAAGAAACTCACATGCGTTTCTCTGAAAGAGAAGCAGTCTGTTCCAACACCTCAATTCACTGTGCGAAGTGAATGGAGTGTTGCCTCACTTTCTAAATGCTGTCCTTTCAGAGAAAATCACTTTCCTTTGAAAGTGCCTTAAGCTACTTACAAGCATTTAACAGAAACTCACATGCGTTTCTCTGAAAGAGAAGCAGTCTGTTCCAACACTTCAATTCACTGTGCGAAGTGAATGGAGTGTTGCTTCACATTCTAAATGCTGTCCTTTCAGAGAAAATCACTTTCCTTTGAAAGTGCCATAAGCTACTTGCAAGCATTAGGAAGAAACTCACATGCGTTTCTCTGAAAGAGAAGCAGTCTGTTCCAACACTTCAATTCACTGTGCAAAGTGAATGGAGTGTTGCTTCACTTTCTAAATGCTGTCCTTTCAGAGAAAATCACTTTCCTTTGAAAGTGCCTTAAGCTAATTACAAGCATTCAACAGAAACTCACATGCATTTCTCTGAAAGAGAAGCAGTCTGTTCCAACACGTCAATTCACTGTGCAAAGTGAATGGTGTGTTGCTTCACTTTCTAAATTCTGTCCTTTCAGAGAAAATCACTTTCCTTTGAAAGTGCCTTAAACTACTTTCAAGCATTCAAAAAAAACTCACATGCGTTTCTCTGAAAGAGAAGCAGTCTGTTCCAACACTTCAATTCAATGTGCGAAGTGAATGGAGTGTTGCTTCCCTTTCTAAATGCTGTCCTTTCAGAGAAAATCACTTTCCTTTGAAAGTGCCTTAAGCTAATTACAAGCATTCAAAGAAACTCACATGCATTTCTCTGAAAGAGAAGCAGTCTGTTCCTACACTTCAATTCACTGTGCAAAGTGAATGGAGTGTTGCTTCACTTTCTAAATGCTGTCCTTTCAGAGAAAATCACTTTCCTTTGAAAGTGCCTTAAACTACTTTCAAGCATTCATAAGAAACTCACATGCGTTTCTCTGAAAGAGAAGCAGTCTGTTCCAACACTTCAGTTCACTGTGCGAAGTGAATGGAGTGTTGCCTCACTTTCTAAATGCTGTCCTTTCAGAGAAAATCACTTTCCTTTGATAGTGCCCTAAGCTACTTGCAAGCATTAGGAAGAAACTCACATGCATTTCTCTGAAAGAGAAGCAGTCTGTTCCAACACTTCAATTCACTGTGCGAAGTGAATGGAGTGTTGCCTCACTTTCTAAATGCTGTCCTTTCAGAGAAAATCACTTTCCTTTGAAAGTGCCTTAAGCTACTTACAAGCATTAAACAGAAACTCACATTCGTTTCTCTGAAAGAGAAGCAGTCTGTTCCAGCACTTCAATTCACTGTGCGAAGTGAATGGAGTGTTGCTTCACTTTCTAAATGCTGTCCTTTCAGAGAAAATCACTTTCCTTTGAAAGTGCCATAAGCTACTTGCAAGCATTAGGAAGAAACTCACATGCGTTTCTCTGAAAGAGAAGCAGTCTGTTCCAACACTTCAATTCACTGTGCAAAGTGAATGGAGTGTTGCTTCACTTTCTAAATGCTGTCCTTTCAGAGAAAATCACTTTCCTTTGAAAGTGCCTTAAGCTAATTACAAGCATTCAACAGAAACCAACATGCATTTCTCTGAAAGAGAAGCAGTCTGTTCCAACACTTCAATTCAATGTGCGAAGTGAATGGAGTGTTGCTTCCCTTTCTAAATGCTGTCCTTTCAGAGAAAATCACTTTCCTTTGAAAGTGCCTTAAGCTACTTGCAAGCATTAGGAAGAAACTCACATGCGTTTCTCTGAAAGAGAAGCAGTCTGTTCCAACACTTCAATTCACTGTGCGAAGTGAATGGAGTGTTGCTTCACTTTCTAAATGCTGTCCTTTCAGAGAAAATCACTTTCCTTTAGACGTGCCTTAAGCAACTTGTAAGCATTCACAAGAAACACTAATGCGTTTCTATGAAAGAGAAGCACTCTGTTCCAACACTTCAATTCACCCTGCGAAGTGAATGGAGTGTTGCTTCACTTTCTAAATGCTGTCCTTTCAGAGAAAATCACTTTCCTTTGAAAGTGCCTTAAGCAACTTGCAAGCATTCACAAGAAACACTAATGCGTTTCTATGAAAGAGAAGCACTCTGTTCCAACACTTCAATTCACTGCACGAAGGGAATGGAGTGTTTCTTCCCTTTCTAAATGCTGTCCTTTCAGAGAAAATCACTTTCCTTTGAAAGTGCCTTAAGCTACTTACAAGCATTAGGAAGAAACTCACATGCGTTTCTCTGTAAGAGAAGAAGTCTGTTCCAACACTTCAATTCACTGTGCAAAGTGAATGGAGTGTTGCCTCACTTTCTAAATGCTGTCCTTTCAGAGAAAATCACTTTCCTTTGAAAGTGCTTAAACTACTTTCAAGCATTCACAAAAAACTCACATGCGTTTCTCTGAAAGAGAAGCAGTCTCTTCCAACACTTCAATTCACTGCACGAAGGGAATGGAGTGTTGCTTCCCTTTCTAAATGCTGTCCTTTCAGAGAAAATCAATTTCCTTTGAAAGTGCCTTAAGCTACTTGCAAGCATTAGGAAGAAACTCACATGCGTTTCTCTGAAAGAGAAGCAGTCTGTTCCAACACTTCAATTCACTGTGTGAAGTGAATGGAGTGTTGCCTCACTTTCTAAATGCTGTCCTTTCAGAGAAAATCACTTTCCTTTGAAAGTGCCTTAAACTACTTTCAAGCATTCATAAAAAACTCACATGCGTTTCTCTGAAAGAGAAGCAGTCTGTTCCAACACTTCAATTCAATGTGCGAAGTGAATGGAATGTTGCTTCACTTTCTAAATGCTGTTCTTTCAGAGAAAATCACTTTCCTTTGAAAGTGCCTTAAGCTACTTGCAAGCATTAGGAAGAAACTCACATGCGTTTCTCTGAAAGAGAAGCAGTCTGTTCCAACATTTCAATTCACTGTGCGAAGTGAATGGAGTGTTGCTTCACTTTCTAAATGCTGTCCTTTCAGAGAAAATCACTTTCCTTTGAAAGTGCCTTAAGCTACTTACAAGCATTAGGAAGAAAATCACATGCGTTTCTCTGAAAGAGAAGCAGTCTGTTCCAACACGTCAATTCACTGTGCGAAGTGAATGGAGTGTTGCCTCACTTTCTAAATGCTGTCCTTTCAGAGAAAATCACTTTCCTTTGATAGTGCCTTAAGCTACTTGCAAGCATTAGGAAGAAACTCACATGCGTTTCTCTGAAAGAGAAGCAGTCTGTTCCAACACCTCAATTCACTGTGCGAAGTGAATGGAGTGTTGCCTCACTTTCTAAATGCTGTCCTTTCAGAGAAAATCACTTTCCTTTGAAAGTGCCTTAAGCTACTTACAAGCATTTAACAGAAACTCACATGCGTTTCTCTGAAAGAGAAGCAGTCTGTTCCAACACTTCAATTCACTGTGCGAAGTGAATGGAGTGTTGCTTCACATTCTAAATGCTGTCCTTTCAGAGAAAATCACTTTCCTTTGAAAGTGCCATAAGCTACTTGCAAGCATTAGGAAGAAACTCACATGCGTTTCTCTGAAAGAGAAGCAGTCTGTTCCAACACTTCAATTCACTGTGCAAAGTGAATGGAGTGTTGCTTCACTTTCTAAATGCTGTCCTTTCAGAGAAAATCACTTTCCTTTGAAAGTGCCTTAAGCTAATTACAAGCATTCAACAGAAACTCACATGCATTTCTCTGAAAGAGAAGCAGTCTGTTCCAACACGTCAATTCACTGTGCAAAGTGAATGGTGTGTTGCTTCACTTTCTAAATTCTGTCCTTTCAGAGAAAATCACTTTCCTTTGAAAGTGCCTTAAACTACTTTCAAGCATTCAAAAAAAACTCACATGCGTTTCTCTGAAAGAGAAGCAGTCTGTTCCAACACTTCAATTCAATGTGCGAAGTGAATGGAGTGTTGCTTCCCTTTCTAAATGCTGTCCTTTCAGAGAAAATCAATTTCCTTTGAAAGTGCCTTAAGCTACTTGCAAGCATTAGGAAGAAACTCACATGCGTTTCTCTGAAAGAGAAGCAGTCTGTTCCAACACTTCAATTCACTGTGCGAAGTGAATGGAGTGTTGCTTCACTTTCTAAATGCTGTCCTTTCAGAGAAAATCACTTTCCTTTAGTAGTGCCTTAAGCAACTTGTAAGCATTCACAAGAAACACTAATGCGTTTCTATGAAAGAGAAGCACTCTGTTCCAACACTTCAATTCACCCTGCGAAGTGAATGGAGTGTTGCTTCACTTTCTAAATGCTGTCCTTTCAGAGAAAATCACTTTCCTTTGAAAGTGCCTTAAGCAACTTGCAAGCATTCACAAGAAACACTAATGCGTTTCTATGAAAGAGAAGCACTCTGTTCCAACACTTCAATTCACTGCACGAAGGGAATGGAGTGTTTCTTCCCTTTCTAAATGCTGTCCTTTCAGAGAAAATCACTTTCCTTTGAAAGTGCCTTAAGCTACTTACAAGCATTCACCAGAAACTCACATGCATTTCTCTGAAAGAGAAGCAGTCTGTTCCAATACTTCAATTCACTGTGCGAAGTGAATGGAGTGTTGCTTCACTTTCTAAATGCTGGCCTTTCAGAGAAAATCACTTTCCTTTGAAAGTGCCATGAGCTACTTGCAAGCATTAGGAAGAAACTCACATGCGTTTCTCTGAAAGAGAAGCAGTCTGTTCCAACACTTCAATTCACTGTGCAAAGTGAATGGAGTGTTGCTTCACTTTCTAAATGCTGTCCTTTCAGAGAAAATCACTTTCCTTTGATAGTGCCTTAAGCTACTTGCAAGCATTAGGAAGAAACTCACATGCGTTTCTCTGAAAGAGAAGCAGTCTGTTCCAACACTTCAATTCACTGTGTGAAGCGAATGGAGTGTTGCCTCACTTTCTAAATGCTGTCCTTTCAGAGAAAAGAGAAAATCACTTTCCTTTGATAGTGCCTTAAGCTACTTGCAAGCATTAGGAAGAAACTCACATGCGTTTCTCTGAAAGAGAAGCAGTCTGTTCCAACACTTCAATTCACTTTGTGAAGTGAATGGAGTGTTGCCTCACTTTCTAAATGCTGTCCTTTCAGAGAAAATCACTTTCCTTTGAAAGTGCCTTAAGCTACTTACAAGCATTTAACAGAAACTCACATGCGTTTCTCTGAAAGAGAAGCAGTCTGTTCCAACACTTCAATTCACTGTGCAAAGTGAATGGAGTGTTGCTTCACTTTCTAAATGCTGTTCTTTCAGAGAAAATCACTTTCCTTTGAAAGTGCCTTAAGCTACTTGCAAGCATTAGGAAGAAACTCACATGCGTTTCTCTGAAAGAGAAGCAGTCTGTTCCAACACTTCAATTCACTGTGCGAAGTGAATGGAGTGTTGCTTCACTTTCTAAATGCTGTCCTTTCAGAGAAAATCACTTTCCTTTGAAAGTGCCTTAAGCAACTTTTAAGCATTCACAAGAAACACTAATGCGTTTCTATGAAAGAGTACCACTCGGTTCCAACACTTCAATTCACTGCACGAAGGGAATGGAGTGTTGCTTCCCTTTCTAAATGCTGTCTTTTCAGAGAAAATCACTTTCCTTTGAAAGTGCCTTAAGCTACTTACAAGCATTCACCAGAAACTCACATGCGTTTCTCTGAAAGAGAAGCAGTCTGTTCCAATACTTCAATTCACTGTGCGAAGTGAATGGAGTGTTGCTTCACTTTCTAAATGCTGTCCTTTCAGAGAAAATCACATTCCTTTGAAAGTGCCATAAGCTACTTGCAAGCATTAGGAAGAAACTCACATGCGTTTCTCTGAAAGAGAAGCAGTCTGTTTCAACACTTCAATTCACTGTGCAATGTGAATGGAGTGTTGCTTCACTTTCTAAATGCTGTCCTTTCAGAGAAAATCACTTTCCTTTGAAAGTGCCTTAAGCTAATTACAAGCATTAGGAAGAAACTCACATGCGTTTCTCTGAAAGAGAAGCAGTCTGTTCCAACATTTCAATTCACTGTGCGAAGTGAATGGAGTGTTGCTTCACTTTCTAAATGCTGTCCTTTCAGAGAAAATCACTTTCCTTTGAAAGTGCCATAAGCTACTTGCAAGCATTAGGAAGAAACTCACATGCGTTTCTCTGAAAGAGAAGCAGTCTGTTCCAACACTTCAATTCACTGTGCAAAGTGAATGGAGTGTTGCTTCACTTTGTAAATGCTGTCCTTTCAGAGAAAATCACTTTCCATTGAAAGTGCCTTAAACTACTTTCAAGCATTCACAAAAAACTCACATGCATTTCTCTGAAAGAGAAGCAGTCTGTTCCAAAACTTCAATTCACTGTGCGAAGTGAATGGAGTGTTGCTTCACTTTCTAAATGCTGTCCTTTCAGAGAAAATCCCTTTCCTTTGAATGTGCCTTAAGCTACTTACAAGCATTCAACAGAAACTCACATGCATTTCTCTGAAAGAGAAGCAGTCTGTTCCAACACTTCAATTCACTGTGCGAAGTGAATGGAGTGTTGCTTCACTTTCTAAATGCTGTCCTTTCAGAGAAAATCACTTTCCTTTGAAAGTTCCATAAGCTACTTGCAAGCATTAGGAAGAAACTCACATGCGTTTCTCTGAAAGAAAAGCAGTCTGTTCCAACACTTAAATTCACTGTGCAAAGTGAATGGAGTGTTGCTTCACTTTCTAAATGCTGTCCTTTCAGAGAAAATCACTTTCCTTTGAAAGTGCCTTAAGCTAATTACAAGCATTCAAAGAAACTCACATGCATTTCTCTGAAAGAGAAGCAGTCTGTTCCAACACTTCAATTCACTGTGCAAAGTGAATGGAGTGTTGCTTCACTTTCTAAATGCTGTCCTTTCAGAGAAAATCACTTTCCTTTAGTAGTGCCTTAAGCAACTTGTAAGCATTCACAAGAAACACTAATGCGTTTCTATGAAAGAGAAGCACTCTGTTCCAACACTTCAATTCACCCTGCGAAGTGAATGGAGTGTTGCTTCACTTTCTAAATGCTGTCCTTTCAGAGAAAATCACTTTCCTTTGAAAGTGCCTTAAGCAACTTGCAAGCATTCACAAGAAACACTAATGCGTTTCTATGAAAGAGAAGCACTCTGTTCCAACACTTCAATTCACTGCACGAAGGGAATGGAGTGTTTCTTCCCTTTCTAAATGCTGTCCTTTCAGAGAAAATCACTTTCCTTTGAAAGTGCCTTAAGCTACTTACAAGCATTCACCAGAAACTCACATGCATTTCTCTGAAAGAGAAGCAGTCTGTTCCAATACTTCAATTCACTGTGCGAAGTGAATGGAGTGTTGCTTCACTTTCTAAATGCTGGCCTTTCAGAGAAAATCACTTTCCTTTGAAAGTGCCATGAGCTACTTGCAAGCATTAGGAAGAAACTCACATGCGTTTCTCTGAAAGAGAAGCAGTCTGTTCCAACACTTCAATTCACTGTGCAAAGTGAATGGAGTGTTGCTTCACTTTCTAAATGCTGTCCTTTCAGAGAAAATCACTTTCCTTTGATAGTGCCTTAAGCTACTTGCAAGCATTAGGAAGAAACTCACATGCGTTTCTCTGAAAGAGAAGCAGTCTGTTCCAACACTTCAATTCACTGTGTGAAGCGAATGGAGTGTTGCCTCACTTTCTAAATGCTGTCCTTTCAGAGAAAAGAGAAAATCACTTTCCTTTGATAGTGCCTTAAGCTACTTGCAAGCATTAGGAAGAAACTCACATGCGTTTCTCTGAAAGAGAAGCAGTCTGTTCCAACACTTCAATTCACTTTGTGAAGTGAATGGAGTGTTGCCTCACTTTCTAAATGCTGTCCTTTCAGAGAAAATCACTTTCCTTTGAAAGTGCCTTAAGCTACTTACAAGCATTTAACAGAAACTCACATGCGTTTCTCTGAAAGAGAAGCAGTCTGTTCCAACACTTCAATTCACTGTGCAAAGTGAATGGAGTGTTGCTTCACTTTCTAAATGCTGTTCTTTCAGAGAAAATCACTTTCCTTTGAAAGTGCCTTAAGCTACTTGCAAGCATTAGGAAGAAACTCACATGCGTTTCTCTGAAAGAGAAGCAGTCTGTTCCAACACTTCAATTCACTGTGCGAAGTGAATGGAGTGTTGCTTCACTTTCTAAATGCTGTCCTTTCAGAGAAAATCACTTTCCTTTGAAAGTGCCTTAAGCAACTTTTAAGCATTCACAAGAAACACTAATGCGTTTCTATGAAAGAGTACCACTCGGTTCCAACACTTCAATTCACTGCACGAAGGGAATGGAGTGTTGCTTCCCTTTCTAAATGCTGTCTTTTCAGAGAAAATCACTTTCCTTTGAAAGTGCCTTAAGCTACTTACAAGCATTCACCAGAAACTCACATGCGTTTCTCTGAAAGAGAAGCAGTCTGTTCCAATACTTCAATTCACTGTGCGAAGTGAATGGAGTGTTGCTTCACTTTCTAAATGCTGTCCTTTCAGAGAAAATCACATTCCTTTGAAAGTGCCATAAGCTACTTGCAAGCATTAGGAAGAAACTCACATGCGTTTCTCTGAAAGAGAAGCAGTCTGTTTCAACACTTCAATTCACTGTGCAATGTGAATGGAGTGTTGCTTCACTTTCTAAATGCTGTCCTTTCAGAGAAAATCACTTTCCTTTGAAAGTGCCTTAAGCTAATTACAAGCATTAGGAAGAAACTCACATGCGTTTCTCTGAAAGAGAAGCAGTCTGTTCCAACATTTCAATTCACTGTGCGAAGTGAATGGAGTGTTGCTTCACTTTCTAAATGCTGTCCTTTCAGAGAAAATCACTTTCCTTTGAAAGTGCCATAAGCTACTTGCAAGCATTAGGAAGAAACTCACATGCGTTTCTCTGAAAGAGAAGCAGTCTGTTCCAACACTTCAATTCACTGTGCAAAGTGAATGGAGTGTTGCTTCACTTTGTAAATGCTGTCCTTTCAGAGAAAATCACTTTCCATTGAAAGTGCCTTAAACTACTTTCAAGCATTCACAAAAAACTCACATGCATTTCTCTGAAAGAGAAGCAGTCTGTTCCAAAACTTCAATTCACTGTGCGAAGTGAATGGAGTGTTGCTTCACTTTCTAAATGCTGTCCTTTCAGAGAAAATCCCTTTCCTTTGAATGTGCCTTAAGCTACTTACAAGCATTCAACAGAAACTCACATGCATTTCTCTGAAAGAGAAGCAGTCTGTTCCAACACTTCAATTCACTGTGCGAAGTGAATGGAGTGTTGCTTCACTTTCTAAATGCTGTCCTTTCAGAGAAAATCACTTTCCTTTGAAAGTTCCATAAGCTACTTGCAAGCATTAGGAAGAAACTCACATGCGTTTCTCTGAAAGAAAAGCAGTCTGTTCCAACACTTAAATTCACTGTGCAAAGTGAATGGAGTGTTGCTTCACTTTCTAAATGCTGTCCTTTCAGAGAAAATCACTTTCCTTTGAAAGTGCCTTAAGCTAATTACAAGCATTCAAAGAAACTCACATGCATTTCTCTGAAAGAGAAGCAGTCTGTTCCAACACTTCAATTCACTGTGCAAAGTGAATGGAGTGTTGCTTCACTTTCTAAATTCTGTCCTTTCAGAGAAAATCACTTTCCTTTGAAAGTGCCTTAAACTACTTTCAAGCATTCATAAGAAACTCACATGCGTTTCTCTGAAAGAGAAGCAGTCTGTTCCAACACTTCAGTTCACTGTGCGAAGTGAATGGAGTGTTGCTTCACTTTCTAAATGCTGTCCTTTCAGAGAAAATCACTTTCCTTTGAAAGTGCCTTAAGCTACTTGCAAGCATTAGGAAGAAACTCACATGCGTTTCTCTGAAAGAGAAGCAGTCTGTTCCAACACTTCAATTCACTGTGCGAAGTGAATGGAGTGTTGCTTCACTTTCTAAATGCTGTCCTTTCAGAGAAAATCACTTTCCTTTAGTAGTGCCTTAAGCAACTTGTAAGCATTCACAAGAAACACTAATGCGTTTCTATGAAAGAGAAGCACTCTGTTCCAACACTTCAATTCACCCTGCGAAGTGAATGGAGTGTTGCTTCACTTTCTAAATGCTGTCCTTTCAGAGAAAATCACTTTCCTTTGAAAGTGCCTTAAGCAACTTGCAAGCATTCACAAGAAACACTAATGCGTTTCTATGAAAGAGAAGCACTCTGTTCCAACACTTCAATTCACTGCACGAAGGGAATGGAGTGTTTCTTCCCTTTCTAAATGCTGTCCTTTCAGAGAAAATCACTTTCCTTTGAAAGTGCCTTAAGCTACTTACAAGCATTAGGAAGAAACTCACATGCGTTTCTCTGAAAGAGAAGCAGTCTGTTCCAACACTTCAATTCACTGTGCAAAGTGAATGGAGTGTTGCCTCACTTTCTAAATGCTGTCCTTTCAGAGAAAATCACTTTCCTTTGAAAGTGCTTAAACTACTTTCAAGCATTCACAAAAAACTCACATGCGTTTCTCTGAAAGAGAAGCAGTCTCTTCCAACACTTCAATTCACTGCACGAAGGGAATGGAGTGTTGCTTCCCTTTCTAAATGCTGTCCTTTCAGAGAAAATCAATTTCCTTTGAAAGTGCCTTAAGCTACTTGCAAGCATTAGGAAGAAACTCACATGCGTTTCTCTGAAAGAGAAGCAGTCTGTTCCAACACTTCAATTCACTGTGTGAAGTGAATGGAGTGTTGCCTCACTTTCTAAATGCTGTCCTTTCAGAGAAAATCACTTTTCTTTGAAAGTGCCTTAAACTACTTTCAAGCATTCATAAAAAACTCACATGCGTTTCTCTGAAAGAGAAGCAGTCTGTTCCAACACTTCAATTCAATGTGCGAAGTGAATGGAATGTTGCTTCACTTTCTAAATGCTGTTCTTTCAGAGAAAATCACTTTCCTTTGAAAGTGCCTTAAGCTACTTGCAAGCATTAGGAAGAAACTCACATGCGTTTCTCTGAAAGAGAAGCAGTCTGTTCCAACATTTCAATTCACTGTGCGAAGTGAATGGAGTGTTGCTTCACTTTCTAAATGCTGTCCTTTCAGAGAAAATCACTTTCCTTTGAAAGTGCCTTAAGCTACTTACAAGCATTAGGAAGAAACTCACATGCGTTTCTCTGAAAGAGAAGCAGTCTGTTCCAACACTTCAATTCACTGTGCGAAGTGAATGGAGTGTTGCCTCACTTTCTAAATGCTGTCCTTTCAGAGAAAATCACTTTCCTTTGATAGTGCCTTAAGCTACTTGCAAGCATTAGGAAGAAACTCACATGCGTTTCTCTGAAAGAGAAGCAGTCTGTTATAACACTTCAATTCACTGTGCGAAGTGAATGGAGTGTTGCCTCACTTTCTAAATGCTGTCCTTTCAGAGAAAATCACTTTCCTTTGAAAGTGCCTTAAGCTACTTACAAGCATTTAACAGAAACTCACATGCCTTTCTCTGAAAGAGAAGCAGTCTGTTCCAGCACTTCAATTCACTGTGCGAAGTGAATGGAGTGTTGCTTCACTTTCTAAATGCTGTCTTTTCAGAGAAAATCACTTTCCTTTGAAAGTGCCATAAGCTACTTGCAAGCATTAGGAAGAAACTCACATGCGTTTCTCTGAAAGAGAAGCAGTCTGTTCCAACACTTCAATTCACTGTGCAAAGTGAATGGAGTGTTGCTTCACTTTCTAAATGCTGTCCTTTCAGAGAAAATCACTTTCCTTTGAAAGTGCCTTAAGCTAATTATAAGCATTCAACAGAAACTCACATGCATTTCTCTGAAAGTGAAGCAGTCTGTTCCAACACTTCAATTCACTGTGCAAAGTGAATGGTGTGTTGCTTCACTTTCTAAATTCTGTCCTTTCAGAGAAAATCACTTTCCTTTGAAAGTGCCTTAAACTACTTTCAAGCATTTAAAAAAAACTCACATTCGTTTCTCTGAAAGAGAAGCAGTCTGTTCCAACACTTCAATTCAATGTGCGAAGTGAATGGAGTGTTGCTTCCCTTTCTAAATGCTGTCCTTTCACAGAAAATCACTTTCCTTTGAAAGTGCCTTAAGCTACTTGCAAGCATTAGGAAGAAACTCACATGCGTTTCTCTGAAAGAGAAGCAGTCTGTTCCAACACTTCAATTCACTGTGCGAAGTGAATGGAGTGTTGCTTCACTTTCTAAATGCTGTCCTTTCAGAGAAAATCACTTTCCTTTAGGAGTGCCTTAAGCAACTTGTAAGCATTCACAAGAAACACTAATGCGTTTCTATGAAAGAGAAGCACTCTGTTCCAACACTTCAATTCACCCTGCGAAGTGAATGGAGTGTTGCTTCACTTTCTAAATGCTGTCCTTTCAGAGAAAATCACTTTCCTTTGAAAGTGCCATAAGCTACTTGCAAGCATTAGGAAGAAACTCACATGCGTTTCTCTGAAAGAGAAGCAGTCTGTTCCAACACTTCAATTCACTGTGCAAAGTGAATGGAGTGTTGCTTCACTTTCTAAATGCTGTCATTTCAGAGAAAATCACTTTCCATTGAAAGTGCCTTAAACTACTTTCAATCATTCACAAAAAACTCACATGCATTTCTCTGAAAGAGAAGCAGTCTGTTCCAAAACTTCAATTCACTGTGCGAAGTGAATGGAGTGTTGCTTCACTTTCTAAATGCTGTCCTTTCAGAGAAAATCCCTTTCCTTTGAATGTGCCTTAAGCTACTTACAAGCATTCAACAGAAACTCACATGCATTTCTCTGAAAGAGAAGCAGTCTGTTCCAACACTTCAATTCACTGTGCGAAGTGAATGGAGTGTTGCTTCACTTTCTAAATGCTGTCCTTTCAGAGAAAATCACTTTCCTTTGAAAGTGCCATAAGCTACTTGCAAGCATTAGGAAGAAACTCACATGCGTTTCTCTGAAAGAGAAGCAGTCTGTTCCAACACTTAAATTCACTGTGCAAAGTGAATGGAGTGTTGCTTCACTTTCTAAATGCTGTCCTTTCAGAGAAAATCACTTTCCTTTGAAAGTGCCTTAAGCTAATTACAAGCATTCAAAGAAACTCACATGCATTTCTCTGAAAGAGAAGCAGTCTGTTCCAACACTTCAATTCACTGTGCAAAGTGAATTGAGTGTTGCTTCACTTTCTAAATTCTGTCCTTTCAGAGAAAATCACTTTCCTTTGAAAGTGCCTTAAACTACTTTCAAGCATTCATAAGAAACTCACATGCGTTTCTCTGAAAGAGAAGCAGTCTGTTCCAACACTTCAATTCACTGTGCAAAGTGAATGGAGTGTTGCTTCACTTTCTAAATTCTGTCCTTTCAGAGAAAATCACTTTCCTTTGAAAGTGCCTTAAACTACTTTCAAGCATTCATAAGAAACTCACATGCGTTTCTCTGAAAGAGAAGCAGTCTGTTCCAACACTTCAGTTCACTGTGCGAAGTGAATGGAGTGTTACTTCACTTTCTAAATGTTGTCCTTTCAGAGAAAATCACTTTCCTTTGATAGTGCCCTAGCTACTTGCAAGCATTAGGAAGAAACTCACATGCATTTCTCTGAAAGAGTAGCAGTCTGTTCCAACACTTCAATTCACTGTGCGAAGTGAATGGAGTGTTGCCTCACTTTCTAAATGCTGTCCTTTCAGAGAAAATCACTTTCCTTTGAAAGTGCCTTAAGCTACTTACAAGCATTAAACAGAAACTCACATGCGTTTCTCTGAAAGAGAAGCAGTCTGTTCCAGCACTTCAATTCACTGTGCGAAGTGAATGGAGTGTTGCTTCACTTTCTAAATGCTGTCCTTTCAGAGAAAATCACTTTCCTTTGAAAGTGCCATAAGCTACTTGCAAGCATTAGGAAGAAACTCACATGCGTTTCTCTGAAAGAGAAGCAGTCTGTTCCAACACTTCAATTCACTGTGCAAAGTGAATGGAGTGTTGCTTCACTTTCTAAATGCTGTCCTTTCAGAGAAAATCACTTTCCTTTGAAAGTGCCTTAAGCTAATTACAAGCATTCAACAGAAACCAACATGCATTTCTCTGACAGAAAAGCAGTCTGTTCCAACACTTCAATTCACTGTGCAAAGTGAATGGTGTGTTGCTTCACTTTCTAAATTCTGTCCTTTCAGAGAAAATCACTTTCCTTTGAAAGTGCCTTAAACTACTTACAAGCATTCAAAAAAAACTCACATGCGTTTCTCTGAATGAGAAGCAGTCTGTTCCAACACTTCAATTCAATGTGCGAAGTGAATGGAGTGTTGCTTCCCTTTCTAAATGCTGTCCTTTCCGAGAAAATCAATTTCCTTTGAAAGTGCCTTAAGCTACTTGCAAGCATTAGGAAGAAACACACATGCGTTTCTCTGAAAGAGAAGCAGTCTGTTCCAACACTTCAATTCACTGTGCGAAGTGAATGGAGTGTTGCTTCACTTTCTAAATGCTGTCCTTTCAGAGAAAATCACTTTCCTTTAGTAGTGCCTTAAGCAACTTGTAAGCATTCACAAGAAACACTAATGCGTTTCTATGAAAGAGAAGCACTCTGTTCCAACACTTCAATTAACCCTGCGAAGTGAATGGAGTGTTGCTTCACTTTCTAAATGCTGTCCTTTCAGAGAAAATCACTTTCCTTTGAAAGTGCCTTAAGCAACTTGCAAGCATTCACAAGAAACACTAATGCGTTTCTATGAAAGAGAAGCACTCTGTTCCAACACTTCAATTCACTGCACGAAATGAATGGAGTGTTTCTTCCCTTTCTAAATGCTGTCCTTTCAGAGAAAATCACTTTCCTTTGAAAGTGCCTTAAGCTACTTACAAGCATTAGGAAGAAACTCACATGCGTTTCTCTGAAAGAGAAGCAGTCTGTTCCAACACTTCAATTCACTGTGCAAAGTGAATGGAGTGTTGCCTCACTTTCTAAATGCTGTCCTTTAAGAGAAAATCACTTTCCTTTGAAAGTGCCTTAAACTACTTTCAAGCATTCACAAAAAACTCATATGCGTTTCTCTGAAAGAGAAGCAGTCTCTTCCAACACTTCAATTCACTGCACGAAGGGAATGGAGTGTTGCTTCCCTTTCTAAATGCTGTCCTTTCAGAGAAAATCAATTTCCTTTGAAAGTGCCTTAAGCTACTTGCAAGCATTAGGAAGAAACTCACATGCGTTTCTCTGAAAGAGAAGCAGTCTGTTTCAACACTTCAATTCACTGTGTGAAGTGAATGGAGTGTTGCCTCACTTTCTAAATGCTGTCCTTTCAGAGAAAATCACTTTACTTTGAAAGTGCCTTAAACTTCTTTCAAGCATTCATAAAAAACTCACATGCGTTTCTCTGAAAGAGAAGCAGTCTGTTCCAACACTTCAATTCAATGTGCGAAGTGAATGGAATGTTGCTTCACTTTCTAAATGCTGTTCTTTCAGAGAAAATCACTTTCCTTTGAAAGTGCCTTAAGCTACTTGCAAGCATTAGGAAGAAACTCACATGCGTTTCTCTGAAAGAGAAGCAGTCTGTTCCAAATTTCAATTCACTGTGCGAAGTGAATGGAGTGTTGCTTCACTTTCTAAATGCTGTCCTTTCAGAGAAAATCTCTTTCCTTTGAAAGTGCCTTAAGCTACTTACAAGCATTAGGAAGAAACTCACATGCGTTTCTCTGAAAGAGAAGCAGTCTGTTCCAACACTTCAATTCACTGTGCGAAGTGAATGGAGTGTTGCCTCACTTTCTAAATTCTGTCCTTTCAGAGAAAATCACTTTCCTTTGATAGTGCCTTAAGCTACTTGCAAGCATTAGGAAGAAACTCACATGCGTTTCTCTGAAAGAGAAGCAGTCTGTTATAACACTTCAATTCACTGTGCGAAGTGAATGGAGTGTTGCCTCACTTTCTAAATGCTGTCCTTTCAGAGAAAATCACTTTCCTTTGAAAGTGCCTTAAGCTAATTATAAGCATTCAACAGAAACTCACATGCATTTCTCTGAAAGTGAAGCAGTCTGTTCCAACACTTCAATTCACTGTGCAAAGTGAATGGTGTGTTGCTTCACTTTCTAAATTCTGTCCTTTCAGAGAAAATCACTTTCCTTTGAAAGTGCCTTAAACTACTTTCAAGCATTTAAAAAAAACTCACATGCGTTTCTCTGAAAGAGAAGCAGTCTGTTCCAACACTTCAATTCAATGTGCGAAGTGAATGGAGTGTTGCTTCCCTTTCTAAATGCTGTCCTTTCACAGAAAATCACTTTCCTTTGAAAGTGCCTTAAGCTACTTGCAAGCATTAGGAAGAAACTCACATGCGTTTCTCTGAAAGAGAAGCAGTCTGTTCCAACACTTCAATTCACTGTGCGAAGTGAATGGAGTGTTGCTTCACTTTCTAAATGCTGTCCTTTCAGAGAAAATCACTTTCCTTTAGGAGTGCCTTAAGCAACTTGTAAGCATTCACAAGAAACACTAATGCGTTTCTATGAAAGAGAAGCACTCTGTTCCAACACTTCAATTCACCCTGCGAAGTGAATGGAGTGTTGCTTCACTTTCTAAATGCTGTCCTTTCAGAGAAAATCACTTTCCTTTGAAATTGCCATAAGCTACTTGCAAGCATTAGGAAGAAACTCACATGCGTTTCTCTGAAAGAGAAGCAGTCTGTTCCAACACTTCAATTCACTGTGCAAAGTGAATGGAGTGTTGCTTCACTTTCTAAATGCTGTCATTTCAGAGAAAATCACTTTCCATTGAAAGTGCCTTAAACTACTTTCAATCATTCACAAAAAACTCACATGCATTTCTCTGAAAGAGAAGCAGTCTGTTCCAAAACTTCAATTCACTGTGCGAAGTGAATGGAGTGTTGCTTCACTTTCTAAATGCTGTCCTTTCAGAGAAAATCCCTTTCCTTTGAATGTGCCTTAAGCTACTTACAAGCATTCAACAGAAACTCACATGCATTTCTCTGAAAGAGAAGCAGTCTGTTCCAACACTTCAATTCACTGTGCGAAGTGAATGGAGTGTTGCTTCACTTTCTAAATGCTGTCCTTTCAGAGAAAATCACTTTCCTTTGAAAGTGCCATAAGCTACTTGCAAGCATTAGGAAGAAACTCACATGCGTTTCTCTGAAAGAGAAGCAGTCTGTTCCAACACTTAAATTCACTGTGCAAAGTGAATGGAGTGTTGCTTCACTTTCTAAATGCTGTCCTTTCAGAGAAAATCACTTTCCTTTGAAAGTGCCTTAAGCTAATTACAAGCATTCAAAGAAACTCACATGCATTTCTCTGAAAGAGAAGCAGTCTGTTCCAACACTTCAATTCACTGTGCAAAGTGAATTGAGTGTTGCTTCACTTTCTAAATTCTGTCCTTTCAGAGAAAATCACTTTCCTTTGAAAGTGCCTTAAACTACTTTCAAGCATTCATAAGAAACTCACATGCGTTTCTCTGAAAGAGAAGCAGTCTGTTCCAACACTTCAATTCACTGTGCAAAGTGAATGGAGTGTTGCTTCACTTTCTAAATTCTGTCCTTTCAGAGAAAATCACTTTCCTTTGAAAGTGCCTTAAACTACTTTCAAGCATTCATAAGAAACTCACATGCGTTTCTCTGAAAGAGAAGCAGTCTGTTCCAACACTTCAGTTCACTGTGCGAAGTGAATGGAGTGTTACTTCACTTTCTAAATGTTGTCCTTTCAGAGAAAATCACTTTCCTTTGATAGTGCCCTAGCTACTTGCAAGCATTAGGAAGAAACTCACATGCATTTCTCTGAAAGAGAAGCAGTCTGTTCCAACACTTCAATTCACTGTGCGAAGTGAATGGAGTGTTGCCTCACTTTCTAAATGCTGTCCTTTCAGAGAAAATCACTTTCCTTTGAAAGTGCCTTAAGCTACTTACAAGCATTAAACAGAAACTCACATGCGTTTCTCTGAAAGAGAAGCAGTCTGTTCCAGCACTTCAATTCACTGTGCGAAGTGAATGGAGTGTTGCTTCACTTTCTAAATGCTGTCCTTTCAGAGAAAATCACTTTCCTTTGAAAGTGCCATAAGCTACTTGCAAGCATTAGGAAGAAACTCACATGCGTTTCTCTGAAAGAGAAGCAGTCTGTTCCAACACTTCAATTCACTGTGCAAAGTGAATGGAGTGTTGCTTCACTTTCTAAATGCTGTCCTTTCAGAGAAAATCACTTTCCTTTGAAAGTGCCTTAAGCTAATTACAAGCATTCAACAGAAACCAACATGCATTTCTCTGACAGAAAAGCAGTCTGTTCCAACACTTCAATTCACTGTGCAAAGTGAATGGTGTGTTGCTTCACTTTCTAAATTCTGTCCTTTCAGAGAAAATCACTTTCCTTTGAAAGTGCCTTAAACTACTTACAAGCATTCAAAAAAAACTCACATGCGTTTCTCTGAATGAGAAGCAGTCTGTTCCAACACTTCAATTCAATGTGCGAAGTGAATGGAGTGTTGCTTCCCTTTCTAAATGCTGTCCTTTCCGAGAAAATCAATTTCCTTTGAAAGTGCCTTAAGCTACTTGCAAGCATTAGGAAGAAACACACATGCGTTTCTCTGAAAGAGAAGCAGTCTGTTCCAACACTTCAATTCACTGTGCGAAGTGAATGGAGTGTTGCTTCACTTTCTAAATGCTGTCCTTTCAGAGAAAATCACTTTCCTTTAGTAGTGCCTTAAGCAACTTGTAAGCATTCACAAGAAACACTAATGCGTTTCTATGAAAGAGAAGCACTCTGTTCCAACACTTCAATTCACCCTGCGAAGTGAATGGAGTGTTGCTTCACTTTCTAAATGCTGTCCTTTCAGAGAAAATCACTTTCCTTTGAAAGTGCCTTAAGCAACTTGCAAGCATTCACAAGAAACACTAATGCGTTTCTATGAAAGAGAAGCACTCTGTTCCAACACTTCAATTCACTGCACGAAATGAATGGAGTGTTTCTTCCCTTTCTAAATGCTGTCCTTTCAGAGAAAATCACTTTCCTTTGAAAGTGCCTTAAGCTACTTACAAGCATTAGGAAGAAACTCACATGCGTTTCTCTGAAAGAGAAGCAGTCTGTTCCAACACTTCAATTCACTGTGCAAAGTGAATGGAGTGTTGCCTCACTTTCTAAATGCTGTCCTTTAAGAGAAAATCACTTTCCTTTGAAAGTGCCTTAAACTACTTTCAAGCATTCACAAAAAACTCATATGCGTTTCTCTGAAAGAGAAGCAGTCTCTTCCAACACTTCAATTCACTGCACGAAGGGAATGGAGTGTTGCTTCCCTTTCTAAATGCTGTCCTTTCAGAGAAAATCAATTTCCTTTGAAAGTGCCTTAAGCTACTTGCAAGCATTAGGAAGAAACTCACATGCGTTTCTCTGAAAGAGAAGCAGTCTGTTTCAACACTTCAATTCACTGTGTGAAGTGAATGGAGTGTTGCCTCACTTTCTAAATGCTGTCCTTTCAGAGAAAATCACTTTACTTTGAAAGTGCCTTAAACTTCTTTCAAGCATTCATAAAAAACTCACATGCGTTTCTCTGAAAGAGAAGCAGTCTGTTCCAACACTTCAATTCAATGTGCGAAGTGAATGGAATGTTGCTTCACTTTCTAAATGCTGTTCTTTCAGAGAAAATCACTTTCCTTTGAAAGTGCCTTAAGCTACTTGCAAGCATTAGGAAGAAACTCACATGCGTTTCTCTGAAAGAGAAGCAGTCTGTTCCAAATTTCAATTCACTGTGCGAAGTGAATGGAGTGTTGCTTCACTTTCTAAATGCTGTCCTTTCAGAGAAAATCTCTTTCCTTTGAAAGTGCCTTAAGCTACTTACAAGCATTAGGAAGAAACTCACATGCGTTTCTCTGAAAGAGAAGCAGTCTGTTCCAACACTTCAATTCACTGTGCGAAGTGAATGGAGTGTTGCCTCACTTTCTAAATGCTGTCCTTTCAGAGAAAATCACTTTCCTTTGATAGTGCCTTAAGCTACTTGCAAGCATTAGGAAGAAACTCACATGCGTTTCTCTGAAAGAGAAGCAGTCTGTTATAACACTTCAATTCACTGTGCGAAGTGAATGGAGTGTTGCCTCACTTTCTAAATGCTGTCCTTTCAGAGAAAATCACTTTCCTTTGAAAGTGCCTTAAGCTAATTATAAGCATTCAACAGAAACTCACATGCATTTCTCTGAAAGAGAAGCAGTCTGTTCCAACACTTCAATTCACTGTGCAAAGTGAATGGTGTGTTGCTTCACTTTCTAAATTCTGTCCTTTCAGAGAAAATCACTTTCCTTTGAAAGTGCCTTAAACTACTTTCAAGCATTTAAAAAAAACTCACATGCGTTTCTCTGAAAGAGAAGCAGTCTGTTCCAACACTTCAATTCAATGTGCGAAGTGAATGGAGTGTTGCTTCCCTTTCTAAATGCTGTCCTTTCACAGAAAATCACTTTGCTTTGAAAGTGCCTTAAGCTACTTGCAAGCATTAGGAAGAAACTCACATGCGTTTCTCTGAAAGAGAAGCAGTCTGTTCCAACACTTCAATTCACTGTGCGAAGTGAATGGAGTGTTGCTTCACTTTCTAAATGCTGTCCTTTCAGAGAAAATCACTTTCCTTTAGGAGTGCCTTAAGCAACTTGTAAGCATTCACAAGAAACACTAATGCGTTTCTATGAAAGAGAAGCACTCTGTTCCAACACTTCAATTCACCCTGCGAAGTGAATGGAGTGTTGCTTCACTTTCTAAATGCTGTCCTTTCAGAGAAAATCACTTTCCTTTGAAAGTGCCTTAAGCAACTTGCAAGCATTCACAAGAAACACTAATGCGTTTCTATGAAAGAGAAGCACTCTGTTCCACACTTCAATTCACTGCACGAAAGGAATGGAGTGTTTCTTCCCTTTCTAAATGCTGTCCTTTCAGAGAAAATCACTTTCCTTTGAAAGTGCCTTAAGCTACTTACAAGCATTCACCAGAAACTCACATGCATTTCTCTGAAAGAGAAGCAGTCTGTTCCAATACATCAATTCACTGTGCGAAGTGAATGGAGTGTTGCTTCACTTTCTAAATGCTGTCCTTTCAGAGAAAATCACTTTCCTTTGAAAGTGCCATGAGCTACTTGCAAGCATTAGGAAGAAACTCACATGCTTTTCTCTGAAAGAGAAGCAATCTGTTCCAACACTTCAATTCACTGTGCAAAGTGAATGGAGTGTTGCTTCACTTTCTAAATGCTGTCCTTTCAGAGAAAATCACTTTCCTTTGAAAGTGCCTTAAGCAACTTTTAAGCATTCACAAGAAAAACTAATGCGTTTCTATGAAAGAGTACCACTCGGTTCCAACACTTCAATTCACTGCACGAAGGGAATGGAGTGTTACTTCCCTTTCTAAATGCTGTCTTTTCAGAGAAAATCACTTTCCTTTGAAAGTGCCTTAAGCTACTTACAAGCATTCACCAGAAACTCACATGCGTTTCTCTGAAAGAGAAGCAGTCTGTTCCAATACTTCAATTCACTGTGCGAAGTGAATGGAGTGTTGCTTCACTTTCTAAATGCTGTCCTTTCAGAGAAAATCACTTTCCTTTGATAGTGCCTTAAGCTACTTGCAAGCATTAGGAAGAAACTCACATGCGTTTCTCTGAAAGAGAAGCAGTCTGTTCCAACACTTCAATTCACTGTGTGAAGCGAATGGAGTGTTGCCTCACTTTCTAAATGCTGTCCTTTCAGAGAAAAGAGAAAATCACTTTCCTTTGATAGTGCCTTAAGCTACTTGCAAGCATTAGGAAGAAACTCACATGCGTTTCTCTGAAAGAGAAGCAGTCTGTTCCAACAATTCAATTCACTTTGTGAAGTGAATGGAGTGTTGCCTCACTTTCTAAATGCTTTCCTTTCAGAGAAAATCACTTTCCTTTGAAAGTGCCTTAAGCTACTTACAAGCATTTAACAGAAACTCACATGCGTTTCTCTGAAAGAGAAGCAGTCTGTTCCAACACTTCAATTCACTGTGCAAAGTGAATGGAGTGTTGCTTCACTTTCTAAATGCTGTTCTTTCAGAGAAAATCACTTTCCTTTGAAAGTGCCTTAAGCTACTTGCAAGCATTAGGAAGAAACTCACATGCGTTTCTCTGAAAGAGAAGCAGTCTGTTCCAACACTTCAATTCACTGTGCGAAGTGAATGGAGTGTTGCTTCACTTTCTAAATGCTGTCCTTTCAGAGAAAATCACTTTCCTTTGAAAGTGCCTTAAGCAACTTTTAAGCATTCACAAGAAATACTAATGCGTTTCTATGAAAGAGTACCACTCGGTTCCAACACTTCAATTCACTGCACGAAGGGAATGGAGTGTTGCTTCCCTTTCTAAATGCTGTCTTTTCAGAGAAAATCACTTTCCTTTGAAAGTGCCTTAAGCTACTTACAAGCATTCACCAGAAACTCACATGCGTTTCTCTGAAAGAGAAGCAGTCTGTTCCAATACTTCAATTCACTGTGCGAAGTGAATGGAGTGTTGCTTCACTTTCTAAATGCTGTCCTTTCAGAGAAAATCACTTTCCTTTGAAAGTGCCATAAGCTACTTGCAAGCATTAGGAAGAAACTCACATGCGTTTCTCTGAAAGAGAAGCAGTCTGTTTCAACACTTCAATTCACTGTGCAATGTGAATGGAGTGTTGCTTCACTTTCTAAATGCTGTCCTTTCAGAGAAAATCACTTTCCCTTGAAAGTGCCTTAAGCTAATTACAGGCATTAGGAAGAAACTCACATGCGTTTCTCTGAAAGAGAAGCAGTCTGTTCCAACATTTCAATTCACTGTGCGAAGTGAATGGAGTGTTGCTTCACTTTCTAAATGCTGTCCTTTCAGAGAAAATCACTTTCCTTTGAAAGTGCCATAAGCTACTTGCAAGCATTAGGAAGAAACTCACATGCGTTTCTCTGAAAGAGAAGCAGTCTGTTCCAGCACTTCAATTCACTGTGCAAAGTGAATGGAGTGTTGCTTCACTTTCTAAATGCTGTCATTTCAGAGAAAATCACTTTCCATTGAAAGTGCCTTAAACTACTTTCAAGCATTCACAAAAAACTCACATGCATTTCTCTGAAAGAGAAGCAGTCTGTTCCAAAACTTCAATTCACTGTGCGAAGTGAATGGAGTGTTGCTTCACTTTCTAAATTCTGTCCTTTCAGAGAAAATCACTTTCCTTTGAAAGTGCCTTAAGCTAATTACAAGCATTCAACAGAAACTCACATGCATTTCTCTGAAAGAAAAGCAGTCTGTTCCAACACTTCAATTCACTGTGCAAAGTGAATGGAGTGTTGCTTCACTTTCTAAATTCTGTCCTTTCAGAGAAAATCACTTTCCTTTGAAAGTGCCTTAAACTACTTTCAAGCATTCAAAAAAAACTCACATGCATTTCTCTGAATGAGAAGCAGTCTGTTCCAACACTTCAATTCAATGTGCGAAGTGAATGGAGTGTTGCTTCCCTTTCTAAATGCTGTCCTTTCAGAGAAAATCAATTTCCTTTGAAAGTGCCTTAAGCTACTTGCAAGCATTAGGAAGAAACACACATGCGTTTCTCTGAAAGAGAAGCAGTATGTTCCAACACTTCAATTCACTGTGCGAAGTGAATGGAGTGTTGCTTCACTTTCTAAATGCTGTCCTTTCAGAGAAAATCACTTTCCTTTGAAAGTGCCTTAAGCAACATTTAAGCATTCACAAGAAACACTAATGCGTTTCTATGAAAGAGTAGCACTCTGTTCCAACACTTCAATTCACTGCACGAAGGGAATGGAGTGTTGCTTCCCTTTCTAAATGCTGTCCTTTCAGAGAAAATCACTTTCCTTTGAAAGTGCCTTAAGCTAATTACAAGCGGTCAACAGAAACTCACATGCATTTCTCTGAAAGAAAAGCAGTCTGTTCCAACACTTCAATTCACTGTGCAAAGTGAATGGAGTGTTGCCTCACTTTCTAAATGCTGTCCTTTAAGAGAAAATCACTTTCCTTTGAAAGTGCCTTAAACTACTTTCAAGCATTCACAAAAAACTCATATGCGTTTCTCTGAAAGAGAAGCAGTCTCTTCCAACACTTCAATTCACTGCACGAAGGGAATGGAGTGTTGCTTCCCTTTCTAAATGCTGTCCTTTCAGAGAAAATCAATTTCCTTTGAAAGTGCCTTAAGCTACTTGCAAGCATTAGGAAGAAACTCACATGCGTTTCTCTGAAAGAGAAGCAGTCTGTTTCAACACTTCAATTCACTGTGTGAAGTGAATGGAGTGTTGCCTCACTTTCTAAATGCTGTCCTTTCAGAGAAAATCACTTTACTTTGAAAGTGCCTTAAACTTCTTTCAAGCATTCATAAAAAACTCACATGCGTTTCTCTGAAAGAGAAGCAGTCTGTTCCAACACTTCAATTCAATGTGCGAAGTGAATGGAATGTTGCTTCACTTTCTAAATGCTGTTCTTTCAGAGAAAATCACTTTCCTTTGAAAGTGCCTTAAGCTACTTGCAAGCATTAGGAAGAAACTCACATGCGTTTCTCTGAAAGAGAAGCAGTCTGTTCCAATACATCAATTCACTGTGCGAAGTGAATGGAGTGTTGCTTCACTTTCTAAATGCTGTCCTTTCAGAGAAAATCACTTTCCTTTGAAAGTGCCATGAGCTACTTGCAAGCATTAGGAAGAAACTCACATGCTTTTCTCTGAAAGAGAAGCAATCTGTTCCAACACTTCAATTCACTGTGCAAAGTGAATGGAGTGTTGCTTCACTTTCTAAATGCTGTCCTTTCAGAGAAAATCACTTTCCTTTGAAAGTGCCTTAAGCAACTTTTAAGCATTCACAAGAAACACTAATGCGTTTCTATGAAAGAGTACCACTCGGTTCCAACACTTCAATTCACTGCACGAAGGGAATGGAGTGTTGCTTCCCTTTCTAAATGCTGTCTTTTCAGAGAAAATCACTTTCCTTTGAAAGTGCCTTAAGCTACTTACAAGCATTCACCAGAAACTCACATGCGTTTCTCTGAAAGAGAAGCAGTCTGTTCCAATACTTCAATTCACTGTGCGAAGTGAATGGAGTGTTGCTTCACTTTCTAAATGCTGTCCTTTCAGAGAAAATCACTTTCCTTTGATAGTGCCTTAAGCTACTTGCAAGCATTAGGAAGAAACTCACATGCGTTTCTCTGAAAGAGAAGCAGTCTGTTCCAACACTTCAATTCACTGTGTGAAGCGAATGGAGTGTTGCCTCACTTTCTAAATGCTGTCCTTTCAGAGAAAAGAGAAAATCACTTTCCTTTGATAGTGCCTTAAGCTACTTGCAAGCATTAGGAAGAAACTCACATGCGTTTCTCTGAAAGAGAAGCAGTCTGTTCCAACACTTCAATTCACTTTGTGAAGTGAATGGAGTGTTGCCTCACTTTCTAAATGCTTTCCTTTCAGAGAAAATCACTTTCCTTTGAAAGTGCCTTAAGCTACTTACAAGCATTTAACAGAAACTCACATGCGTTTCTCTGAAAGAGAAGCAGTCTGTTCCAACACTTCAATTCACTGTGCAAAGTGAATGGAGTGTTGCTTCACTTTCTAAATGCTGTTCTTTCAGAGAAAATCACTTTCCTTTGAAAGTGCCTTAAGCTACTTGCAAGCATTAGGAAGAAACTCACATGCGTTTCTCTGAAAGAGAAGCAGTCTGTTCCAACACTTCAATTCACTGTGCGAAGTGAATGGAGTGTTGCTTCACTTTCTAAATGCTGTCCTTTCAGAGAAAATCACTTTCCTTTGAAAGTGCCTTAAGCAACTTTTAAGCATTCACAAGAAACACTAATGCGTTTCTATGAAAGAGTACCACTCGGTTCCAACACTTCAATTCACTGCACGAAGGGAATGGAGTGTTGCTTCCCTTTCTAAATGCTGTCTTTTCAGAGAAAATCACTTTCCTTTGAAAGTGCCTTAAGCTACTTACAAGCATTCACCAGAAACTCACATGCGTTTCTCTGAAAGAGAAGCAGTCTGTTCCAATACTTCAATTCACTGTGCGAAGTGAATGGAGTGTTGCTTCACTTTCTAAATGCTGTCCTTTCAGAGAAAATCACTTTCCTTTGAAAGTGCCATAAGCTACTTGCAAGCATTAGGAAGAAACTCACATGCGTTTCTCTGAAAGAGAAGCAGTCTGTTTCAACACTTCAATTCACTGTGCAATGTGAATGGAGTGTTGCTTCACTTTCTAAATGCTGTCCTTTCAGAGAAAATCACTTTCCTTTGAAAGTGCCTTAAGCTAATTACAAGCATTAGGAAGAAACTCACATGCGTTTCTCTGAAAGAGAAGCAGTCTGTTCCAACATTTCAATTCACTGTGCGAAGTGAATGGAGTGTTGCTTCACTTTCTAAATGCTGTCCTTTCAGAGAAAATCACTTTCCTTTGAAAGTGCCATAAGCTACTTGCAAGCATTAGGAAGAAACTCACATGCGTTTCTCTGAAAGAGAAGCAGTCTGTTCCAGCACTTCAATTCACTGTGCAAAGTGAATGGAGTGTTGCTTCACTTTCTAAATGCTGTCATTTCAGAGAAAATCACTTTCCATTGAAAGTGCCTTAAACTACTTTCAAGCATTCACAAAAAACTCACATGCATTTCTCTGAAAGAGAAGCAGTCTGTTCCAAAACTTCAATTCACTGTGCGAAGTGAATGGAGTGTTGCTTCACTTTCTAAATTCTGTCCTTTCAGAGAAAATCACTTTCCTTTGAAAGTGCCTTAAGCTAATTACAAGCATTCAACAGAAACTCACATGCATTTCTCTGAAAGAAAAGCAGTCTGTTCCAACACTTCAATTCACTGTGCAAAGTGAATGGAGTGTTGCTTCACTTTCTAAATTCTGTCCTTTCAGAGAAAATCACTTTCCTTTGAAAGTGCCTTAAACTACTTTCAAGCATTCAAAAAAAACTCACATGCATTTCTCTGAATGAGAAGCAGTCTGTTCCAACACTTCAATTCAATGTGCGAAGTGAATGGAGTGTTGCTTCCCTTTCTAAATGCTGTCCTTTCAGAGAAAATCAATTTCCTTTGAAAGTGCCTTAAGCTACTTGCAAGCATTAGGAAGAAACACACATGCGTTTCTCTGAAAGAGAAGCAGTATGTTCCAACACTTCAATTCACTGTGCGAAGTGAATGGAGTGTTGCTTCACTTTCTAAATGCTGTCCTTTCAGAGAAAATCACTTTCCTTTGAAAGTGCCTTAAGCAACATTTAAGCATTCACAAGAAACACTAATGCGTTTCTATGAAAGAGTAGCACTCTGTTCCAACACTTCAATTCACTGCACGAAGGGAATGGAGTGTTGCTTCCCTTTCTAAATGCTGTCCTTTCAGAGAAAATCACTTTCCTTTGAAAGTGCCTTAAGCTAATTACAAGCGGTCAACAGAAACTCACATGCATTTCTCTGAAAGAAAAGCAGTCTGTTCCAACACTTCAATTCACTGTGCAAAGTGAATGGAGTGTTGCCTCACTTTCTAAATGCTGTCCTTTAAGAGAAAATCACTTTCCTTTGAAAGTGCCTTAAACTACTTTCAAGCATTCACAAAAAACTCATATGCGTTTCTCTGAAAGAGAAGCAGTCTCTTCCAACACTTCAATTCACTGCACGAAGGGAATGGAGTGTTGCTTCCCTTTCTAAATGCTGTCCTTTCAGAGAAAAACAATTTCCTTTGAAAGTGCCTTAAGCTACTTGCAAGCATTAGGAAGAAACTCACATGCGTTTCTCTGAAAGAGAAGCAGTCTGTTTCAACACTTCAATTCACTGTGTGAAGTGAATGGAGTGTTGCCTCACTTTCTAAATGCTGTCCTTTCAGAGAAAATCACTTTACTTTGAAAGTGCCTTAAACTTCTTTCAAGCATTCATAAAAAACTCACATGCGTTTCTCTGAAAGAGAAGCAGTCTGTTCCAACACTTCAATTCAATGTGCGAAGTGAATGGAATGTTGCTTCACTTTCTAAATGCTGTTCTTTCAGAGAAAATCACTTTCCTTTGAAAGTGCCTTAAGCTACTTGCAAGCATTAGGAAGAAACTCACATGCGTTTCTATGAAAGAGAAGCAGTCTGTTCCAAATTTCAATTCACTGTGCGAAGTGAATGGAGTGTTGCTTCACTTTCTAAATGCTGTCCTTTCAGAGAAAATCTCTTTCCTTTGAAAGTGCCTTAAGCTACTTACAAGCATTAGGAAGAAACTCACATGCGTTTCTCTGAAAGAGAAGCAGTCTGTTCCAACACTTCAATTCACTGTGCGAAGTGAATGGAGTGTTGCCTCACTTTCTAAATGCTGTCCTTTCAGAGAAAATCACTTTCCTTTGATAGTGCCTTAAGCTACTTGCAAGCATTAGGAAGAAACTCACATGCGTTTCTCTGAAAGAGAAGCAGTCTGTTATAACACTTCAATTCACTGTGCGAAGTGAATGGAGTGTTGCCTCACTTTCTAAATGCTGTCCTTTCAGAGAAAATCACTTTCCTTTGAAAGTGCCTTAAGCTACTTACAAGCATTTAACAGAAACTCACATGCCTTTCTCTGAAAGAGAAGCAGTCTGTTCCAGCACTTCAATTCACTGTGCGAAGTGAATGGAGTGTTGCTTCACTTTCTAAATGCTGTCTTTTCAGAGAAAATCACTTTCCTTTGAAAGTGCCATAAGGTACTTGCAAGCATTAGGAAGAAACTCACATGCGTTTCTCTGAAAGAGAAGCAGTCTGTTCCAACACTTCAATTCACTGTGCAAAGTGAATGGAGTGTTGCTTCACTTTCTAAATGCTGTCCTTTCAGAGAAAATCACTTTCCTTTGAAAGTGCCTTAAGCTAATTATAAGCATTCAACAGAAACTCACATGCATTTCTCTGAAAGAGAAGCAGTCTGTTCCAACACTTCAATTCACTGTGCAAAGTGAATGGTGTGTTGCTTCACTTTCTAAATTCTGTCCTTTCAGAGAAAATCACTTTCCTTTGAAAGTGCCTTAAACTACTTTCAAGCATTTAAAAAAAACTCACATGCGTTTCTCTGAAAGAGAAGCAGTCTGTTCCAACACTTCAATTCAATGTGCGAAGTGAATGGAGTGTTGCTTCCCTTTCTAAATGCTGTCCTTTCACAGAAAATCACTTTCCTTTGAAAGTGCCTTAAGCTACTTGCAAGCATTAGGAAGAAACTCACATGCGTTTCTCTGAAAGAGAAGCAGTCTGTTCCAACACTTCAATTCACTGTGCGAAGTGAATGGAGTGTTGCTTCACTTTCTAAATGCTGTCCTTTCAGAGAAAATCACTTTCCTTTAGGAGTGCCTTAAGCAACTTGTAAGCATTCACAAGAAACACTAATGCGTTTCTATGAAAGAGAAGCACTCTGTTCCAACACTTCAATTCACCCTGCGAAGTGAATGGAGTGTTGCTTCACTTTCTAAATGCTGTCCTTTCAGAGAAAATCACTTTCCTTTGAAAGTGCCTTAAGCAACTTTTAAGCATTCACAAGAAACACTAATGCGTTTCTATGAAAGAGTACCACTCGGTTCCAACACTTCAATTCACTGTGCGAAGTGAATGGAGTGGTGCTTCACTTTCTAAATGCTGTCCTTTCAGAGAAAATCACTTTCCTTTGATAGTGCCTTAAGCTACTTGCAAGCATTAGGAAGAAACTCACATGCATTTCTCTGAAAGAGAAGCAGTCTGTTCCAACACTTCAATTCACTGTGTGAAGCGAATGGAGTGTTGCCTCACTTTCTAAATGCTGTCCTTTCAGAGAAAAGAGAAAATCACTTTCCTTTGATAGTGCCTTAAGCTACTTGCAAGCATTAGGAAGAAACTCACATGCGTTTCTCTGAAAGAGAAGCAGTCTGTTCCAACACTTCAATTCACTTTGTGAAGTGAATGGAGTGTTGCCTCACTTTCTAAATGCTTTCCTTTCAGAGAAAATCACTTTCCTTTGAAAGTGCCTTAAGCTACTTACAAGCATTTAACAGAAACTCACATGCGTTTCTCTGAAAGAGAAGCAGTCTGTTCCAACACTTCAATTCACTGTGCAAAGTGAATGGAGTGTTGCTTCACTTTCTAAATGCTGTTCTTTCAGAGAAAATCACTTTCCTTTGAAAGTGCCTTAAGCTACTTGCAAGCATTAGGAAGAAACTCACATGCGTTTCTCTGAAAGAGAAGCAGTCTGTTCCAACACTTCAATTCACTGTGCGAAGTGAATGGAGTGTTGCTTCACTTTCTAAATGCTGTCCTTTCAGAGAAAATCACTTTCCTTTGAAAGTGCCTTAAGCAACTTTTAAGCATTCACAAGAAACACTAATGCGTTTCTATGAAAGAGTACCACTCGGTTCCAACACTTCAATTCACTGCACGAAGGGAATGGAGTGTTGCTTCCCTTTCTAAATGCTGTCTTTTCAGAGAAAATCACTTTCCTTTGAAAGTGCCTTAAACTACTTACAAGCATTCACCAGAAACTCACATGCGTTTCTCTGAAAGAGAAGCAGTCTGTTCCAATACTTCAATTCACTGTGCGAAGTGAATGGAGTGTTGCTTCACTTTCTAAATGCTGTCCTTTCAGAGAAAATCACTTTCCTTTGAAAGTGCCATAAGCTACTTGCAAGCATTAGGAAGAAACTCACATGCGTTTCTCTGAAAGAGAAGCAGTCTGTTTCAACACTTCAATTCACTGTGCAATGTGAATGGAGTGTTGCTTCACTTTCTAAATGCTGTCCTTTCAGAGAAAATCACTTTCCTTTGAAAGTGCCTTAAGCTAATTACAAGCATTAGGAAGAAACTCACATGCGTTTCTCTGAAAGAGAAGCAGTCTGTTCCAACATTTCAATTCACTGTGCGAAGTGAATGGAGTGTTGCTTCACTTTCTAAATGCTGTCCTTTCAGAGAAAATCACTTTCCTTTGAAAGTGCCATAAGCTACTTGCAAGCATTAGGAAGAAACTCACATGCGTTTCTCTGAAAGAGAAGCAGTCTGTTCCAGCACTTCAATTCACTGTGCAAAGTGAATGGAGTGTTGCTTCACTTTCTAAATGCTGTCATTTCAGAGAAAATCACTTTCCATTGAAAGTGCCTTAAACTACTTTCAAGCATTCACAAAAAACTCACATGCATTTCTCTGAAAGAGAAGCAGTCTGTTCCAAAACTTCAATTCACTGTGCGAAGTGAATGGAGTGTTGCTTCACTTTCTAAATTCTGTCCTTTCAGAGAAAATCACTTTCCTTTGAAAGTGCCTTAAGCTAATTACAAGCATTCAACAGAAACTCACATGCATTTCTCTGAAAGAAAAGCAGTCTGTTCCAACACTTCAATTCACTGTGCAAAGTGAATGGAGTGTTGCTTCACTTTCTAAATTCTGTCCTTTCAGAGAAAATCACTTTCCTTTGAAAGTGCCTTAAACTACTTTCAAGCATTCAAAAAAAACTCACATGCGTTTCTCTGAATGAGAAGCAGTCTGTTCCAACACTTCAATTCAATGTGCGAAGTGAATGGAGTGTTGCTTCCCTTTCTAAATGCTGTCCTTTCAGAGAAAATCAATTTCCTTTGAAAGTGCCTTAAGCTACTTGCAAGCATTAGGAAGAAACACACATGCGTTTCTCTGAAAGAGAAGCAGTATGTTCCAACACTTCAATTCACTGTGCGAAGTGAATGGAGTGTTGCTTCACTTTCTAAATGCTGTCCTTTCAGAGAAAATCACTTTCCTTTGAAAGTGCCTTAAGCAACATTTAAGCATTCACAAGAAACACTAATGCGTTTCTATGAAAGAGTAGCACTCTGTTCCAACACTTCAATTCACTGCACGAAGGGAATGGAGTGTTGCTTCCCTTTCTAAATGCTGTCCTTTCAGAGAAAATCACTTTCCTTTGAAAGTGCCTTAAGCTAATTACAAGCGGTCAACAGAAACTCACATGCATTTCTCTGAAAGAAAAGCAGTCTGTTCCAACACTTCAATTCACTGTGCAAAGTGAATGGAGTGTTGCTTCACTTTCTAAATGCTGTCCTTTCAGAGAAAATCACTTTCTTTTGAAAGTGCCTTAAGCAACTTGCAAGCATTCACAAGAAACACTAATGCGTTTCTATGAAAGAGAAGCACTCTGTTCCAACACTTCAATTCACTGTGCGAAGTGAATGGAGTGTTGCTTCACTTTCTAAATTCTGTCCTTTCAGAGAAAATCACTTTCCTTTGAAAGTGCCTTAAACTACTTTCAAGCATTCACAAAAAACTCACATGCATTTCTCTGAAAGAGAAGCAGTCTGTTCCAACACTTCAATTCACTGTGCAAAGTGAATTAAGTGTTGCTTCACTTTCTAAAAGCTGTCCTTTCAGAGAAAATCACTTTCCTTTGAAAGTGCCTTAAGCTACTTGCAAGCATTAGGAAGAAACTCACATGCGTTTCTCTGAAAGAGAAGCAGTCTGTTCCAACACTTCAATTCACTGTGCGAAGTGAATGGAGTGTTGCTTCACTTTCTAAATGCTGTCCTTTCAGAGAAAATCACTTTCCTTTGAAAGTGCCTTAAGCTACTTACAAGCATTCAACAGAAACTCACATGCATTTCTCTGAAAGAGAAGCAATCTGTTCCAACACTTCAATTCACTGTGCGAAGTGAATGGAGTGTTGCTTCACTTTCTAAATTCTGTCCTTTCAGAGAAAATAACTTTCCTTTGAAAGTGCCTTAAACTACTTTCAAGCATTCACAAAAAAACTCACATGCGTTTCTCTGAAAGAGTAGCAGTCTGTTCCAACACTTCAATTCACTGTGCGAAGTGAATGGAGTGTTGCTTCACATTCTAAATGCTGTCCTTTCAGAGAAAATCACTTTCCTTTGAAAGTGCCTTAAGCAACTTGCAAGCATTCACAAGAAACACTAATGCATTTCTATGAAAGAGAAGCACTCTGTTCCAACACTTCAATTCACTGCACGAAGGGAATGGAGTGTTGCTTCACTTTCTAAATGCTGTCCTTTCAGAGAAAATCACTTTCCTTTGAAAGTGCCTTAAGCTACTCTCAAGCATTGACCAGAAACTCACATGCGTTTCTCTGAAAGAGAAGCAGTCTGTTCCAACACTTCAATTCACTGTGCGAAGTGAATGGAGTGTTGCTTCACTTTCTAAATGCTGTCCTTTCAGAGAAAATCACTTTCTTTGAATGTGCCTTAAGCTAATTACAAGCATTCAACAGAAACTCACATGCATTTCTCTGAAAGAGAAGCAGTCTGTTCCAACACTTCAATTCACTGTGCAAAGTGAATGGAGTGTTGCTTCACTTTCTAAATGCTGTCCTTTCAGAGAAAATCACTTTCCTTTGAAAGTGCCTTAAACTACTTTCAAGCATTCACAAAAAACTCACATGCGTTTCTCTGAAAGAGAAGCAGTCTGTTTCAACACTTCAATTCACTGTGCAAAGTGAATGGAGTGTTGCTTCACTTTCTAAATGGTGTCATTTCAGAGAAAATCACTTTCCTTTGAAAGTGCCTTAAGCAACTTGCAAGCATTCACAAGAAACACTAATGCGTTTCTATGAAAGAGTAGCACTCTGTTCCAACACTTCAATTCACTGCACGAAGGGAATGGAGTGTTGCTTCCCTTTCTAAATGCTGTCCTTTCAGAGAAAATCACTTTCCTTTGAAAGTGCCTTAAGCTACTTACAAGCATTCACCAGAAACTCACATGCGTTTCTCTGAAATAGAAGCAGTCTGTTCCAATACTTCAATTCACTGTGCGAAGTGAATGGAGTGTTGCTTCACTTTCTAAATGCTGTTCTTTCAGAGAAAATCACTTTCCTTTGAAAGTGCCTTAAGCTACTTGCAAGCATTAGGAAGAAACTCACATGCATTTCTCTGAAAGAGAAGCAGTCTGTTCCAACATTTCAATTCACTGTGCGAAGTGAATGGAGTGTTGCTTCACTTTCTAAATGCTTTCCTTTCAGAGAAAATCACTTTCCTTTGAAAATGCCTTAAGCTACTTTCAAGCATTCACAAAAAACTCACATGCATTTCTCAGAAAGAGAAGCAGTCTGTTCCAAAACTTCAATTCACTGTGCGAAGTGAATGGAGTGTTGCTTCACTTTCTAAATGCTGTCCTTTCAGAGAAAATCCCTTTCCTTTGAATGTGCCTTAAGCTACTTACAAGCATTCAACAGAAACTCACATGCATTTCTCTGAAAGAGAAGCAGTCTGTTCCAACACTTCAATTCACTGTGCGAAGTGAATGGAGTGTTGCTTCACTTTCTAAATGCTGTCCTTTCAGAGAAAATCACTTTCCTTTGAAAGTGCCATAAGCTACTTGCAAGCATTAGGAAGAAACTCACATGCATTTCTCTGAAAGAGAAGCAGTCTGTTCCAACACTTCAATTCACTGTGCAAAGTGAAAGGAGTGCTGCTTCACTTTCTAAATGCTGTCCTTTCAGAGAAAATCACTTTCCTTTGAAAGTGCCTTAAGTTACTTACAAGCATTTAACAGAAACTCACATGCGTTTCTCTGAAAGAGAAGCAGTCTGTTCCAGCACTTCAATTCACTGTGCAAAGTGAATGGAGTGTTGCTTCACTTTCTAAATGCTGTCCTTTCAGAGAAAATCACTTTCCTTTGAAAGTGCCTTAAGTTACTTACAAGCATTTAACAGAAACTCACATGCGTTTCTCTGAAAGAGAAGCAGTCTGTTCCAGCACTTCAATTCACTGTGCAAAGTGAATGGAGTGTTGCTTCACTTTCTAAATGCTGTCCTTTCAGAGAAAATCCCTATCCTTTAAAAGTGCCTTAAGCTAATTACAAGCATTCAACAGAAATTCACATGCATTTCTCTGAAAGAGAAGCAGTCTGTTCCAACACTTCAATTCAATGTGCGAAGTGAATGGAGTGTTGCTTCCCTTTCTAAATGCTGTCCTTTCAGAGAAAATCACTTTCCTTTGAAAGTGCCTTAAGCTACTTGCAAGCATTAGGAAGAAACTCACATGCGTTTCTCTGAAAGAGAAGCAGTCTGTTCCAACACTTCAATTCACTGTGTGAAGTGAATGGAGTGTTGCCTCACTTTCTAAATGCTGTCCTTTCAGAGAAAATCACTTTCCTTTGAAAGTGCCTTAAGCTACTTACAAGCATTTAACAGAAACTCACATGCGTTTCTCTGAAAGAGAAGCAGTCTGTTCCAACACTTCAATTCACTGTGCAAAGTGAATGGAGTGTTGCTTCACTTTCTAAATGCTGTTCTTTCAGAGAAAATCACTTTCCTTTGAAAGTGCCTTAAGCTACTTGCAAGCATTAGGAAGAAACTCACATGCGTTTCTCTGAAAGAGAAGCAGTCTGTTCCAACACTTCAATTCACTGTGCGAAGTGAATGGAGTGTTGCTTCACTTTCTAAATGCTGTCCTTTCAGAGAAAATCACTTTCCTTTGATAGTGCCTTAAGCTACTTGCAAGCATTAGGAAGAAACTCACATGCGTTTCTCTGAAAGAGAAGCAGTCTGTTCCAACACTTCAATTCACTGTGTGAAGTGAATGGAGTGTTGCCTCACTTTCTAAATGCTGTCCTTTTAGAGAAAAGAGAAAATCACTTTCCTTTGATAGTGCCTTAAGCTACTTGCAAGCATTAGGAAGAAACTCACATGCGTTTCTCTGAAAGAGAAGCAGTCTGTTCCAACACTTCAATTCACTGTGTGAAGTGAATGGAGTCTTGCCTCACTTTCTAAATGCTGTCCTTTCAGAGAAAATCACTTTCCTTTGAAAGTGCCTTAAACTACTTACAAGCATTCAACAGAAACTCACATGCATTTCTCTGAAAGAGAAGCAGTCTGTTCCAACACTTCAATTCACTGGGCGAAGTGAATGGAGTGTTGCTTCACTTTCTAAATGCTGTCCTTTCAGAGAAAATCACTTTCCTTTGATAGTGCCTTAAGCTACTTGCAAGCATTAGGAAGAAACTCACATGCGTTTCTCTGAAAGAGAAGCAGTCTGTTCCAACACTTCAATTCACTGTGCAAAGTGAATGGAGTGTTGCTTCACTTTCTAAATGCTGTTCTTTCTGAGAAAATCACTTTCCTTTGAAAGTGCCTTAAGCTACTTGCAAGCATTAGGAAGAAACTCACATGCGTTTCTCTGAAAGAGAAGCAGTCTGTTCCAACACTTCAATTCACTGTGCGAAGTGAATGGAGTGTTGCTTCACTTTCTAAATGCTGTCCTTTCAGAGAAAATCACTTTCCTTTGAAAGTGCCTTAAGCAACTTTTAAGCATTCACAAGAAACACTAATGCGTTTCTCTGAAAGAGAAGCAGTCTGTTCCAACACTTCAATTCACTGTGCGAAGTGAATGGAGTGTTGCTTCCCTTTCTAAATGCTGTCCTTTCAGAGAAAATCACTTTCCTTTGAAAGTGCCTTAAGCTACTTACAAGCATTCACCAGAAACTCACGTGCGTTTCTCTGAAAGCGAAGCGGTCTGTTCCAATACTTCAATTCACTGTGCGAAGTGAATGGAGTGTTGCTTCACTTTCTAAATGCTGTCCTTTCAGAGAAAATCACTTTCCTTTGAAAGTGCCATAAGCTACTTGCAAGCATTAGGAAGAAACTCACATGCGTTTCTCTGAAAGAGAAGCAGTCTGTTCCAACACTTCAATTCACTGTGCAAAGTGAATGGAGTGTAGCTTCACTTTCTAAATGCTGTCCTTTCAGAGAAAATCACTTTCCGTTGAAAGTGCCTTAAGCTAATTACAAGCATTAGGAAGAAACTGACATGCGTTTCTCTGAAGAAGAAGAAGTCTGTTCCAACATTTCAATTCACTGTGCGAAGTGAATGGAGTGTTGCTTCACTTTCTAAATGCTGTCCTTTCAGAGAAAATCACTTTCCTTTGAAAGTGCCTTAAGCTACTTGCAAGCATTAGGAAGAAACTCACATGCGTTTCTCTGAAACAGAAGCAGTCTGTTCCAACACTTCAATTCACTGTGCAAAGTGAATGGAGTGTTGCTTCCCTTTCTAAATGCTGTCCTTTCAGAGAAAATCACTTTCCTTTGAAAGTGCCTTAAACTACTTTCAAGCATTCAAAAAAAACTCACATGCGTTTCTATGAAAGAGAAGCAGTCTGTTCCAACACTTCAATTCAATGTGCAAAGTGAATGGAGTGTTGCTTCCCTCTCTAAATGCTGTCCTTTCAGAGAAAATCACTTTCCTTTGAAAGTGCCTTAAGCTACTTGCAAGCATTAGGAAGAAACTCACATGCGTTTCTCTGAAAGAGAAGCAGTCTGTTCCAACACTTCAATTCACTGTGTGAAGTGAATGGAGTGTTACCTCACTTTCTAAATGCTGTCCTTTCAGAGAAAATCACTTTCCTTTGAAAGTGCCTTAAGCTACTTACAAGCATTTAACAGAAACTCACATGCGTTTCTCTGAAAGAGAAGCAGTCTGTTCCAACATTTTAATTCACTGTGCGAAGTGAATGGAGTGTTGCTTCACTTTCTAAATGCTGTTCTTTCAGAGAAAATCACTTTCTTTGTAAGTGCCTTAAGCTACTTGCAAGCATTAGGAAGAAACTCACATGCGTTTCTCTGAAAGAGAAGCAGTCTGTTCCAACACTTCAGCTCACTGTGCGAAGTGAATGGAGTGTTGCTTCACTTTCTAAATGCTGTACTTTCAGAGAAAATCACTTTCCTTTGATAGTGCCTTAAGCTACTTGCAAGCATTAGGAAGAAACTCACATGCGTTTCTCTGAAAGAGAAGCAGTCTGTTCCAACACTTCAATTCACTGTGTGAAGTGAATGGAGGGTTGCCTCACTTTCTAAATGCTGTCCTTTCAGAGAAAAGAGAAAATCACTTTCCTTTGATAGTGCCTTAAGCTACTTGCAAGCATTAGGAAGAAACTCACATGCGTTTCTCTGAAAGAGAAGCAGTCTGTTCCAACACTTCAATTCGCTGTGTGAAGTGAATGGAGTGTTGCCTCACTTGCTAAATGCTGTCCTTTCAGAGAAAATCACTTTCCTTTGAAAGTGCCTTAAACTACATACAAGCATTTAACAGAAACTCACATGCGTTTCTCTGAAAGAGAAGCAGTCTGTTCCAACACTTCAATTCACTGTGCAAAGTGAATGGAATGTTGCCTCACTTTCTAAATGCTGTTCTTTCAGAGAAAATCACTTTCCTTTGAAAGTGCCTTAAGCTACTTGCAAGCATTAGGAAGAAACTCACATGCATTTCTCTGAAAGAGAAGCAGTCTGTTCCAACACTTCAATTCACTGTGCGAAGTGAATGGAGTGTTGCTTCACTTTCTAAATGCTGTCCTTTCAGAGAAAATCACTTTCCTTTGAAAGTGCCTTAAGCAACTTTTAAGCATTCACAAGAAACACTAATGCGTTTCTATGAAAGAGTAGCACTCTGTTCCAACACTTCAATTCACTGCACGAAGGGAATGGAGTGTTGCTTCCCTTTCTAAATGCTGTCCTTTCAGAGAAAATCACTTTCCTTTGAAAGTGCCTTAAGCTACTTACAAGCATTCACCAGAAACTCACATGCGTTTCTCTGAAAGAGAAGCAGTCTGTTCCAATACTTCAATTCACTGTGCGAAGTGAATGGAGTGTTGCTTCACTTTCTAAATGCTGTCCTTTCAGAGAAAATCACTTTCCTTTGAAAGTGCCATAAGCTACTTGCAAGCATTAGGAAGAAACTCACATGCGTTTCTCTGAAAGAGAAGCAGTCTGTTCCAACACTTCAATTCACTGTGCAAAGTGAATGGAGTGTTGCTTCACTTTCTTAATGCTGTCCTTTCAGAGAAAATCACTTTCCTTTGAAAGTGCCTTAAGCTAATTACAAGCGTTCAACAGAAACTCACATGCATTTCTCTGAGAGAGAAGCAGTCTGTTCCAACACTTCAATTCACTGTGCAAAGTGAATGGAGTGTTGCTTCACTTTCTAAATGCTCTTCTTTCAGAGAAAATCACTTTCCTTTGAAAGTGCCTTAAGCAACTTGCAAGCATTCACAAGAAACACTAATGCGTTTCTATGAAAGAGAAGCACTCTGTTCCAACACTTCAATTCACTGTGCGAAGTGAATGGAGTGTTGCTTCACTTTCTAAATTCTGTCCTTTCAGAGAAAAACCCTTTCCTTTCAAAGTGCCTTAAACTACTTTCAAGCATTCACAAAAAACTCACATGTATTTCTCTGAAAGAGAAGCAGTCTGTTCCAACACTTCAATTAACTGTGCAAAGTGAATGAAGTGTTGCTTCACTTTCTAAATGCTGTCCTTTCAGAGAAAATCACTTTCCTTTGAAGGTGCCTTAAGCTACTTGCAAGCATTAGGAAGAAACTCACATGCGTTTCTCTGAAAGGGAAGCAGTCTGTTCCAACACTTCAATTCACTGTGCAAAGTGAATGGAGTGTTGCTTCACTTTCTAAATGCTGTCCTTTCAGAGAAAATTACTTTCCTTTGAAAGTGCCTTAAGCTACTTTCAAGCATTCAACAGAAACTCACATGCATTTCTCCAAAAGAGAAGCAATCTGTTCCAACACACAATTCACTGTGCGAAGTGAATGGAGTGTTGCTTCACTTTCTAAATTCTGTCCTTTCAGAGAAAATCACTTTCCTTTGAAAGTGCCTTAAACTACTTTCAAGCATTCACAAAAAAATTCACATGCGTTTCTCTGAAAGAGTAGCAGTCTGTTCCAACACTTCAATTCACTGTGCGAAGTGAATGGATTGTTGCCTCACTTTCTAAATGCTGTCCTTTCAGAGAAAATCACTTTCCTTTGAAAGTGCCTTAAGCTACGTACAAGCATTCAACAGAAACTCACATGCATTTCTCTGAAAGAGAAGCAATCTGATCCAACACTTCAATTCACTGTGCGAAGTGAATGGAGTGTTGCTTCACTTTCTAAATGCTGTCCTTTCAGAGAAAATCGCTTTCTTTGAATGTGCGTTAAGCAAATTACAAGCATTCAACAGAAACTCACATGCCTTTCTCTGAAAGAGAAGCAGTCTGTTCCCACACTTCAATTCACTGTGCGAAGTGAATGGAATGTTGCTTCACTTTCTAAATGCTGTCCTTTCAGAGAAAATCACTTTCCTTTGATAGTGCCTTAAGCTACTTGCAAGCATTAGGAAGAAACTCACATGCGTTTCTCTGAAAGAGAAGCAGTCTGTTCCAACACTTCAATTCACTGTGTGAAGGGAATGGAGTGTTGCCTCACTTTCTAAATGCTGTCCTTTCAGAGAAAAGAGAAAATCACTTTCCTTTGATAGTGCCTTAAGCTACTTGCAAGCATTAGGAAGAAACTCACATGCGTTTCTCTGAAAGAGAAGCAGTCTGTTCCAACACTTCAATTCACTGTGTGAAGTGAATGGAGTGCTGCCTCACTTTCTAAATGCTGTCCTTTCAGAGAAAATCACTTTCATTTGAAAGTGCCTTAAACTACTTACAAGCATTTAACAGAAACTCTCATGCGTTTCTCTGAAAGAGAAGCAGTCTGTTCCAACACTTCAATTCACTGTGCAAAGTGAATGGAGTGTTGCTTCACTTTCTAAATGCTGTTCTTTCAGAGAAAATCACTTTCCTTTGAAAGTGCCTTAAGCTACTTGCAAGCATTAGGAAGAAACTCACATGCGTTTCTCTGAAAGAGAAGCAGTCTGTTCCAACACTTCAATTCACTGTGCGAAGTGAATGGAGTGTTGCTTCACTTTCTAAATGCTGTCCTTTCAGAGAAAATCACTTTCCTTTGAAAGTGCCTTAAGCAACTTTTAAGCATTCACAAGAAACACTAATGCGTTTCTATGAAAGAGTAGCACTCTGTTCCAACACTTCAATTCACTGCACGAAGGGAATGGAGTGTTGCTTCCCTTTCTAAATGCTGTCCTTTCAGAGAAAATCACTTTCCTTTGAAAGTGCCTTAAGCTACTTACAAGCATTCACCAGAAACTCACATGCGTTTCTCTGAAAGAGAAGCAGTCTGTTCCAACACTTCAGCTCACTGTGCGAAGTGAATGGAGTGTTGCTTCACTTTCTAAGTGCTGTCCTTTCAGAGAAAATCAAATTCCTTTGATAGTGCCTTAAGCTAGTTCAAGCATTAGGAAGAAACTCACATGCGTTTCTCTGAAAGAGAAGCAGTCGGTTCCAACACTTCAATTCACTGTGCGAAGTGAATGGAGTGTTGCCTCACTTTCTAAATGCTGTCCTTTCAGAGAAAATCACTTTCCCTTGAAAGTGCCTTAAGCTACTTACAAGCATTTAACAGAAACTCACATGCGTTTCTCTGAAAGAGAAGCAGTCTGCTCCAGCACTTCAATTCACTGTGCGAAGTGAATGGAGTGTTGCTTCACTTTCTAAATGCTGTCCTTTCAGAGAAAATCACTTTCCTTTGAAAGTGCCATAAGCTACTTGCAAGCATTAGGAAGAAACTCACATGCGTTTCTCTGAAAGAGAAGCAGTCTGTTCCAACACTTCAATTCACTGTGCAAAGAGAATGGAGTGTTGCTTCACTTTCTAAATGCTGTCCTTTCAGAGAAAATCACTTTCCTTTGAAAGTGCCTTAAGCTAATTACAAGCATTCAACAGAAACTCACATGCATTTCTCTGAAAGAGAAGCAGTCTGTTCCAACACTTCATTTCACTGTGCAAAGTGAATGGAGTGTTGCTTCACTTTCTAAATGCTGTTCTTTCAGAGAAAATCACTTTCCTTTGAAAGTGCCTTAAGCTACTTGCAAGCATTAGGAAGAAACTCACATGCGTTTCTCTGAAAGATAAGCAGTCTGTTCCAACACTTCAATTCACTGTGCGAAGTGAATGGAGTGTTGCTTCACTTTCTAAATGCTGTCTTTTCAGAGAAAATCACTTTCCTTTGAAAGTGCCATAAGCTACTTGCAAGCATTCACAAGAAACACTAATGCGTTTCTTTGAAAGAGAAGCACTCTGTTCCAACACTTCAATTCACTGTGCGAAGTGAATGGAGTGTTGCTTCACTTTCTAAATTCTGTCCTTTCAGAGAAAATCACTTTCCTTTGAAAGTGCCTTAAGCAACTTGCAAGCATTCACAAAAAACTCACATGCATTTCTCTGAAAGGGAAGCAGTCTGTTCCAACACTTCAATTCACTGTGCAAAGTGAATGGAGTGTTGCTTCACTTTCTAAATGCTGTCCTTTCAGAGAAAATCACTTTCCTTTGAAAGTGCCTTAAGCAACTTGCAAGCATTCACAAGAAACACTAATGCATTTCTATGAAAGAGAAGCACTCTGTTCCAACACTTCAATTCACTGCACGAAGGGAATGGAGTGTTGCTTCACTTTCTAAATGCTGTCCTTTCAGAGAAAATCACTTTCCTTTGAAAGTGCCTTAAGCAACATTTAAGCATTCACAAGAAACACTAATGCGTTTCTATGAAAGAGTAGCACTCTGTTCCAACACTTCAATTCACTGCACGAAGGGAATGGAGTGTTGCTTCCCTTTCTAAATGCAGTCCTTTCAGAGAAAATCACTTTCCTTTGAAAGTGCCTTAAGCTAATTACAAGCGGTCAACAGAAACTCACATGCATTTCTCTGAAAGAAAAGCAGTCTGTTCCAACACTTCAATTCACTGTGCAAAGTGAATGGAGTGTTGCCTCACTTTCTAAATGCTGTCCTTTCAGAGAAAATCACTTTCCTTTGAAAGTGCCTTAAGCTAATTACAAGCATTCAACAGAAACTCACATGCATTTCTCTGAAAGAGAAGCAGTCTGTTCCAACACTTCATTTCACTGTGCAAAGTGAATGGAGTGTTGCTTCACTTTCTAAATGCTGTTCTTTCAGAGAAAATCACTTTCCTTTGAAAGTGCCTTAAGCTACTTGCAAGCATTAGGAAGAAACTCACATGCGTTTCTCTGAAAGATAAGCAGTCTGTTCCAACACTTCAATTCACTGTGCGAAGTGAATGGAGTGTTGCTTCACTTTCTAAATGCTGTCTTTTCAGAGAAAATCACTTTCCTTTGAAAGTGCCATAAGCTACTTGCAAGCATTCACAAGAAACACTAATGCGTTTCTTTGAAAGAGAAGCACTCTGTTCCAACACTTCAATTCACTGTGCGAAGTGAATGGAGTGTTGCTTCACTTTCTAAATTCTGTCCTTTCAGAGAAAATCACTTTCCTTTGAAAGTGCCTTAAACTACTTTCAAGCATTCACAAAAAACTCACATGCATTTCTCTGAAAGGGAAGCAGTCTGTTCCAACACTTCAATTCACTGTGCAAAGTGAATGGAGTGTTGCTTCACTTTCTAAATGCTGTCCTTTCAGAGAAAATCACTTTCCTTTGAAAGTGCCTTAAGCAACTTGCAAGCATTCACAAGAAACACTAATGCATTTCTATGAAAGAGAAGCACTCTGTTCCAACACTTCAATTCACTGCACGAAGGGAATGGAGTGTTGCTTCACTTTCTAAATGCTGTCTTTTCAGAGAAAATCACTTTCCTTTGAAAGTGCCTTAAGCAACATTTAAGCATTCACAAGAAACACTAATGCGTTTCTATGAAAGAGTAGCACTCTGTTCCAACACTTCAATTCACTGCACGAAGGGAATGGAGTGTTGCTTCCCTTTCTAAATGCAGTCCTTTCAGAGAAAATCACTTTCCTTTGAAAGTGCCTTAAGCTAATTACAAGCGGTCAACAGAAACTCACATGCATTTCTCTGAAAGAAAAGCAGTCTGTTCCAACACTTCAATTCACTGTGCAAAGTGAATGGAGTGTTGCTTCACTTTCTAAATGCTGTCCTTTCAGAGAAAATCACTTTCTTTTGAAAGTGCCTTAAGCAACTTGCAAGCATTCACAAGAAACACTAATGCGTTTCTATGAAAGAGAAGCACTCTGTTCCAACACTTCAATTCACTGTGCGAAGTGAATGGAGTGTTGCTTCACTTTCTAAATTCTGTCCTTTCAGAGAAAATCACTTTCCTTTGAAAGTGCCTTAAACTACTCTCAAGCATTCACAAAAAACTCACATGCATTTCTCTGAAAGAGAAGCAGTCTGTTCCAACACTTCAATTCACTGTGCAAAGTGAATGAAGTGTTGCTTCACTTTCTAAAAGCTGTCCTTTCAGAGAAAATCACTTTCCTTTGAAAGTGCCTTAAGCTGCTTGCAAGCATTAGGAAGAAACTCACATGCGTTTCTCTGAAAGAGAAGCAGTCTGTTCCAACACTTCAATTCACTGTGCGAAGTGAATGGAGTGTTGCCTCACTTTCTAAATGCTGTCCTTTCAGAGAAAATCACTTTCCTTTGAAAGTGCCTTAAGCTACTTACAAGCATTCAACAGAAACTCACATGCATTTCTCTGAAAGAGAAGCAATCTGTTCCAACACTTCATTTCACTGTGCGAAGTGAATGGAGTGTTGCTTCACTTTCTAAATTCTGTCCTTGATGGAGGAGGGTTATCTGTCTATTGTGTTATTTTCATTGGTCAATAAAGAGACTGCCTTGGCCCCTTGATAGGACAGAAAATTAGGTAGGCGGAGTAAACAGGTAAAAAAGTAAAAAAGGTTTCAGAATTAATTATAAAAGTTAAACTGAGACTTCGTCAACTAGCAGGTATAGACCCAGCAGAAATTATATTGCCTTTTACTACTGAGGAAATAAGAAAGTTATGGGAAGATAATGAACCATGGCAAAGAGTTTGTGCTAATTTTTTGGGAGAAATTAGCAGCAACTATCCCAAAAGTGATAGACTTAACCTCATAAAGAGAACTTCTTGGATTCTTCCTAGAATTGTACGTGATGCTCCAATAACTGGAGCTCGGACATTTTATACCGATGCAAATAAATCAGGGAAAGCAGGTTATAAATCAGAAGAATTGAGTAAGATGGAACAAAGCCCTTATAATTCTGTCCAGAAGGCAGAATTATATGCCATTCTTATGGTGCTAAGGGATTTTAAAGAACCTCTTAATATAGTTACAGATTCACAATATGCAGAAAGAGTTATCTTGCATATTGAAACCGCTGAATTCATACCAGATGACACAGAGTTGACTTCATTGTTTATCGAGGTACAGGACATAATTAGGAATAGGCTTTGTCCAATGTACATAACACACATCCGGTCCCATACCGGTCTGCCTGGGCCTCTAGCACAAGGTAACGCTGAAATTGACCAATTATTGATTGGAAGCGTTCTGCAGGCCTCAGAATTTCATAAAAAACATCATGTCAATAGTAAAGGCTTAAAGAAAGAGTTTTCCATTACATGGCAACAAGCTAAGGACATTATAAAGAGATGTCCTACTTGTTCTTTCTATAATCAAACACCATTGCCTGCAGGGAGTAACCCAAAGGGTACTCAAAGGAATGAAATCTGGCAGATGGATGTGTTCCACTTTATGGAATTTGGTAAATTAAAATATGTACACCACACCATAGACACGTATTCAGGTTTTCAATGGGCAACTGCCCTGAGCTCAGAAAAGGCTGATTCGGTAATCACACATTTATTGGAAGTTATGGCCATCATGGGTATACCTGCACAAATAAAGACAGACAATGGTCCAGCATATGTATCTAAGAAAATGAAACGCTTCTTTGCTTATTATAATATAAAACACGTTACAGGTATACCAAATAATCCTACAGGTCAGGCAGTTATAGAAAGATCAAATCGTACTATAAAGGATATGCTAAACAAACAGAAAGGGATGAAAGATACCCCCAGAAATAGATTGCATAATGCTTTATTAACCTTGAATTTTCTTAATGCTAATGAGAAAGGAACAACAGCAGCAGAGAGGCATTGGATAATGGAAAAAACTTCTGAACTAAACCAACCTGTTTATTTCAAAGACATGCTGACCTCTCAATGGAAGCCAGGAGATGTGCTACGTTGGGGAAGGGGTTTTGCTCTTGTTTCCACAGGAGAAGAAAAATTGTGGATACCATCAAAATTAATAAAGGTTCGATTTGAAGAGGAGAAACCTCTTGGAAAGGAGAAATGACAGCATCTACAATGATGATAACCATACAGGTGGTAAGAAAAGCATATAGAATGGGGGCAGGGTTCTGTTCTTATCTCCACAGGAAAACACTGATCTTTGAAAAGTTCAAGGGACCCTGGATATTTGAATACTGACAGATGGAAAATAACGGCCCAATAGGGACTATCAAGAAAACTAAATAGGTTCTATAAGTACCATATACTAAATCATATTTCTAAATTTATAGAGCTGGTTTTAGAGTTGAACTCTGGCTCAGTCCCTCTCTAATTCCAAGCCTGTTGTTTAAAGAAAAACCCAGAGTTTCTGGAATTTCTGTCTCATGTCAAGAGCCATGATATGGGACAAAAAGAAATATGAATTTAGAAAACATCTTTACTTTTCTTCATATCTATCATACCTTCATTAAATATATCTATCATGTCTCTCATTGAATATAGGTATTCATGTATATGTCTATATAATTAATGTTTAAGTTTTCCACAATGAACAATGAGTTTTTCCTACAATGACATTTGAAGTTTCCAGGAAGAAGATGGGGCCCCATAACAACAACTCCACCTGGTTGATATGACGTCATGATACTGATAGCGCTACTACAAGACCTGTTTTGGGTACCAGCTGCACAAGACGGTTCCAACGTGCTGAAATGGTGCACATCTTGTACAACATTCTGGCCAGACCTCCACAAAATACTCAGAGACTATTTGCAATTTTAAAAGACATTGATCTTGAAATTTAACCATCATTTTACTTTCACAGGATCCCCCAGAAAGAACGTCGCCCCCATGACAGCTGGAAATAATTCTAGAGAACGACGTCCCCTCTCCCAATAAAGTTTGTCCTTGGGTTTAGGGACATCATTTAGGGGTTGGTTATAATTAATATACGGTTGAGGGTTGGGGGAGGAATTTTATAAGCACAGGAATCTTAAAAAAAAAAAAAAGGAGGGATAATTGGATTATGGGATAAATAGATTTGTACTTGTGAGTTATTGCTTTTAGACAAACATATTGGTATCGATTCTTATATATTGATACAAAGTTAAATTATGTTGACTATTTTATGCATGCATGCTTCATGCTTCTACCTCTGTTTAAAACATTTTTATGTATTTGTATATATATATTGTATTGATATATGTATATTTACCATATTGCATTGTACACTTCTACCTCTGATTAAGATACTTATATATTGTTTATGTATTGATATATATTTACCATATTGCAATGTATACTTGCACATTGTTTATATTTGGAGGTCCCACCGAGATATGCTATTATGCTCTCTTTAAATTGTTTGAATGCTGAGGAAGGAGCAACAGCTGATAAAAGACTTTTGTTTATAAATGCTGCTGAACTAATCCAAGATAGATATTTTAAAAATACCTTGACTTCAGAATTTGTATCTAAAAATATGATACTTTGGAAAGGAGGTTCTTCTTTTGTTTTCACAGAGGATGAGACCCTGTGGATTGCTTCTATCCCAATATGGTATGATAGACCACGCCCTCCTGAAAGGTTTCTGTGAACACCCTCAAAAAATTACTTCACTCAACTGCTGACTGAGATGAACCTGGATGACAGTTTATACCATGAAAGACCTGATTAACTGCGCCCCTATACAGCAGGAAGAAGTTTGGAGAGAAATAACTACGTCCATATTCCCAAATATTGTTTATAAATGTTCTTTTACATTTAAAGGGGGATATGATATAGATATGAATAATTTCATTGGTATGGATTTTAAGGTCAATTTTGTTATATGTATATATATTTCTGATCTTGACTGATGTATTGTGATTGTGTAGTTCATTTTAAAAATGCAATGTATAATTAAAAATATAGGTTGTTAATGGATAATACTAGCTTGTAGTAATGTTAGTCTGATTTTCTAGAAGTGCATAGATATATTTCAGATAGGCATTCATATTTTTCAAAGACTTCAGAACATGGCATTTAATGTTTTAATAATTTAGGACTTTTCATGACAATGAGACACGTCTGCTCCTGGCAGCACCAATCTACTTCAAGAGGAAGATGAGCATCGAAGAGGCTCCTTATAGAGTTGGTTAGCCATTTGGGCAAGAAACTGCTCTTGCCTGGACTGTTATATAAACTGGACACAGAGAACCCGCAGAGAGAGGACTGCTGAACTTGCCTAAAGGTGAGATGATCTTTCGGGGTTCCTGATTCATGAAAGAGTCTGCGAGACATTCTGCAGGACGCAGCAGATAGTGACTGAACTGCCTTTGAAATTTCCTGCTTCATGGAAATGTCTGCTGGATATTATGGGCCTGAAGGCTGAAGATGGGTGCCCCAACGATACAGAGGAACTTTGGGTGACTGTCCAGGCAGCGAGATGTCTCTGTCATTTCTAGAGTTTTGGAAGTTGCTTACTTCTTGTTTACTTAGGTAATATATCCTTCTGGAGTCTTTGATGGAGTTAAAGAATGGATAGTCGTAGTTATAGTTTTCCATTATTATGATAAAGATATAGTTATAAATATTGTGACTGTAATTCTTGCTTGGTAACTGTTTTGTTATGTGTAATTTTACTATGTTAAAATGAAAGCCTTTCTTTTTTGTTTAAACAGAAAAAGGGGAAATGATGGAGGAGGGTTATCTGTCTATTGTGTTATTTTCATTGGTCAATAAAGAGACTGCCTTGGCCCCTTGATAGGACAGAAAATTAGGTAGGCGGAGTAAACAGAACAGAATGCTGGGAAGAGGGCTATGAGCCAGACGCCATGGAGCCAGCCACCAGGTCAGACATGCTGAATCTTTCCCGGTAAGCCACACCTCATGGTGTGATACAGATTATTAGAAATGGGTTAATATTAAGATATGAGAGTTAGTCAGTAACTAACTCTCTAGAGATAATGGGCCAGGCAGTGCTTAAATGAATACAATTTGTATGCTGTTATTTCTGGGACTAAGCTAGCCATGCGGAAGCCGGGCAGGATGAAAAGCAGGCCTGCCCGCAGCACCTCACTACATGTCCTTTCAGAGAAAATAACTTTCCTTTGAAAGTGCCTTAAACTACTTTCAAGCATTCACAAAAAAACTCACATGCGTTTCTCTGAAAGAGTAGCAGTCTGTTCCAACACTTCAATTCACTGTGCGAAGTGAATGGAGTGTTGCTTCACATTCTAAATGCTGTCCTTTCAGAGAAAATCACTTTCCTTTGAAAGTGCCTTAAGCAACTTGCAAGCATTCACAAGAAACACTAATGCATTTCTATGAAAGAGAAGCACTCTGTTCCAACACTTCAATTCACTGCACGAAGGGAATGGAGTGTTGCTTCACTTTCTAAATGCTGTCCTTTCAGAGAAAATCACTTTCCTTTGAAAGTGCCTTAAGCTACTCTCAAGCATTGACCAGAAACTCACATGCGTTTCTCTGAAAGAGAAGCAGTCTGTTCCAACACTTCAATTCACTGTGCGAAGTGAATGGAGTGTTGCTTCACTTTCTAAATGCTGTCCTTTCAGAGAAAATCACTTTCTTTGAATGTGCCTTAAGCTAATTACAAGCATTCAACAGAAACTCACATGCATTTCTCTGAAAGAGAAGCAGTCTGTTCCAACACTTCAATTCACTGTGCAAAGTGAATGGAGTGTTGCTTCACTTTCTAAATGCTGTCCTTTCAGAGAAAATCACTTTCCTTTGAAAGTGCCTTAAGCTACTTGCAAGCATTCACAAGAATCACTAATGCGTTTCTATGAAAGAGAAACACTCTGTTCCAACACTTCATTTCACTGTGCGAAGTGAATGAAGTGTTGCTTCACTTTCTAAATTCTGTCCTTTCAGAGAAAATCACTTTCCTTTGAAAGTGCCTTAAACTACTTTCAAGCATTCACAAAAAACTCACATGCGTTTCTCTGAAAGAGAAGCAGTCTGTTCCAACACTTCAATTCACTGTGCAAAGTGAATGGAGTGTTGCTTCACTTTCTAAATGCTGTCATTTCAGAGAAAATGACTTTCCTTTGAAAGTGCCTTAAGCAACTTGCAAGCATTCACAAGAAACACTAATGCGTTTCTATGAAAGAGTAGCACTCTGTTCCAACACTTCAATTCACTGCACGAAGGGAATGGAGTGTTGCTTCCCTTTCTAAATGCTGTCCTTTCAGAGAAAATCACTTTCCTTTGAAAGAGCCTTAAGCTACTTACAAGCATTCACCAGAAACTCACATGCGTTTCTCTGAAATGGAAGCAGTCTGTTCCAATACTTCAATTCACTGTGCACAGTGAATGGAGTGTTGCTTCACTTTCTAAATGCTGTTCTTTCAGAGAAAATCACTTTCCTTTGAAAGTGCCTTAAGCTACTTGCAAGCATTAGGAAGAAACTCACATGCATTTCTCTGAAAGAGAAGCAGTCTGTTCCAACACCTCAATTCACTGTGCGAAGTGAATGGAGTGTTGCTTCACTTTATAAATGCTTTCCTTTCAGAGAAAATCACTTTCCTTTGAAAATGCCTTAAGCTACTTTCAAGCATTCACAAAAAACTCACATGCATTTCTCTGAAAGAGAAGCAGTCTGTTCCAAAACTTCAATTCACTGTGCGAAGTGAATGGAGTGTTGCTTCACTTTCTAAATGCTGTCCTTTCAGAGAAAATCCCTTTCCTTTGAATGTGCCTTAAGCTACTTACAGGCATTCAACAGAAACTCACATGCATTTCTCTGAAAGAGAAGCAGTCTGTTCCAACATTTCAATTCACTGTGCGAAGTGAATGGAGTGTTGCTTCACTTTCTAAATGCTGTCCTTTCAGAGAAAATCACTTTCCTTTGAAAGTGCCATAAGCTACTTGCAAGCATTAGGAAAAAACTCACATGCATTTCTCTGAAAGAGAAGCAGTCTGTTCCAACACTTCAATTCAATGTGCAAAGTGAATTGAGTGCTGCTTCACTTTCTAAATGCTGTCCTTTCAGAGAAAATCACTTTCCTTTGAAAGTGCCTTAAGCTAATTACAAGCATTCAAAGAAACTCACATGCATTTCTCTGAAAGAGAAGCAGTCTGTTCCAACACATCAGTTCACTGTGCGAAGTGAAGGGAGTGTTGCTTCACTTTCTAAATGCTGTCCTTTCAGAGAAAATCACTTTCCTTTGATAGTGCCTTAAGCTACTTGCAAGCATCAGGAAGAAACTCACATGCGTTTCTCTGAAAGAGAAGCAGTCTGTTCCAACACCTCAATTCACTGTGCGAAGTGAATGGAGTGTTGCCTCACTTTCTAAATGCTGTCCTTTCAGAGAAAATCACTTTCCTTTGAAAGTGCCTTAAGTTACTTACAAGCATTTAACAGAAACTCACATGCGTTTCTCTGAAAGAGAAGCAGTCTGTTCCAGCACTTCAATTCACTGTGCAAAGTGAATGGAGTGTTGCTTCACTTTCTAAATGCTGTCCTTTCAGAGAAAATCCCTTTCCTTTAAAAGTGCCTTAAGCTAATTACAAGCATTCAACAGAAATTCACATGCATTTCTCTGAAAGAGAAGCAGTCTGTTCCAACACTTCAATTCACTGTGCAAAGTGAATGGTGTGTTGCTTCACTTTCTAAATTCTGTCCTTTCAGAGAAAATCACTTTCCTTTGAAAGTGCCTTAAACTACTTTCAAGCATTCAAAAAAAACTCACATGCATTTCTCTGAAAGAGAAGCAGTCTGTTCCAACACTTCAATTCAATGTGCGAAGTGAATGGAGTGTTGCTTCCCTTTCTAAATGCTGTCCTTTCAGAGAAAATCACTTTCCTTTGAAAGTGCCTTAAGCTACTTACAAGCATTTAACAGAAACTCACATGCGTTTCTCTGAAAGAGAAGCAGTCTGTTCCAACACTTCAATTCACTGTGTGAAGTGAATGGAGTGTTGCCTCACTTTCTAAATGCTGTCCTTTCAGAGAAAATCACTTTCCTTTGAAAGTGCCTTAAGCTACTTACAAGCATTTAACAGAAACTCACATGCGTTTATCTGAAAGAGAAGCAGTCTGTTCCAACACTTCAATTCACTGTGCAAAGTGAATGGAGTGTTGCTTCACTTTCTAAATGCTGTTCTTTCAGAGAAAATCACTTTCCTTTGAAAGTGCCTTAAGCTACTTGCAAGCATTAGGAAGAAACTCACATGCGTTTCTCTGAAAGAGAAGCAGTCTGTTCCAACACTTCAATTCACTGTGCGAAGTGAATGGAGTGTTGCTTCACTTTCTAAATGCTGTCCTTTCAGAGAAAATCACTTTCCTTTGATAGTGCCTTAAGCTACTTGCAAGCATTAGGAAGAAACTCACATGCGTTTCTCTGAAAGAGAAGCAGTCTGTTCCAACACTTCAATTCACTGTGTGAAGTGAATGGAGTGTTGCCTCACTTTCTAAATGCTGTCCTTTCAGACAAAAGAGAAAATCACTTTCCTTTGATAGTGCCTTAAGCTACTTGCAAGCATTAGGAAGAAACTCACATGTGTTTCTCTGAAAGAGAAGCAGTCTGTTCCAACACTTCAATTCACTGTGTGAAGTGAATGGAGTGTTGCCTCACTTTCTAAATGATGTCCTTTCAGAGAAAATCACTTTCCTTTGAAAGTGCCTTAAACTTCTTACAAGCATTTAACAGAAACTCACATGCGTTTCTCTGAAAGAGAAGCAGTCTGTTCCAACACTTCAATTCACTGTGCAAAGTGAATGGATTGTTGCTTCACTTTCTAAATGCTGTTCTTTCAGAGAAAATCACTTTCCTTTGAAAGTGCCTTAAGCTACTTGCAAGCATTAGGAAGAAACTCACATGCGTTTCTCTGAAAGAGAAGCAGTCTGTTCCAACACTTCAATTCACTGTGCGAAGTGAATGGAGTGTTGCTTCACTTTCTAAATGCTGTCCTTTCAGAGAAAATCACTTTCCTTTGAAAGTGCCTTAAGCAACTTTTAAGCATTCACAAGAAACACTAATGCGTTTCTATGAAAGAGTAGCACTCTGTTCCAACACTTCAATTCACTGCACGAAGGGAATGGAGTGTTGCTTCCCTTTCTAAATGCTGTCCTTTCAGAGAAAATCACTTTCCTTTGAAAGTGCCTTAAGCTACTTACAAGCATTCACCAGAAACTCACGTGCGTTTCTCTGAAAGCGAAGCAGTCTGTTCCAATACTTCAATTCACTGTGCGAAGTGAATGGAGTGTTGCTTCACTTTCTAAATGCTGTCCTTTCAGAGAAAATCACTTTCCTTTGAAAGTGCCATAAGCTACTTGCAAGCATTAGGAAGAAACTCACATGCGTTTCTCTGAAAGAGAAGCAGTCTGTTCCAACACTTCAATTCACTGTGCAAAGTGAATGGAGTGTTGCTTCACTTTCTAAATACTGTCCTTTCAGAGAAAATCACTTTCCGTTGAAAGTGCCTTAAGCTAATTACAAGCATTAGGAAGAAACTGACATGCGTTTCTCTGAAGAAGAAGAAGTCTGTTCCAACATTTCAATTCACTGTGCGAAGTGAATGGAGTGTTGCTTCACTTTCTAAATGCTGTCCTTTCAGAGAAAATCACTTTCCTTTGAAAGTGCCTTAAGCTACTTGCAAGCATTAGGAAGAAACTCACATGCGTTTCTCTGAAAGAGAAGCAGTCTGTTCCAACACTTCAATTCACTGTGCGAAGTGAATGGAGTGTTGCCTCACGTTCTAAATGCTGTCCTTTCAGAGAAAATCACTTTCCATTGAAAGTGCCTTAAACTACTTTCAAGCATTCACAAAAAACTCACATGCATTTCTCTGAAAGAGAAGCAGTCTGTTCCAAAACTTCAATTCACTGTGCGAAGTGAATGGAGTGTTGCTTCACTTTCTAAATGCTGTTCTTTCAGAGAAAATCCCTTTCCTTTGAATGTGCCTTAAGCTACTTACAAGCATTCAACAGAAACTCACATGCATTTCTCTGAAAGAGAAGCAGTCTGTTCCAACACTTCAATTCACTGTGCGAAGTGAATGGAGTGTTGCTTCACTTTCTAAATGCTGTCCTTTCAGAGAAAATCACTTTCCTTTGAAAGTGCCATAAGCTACTTGCAAGCATTAGGAAGAAACTCACATGCGTTTCTCTGAAAGAGAAGCAGTCTGTTCCAACACTTCAATTCACTGTGCAAAGTGAATGGAGTGTTGCTTCACTTTCTAAATGCTGTCCTTTAAGAGAAAATCACTTTCCTTTGAAAGTGCCTTAAGCTAATTACAAGCATTCAAAGAAACTCACATGCATTTCTCTGAAAGATAAGCAGTCTGTTCCAACACTTCAATTCACTGTGCAAAGTGAATGGAGTGTTGCTTCACTTTCTAAATTCTGTCCTTTCAAAAAAAATCACTTTCCTTTGAAAGTGCCTTAAACTACTATCAAGCATTCATATGAAACTCACATGCGTTTCTCTGAAAGAGAAGCAGTCTGTTCCAACACTTCAGTTCACTGTGCCAAGTGAATGGAGTGTTGCTTCACTTTCTAAATGCTGTCCTTTCAGAGAAAATCACTTTCCTTTGATAGTGCCTTAAGCTACTTGCAAGCATTAGGAAGAAACTCACATGCGTTTCTCTGAAAGAGAAGCAGTCTGTTCCAACACCTCAATTCACTGTGCGAAGTGAATGGAGTGTTGCCTCACTTTCTAAATGCTGTCCTTTCAGAGAAAATCACTTTCCTTTGAAAGTGCCTTAAGCTACTTACAAGCATTTAACAGAAACTCACATGCGTTTCTCTGAAAGAGAAGCCGTCTGTTCCAGCACTTCAATTCACTGTGCGAAGTGAATGGAGTGTTGCTTCACTTTCTGAATGCTGTTCTTTCAGAGAAAATCACTTTCTTTGAAAGTGCCTTAAGCTACTTGCAAGCATTAGGAAGAAACTCACATGCGTTTCTCTGAAAGAGAAGCAGTCGGTTCCAACACTTCAATTCACTGTGCGAAGTGAATGGAGTGTTGCTTCACTTTCTAAATGCTGTCCTTTCAGAGAAAATCACTTTCCTTTGATAGTGCCTTAAGCTACTTGCAAGCATTAGGAAGAAACTCACATGCGTTTCTCTGAAAGAGAAGCAGTCTGTTCCAACACTTCAATTCACTGTGTGAAGTGAATTGAGGGTTGCCTCACTTTCTAAATGCTGTCCTTTCAGAGAAAAGAGAAAACCACTTTCCTTTGATAGTGCCTTAAGCTACTTGCAAGCATTAGGAAGAAACTCACATGCGTTTCTCTGAAAGAGAAGCAGTCTGTTCCAACACTTCAATTCACTGTGTGAAGTGAATGGAGTGTTGCTTCACTTTCTAAATGCTGTTCTTTCAGAGAAAATCACTTTCCTTTGAAAGTGCCTTAAGCTACTTGCAAGCATTAGGAAGAAACTCACATGCATTTCTCTGAAAGAGAAGCAGTCTGTTCCAACACTTCAATTCACTGTGCGAAGTGAATGGAGTGTTGCTTCACTTTCTAAATGCTGTCCTTTCAGAGAAAATCACTTTCCTTTGAAAGTGCCTTAAGCAACTTTTAAGCATTCACAAGAAACACTAATGCGTTTCTATGAAAGAGTAGCACTCTGTTCCAACACTTCAATTCACTGCACGAAGGGAATGGAGTGTTGCTTCCCTTTCTAAATGCTGTCCTTTCAGAGAAAATCACTTTCCTTTGAAAGTGCCTTAAGCTACTTACAAGCATTCACCAGAAACACACGTGCGTTTCTCTGAAAGCGAAGCAGTCTGTTCCAATACTTCAATTCACTGTGCGAAGTGAATGGAGTGTTGCTTCACTTTCTAAATGCTGTCCTTTCAGAGAAAATCATTTTCCTTTGAAAGTGCCATAAGCTACTTGCAAGCATTAGGAAGAAACTCACATGCGTTTCTCTGAAAGAGAAGCAGTCTGTTCCAACACTTCAATTCACTGTGCAAAGTGAATGGAGTGTTGCTTCACTTTCTAAATACTGTCCTTTAGGAGAAAATCACTTTCCGTTGAAAGTGCCTTAAGCTAATTACAAGCATTAGGAAGAAACTGACATGCGATTCTCTGAAGAAGAAGAAGTCTGTTCCAACATTTCAATTCACTGTGCGAAGTGAATGGAGTGTTGCTTCACTTTCTAAATGCTGTCCTTTCAGAGAAAATCACTTTCCTTTGAAAGTGCCTTAAGCTACTTGCAAGCATTAGGAAGAAACTCACATGCGTTTCTCTGAAAGAGAAGCAGTCTGTTCCAACACTTCAATTCACTGTGCGAAGTGAATGGAGTGTTGCCTCACGTTCTAAATGCTGTCCTTTCAGAGAAAATCACTTTCCATTGAAAGTGCCTTAAACTACTTTCAAGCATTCACAAAAAACTCACATGCATTTCTCTGAAAGAGAAGCAGTCTGTTCCAAAACTTCAATTCACTGTGCGAAGTGAATGGAGTGTTGCTTCACTTTCTAAATGCTGTTCTTTCAGAGAAAATCCCTTTCCTTTGAATGTGCCTTAAGCTACTTACAAGCATTCAACAGAAACTCACATGCATTTCTCTGAAAGAGAAGCAGTCTGTTCCAACACTTCAATTCACTGTGCGAAGTGAATGGAGTGTTGCTTCACTTTCTAAATGCTGTCCTTTCAGAGAAAATCACTTTCCTTTGAAAGTGCCATAAGCTACTTGCAAGCATTAGGAAGAAACTCACATGCGTTTCTCTGAAAGTGAAGCAGTCTGTTCCAACACTTCAATTCACTGTGCAAAGTGAATGGAGTGTTGCTTCACTTTCTAAATGCTGTCCTTTAAGAGAAAATCACTTTCCTTTGAAAGTGCCTTAAGCTAATTACAAGCATTCAAAGAAACTCACATGCATTTCTCTGAAAGATAAGCAGTCTGTTGCAACACTTCAATTCACTGTGCAAAGTGAATGGAGTGTTGCTTCACTTTCTAAATTCTGTCCTTTCAAAAAAAATCACTTTCCTTTGAAAGTGACTTAAACTACTATCAAGCATTCATAAGAAACTCACATGCGTTTCTCTGAAAGAGAAGCAGTCTGTTCCAACACTTCAGTTCACTGTGCCAAGTGAATGGAGTGTTGCTTCACTTTCTAAATGCTGTCCTTTCAGAGAAAATCACTTTCCTTTGATAGTGCCTTAAGCTACTTGCAAGCATTAGGAAGAAACTCACATGCGTTTCTCTGAAAGAGAAGCAGTCTGTTCCAACACCTCAATTCACTGTGCGAAGTGAATGGAGTGTTGCCTCACTTTCTAAATGCTGTCCTTTCAGAGAAAATCACTTTCCTTTGAAAGTGCCTTAAGCTACTTACAAGCATTTAACAGAAACTCACATGCGTTTCTCTGAAAGAGAAGCAGTCTGTTCCAGCACTTCAATTCACTGTGTGAAGTGAATGGAGTGTTGCTTCACTTTCTGAATGCTGTTCTTTCAGAGAAAATCACTTTCTTTGAAAGTGCCTTAAGCTACTTGCAAGCATTAGGAAGAAACTCACATGCGTTTCTCTGAAAGAGAAGCAGTCTGTTCCAACACTTCAATTCACTGTGTGAAGTGAATGGAGGGTTGCCTCACTTTCTAAATGCTGTCCTTTCAGAGAAAAGAGAAAATCACTTTCCTTTGATAGTGCCTTAAACTACTTGCAAGCATTAGGAAGAAACTCACATGCGTTTCTCTGAAAGAGAAGCAGTCTGTTCCAACACTTCAATTCACTGTGTGAAGTGAATGGAGTGTTGCTTCACTTTCTAAATGCTGTTCTTTCAGAGAAAATCACTTTGCTTTGAAAGTGCATTAAGCTACTTGCAAGCATTAGGAAGAAACTCACATGCATTTCTCTGAAAGAGAAGCAGTCTGTTCCAACACTTCAATTCACTGTGCGAAGTGAATGGAGTGTTGCTTCACTTTCTAAATGCTGTCCTTTCAGAGAAAATCACTTTCCTTTGAAAGTGCCTTAAGCAACTTTTAAGCATTCACAAGAAACACTAATGCGTTTCTATGAAAGAGTAGCACTCTGTTCCAATACTTCAATTCACTGCACGAAGGGAATGGAGTGTTGCTTCCCTTTCTAAATGCTGTCCTTTCAGAGAAAATCACTTTCCTTTGAAAGTGCCTTAAGCTACTTACAAGCATTCACCAGAAACTCACATGCGTTTCTCTGAAAGAGAAGCAGTCTGTTCCAATACTTCAATTCACTGTGCGAAGTGAATGGAGTGTTGCTTCACTTTCTAAATGCTGTCCTTTCAGAGAAAATCACTTTCCTTTGAAAGTGCCATAAGATACTTGAAAGCATAAGGAAGAAACTCATATGCGTTTCTCTGAAAGAGAAGCAGTCTGTTCCAACACTTCAATTCACTGTGCAAAGTGAATGGAGTGTTGCTTCACTTTCTAAATGCTGTCCTTTCAGAGAAAATCACTTTCCTTTGAAAGTGCCTTAAGCTAATTACAAGCGTTCAACAGAAACTCACATGCATTTCTCTGAGAGAGAAGCAGTCTGTTCCAACACTTCAATTCACTGTGCAAAGTGAATGGAGTGTTGCTTCACTTTCTAAATGCTCTTCTTTCAGAGAAAATCACTTTCCTTTGAAAGCGCCTTAAGCAATTTGCAAGCATTCACAAGAAATACTAATGCGTTTCTATGAAAGAGAAGCACTCTGTTCCAACACTTCAATTCACTGTGCGAAGTGAATGGAGTGTTGCTTCACTTTCTAAATGCTGTCCTTTCAGAGAAAATCACTTTCCTTTGAAAGTGCCTTAAGCAACTTTTAAGCATTCACAAGAAACACTAATGCGTTTCTATGAAAGAGTAGCACTCTGTTCCAATACTTCAATTCACTGCACGAAGGGAATGGAGTGTTGCTTCCCTTTCTAAATGCTGTCCTTTCAGAGAAAATCACTTTCCTTTGAAAGTGCCTTAAGCTACTTACAAGCATTCACCAGAAACTCACATGCGTTTCTCTGAAAGAGAAGCAGTCTGTTCCAATACTTCAATTCACTGTGCGAAGTGAATGGAGTGTTGCTTCACTTTCTAAATGCTGTCCTTTCAGAGAAAATCACTTTCCTTTGAAAGTGCCATAAGATACTTGAAAGCATAAGGAAGAAACTCATATGCGTTTCTCTGAAAGAGAAGCAGTCTGTTCCAACACTTCAATTCACTGTGCGAAGTGAATGGAGTGTTGCTTCACTTTCTAAATGCTGTCCTTTCAGAGAAAATCACTTTCCTTTGAAAGTGCCATAAGCTACTTGCAAGCATTAGGAAGAAACTCACATGCGTTTCTCTGAAAGTGAAGCAGTCTGTTCCAACACTTCAATTCACTGTGCAAAGTGAATGGAGTGTTGCTTCACTTTCTAAATGCTGTCCTTTAAGAGAAAATCACTTTCCTTTGAAAGTGCCTTAAGCTAATTACAAGCATTCAAAGAAACTCACATGCATTTCTCTGAAAGATAAGCAGTCTGTTGCAACACTTCAATTCACTGTGCAAAGTGAATGGAGTGTTGCTTCACTTTCTAAATTCTGTCCTTTCAGAGAAAATCACTTTCCTTTGAAAGTGCCTTAAGCAACTTTTAAGCATTCACAAGAAACACTAATGCGTTTCTATGAAAGAGTAGCACTCTGTTCCAATACTTCAATTCACTGCACGAAGGGAATGGAGTGTTGCTTCCCTTTCTAAATGCTGTCCTTTCAGAGAAAATCACTTTCCTTTGAAAGTGCCTTAAGCTACTTACAAGCATTCACCAGAAACTCACATGCGTTTCTCTGAAAGAGAAGCAGTCTGTTCCAATACTTCAATTCACTGTGCGAAGTGAATGGAGTGTTGCTTCACTTTCTAAATGCTGTCCTTTCAGAGAAAATCACTTTCCTTTGAAAGTGCCATAAGATACTTGAAAGCATAAGGAAGAAACTCATATGCGTTTCTCTGAAAGAGAAGCAGTCTGTTCCAACACTTCAATTCACTGTGCGAAGTGAATGGAGTGTTGCTTCACTTTCTAAATGCTGTCCTTTCAGAGAAAATCACTTTCCTTTGAAAGTGCCATAAGCTACTTGCAAGCATTAGGAAGAAACTCACATGCGTTTCTCTGAAAGTGAAGCAGTCTGTTCCAACACTTCAATTCACTGTGCAAAGTGAATGGAGTGTTGCTTCACTTTCTAAATGCTGTCCTTTAAGAGAAAATCACTTTCCTTTGAAAGTGCCTTAAGCTAATTACAAGCATTCAAAGAAACTCACATGCATTTCTCTGAAAGATAAGCAGTCTGTTGCAACACTTCAATTCACTGTGCAAAGTGAATGGAGTGTTGCTTCACTTTCTAAATTCTGTCCTTTCAAAAAAAATCACTTTCCTTTGAAAGTGACTTAAACTACTATCAAGCATTCATAAGAAACTCACATGCGTTTCTCTGAAAGAGAAGCAGTCTGTTCCAACACTTCAGTTCACTGTGCCAAGTGAATGGAGTGTTGCTTCACTTTCTAAATGCTGTCCTTTCAGAGAAAATCACTTTCCTTTGATAGTGCCTTAAGCTACTTGCAAGCATTAGGAAGAAACTCACATGCGTTTCTCTGAAAGAGAAGCAGTCTGTTCCAACACCTCAATTCACTGTGCGAAGTGAATGGAGTGTTGCCTCACTTTCTAAATGCTGTCCTTTCAGAGAAAATCACTTTCCTTTGAAAGTGCCTTAAGCTACTTACAAGCATTTAACAGAAACTCACATGCGTTTCTCTGAAAGAGAAGCAGTCTGTTCCAGCACTTCAATTCACTGTGTGAAGTGAATGGAGTGTTGCTTCACTTTCTGAATGCTGTTCTTTCAGAGAAAATCACTTTCTTTGAAAGTGCCTTAAGCTACTTGCAAGCATTAGGAAGAAACTCACATGCGTTTCTCTGAAAGAGAAGCAGTCTGTTCCAACACTTCAATTCACTGTGTGAAGTGAATGGAGGGTTGCCTCACTTTCTAAATGCTGTCCTTTCAGAGAAAAGAGAAAATCACTTTCCTTTGATAGTGCCTTAAACTACTTGCAAGCATTAGGAAGAAACTCACATGCGTTTCTCTGAAAGAGAAGCAGTCTGTTCCAACACTTCAATTCACTGTGTGAAGTGAATGGAGTGTTGCTTCACTTTCTAAATGCTGTTCTTTCAGAGAAAATCACTTTGCTTTGAAAGTGCATTAAGCTACTTGCAAGCATTAGGAAGAAACTCACATGCATTTCTCTGAAAGAGAAGCAGTCTGTTCCAACACTTCAATTCACTGTGCGAAGTGAATGGAGTGTTGCTTCACTTTCTAAATGCTGTCCTTTCAGAGAAAATCACTTTCCTTTGAAAGTGCCTTAAGCAACTTTTAAGCATTCACAAGAAACACTAATGCGTTTCTATGAAAGAGTAGCACTCTGTTCCAATACTTCAATTCACTGCACGAAGGGAATGGAGTGTTGCTTCCCTTTCTAAATGCTGTCCTTTCAGAGAAAATCACTTTCCTTTGAAAGTGCCTTAAGCTACTTACAAGCATTCACCAGAAACTCACATGCGTTTCTCTGAAAGAGAAGCAGTCTGTTCCAATACTTCAATTCACTGTGCGAAGTGAATGGAGTGTTGCTTCACTTTCTAAATGCTGTCCTTTCAGAGAAAATCACTTTCCTTTGAAAGTGCCATAAGATACTTGAAAGCATAAGGAAGAAACTCATATGCGTTTCTCTGAAAGAGAAGCAGTCTGTTCCAACACTTCAATTCACTGTGCAAAGTGAATGGAGTGTTGCTTCACTTTCTAAATGCTGTCCTTTCAGAGAAAATCACTTTCCTTTGAAAGTGCCTTAAGCTAATTACAAGCGTTCAACAGAAACTCACATGCATTTCTCTGAGAGAGAAGCAGTCTGTTCCAACACTTCAATTCACTGTGCAAAGTGAATGGAGTGTTGCTTCACTTTCTAAATGCTCTTCTTTCAGAGAAAATCACTTTCCTTTGAAAGCGCCTTAAGCAATTTGCAAGCATTCACAAGAAATACTAATGCGTTTCTATGAAAGAGAAGCACTCTGTTCCAACACTTCAATTCACTGTGCGAAGTGAATGGAGTGTTGCTTCACTTTCTAAATTCTGTCCTTTCAGAGAAAAACCCTTTCCTTTGAAAGTGCCTTAAACTACTTTCAAGCATTCACAAAAAACTCACATGTATTTCTCTGAAAGAGAAGCAGTCTGTTCCAACACTTCAATTAACTGTGCAAAGTGAATGAAGTGTGGCTTCACTTTCTAAATGCTGTCCTTTCAGAGAAAATCACTTTCCTTTGAAAGTGCCTTAAGCAACTTGCAAGAATTAGGAAGAAACTCACATGCGTTTCTCTGAAAGAGAAGCAGTCTGTTCCAACACTTCAATTCACTGTGCAAAGTGAATAGAGTGTTGCTACACTTTCTAAATGCTGTCCTTTCAGAGAAAATTACTTTCCTTTGAAAGTGCCTTAAGCTACTTACAAGCATTCAACAGAAACTCACATGCATTTCTCGAAAAGAGAAGCAATCTGTTCCAACACACAATTCACTGTGCGAAGTGAATGGAGTGTTGCTTCACTTTCTAAATTCTGTCCTTTCAGAGAAAATCACTTTCCTTTGAAAGTGCCTTAAACTACTTTCAAGCATTCACAAAAAAATTCACATGCGTTTCTCTGAAAGAGTAGCAGTCTGTTCCAACACTTCAATTCACTGTGCGAAGTGAATGGAGTGTTGCTTCACATTCTAAATGCTGTCCTTTCAGAGAAAATCTCTTTCCTTTGAAAGTGCCTTAAGCAACTTGAAAGCATTCACAAGAAACACTAATGCATTTCTATGAAAGAGAAGCACTCTGTTCCAACACTTCAATTCACTGTACGAAGGGAATGGAGTGTTGCTTCACTTTCTAAATGCTATCCTTTCAGAGAAAATCACTTTCCTTTGAAAGTGCCTTAAGCTACTCTCAAGCATTCACCAGAAACTCACATTCGTTTCTCTGAAAGAGATGCAGTCTGTTCCAACACTTCAATTCACTGTGCGAAGTGAATGGAGTGTTGCCTCACTTTCTAAATGCTGTCCTTTCAGAGAAAATCACTTTCCTTTGAAAGTGCCTTAAGCTACTTACAAGCATTCAACAGAAACTCACATGCATTTCTCTGAAAGAGAAGCAATCTGATCCAACACTTCAATTCACTGTGCGAAGTGAATGGAGTGTTGCTTCACTTTCTAAATGCTGTCCTTTCAGAGAAAATCACTTTCTTTGAATGTGCCTTAAGCAAATTACAAGCATTCAACAGAAACTCACATGCGTTTCTCTGAAAGAGAAGCAGTCTGTTCCCACACTTCAATTCACTGTGCGAAGTGAATGGAATGTTGCTTCACTTTCTAAATGCTGTCCTTTCAGAGAAAATCACTTTCCTTTGATAGTGCCTTAAGCTACTTGCAAGCATTAGGAAGAAACTCACATGCGTTTCTCTGAAAGAGAAGCAGTCTGTTCCAACACTTCAATTCACTGTGTGAAGTGAATGGAGTGTTGCCTCACTTTCTAAATGCTGTCCTTTCAGAGAAAACCACTTTCCTTTGAAAGTGCCTTAAGCTACTTACAAGCATTCAACAGAAACTCACATGCATTTCTCTGAAAGAGAAGCAGTCTGTTCCAACACTTCAATTCACTGTGCGAAGTGAATGGAGTGTTGCTTCACTTCCTAAATTCTGTCCTTTCAGAGAAAATCACTTTCCTTTGAAAGTGCCTTAAACTACTTTCATGCATTCACAAAAAACTCACATGCGTTTCTCTGAAAGAGAAGCAGTCTGTTCCAACACTTCAATTCACTGTGTGAAGTGAATGGATGTTGCCTCACTTCTAAATGCGGTCCTTTCAGAGAAAATCACTTTCCTTTGAAATTGCCTTAAGCTACTTACAAGCATTTAACAGAAACTCATATGCGTTTCTCTGAAAGAGAAGCAGTCTGTTCCAACACTTCAATTCACTGTGCGAAGTGAATGGAGTGTTGCTTCACTTTCTAAATGCTGTCCTTTCAGAGAAAATCACTTTCCTTTGAAAGTGCCATAAGCTACTTGCAAGCATTAGGAAGAAACTCACATGCGTTTCTCTGAAAGTGAAGCAGTCTGTTCCAACACTTCAATTCACTGTGCAAAGTGAATGGAGTGTTGCTTCACTTTCTAAATGCTGTCCTTTAAGAGAAAATCACTTTCCTTTGAAAGTGCCTTAAGCTAATTACAAGCATTCAAAGAAACTCACATGCATTTCTCTGAAAGATAAGCAGTCTGTTGCAACACTTCAATTCACTGTGCAAAGTGAATGGAGTGTTGCTTCACTTTCTAAATTCTGTCCTTTCAGAGAAAATCACTTTCCTTTGAAAGTGCCTTAAGCAACTTTTAAGCATTCACAAGAAACACTAATGCGTTTCTATGAAAGAGTAGCACTCTGTTCCAATACTTCAATTCACTGCACGAAGGGAATGGAGTGTTGCTTCCCTTTCTAAATGCTGTCCTTTCAGAGAAAATCACTTTCCTTTGAAAGTGCCTTAAGCTACTTACAAGCATTCACCAGAAACTCACATGCGTTTCTCTGAAAGAGAAGCAGTCTGTTCCAATACTTCAATTCACTGTGCGAAGTGAATGGAGTGTTGCTTCACTTTCTAAATGCTGTCCTTTCAGAGAAAATCACTTTCCTTTGAAAGTGCCATAAGATACTTGAAAGCATAAGGAAGAAACTCATATGCGTTTCTCTGAAAGAGAAGCAGTCTGTTCCAACACTTCAATTCACTGTGCGAAGTGAATGGAGTGTTGCTTCACTTTCTAAATGCTGTCCTTTCAGAGAAAATCACTTTCCTTTGAAAGTGCCATAAGCTACTTGCAAGCATTAGGAAGAAACTCACATGCGTTTCTCTGAAAGTGAAGCAGTCTGTTCCAACACTTCAATTCACTGTGCAAAGTGAATGGAGTGTTGCTTCACTTTCTAAATGCTGTCCTTTAAGAGAAAATCACTTTCCTTTGAAAGTGCCTTAAGCTAATTACAAGCATTCAAAGAAACTCACATGCATTTCTCTGAAAGATAAGCAGTCTGTTGCAACACTTCAATTCACTGTGCAAAGTGAATGGAGTGTTGCTTCACTTTCTAAATTCTGTCCTTTCAAAAAAAATCACTTTCCTTTGAAAGTGACTTAAACTACTATCAAGCATTCATAAGAAACTCACATGCGTTTCTCTGAAAGAGAAGCAGTCTGTTCCAACACTTCAGTTCACTGTGCCAAGTGAATGGAGTGTTGCTTCACTTTCTAAATGCTGTCCTTTCAGAGAAAATCACTTTCCTTTGATAGTGCCTTAAGCTACTTGCAAGCATTAGGAAGAAACTCACATGCGTTTCTCTGAAAGAGAAGCAGTCTGTTCCAACACCTCAATTCACTGTGCGAAGTGAATGGAGTGTTGCCTCACTTTCTAAATGCTGTCCTTTCAGAGAAAATCACTTTCCTTTGAAAGTGCCTTAAGCTACTTACAAGCATTTAACAGAAACTCACATGCGTTTCTCTGAAAGAGAAGCAGTCTGTTCCAGCACTTCAATTCACTGTGTGAAGTGAATGGAGTGTTGCTTCACTTTCTGAATGCTGTTCTTTCAGAGAAAATCACTTTCTTTGAAAGTGCCTTAAGCTACTTGCAAGCATTAGGAAGAAACTCACATGCGTTTCTCTGAAAGAGAAGCAGTCTGTTCCAACACTTCAATTCACTGTGTGAAGTGAATGGAGGGTTGCCTCACTTTCTAAATGCTGTCCTTTCAGAGAAAAGAGAAAATCACTTTCCTTTGATAGTGCCTTAAACTACTTGCAAGCATTAGGAAGAAACTCACATGCGTTTCTCTGAAAGAGAAGCAGTCTGTTCCAACACTTCAATTCACTGTGTGAAGTGAATGGAGTGTTGCTTCACTTTCTAAATGCTGTTCTTTCAGAGAAAATCACTTTGCTTTGAAAGTGCATTAAGCTACTTGCAAGCATTAGGAAGAAACTCACATGCATTTCTCTGAAAGAGAAGCAGTCTGTTCCAACACTTCAATTCACTGTGCGAAGTGAATGGAGTGTTGCTTCACTTTCTAAATGCTGTCCTTTCAGAGAAAATCACTTTCCTTTGAAAGTGCCTTAAGCAACTTTTAAGCATTCACAAGAAACACTAATGCGTTTCTATGAAAGAGTAGCACTCTGTTCCAATACTTCAATTCACTGCACGAAGGGAATGGAGTGTTGCTTCCCTTTCTAAATGCTGTCCTTTCAGAGAAAATCACTTTCCTTTGAAAGTGCCTTAAGCTACTTACAAGCATTCACCAGAAACTCACATGCGTTTCTCTGAAAGAGAAGCAGTCTGTTCCAATACTTCAATTCACTGTGCGAAGTGAATGGAGTGTTGCTTCACTTTCTAAATGCTGTCCTTTCAGAGAAAATCACTTTCCTTTGAAAGTGCCATAAGATACTTGAAAGCATAAGGAAGAAACTCATATGCGTTTCTCTGAAAGAGAAGCAGTCTGTTCCAACACTTCAATTCACTGTGCAAAGTGAATGGAGTGTTGCTTCACTTTCTAAATGCTGTCCTTTCAGAGAAAATCACTTTCCTTTGAAAGTGCCTTAAGCTAATTACAAGCGTTCAACAGAAACTCACATGCATTTCTCTGAGAGAGAAGCAGTCTGTTCCAACACTTCAATTCACTGTGCAAAGTGAATGGAGTGTTGCTTCACTTTCTAAATGCTCTTCTTTCAGAGAAAATCACTTTCCTTTGAAAGCGCCTTAAGCAATTTGCAAGCATTCACAAGAAATACTAATGCGTTTCTATGAAAGAGAAGCACTCTGTTCCAACACTTCAATTCACTGTGCGAAGTGAATGGAGTGTTGCTTCACTTTCTAAATTCTGTCCTTTCAGAGAAAAACCCTTTCCTTTGAAAGTGCCTTAAACTACTTTCAAGCATTCACAAAAAACTCACATGTATTTCTCTGAAAGAGAAGCAGTCTGTTCCAACACTTCAATTAACTGTGCAAAGTGAATGAAGTGTGGCTTCACTTTCTAAATGCTGTCCTTTCAGAGAAAATCACTTTCCTTTGAAAGTGCCTTAAGCAACTTGCAAGAATTAGGAAGAAACTCACATGCGTTTCTCTGAAAGAGAAGCAGTCTGTTCCAACACTTCAATTCACTGTGCAAAGTGAATGGAGTGTTGCTACACTTTCTAAATGCTGTCCTTTCAGAGAAAATTACTTTCCTTTGAAAGTGCCTTAAGCTACTTACAAGCATTCAACAGAAACTCACATGCATTTCTCGAAAAGAGAAGCAATCTGTTCCAACACACAATTCACTGTGCGAAGTGAATGGAGTGTTGCTTCACTTTCTAAATTCTGTCCTTTCAGAGAAAATCACTTTCCTTTGAAAGTGCCTTAAACTACTTTCAAGCATTCACAAAAAAATTCACATGCGTTTCTCTGAAAGAGTAGCAGTCTGTTCCAACACTTCAATTCACTGTGCGAAGTGAATGGAGTGTTGCTTCACATTCTAAATGCTGTCCTTTCAGAGAAAATCTCTTTCCTTTGAAAGTGCCTTAAGCAACTTGAAAGCATTCACAAGAAACACTAATGCATTTCTATGAAAGAGAAGCACTCTGTTCCAACACTTCAATTCACTGTACGAAGGGAATGGAGTGTTGCTTCACTTTCTAAATGCTATCCTTTCAGAGAAAATCACTTTCCTTTGAAAGTGCCTTAAGCTACTCTCAAGCATTCACCAGAAACTCACATTCGTTTCTCTGAAAGAGATGCAGTCTGTTCCAACACTTCAATTCACTGTGCGAAGTGAATGGAGTGTTGCCTCACTTTCTAAATGCTGTCCTTTCAGAGAAAATCACTTTCCTTTGAAAGTGCCTTAAGCTACTTACAAGCATTCAACAGAAACTCACATGCATTTCTCTGAAAGAGAAGCAATCTGATCCAACACTTCAATTCACTGTGCGAAGTGAATGGAGTGTTGCTTCACTTTCTAAATGCTGTCCTTTCAGAGAAAATCACTTTCTTTGAATGTGCCTTAAGCAAATTACAAGCATTCAACAGAAACTCACATGCCTTTCTCTGAAAGAGAAGCAGTCTGTTCCCACACTTCAATTCACTGTGCGAAGTGAATGGCATGTTGCTTCACTTTCTAAATGCTGTCCTTTCAGAGAAAATCACTTTCCTTTGATAGTGCCTTAAGCTACTTGCAAGCATTAGGAAGAAACTCACATGCGTTTCTCTGAAAGAGAAGCAGTCTGTTCCAACACTTCAATTCACTGTGTGAAGTGAATGGAGTGTTGCCTCACTTTCTAAATGCTGTCCTTTCAGAGAAAACCACTTTCCTTTGAAAGTGCCTTAAGCTACTTACAAGCATTCAACAGAAACTCACATGCATTTCTCTGAAAGAGAAGCAGTCTGTTCCAACACTTCAATTCACTGTGCGAAGTGAATGGAGTGTTGCTTCACTTCCTAAATTCTGTCCTTTCAGAGAAAATCACTTTCCTTTGAAAGTGCCTTAAACTACTTTCATGCATTCACAAAAAACTCACATGCGTTTCTCTGAAAGAGAAGCAGTCTGTTCCAACACTTCAATTCACTGTGTGAAGTGAATGGATGTTGCCTCACTTCTAAATGCGGTCCTTTCAGAGAAAATCACTTTCCTTTGAAATTGCCTTAAGCTACTTACAAGCATTTAACAGAAACTCACATGCGTTTCTCTGAAAGAGAAGCAGTCTGTTCCAACACTTCAATTCACTGTGCAAAGTGAATGGAGTGTTGCTTCACTTTCTAAATGCTGTTCTCTCAGAGAAAATCAATTTCCTTTGAAAGTGCCTTCAGCTACTTGCAAGCATTAGGAAGAAACTCAAATGCGTTTCTCTGAAAGAGAAGCAGTCTGTTCCAACACTTCAATTCACTGTGCGAAGTAAATGGAGTGTTGCTTCACTTTCTAAATGCTGTCCTTTCAGAGAAAATCACTTTCCTTTGAAAGTGCCTTAAGCAATTTCAAGCATTCACAAGAAACACTAATGCGTTTCTATGAAAGAGTAGCACTCTGTTCCAACACTTGAATTCAATGCACGAAGGGATTGGAGTGTTGCTTCCCTTTCTAAATGCTGTCCTTTCAGAGAAAATCACTTTCCTTTGAAAGTGCCTTAAGCTACTTATAAGCATTCACCAGAAACTCACATGCGTTTCTCTGAAAGAGAAGCAGTCTGTTCCAACACTTCTTTTCATTGTGCGAAGTGAATGGAGTGTTGCTTCACATTCTAAATGCTGTCCTTTCAGAGAAAATCACTTTCCTTTGAAAGTGCCTTAAGCTACTGGCAAGCATTAGGAAGAAACTCACATGCGTTTCTCTGAAAGAGAAGCAGTCTGTTCCAACACCTCAATTCACTGTGCGAAGTGAATGGAGTGTTGCCTCACTTTCTAAATGCTGTCCTTTCAGAGAAAATCACTTTCCTTTGAAAGTGCCTTAAGCTACTTACAAGCATTTAACAGAAACTCACATGCGTTTCTCTGAAAGAGAAGCAGTCTGTTCCAGCACTTCAATTCACTGTGCGAAGTGAATGGAGTGTTGCTTCACTTTCTAAATGCTGTCCTTTCAGAGAAAATCACTTTCCTTTGAAAGTGCCATAAGCTACTTGCAAGCATTAGGAAGAAACTCACATGCGTTTCTCTGAAAGAGAAGCAGTCTGTTCCAACACTTCAATTCACTGTGTGAAGTGAATGGAGGGTTGCCTCACTTTCTAAATGCTGTCCTTTCAGAGAAAAGAGAAAATCACTTTCCTTTGATAGTGCCTTAAACTACTTGCAAGCATTAGGAAGAAACTCACATGCGTTTCTCTGAAAGAGAAGCAGTCTGTTCCAACACTTCAATTCACTGTGTGAAGTGAATGGAGTGTTGCTTCACTTTCTAAATGCTGTTCTTTCAGAGAAAATCACTTTGCTTTGAAAGTGCATTAAGCTACTTGCAAGCATTAGGAAGAAACTCACATGCATTTCTCTGAAAGAGAAGCAGTCTGTTCCAACACTTCAATTCACTGTGCGAAGTGAATGGAGTGTTGCTTCACTTTCTAAATGCTGTCCTTTCAGAGAAAATCACTTTCCTTTGAAAGTGCCTTAAGCAACTTTTAAGCATTCACAAGAAACACTAATGCGTTTCTATGAAAGAGTAGCACTCTGTTCCAATACTTCAATTCACTGCACGAAGGGAATGGAGTGTTGCTTCCCTTTCTAAATGCTGTCCTTTCAGAGAAAATCACTTTCCTTTGAAAGTGCCTTAAGCTACTTACAAGCATTCACCAGAAACTCACATGCGTTTCTCTGAAAGAGAAGCAGTCTGTTCCAATACTTCAATTCACTGTGCGAAGTGAATGGAGTGTTGCTTCACTTTCTAAATGCTGTCCTTTCAGAGAAAATCACTTTCCTTTGAAAGTGCCATAAGATACTTGAAAGCATAAGGAAGAAACTCATATGCGTTTCTCTGAAAGAGAAGCAGTCTGTTCCAACACTTCAATTCACTGTGCAAAGTGAATGGAGTGTTGCTTCACTTTCTAAATGCTGTCCTTTCAGAGAAAATCACTTTCCTTTGAAAGTGCCTTAAGCTAATTACAAGCGTTCAACAGAAACTCACATGCATTTCTCTGAGAGAGAAGCAGTCTGTTCCAACACTTCAATTCACTGTGCAAAGTGAATGGAGTGTTGCTTCACTTTCTAAATGCTCTTCTTTCAGAGAAAATCACTTTCCTTTGAAAGCGCCTTAAGCAATTTGCAAGCATTCACAAGAAACACTAATGCGTTTCTATGAAAGAGAAGCACTCTGTTCCAACACTTCAATTCACTGTGCGAAGTGAATGGAGTGTTGCTTCACTTTCTAAATTCTGTCCTTTCAGAGAAAAACCCTTTCCTTTGAAAGTGCCTTAAACTACTTTCAAGCATTCACAAAAAACTCACATGTATTTCTCTGAAAGAGAAGCAGTCTGTTCCAACACTTCAATTAACTGTGCAAAGTGAATGAAGTGTGGCTTCACTTTCTAAATGCTGTCCTTTCAGAGAAAATCACTTTCCTTTGAAAGTGCCTTAAGCAACTTGCAAGCATTAGGAAGAAACTCACATGCGTTTCTCTGAAAGAGAAGCAGTCTGTTCCAACACTTCAATTCACTGTGCAAAGTGAATGGAGTGTTGCTACACTTTCTAAATGCTGTCCTTTCAGAGAAAATTACTTTCCTTTGAAAGTGCCTTAAGCTACTTACAAGCATTCAACAGAAACTCACATGCATTTCTCGAAAAGAGAAGCAATCTGTTCCAACACACAATTCACTGTGCGAAGTGAATGGAGTGTTGCTTCACTTTCTAAATTCTGTCCTTTCAGAGAAAATCACTTTCCTTTGAAAGTGCCTTAAACTACTTTCAAGCATTCACAAAAAAATTCACATGCGTTTCTCTGAAAGAGTAGCAGTCTGTTCCAACACTTCAATTCACTGTGCGAAGTGAATGGAGTGTTGCTTCACATTCTAAATGCTGTCCTTTCAGAGAAAATCTCTTTCCTTTGAAAGTGCCTTAAGCAACTTGAAAGCATTCACAAGAAACACTAATGCATTTCTATGAAAGAGAAGCACTCTGTTCCAACACTTCAATTCACTGTACGAAGGGAATGGAGTGTTGCTTCACTTTCTAAATGCTATCCTTTCAGAGAAAATCACTTTCCTTTGAAAGTGCCTTAAGCTACTCTCAAGCATTCACCAGAAACTCACATTCGTTTCTCTGAAAGAGATGCAGTCTGTTCCAACACTTCAATTCACTGTGGGAAGTGAATGGAGTGTTGCCTCACTTTCTAAATGCTGTCCTTTCAGAGAAAATCACTTTCCTTTGAAAGTGCCTTAAGCTACTTACAAGCATTCAACAGAAACTCACATGCATTTCTCTGAAAGAGAAGCAATCTGATCCAACACTTCAATTCACTGTGCGAAGTGAATGGAGTGTTGCTTCACTTTCTAAATGCTGTCCTTTCAGAGAAAATCACTTTCTTTGAATGTGCCTTAAGCAAATTACAAGCATTCAACAGAAACTCACATGCCTTTCTCTGAAAGAGAAGCAGTCTGTTCCCACACTTCAATTCACTGTGCGAAGTGAATGGCATGTTGCTTCACTTTCTAAATGCTGTCCTTTCAGAGAAAATCACTTTCCTTTGATAGTGCCTTAAGCTACTTGCAAGCATTAGGAAGAAACTCACATGCGTTTCTCTGAAAGAGAAGCAGTCTGTTCCAACACTTCAATTCACTGTGTGAAGTGAATGGAGTGTTGCCTCACTTTCTAAATGCTGTCCTTTCAGAGAAAACCACTTTCCTTTGAAAGTGCCTTAAGCTACTTACAAGCATTCAACAGAAACTCACATGCATTTCTCTGAAAGAGAAGCAGTCTGTTCCAACACTTCAATTCACTGTGCGAAGTGAATGGAGTGTTGCTTCACTTCCTAAATTCTGTCCTTTCAGAGAAAATCACTTTCCTTTGAAAGTGCCTTAAACTACTTTCATGCATTCACAAAAAACTCACATGCGTTTCTCTGAAAGAGAAGCAGTCTGTTCCAACACTTCAATTCACTGTGTGAAGTGAATGGATGTTGCCTCACTTCTAAATGCGGTCCTTTCAGAGAAAATCACTTTCCTTTGAAATTGCCTTAAGCTACTTACAAGCATTTAACAGAAACTCACATGCGTTTCTCTGAAAGAGAAGCAGTCTGTTCCAACACTTCAATTCACTGTGCAAAGTGAATGGAGTGTTGCTTCACTTTCTAAATGCTGTTCTCTCAGAGAAAATCAATTTCCTTTGAAAGTGCCTTCAGCTACTTGCAAGCATTAGGAAGAAACTCAAATGCGTTTCTCTGAAAGAGAAGCAGTCTGTTCCAACACTTCAATTCACTGTGCGAAGTAAATGGAGTGTTGCTTCACTTTCTAAATGCTGTCCTTTCAGAGAAAATCACTTTCCTTTGAAAGTGCCTTAAGCAATTTCAAGCATTCACAAGAAACACTAATGCGTTTCTATGAAAGAGTAGCACTCTGTTCCAACACTTGAATTCAATGCACGAAGGGATTGGAGTGTTGCTTCCCTTTCTAAATGCTGTCCTTTCAGAGAAAATCACTTTCCTTTGAAAGTGCCTTAAGCTACTTATAAGCATTCACCAGAAACTCACATGCGTTTCTCTGAAAGAGAAGCAGTCTGTTCCAACACTTCTTTTCACTGTGCGAAGTGAATGGAGTGTTGCTTCACATTCTAAATGCTGTCCTTTCAGAGAAAATCACTTTCCTTTGAAAGTGCCTTAAGCTACTGGCAAGCATTAGGAAGAAACTCACATGCGTTTCTCTGAAAGAGAAGCAGTCTGTTCCAACACCTCAATTCACTGTGCGAAGTGAATGGAGTGTTGCCTCACTTTCTAAATGCTGTCCTTTCAGAGAAAATCACTTTCCTTTGAAAGTGCCTTAAGCTACTTACAAGCATTTAACAGAAACTCACATGCGTTTCTCTGAAAGAGAAGCAGTCTGTTCCAGCACTTCAATTCACTGTGCGAAGTGAATGGAGTGTTGCTTCACTTTCTAAATGCTGTCCTTTCAGAGAAAATCACTTTCCTTTGAAAGTGCCATAAGCTACTTGCAAGCATTAGGAAGAAACTCACATGCGTTTTTCTGAAAGAGAAGCAGTCTGTTCCAACACTTCAATTCACTGTGCAAAGTGAATGAAGTGTTGCTTCACTTTCTAAATGCTGTCCTTTCAGAGAAAATCACTTTCCTTTGAAAGTGCCTTAAGCTAATTACAAGCATTCAACAGGAATTCACATGCATTTCTCTGAAAGAGAAGCAGTCTGTTCCAACACTTCTTTTCACTGTGCAAAGTGAATGGTGTGTTGCTTCACTTTCTAAATTCTGTCCTTTCAGAGAAAATCACTTTCCTTTGAAAGTGCCTTAAACTACTTTCAAGCATTCAAAAAAAAACTCACATGCGTTTCTCTGAAAGAGAAGCAGTCTGTTCCAACACTTCAATTCAATGTGCGAAGTGAATGGAGTGTTGCTTCCCTTTCTAAATGCTGTCCTTTCAGAGAAAATCACTTTCCTTTGAAAGTGCCTTAAGCTACTTGCAAGCATTAGGAAGAAACTCACATGCGTTTCTCTGAAAGAGAAGAAGTCTGTTCCAACACTTCAATTCACTGTGCGAAGTGAATGGAGTGTTGCTTCACTTTCTAAATGCTGTCCTTTCAGAGAAAATCACTTTCCTTTAGTAGTGCCTTAAGCAACTTGTAAGCATTCACAAGAAACACTAATGCGTTTCTATGAAAGAGAAGCACTCTGTTCCAACACTTCAATTCACCCTGCGAAGTGAATGGAGTGTTGCTTCACTTTCTAAATGCTGTCCTTTCAGAGAAAATCACTTTCCTTTGAAAGTGCCTTAAGCAACTTGCAAGCATTCACAAGAAACACTAATGCGTTTCTATGAAAGAGAAGCACTCTATTCCAACACTTCAATTCACTGCACGAAGGGAATGGAGTGTTTCTTCCCTTTCTAAATGCTGTCCTTTCAGAGAAAATCACTTTCCTTTGAAAGTGCCTTAAGCTACTTACAAGCATTCACCAGAAACTCACATGCGTTTCTCTGAAAGAGAAGCAGTCTGTTCCAACACTTCAATTCACTGTGCAAAGTGAATGGAGTGTTGCCTCACTTTCTAAATGCTGTCCTTTCAGAGAAAATCACTTTCCTTTGAAAGTGCCTTAAACTACTTTCAAACATTCACAAAAAACTCACATGCGTTTCTCTGAAAGAGAAGCAGTCTCTTCCAACACTTCAATTCACTGCACGAAGGGAATGGAGTTTTGCTTCCCTTTCTAAGTGCTGTCCTTTCAGAGAAAATCAATTTCCTTTGAAAGTGCCTTAAGCTACTTGCAAGCATTAGGAAGAAACTCACATGCGTTTCTCTGAAAGAGAAGCAGTCTGTTCCAACACTTCAATTCACTGTGTGAAGTGAATGGAGTGTTGCCTCACTTTCTAAATGCTGTCCTTTCAGAGAAAATCACTTTCCTTTGAAAGTGCCTTAAACTACTTTCAAGCATTCATAAAAAACTCACATGCGTTTCTCTGAAAGAGAAGCAGTCTGTTCCAACACTTCAATTCAATGTGCGAAGTGAATGGAATGTTGCTTCACTTTCTAAATGCTGTTCTTTCAGAGAAAATCACTTTCCTTTGAAAGTGCCTTAAGCTACTTGCAAGCATTAGGAAGAAACTCACATGCGTTTCTCTGAAAGAGAAGCAGTCTGTTCCAACATTTCAATTCACTGTGCGAAGTGAATGGAGTGTTGCTTCACTTTCTAAATGCTGTCCTTTCAGAGAAAATCACTTTCCTTTGAAAGTGCCTTAAGCTACTTACAAGCATTAGGAAGAAAATCACATGCGTTTCTCTGAAAGAGAAGCAGTCTGTTCCAGCACTTCAATTCACTGTGCGAAGTGAATGGAGTGTTGCCTCACTTTCTAAATGCTGTCCTTTCAGAGAAAATCACTTTCCTTTGATAGTGCCTTAAGCTACTTGCAAGCATTAGGAACAAACTCACATGCGTTTCTCTGAAAGAGAAGCAGTCTGTTCCAACACCTCAATTCACTGTGCGAAGTGAATGGAGTGTTGCCTCACTTTCTAAATGCTGTCCTTTCAGAGAAAATCACTTTCCTTTGAAAGTGCCTTAAGCTACTTACAAGCATTTAACAGAAACTCACATGCGTTTCTCTGAAAGAGAAGCAGTCTGTTCCAACACTTCAATTCACTGTGCAAAGTGAATGGAGTGTTGCTTCACTTTCTAAATGCTGTCCTTTCAGAGAAAATCACTTTCCTTTGAAAGTGCCATAAGCTACTTGCAAGCATTAGGAAGAAACTCACATGCGTTTCTCTGAAAGAGAAGCAGTCTGTTCCAACACTTCAATTCACTGTGCAAAGTGAATGGAGTGTTGCTTCACTTTCTAAATGCTGTCCTTTCAGAGAAAATCACTTTCCTTTGAAAGTGCCTTAAGCTAATTACAAGCATTCAACAGAAACTCACATGCATTTCTCTGAAAGAGAAGCAGTCTGTTCCAACACTTCAATTCACTGTGCAAAGTGAATGGTCTGTTGCTTCACTTTCTAAATTCTGTCCTTTCAGAGAAAATCACTTTCCTTTGAAAGTGCCTTAAACTACTTTCAAGCATTCAAAAAAAACTCACATGCGTTTCTCTGAAAGAGAAGCAGTCTGTTCCAACACTTCAATTCAATGTGCGAAGTGAATGGAGTGTTGCTTCCCTTTCTAAATGCTGTCCTTTCAGAGAAAATCAATTTCCTTTGAAAGTGCCTTAAGCTACTTGCAAGCATTAGGAAGAAACTCACATGCGTTTCTCTGAAAGAGAAGCAGTCTGTTCCAACACTTCAATTCACTGTGCGACGTGAATGGAGTGTTGCTTCACTTTCTAAATGCTGTCCTTTCAGAGAAAATCACTTTCCTTTAGTAGTGCCTTAAGCAACTTGTAAGCATTCACAAGAAACACTAATGCGTTTCTATGAAAGAGAAGCACTCTGTTCCAACACTTCAATTCACCCTGCGAAGTGAATGGAGTGTTGCTTCACATTCTAAATGCTGTCCTTTCAGAGAAAATCACTTTCCTTTGAAAGTGCCATGAGCTACTTGCAAGCATTAGGAAGAAACTCACATGCGTTTCTCTGAAAGAGAAGCAGTCTGTTCCAACACTTCAATTCACTGTGCAAAGTGAATGGAGTGTTGCTTCACTTTCTAAATGCTGTCCTTTCAGAGAAAATCACTTTCCTTTGATAGTGCCTTAAGCTACTTGCAAGCATTAGGAAGAAACTCACATTCGTTTCTCTGAAAGAGAAGCAGTCTGTTCCAACACTTCAATTCACTGTGTGAAGCGAATGGAGTGTTGCCTCACTTTCTAAATGCTGTCCTTTCAGAGAAAAGAGAAAATCACTTTCCTTTGATAGTGCCTTAAGCTACTTGCAAGCATTAGGAAGAAACTCACATGCGTTTCTCTGAAAGAGAAGCAGTCTGTTCCAACACTTCAATTCACTTTGTGAAGTGAATGGAGTGTTGCCTCACTTTCTAAATGCTGTCCTTTCAGAGAAAATCACTTTCCTTTGAAAGTGCCTTAAGCTACTTACAAGCATTTAACAGAAACTCACATGCGTTTCTCTGAAAGAGAAGCAGTCTGTTCAGACACTTCAATTCACTGTGCAAAGTGAATGGAGTGTTGCTTCACTTTCTAAATGCTGTTCTTTCAGAGAAAATCACTTTCCTTTGAAAGTGCCTTAAGCTACTTGCAAGCATTAGGAAGAAACTCACATGCGTTTCTCTGAAAGAGAAGCAGTCTGTTCCAACACTTCAATTCACTGTGCGAAGTGAATGGAGTGTTGCTTCACTTTCTAAATGCTGTCCTTTCAGAGAAAATCACTTTCCTTTGAAAGTGCCTTAAAAAACTTTTAAGCATTCACAAGAAACACTAATGCGTTTCTATGAAAGAGTACCACTCGGTTCCAACACTTCAATTCACTGCACGAAGGGAATGGAGTGTTGCTTCCCTTTCTAAATGCTGTCTTTTCAGAGAAAATCACTTTCCTTTGAAAGTGCCTTAAGCTACTTACAAGCATTCACCAGAAACTCACATGCGTTTCTCTGAAAGAGAAGCAGTCTGTTCCAATACTTCAATTCACTGTGCGAAGTGAATGGAGTGTTGCTTCACTTTATAAATGCTGTCCTTTCAGAGAAAATCACATTCCTTTGAAAGTGCCATAAGCTACTTGCAAGCATTAGGAAGAAACTCACATGCGTTTCTCTGAAAGAGAAGCAGTCTGTTTCAACACTTCAATTCACTGTGCAATGTGAATGGAGTGTTGCTTCACTTTCTAAATGCTGTCCTTTCAGAGAAAATCACTTTCCTTTGAAAGTGCCTTAAGCTAATTACAAGCATTAGGAAGAAACTCACATGCGTTTCTCTGAAAGAGAAGCAGTCTGTTCCAACATTTCAATTCACTGTGCGAAGTGAATGGAGTGTTGCTTCACTTTCTAAATGCTGTCCTTTCAGAGAAAATCACTTTCCTTTGAAAGTGCCATAAGCTACTTGCAAGCATTAGGAAGAAACTCACATGCGTTTCTCTGAAAGAGAAGCAGTCTGTTCCAATACTTCAATTCACTGTGCAAAGTGAATGGAGTGTTGCTTCACTTTCTAAATGCTGTCATTTCAGAGAAAATCACTTTCCATTGAAAGTGCCTTAAACTACTTTCAAGCATTCACAAAAAACTCACATGCATTTCTCTGAAAGAGAAGAGTCTGTTCCAAAACTTCAATTCACTGTGCGAAGTGAATGGAGTGTTGCTTCACTTTCTAAATGCTGTCCTTTCAGAGAAAATCACTTTCCTTTGAAAGTTCCATAAGCTACTTGCAAGCATTAGGAAGAAACTCACATGCGTTTCTCTGAAAGAAAAGCAGTCTGTTCCAACACTTAAATTCACTGTGCAAAGTGAATGGAGTGTTGCTTCACTTTCTAAATGCTGTCCTTTCAGAGAAAATCACTTTCCTTTGAAAGTGCCTTAAGCTAATTACAAGCATTCAAAGAAACTCACATGCATTTCTCTGAAAGAGAAGCAGTCTGTTCCAACACTTCAATTCACTGTGCAAAGTGAATGGAGTGTTGCTTCACTTTCTAAATTCTGTCCTTTCAGAGAAAATCACTTTCCTTTGAAAGTGCCTTAAACTACTTTCAAGCATTCATAAGAAACTCACATGCGTTTCTCTGAAAGAGAAGCAGTCTGTTCCAACACTTCAGTTCACTGTGCGAAGTGAATGGAGTGTTGCTTCACTTTCTAAATGCTGTCCTTTCAGAGAAAATCACTTTCCTTTGATAGTGCCCTAAGCTACTTGCAAGCATTAGGAAGAAACTCACATGCATTTCTCTGAAAGAGAAGCAGTCTGTTCCAACACTTCAATTCACTGTGCGAAGTGAATGGAGTGTTGCCTCACTTTCTAAATGCTGTCCTTTCAGAGAAAATCACTTTCCTTTGAAAGTGCCTTAAGCTACTTACAAGCATTAAACAGAAACTCACATTCGTTTCTCTGAAAGAGAAGCAGTCTGTTCCAGCACTTCAATTCACTGTGCGAAGTGAATGGAGTGTTGCTTCACTTTCTAAATGCTGTCCTTTCAGAGAAAATCACTTTCCTTTGAAAGTGCCATAAGCTACTTGCAAGCATTAGGAAGAAACTCACATGCGTTTCTCTGAAAGAGAAGCAGTCTGTTCCAACACTTCAATTCACTGTGCAAAGTGAATGGAGTGTTGCTTCACTTTCTAAATGCTGTCCTTTCAGAGAAAATCACTTTCCTTTGAAAGTGCCTTAAGCTAATTACAAGCATTTAACAGAAACCAACATGCATTTCTCTGAAAGAGAAGCAGTCTGTTCCAACACTTCAATTCAATGTGCGAAGTGAATGGAGTGTTGCTTCCCTTTCTAAATGCTGTCCTTTCAGTGAAAATCACTTTCCTTTGAAAGTGCCTTAAGCTACTTGCAAGCATTAGGAAGAAACTCACATGCGTTTCTCTGAAAGAGAAGCAGTCTGTTCCAACACTTCAATTCACTGTGCGAAGTGAATGGAGTGTTGCTTCACTTTCTAAATGCTGTCCTTTCAGAGAAAATCACTTTCCTTTAGTAGTGCCTTAAGCAACTTGTAAGCATTCACAAGAAACACTAATGCGTTTCTATGAAAGAGAAGCACTCTGTTCCAACACTTCAATTCACCCTGCGAAGTGAATGGAGTGTTGCTTCACTTTCTAAATGCTGTCCTTTCAGAGAAAATCACTTTCCTTTGAAAGTGCCTTAAGCAACTTGCAAGCATTCACAAGAAACACTAATGCGTTTCTATGAAAGAGAAGCACTCTGTTCCAACACTTCAATTCACTGCACGAAGGGAATGGAGTGTTTCTTCCCTTTCTAAATGCTGTCCTTTCAGAGAAAATCACTTTCCTTTGAAAGTGCCTTAAGCTACTTACAAGCATTAGGAAGAAACTCACATGCGTTTCTCTGAAAGAGAAGAAGTCTGTTCCAACACTTCAATTCACTGTGCAAAGTGAATGGAGTGTTGCCTCACTTTCTAAATGCTGTCCTTTCAGAGAAAATCACTTTCCTTTGAAAGTGCTTAAACTACTTTCAAGCATTCACAAAAAACTCACATGCGTTTCTCTGAAAGAGAAGCAGTCTCTTCCAACACTTCAATTCACTGCACGAAGGGAATGGAGTGTTGCTTCCCTTTCTAAATGCTGTCCTTTCAGAGAAAATCAATTTCCTTTGAAAGTGCCTTAAGCTACTTGCAAGCATTAGGAAGAAACTCACATGCGTATCTCTGAAAGAGAAGCAGTCTGTTCCAACACTTCAATTCAATGTGCGAAGTGAATGGAATGTTGCTTCACTTTCTAAATGCTGTTCTTTCAGAGAAAATCACTTTCCTTTGAAAGTGCCTTAAGCTACTTGCAAGCATTAGGAAGAAACTCACATGCGTTTCTCTGAAAGAGAAGCAGTCTGTTCCAACATTTCAATTCACTGTGCGAAGTGAATGGAGTGTTGCTTCACTTTCTAAATGCTGTCCTTTCAGAGAAAATCACTTTCCTTTGAAAGTGCCTTAAGCTACTTACAAGCATTAGGAAGAAAATCACATGCGTTTCTCTGAAAGAGAAGCAGTCTGTTCCAACACTTCAATTCACTGTGCGAAGTGAATGGAGTGTTGCCTCACTTTCTAAATGCTGTCCTTTCAGAGAAAATCACTTTCCTTTGATAGTGCCTTAAGCTACTTGCAAGCATTAGGAAGAAACTCACATGCGTTTCTCTGAAAGAGAAGCAGTCTGTTCCAACACCTCAATTCACTGTGCGAAGTGAATGGAGTGTTGCCTCACTTTCTAAATGCTGTCCTTTCAGAGAAAATCACTTTCCTTTGAAAGTGCCTTACGCTACTTACAAGCATTTAACAGAAACTCACATGCGTTTCTCTGAAAGAGAAGCAGTCTGTTCCAACACTTCAATTCACTGTGCGAAGTGAATGGAGTGTTGCTTCACTTTCTAAATGCTGTCCTTTCAGAGAAAATCACTTTCCTTTGAAAGTGCCATAAGCAACTTGCAAGCATTAGGAAGAAACTCACATGCGTTTCTCTGAAAGAGAAGCAGTCTGTTCCAACACTTCAATTCACTGTGCAAAGTGAATGGAGTGTTGCTTCACTTTCTAAATGCTGTCCTTTCAGAGAAAATCACTTTCCTTTGAAAGTGCCTTAAGCTAATTACAAGCATTCAACAGAAACTCACATGCATTTCTCTGAAAGAGAAGCAGTCTGTTCCAACACTTCAATTCACTGTGCAAAGTGAATGGTGTGTTGCTTCACTTTCTAAATTCTGTCCTTTCAGAGAAAATCACTTTCCTTTGAAAGTGCCTTAAACTACTTTCAAGCATTCAAAAAAAACTCACATGCGTTTCTCTGAAAGAGAAGCAGTCTGTTCCAACACTTCAATTCAATGTGCGAAGTGAATGGAGTGTTGCTTCCCTTTCTAAATGCTGTCCTTTCAGAGAAAATCAATTTCCTTTGAAAGTGCCTTAAGCTACTTGCAAGCATTAGGAAGAAACTCACATGCGTTTCTCTGAAAGAGAAGCAGTCTGTTCCAACACTTCAATTCACTGTGCGAAGTGAATGGAGTGTTGCTTCACTTTCTAAATGCTGTCCTTTCAGAGAAAATCACTTTCCTTTAGTAGTGCCTTAAGCAACTTGTAAGCATTCACAAGAAACACTAATGCGTTTCTATGAAAGAGAAGCACTCTGTTCCAACACTTCAATTCACCCTGCGAAGTGAATGGAGTGTTGCTTCACTTTCTAAATGCTGTCCTTTCAGAGAAAATCACTTTCCTTTGAAAGTGCCTTAAGCAACTTGCAAGCATTCACAAGAAACACTAATGCGTTTCTATGAAAGAGAAGCACTCTGTTCCAACACTTCAATTCACTGCACGAAGGGAATGGAGTGTTTCTTCCCTTTCTAAATGCTGTCCTTTCAGAGAAAATCACTTTCCTTTGAAAGTGCCTTAAGCTACTTACAAGCATTCACCAGAAACTCACATGCATTTCTCTGAAAGAGAAGCAGTCTGTTCCAATACTTCAATTCACTGTGCGAAGTGAATGGAGTGTTGCTTCACTTTCTAAATGCTGTCCTTTCAGAGAAAATCACTTTCCTTTGAAAGTGCCATGAGCTACTTGCAAGCATTAGGAAGAAACTCACATGCGTTTCTCTGAAAGAGAAGCAGTCTGTTCCAACACTTCAATTCACTGTGCAAAGTGAATGGAGTGTTGCTTCACTTTCTAAATGCTGTCCTTTCAGAGAAAATCACTTTCCTTTGATAGTGCCTTAAGCTACTTGCAAGCATTAGGAAGAAACTCACATGCGTTTCTCTGAAAGAGAAGCAGTCTGTTCCAACACTTCAATTCACTGTGTGAAGCGAATGGAGTGTTGCCTCACTTTCTAAATGCTGTCCTTTCAGAGAAAAGAGAAAATCACTTTCCTTTGATAGTGCCTTAAGCTACTTGCAAGCATTAGGAAGAAACTCACATGCGTTTCTCTGAAAGAGAAGCAGTCTGTTCCAACACTTCAATTCACTTTGTGAAGTGAATGGAGTGTTGCCTCACTTTCTAAATGCTGTCCTTTCAGAGAAAATCACTTTCCTTTGAAAGTGCCTTAAGCTACTTACAAGCATTTAACAGAAACTCACATGTGTTTCTCTGAAAGAGAAGCAGTCTGTTCCAACACTTCAATTCACTGTGCAAAGTGAATGGAGTGTTGCTTCACTTTCTAAATGCTGTTCTTTCAGAGAAAATCACTTTCCTTTGAAAGTGCCTTAAGCTACTTGCAAGCATTAGGAAGAAACTCACATGCGTTTCTCTGAAAGAGAAGCAGTCTGTTCCAACACTTCAATTCACTGTGCGAAGTGAATGGAGTGTTGCTTCACTTTCTAAATGCTGTCCTTTCAGAGAAAATCACTTTCCTTTGAAAGTGCCTTAAGCAACTTTTAAGCATTCACAAGAAACACTAATGCGTTTCTATGAAAGAGTACCACTCGGTTCCAACACTTCAATTCACTGCACGAAGGGAATGGAGTGTTGCTTCCCTTTCTAAATGCTGTCTTTTCAGAGAAAATCACTTTCCTTTGAAAGTGCCTTAAGCTACTTACAAGCATTCACCAGAAACTCACATGCGTTTCTCTGAAAGAGAAGCAGTCTGTTCCAATACTTCAATTCACTGTGCGAAGTGAATGGAGTGTTGCTTCACTTTCTAAATGCTGTCCTTTCAGAGAAAATCACATTCCTTTGAAAGTGCCATAAGCTACTTGCAAGCATTAGGAAGAAACTCACATGCGTTTCTCTGAAAGAGAAGCAGTCTGTTTCAACATTTCAATTCACTGTGCAATGTGAATGGAGTGTTGCTTCACTTTCTACATGCTGTCCTTTCAGAGAAAATCATTTTCCTTTGAAAGTGCCTTAAGCTAATTACAAGCATTAGGAAGAAACTCACATGCGTTTCTCTGAAAGAGAAGCAGTCTGTTCCAACATTTCAATTCACTGTGCGAAGTGAATGGAGTGTTGCTTCACTTTCTAAATGCTGTCCTTTCAGAGAAAATCACTTTCCTTTGAAAGTGCCATAAGCTACTTGCAAGCATTAGGAAGAAACTCACATGCGTTTCTCTGAAAGAGAAGCAGTCTGTTCCAACACTTCAATTCACTGTGCAAAGTGAATGGAGTGTTGCTTCACTTTCTAAATGCTGTCATTTCAGAGAAAATCACTTTCCATTGAAAGTGCCTTAAACTACTTTCAAGCATTCACAAAAAACTCACATGCATTTCTCTGAAAGAGAAGCAGTCTGTTCCAAAACTTCAATTCACTGTGCGAAGTGAATGGAGTGTTGCTTCACTTTCTAAATGCTGTCCTTTCAGAGAAAATCCCTTTCCTTTGAATGTGCCTTAAGCTACTTACAAGCATTCAACAGAAACTCACATGCATTTCTCTGAAAGAGAAGCAGTCTGTTCCAACACTTCAATTCACTGTGCGAAGTGAATGGAGTGTTGCTTCACTTTCTAAATGCTGTCCTTTCAGAGAAAATCACTTTCCTTTGAAAGTTCCATAAGCTACTTGCAAGCATTAGGAAGAAACTCACATGCGTTTCTCTGAAAGAAAAGCAGTCTGTTCCAACACTTAAATTCACTGTGCAAAGTGAATGGAGTGTTGCTTCACTTTCTAAATGCTGTCCTTTCAGAGAAAATCACTTTCCTTTGAAAGTGCCTTAAGCTAATTACAAGCATTCAAAGAAACTCACATGCATTTCTCTGAAACAGAAGCAGTCTGTTCCAACACTTCAATTCACTGTGCAAAGTGAATGGAGTGTTGCTTCACTTTCTAAATTCTGTCCTTTCAGAGAAAATCACTTTCCTTTGAAAGTGCCTTAAACTACTTTCAAGCATTCATAAGAAATTCACATGCGTTTCTCTGAAAGAGAAGCAGTCTGTTCCAACACTTCAGTTCACTGTGCGAAGTGAATGGAGTGTTGCTTCACTTTCTAAATGCTGTCCTTTCAGAGAAAATCACTTTCCTTTGATAGTGCCCTAAGCTACTTGCAAGCATTAGGAAGAAACTCACATGCATTTCTCTGAAAGAGAAGCAGTCTGTTCCAACACTTCAATTCACTGTGCGAAGTGAATGGAGTGTTGCCTCACTTTCTAAATGCTGTCCTTTCAGAGAAAATCACTTTCCTTTGAAAGTGCCTTATGCTACTTACAAGCATTAAACAGAAACTCACATTCGTTTCTCTGAAAGAGAAGCAGTCTGTTCCAGCACTTCAATTCACTGTGCGAAGTGAATGGAGTGTTGCTTCACTTACTAAATGCTGTCCTTTCAGAGAAAATCACTTTCCTTTGAAAGTGCCATAAGCTACTTGCAAGCATTAGGAAGAAACTCACATGCATTTCTCTGAAAGAGAAGCAGTCTGTTCCAACACTTCAATTCACTGTGCAAAGTGAATGGAGTGTTGCTTCACTTTCTAAATGCTGTCCTTTCAGAGAAAATCACTTTCCTTTGAAAGTGCCTTAAGCTAATTACAAGCATTCAACAGAAACCAACATGCATTTCTCTGAAAGAAAAGCAGTCTGTTCCAACACTTCAATTCACTGTGCAAAGTGAATGGTGTGTTGCTTCACTTTCTAAATTCTGTCCTTTCAGAGAAAATCACTTTCCTTTGAAAGTGCCTTAAACTACTTACAAGCATTCAAAAAAAACTCACATGCGTTTCTCTGAATGAGAAGCAGTCTGTTCCAACACTTCAATTCAATGTGCGAAGTGAATGGAGTGTTGCTTCCCTTTCTAAATGCTGTCCTTTCAGAGAAAATCAATTTCCTTTGAAAGTGCCTTAAGCTACTTGCAAGCATTAGGAAGAAACTCACATGCGTTTCTCTGAAAGAGAAGCAGTCTGTTCCAACACTTCAATTCACTGTGCGAAGTGAATGGAGTGTTGCTTCACTTTCTAAATGCTGTCCTTTCAGAGAAAATCACTTTCCTTTAGTAGTGCCTTAAGCAACTTGTAAGCATTCACAAGAAACACTAATGCGTTTCTGTGAAAGAGAAGCACTCTGTTCCAACACTTCAATTCACCCTGCGAAGTGAATGGAGTGTTGCTTCACTTTCTAAATGCTGTCCTTTCAGAGAAAATCACTTTCCTTTGAAAGTGCCTTAAGCAACTTGCAAGCATTCACAAGAAACACTAATGCGTTTCTATGAAAGAGAAGCACTCTGTTCCAACACTTCAATTCACTGCACGAAGGGAATGGAGTGTTTCTTCCCTTTCTAAATGCTGTCCTTTCAGAGAAAATCACTTTCCTTTGAAAGTGCCTTAAGCTACTTACAAGCATTCACCAGAAACTCACATGCATTTCTCTGAAAGAGAAGCAGTCTGTTCCAATACTTCAATTCACTGTGCGAAGTGAATGGAGTGTTGCTTCACTTTCTAAATGCTGTCCTTTCAGAGAAAATCACTTTCCTTTGAAAGTGCCATGAGCTACTTGCAAGCATTAGGAAGAAACTCACATGCGTTTCTCTGAAAGAGAAGCAGTCTGTTCCAACACTTCAATTCACTGTGCAAAGTGAATGGAGTGTTGCTTCACTTTCTAAATGCTGTCCTTTCAGAGAAAATCACTTTCCTTTGATAGTGCCTTAAGCTACTTGCAAGCATTAGGAAGAAACTCACATGCGTTTCTCTGAAAGAGAAGCAGTCTGTTCCAACACTTCAATTCACTGTGTGAAGCGAATGGAGTGTTGCCTCACTTTCTAAATGCTGTCCTTTCAGAGTAAAGAGAAAATCACTTTCCTTTGATAGTGCCTTAAGCTACTTGCAAGCATTAGGAAGAAACTCACATGCGTTTCTCTGAAAGAGAAGCAGTCTGTTCCAACACTTCAATTCAATTTGTGAAGTGAATGGAGTGTTGCCTCACTTTCTAAATGCTGTCCTTTCAGAGAAAATCACTTTCCTTTGAAAGTGCCTTAAGCTACTTACAATCATTTAACCGAAACTCACATGCGTTTCTCTGAAAGAGAAGCAGTCTGTTCCAACATTTCAATTCACTGTGCGTAGTGAATGGAGTGTTGCTTCACTTTCTAAATGCTGTCATTTCAGAGAAAATCACTTTCCATTGAAAGTGCCTTAAACTACTTTCAAGCATTCACAAAAAACTCACATGCATTTCTCTGAAAGAGAAGCAGTCTGTTCCAAAACTTCAATTCACTGTGCGAAGTGAATGGAGTGTTGCTTCACTTTCTAAATGCTGTCCTTTCAGAGAAAATCCCTTTCCTTTGAATGTGCCTTAACCTACTTACAAGCATTCAACAGAAACTCACATGCATTTCTCTGAAAGAGAAGCAGTCTGTTCCAACACTTCAATTCACTGTGCGAAGTGAATGGAGTGTTGCTTCACTTTCTAAATGCTGTCCTTTCAGAGAAAATCACTTACCTTTGAAAGTGCCATAAGCTACTTGCAAGCATTAGGAAGAAACTCACATGCGTTTCTCTGAAAGAGAAGCAGTCTGTTCCAACACTTAAATTCACTGTGCAAAGTGAATGGAGTGTTGCTTCACTTTCTAAATGCTGTCCTTTCAGAGAAAATCACTTTCCTTTGAAAGTGCTTTAAGCTAAGTACAAGCATTCAAAGAAACTCACATGCATTTCTCTGAAAGAGAAGCAGTCTGTTCCAACAATTCAATTCACTGTGCAAAGTGAATGGAGTGTTGCTTCACTTTCTAAATTCTGTCCTTTCAGAGAAAATCACTTTCCTTTGAAAGTGCCTTAAACTACTTTCAAGCATTCATAAGAAACTCACATGCGTTTCTCTGAAAGAGAAGCAGTCTGTTCCAACACTTCAGTTCACTGTGCGAAGTGAATGGAGTGTTGCTTCACTTTCTAAATGCTGTCCTTTCAGAGAAAATCACTTTCCTTTGATAGTGCCCTAAGCTACTTGCAAGCATTAGGAAGAAACTCACATGCATTTCTCTGAAACAGAAGCAGTCTGTTCCAACACTTCAATTCACTGTGCGAAGTGAATGGAGTGTTGCCTCACTTTCTAAATGCTGTCCTTTCAGAGAAAATCACTTTCCTTTGAAAGTGCCTTAAGCTACTTACAAGCATTAAACAGAAACTCACATTCGTTTCTCTGAAAGAGAAGCAGTCTGTTCCAGCACTTCAATTCACTGTGCGAAGTGAATGGAGTGTTGCTTCACTTTCTAAATGCTGTCCTTTCAGAGAAAATCACTTTCCTTTGAAAGTGCCATAAGCTACTTGCAAGCATTAGGAAGAAACTCACATGCGTTTCTCTGAAAGAGAAGCAGTCTGTTCAAACACTTCAATTCACTGTGCAAAGTGAATGGAGTGTTGCTTCACTTTCTAAATGCTGTCCTTTCAGAGAAAATCACTTTCCTTTGAAAGTGCCTTAAGCTAATTACAAGCATTCAACAGAAACCAACATGCATTTCTCTGACAGAAAAGCAGTCTGTTCCAACACTTCAATTCACTGTGGAAAGTGAATGGTGTGTTGCTTCACTTTCTAAATTCTGTCCTTTCAGAGAAAATCACTTTCCTTTGAAAGTGCCTTAAACTACTTACAAGCATTCAAAAAAAACTCACATGCGTTTCTCTGAATGAGAAGCAGTCTGTTCCAACACTTCAATTCAATGTGCGAAGTGAATGGAGTGTTGCTTCCCTTTCTAAATGCTGTCCTTTCAGAGAAAATCAATTTCCTTTGAAAGTGCCTTAAGCTACTTGCAAGCATTAGGAAGAAACTCACATGCGTTTCTCTGAAAGAGAAGCAGTCTGTTCCAACACTTCAATTCACTGTGCGAAGTGAATGGAGTGTTGCTTCACTTTCTAAATGCTGTCCTTTCAGAGAAAATCACTTTCCTTTAGTAGTGCCTTAAGCAACTTGTAAGCATTCACAAGAAACACTAATGCGTTTCTGTGAAAGAGAAGCACTCTGTTCCAACACTTCAATTCACCCTGCGAAGTGAATGGAGTGTTGCTTCACTTTCTAAATGCTGTCCTTTCAGAGAAAATCACTTTCCTTTGAAAGTGCCTTAAGCAACTTGCAAGCATTCACAAGAAACACTAATGCGTTTCTATGAAAGAGAAGCACTCTGTTCCAACACTTCAATTCACTGCACGAAGGGAATGGAGTGTTTCTTCCCTTTCTAAATGCTGTCCTTTCAGAGAAAATCACTTTCCTTTGAAAGTGCCTTAAGCTACTTACAAGCATTCACCAGAAACTCACATGCATTTCTCTGAAAGAGAAGCAGTCTGTTCCAATACTTCAATTCACTGTGCGAAGTGAATGGAGTGTTGCTTCACTTTCTAAATGCTGTCCTTTCAGAGAAAATCACTTTCCTTTGAAAGTGCCATGAGCTACTTGCAAGCATTAGGAAGAAACTCACATGCGTTTCTCTGAAAGAGAAGCAGTCTGTTCCAACACTTCAATTCACTGTGCAAAGTGAATGGAGTGTTGCTTCACTTTCTAAATGCTGTCCTTTCAGAGAAAATCACTTTCCTTTGATAGTGCCTTAAGCTACTTGCAAGCATTAGGAAGAAACTCACATGCGTTTCTCTGAAAGAGAAGCAGTCTGTTCCAACACTTCAATTCACTGTGTGAAGCGAATGGAGTGTTGCCTCACTTTCTAAATGCTGTCCTTTCAGAGAAAAGAGAAAATCACTTTCCTTTGATAGTGCCTTAAGCTACTTGCAAGCATTAGGAAGAAACTCACATGCGTTTCTCTGAAAGAGAAGCAGTCTGTTCCAACACTTCAATTCACTTTGTGAAGTGAATGGAGTGTTGCCTCACTTTCTAAATGCTGTCCTTTCAGAGAAAATCACTTTCCTTTGAAAGTGCCTTAAGCTACTTACAAGCATTTAACAGAAACTCACATGCGTTTCTCTGAAAGAGAAGCAGTCTGTTCCAACACTTCAATTCACTGTGCAAAGTGAATGGAGTGTTGCTTCACTTTCTAAATGCTGTTCTTTCAGAGAAAATCACTTTCCTTTGAAAGTGCCTTAAGCTACTTGCAAGCATTAGGAAGAAACTCACATGCGTTTCTCTGAAAGAGAAGCAGTCTGTTCCAACACTTCAATTCACTGTGCGAAGTGAATGGAGTGTTGCTTCACTTTCTAAATGCTGTCCTTTCAGAGAAAATCACTTTCCTTTGAAAGTGCCTTAAGCAACTTTTAAGCATTCACAAGAAACACTAATGCGTTTCTATGAAAGAGTACCACTCGGTTCCAACACTTCAATTCACTGCACGAAGGGAATGGAGTGTTGCTTCCCTTTCTAAATGCTGTCTTTTCAGAGAAAATCACTTTCCTTTGAAAGTGCCTTAAGCTACTTACAAGCATTCACCAGAAACTCACATGCGTTTCTCTGAAAGAGAAGCAGTCTTTTCCAATACTTCAATTCACTGTGCGAAGTGAATGGAGTGTTGCTTCCCTTTCTAAATGCTGTCCTTTCAGAGAAAATCAATTTCCTTTGAAAGTGCCTTAAGCTACTTGCAAGCATTAGGAAGAAACTCACATGCGTTTCTCTGAAAGAGAAGCAGTCTGTTCCAACACTTCAATTCACTGTGCGAAGTGAATGGAGTGTTGCTTCACTTTCTAAATGCTGTCCTTTCAGAGAAAATCACTTTCCTTTAGTAGTGCCTTAAGCAACTTGTAAGCATTCACAAGAAACACTAATGCGTTTCTGTGAAAGAGAAGCACTCTGTTCCAACACTTCAATTCACCCTGCGAAGTGAATGGAGTGTTGCTTCACTTTCTAAATGCTGTCCTTTCAGAGAAAATCACTTTCCTTTGAAAGTGCCTTAAGCAACTTGCAAGCATTCACAAGAAACACTAATGCGTTTCTATGAAAGAGAAGCACTCTGTTCCAACACTTCAATTCACTGCACGAAGGGAATGGAGTGTTTCTTCCCTTTCTAAATGCTGTCCTTTCAGAGAAAATCACTTTCCTTTGAAAGTGCCTTAAGCTACTTACAAGCATTCACCAGAAACTCACATGCATTTCTCTGAAAGAGAAGCAGTCTGTTCCAATACTTCAATTCACTGTGCGAAGTGAATGGAGTGTTGCTTCACTTTCTAAATGCTGTCCTTTCAGAGAAAATCACTTTCCTTTGAAAGTGCCATGAGCTACTTGCAAGCATTAGGAAGAAACTCACATGCATTTCTCTGAAAGAGAAGCAGTCTGTTCCAACACTTCAATTCACTGTGCAAAGTGAATGGAGTGTTGCTTCACTTTCTAAATGCTGTCCTTTCAGAGAAAATCACTTTCCTTTGATAGTGCCTTAAGCTACTTGCAAGCATTAGGAAGAAACTCACATGCGTTTCTCTGAAAGAGAAGCAGTCTGTTCCAACACTTCAATTCACTGTGTGAAGCGAATGGAGTGTTGCCTCACTTTCTAAATGCTGTCCTTTCAGAGTAAAGAGAAAATCACTTTCCTTTGATAGTGCCTTAAGCTACTTGCAAGCATTAGGAAGAAACTCACATGCGTTTCTCTGAAAGAGAAGCAGTCTGTTCCAACACTTCAATTCAATTTGTGAAGTGAATGGAGTGTTGCCTCACTTCCTAAATGCTGTCCTTTCAGAGAAAATCACTTTCCTTTGAAAGTGCCTTAAGCTACTTACAATCATTTAACCGAAACTCACATGCGTTTCTCTGAAAGAGAAGCAGTCTGTTCCAACATTTCAATTCACTGTGCGTAGTGAATGGAGTGTTGCTTCACTTTCTAAATGCTGTCATTTCAGAGAAAATCACTTTCCATTGAAAGTGCCTTAAACTACTTTCAAGCATTCACAAAAAACTCACATGCATTTCTCTGAAAGAGAAGCAGTCTGTTCCAAAACTTCAATTCACTGTGCGAAGTGAATGGAGTGTTGCTTCACTTTCTAAATGCTGTCCTTTCAGAGAAAATCCCTTTCCTTTGAATGTGCCTTAACCTACTTACAAGCATTCAACAGAAACTCACATGCATTTCTCTGAAAGAGAAGCAGTCTGTTCCAACACTTCAATTCACTGTGCGAAGTGAATGGAGTGTTGCTTCACTTTCTAAATGCTGTCCTTTCAGAGAAAATCACTTACCTTTGAAAGTGCCATAAGCTACTTGCAAGCATTAGGAAGAAACTCACATGCGTTTCTCTGAAAGAGAAGCAGTCTGTTCCAACACTTAAATTCACTGTGCAAAGTGAATGGAGTGTTGCTTCACTTTCTAAATGCTGTCCTTTCAGAGAAAATCACTTTCCTTTGAAAGTGCTTTAAGCTAATTACAAGCATTCAAAGAAACTCACATGCATTTCTCTGAAAGAGAAGCAGTCTGTTCCAACAATTCAATTCACTGTGCAAAGTGAATGGAGTGTTGCTTCACTTTCTAAATTCTGTCCTTTCAGAGAAAATCACTTTCCTTTGAAAGTGCCTTAAACTACTTTCAAGCATTCATAAGAAACTCACATGCGTTTCTCTGAAAGAGAAGCAGTCTGTTCCAACACTTCAGTTCACTGTGCGAAGTGAATGGAGTGTTGCTTCACTTTCTAAATGCTGTCCTTTCAGAGAAAATCACTTTCCTTTGATAGTGCCCTAAGCTACTTGCAAGCATTAGGAAGAAACTCACATGCATTTCTCTGAAACAGAAGCAGTCTGTTCCAACACTTCAATTCACTGTGCGAAGTGAATGGAGTGTTGCCTCACTTTCTAAATGCTGTCCTTTCAGAGAAAATCACTTTCCTTTGAAAGTGCCTTAAGCTACTTACAAGCATTAAACAGAAACTCACATTCGTTTCTCTGAAAGAGAAGCAGTCTGTTCCAGCACTTCAATTCACTGTGCGAAGTGAATGGAGTGTTGCTTCACTTTCTAAATGCTGTCCTTTCAGAGAAAATCACTTTCCTTTGAAAGTGCCATAAGCTACTTGCAAGCATTAGGAAGAAACTCACATGCGTTTCTCTGAAAGAGAAGCAGTCTGTTCAAACACTTCAATTCACTGTGCAAAGTGAATGGAGTGTTGCTTCACTTTCTAAATGCTGTCCTTTCAGAGAAAATCACTTTCCTTTGAAAGTGCCTTAAGCTAATTACAAGCATTCAACAGAAACCAACATGCATTTCTCTGACAGAAAAGCAGTCTGTTCCAACACTTCAATTCACTGTGGAAAGTGAATGGTGTGTTGCTTCACTTTCTAAATTCTGTCCTTTCAGAGAAAATCACTTTCCTTTGAAAGTGCCTTAAACTACTTACAAGCATTCAAAAAAAACTCACATGCGTTTCTCTGAATGAGAAGCAGTCTGTTCCAACACTTCAATTCAATGTGCGAAGTGAATGGAGTGTTGCTTCCCTTTCTAAATGCTGTCCTTTCAGAGAAAATCAATTTCCTTTGAAAGTGCCTTAAGCTACTTGCAAGCATTAGGAAGAAACTCACATGCGTTTCTCTGAAAGAGAAGCAGTCTGTTCCAACACTTCAATTCACTGTGCGAAGTGAATGGAGTGTTGCTTCACTTTCTAAATGCTGTCCTTTCAGAGAAAATCACTTTCCTTTAGTAGTGCCTTAAGCAACTTGTAAGCATTCACAAGAAACACTAATGCGTTTCTGTGAAAGAGAAGCACTCTGTTCCAACACTTCAATTCACCCTGCGAAGTGAATGGAGTGTTGCTTCACTTTCTAAATGCTGTCCTTTCAGAGAAAATCACTTTCCTTTGAAAGTGCCTTAAGCAACTTGCAAGCATTCACAAGAAACACTAATGCGTTTCTATGAAAGAGAAGCACTCTGTTCCAACACTTCAATTCACTGCACGAAGGGAATGGAGTGTTTCTTCCCTTTCTAAATGCTGTCCTTTCAGAGAAAATCACTTTCCTTTGAAAGTGCCTTAAGCTACTTACAAGCATTCACCAGAAACTCACATGCATTTCTCTGAAAGAGAAGCAGTCTGTTCCAATACTTCAATTCACTGTGCGAAGTGAATGGAGTGTTGCTTCACTTTCTAAATGCTGTCCTTTCAGAGAAAATCACTTTCCTTTGAAAGTGCCATGAGCTACTTGCAAGCATTAGGAAGAAACTCACATGCGTTTCTCTGAAAGAGAAGCAGTCTGTTCCAACACTTCAATTCACTGTGCAAAGTGAATGGAGTGTTGCTTCACTTTCTAAATGCTGTCCTTTCAGAGAAAATCACTTTCCTTTGATAGTGCCTTAAGCTACTTGCAAGCATTAGGAAGAAACTCACATGCGTTTCTCTGAAAGAGAAGCAGTCTGTTCCAACACTTCAATTCACTGTGTGAAGCGAATGGAGTGTTGCCTCACTTTCTAAATGCTGTCCTTTCAGAGAAAAGAGAAAATCACTTTCCTTTGATAGTGCCTTAAGCTACTTGCAAGCATTAGGAAGAAACTCACATGCGTTTCTCTGAAAGAGAAGCAGTCTGTTCCAACACTTCAATTCACTTTGTGAAGTGAATGGAGTGTTGCTTCACTTTCTAAATGCTGTCCTTTCAGAGAAAATCACTTTCCTTTGAAAGTGCCTTAAGCAACTTTTAAGCATTCACAAGAAACACTAATGCGTTTCTATGAAAGAGTACCACTCGGTTCCAACACTTCAATTCACTGCACGAAGGGAATGGAGTGTTGCTTCCCTTTCTAAATGCTGTCTTTTCAGAGAAAATCACTTTCCTTTGAAAGTGCCTTAAGCTACTTACAAGCATTCACCAGAAACTCACATGCGTTTCTCTGAAAGAGAAGCAGTCTTTTCCAATACTTCAATTCACTGTGCGAAGTGAATGGAGTGTTGCTTCACTTTCTAAATGCTGTCCTTTCAGAGAAAATCACATTCCTTTGAAAGTGCCATAAGCTACTTGCAAGCATTAGGAAGAAACTCACATGCGTTTCTCTGAAAGAGAAGCAGTCTGTTTCAACATTTCAATTCACTGTGCAATGTGAATGGAGTGTTGCTTCACTTTCTACATGCTGTCCTTTCAGAGAAAATCATTTTCCTTTGAAAGTGCCTTAAGCTAATTACAAGCATTAGGAAGAAACTCACATGCGTTTCTCTGAAAGAGAAGCAGTCTGTTCCAACATTTCAATTCACTGTGCGAAGTGAATGGAGTGTTGCTTCACTTTCTAAATGCTGTCCTTTCAGAGAAAATCACTTTCCTTTGAAAGTGCCATAAGCTACTTGCAAGCATTAGGAAGAAACTCACATGCGTTTCTCTGAAAGAGAAGCAGTCTGTTCCAACACTTCAATTCACTGTGCAAAGTGAATGGAGTGTTGCTTCACTTTCTAAATGCTGTCATTTCAGAGAAAATCACTTTCCATTGAAAGTGCCTTAAACTACTTTCAAGCATTCACAAAAAACTCACATGCATTTCTCTGAAAGAGAAGCAGTCTGTTCCAAAACTTCAATTCACTGTGCGAAGTGAATGGAGTGTTGCTTCACTTTCTAAATGCTGTCCTTTCAGAGAAAATCCCTTTCCTTTGAATGTGCCTTAAGCTACTTACAAGCATTCAACAGAAACTCACATGCATTTCTCTGAAAGAGAAGCAGTCTGTTCCAACACTTCAATTCACTGTGCGAAGTGAATGGAGTGTTGCTTCACTTTCTAAATGCTGTCCTTTCAGAGAAAATCACTTTCCTTTGAAAGTTCCATAAGCTACTTGCAAGCATTAGGAAGAAACTCACATGCGTTTCTCTGAAAGAAAAGCAGTCTGTTCCAACACTTAAATTCACTGTGCAAAGTGAATGGAGTGTTGCTTCACTTTCTAAATGCTGTCCTTTCAGAGAAAATCACTTTCCTTTGAAAGTGCCTTAAGCTAATTACAAGCATTCAAAGAAACTCACATGCATTTCTCTGAAACAGAAGCAGTCTGTTCCAACACTTCAATTCACTGTGCAAAGTGAATGGAGTGTTGCTTCACTTTCTAAATTCTGTCCTTTCAGAGAAAATCACTTTCCTTTGAAAGTGCCTTAAACTACTTTCAAGCATTCATAAGAAATTCACATGCGTTTCTCTGAAAGAGAAGCAGTCTGTTCCAACACTTCAGTTCACTGTGCGAAGTGAATGGAGTGTTGCTTCACTTTCTAAATGCTGTCCTTTCAGAGAAAATCACTTTCCTTTGATAGTGCCCTAAGCTACTTGCAAGCATTAGGAAGAAACTCACATGCATTTCTCTGAAAGAGAAGCAGTCTGTTCCAACACTTCAATTCACTGTGCGAAGTGAATGGAGTGTTGCCTCACTTTCTAAATGCTGTCCTTTCAGAGAAAATCACTTTCCTTTGAAAGTGCCTTATGCTACTTACAAGCATTAAACAGAAACTCACATTCGTTTCTCTGAAAGAGAAGCAGTCTGTTCCAGCACTTCAATTCACTGTGCGAAGTGAATGGAGTGTTGCTTCACTTTCTAAATGCTGTCCTTTCAGAGAAAATCACTTTCCTTTGAAAGTGCCATAAGCTACTTGCAAGCATTAGGAAGAAACTCACATGCGTTTCTCTGAAAGAGAAGCAGTCTGTTCCAACACTTCAATTCACTGTGCAAAGTGAATGGAGTGTTGCTTCACTTTCTAAATGCTGTCCTTTCAGAGAAAATCACTTTCCTTTGAAAGTGCCTTAAGCTAATTACAAGCATTCAACAGAAACCAACATGCATTTCTCTGAAAGAAAAGCAGTCTGTTCCAACACTTCAATTCACTGTGCAAAGTGAATGGTGTGTTGCTTCACTTTCTAAATTCTGTCCTTTCAGAGAAAATCACTTTCCTTTGAAAGTGCCTTAAACTACTTACAAGCATTCAAAAAAAACTCACATGCGTTTCTCTGAATGAGAAGCAGTCTGTTCCAACACTTCAATTCAATGTGCGAAGTGAATGGAGTGTTTCTTCCCTTTCTAAATGCTGTCCTTTCAGAGAAAATCAATTTCCTTTGAAAGTGCCTTAAGCTACTTGCAAGCATTAGGAAGAAACTCACATGCGTTTCTCTGAAAGAGAAGCAGTCTGTTCCAACACTTCAATTCACTGTGCGAAGTGAATGGAGTGTTGCTTCACTTTCTAAATGCTGTCCTTTCAGAGAAAATCACTTTCCTTTAGTAGTGCCTTAAGCAACTTGTAAGCATTCACAAGAAACACTAATGCGTTTCTGTGAAAGAGAAGCACTCTGTTCCAACACTTCAATTCACCCTGCGAAGTGAATGGAGTGTTGCTTCACTTTCTAAATGCTGTCCTTTCAGAGAAAATCACTTTCCTTTGAAAGTGCCTTAAGCAACTTGCAAGCATTCACAAGAAACACTAATGCGTTTCTATGAAAGAGAAGCACTCTGTTCCAACACTTCAATTCACTGCACGAAGGGAATGGAGTGTTTCTTCCCTTTCTAAATGCTGTCCTTTCAGAGAAAATCACTTTCCTTTGAAAGTGCCTTAAGCTACTTACAAGCATTCACCAGAAACTCACATGCATTTCTCTGAAAGAGAAGCAGTCTGTTCCAATACTTCAATTCACTGTGCGAAGTGAATGGAGTGTTGCTTCACTTTCTAAATGCTGTCCTTTCAGAGAAAATCACTTTCCTTTGAAAGTGCCATGAGCTACTTGCAAGCATTAGGAAGAAACTCACATGCGTTTCTCTGAAAGAGAAGCAGTCTGTTCCAACACTTCAATTCACTGTGCAAAGTGAATGGAGTGTTGCTTCACTTTCTAAATGCTGTCCTTTCAGAGAAAATCACTTTCCTTTGATAGTGCCTTAAGCTACTTGCAAGCATTAGGAAGAAACTCACATGCGTTTCTCTGAAAGAGAAGCAGTCTGTTCCAACACTTCAATTCACTGTGTGAAGCGAATGGAGTGTTGCCTCACTTTCTAAATGCTGTCCTTTCAGAGTAAAGAGAAAATCACTTTCCTTTGATAGTGCCTTAAGCTACTTGCAAGCATTAGGAAGAAACTCACATGCGTTTCTCTGAAAGAGAAGCAGTCTGTTCCAACACTTCAATTCAATTTGTGAAGTGAATGGAGTGTTGCCTCACTTTCTAAATGCTGTCCTTTCAGAGAAAATCACTTTCCTTTGAAAGTGCCTTAAGCTACTTACAATCATTTAACCGAAACTCACATGCGTTTCTCTGAAAGAGAAGCAGTCTGTTCCAACATTTCAATTCACTGTGCGTAGTGAATGGAGTGTTGCTTCACTTTCTAAATGCTGTCATTTCAGAGAAAATCACTTTCCATTGAAAGTGCCTTAAACTACTTTCAAGCATTCACAAAAAACTCACATGCATTTCTCTGAAAGAGCAGCAGTCTGTTCCAAAACTTCAATTCACTGTGCGAAGTGAATGGAGTGTTGCTTCACTTTCTAAATGCTGTCCTTTCAGAGAAAATCCCTTTCCTTTGAATGTGCCTTAACCTACTTACAAGCATTCAACAGAAACTCACATGCATTTCTCTGAAAGAGAAGCAGTCTGTTCCAACACTTCAATTCACTGTGCGAAGTGAATGGAGTGTTGCTTCACTTTCTAAATGCTGTCCTTTCAGAGAAAATCACTTTCCTTTGAAAGTGCCATAAGCTACTTGCAAGCATTAGGAAGAAACTCACATGCGTTTCTCTGAAAGAGAAGCAGTCTGTTCCAACACTTAAATTCACTGTGCAAAGTGAATGGAGTGTTGCTTCACTTTCTAAATGCTGTCCTTTCAGAGAAAATCACTTTCCTTTGAAAGTGCTTTAAGCTAATTACAAGCATTCAAAGAAACTCACATGCATTTCTCTGAAAGAGAAGCAGTCTGTTCCAACAATTCAATTCACTGTGCAAAGTGAATGGAGTGTTGCTTCACTTTCTAAATTCTGTCCTTTCAGAGAAAATCACTTTCCTTTGAAAGTGCCTTAAACTACTTTCAAGCATTCATAAGAAACTCACATGCGTTTCTCTGAAAGAGAAGCAGTCTGTTCCAACACTTCAGTTCACTGTGCGAAGTGAATGGAGTGTTGCTTCACTTTCTAAATGCTGTCCTTTCAGAGAAAATCACTTTCCTTTGATAGTGCCCTAAGCTACTTGCAAGCATTAGGAAGAAACTCACATGCATTTCTCTGAAACAGAAGCAGTCTGTTCCAACACTTCAATTCACTGTGCGAAGTGAATGGAGTGTTGCCTCACTTTCTAAATGCTGTCCTTTCAGAGAAAATCACTTTCCTTTGAAAGTGCCTTAAGCTACTTACAAGCATTAAACAGAAACTCACATTCGTTTCTCTGAAAGAGAAGCAGTCTGTTCCAGCACTTCAATTCACTGTGCGAAGTGAATGGAGTGATGCTTCACTTTCTAAATGCTGTCCTTTCAGAGAAAATCACTTTCCTTTGAAAGTGCCATAAGCTACTTGCAAGCATTAGGAAGAAACTCACATGCGTTTCTCTGAAAGAGAAGCAGTCTGTTCAAACACTTCAATTCACTGTGCAAAGTGAATGGAGTGTTGCTTCACTTTCTAAATGCTGTCCTTTCAGAGAAAATCACTTTCCTTTGAAAGTGCCTTAAGCTAATTACAAGCATTCAACAGAAACCAACATGCATTTCTCTGACAGAAAAGCAGTCTGTTCCAACACTTCAATTCACTGTGGAAAGTGAATGGTGTGTTGCTTCACTTTCTAAATTCTGTCCTTTCAGAGAAAATCACTTTCCTTTGAAAGTGCCTTAAACTACTTACAAGCATTCAAAAAAAACTCACATGCGTTTCTCTGAATGAGAAGCAGTCTGTTCCAACACTTCAATTCAATGTGCGAAGTGAATGGAGTGTTGCTTCCCTTTCTAAATGCTGTCCTTTCAGAGAAAATCAATTTCCTTTGAAAGTGCCTTAAGCTACTTGCAAGCATTAGGAAGAAACTCACATGCGTTTCTCTGAAAGAGAAGCAGTCTGTTCCAACACTTCAATTAACTGTGCGAAGTGAATGGAGTGTTGCTTCACTTTCTAAATGCTGTCCTTTCAGAGAAAATCACTTTCCTTTAGTAGTGCCTTAAGCAACTTGTAAGCATTCACAAGAAACACTAATGCGTTTCTGTGAAAGAGAAGCACTCTGTTCCAACACTTCAATTCACCCTGCGAAGTGAATGGAGTGTTGCTTCTCTTTCTAAATGCTGTCCTTTCAGAGAAAATCACTTTCCTTTGAAAGTGCCTTAAGCAACTTGCAAGCATTCACAAGAAACACTAATGCGTTTCTATGAAAGAGAAGCACTCTGTTCCAACACTTCAATTCACTGCACGAAGGGAATGGAGTGTTTCTTCCCTTTCTAAATGCTGTCCTTTCAGAGAAAATCACTTTCCTTTGAAAGTGCCTTAAGCTACTTACAAGCATTCACCAGAAACTCACATGCATTTCTCTGAAAGAGAAGCAGTCTGTTCCAATACTTCAATTCACTGTGCGAAGTGAATGGAGTGTTGCTTCACTTTCTAAATGCTGTCCTTTCAGAGAAAATCACTTTCCTTTGAAAGTGCCATGAGCTACTTGCAAGCATTAGGAAGAAACTCACATGCGTTTCTCTGAAAGAGAAGCAGTCTGTTCCAACACTTCAATTCACTGTGCAAAGTGAATGGAGTGTTGCTTCACTTTCTAAATGCTGTCCTTTCAGAGAAAATCACTTTCCTTTGATAGTGCCTTAAGCTACTTGCAAGCATTAGGAAGAAACTCACATGCGTTTCTCTGAAAGAGAAGCAGTGTGTTCCAACACTTCAATTCACTGTGTGAAGCGAATGGAGTGTTGCCTCACTTTCTAAATGCTGTCCTTTCAGAGAAAAGAGAAAATCACTTTCCTTTGATAGTGCCTTAAGCTACTTGCAAGCATTAGGAAGAAACTCACATGTGTTTCTCTGAAAGAGAAGCAGTCTGTTCCAACACTTCAATTCACTTTGTGAAGTGAATGGAGTGTTGCCTCACTTTCTAAATGCTGTCCTTTCAGAGAAAATCACTTTCCTTTGAAAGTGCCTTAAGCTACTTACAATCATTTAACCGAAACTCACATGCGTTTCTCTGAAAGAGAAGCAGTCTGTTCCAACACTTCAATTCACTGTGCAAAGTGAATGGAGTGTTGCTTCACTTTCTAAATGCTGTTCTTTCAGAGAAAATCACTTTCCTTTGAAAGTGCCTTAAGCTACTTGCAAGCATTAGGAAGAAACTCACATGCGTTTCTCTGAAAGAGAAGCAGTCTGTTCCAACACTTCAATTCACTGTGCGAAGTGAATGGAGTGTTGCTTCACTATCTAAATGCTATCCTTTCAGAGAAAATCACTTTCCTTTGAAAGTGCCTTAAGCAACTTTTAAGCATTCACAAGAAACACTAATGCGTTTCTATGAAAGAGTACCACTCGGTTCCAACACTTCAATTCACTGCACGAAGGGAATGGAGTGTTGCTTCCCTTTCTAAATGCTGTCTTTTCAGAGAAAATCACTTTCCTTTGAAAGTGCCTTAAGCTACTTACAAGCATTCACCAGAAACTCACATGCGTTTCTCTGAAAGAGAAGCAGTCTGTTCCAATAGTTCAATTCACTGTGCGAAGTGAATGGAGTGTTGCTTCACTTTCTAAATGCTGTCCTTTCAGAGAAAATCACTTTCCTTTGAAAGTGCCATAAGCTACTTGCAAGCATTAGGAAGAAACTCACATGCGTTTCTCTGAAAGAGAAGCAGTCTGTTTCAACACTTCAATTCACTGTGCAATGTGAATGGAGTGTTGCTTCACTTTCTAAATGCTGTCCTTTCAGAGAAAATCACTTTCCTTTGAAAGTGCCTTAAGCTAATTACAAGCATTAGGAAGAAACTCACATGCGTTTCTCTGAAAGAGAAGCAGTCTGTTCCAACATTTCAATTCACTGTGCGAAGTGAATGGAGTGTTGCTTCACTTTCTAAATGCTGTCCTTTCAGAGAAAATCACTTTCCTTTGAAAGTGCCATAAGTTACTTGCAAGCATTAGGAAGAAACTCACATGCGTTTCTCTGAAAGAGAAGCAGTCTGTTCCAACACTTCAATTCACTGTGCAAAGTGAATGGAGTGTTGCTTCACTTTCTAAATGCTGTCATTTCAGAGAAAATCACTTTCCATTGAAAGTGCCTTAAACTACTTTCAAGCATTCACAAAAAACTCACATGCATTTCTCTGAAAGAGAAGCAGTCTGTTCCAAAACTTCAATTCACTGTGCGAAGTGAATGGAGTGTTGCTTCACTTTCTAAATGCTGTCCTTTCAGAGAAAATCCCTTTCCTTTGAATGTGCCTTAAGCTACTTACAAGCATTCAACAGAAACTCACATGCATTTCTCTGAAAGAGAAGCAGTCTGTTCCAACACTTCAATTCACTGTGCGAAGTGAATGGAGTGTTGCTTCCCTTTCTAAATGCTGTCCTTTCAGAGAAAATCACTTTCCTTTGAAAGTGCCATAAGCTACTTGCAAGCATTAGGAAGAAACTCACATGCGTTTCTCTGAAAGAGAAGCAGTCTGTTCCAACACTTAAATTCACTGTGCAAAGTGAATGGAGTGTTGCTTCACTTTCTAAATGCTGTCCTTTCAGAGAAAATCACTTTCCTTTGAAAGTGCCTTAAGCTAATTACAAGCATTCAAAGAAACTCACATGCATTTCTCTGAAAGAGAAGCAGTCTGTTCCAACACTTCAATTCACTGTGCAAAGTGAATGGAGTGTTGCTTCACTTTCTAAATTCTGTCCTTTCAGAGAAAATCACTATCCTTTGAAAGTGCCTTAAACTACTTTCAAGCATTCATAAGAAACTCACATGCGTTTCTCTGAAAGAGAAGCAGTCTGTTCCAACACTTCAGTTCACTGTGCGAAGTGAATGGAGTGTTGCTTCACTTTCTAAATGCTGTCCTTTCATAGAAAATCACTTTCCTTTGATAGTGCCCTAAGCTACTTGCAAGCATTAGGAAGAAACTCACATGCATTTCTCTGAAAGAGAAGCAGTCTGTTCCAACACTTCAATTCACTGTGCGAAGTGAATGGTGTGTTGCCTCACTTTCTAAATGCTGTCCTTTCAGAGAAAATCACTTTCCTTTGAAAGTGCCTTAAGCTACTTACAAGCATTAAACAGAAACTCACATGCGTTTCTCTGAAAGAGAAGCAGTCTGTTCCAGCACTTCAATTCACTGTGCGAAGTGAATGGAGTGTTGCTTCACTTTCTAAATGCTGTCCTTTCAGAGAAAATCACTTTCCTTTGAAAGTGCCATAAGCTACTTGCAAGCATTAGGAAGAAACTCACATGCGTTTCTCTGAAAGAGAAGCAGTCTGTTCCAACACTTCAATTCACTGTGCAAAGTGAATGGAGTGTTGCTTCACTTTCTAAATGCTGTCCTTTCAGAGAAAATCACTTTCCTTTGAAAGTGCCTTAAGCTAATTACAAGCATTCAACAGAAACCAACATGCATTTCTCTGACAGAAAAGCAGTCTGTTCCAACACTTCAATTCACTGTGCAAAGTGAATGGTGTGTTGCTTCACTTTCTAAATTCTGTCCTTTCAGAGAAAATCACTTTCCTTTGAAAGTGCCTTAAACTACTTACAAGCATTCAAAAAAAACTCACATGCGTTTCTCTGAATGAGAAGCAGTCTGTTCCAACACTTCAATTCAATGTGCGAAGTGAATGGAGTGTTGCTTCCCTTTCTAAATGCTGTCCTTTCCGAGAAAATCAATTTCCTTTGAAAGTGCCTTAAGCTACTTGCAAGCATTAGGAAGAAACACACATGCGTTTCTCTGAAAGAGAAGCAGTCTGTTCCAACACTTCAATTCACTGTGCGAAGTGAATGGAGTGTTGCTTCACTTTCTAAATGCTGTCCTTTCAGAGAAAATCACTTTCCTTTAGTAGTGCCTTAAGCAACTTGTAAGCATTCACAAGAAACACTAATGCGTTTCTATGAAAGAGAAGCACTCTGTTCCAACACTTCAATTCACCCTGCGAAGTGAATGGAGTGTTGCTTCACTTTCTAAATGCTGTCCTTTCAGAGAAAATCACTTTCCTTTGAAAGTGCCTTAAGCAACTTGCAAGCATTCACAAGAAACACTAATGCGTTTCTATGAAAGAGAAGCACTCTGTTCCAACACTTCAATTCACTGCACGAAATGAATGGAGTGTTTCTTCCCTTTCTAAATGCTGTCCTTTCAGAGAAAATCACTTTCCTTTGAAAGTGCCTTAAGCTACTTACAAGCATTAGGAAGAAACTCACATGCGTTTCTCTGAAAGAGAAGCAGTCTGTTCCAACACTTCAATTCACTGTGCAAAGTGAATGGAGTGTTGCCTCACTTTCTAAATGCTGTCCTTTCAGAGAAAATCACTTTCCTTTGAAAGTGCCTTAAACTACTTTCAAGCATTCACAAAAAACTCACATGCGTTTCTCTGAAAGAGAAGCAGTCTCTTCCAACACTTCAATTCACTGCACGAAGGGAATGGAGTGTTGCTTCCCTTTCTAAATGCTGTCCTTTCAGAGAAAATCAATTTCCTTTGAAAGTGCCTTAAGCTACTTGCAAGCATTAGGAAGAAACTCACATGCGTTTCTCTGAAAGAGAAGCAGTCTGTTCCAACACTTCAATTCACTGTGCAAAGTGAATGGTGTGTTGCTTCACTTTCTAAATTCTGTCCTTTCAGAGAAAATCACTTTCCTTTGAAAGTGCCTTAAACTACTTACAAGCATTCAAAAAAAACTCACATGCGTTTCTCTGAATGAGAAGCAGTCTGTTCCAACACTTCAATTCAATGTGCGAAGTGAATGGAGTGTTGCTTCCCTTTCTAAATGCTGTCCTTTCCGAGAAAATCAATTTCCTTTGAAAGTGCCTTAAGCTACTTGCAAGCATTAGGAAGAAACACACATGCGTTTCTCTGAAAGAGAAGCAGTCTGTTCCAACACTTCAATTCACTGTGCGAAGTGAATGGAGTGTTGCTTCACTTTCTAAATGCTGTCCTTTCAGAGAAAATCACTTTCCTTTAGTAGTGCCTTAAGCAACTTGTAAGCATTCACAAGAAACACTAATGCGTTTCTATGAAAGAGAAGCACTCTGTTCCAACACTTCAATTCACCCTGCGAAGTGAATGGAGTGTTGCTTCACTTTCTAAATGCTGTCCTTTCAGAGAAAATCACTTTCCTTTGAAAGTGCCTTAAGCAACTTGCAAGCATTCACAAGAAACACTAATGCGTTTCTATGAAAGAGAAGCACTCTGTTCCAACACTTCAATTCACTGCACGAAATGAATGGAGTGTTTCTTCCCTTTCTAAATGCTGTCCTTTCAGAGAAAATCACTTTCCTTTGAAAGTGCCTTAAGCTACTTACAAGCATTAGGAAGAAACTCACATGCGTTTCTCTGAAAGAGAAGCAGTCTGTTCCAACACTTCAATTCACTGTGCAAAGTGAATGGAGTGTTGCCTCACTTTCTAAATGCTGTCCTTTCAGAGAAAATCACTTTCCTTTGAAAGTGCCTTAAACTACTTTCAAGCATTCACAAAAAACTCACATGCGTTTCTCTGAAAGAGAAGCAGTCTCTTCCAACACTTCAATTCACTGCACGAAGGGAATGGAGTGTTGCTTCCCTTTCTAAATGCTGTCCTTTCAGAGAAAATCAATTTCCTTTGAAAGTGCCTTAAGCTACTTGCAAGCATTAGGAAGAAACTCACATGCGTTTCTCTGAAAGAGAAGCAGTCTGTTTCAACACTTCAATTCACTGTGTGAAGTGAATGGAGTGTTGCCTCACTTTCTAAATGCTGTCCTTTCAGAGAAAATCACTTTACTTTGAAAGTGCCTTAAACTTCTTTCAAGCATTCATAAAAAACTCACATGCGTTTCTCTGAAAGAGAAGCAGTCTGTTCCAACACTTCAATTCAATGTGCGAAGTGAATGGAATGTTGCTTCACTTTCTAAATGCTGTTCTTTCAGAGAAAATCACTTTCCTTTGAAAGTGCCATAAGCTACTTGCAAGCATTAGGAAGAAACTCACATGCGTTTCTCTGAAAGAGAAGCAGTCTGTTCCAACACTTCAATTCACTGTGCAAAGTGAATGGAGTGTTGCTTCACTTTCTAAATGCTGTCATTTCAGAGAAAATCACTTTCCATTGAAAGTGCCTTAAACTACTTTCAAGCATTCACAAAAAACTCACATGCATTTCTCTGAAAGAGAAGCAGTCTGTTCCAAAACTTCAATTCACTGTGCGAAGTGAATGGAGTGTTGCTTCACTTTCTAAATGCTGTCCTTTCAGAGAAAATCCCTTTCCTTTGAATGTGCCTTAAGCTACTTACAAGCATTCAACAGAAACTCACATGCATTTCTCTGAAAGAGAAGCAGTCTGTTCCAACACTTCAATTCACTGTGCGAAGTGAATGGAGTGTTGCTTCACTTTCTAAATGCTGTCCTTTCAGAGAAAATCACTTTCCTTTGAAAGTGCCATAAGCTACTTGCAAGCATTAGGAAGAAACTCACATGCGTTTCTCTGAAAGAGAAGCAGTCTGTTCCAACACTTCAATTCACTGTGCAAAGTGAATGGAGTGTTGCTTCACTTTCTAAATGCTGTCCTTTCAGAGAAAATCACTTTCCTTTGAAAGTGCCTTAAGCTAATTACAAGCATTCAAAGAAACTCACATGCATTTCTCTGAAAGCAAACAGTCTGTTCCAACACTTCAATTCACTGTGCAAAGTGAATGGAGTGTTGCTTCACTTTCTAAATTCTGTCCTTTCAGAGAAAATCACTTTCCTTTGAAAGTGCCTTAAACTACTTTCAAGCATTCATAAGAAACTCACATGCGTTTCTCTGAAAGAGAAGCAGTCTGTTCCAACACTTCAGTTCACTGTGCGAAGTGAATGGAGTGTTGCTTCACTTTCTAAATGCTGTCCTTTCAGAGAAAATCACTTTCCTTTGATAGTGCCCTAAGCTACTTGCAAGCATTAGGAAGAAACTCACATGCATTTCTCTGAAAGAGAAGCAGTCTGTTCCAACACTTCAATTCACTGTGCGAATTGAATGGAGTGTTGCCTCACTTTCTAAATGCTGTCCTTTCAGAGAAAATCACTTTCCTTTGAAAGTGCCTTAAGCTACTTACAAGCATTAAACAGAAACTCACATGCGTTTCTCTGAAAGAGAAGCAGTCTGTTCCAGCACTTCAATTCACTGTGCGAAGTGAATGGAGTGTTGCTTCACTTTCTAAATGCTGTCCTTTCAGAGAAAATCACTTTCCTTTGAAAGTGCCATAAGCTACTTGCAAGCATTAGGAAGAAACTCACATGCGTTTCTCTGAAAGAGAAGCAGTCTGTTCCAACACTTCAATTCACTGTGCAAAGTGAATGGAGTGTTGCTTCACTTTCTAAATGCTGTCCTTTCAGAGAAAATCACTTTCCTTTGAAAGTGCCTTAAGCTAATTACAAGCATTCAACAGAAACCAACATGCATTTCTCTGACAGAATAGCAGTCTGTTCCAACACTTCAATTCACTGTGCAAAGTGAATGGTGTGTTGCTTCACTTTCTAAATTCTGTCCTTTCAGAGAAAATCACTTTCCTTTGAAAGTGCCTTAAACTACTTACAAGCATTCAAAAAAAACTCACATGCGTTTCTCTGAATGAGAAGCAGTCTGTTCCAACACTTCAATTCAATGTGCGAAGTGAATGGAGTGTTGCTTCCCTTTCTAAATGCTGTCCTTTCCGAGAAAATCAATTTCCTTTGAAAGTGCCTTAAGCTACTTGCAAGCATTAGGAAGAAACACACATGCGTTTCTCTGAAAGAGAAGCAGTCTGTTCCAACACTTCAATTCACTGTGCGAAGTGAATGGAGTGTTGCTTCACTTTCTAAATGCTGTCCTTTCAGAGAAAATCACTTTCCTTTAGTAGTGCCTTAAGCAACTTGTAAGCATTCACAAGGAACACTAATGCGTTTCTATGAAAGAGAAGCACTCTGTTCCAACACTTCAATTCACCCTGCGAAGTGAATGGAGTGTTGCTTCACTTTCTAAATGCTGTCCTTTCAGAGAAAATCACTTTCCTTTGAAAGTGCCTTAAGCAACTTGCAAGCATTCACAAGAAACACTAATGTGTTTCTATGAAAGAGAAGCACTCTGTTCCAACACTTCAATTCACTGCACGAAATGAATGGAGTGTTTCTTCCCTTTCTAAATGCTGTCCTTTCAGAGAAAATCACTTTCCTTTGAAAGTGCCTTAAGCTACTTACAAGCATTAGGAAGAAACTCACATGCGTTTCTCTGAAAGAGAAGCAGTCTGTTCCAACACTTCAGTTCACTGTGCAAAGTGAATGGAGTGTTGCCTCACTTTCTAAATGCTGTCCTTTCAGAGAAAATCACTTTCCTTTGAAAGTGCCTAAACTACTTTCAAGCATTCACAAAAAACTCACATGCGTTTCTCTGAAAGAGAAGCAGTCTCTTCCAACACTTCAATTCACTGCACGAAGGGAATGGAGTGTTGCTTCCCTTTCTAAATGCTGTCCTTTCAGAGAAAATCAATTTCCTTTGAAAGTGCCTTAAGCTAATTACAAGCATTAGGAAGAAACTCACATGCGTTTCTCTGAAAGAGAAGCAGTCTGTTTCAACACTTCAATTCACTGTGTGAAGTGAATGGAGTGTTGCCTCACTTTCTAAATGCTGTCCTTTCAGAGAAAATCACTTTCCTTTGAAAGTGCCTTAAACTTCTTTCAAGCATTCATAAAAAACTCACATGCGTTTCTCTGAAAGAGAAGCAGTCTGTTCCAACACTTCAATTCACTGTGCGAAGTGAATGGAGTGTTGCCTCACTTTCTAAATGCTGTCCTTTCAGAGAAAATCACTTTCCTTTGATAGTGCCTTAAGCTACTTGCAAGCATTAGGAAGAAACTCACATGCGTTTCTCTGAAAGAGAAGCAGTCTGTTATAACACTTCAATTCACTGTGCGAAGTGAATGGAGTGTTGCCTCACTTTCTAAATGCTGTCCTTTCAGAGAAAATCACTTTCCTTTGAAAGTGCCTTAAGCTACTTACAAGCATTTAACAGAAACTCACATGCGTTTCTCTGAAAGAGAAGCAGTCTGTTCCAGCACTTCAATTCACTGTGCGAAGTGAATGGAGTGTTGCTTCACTTTCTAAATGCTGTCTTTTCAGAGAAAATCACTTTCCTTTGAAAGTGCCATAAGCTACTTGCAAGCATTAGGAAGAAACTCACATGCGTTTCTCTGAAAGAGAAGCAGTCTGTTCCAACACTTCAATTCACTGTGCAAAGTGAATGGAGTGTTGCTTCACTTTCTAAATGCTGTCCTTTCAGAGAAAATCACTTTCCTTTGAAAGTGCCTTAAGCTAATTATAAGCATTCAACAGAAACTCACATGCATTTCTCTGAAAGAGAAGCAGTCTGTTCCAACACTTCAATTCACTGTGCAAAGTGAATGGTGTGTTGCTTCACTTTCTAAATTCTGTCCTTTCAGAGAAAATCACTTTCCTTTGAAAGTGCCTTAAACTACTTTCAAGCATTTAAAAAAAACTCACATGCGTTTCTCTGAAAGAGAAGCAGTCTGTTCCAACACTTCAATTCAATGTGCGAAGTGAATGGAGTGTTGCTTCCCTTTCTAAATGCTGTCCTTTCAGAGAAAATCACTTTCCTTTGAAAGTGCCTTAAGCTACTTGCAAGCATTAGGAAGAAACTCACATGCGTTTCTCTGAAAGAGAAGCAGTCTGTTCCAACACTTCAATTCACTGTGCGAAGTGAATGGAGTGTTGCTTCACTTTCTAAATGCTGTCCTTTCAGAGAAAATCACTTTCCTTTAGTAGTGCCTTAAGCAACTTGTAAGCATTCACAAGAAACACTAATGCGTTTCTATGAAAGAGAAGCACTCTGTTCCAACACTTCAATTCACCCTGCGAAGTGAATGGAGTGTTGCTTCACTTTCTAAATGCTGTCCTTTCAGAGAAAATCACTTTCCTTTGAAAGTGCCTTAAGCAACTTGCAGGCATTCACAAGAAACACTAATGCATTTCTATGAAAGAGAAGCACTCTGTTCCACACTTCAATTCACTGCACGAAAGGAATGGAGTGTTTCTTCCCTTTCTAAATGCTGTCCTTTCAGAGAAAATCACTTTCCTTTGAAAGTGCCTTAAGCTACTTACAAGCATTCACCAGAAACTCACATGCATTTCTCTGAAAGAGAAGCAGTCTGTTCCAATACTTCAATTCACTGTGCGAAGTGAATGGAGTGTTGCTTCACTTTCTAAATGCTGTCCTTTCAGAGAAAATCACTTTCCTTTGAAAGTGCCATGAGCTACTTGCAAGCATTAGGAAGAAACTCACATGCTTTTCTCTGAAAGAGAAGCAGTCTGTTCCAACACTTCAATTCACTGTGCAAAGTGAATGGAGTGTTGCTTCACTTTCTAAATGCTGTCCTTTCAGAGAAAATCACTTTCCTTTGATAGTGCCTTAAGCTACTTGCAAGCATTAGGAAGAAACTCACATGCGTTTCTCTGAAAGAGAAGCAGTCTGTTCCAACACTTCAATTCACTGTGTGAAGCGAATGGAGTGTTGCCTCACTTTCTAAATGCTGTCCTTTCAGAGAAAAGAGAAAATCACTTTCCTTTGATAGTGCCTTAAGCTACTTGCAAGCATTAGGAAGAAACTCACATGCGTTTCTCTGAAAGAGAAGCAGTCTGTTCCAACACTTCAATTCACTTTGTGAAGTGAATGGAGTGTTGCCTCACTTTCTAAATGCTGTCCTTTCAGAGAAAATCACTTTCCTTTGAAAGTGCCTTAAGCTACTTACAAGCATTTAACAGAAACTCACATGCGTTTCTCTGAAAGAGAAGCAGTCTGTTCCAACACTTCAATTCACTGTGCAAAGTGAATGGAGTGTTGCTTCACTTTCTAAATGCTGTTCTTTCAGAGAAAATCACTTTCCTTTGAAAGTGCCTTAAGCTACTTGCAAGCATTAGGAAGAAACTCACATGCGTTTCTCTGAAAGAGAAGCAGTCTGTTCCAACACTTCAATTCACTGTGCGAAGTGAATGGAGTGTTGCTTCACTTTCTAAATGCTGTCCTTTCAGAGAAAATCACTTTCCTTTGAAAGTGCCTTAAGCAACTTTTAAGCATTCACAAGAAACACTAATGCGTTTCTATGAAAGAGTACCACTCGGTTCCAACACTTCAATTCACTGCACGAAGGGAATGGAGTGTTGCTTCCCTTTCTAAATGCTGTCTTTTCAGAGAAAATCACTTTCCTTTGAAAGTGCCTAAAGCTACTTACAAGCATTCACCAGAAACTCACATGCGTTTCTCTGAAAGAGAAGCAGTCTGTTCCAATACTTCAATTCACTGTGCGAAGTGAATGGAGTGTTGCCTCACTTTCTAAATGCTGTCCTTTCAGAGAAAATCACTTTCCTTTGAAAGTGCCATAAGCTACTTGCAAGCATTAGGAAGAAACTCACATGCGTTTCTCTGAAAGAGAAGCAGTCTGTTCCAATACTTCAATTCACTGTGCGAAGTGAATGGAGTGTTGCTTCACTTTCTAAATGCTGTCCTTTCAGAGAAAATCACTTTCCTTTGAAAGTGCCATAAGCTACTTGCAAGCATTAGGAAGAAACTCACATGCGTTTCTCTGAAAGAGAAGCAGTCTGTTCCAACACTTCAATTCACTGTGCAAAGTGAATGGAGTGTAGCTTCACTTTCTAAATGCTGTCTGTTCAGAGAAAATCACTTTCCGTTGAAAGTGCCTTAAGCTAATTACAAGCATTAGGAAGAAACTGACATGCGTTTCTCTGAAGAAGAAGAAGTCTGTTCCAACATTTCTATTCACTCTGCGAAGTGAATGGAGTGTTGCTTCACTTTCTAAATGCTGTCCTTTCAGAGAAAATCACTTTCCTTTGAAAGTGCCTTAAGCTACTTGCAAGCATTAGGAAGAAACTCACATGCGTTTCTCTGAAACAGAAGCAGTCTGTTCCAACACTTCAATTCACTGTGCAAAGTGAATGGAGTGTTGCTTCCCTTTCTAAATGCTGTCCTTTCAGAGAAAATCACGTTCCTTTGAAAGTGCCTTAAACTACTTTCAAGCATTCAAAAAAAACTCACATGCGTTTTTATGAAAGAGAAGCAGTCTGTTCCAACACTTCAATTCAATGTGCAAAGTGAATGGAGTGTTGCTTCCCTCTCTAAATGCTGTCCTTTCAGAGAAAATCACTTTCCTTTGAAAGTGCCTTAAGCTACTTGCAAGCATTAGGAAGAAACTCACATGCGTTTCTCTGAAAGAGAAGCAGTCTGTTCCAACACTTCAATTCACTGTGTGAAGTGAATGGAGTCTTACCTCACTTTCTAAATGCTGTCCTTTCAGAGAAAATCACTTTCCTTTGAAAGTGCCTTAAGCTACTTACAAGCATTTAACAGAAACTCACATGCGTTTCTCTGAAAGAGAAGCAGTCTGTTCCAACATTTTAATTCACTGTGCGAAGTGAATGGAGTGTTGCTTCACTTTCTAAATGCTGTTCTTTCAGAGAAAATCACTCTCTTTGTAAGTGCCTTAAGCTACTTGCAAGCATTAGGAAGAAACTCACATGCGTTTCTCTGAAAGAGAAGCAGTCTGTTCCAACACTTCAATTCACTGTGCGAAGTGAATGGAGTGTTGCTTCACTTTCTAAATGCTGTCCTTTCAGAGAAAATCACTTTCCTTTAGTAGTGCCTTAAGCAACTTGTAAGCATTCACAAGAAACACTAATGCGTTTCTATGAAAGAGAAGCACTCTGTTCCAACACTTCAATTCACCCTGCGAAGTGAATGGAGTGTTGCTTCACTTTCTAAATGCTGTCCTTTCAGAGAAAATCACTTTCCTTTGAAAGTGCCTTAAGCAACTTGCAAGCATTCACAAGAAACACTAATGCGTTTCTATGAAAGAGAAGCACTCTGTTCCACACTTCAATTCACTGCACGAAAGGAATGGAGTGTTTCTTCCCTTTCTAAATGCTGTCCTTTCAGAGAAAATCCCTTTCCTTTGAAAGTGCCTTAAGCTACTTACAAGCATTCACCAGAAACTCACATGCATTTCTCTGAAAGAGAAGCAGTCTGTTCCAATACTTCAATTCACTGTGCGAAGTGAATGGAGTGTTGCTTCACTTTCTAAATGCTGTCCTTTCAGAGAAAATCACTTTCCTTTGAAAGTGCCATGAGCTACTTGCAAGCATTAGGAAGAAACTCACATGCTTTTCTCTGAAAGAGAAGCAGTCTGTTCCAACACTTCAATTCACTGTGCAAAGTGAATGGAGTGTTGCTTCACTTTCTAAATGCTGTCCTTTCAGAGAAAATCACTTTCCTTTGATAGTGCCTTAAGCTACTTGCAAGCATTAGGAAGAAACTCACATGCGTTTCTCTGAAAGAGAAGCAGTCTGTTCCAACACTTCAATTCACTGTGTGAAGCGAATGGAGTGTTGCCTCACTTTCTAAATGCTGTCCTTTCAGAGAAAAGAGAAAATCACTTTCCTTTGATAGTGCCTTAAGCTACTTGCAAGCATTAGGAAGAAACTCACATGCGTTTCTCTGAAAGAGAAGCAGTCTGTTCCAACACTTCAATTCACTTTGTGAAGTGAATGGAGTGTTGCCTCACTTTCTAAATGCTGTCCTTTCAGAGAAAATCACTTTCCTTTGAAAGTGCCTTAAGCTACTTACAAGCATTTAACAGAAACTCACATGCGTTTCTCTGAAAGAGAAGCAGTCTGTTCCAACACTTCAATTCACTGTGCAAAGTGAATGGAGTGTTGCTTCACTTTCTAAATGCTGTTCTTTCAGAGAAAATCACTTTCCTTTGAAAGTGCCTTAAGCTACTTGCAAGCATTAGGAAGAAACTCACATGCGTTTCTCTGAAAGAGAAGCAGTCTGTTCCAACACTTCAATTCACTGTGCGAAGTGAATGGAGTGTTGCTTCACTTTCTAAATGCTGTCCTTTCAGAGAAAATCACTTTCCTTTGAAAGTGCCTTAAGCAACTTTTAAGCATTCACAAGAAACACTAATGCGTTTCTATGAAAGAGTACCACTCGGTTCCAACACTTCAATTCACTGCACGAAGGGAATGGAGTGTTGCTTCCCTTTCTAAATGCTGTCTTTTCAGAGAAAATCACTTTCCTTTGAAAGTGCCTAAAGCTACTTACAAGCATTCACCAGAAACTCACATGCGTTTCTCTGAAAGAGAAGCAGTCTGTTCCAATACTTCAATTCACTGTGCGAAGTGAATGGAGTGTTGCCTCACTTTCTAAATGCTGTCCTTTCAGAGAAAATCACTTTCCTTTGAAAGTGCCATAAGCTACTTGCAAGCATTAGGAAGAAACTCACATGCGTTTCTCTGAAAGAGAAGCAGTCTGTTCCAATACTTCAATTCACTGTGCGAAGTGAATGGAGTGTTGCTTCACTTTCTAAATGCTGTCCTTTCAGAGAAAATCACTTTCCTTTGAAAGTGCCATAAGCTACTTGCAAGCATTAGGAAGAAACTCACATGCGTTTCTCTGAAAGAGAAGCAGTCTGTTCCAACACTTCAATTCACTGTGCAAAGTGAATGGAGTGTAGCTTCACTTTCTAAATGCTGTCTGTTCAGAGAAAATCACTTTCCGTTGAAAGTGCCTTAAGCTAATTACAAGCATTAGGAAGAAACTGACATGCGTTTCTCTGAAGAAGAAGAAGTCTGTTCCAACATTTCTATTCACTCTGCGAAGTGAATGGAGTGTTGCTTCACTTTCTAAATGCTGTCCTTTCAGAGAAAATCACTTTCCTTTGAAAGTGCCTTAAGCTACTTGCAAGCATTAGGAAGGAACTCACATGCGATTCTCTGAAACAGAAGCAGTCTGTTCCAACACTTCAATTCACTGTGCAAAGTGAATGGAGTGTTGCTTCCCTTTCTAAATGCTGCCCTTTCAGAGAAAATCACGTTCCTTTGAAAGTGCCTTAAACTACTTTCAAGCATTCAAAAAAAACTCACATGCGTTTCTATGAAAGAGAAGCAGTCTGTTCCAACACTTCAATTCAATGTGCAAAGTGAATGGAGTGTTGCTTCCCTCTCTAAATGCTGTCCTTTCAGAGAAAATCACTTTCCTTTGAAAGTGCCTTAAGCTACTTGCAAGCATTAGGAAGAAACTCACATGCGTTTCTCTGAAAGAGAAGCTGTCTGTTCCAACACTTCAATTCACTGTGTGAAGTGAATGGAGTGTTACCTCACTTTCTAAATGCTGTCCTTTCAGAGAAAATCACTTTCCTTTGAAAGTGCCTTAAGCTACTTACAAGCATTTAACAGAAACTCACATGCGTTTCTCTGAAAGAGAAGCAGTCTGTTCCAACATTTTAATTCACTGTGCGAAGTGAATGGAGTGTTGCTTCACTTTCTAAATGCTGTTCTTTCAGAGAAAATCACTCTCTTTGTAAGTGCCTTAAGCTACTTGCAAGCATTAGGAAGAAACTCACATGCGTTTCTCTGAAAGAGAAGCAGTCTGTTCCAACACTTCAGCTCACTGTGCGAAGTGAATGGAGTGTTGCTTCACTTTCTAAATGCTGTCCTTTCAGAGAAAATCACTTTCCTTTGATAGTGCCTTAAGCTACTTGCAAGCATTAGGAAGAAACTCACATGCGTTTCTCTGAAAGAGAAGCAGTCTGTTCCAACACTTCAATTCACTGTGTGACGTGAATGGAGGGTTGCCTCACTTTCTAAATGCTGTCCTTTCAGAGAAAAGAGAAAATCACTTTCCTTTGATAGTGCCTTAAGCTACTTGCAAGCATTAGGAAGAAACTCACATGCGTTTCTCTGAAAGAGAAGCAGTCTGTTCCAACACTTCAATTCGCTGTGTGAAGTGAATGGAGTGTTGCCTCACTTGCTAAATGCTGTCCTTTCAGAGAAAATCACTTTCCTTTGAAAGTGCCTTAAACTACTTACAAGCATTTAACAGAAACTCACATGCGTTTCTCTGAAAGAGAAGCAGTCTGTTCCAACACTTCAATTCACTGTGCAAAGTGAATGGAGCGTTGCTTCACTTTCTAAATGCTGTTCTTTCAGAGAAAATCACTTTCCTTTGAAAGTGCCTTAAGCTACTTGCAAGCATTAGGAAGAAACTCACATGCATTTCTCTGAAAGAGAAGCAGTCTGTTCCAACACTTCAATTCACTGTGCGAAGTGAATGGAGTGTTGCTTCACTTTCTAAATGCTGTCCTTTCAGAGAAAATCACTTTCCTTTGAAAGTGACTTAAGCAACTTTTAAGCATTCACAAGAAACACTAATGCGTTTCTATGAAAGAGTAGCACTCTGTTCCAACACTTCAATTCACTGCACGAAGGGAATGGTGTGTTGCTTCCCTTTCTAAATGCTGTCCTTTCAGAGAAAATCACTTTCCTTTGAAAGTGCCTTAAGCTACTTACAAGCATTCACCAGAAACTCACATGCTTTTCTCTGAAAGAGAAGCAGTCTGTTCCAATACTTCAATTCACTGTGCGAAGTGAATGGAGTGTTGCTTCACTTTCTAAATGCTGTCCTTTCAGAGAAAATCACTTTCCTTTGAAAGTGCCATAAGCTACTTGCAAGCATTAGGAAGAAACTCACATGCGTTTCTCTGAAAGAGAAGCAGTCTGTTCCAACACTTCAATTCACTGTGCAAAGTGAATGGAGTGTTGCTTCACTTTCTAAATGCTGTCCTTTCAGAGAAAATTACTTTCCTTTGAAAGTGCCTTAAGCTACTTACAAGCATTCAACAGAAACTCACATGCATTTCTCGAAAAGAGAAGCAATCTGTTCCAACACACAATTCACTGTGCGAAGTGAATGGAGTGTTGCTTCACTTTCTAAATTCTGTCCTTTCAGAGAAAATCACTTTCCTTTGAAAGTGCCTTAAACTACTTTCAAGCATTCATAAAAAAATTCACATGCGTTTCTCTGAAAGAGTAGCAGTCTGTTCCAACACTTCAATTCACTGTGCGAAGTGAATGGAGTGTTGCTTCACATTCTAAATGCTGTCCTTTCAGAGAAAATCACTTTCCTTTGAAAGTGCCTTAAGCAACTTGCAAGCATTCACAAGAAACACTAATGCATTTCTATGAAAGAGAAGCACTCTGTTCCAACACTTCAATTCACTGCACGAAGGGAATGGAGTGTTGCTTCACTTTCTAAATGCTATCCTTTCAGAGAAAATCACTTTCCTTTGAAAGTGCCTTAAGCTACTCTCAAGCATTCACCAGAAACTCACATTCGTTTCTCTGAAAGAGATGCAGTCTTTTCCAACACTTCAATTCACTGTGCGAAGTGAATGGATTGTTGCCTCACTTTCTAAATGATGTCCTTTCAGAGAAAATCACTTTCCTTTGAAAGTGCCTTAAGCTACTTACAAGCATTCAACAGAAACTCACATGCATTTCTCTGAAAGAGAAGCAATCTGATCCAACACTTCAATTCACTGTGCGAAGTGAATGGAGTGTTGCTTCACTTTCTAAATGCTGTCCTTTCAGAGAAAATCACTTTCTTTGAATGTGCCTTAAGCAAATTACAAGCATTCAACAGAAACTCACATGCCTTTCTCTGAAAGAGAAGCAGTCTGTTCCCACACTTCAATTCACTGTGCGAAGTGAATGGAATGTTGCTTCACTTTCTAAATGCTGTCCTTTCAGAGAAAATCACTTTCCTTTGATAGTGCCTTAAGCTACTTGCAAGCATTAGGAAGAAACTCACATGCGTTTCTCTGAAAGAGAAGCAGTCTGTTCCAACACTTCAATTCACTGTGTGAAGGGAATGGAGTGTTGCCTCACTTTCTAATTGCTGTCCTTTCAGAGAAAAGAGAAAATCACTTTCCTTTGATAGTGCCTTAAGCTACTTGCAAGCATTAGGAAGAAACTCACATGCGTTTCTCTGAAAGAGAAGCAGTCTGTTCCAACACTTCAATTCACTGTGTGAAGTGAATGGAGTGCTGCCTCACTTTCTAAATGCTGTCCTTTCAGAGAAAATCACTTTCATTTGAAAGTGCCTTAAACTACTTACAAGCATTTAACAGAAACTCACATGCGTTTCTCTGAAAGAGAAGCAGTCTGTTCCAACACTTCAATTCACTGTGCAAAGTGAATGGAGTGTTGCTTCACTTTCTAAATGCTGTTCTTTCAGAGAAAATCACTTTCCTTTGAAAGTGCCTTAAGCTACTTGCAAGCATTAGGAAGAAACTCACATGCGTTTCTCTGAAAGAGAAGCAGTCTGTTCCAACACTTCAATTCACTGTGCGAAGTGAATGGAGTGTTGCTTCACTTTCTAAATGCTGTCCTTTCAGAGAAAATCACTTTCCTTTGAAAGTGCCTTAAGCAACTTTTAAGCATTCACAAGAAACACTAATGCGTTTCTATGAAAGAGTAGCACTCTGTTCCAACACTTCAATTCACTGCACGAAGGGAATGGAGTGTTGCTTCCCTTTCTAAATGCTGTCCTTTCAGAGAAAATCACTTTCCTTTGAAAGTGCCTTAAGCTACTTACAAGCATTCACCAGAAACTCACATGCGTTTCTCTGAAAGAGAAGCAGTCTGTTCCAACACTTCAGCTCACTGTGCGAAGTGAATGGAGTGTTGCTTCACTTTCTAAGTGCTGTCCTTTCAGAGAAAATCAAATTCCTTTGATAGTGCCTTAAGCTAGTTCAAGCATTAGGAAGAAACTCACATGCGTTTCTCTGAAAGAGAAGCAGTCGGTTCCAACACTTCAATTCACTGTGCGAAGTGAATGGAGTGTTGCCTCACTTTCTAAATGCTGTCCTTTCAGAGAAAATCACTTTCCCTTGAAAGTGCCTTAAGCTACTTACAAGCATTTAACAGAAACTCACATGCATTTCTCTGAAAGAGAAGCAGTCTGCTCCAGCACTTCAATTCACTGTGCGAAGTGAATGGAGTGTTGCTTCACTTTCTAAATGCTGTCCTTTCAGAGAAAATCACTTTCCTTTGAAAGTGCCATAAGCACCTTGCAAGCATTAGGAAGAAACTCACATGCGTTTCTCTGAAAGAGAAGCAGTCTGTTCCAACACTTCAATTCACTGTGCAAAGAGAATGGAGTGTTGCTTCACTTTCTAAATGCTGTCCTTTCAGAGAAAATCACTTTCCTTTGAAAGTGCCTTAAGCTACTTGCAAGCATTAGGAAGAAACTCACATGCGTTTCTCTGAAAGAGAAGCAGTCTGTTCCAACACTTCAATTCACTGTGTGAAGTGAATGGAGTGTTACCTCACTTTCTAAATGCTGTCCTTTCAGAGAAAATCACTTTCCTTTGAAAGTGCCTTAAGCTACTTACAAGCATTTAACAGAAACTCACATGCGTTTCTCTGAAAGAGAAGCAGTCTGTTCCAACATTTTAATTCACTGTGCGAAGTGAATGGAGTGTTGCTTCACTTTCTAAATGCTGTTCTTTCAGAGAAAATCACTTTCTTTGTAAGTGCCTTAAGCTACTTGCAAGCATTAGGAAGAAACTCACATGCGTTTCTCTGAAAGAGAAGCAGTCTGTTCCAACACTTCAGCTCACTGTGCGAAGTGAATGGAGTGTTGCTTCACTTTCTAAATGCTGTCCTTTCAGAGAAAATCACTTTCCTTTGATAGTGCCTTAAGCTACTTGCAAGCATTAGGAAGAAACTCACATGCGTTTCTCTGAAAGAGAAGCAGTCTGTTCCAACACTTCAATTCACTGTGTGAAGTGAATGGAGGGTTGCCTCACTTTCTAAATGCTGTCCTTTCAGAGAAAAGAGAAAATCACTTTCCTTTGATAGTGCCTTAAGCTACTTGCAAGCATTAGGAAGAAACTCACATGCGTTTCTCTGAAAGAGAAGCAGTCTGTTCCAACACTTCAATTCGCTGTGTGAAGTGAATGGAGTGTTGCCTCACTTGCTAAATGCTGTCCTTTCAGAGAAAATCACTTTCCTTTGAAAGTGCCTTAAGGTACTTACAAGCATTTAACAGAAACTCACATGCGTTTCTCTGAAAGAGAAGCAGTCTGTTCCAACACTTCAATTCACTGTGCAAAGTGAATGGAGCGTTGCTTCACTTTCTAAATGCTGTTCTTTCAGAGAAAATCACTTTCCTTTGAAAGTGCCTTAAGCTACTTGCAAGCATTAGGAAGAAACTCACATGCATTTCTCTGAAAGAGAAGCAGTCTGTTCCAACACTTCAATTCACTGTGCGAAGTGAATGGAGTGTTGCTTCACTTTCTAAATGCTGTCCTTTCAGAGAAAATCACTTTCCTTTGAAAGTGACTTAAGCAACTTTTAAGCATTCACAAGAAACACTAATGCGTTTCTATGAAAGAGTAGCACTCTGTTCCAACACTTCAATTCACTGCACGAAGGGAATGGAGTGTTGCTTCCCTTTCTAAATGCTGTCCTTTCAGAGAAAATCACTTTCCTTTGAAAGTGCCTTAAGCTACTTACAAGCATTCACCAGAAACTCACATGCTTTTCTCTGAAAGAGAAGCAGTCTGTTCCAATACTTCAATTCACTGTGCGAAGTGAATGGAGTGTTGCTTCACTTTCTAAATGCTGTCCTTTCAGAGAAAATCACTTTCCTTTGAAAGTGCCATAAGCTACTTGCAAGCATTAGGAAGAAACTCACATGCGTTTCTCTGAAAGAGAAGCAGTCTGTTCCAACACTTCAATTCACTGTGTGAAGTGAATGGAGTGCTGCCTCAATTTCTAAATGCTGTCCTTTCAGAGAAAATCACTTTCATTTGAAAGTGCCTTAAACTACTTACAAGCATTTAACAGAAACTCACATGCGTTTCTCTGAAAGAGAAGCAGTCTGTTCCAACACTTCAATTCACTGTGCAAAGTGAATGGAGTGTTGCTTCACTTTCTAAATGCTGTTCTTTCAGAGAAAATCACTTTCCTTTGAAAGTGCCTTAAGCTACTTGCAAGCATTAGGAAGAAACTCACATGCGTTTCTCTGAAAGAGAAGCAGTCTGTTCCAACACTTCAATTCACTGTGCGAAGTGAATGGAGTGTTGCTTCACTTTCTAAATGCTGTCCTTTCAGAGAAAATCACTTTCCTTTGAAAGTGCCTTAAGCAACTTTTAAGCATTCACAAGAAACACTAATGCGTTTCTATGAAAGAGTAGCACTCTGTTCCAACACTTCAATTCACTGCACGAAGGGAATGGAGTGTTGCTTCCCTTTCTAAATGCTGTCCTTTCAGAGAAAATCACTTTCCTTTGAAAGTGCCTTAAGCTACTTACAAGCATTCACCAGAAACTCACATGCGTTTCTCTGAAAGAGAAGCAGTCTGTTCCAACACTTCAGCTCACTGTGCGAAGTGAATGGAGTGTTGCTTCACTTTCTAAGTGCTGTCCTTTCAGAGAAAATCAAATTCCTTTGATAGTGCCTTAAGCTAGTTCAAGCATTAGGAAGAAACTCACATGCGTTTCTCTGAAAGAGAAGCAGTCGGTTCCAACACTTCAATTCACTGTGCGAAGTGAATGGAGTGTTGCCTCACTTTCTAAATGCTGTCCTTTCAGAGAAAATCACTTTCCCTTGAAAGTGCCTTAAGCTACTTACAAGCATTTAACAGAAACTCACATGCGTTTCTCTGAAAGAGAAGCAGTCTGCTCCAGCACTTCAATTCACTGTGCGAAGTGAATGGAGTGTTGCTTCACTTTCTAAATGCTGTCCTTTCAGAGAAAATCACTTTCCTTTGAAAGTGCCATAAGCACCTTGCAAGCATTAGGAAGAAACTCACATGCGTTTCTCTGAAAGAGAAGCAGTCTGTTCCAACACTTCAATTCACTGTGCAAAGAGAATGGAGTGTTGCTTCACTTTCTAAATGCTGTCCTTTCAGAGAAAATCACTTTCCTTTGAAAGTGCCTTAAGCTACTTGCAAGCATTAGTCAGAAACTCACATGCGTTTCTCTGAAAGAGAAGCAGTCTGTTCCAACACTTCAATTCACTGTGTGAAGTGAATGGAGTGTTACCTCACTTTCTAAATGCTGTCCTTTCAGAGAAAATCACTTTCCTTTGAAAGTGCCTTAAGCTACTTACAAGCATTTAACAGAAACTCACATGCGTTTCTCTGAAAGAGAAGCAGTCTGTTCCAACATTTTAATTCACTGTGCGAAGTGAATGGAGTGTTGCTTCACTTTCTAAATGCTGTTCTTTCAGAGAAAATCACTTTCTTTGTAAGTGCCTTAAGCTACTTGCAAGCATTAGGAAGAAACTCACATGCGTTTCTCTGAAAGAGAAGCAGTCTGTTCCAACACTTCAGCTCACTGTGCGAAGTGAATGGAGTGTTGCTTCACTTTCTAAATGCTGTCCTTTCAGAGAAAATCACTTTCCTTTGATAGTGCCTTAAGCTACTTGCAAGCATTAGGAAGAAACTCACATGCGTTTCTCTGAAAGAGAAGCAGTCTGTTCCAACACTTCAATTCACTGTGTGAAGTGAATGGAGGGTTGCCTCACTTTCTAAATGCTGTCCTTTCAGAGAAAAGAGAAAATCACTTTCCTTTGATAGTGCCTTAAGCTACTTGCAAGCATTAGGAAGAAACTCACATGCGTTTCTCTGAAAGAGAAGCAGTCTGTTCCAACACTTCAATTCGCTGTGTGAAGTGAATGGAGTGTTGCCTCACTTGCTAAATGCTGTCCTTTCAGAGAAAATCACTTTCCTTTGAAAGTGCCTTAAGGTACTTACAAGCATTTAACAGAAACTCACATGCGTTTCTCTGAAAGAGAAGCAGTCTGTTCCAACACTTCAATTCACTGTGCAAAGTGAATGGAGCGTTGCTTCACTTTCTAAATGCTGTTCTTTCAGAGAAAATCACTTTCCTTTGAAAGTGCCTTAAGCTACTTGCAAGCATTAGGAAGAAACTCACATGCATTTCTCTGAAAGAGAAGCAGTCTGTTCCAACACTTCAATTCACTGTGCGAAGTGAATGGAGTGTTGCTTCACTTTCTAAATGCTGTCCTTTCAGAGAAAATCACTTTCCTTTGAAAGTGACTTAAGCAACTTTTAAGCATTCACAAGAAACACTAATGCGTTTCTATGAAAGAGTAGCACTCTGTTCCAACACTTCAATTCACTGCACGAAGGGAATGGAGTGTTGCTTCCCTTTCTAAATGCTGTCCTTTCAGAGAAAATCACTTTCCTTTGAAAGTGCCTTAAGCTACTTACAAGCATTCACCAGAAACTCACATGCTTTTCTCTGAAAGAGAAGCAGTCTGTTCCAATACTTCAATTCACTGTGCGAAGTGAATGGAGTGTTGCTTCACTTTCTAAATGCTGTCCTTTCAGAGAAAATCACTTTCCTTTGAAAGTGCCATAAGCTACTTGCAAGCATTAGGAAGAAACTCAAATGCGTTTCTCTGAAAGAGAAGCAGTCTGTTCCAACACTTCAATTCACTGTGCAAAGTGAATGGAGTGTTGCTTCACTTTCTAAATGCTGTCCTTTCAGAGAAAATCACTTTCCTTTGAAAGTGCCTTAAGCTAATTACAAGCGTTCAACAGAAACTCACATGCATTTCTCTGAGAGAGAAGCAGTCTGTTCCAACACTTCAATTCACTGTGCAAAGTGAATGGAGTGTTGCTTCACTTTCTAAATGCTCTTCTTTCAGAGAAAATCACTTTCCTTTGAAAGTGCCTTAAGCAACTTGCAAGCATTCACAAGAAACACTAATGCGTTTCTATGAAAGAGAAGCACTCTGTTCCAACACTTCAATTCACTGTGCGAAGTGAATGGAGTGTTGCTTCACTTTCTAAATTCTGTCCTTTCAGAGAAAAACCCTTTCCTTTGAAAGTGCCTTAAACTACTTTCAAGCATTCACAAAAAACTCACATGTATTTCTCTGAAAGAGAAGCAGTCTGTTCCAACACTTCAATTAACTGTGCAAAGTGAATGAAGTGTTGCTTCACTTTCTAAATGCTGTCCTTTCAGAGAAAATCACTTTCCTTTGAAAGTGCCTTAAGCTACTTGCAAGCATTAGGAAGAAACTCACATGCGTTTCTCTGAAAGAGAAGCAGTCTGTTCCAACACTTCAATTCACTGTGCAAAGTGAATGGAGTGTTGCTTCACTTTCTAAATGCTGTCCTTTCAGAGAAAATTACTTTCCTTTGAAAGTGCCTTAAGCTACTTACAAGCATTCAACAGAAACTCACATGCATTTCTCGAAAAGAGAAGCAATCTGTTCCAACACACAATTCACTGTGCGAAGTGAATGGAGTGTTGCTTCACTTTCTAAATTCTGTCCTTTCAGAGAAAATCACTTTCCTTTGAAAGTGCCTTAAACTACTTTCAAGCATTCATAAAAAAATTCACATGCGTTTCTCTGAAAGAGTAGCAGTCTGTTCCAACACTTCAATTCACTGTGCGAAGTGAATGGAGTGTTGCTTCACATTCTAAATGCTGTCCTTTCAGAGAAAATCACTTTCCTTTGAAAGTGCCTTAAGCAACTTGCAAGCATTCACAAGAAACACTAATGCATTTCTATGAAAGAGAAGCACTCTGTTCCAACACTTCAATTCACTGCACGAAGGGAATGGAGTGTTGCTTCACTTTCTAAATGCTATCCTTTCAGAGAAAATCACTTTCCTTTGAAAGTGCCTTAAGCTACTCTCAAGCATTCACCAGAAACTCTCATTCGTTTCTCTGAAAGAGATGCAGTCTTTTCCAACACTTCAATTCACTGTGCGAAGTGAATGGATTGTTGCCTCACTTTCTAAATGATGTCCTTTCAGAGAAAATCACTTTCCTTTGAAAGTGCCTTAAGCTACTTACAAGCATTCAACAGAAACTCACATGCATTTCTCTGAAAGAGAAGCAATCTGATCCAACACTTCAATTCACTGTGCGAAGTGAATGGAGTGTTGCTTCACTTTCTAAATGCTGTCCTTTCAGAGAAAATCACTTTCTTTGAATGTGCCTTAAGCAAATTACAAGCATTCAACAGAAACTCACATGCCTTTCTCTGAAAGAGAAGCAGTCTGTTCCCACACTTCAATTCACTGTGCGAAGTGAATGGAATGTTGCTTCACTTTCTAAATGCTGTCCTTTCAGAGAAAATCACTTTCCTTTGATAGTGCCTTAAGCTACTTGCAAGCATTAGGAAGAAACTCACATGCGTTTCTCTGAAAGAGAAGCAGTCTGTTCCAACACTTCAATTCACTGTGTGAAGGGAATGGAGTGTTGCCTCACTTTCTAATTGCTGTCCTTTCAGAGAAAAGAGAAAATCACTTTCCTTTGATAGTGCCTTAAGCTACTTGCAAGCATTAGGAAGAAACTCACATGCGTTTCTCTGAAAGAGAAGCAGTCTGTTCCAACACTTCAATTCACTGTGTGAAGTGAATGGAGTGCTGCCTCACTTTCTAAATGCTGTCCTTTCAGAGAAAATCACTTTCATTTGAAAGTTCCTTAAACTACTTACAAGCATTTAACAGAAACTCACATGCGTTTCTCTGAAAGAGAAGCAGTCTGTTCCAACACTTCAATTCACTGTGCAAAGTGAATGGAGTGTTGCTTCACTTTCTAAATGCTGTTCTTTCAGAGAAAATCACTTTCCTTTGAAAGTGCCTTAAGCTACTTGCAAGCATTAGGAAGAAACTCACATGCGTTTCTCTGAAAGAGAAGCAGTCTGTTCCAACACTTCAATTCACTGTGCGAAGTGAATGGAGTGTTGCTTCACTTTCTAAATGCTGTCCTTTCAGAGAAAATCACTTTCCTTTGAAAGTGCCTTAAGCAACTTTTAAGCATTCACAAGAAACACTAATGCGTTTCTATGAAAGAGTAGCACTCTGTTCCAACACTTCAATTCACTGCACGAAGGGAATGGAGTGTTGCTTCCCTTTCTAAATGCTGTCCTTTCAGAGAAAATCACTTTCCTTTGAAAGTGCCTTAAGCTACTTACAAGCATTCACCAGAAACTCACATGCGTTTCTCTGAAAGAGAAGCAGTCTGTTCCAACACTTCAGCTCACTGTGCGAAGTGAATGGAGTGTTGCTTCACTTTCTAAGTGCTGTCCTTTCAGAGAAAATCAAATTCCTTTGATAGTGCCTTAAGCTAGTTCAAGCATTAGGAAGAAACTCACATGCGTTTCTCTGAAAGAGAAGCAGTCGGTTCCAACACTTCAATTCACTGTGCGAAGTGAATGGAGTGTTGCCTCACTTTCTAAATGCTGTCCTTTCAGAGAAAATCACTTTCCCTTGAAAGTGCCTTAAGCTACTTACAAGCATTTAACAGAAACTCACATGCGTTTCTCTGAAAGAGAAGCAGTCTGCTCCAGCACTTCAATTCACTGTGCGAAGTGAATGGAGTGTTGCTTCACTTTCTAAATGCTGTCCTTTCAGAGAAAATCACTTTCCTTTGAAAGTGCCATAAGCACCTTGCAAGCATTAGGAAGAAACTCACATGCGTTTCTCTGAAAGAGAAGCAGTCTGTTCCAACACTTCAATTCACTGTGCAAAGAGAATGGAGTGTTGCTTCACTTTCTAAATGCTGTCCTTTCAGAGAAAATCACTTTCCTTTGAAAGTGCCTTAAGCTAATTACAAGCATTCAACAGAAACTCACATGCATTTCTCTGAAAGAGAAGCAGTCTGTTCCAACACTTCAATTCACTGTGCAAAGTGAATGGAGTGTTGCTTCACTTTCTAAATGCTGTTCTTTCAGAGAAAATCACTTTCCTTTGAAAGTGCCTTAAGCTACTTGCAAGCATTAGGAAGAAACTCACATGCGTTTCTCTGAAAGATAAGCAGTCTGTTCCAACACTTCAATTCACTGTGCGAAGTGAATGGAGTGTTGCTTCACTTTCTAAATGCTGTCCTTTCAGAGAAAATCACTTTCCTTTGAAAGTGCCATAAGCTACTTGCAAGCATTCACAAGAAACACTAATGCGTTTCTTTGAAAGAGAAGCACTCTGTTCCAACACTTCAATTCACTGTGCGAAGTGAATGGAGTGTTGCTTCACTTTCTAAATTCTGTCCTTTCAGAGAAAATCACTTTCCTTTGAAAGTGCCTTAAACTACTTTCAAGCATTCACAAAAAACTCACATGCATTTCTCTGAAAGGGAAGCAGTCTGTTCCAACACTTCAATTCACTGTGCAAAGTGAATGGAGTGTTGCTTCACTTTCTAAATGCTGTCCTTTCAGAGAAAATCACTTTCCTTTGAAAGTGCCTTAAGCAACTTGCAAGCATTCACAAGAAACACTAATGCGTTTCTATGAAAGAGAAGCACTCTGTTCCAACACTTCAATTCACTGCACGAAGGGAATGGAGTGTTGCTTCACTTTCTAAATGCTGTCCTTTCAGAGAAAATCACTTTCCTTTGAAAGTGCCTTAAGCAACATTTAAGCATTCACAAGAAACACTAATGCGTTTCTATGAAAGAGTAGCACTCTGTTCCAACACTTCAATTCACTGCACGAAGGGAATGGAGTGTTGCTTCCCTTTCTAAATGCTGTCCTTTCAGAGAAAATCACTTTCCTTTGAAAGTGCCTTAAGCTAATTACAAGCGGTCAACAGAAACTCACATGCATTTCTCTGAAAGAAAAGCAGTCTGTTCCAACACTTCAATTCACTGTGCAAAGTGAATGGAGTGTTGCTTCACTTTCTAAATGCTGTCCTTTCAGAGAAAATCACTTTCTTTTGAAAGTGCCTTAAGCAACTTGCAAGCATTCACAAGAAACACTAATGCGTTTCTATGAAAGAGAAGCACTCTGTTCCAACACTTCAATTCACTGTGCGAAGTGAATGGAGTGTTGCTTCACTTTCTAAATTCTGTCCTTTCAGAGAAAATCACTTTCCTTTGAAAGTGCCTTAAACTACTCTCAAGCATTCACAAAAAACTCACATGCATTTCTCTGAAAGAGAAGCAGTCTGTTCCAACACTTCAATTCACTGTGCAAAGTGAATGAAGTGTTGCTTCACTTTCTAAAAGCTGTCCTTTCAGAGAAAATCACTTTCCTTTGAAAGTGCCTTAAGCTACTTGCAAGCATTAGGAAGAAACTCACATGCGTTTCTCTGAAATAGAAGCAGTCTGTTCCAACACTTCAATTCACTGTGCGAAGTGAATGGAGTGTTGCCTCACTTTCTAAATGCTGTCCTTTCAGAGAAAATCACTTTCCTTTGAAAGTGCCTTAAGCTACTTACAAGCATTCAACAGAAACTCACATGCATTTCTCTGAAAGAGAAGCAATCTGTTCCAACACTTCAATTCACTGTGCGAAGTGAATGGAGTGTTGCTTCACTTTCTAAATTCTGTCCTTGATGGAGGAGGGTTATCTGTCTATTGTGTTATTTTCATTGGTCAATAAAGAGACTGCCTTGGCCCCTTGATAGGACAGAAAATTAGGTAGGCGGAGTAAACAGGTAAAAAAGTAAAAAAGGTTTCAGAATTAATTATAAAAGTTAAACTGAGACTTCGTCAACTAGCAGGTATAGACCCAGCAGAAATTATATTGCCTTTTACTACTGAGGAAATAAGAAAGTTATGGGAAGATAATGAACCATGGCAAAGAGCTTGTGCTAATTTTTTGGGAGAAATTAGCAGCAACTATCCCAAAAGTGATAGACTTAACCTCATAAAGAGAACTTCTTGGATTCTTCCTAGAATTGTACGTGATGCTCCAATAACTGGAGCTCGGACATTTTATACCGATGCAAATAAATCAGGGAAAGCAGGTTACAAATCAGAAGAATTGAGTAAGATGGAACAAAGCCCTTATAATTCTGTCCAGAAGGCAGAATTATATGCCATTCTTATGGTGCTAAGGGATTTTAAAGAACCTCTTAATATAGTTACAGATTCACAATATGCAGAAAGAGTTATCTTGCATATTGAAACCGCTGAATTCATACCAGATGACACAGAGTTGACTTCATTGTTTATCGAGGTACAGGACATAATTAGGAATAGGCTTTGTCCAATGTACATAACACACATCCAGTCCCATACCGGTCTGCCTGGGCCTCTAGCACAAGGTAACGCTGAAATTGACCAATTATTGATTGGAAGCGTTCTGCAGGCCTCAGAATTTCATAAAAAACATCATGTCAATAGTAAAGGCTTAAAGAAAGAGTTTTCCATTACATGGCAACAAGCTAAGGACATTATAAAGAGATGTCCTACTTGTTCTTTCTATAATCAAACACCATTGCCTGCAGGGAGTAACCCAAAGGGTACTCAAAGGAATGAAATCTGGCAGATGGATGTGTTCCACTTTATGGAATTTGGTAAATTAAAATATGTACACCACACCATAGACACGTATTCAGGTTTTCAATGGGCAACTGCCCTGAGCTCAGAAAAGGCTGATTCGGTAATCACACATTTATTGGAAGTTATGGCCATCATGGGTATACCTGCACAAATAAAGACAGACAATGGTCCAGCATATGTATCTAAGAAAATGAAACGCTTCTTTGCTTATTATAATATAAAACACGTTACAGGTATACCAAATAATCCTACAGGTCAGGCAGTTATAGAAAGATCAAATCGTACTATAAAGGATATGCTAAACAAACAGAAAGGGATGAAAGATACCCCCAGAAATAGATTGCATAATGCTTTATTAACCTTGAATTTTCTTAATGCTAATGAGAAAGGAACAACAGCAGCAGAGAGGCATTGGATAATGGAAAAAACTTCTGAACTAAACCAACCTGTTTATTTCAAAGACATGCTGACCTCTCAATGGAAGCCAGGAGATGTGCTACGTTGGGGAAGGGGTTTTGCTCTTGTTTCCACAGGAGAAGAAAAATTGTGGATACCATCAAAATTAATAAAGGTTCGATTTGAAGAGGAGAAACCTCTTGGAAAGGAGAAATGACAGCATCTACAATGATGATAACCATACAGGTGGTAAGAAAAGCATATAAAATGGGGGCAGGGTTCTGTTCTTATCTCCACAGGAAAACACTGATCTTTGAAAAGTTCAAGGGACCCTGGATATTTGAATACTGACAGATGGAAAATAACGGCCCAATAGGGACTATCAAGAAAACTAAATAGGTTCTATAAGTACCATATACTAAATCATATTTCTAAATTTATAGAGCTGGTTTTAGAGTTGAACTCTGGCTCAGTCCCTCTCTAATTCCAAGCCTGTTGTTTAAAGAAAAACCCAGAGTTTCTGGAATTTCTGTCTCATGTCAAGAGCCATGATATGGGACAAAAAGAAATATGAATTTAGAAAACATCTTTACTTTTCTTCATATCTATCATACCTTCATTAAATATATCTATCATGTCTCTCATTGAATATAGGTATTCATGTATATGTCTATATAATTAATGTTTAAGTTTTCCACAATGAACTATGAGTTTTTCCTACAATGACATTTGAAGTTTCCAGGAAGAAGATGGGGCCCCATAACAACAACTCCACCTGGTTGATATGACGTCATGATACTGATAGCGCTACTACAAGACCTGTTTTGGGTACCAGCTGCACAAGACGGTTCCAACGTGCTGAAATGGTGCACATCTTGTACAACATTCTGGCCAGACCTCCACAAAATACTCAGAGACTATTTGCAATTTTAAAAGACATTGATCTTGAAATTTAACCATCATTTTACTTTCACAGGATCCCCCAGAAAGAACGTCGCCCCCATGACAGCTGGAAATAATTCTAGAGAACGACGTCCCCTCTCCCAATAAAGTTTGTCCTTGGGTTTAGGGACATCATTTAGGGGTTGGTTATAATTAATATACGGTTGAGGGTTGGGGGAGGAATTTTATAAGCACAGGAATCTTAAAAAAAAAAAAAAGGAGGGATAATTGGATTATGGGATAAATAGATTTGTACTTGTGAGTTATTGCTTTTAGACAAACATATTGGTATCGATTCTTATATATTGATACAAAGTTAAATTATGTTGACTATTTTATGCATGCATGCTTCATGCTTCTACCTCTGTTTAAAACATTTTTATGTATTTGTATATATATATTGTATTGATATATGTATATTTACCATATTGCATTGTACACTTCTACCTCTGATTAAGATACTTATATATTGTTTATGTATTGATATATATTTACCATATTGCAATGTATACTTGCACATTGTTTATATTTGGAGGTCCCACCGAGATATGCTATTATGCTCTCTTTAAATTGTTTGAATGCTGAGGAAGGAGCAACAGCTGATAAAAGACTTTTGTTTATAAATGCTGCTGAACTAATCCAAGATAGATATTTTAAAAATACCTTGACTTCAGAATTTGTATCTAAAAATATGATACTTTGGAAAGGAGGTTCTTCTTTTGTTTTCACAGAGGATGAGACCCTGTGGATTGCTTCTATCCCAATATGGTATGATAGACCACGCCCTCCTGAAAGGTTTCTGTGAACACCCTCAAAAAATTACTTCACTCAACTGCTGACTGAGATGAACCTGGATGACAGTTTATACCATGAAAGACCTGATTAACTGCGCCCCTATACAGCAGGAAGAAGTTTGGAGAGAAATAACTACGTCCATATTCCCAAATATTGTTTATAAATGTTCTTTTACATTTAAAGGGGGATATGATATAGATATGAATAATTTCATTGGTATGGATTTTAAGGTCAATTTTGTTATATGTATATATATTTCTGATCTTGACTGATGTATTGTGATTGTGTAGTTCATTTTAAAAATGCAATGTATAATTAAAAATATAGGTTGTTAATGGATAATACTAGCTTGTAGTAATGTTAGTCTGATTTTCTAGAAGTGCATAGATATATTTCAGATAGGCATTCATATTTTTCAAAGACTTCAGAACATGGCATTTAATGTTTTAATAATTTAGGACTTTTCATGACAATGAGACACGTCTGCTCCTGGCAGCACCAATCTACTTCAAGAGGAAGATGAGCATCGAAGAGGCTCCTTATAGAGTTGGTTAGCCATTTGGGCAAGAAACTGCTCTTGCCTGGACTGTTATATAAACTGGACACAGAGAACCCGCAGAGAGAGGACTGCTGAACTTGCCTAAAGGTGAGATGATCTTTCGGGGTTCCTGATTCATGAAAGAGTCTGCGAGACATTCTGCAGGACGCAGCAGATAGTGACTGAACTGCCTTTGAAATTTCCTGCTTCATGGAAATGTCTGCTGGATATTATGGGCCTGAAGGCTGAAGATGGGTGCCCCAACGATACAGAGGAACTTTGGGTGACTGTCCAGGCAGCGAGATGTCTCTGTCATTTCTAGAGTTTTGGAAGTTGCTTACTTCTTGTTTACTTAGGTAATATATCCTTCTGGAGTCTTTGATGGAGTTAAAGAATGGATAGTCGTAGTTATAGTTTTCCATTATTATGATAAAGATATAGTTATAAATATTGTGACTGTAATTCTTGCTTGGTAACTGTATTGTTATGTGTAATTTTACTATGTTAAAATGAAAGCCTTTCTTTTTTGTTTAAACAGAAAAAGGGGAAATGATGGAGGAGGGTTATCTGTCTATTGTGTTATTTTCATTGGTCAATAAAGAGACTGCCTTGGCCCCTTGATAGGACAGAAAATTAGGTAGGCGGAGTAAACAGAACAGAATGCTGGGAAGAGGGCTATGAGCCAGACGCCATGGAGCCAGCCACCAGGTCAGACATGCTGAATCTTTCCCGGTAAGCCACACCTCATGGTGTGATACAGATTATTAGAAATGGGTTAATATTAAGATATGAGAGTTAGTCAGTAACTAACTCTCTAGAGATAATGGGCCAGGCAGTGCTTAAATGAATACAATTTGTATGTTGTTATTTCTGGGACTAAGCTAGCCATGCGGAAGCCGGGCAGGATGAAAAGCAGGCCTGCCCGCAGCACCTCACTACATGTCCTTTCAGAGAAAATAACTTTCCTTTGAAAGTGCCTTAAACTACTTTCAAGCATTCACAAAAAAACTCACATGCGTTTCTCTGAAAGAGTAGCAGTCTGTTCCAACACTTCAATTCACTGTGCGAAGTGAATGGAGTGTTGCTTCACATTCTAAATGCTGTCCTTTCAGAGAAAATCACTTTCCTTTGAAAGTGCCTTAAGCAACTTGCAAGCATTCACAAGAAACACTAATGCATTTCTATGAAAGAGAAGCACTCTGTTCCAACACTTCAATTCACTGCACGAAGGGAATGGAGTGTTGCTTCACTTTCTAAATGCTGTCCTTTCAGAGAAAATCACTTTCCTTTGAAAGTACCTTAAGCTACTCTCAAGCATTGACCAGAAACTCACATGCGTTTCTCTGAAAGAGAAGCAGTCTGTTCCAACACTTCAATTCACTGTGCGAAGTGAATGGAGTGTTGCTTCACTTTCTAAATGCTGTCCTTTCAGAGAAAATCACTTTCTTTGAATGTGCCTTAAGCTAATTACAAGCATTCAACAGAAACTCACATGCATTTCTCTGAAAGAGAAGCAGTCTGTTCCAACACTTCAATTCACTGTGCAAAGTGAATGGAGTGTTGCTTCACTTTCTAAATGCTGTCCTTTCAGAGAAAATCACTTTCCTTTGAAAGTGCCTTAAGCTACTTGCAAGCATTCACAAGAATCACTAATGCGTTTCTATGAAAGAGAAACACTCTGTTCCAACACTTCATTTCACTGTGCGAAGTGAATGAAGTGTTGCTTCACTTTCTAAATTCTGTCCTTTCAGAGAAAATCACTTTCCTTTGAAAGTGCCTTAAACTACTTTCAAGCATTCACAAAAAACTCACATGCGTTTCTCTGAAAGAGAAGCAGTCTGTTCCAACACTTCAATTCACTGTGCAAAGTGAATGGAGTGTTGCTTCACTTTCTAAATGCTGTCATTTCAGAGAAAATCACTTTCCTTTGAAAGTGCCTTAAGCAACTTGCAAGCATTCACAAGAAACACTAATGCGTTTCTATGAAAGAGTAGCACTCTGTTCCAACACTTCAATTCACTGCACGAAGGGAATGGAGTGTTGCTTCCCTTTCTAAATGCTGTCCTTTCAGAGAAAATCACTTTCCTTTGAAAGAGCCTTAAGCTACTTACTAGCATTCACCAGAAACTCACATGCGTTTCTCTGAAATAGAAGCAGTCTGTTCCAATACTTCAATTCACTGTGCGAAGTGAATGGAGTGTTGCTTCACTTTCTAAATGCTGTTCTTTCAGAGAAAATCACTTTCCTTTGAAAGTGCCTTAAGCTACTTGCAAGCATTAGGAAGAAACTCACATGCATTTCTCTGAAAGAGAAGCAGTCTGTTCCAACATTTCAATTCACTGTGCGAAGTGAATGGAGTGTTGCTTCACTTTATAAATGCTTTCCTTTCAGAGAAAATCACTTTCCTTTGAAAATGCCTTAAGCTACTTTCAAGCATTCACAAAAAACTCACATGCATTTCTCTGAAAGAGAAGCAGTCTGTTCCAAAACTTCAATTCACTGTGCGAAGTGAATGGAGTGTTGCTTCACTTTCTAAATGCTGTCCTTTCAGAGAAAATCCCTTTCCTTTGAATGTGCCTTAAGCTACTTACAGGCATTCAACAGAAACTCACATGCATTTCTCTGAAAGAGAAGCAGTCTGTTCCAACACTTCAATTCACTGTGCAAAGTGAATGGAGTGTTGCTTCACTTTCTAAATTCTGTCCTTTCAGAGAAAATCACTTTCCTTTGAAAGTGCCTTAAACTACTTTCAAGCATTTATAAGACACTCACATGCGTTTCTCTGAAAGAGAAGCAGTCTGTTCCAACACTTCAGTTCACTGTGCGAAGTGAAGGGAGTGTTGCTTCACTTTCTAAATGCTGTCCTTTCAGAGAAAATCACTTTCCTTTGATAGTGCCTTAAGCTACTTGCAAGCATCAGGAAGAAACTCACATGCGTTTCTCTGAAAGAGAAGCAGTCTGTTCCAACACCTCAATTCACTGTGCGAAGTGAATGGAGTGTTGCCTCACTTTCTAAATGCTGTCCTTTCAGAGAAAATCACTTTCCTTTGAAAGTGCCTTAAGTTACTTACAAGCATTTAACAGAAACTCACATGCGTTTCTCTGAAAGAGAAGCAGTCTGTTCCAACACTTCAATTCACTGTGCAAAGTGAATGGTGTGTTGCTTCACTTTCTAAATTCTGTCCTTTCAGAGAAAATCACTTTCCTTTGAAAGTGCCTTAAACTACTTTCAAGCATTCAAAAAAAACTCACATGCATTTCTCTGAAAGAGAAGCAGTCTGTTCCAACATTTCAATTCACTGTGTGAAGTGAATGGAGTGTTGCCTCACTTTCTAAATGCTGTCCTTTCAGACAAAAGAGAAAATCACTTTCCTTTGATAGTGCCTTAAGCTACTTGCAAGCATTAGGAAGAAACTCACATGCGTTTCTCTGAAAGAGAAGCAGTCTGTTCCAACACTTCAATTCACTGTGTGAAGTGAATGGAGTGTTGCCTCACTTTCTAAATGCTGTCCTTTCAGAGAAAATCACTTTCCTTTGAAAGTGCCTTAAACTTCTTACAAGCATTTAACAGAAACTCACATGCGTTTCTCTGAAAGAGAAGCAGTCTGTTCCAACACTTCAATTCACTGTGCAAAGTGAATGGATTGTTGCTTCACTTTCTAAATGCTGTTCTTTCAGAGAAAATCACTTTCCTTTGAAAGTGCCTTAAGCTACTTGCAAGCATTAGGAAGAAACCTACATGCGTTTCTCTGAAAGAGAAGCAGTCTGTTCCAACACTTCAATTCACTGTGCGAAGTGAATGGAGTGTTGCTTCACTTTCTAAATGCTGTCCTTTCAGAGAAAATCACTTTCCTTTGAAAGTGCCTTAAGCAACTTTTAAGCATTCACAAGAAACACTAATGCGTTTCTATGAAAGAGTAGCACTCTGTTCCAACACTTCAATTCACTGCATGAAGGGAATGGAGTGTTGCTTCCCTTTCTAAATGCTGTCCTTTCAGAGAAAATCACTTTCCTTTGAAAGTGCCTTAAGCTACTTACAAGCATTCACCAGAAACTCACGTGCGTTTCTCTGAAAGCGAAGCAGTCTGTTCCAATACTTCAATTCACTGTGCGAAGTGAATGGAGTGTTGCTTCACTTTCTAAATGCTGTCCTTTCAGAGAAAATCACTTTCCTTTGAAAGTGCCATAAGCTACTTGCAAGCATTAGGAAGAAACTCACATGCGTTTCTCTGAAAGAGAAGCAGTCTGTTCCAACACTTCAATTCACTGTGCAAAGTGAATGGAGTGTTGCTTCACTTTCTAAATACTGTCCTTTCAGAGAAAATCACTTTCCCTTGAAAGTGCCTTAAGCTAATTACAAGCATTAGGAAGAAACTGACATGCGTTTCTCTGAAGAAGAAGAAGTCTGTTCCAACATTTCAATTCACTGTGCGAAGTGAATGGAGTGTTGCTTCACTTTCTAAATGCTGTCCTTTCAGAGAAAATCACTTTCCTTTGAAAGTGCCTTAAGCTACTTGCAAGCATTAGGAAGAAACTCACATGCGTTTCTCTGAAAGAGAAGCAGTCTGTTCCAACACTTCAATTCACTGTGCGAAGTGAATGGAGTGTTGCCTCACGTTCTAAATGCTGTCCTTTCAGAGAAAATCACTTTCCATTGAAAGTGCCTTAAACTACTTTCAAGCATTCACAAAAAACTCACATGCATTTCTCTGAAAGAGAAGCAGTCTGTTCCAAAACTTCAATTCACTGTGCGAAGTGAATGGAGTGTTGCTTCACTTTCTAAATGCTGTTCTTTCAGAGAAAATCCCTTTCCTTTGAATGTGCCTTAAGCTACTTACAAGCATTCAACAGAAACTCACATGCATTTCTCTGAAAGAGAAGCAGTCTGTTCCAACACTTCAATTCACTGTGCGAAGTGAATGGAGTGTTGCTTCACTTTCTAAATGCTGTCCTTTCAGAGAAAATCACTTTCCTTTGAAAGTGCCATAAGCTACTTGCAAGCATTAGGAAGAAACTCACATGCGTTTCTCTGAAAGAGAAGCAGTCTGTTCCAACACTTCAATTCACTGTGCAAAGTGAATGGAGTGTTGCTTCACTTTCTAAATGCTGTCCTTTAAGAGAAAATCACTTTCCTTTGAAAGTGCCTTAAGCTAATTACAAGCATTCAAAGAAACTCACATGCATTTCTCTGAAAGATAAGCAGTCTGTTCCAACACTTCAATTCACTGTGCAAAGTGAATGGAGTGTTGCTTCACTTTCTAAATTCTGTCCTTTCAAAAAAAATCACTTTCCTTTGAAAGTGCCTTAAACTACTATCAAGCATTCATAAGAAACTCACATGCGTTTCTCTGAAAGAGAAGCAGTCTGTTCCAACACTTCAGTTCACTGTGCCAAGTGAATGGAGTGTTGCTTCACTTTCTAAATGCTGTCCTTTCAGAGAAAATCACTTTCCTTTGATAGTGCCTTAAGCTACTTGCAAGCATTAGGAAGAAACTCACATGCGTTTCTCTGAAAGAGAAGCAGTCTGTTCCAACACCTCAATTCACTGTGCGAAGTGAATGGAGTGTTGCCTCACTTTCTAAATGCTGTCCTTTCAGAGAAAATCACTTTCTTTGAAAGTGCCTTAAGCTACTTGCAAGCATTAGGGAGAAACTCACATGCGTTTCTCTGAAAGAGAAGCAGTCGGTTCCAACACTTCAATTCACTGTGCGAAGTGAATGGAGTGTTGCTTCACTTTCTAAATGCTGTCCTTTCAGAGAAAATCACTTTCCTTTGATAGTGCCTTAAGCTACTTGCAAGCATTAGGAAGAAACTCACATGCGTTTCTCTGAAAGAGAAGCAGTCTGTTCCAACACTTCAATTCACTGTGTGAAGTGAATGGAGGGTTGCCTCACTTTCTAAATGCTGTCCTTTCAGAGAAAAGAGAAAATCACTTTCCTTTGATAGTGCCTTAAGCTACTTGCAAGCATTAGGAAGAAACTCACATGCGTTTCTCTGAAAGAGAAGCAGTCTGTTCCAACACTTCAATTCACTGTGTGAAGTGAATGGAGTGTTGCTTCACTTTCTAAATGCTGTTCTTTCAGAGAAAATCACTTTCCTTTGAAAGTGCCTTAAGCTACTTGCAAGCATTAGGAAGAAACTCACATGCATTTCTCTGAAAGAGAAGCAGTCTGTTCCAACACTTCAATTCACTGTGCGAAGTGAATGGAGTGTTGCTTCACTTTCTAAATGCTGTCCTTTCAGAGAAAATCAATTTCCTTTGAAAGTGCCTTAAGCAACTTTTAAGCATTCACAAGAAACACTAATGCGTTTCTATGAAAGAGTAGCACTCTTTTCCAACACTTCAATTCACTGCACGAAGGGAATGGAGTGTTGCTTCCCTTTCTAAATGCTGTCCTTTCAGAGAAAATCACTTTCCTTTGAAAGTGCCTTAAGCTACTTACAAGCATTCACCAGAAACTCACGTGCGTTTCTCTGAAAGCGAAGCAGTCTGTTCCAATACTTCAATTCACTGTGCGAAGTGAATGGAGTGTTGCTTCACTTTCTAAATGCTGTCCTTTCAGAGAAAATCATTTTCCTTTGAAAGTGCCATAAGCTACTTGCAAGCATTAGGAAGAAACTCACATGCGTTTCTCTGAAAGAGAAGCAGTCTGTTCCAACACTTCAATTCACTGTGCGAAGTGAATGGAGTGTTGCTTCACTTTCTAAATGCTGTCCTTTCAGAGAAAATCATTTTCCTTTGAAAGTGCCATAAGCTACTTGCAAGCATTAGGAAGAAACTCACATGCGTTTCTCTGAAAGAGAAGCAGTCTGTTCCAACACTTCAATTCACTGTGCAAAGTGAATGGAGTGTTGCTTCACATTCTAAATACTGTCCTTTAGGAGAAAATCACTTTCCGTTGAAAGTGCCTTAAGCTAATTACAAGCATTAGGAAGAAACTGACATGCGATTCTCTGAAGAAGAAGAAGTCTGTTCCAACATTTCAATTCACTGTGCGAAGTGAATGGAGTGTTGCTTCACTTTCTAAATGCTGTCCTTTCAGAGAAAATCACTTTCCTTTGAAAGTGCCTTAAACTACTTTCAAGCATTCACAAAAAACTCACATGCATTTCTCTGAAAGAGAAGCAGTCTGTTCCAAAACTTCAATTCACTGTGCGAAGTGAATGGAGTGTTGCTTCACTTTCTAAATGCTGTTCTTTCAGAGAAAATCCCTTTCCTTTGAATGTGCCTTAAGCTACTTACAAGCATTCAACAGAAACTCACATGCATTTCTCTGAAAGAGAAGCAGTCTGTTCCAACACTTCAATTCACTGTGCGAAGTGAATGGAGTGTTGCTTCACTTTCTAAATGCTGTCCTTTCAGAGAAAATCACTTTCCTTTGAAAGTGCCATAAGCTACTTGCAAGCATTAGGAAGAAACTCACATGCGTTTCTCTGAAAGAGAAGCAGTCTGTTCCAACACTTCAATTCACTGTGCAAAGTGAATGGAGTGTTGCTTCACTTTCTAAATGCTGTCCTTTAAGAGAAAATCACTTTCCTTTGAAAGTGCCTTAAGCTAATTACAAGCATTCAAAGAAACTCACATGCATTTCTCTGAAAGATAAGCAGTCTGTTCCAACACTTCAATTCACTGTGCAAAGTGAATGGAGTGTTGCTTCACTTTCTAAATTCTGTCCTTTCAAAAAAAATCACTTTCCTTTGAAAGTGACTTAAACTACTATCAAGCATTCATAAGAAACTCACATGCGTTTCTCTGAAAGAGAAGCAGTCTGTTCCAACACTTCAGTTCACTGTGCCAAGTGAATGGAGTGTTGCTTCACTTTCTAAATGCTGTCCTTTCAGAGAAAATCACTTTCCTTTGATAGTGCCTTAAGCTACTTGCAAGCTTTAGGAAGAAACTCACATGCGTTTCTCTGAAAGAGAAGCAGTCTGTTCCAACACCTCAATTCACTGTGCGAAGTGAATGGAGTGTTGCCTCACTTTCTAAATGCTGTCCTTTCAGAGAAAATCACTTTCCTTTGAAAGTGCCTTAAGCTACTTACAAGCATTTAACAGAAACTCACATGCGTTTCTCTGAAAGAGAAGCAGTCTGTTCCAGCACTTCAATTCACTGTGTGAAGTGAATGGAGTGTTGCTTCACTTTCTGAATGCTGTTCTTTCAGAGAAAATCACTTTCTTTGAAAGTGCCTTAAGCTACTTGCAAGCATTAGGAAGAAACTCACATGCGTTTCTCTGAAAGAGAAGCAGTCTGTTCCAACACTTCAATTCACTGTGTGAAGTGAATGGAGGGTTGCCTCACTTTCTAAATGCTGTCCTTTCAGAGAAAAGAGAAAATCACTTTCCTTTGATAGTGCCTTAAGCTACTTGCAAGCATTAGGGAGAAACTCACATGCGTTTCTCTGAAAGAGAAGCAGTCTGTTCCAACACTTCAATTCACTGTGTGAAGTGAATGGAGTGTTGCTTCACTTTCTAAATGCTGTTCTTTCAGAGAAAATCACTTTCCTTTGAAAGTGCCTTAAGCTACTTGCAAGCATTAGGAAGAAACTCACATGCATTTCTCTGAAAGAGAAGCAGTCTGTTCCAACACTTCAATTCACTGTGCGAAGTGAATGGAGTGTTGCTTCACTTTCTAAATGCTGTCCTTTCAGAGAAAATCACTTTCCTTTGAAAGTGCCTTAAGCAACTTTTAAGCATTCACAAGAAACACTAATGCGTTTCTATGAAAGAGTAGCACTCTGTTCCAATACTTCAATTCACTGCACGAAGGGAATGGAGTGTTGCTTCCCTTTCTAAATGCTGTCCTTTCAGAGAAAATCACTTTCCTTTGAAAGTGCCATAAGATACTTGAAAGCATAAGGAAGAAACTCATATGCGTTTCTCTGAAAGAGAAGCAGTCTGTTCCAACACTTCAATTCACTGTGCAACGTGAATGGAGTGTTGCTTCACTTTCTAAATGCTGTCCTTTCAGAGAAAATCACTTTCCTTTGAAAGTGCCTTAAGCTAATTACAAGCGTTCAACAGAAACTCACATGCATTTCTCTGAGAGAGAAGCAGTCTGTTCCAACACTTCAATTCACTGTGCAAAGTGAATGGAGTGTTGCTTCACTTTCTAAATGCTCTTCTTTCAGAGAAAATCACTTTCCTTTGAAAGCGCCTTAAGCAATTTGCAAGCATTCACAAGAAACACTAATGCGTTTCTATGAAAGAGAAGCACTCTGTTCCAACACTTCAATTCACTGTGCGAAGTGAATGGAGTGTTGCTTCACTTTCTAAATTCTGTCCTTTCAGAGAAAAACCCTTTCCTTTGAAAGTGCCTTAAACTACTTTCAAGCATTCACAAAAAACTCACATGTATTTCTCTGAAAGAGAAGCAGTCTGTTCCAACACTTCAATTAACTGTGCAAAGTGAATGAAGTGTTGCTTCACTTTCTAAATGCTGTCCTTTCAGAGAAAATCACTTTCCTTTGAAAGTGCCTTAAGCAACTTGCAAGCATTAGGAAGAGACTCACATGCGTTTCTCTGAAAGAGAAGCAGTCTGTTCCAACACTTCAATTCACTGTGCAAAGTGAATGGAGTGTTGCTACACTTTCTAAATGCTGTCCTTTCAGAGAAAATTACTTTCCTTTGAAAGTGCCTTAAGCTACTTACAAGCATTCAACAGAAACTCACATGCATTTCTCGAAAAGAGAAGCAATCTGTTCCAACACACAATTCACTGTGAGAAGTGAATGGAGTGTTGCTACACTTTCTAAATGCTGTCCTTTCAGAGAAAATCACTTTCCTTTGAAAGTGCCTTAAGCTACTCTCAAGCATTCACCAGAAACTCACATTCGTTTCTCTGAAAAAGATGCAGTCTGTTCCAACACTTCAATTCACTGTGCGAAGTGAATGGAGTGTTGCCTCACTTTCTAAATGCTGTCCTTTCAGAGAAAATCACTTTCCTTTGAAAGTGCCTTAAGCTACTTACAAGCATTCAACAGAAACTCACATGCATTTCTCTGAAAGAGAAGCAATCTGATCCAACACTTCAATTCACTGTGCGAAGTGAATGGAGTGTTGCTTCACTTTCTAAATGCTGTCCTTTCAGAGAAAATCACTTTCTTTGAATGTGCCTTAAGCAAATTACAAGCATTCAACAGAAACTCACATGCCTTTCTCTGAAAGAGAAGCAGTCTGTTCCCACACTTCAATTCACTGTGCGAAGTGAATGGAATGTTGCTTCACTTTCTAAATGCTGTCCTTTCAGAGAAAATCACTTTCCTTTGATAGTGCCTTAAGCTACTTGCAAGCATTAGGAAGAAACTCACATGCGTTTCTCTGAAAGAGAAGCAGTCTGTTCCAACACTTCAATTCACTGTGTGAAGTGAATGGAGTGTTGCCTCACTTTCTAAATGCTGTCCTTTCAGAGAAAACCACTTTCCTTTGAAAGTGCCTTAAGCTACTTACAAGCATTCAACAGAAACTCACATGCATTTCTCTGAAAGAGAAGCAGTCTGTTCCAACACTTCAATTCACTGTGCGAAGTGAATGGAGTGTTGCTTCACTTCCTAAATTCTGTCCTTTCAGAGAAAATCACTTTCCTTTGAAAGTGCCTTAAACTATTTTCATGCATTCACAAAAAACTCACATGCGTTTCTCTGAAAGAGAAGCAGTCTGTTCCAACACTTCAATTCACTGTGTGAAGTGAATGGATGTTGCCTCACTTCTAAATGCGGTCCTTTCAGAGAAAATCACTTTCCTTTGAAATTGCCTTAAGCTACTTACAAGCATTTAACAGAAACTCACATGCGTTTCTCTGAAAGAGAAGCAGTCTGTTCCAACACCTCCATTCACTGTGCAAAGTGAATGGAGTTTTGCTTCACTTTCTAAATGCTGTTCTCTCAGAGAAAATCAATTTCCTTTGAAAGTGCCTTCAGCTACTTGCAAGCATTAGGAAGAAACTCAAATGCGTTTCTCTGAAAAAGAAGCAGTCTGTTCCAACACTTCAATTCACTGTGCGAAGTAAATGGAGTGTTGCTTCACTTTCTAAATGCTGTCCTTTCAGAGAAAATCACTTTCCTTTGAAAGTGCCTTAAGCAATTTCAAGCATTCACAAGAAACACTAATGCGTTTCTATGAAAGAGTAGCACTCTGTTCCAACACTTGAATTCAATGCACGAAGGGATTGGAGTGTTGCGTCCCTTTCTAAATGCTGTCCTTTCAGAGAAAATCACTTTCCTTTGAAAGTGCCTTAAGCTACTTATAAGCATTCACCAGAAACTCACATGCGTTTCTCTGAAAGAGAAGCAGTCTGTTCCAATACTTCAATTCACTGTGCGAAGTGAATGGAGTGTTGCTTCACTTTCTAAATGCTGTCCTTTCAGAGAAAATCACTTTCCTTTGAAAGTGCCATAAGCTACTTACAAGCATTTAACAGAAACTCACATGCGTTTCTCTGAAAGAGAAGCAGTCTGTTCCAGCACTTCAATTCACTGTGCGAAGTAAATGGAGTGTTGCTTCACTTTCTAAATGCTGTCCTTTCAGAGAAAATCACTTTCCTTGAAAGTGCCATAAGCTACATGCAAGCATTAGGAAGAAACTCACATACGTTTCTCTGAAAGAGAAGCAGTCTGTTCCAACACTTCAATTCACTGTGCAAAGTGAATGGAGTGTTGCTTCACTTTCTAAATGCTGTCCTTTCAGAGAAAATCACTTTCCTTTGAAAGTGCCTTAAGCTAATTACAAGCATTCAACAGAAACTCACATGCATTTCTCTGAAAGAGAAGCAGTCTGTTCCAACAGTTCAATTCACTGTGCAAAGTGAATGGAGTGTTGCTTCACTTTCTAAATGCTATTCTTTCAGAGAAAATCACTTTCCTTTGAAAGTGCCTTAAGCTACTTGCAAGCATTAGGAAGAAACTCACATGCGTTTCTCTGAAAGAGAAGCAGTCTGTTCCAACACTTCAATTCACTGTGCGAAGTGAATGGAGTGTTGCTACACTTTCTATATGCTGTCCTTTCAGAGAAAATCACTTTCCTTTAAAAGTGCCTTAAGCAACTTGCAAGCATTCACAAGAAACACTAATGCGTTTCTATGAAAGAGTAGCACTCTGTTCCAACACTTCAATTCACTGCACGAAGGGAATGGAGTGTTGCTTCCCTTTCTAAATGCTGTCCTTTCAGAGGAAATCCCTTTCCTTTGAAAGTGCCTTAAGCTACTTACAAGCATTCACCAGAAACTCACATGCGTTTCTCTGAAAGAGAAGCAGTCTGTTCCAATACTTCAATTCACTGTGCGAAGTGAATGGAGTGTTGCTTCACTTTCTAAATGCTGTCCTTTCAGAGAAAATCACTTTCCTTTGAAAGTGCCATAAGCTACTTGCAAGCATTAGGAAGAAACTCACATGCGTTTCTCTGAAAGAGAAGCAGTCTGTTCCAACACTTCAGTTCACTGTGCGAAGTGAATGGAGTGTTGCTTCACTTTCTAAATGCGGTCCTTTCAGAGAAAATCACTTTCCTTTGAAAGTGCCTTAAGCTAATTACAAGCGTTCAACAGAAACTCACATGCATTTCCCTGAAAGAGAAGCAGTCTGTTTCAACACTTCAATTCACTGTGCAAAGTGAATGGAGTGTTGCTTCACTTTCTAAATGCTCTTCTTTCAGAGAAAATCACTTTCCTTTGAAAGTGCCTTAAGCAACTTGCAAGCATTCACAAGAAACACTAATGCGTTTCTATGAAAGAGAAGCACTCTGTTCCAACACTTCAATTCACTGTGCGAAGTGAATGGAGTGTTGCTTCACTTTCTAAATTCTGTCCTTTCAGAGAAAATCACTTTCCTTTGAAAGTGCCTTAAACTACTTTCAAGCATTCACAAAAAACTCACATGCATTTCTCTGAAAGAGAAGCAGTCTGTTCCAACACTTCAATTCACTGTGCAAAGTGAATGAAGTGTTGCTTCACTTTCTAAATGCTGTCCTTTCAGAGAAAATCACTTTCCTTTGAAAGTGCCTTAAGCTACTTGCAAGCATTAGGAAGAAACTCACATGCGTTTCTCTGAAAGAGAAGCAGTCTGTTCCAACACTTCAATTCACTGTGCGAAGTGAATGGAGTGTTGCTTCACTTTCTAAATGCTGTCCTTTCAGAGAAAATCACTTTCCTTTGAAAGTGCCTTAAGCTACTTACAAGCATTCAACAGAAACTCACATGCATTTCTCGAAAAGAGAAGCAATCTGTTTCAACACTTCAATTCACTGTCCGAAGTGAATGGAGTGTTGCTTCACTTTCTAAATTCTGTCTTTTCAGAGAAAATCACTTTCCTTTGAAAGTGCCTTAAACTACTTTCAAGCATTCACAAAAAAGCTCACATGCGTTTCTCTGAAAGAGTAGCAGTCTGTTCCAACACTTCAATTCACTGTGCGAAGTGAATGGAGTGTTGCTTCACTTTCTAAATGCTGTCCTTTCAGAGAAAATCACTTTCCTTTGAAAGTGCCTTAAGCAACTTGCAAGCATTCACAAGAAACACTAATGCATTTCTATGAAAGAGAAGCACTCTGTTACAACACTTCAATTCACTGCATGAAGGGAATGGAGTGTTGCTTCACTTTCTAAATGCTATCCTTTCAGAGAAAATCACTTTCCTTTGAACGTGCCTTAAGCTACTCTCAAGCATTCACCAGAAACTCACATGCGTTTCTCTGAAAGAGAAGCAGTCTGTTCCAACACTTCAATTCACTGTGCGAAGTGAATGGAGTGTTGCTTCACTTACTAAATGCTGTCCTTTCAGAGAAAATCACTTTCCTTTGAAAGTGCCTTAAGCAACTTTTAAGCATTCACAAGAAACACTAATGCGTTTCTATGAAAGAGTAGCACTCTGTTCCAACACTTCAATTCACTGCACGAAGGGAATGGAGTGTTGCTTCCCTTTCTAAATGCTGTCCTTTCAGAGAAAATCACTTTCCTTTGAAAGTGCCTTAAGCTACTTACAAGCATTCACCAGAAACTCACATGCGTTTCTCTGAAAGAGAAGCAGTCTGTTCCAATACTTCAATTCACTGTGCGAAGTGAATGGAGTGTTGCTTCACTTTCTAAATGCTGTCCTTTCAGGGAAAATCACTTTCTTTGAAAGTGCCATAAGGTACTTGCAAGCATTAGGAAGAAACTCACATGCGTTTCTCTGAAAGAGAAGCAGTCTGTTCCAACACTTCAATTCACTGTGCAAAGTGAATGGAGTGTTGCTTCACTTTCTAAATGCTGTCCTTTCAGAGAAAATCACTTTCCTTTGAAAGTGCCTTAAGCTTATTACAAGCGTTCAACAGAAACTAACATGCATTTCTCTGAAAGAGAAGCAGTCTGTTCCAACACTTCAATTCACTGTGCAAAGTGAATGGAGTATTGCTTCACTTTCTAAATGCTCTTCTTTCAAGAAAATCACTTTCCTTTGAAAGTGCCTTAAGCAACTTGCAAGCATTCACAAGAAACACTAATGCGTTTCTTTGAAAGAGAAGCACTCTGTTCCAACACTTTAGTTCACTGTGCGAAGTGAATGGAGTGTTGCTTCACTTTCTAAATTCTGTCCTTTCAGAGAAAATCACTTTCCTTTGAAAGTGCCTTAAACTACTTTCAAGCATTCACAAAAAACTCACATGCATTTCTCTGAAAGAGAAGCAGTCTGTTCCAACACTTCAATTCACTGTGCAAAGTGAATGAAGTGTTGCTTCACTTTCTAAATGCTGTCCTTTCAAAGAAAATCACTTTCTTTTGAAAGTGCCTTAAGCTACTTACAAGCATTCAACAGAAACTCACATGCATTTCTCTGAAAGAGAAGCAATCTGTTCCAACACTTCAATTCACTGTGCGAAGTGAATGGAGTGTTGCTTCACTTTCTAAATTCTGTCCTTTCAGAGAAAATCACTTTCCTTTGAAAGTGCCTTAAACTACTTTCAAGCATTCACAAAAAAACTCACATGCGTTTCTCTGAAAGAGTAGCAGTCTGTTCCAACGCTTCAATTCACTGTTCGAAGTGAATGGAGTGTTGCTTCACATTCTAAATGCTGTCCTTTCAGAGAAAATCACTTTCCTTTGAAAGTGCCTTAAGCAACATGCAAGCATTCACAAGAAACACTAATGCATTTCTATGAAAAGAAGCACTCTGTTCCAACACTTCAATTCACTGCACGAAGGGAACGGAGTGTTGCTTCACTTTCTAAATGCTGTCCTTTCAGAGAAAATCACTTTCCTTTGAAAGTGCCTTAAGCTACTCTCAAGCATTCACCAGAAACTCACATGCGTTTCTCTGAAAGAGATGCAGTCTGTTCCGACACTTCAATTCACTGTGCGAAGTGAATGGAGTGTTGCCTCACTTTCTAAATGCTGTCCTTTCAGAGAAAATCACTTTCCTTTGAAAGTGCCTTAAGCTACTTACAAGCATTCAACAGAAACTCACATGCATTTCTCTGAAAGAGAAGCAATCTGTTCCAACACTTCAATTCACTGTGCGAAGTGAATGGAGTGTTGCTTCACTTTCTAAATGCTGTCTTTTCAGAGAAAATCACTTTCTTTGAATGTGCCTTAAGCTAATTACAAGCATTCACCAGAAACTCACATGCATTTCTCTGAAAGAGAAGCACTCTGTTCCAACACTTCAATTCACTGTGCAAAGTGAATGGAGTGTTGCTTCACTTTATAAATGCTGTCCTTTCAGAGAAAATCACTTTCCTTTGAAAGTGCCTTAAGCTTATTACAAGCGTTCAACAGAAACTCACATGCATTTCTCTGAAAGAGAAGCAGTCTGTTCCAACACTTCAATTCACTGTGCAAAGTGAATGGAGTATTGCTTCACTTTCTAAATGCTCTTCTTTCAAGAAAATCACTTTCCTTTGAAAGTGCCTTAAGCAACTTGCAAGCATTCACAAGAAACACTAATGCGTTTCTTTGAAAGAGAAGCACTCTGTTCCAACACTTCAGTTCACTGTGCGAAGTGAATGAAGTGTTGCTTCACTTTCTAAATTCTGTCCTTTCAGAGAAAATCACTTTCCTTTGAAAGTGCCTTAAACTACTTTCAAGCATTCACAAAAAACTCACATGCATTTCTCTGAAAGAGAAGCAGTCTGTTCCAACACTTCAATTCACTGTGCAAAGTGAATGAAGTGTTGCTTCACTTTCTAAATGCTGTCATTTCAGAGGAAATCACTTTCCCTTGAAAGTGCCTTAAGCTACTTGCAAGCATTAGGAAAAAACTCACATGTGTTTCTCTGAAAGAGAAGCAGTCTGTTCCAAAACTTCAATTCACTGTGCAAAGTGAATGGAGTGTTGCCTCACTTTCTAAATGCTGTCCTTTCAGAGAAAATCACTTTCCTTTGAAAGTGCCTTAAGCTACTTACAAGCATTCAACAGAAACTCACATGCATTTCTCTGAAAGAGAAGCAATCTGTTCCAACACTTCAATTCACTCTGTGAAGTGAATGGAGTGTTGCTTCACTTTCTAAATTCTGTCCTTTCAGAGAAAATCACTTTCCTTTGAAAGTGCCATAAGCTACTTGCAAGCATTAGGAAGAAACTCACATGCGTTTCTCTGAAAGAGAAGCAGTCTGTTCCAACACTTCAATTCACTGTGCAAAGTGAATGGAGTGTTGCTTCACTTTCTAAATGCTGTCCTTTCAGAGAAAATCACTTTCCTTTGAAAGTGCCTTAAGCTAATTACAAGCATTCAAAGAAACTCACATGCATTTCTCTGAAAGAGAAGCAGTGTAGTGTGTGGGCCAGTGTGGGCCAGCTTGTTGGGGTTTCTGTCCCTCCCAGTACCCCAACAAGCCAGCAAGTCCCAAGGAAAAATCACACACAGGACTCCATAAGGTTATAAACTGATTGGCCCATTAGGTCAGGCTTCTTGTTAACTCTTATAACATATATTAACCCATTATTCTTATCTATGTTAGCCATAATGGGCTCAGTAACTTTCTCAGTGTGACAGCTTACATGTTGCCTCTTCGATGGTCTGGACAGGAATGACAGAGGAACCTCCTTGCTTCCCAGAATTCTCCTGTTCTCATTGCATCACCTCTACTTCCTGTCTGGTTTTCCCACCTATATTGCCTGCCTGGCCAATCAGCGTTTTATTAAAATATGATTGACAGAATACAGACAATTCTCCCGCATCATTGCAGTCTGTTCCAACACTTCAATTCACTGTGCAAAGTGAATGGAGTGTTGCTTCACTTTCTAAATTCTGTACTTTCAGAGAAAATCACTTTCTTTGTAAGTGCCTTAAACTACTTTCAAGCATTCATAAAAAACTCACATGCGTTTCTCTGAAAGAGAAGCAGTGTGTTCGAACACTTCAGTTCACTGTGCGAAGTGAATGGATTGTTGCTTCACTTTCTAAGTGCTGTCCTTTCAGAGAAAAGAGAAAATCACTTTCCTTTGATAGTGCCTTAAGCTACTTGCAAGCATTAGGAAGAAACTCACATGCGTTTCTCTGAAAGAGAAGCAGTCTGTTCCAACACTTCAATTCACTGTGTGAAGTGAATGGAGTGTTGCTTCACTTTCTAAATGCTGTTCTTTTAGAGAAAATCTTTTTCCTTTGAAAGTGCCTTAAGCAACTTGCAAGCATTCACAAGAAACACTAATGCGTTTCTATGAAAGAAAAGCACTCTGTTCCAACACTTCAATTCACTGTGCGAAGTGAGTTCAGTGTTGCTTCACTTTCTAAATGCTGTCCTTTCAGAGAAAATCACTTTCCTTTGAAAGTGCCTTAAGCTACTTACAAGCATTCAACAGAAACTCACATGCATTTCTCTGAAAGAGAAGCAGTCTGTTCCAACACTTCAATTCACTGTGCGAAGTGAATGGAGTGTTGCTTCACTTCCTAAATTCTGTCCTTTCAGAGAAAATCACTTTCCTTTGAAAGTGCCTTAAACTACTTTCAAGCATTCACAAAAAACTCACATGCGTTTCTCTGAAAGAGAAGCAGTCTGTTCCAACACTTCAATTCACTGTCCAAAGTGAATGGAGTGTTGCTTCACTTTCTAAATGCTGTCCTTTCAGAGAAAATCACTTTCCTTTGAAAGTGCCTTAAGCAACTTGCAAGCATTCACAAGAAACACTAATGCGTTTCTATGAAAGAGAAGCACTCTGTTCCAACACTTTAATTAACTGTGCGAAGTGAAAGGAGTGTTGCTTCACTTTCTAAATTCTGTCCTTTCAGAGAAAATCACTTTCCTTTGAAAGTGCCTTAAACTACTTTCAAGCATTCACAAAAAAACTCACATGTGTTTCTCTGAAAGAGTAGCAGTCTGTTCCAACACTTCAATTTACTGTGCGAAGTGAATGGAGTGTTGCTTCACATTCTAAATGCTGTCCTTTCAGAGAAAATCACTTTCCTTTGAAAGTGCCTTAAGCAACTTACAAGCATTCACAAGAAACACTAATGCATTTCTACGAAAAGAAGCACTCTGTTCCAACACTTCAATTCACTCCACGAAGGGAATGGAGGGGTGCTTCACTTTCTAAATGCTGTCCTTTCAGAGAAAATCACTTTCCTTTGAAAGTGCCTTAAGCTACTCTCAAGCATTCACCAGAAACTCACATGCGTTTCTCTGAAAGAGATGCAGTCTGTTCCAACACTTCAATTCACTGTGCAAAGTGAATGGAGTGTTGCCTCACTTTCTAAATGCTGTCCTTTCAGAGAAAATCACTTTCCTTTGAAAGTGCCTTAAGCAACTTACAAGCATTCAACAGAAACTCACATGCATTTCTCTGAAAGAGAAGCAATCTGTTCCAACACTTCAATTCACTGTGCGAAGTGAATGGAGTGTTGCTTCACTTTCTAAATGCTGTCCTTTCAGAGAAAATCACTTTCTTTGAATGTGCCTTAAGCAACTTGCAAGCATTCACAAGAAACACTAATGCGTTTCTATGAAAGAGAAACACTCTGTTCCAACACTTCATTTCACTGTGCGAAGTGAATGGAGTGTTGCTTCTCTTTCTAAATTCTGTCCTTTCAGAGAAAATCACTTTCCTTTGAAAGTGCCTTAAACTACTTTCAAGCATTCACAAAAAACTCACATGCGTTTCTCTGAAAGAGAAGCAGTCTGTTCCAACACTTCAATTCACTGTGCGAAGTGAATGGAGTGTTGCTTCACTTTCTAAATGCTGTCCTTTCAGAGAAAATCACTTTCCTTTGAAAGTGCCTTAAGCAAATTGCAAGCATTCACAAGAAACACTAATGCGTTTCTATGAAAGAGTAGCACTCTGTTCCAACACTTCAATTCACTGCACGAAGGGAATGGAGTGTTGCTTCCCTTTCTAAATGCTGTCCTTTCAGAGAAAATCACTTTCCTTTGAAAGTGCCTTAAGCTACTTACAAGCATTTAACAGAAACTCACATGCGTTTCTCTGAAAGAGAAGCAGTTTGTTCCAGCACTTCAATTCACTGTGTGAAGTGAATGGAGTGTTGCTTCACTTTCTAAATGCTGTCCTTTCAGAGAAAATCACTTTCCTTTGAAAGTGCCATAAGCGACTTGTAAGCATTAGGAGGAAACTCACATGCGTTTCTCTGAAAGAGAAGCAGTCTGTTCCAACACTTCAATTCACTGTGCAAAGTGAATGGAGTGTTGCTTCACTTTCGAAATGCTGTCCTTTCAGAGAAAATCACTTTCCTTTGAAAGTGCCTTAAGCTTATTACAAGCATTCAAATAAACTCACATGCATTTCTCTGAAAGAGAAGCAGTCTGTTCCAACACTTCAATTCACTGTGCAAAGTGAATGGAGTGTTGCTTCACTTTCTAAATTCTGTCCTTTCAGAGAAAATCACTTTCCTTTGTAAGTGTCTTAAACTACTTTCAAGCATTCATAAAAAACTCACATGCGATTCTCTGAAAGAGAAGCAGTCTGTTCCAACACTTCAGTTCACTGTGCGAAGTGAATGGAGTGTTGCCTCACTTTCTAAATGCTGTCCTTTCAGAGAAAATCACTTTCCTTTGAAAATGCCTTAAGCTACTTACAAGCATTTAACAGAAACTCACATGCGTTTCTCTGAAAGAGAAGCAGTCTGTTCCAGCACTTCAATTCACTGTGCGAAGTGAATGGAGTGTTGCTTCACTTTCTAAATGCTGTCCTTTCAGAGAAAATCACTTTCCTTTGAAAGTGCCATAAGCTAGTGCAAGCATTAGGAAGAAACTCACATGCGTTTCTCTGAAAGAGAAGCAGTCTGTTCCAACACTTCAATTCACTGTGCAAAGTGAATGGAGTGTTGCTTCACTTTCTAAATGCTGTCCTTTCAGAGAAAATCACTTTCCTTTGAAAGTGCCTTAAGCTAATTACAAGCATTCAACAGAAAATCACATGCATTTCTCTGAAAGAGAAGCAGTCTGTTCCAACACTTCAGTTCACTGTGCAAAGTGAATGGAGTGTTGCTTCACTTTCTAAATGCTGTTCTTTCAGAGAAAATCACTTTCCTTTGAAAGTGCCTTAAGCTACTTGCAAGCATTAGGAAGAAACTCACATGCGTTTCTCTGAAAGAGAAGCAGTCTGTTCCAACACTTCAATTCACTGTGCGAAGTGAATGGAGTGTTGCTTCATTTTCTAAATGCTGTCCTTTCAGAGAAAATCACTTTCCTTTGAAAGTGCCTTAAGCTACTTACAAGCATTTAACAGAAACTCACATGCGTTTCTCTGAAAGAGAAGCAGTCTGTTCCAGCACTTCAATTCACAGTGTGAAGTGAATGGAGTGTTGCTTCACTTTCTAAATGCTGTCCTTTCAGAGAAAATCACTTTCCTTTGAAAGTCCCATAAGCTACTTGCAAGCATTAGGAAGAAACTCACATGCGTTTCTCTGAAAGAGAAGCAGTCTGTTCCAACACTTCAATTCACTGTGCAAAGTGAATGGAGTGCTGCTTCACATTCTAAATGCTGTCCTTTCAGAGAAAATCACTTTCCTTTGAAAGTGCCTTAAGCTAATTACAAGCATTCAAAGAAACTCACATGCATTTCTCAGAAAGAGAAGCAGTCTCTTCCAACACTTCAATTCACTGTGCAACGTGAATGGAGTGTTGCTTCACTTTCTAAATTCTGTCCTTTCAGAGAAAATCACTTTACTTTGTAAGTGCCTTAATCTACTTTCAAGCATTCATAAAAAACTCACATGCGTTTCTCTGAAAGAGAAGCAGTCTGTTCCAACACTTCAGTTCACTGTGCGAAGTGAATGGATTGTTGCTTCACTTTCTAAGTGCTGTCCTTTCAGAGAAAATCACTTTCCTTTGATAGTGCCTTAAGCTACTTCAAGCATTAGGAAGAGACTCACATGCGTTTCTCTGAAAGAGAAGCAGTCTGTTCCAACACTTCAGTTCACTGTGCGAAGTGAATGGAGTGTTGCCTCACTTTCTAAATGCTGTCCTTTCAGAGAAAATCACTTTCCTTTGAAAGTGCCTTAAGCTACTTGCAAGCATTAGGAAGAAACTCACATGCGTTTCTCTGAAAGAGAAGCAGTCTGTTCCAGCACTTCAATTCACTGTGCGAAGTGAATGGAGTGTTGCTTCACTTTCTAAATGCTGTCCTTTCAGAGAAAATCACTTTCCTTTGAAAGTGCCATAAGCTACTTGCAAGCATTAGGAAGAAACTCACATGCTTTTCTCTGAAAGAGAAGCAGTCTGTTCCAACACTTCAATTCAATGTGCAAAGAGAATGGAGTGTTGCTTCACTTTCTAAATGCTGTCCTTTCAGAGAAAATCACTTTCCTTTGAAAGTGCCTTAAGCTACTTGCAAGCATTAGGAAGAAACTCACATGCATTTCTCTGAAAGACAAGCAGTCTGTTCCAACACTTCAATTCACTGTGCAAAGTGAATGGAGTGTTGCTTCACTTTCTAAATGCTGTCCTTTCAGAGAAAAACACTTTCCTTTGAAAGTGCCATAAGCTACTTGCAAGCATTCACCAGAAACTCACATGCGTTTCTCTGAAAGAGAAGCAGTCTGTTCCAATACTTCAATTCACTGTGCGAAGTGAATGGAGTGTTGCTTCACTTTCTAAATGCTGTCCTTTCAGAGAAAATCACTTTCCTTTGAAAGTGCCATAAGCTACTTGCAAGCATTAGGAAGAAACTCACATGTGTTTCTCTGAAAGAGAAGCAGTCTGTTCCACCACTTCAATTCACTGTGCGAAGTGAATGGAGTGTTGCCTCACTTTCTAAATGCTGTCCTTTCAGAGAAAATCACTTTCCTTTGAAAGTGCCTTAAACTACTTTCAAGCATTCACAAAAAACTCACATGCGTTTCTCTGAAAGAGAAGCAGTCTTTTCCAACACTTCAATTCACTGTGCAAAGTGAATGGAGTGTTGCTTCACTTTCTATATGCTGTCCTCTCAGAGAAAATCACTTTCCTTTGAAAGTGCCTTAAGCAACTTGCAAGCATTCACAAGAAACACAAATGCGTTTCTATGAAAGAGAAGCACTCTGTTCCAACACTTCAATTCACTGCACGAATGGAATGGAGTGTTGCTTCCCTTTCTAAATGCTGTCCTTTCAGAGAAAATCACTTTCCTTTGAAAGTGCCTTAAGCTACTTACAAGCATTCACCAGAAACTCACATGCGTTTCTCTGAAAGAGATGCAGTCTGTTCCAACACTTCAATTCACTGTGCGAAGTGAATGTAGTGTTGCCTCACTTTCTAAATGCTGTCCTTTCAGAGAAAATCACTTTCCTTTGAAAGTGCCTTAAGCTATTTGCAAGCATTAGGAAGAAACTCACATGCGTTTCTCTGAAAGAGAAGCAGTCTGTTCCAACACTTCAATTCACTATGCGAAGTGAATGGAGTGTTGCCTCACTTTCTAAATGCTGTCCTTTCAGAGAAAATCACTTTCCTTTGAAAGTGCCTTAAGCTACTTACAAGCATTCAACAGAAACTCACAAGCATTTCTCTGAAAGAGAAGCAATCTATTCCAACACTTCAATTCACTGTGCAAAGTGAATGGAGTGTTGCTTCACTTTCTAAATTCTGTCCTTTCAGAGAAAATCCCTTTCCTTTGAAAGTGCCTTAAACTACTTTCAAGCATTCACAAAAAACTCACATGCGTTTCTCTGAAAGAGAAGCAGTCTGTTCCAGCACTTCAATTCACTGTGCGAAGTGAATGGAGTGTTGCTTCACTTTCTAAATGCTGTCCTTTCAGAGAAAATCACTTTCCTTTGAAAGTGCCATAAGCTAGTGCAAGCATTAGGAAGAAACTCACATGCGTTTCTCTGAAAGAGAAGCAGTCTGTTCCAACACTTCAATTCACTGTGCAAAGTGAATGGAGTGTTGCTTCACTTTCTAAATGCTGTCCTTTCAGAGAAAATCACTTTCCTTTGAAAGTGCCTTAAGCTAATTACAAGCATTCAACAGAAAATCACATGCATTTCTCTGAAAGAGAAGCAGTCTGTTCCAACACTTCAGTTCACTGTGCAAAGTGAATGGAGTGTTGCTTCACTTTCTAAATGCTGTTCTTTCAGAGAAAATCACTTTCCTTTGAAAGTGCCTTAAGCTACTTGCAAGCATTAGGAAGAAACTCACATGCGTTTCTCTGAAAGAGAAGCAGTCTGTTCCAACACTTCAATTCACTGTGCGAAGTGAATGGAGTGTTGCTTCATTTTCTAAATGCTGTCCTTTCAGAGAAAATCACTTTCCTTTGAAAGTGCCTTAAGCTACTTACAAGCATTTAACAGAAACTCACATGCGTTTCTCTGAAAGAGAAGCAGTCTGTTCCAGCACTTCAATTCACAGTGTGAAGTGAATGGAGTGTTGCTTCACTTTCTAAATGCTGTCCTTTCAGAGAAAATCACTTTCCTTTGAAAGTCCCATAAGCTACTTGCAAGCATTAGGAAGAAACTCACATGCGTTTCTCTGAAAGAGAAGCAGTCTGTTCCAACACTTCAATTCACTGTGCAAAGTGAATGGAGTGCTGCTTCACATTCTAAATGCTGTCCTTTCAGAGAAAATCACTTTCCTTTGAAAGTGCCTTAAGCTAATTACAAGCATTCAAAGAAACTCACATGCATTTCTCAGAAAGAGAAGCAGTCTCTTCCAACACTTCAATTCACTGTGCAACGTGAATGGAGTGTTGCTTCACTTTCTAAATGCTGTCCTTTCAAAGAAAATCACTTTCTTTTGAAAGTGCCTTAAGCTACTTACAAGCATTCAACAGAAACTCACATGCATTTCTCTGAAAGAGAAGCAATCTGTTCCAACACTTCAATTCACTGTGCGAAGTGAATGGAGTGTTGCTTCACTTTCTAAATTCTGTCCTTTCAGAGAAAATCACTTTCCTTTGAAAGTGCCTTAAACTACTTTCAAGCATTCACAAAAAAACTCACATGCGTTTCTCTGAAAGAGTAGCAGTCTGTTCCAACGCTTCAATTCACTGTTCGAAGTGAATGGAGTGTTGCTTCACATTCTAAATGCTGTCCTTTCAGAGAAAATCACTTTCCTTTGAAAGTGCCTTAAGCAACATGCAAGCATTCACAAGAAACACTAATGCATTTCTATGAAAAGAAGCACTCTGTTCCAACACTTCAATTCACTGCACGAAGGGAACGGAGTGTTGCTTCACTTTCTAAATGCTGTCCTTTCAGAGAAAATCACTTTCCTTTGAAAGTGCCTTAAGCTACTCTCAAGCATTCACCAGAAACTCACATGCGTTTCTCTGAAAGAGATGCAGTCTGTTCCGACACTTCAATTCACTGTGCGAAGTGAATGGAGTGTTGCCTCACTTTCTAAATGCTGTCCTTTCAGAGAAAATCACTTTCCTTTGAAAGTGCCTTAAGCTACTTACAAGCATTCAACAGAAACTCACATGCATTTCTCTGAAAGAGAAGCAATCTGTTCCAACACTTCAATTCACTGTGCGAAGTGAATGGAGTGTTGCTTCACTTTCTAAATGCTGTCTTTTCAGAGAAAATCACTTTCTTTGAATGTGCCTTAAGCTAATTACAAGCATTCACCAGAAACTCACATGCATTTCTCTGAAAGAGAAGCACTCTGTTCCAACACTTCAATTCACTGTGCAAAGTGAATGGAGTGTTGCTTCACTTTATAAATGCTGTCCTTTCAGAGAAAATCACTTTCCTTTGAAAGTGCCTTAAGCTTATTACAAGCGTTCAACAGAAACTCACATGCATTTCTCTGAAAGAGAAGCAGTCTGTTCCAACACTTCAATTCACTGTGCAAAGTGAATGGAGTATTGCTTCACTTTCTAAATGCTCTTCTTTCAAGAAAATCACTTTCCTTTGAAAGTGCCTTAAGCAACTTGCAAGCATTCACAAGAAACACTAATGCGTTTCTTTGAAAGAGAAGCACTCTGTTCCAACACTTCAGTTCACTGTGCGAAGTGAATGAAGTGTTGCTTCACTTTCTAAATTCTGTCCTTTCAGAGAAAATCACTTTCCTTTGAAAGTGCCTTAAACTACTTTCAAGCATTCACAAAAAACTCACATGCATTTCTCTGAAAGAGAAGCAGTCTGTTCCAACACTTCAATTCACTGTGCAAAGTGAATGAAGTGTTGCTTCACTTTCTAAATGCTGTCATTTCAGAGGAAATCACTTTCCCTTGAAAGTGCCTTAAGCTACTTGCAAGCATTAGGAAAAAACTCACATGTGTTTCTCTGAAAGAGAAGCAGTCTGTTCCAAAACTTCAATTCACTGTGCAAAGTGAATGGAGTGTTGCCTCACTTTCTAAATGCTGTCCTTTCAGAGAAAATCACTTTCCTTTGAAAGTGCCTTAAGCTACTTACAAGCATTCAACAGAAACTCACATGCATTTCTCTGAAAGAGAAGCAATCTGTTCCAACACTTCAATTCACTCTGTGAAGTGAATGGAGTGTTGCTTCACTTTCTAAATTCTGTCCTTTCAGAGAAAATCACTTTCCTTTGAAAGTGCCATAAGCTACTTGCAAGCATTAGGAAGAAACTCACATGCGTTTCTCTGAAAGAGAAGCAGTCTGTTCCAACACTTCAATTCACTGTGCAAAGTGAATGGAGTGTTGCTTCACTTTCTAAATGCTGTCCTTTCAGAGAAAATCACTTTCCTTTGAAAGTGCCTTAAGCTAATTACAAGCATTCAAAGAAACTCACATGCATTTCTCTGAAAGAGAAGCAGTGTAGTGTGTGGGCCAGTGTGGGCCAGCTTGTTGGGGTTTCTGTCCCTCCCAGTACCCCAACAAGCCAGCAAGTCCCAAGGAAAAATCACACACAGGACTCCATAAGGTTATAAACTGATTGGCCCATTAGGTCAGGCTTCTTGTTAACTCTTATAACATATATTAACCCATTATTCTTATCTATGTTAGCCATAATGGGCTCAGTAACTTTCTCAGTGTGACAGCTTACATGTTGCCTCTTCGATGGTCTGGACAGGAATGACAGAGGAACCTCCTTGCTTCCCAGAATTCTCCTGTTCTCATTGCATCACCTCTACTTCCTGTCTGGTTTTCCCACCTATATTGCCTGCCTGGCCAATCAGCGTTTTATTAAAATATGATTGACAGAATACAGACAATTCTCCCGCATCATTGCAGTCTGTTCCAACACTTCAATTCACTGTGCAAAGTGAATGGAGTGTTGCTTCACTTTCTAAATTCTGTACTTTCAGAGAAAATCACTTTCTTTGTAAGTGCCTTAAACTACTTTCAAGCATTCATAAAAAACTCACATGCGTTTCTCTGAAAGAGAAGCAGTGTGTTCGAACACTTCAGTTCACTGTGCGAAGTGAATGGATTGTTGCTTCACTTTCTAAGTGCTGTCCTTTCAGAGAAAAGAGAAAATCACTTTCCTTTGATAGTGCCTTAAGCTACTTGCAAGCATTAGGAAGAAACTCACATGCGTTTCTCTGAAAGAGAAGCAGTCTGTTCCAACACTTCAATTCACTGTGTGAAGTGAATGGAGTGTTGCTTCACTTTCTAAATGCTGTTCTTTTAGAGAAAATCTTTTTCCTTTGAAAGTGCCTTAAGCAACTTGCAAGCATTCACAAGAAACACTAATGCGTTTCTATGAAAGAAAAGCACTCTGTTCCAACACTTCAATTCACTGTGCGAAGTGAGTTCAGTGTTGCTTCACTTTCTAAATGCTGTCCTTTCAGAGAAAATCACTTTCCTTTGAAAGTGCCTTAAGCTACTTACAAGCATTCAACAGAAACTCACATGCATTTCTCTGAAAGAGAAGCAGTCTGTTCCAACACTTCAATTCACTGTGCGAAGTGAATGGAGTGTTGCTTCACTTCCTAAATTCTGTCCTTTCAGAGAAAATCACTTTCCTTTGAAAGTGCCTTAAACTACTTTCAAGCATTCACAAAAAACTCACATGCGTTTCTCTGAAAGAGAAGCAGTCTGTTCCAACACTTCAATTCACTGTCCAAAGTGAATGGAGTGTTGCTTCACTTTCTAAATGCTGTCCTTTCAGAGAAAATCACTTTCCTTTGAAAGTGCCTTAAGCAACTTGCAAGCATTCACAAGAAACACTAATGCGTTTCTATGAAAGAGAAGCACTCTGTTCCAACACTTTAATTAACTGTGCGAAGTGAAAGGAGTGTTGCTTCACTTTCTAAATTCTGTCCTTTCAGAGAAAATCACTTTCCTTTGAAAGTGCCTTAAACTACTTTCAAGCATTCACAAAAAAACTCACATGTGTTTCTCTGAAAGAGTAGCAGTCTGTTCCAACACTTCAATTTACTGTGCGAAGTGAATGGAGTGTTGCTTCACATTCTAAATGCTGTCCTTTCAGAGAAAATCACTTTCCTTTGAAAGTGCCTTAAGCAACTTACAAGCATTCACAAGAAACACTAATGCATTTCTACGAAAAGAAGCACTCTGTTCCAACACTTCAATTCACTCCACGAAGGGAATGGAGGGGTGCTTCACTTTCTAAATGCTGTCCTTTCAGAGAAAATCACTTTCCTTTGAAAGTGCCTTAAGCTACTCTCAAGCATTCACCAGAAACTCACATGCGTTTCTCTGAAAGAGATGCAGTCTGTTCCAACACTTCAATTCACTGTGCAAAGTGAATGGAGTGTTGCCTCACTTTCTAAATGCTGTCCTTTCAGAGAAAATCACTTTCCTTTGAAAGTGCCTTAAGCAACTTACAAGCATTCAACAGAAACTCACATGCATTTCTCTGAAAGAGAAGCAATCTGTTCCAACACTTCAATTCACTGTGCGAAGTGAATGGAGTGTTGCTTCACTTTCTAAATGCTGTCCTTTCAGAGAAAATCACTTTCTTTGAATGTGCCTTAAGCAACTTGCAAGCATTCACAAGAAACACTAATGCGTTTCTATGAAAGAGAAACACTCTGTTCCAACACTTCATTTCACTGTGCGAAGTGAATGGAGTGTTGCTTCTCTTTCTAAATTCTGTCCTTTCAGAGAAAATCACTTTCCTTTGAAAGTGCCTTAAACTACTTTCAAGCATTCACAAAAAACTCACATGCGTTTCTCTGAAAGAGAAGCAGTCTGTTCCAACACTTCAATTCACTGTGCGAAGTGAATGGAGTGTTGCTTCACTTTCTAAATGCTGTCCTTTCAGAGAAAATCACTTTCCTTTGAAAGTGCCTTAAGCAAATTGCAAGCATTCACAAGAAACACTAATGCGTTTCTATGAAAGAGTAGCACTCTGTTCCAACACTTCAATTCACTGCACGAAGGGAATGGAGTGTTGCTTCCCTTTCTAAATGCTGTCCTTTCAGAGAAAATCACTTTCCTTTGAAAGTGCCTTAAGCTACTTACAAGCATTTAACAGAAACTCACATGCGTTTCTCTGAAAGAGAAGCAGTTTGTTCCAGCACTTCAATTCACTGTGTGAAGTGAATGGAGTGTTGCTTCACTTTCTAAATGCTGTCCTTTCAGAGAAAATCACTTTCCTTTGAAAGTGCCATAAGCGACTTGTAAGCATTAGGAGGAAACTCACATGCGTTTCTCTGAAAGAGAAGCAGTCTGTTCCAACACTTCAATTCACTGTGCAAAGTGAATGGAGTGTTGCTTCACTTTCGAAATGCTGTCCTTTCAGAGAAAATCACTTTCCTTTGAAAGTGCCTTAAGCTTATTACAAGCATTCAAATAAACTCACATGCATTTCTCTGAAAGAGAAGCAGTCTGTTCCAACACTTCAATTCACTGTGCAAAGTGAATGGAGTGTTGCTTCACTTTCTAAATTCTGTCCTTTCAGAGAAAATCACTTTCCTTTGTAAGTGTCTTAAACTACTTTCAAGCATTCATAAAAAACTCACATGCGATTCTCTGAAAGAGAAGCAGTCTGTTCCAACACTTCAGTTCACTGTGCGAAGTGAATGGAGTGTTGCCTCACTTTCTAAATGCTGTCCTTTCAGAGAAAATCACTTTCCTTTGAAAATGCCTTAAGCTACTTACAAGCATTTAACAGAAACTCACATGCGTTTCTCTGAAAGAGAAGCAGTCTGTTCCAGCACTTCAATTCACTGTGCGAAGTGAATGGAGTGTTGCTTCACTTTCTAAATGCTGTCCTTTCAGAGAAAATCACTTTCCTTTGAAAGTGCCATAAGCTAGTGCAAGCATTAGGAAGAAACTCACATGCGTTTCTCTGAAAGAGAAGCAGTCTGTTCCAACACTTCAATTCACTGTGCAAAGTGAATGGAGTGTTGCTTCACTTTCTAAATGCTGTCCTTTCAGAGAAAATCACTTTCCTTTGAAAGTGCCTTAAGCTAATTACAAGCATTCAACAGAAAATCACATGCATTTCTCTGAAAGAGAAGCAGTCTGTTCCAACACTTCAGTTCACTGTGCAAAGTGAATGGAGTGTTGCTTCACTTTCTAAATGCTGTTCTTTCAGAGAAAATCACTTTCCTTTGAAAGTGCCTTAAGCTACTTGCAAGCATTAGGAAGAAACTCACATGCGTTTCTCTGAAAGAGAAGCAGTCTGTTCCAACACTTCAATTCACTGTGCGAAGTGAATGGAGTGTTGCTTCATTTTCTAAATGCTGTCCTTTCAGAGAAAATCACTTTCCTTTGAAAGTGCCTTAAGCTACTTACAAGCATTTAACAGAAACTCACATGCGTTTCTCTGAAAGAGAAGCAGTCTGTTCCAGCACTTCAATTCACAGTGTGAAGTGAATGGAGTGTTGCTTCACTTTCTAAATGCTGTCCTTTCAGAGAAAATCACTTTCCTTTGAAAGTCCCATAAGCTACTTGCAAGCATTAGGAAGAAACTCACATGCGTTTCTCTGAAAGAGAAGCAGTCTGTTCCAACACTTCAATTCACTGTGCAAAGTGAATGGAGTGCTGCTTCACATTCTAAATGCTGTCCTTTCAGAGAAAATCACTTTCCTTTGAAAGTGCCTTAAGCTAATTACAAGCATTCAAAGAAACTCACATGCATTTCTCAGAAAGAGAAGCAGTCTCTTCCAACACTTCAATTCACTGTGCAACGTGAATGGAGTGTTGCTTCACTTTCTAAATTCTGTCCTTTCAGAGAAAATCACTTTACTTTGTAAGTGCCTTAATCTACTTTCAAGCATTCATAAAAAACTCACATGCGTTTCTCTGAAAGAGAAGCAGTCTGTTCCAACACTTCAGTTCACTGTGCGAAGTGAATGGATTGTTGCTTCACTTTCTAAGTGCTGTCCTTTCAGAGAAAATCACTTTCCTTTGATAGTGCCTTAAGCTACTTCAAGCATTAGGAAGAGACTCACATGCGTTTCTCTGAAAGAGAAGCAGTCTGTTCCAACACTTCAGTTCACTGTGCGAAGTGAATGGAGTGTTGCCTCACTTTCTAAATGCTGTCCTTTCAGAGAAAATCACTTTCCTTTGAAAGTGCCTTAAGCTACTTGCAAGCATTAGGAAGAAACTCACATGCGTTTCTCTGAAAGAGAAGCAGTCTGTTCCAGCACTTCAATTCACTGTGCGAAGTGAATGGAGTGTTGCTTCACTTTCTAAATGCTGTCCTTTCAGAGAAAATCACTTTCCTTTGAAAGTGCCATAAGCTACTTGCAAGCATTAGGAAGAAACTCACATGCTTTTCTCTGAAAGAGAAGCAGTCTGTTCCAACACTTCAATTCAATGTGCAAAGAGAATGGAGTGTTGCTTCACTTTCTAAATGCTGTCCTTTCAGAGAAAATCACTTTCCTTTGAAAGTGCCTTAAGCTACTTGCAAGCATTAGGAAGAAACTCACATGCATTTCTCTGAAAGACAAGCAGTCTGTTCCAACACTTCAATTCACTGTGCAAAGTGAATGGAGTGTTGCTTCACTTTCTAAATGCTGTCCTTTCAGAGAAAAACACTTTCCTTTGAAAGTGCCATAAGCTACTTGCAAGCATTCACCAGAAACTCACATGCGTTTCTCTGAAAGAGAAGCAGTCTGTTCCAATACTTCAATTCACTGTGCGAAGTGAATGGAGTGTTGCTTCACTTTCTAAATGCTGTCCTTTCAGAGAAAATCACTTTCCTTTGAAAGTGCCATAAGCTACTTGCAAGCATTAGGAAGAAACTCACATGTGTTTCTCTGAAAGAGAAGCAGTCTGTTCCACCACTTCAATTCACTGTGCGAAGTGAATGGAGTGTTGCCTCACTTTCTAAATGCTGTCCTTTCAGAGAAAATCACTTTCCTTTGAAAGTGCCTTAAACTACTTTCAAGCATTCACAAAAAACTCACATGCGTTTCTCTGAAAGAGAAGCAGTCTTTTCCAACACTTCAATTCACTGTGCAAAGTGAATGGAGTGTTGCTTCACTTTCTATATGCTGTCCTCTCAGAGAAAATCACTTTCCTTTGAAAGTGCCTTAAGCAACTTGCAAGCATTCACAAGAAACACAAATGCGTTTCTATGAAAGAGAAGCACTCTGTTCCAACACTTCAATTCACTGCACGAATGGAATGGAGTGTTGCTTCCCTTTCTAAATGCTGTCCTTTCAGAGAAAATCACTTTCCTTTGAAAGTGCCTTAAGCTACTTACAAGCATTCACCAGAAACTCACATGCGTTTCTCTGAAAGAGATGCAGTCTGTTCCAACACTTCAATTCACTGTGCGAAGTGAATGTAGTGTTGCCTCACTTTCTAAATGCTGTCCTTTCAGAGAAAATCACTTTCCTTTGAAAGTGCCTTAAGCTATTTGCAAGCATTAGGAAGAAACTCACATGCGTTTCTCTGAAAGAGAAGCAGTCTGTTCCAACACTTCAATTCACTATGCGAAGTGAATGGAGTGTTGCCTCACTTTCTAAATGCTGTCCTTTCAGAGAAAATCACTTTCCTTTGAAAGTGCCTTAAGCTACTTACAAGCATTCAACAGAAACTCACAAGCATTTCTCTGAAAGAGAAGCAATCTATTCCAACACTTCAATTCACTGTGCAAAGTGAATGGAGTGTTGCTTCACTTTCTAAATTCTGTCCTTTCAGAGAAAATCCCTTTCCTTTGAAAGTGCCTTAAACTACTTTCAAGCATTCACAAAAAACTCACATGCGTTTCTCTGAAAGAGTAGCAGTCTGTTCCAACACTTCAATTCACTGTGCGAAGTGAATGGAGTGTTGCCTCACTTTCTAAATGCTGTCCTTTCAGAGAAAATCACTTTCCTTTGAAAGTGCCTTAAGCTACTTGGAAGCATTAGGAAGAAACTCACATGCGTTTCTCTGAAAGAGAAGCAGTCTGTTCCAACACTTCAATTCACTGTGCGAAGTGAATGGAGTGTTGCTTCACTTTCTAAATGCTGTCCTTTCAGAGAAAATCACTTTCCTTTGAAAGTGCCATAAGCTACTAGCAAGCATTAGGAAGAAACTCACATGCGTTTCTCTGAAAGAGAAGCAGTCTGTTCCAACACTTCAATTCACTGTGCAAAGTGAATGGAGTGTTGCTTCACTTTCTAAATGCTGTCCTTTCAGAGAAAATCACTTTCCTTTGAAAGTGCCTTAAGCTATTTACAAGCATTCAACAGAAACTCACATGCATTTCTCTGAAAGAGAAGCACTCTGTTCCAACACTTCAATTCACTGTGGAAAGTGAATGGAGTGTTGCTTCACTTTCTAAATGCTGTCCTTTCAGAGAAAATCACTTTCCTTTGAAAGTGCCTTAAGCTACTTACAAGCATTCACCAGAAACTCACATGCGTTTCTCTGAAAGAGAAGCAGTCTGTTCCAACACTTCAATTCACTGTGCGAAGTGAATGGAGTGTTGCTTCACTTTCTAAATGCTGTCCTTTCAGAGAAAATCACTTTCCTTTGATAGTGCCTTAAGCTACTTGCAAGCATTAGGAAGAAACTCACATGCGTTTCTCTGAAAGAGAAGCAGTCTGTTCCAACACTTCAATTCACTGTGTGAAGTGAATGGAGTGTTGCCTCACTTTCTAAACGCTGTCCTTTCAGAGAAAATCACTTTCCTTTGAAAGTGCCTTAAGCTACATGCAAGCATTAGGAAGTAACTCACATGTGTTTCTCTGAAATAGAAGCAGTCTGTTCCAACACTTCAATTCACTGTGCGAAGTGAATGGAGTGTTGCTTCACTTTCTAAATGCTGTCATTTCAGAGAAAATCACTTTCCTTTGAAAGTGCCATGAGCTTCTGTCAAGCATTAGGAAGAAACTCACATGCGTTTCTCTGAAAGAGAAGCAGTCTGTTCCAACACTTCAATTCACTGTGCAAAGTGAATGGAGTGTTGCTTCACTTTCTAAATGCTGTCCTTTCAGAGAAAATCACTTTCCTTTGAAAGTGCCTTAAGCTACTTGCAAGCATTCAACAGAAACTCACATGTATTTCTCTGAAAGAGAAGCAGTCTGTTCCAACAGTTCAATTCACTGTGCAAAGTGAATGGAGTGTTGCTTCACTTTCTAAATTCTGTCCTTTCAGAGAAAATCACTTTCCTTTGAAAGTGCCTTAAACTCCTACAAGCATTCATAAAAAACTCACATGCGTTTCTCTGAAAGAGAAGCAGTCTGTTCCAAAACTTCAATTCACTGTGCGAAGCGAATGGAGTGTTGCTTCACTTTCTAAATGCTGTCCTTTCAGAGAAAATCACTTTCCTTTGAAAGTGCCTTAAACTACTTTCAAGCATTCATAAAAAACTCACATGCGTTTCTCTGAAAGAGAAGCAGTCTGTTCCAACACTTCAATTCACTGTGTGAAGTGAATGGAGTGTTGCCTCACTTTCTAAATGCTGTCCTTTCAGAGAAAATCACTTTCCTTTGAAAGTGCCTTAATCTACTTACAAGCATTTAACAGAAACTCACATGCGTTTCTCTGAAAGAGAAGCAGTCTGTTCCAACACTTCAATTCACTGTGCGAAGTGAATGAAGTGTTGCTTCACTTTCTAAATGCTGTTCTTTCAGAGAAAATCACTTTCCTTTGAAAGTGCCTTAAGCTACTTGCAAGCATTAGGAAGAAATTCACATGCGTTTCTCTGAAAGAGATGCAGTCTGTTCCAACACTTCAATTCACTGTGCGAAGTGAATGTAGTGTTGCGTCACTTTCTAAATGCTGTCCTTTCAGAGAAAATCACTTTCCTTTGAAAGTGCCTTAAGCTACTTGCAAGCATTAGGAAGAAACTCACATGCGTTTCTCTGAAAGAGAAGCAGTCTGTTCCAACACTTCAATTCACTGTGCTAAGTGAATGGAGTGTTGCCTCACTTTCTAAATGCTGTCCTTTCAGAGAAAATCACTTTCCATTGAAAGTGCCTTAAACTACTTTCAAGCATTCACAAAAAACTCACATGCGTTTCTCTGAAAGAGATGCAGTCTGTTCCAACACTTCAATTCACTGACCGAATTGAATGGAGTGTTGCTTCACTTTCTAAATGCTGTCCTTTAAGAGAAAATCACTTTCATTTGAAAGTGCCTTAAGCAACTTTTAAGCATTCACAAGAAACACTTATGCGTTTCTATGAAAGAGTAGCACTCTGTTCCAACACTTCAATTCATTGCACGAAGGGAATGGAGTGTTGCTTCCCTTTCTAAATGCTGTCCTTTCAGAGAAAATCACTTTCCTTTGAAAGTGCCTTATGCTACTTACAAGCATTCAACAGAAACTCACATGCATTTCTCTGAAAGAGAAGCAATCTTTTCCAACACTTCAATTCACTGTGCGAAGTGAATGGAGTGTTCCTTCACTTTCTAAATTCTGTCCTTTCAGAGAAAAACACTTTCCTTTGAAAGTGCCTTAAACTACTTTCAAGCATTCACAGAAAACTCACATGCGTTTCTCTGAAAGAGTAGCAGTCTGTTCCAACACTTCAATTCACTGTGCGAAGTGAATGGAGTGTTGCCTCACTTTCTAAATGCTGTCCTTTCAGAGAAAATCACTTTCCTTTGAAAGTGCCTTAAGCTACTTACAAGCATTCAACAGAAACTCACATGCATTTCTCTGAAAGAGAAGCAATCTGTTCCAACACTTCAATTCACTGTGCGAAGTGAATGGAGTGTTGCTTCACTTTCTAAATTCTGTCCTTTCAGAGAAAATCACGTTCCTTTGAAAGTGCCTTAAGCAACTTGCAAGCATTCACAAGAAACATTAATGCATTTCTATGAAAGAGAAGCACTCTGTTCCAACACTTCAATTCACTGCACGAAGGGAATGGAGTGTTGCTTCATTTTCTAAATGCTGTCGTTTCAGAGAAAATCACTTTCCTTTGAAAGTGCCTTAAGCTACTTACAAGCATTCACCAGAAACTCACATGCGTTTCTCTGAAAGAGATGCAGTCTGTTCCAACACTTCAATTCACTGTGCGAAGTGAATCGAGTGTTGCCTCACTTTCTAAATGCTGTCCTTTCAGAGAAAATCACTTTCCTTTGAAAGTGCCTTAAGCTAATTACAAGCATTCAACAGAAACTCACATGCATTTCTCTGAAAGAGAAGCAGTCTGTTCCAACACTTCAATTCACTGTGCGAAGTGAATGGAGTGTTGCCTCACTTTCTAAATGCTGTCCTTTCAGAGAAAATCACTTTCCTTTGAAAGTGCCTTAAGCTACTTACAAGCATTCAACAGAAACTCACATGCATTTCTCTGAAAGAGAAGCAATCTGTTCCAACACTTCAATTCACTGTGCGAAGTGAATGGAGTGTTGCTTCACTTTCTAAATGCTGTCCTTTCAGAGAAAATCACTTTCCTTTGAAAGTGCCTTAAACTACTTTCAAGCATTCACAAAAAACTCACATGCGTTTCTCTGAAAGAGAAGCAGTCTGTTCCAATACTTCAATTCACTGTGCAAAGTGAATGGAGTGTTGCTTCACTTTCTAAATGCTGTCCTTTCAGAGAAAATCACTTTCCTTTGAAAGTGCCTTAAGCAACTTGCAAGCATTCACAAGAAACACAAATGCGTTTCTATGAAAGAGAAGCACTCTGTTCCAACACTTCAATTCACTGCACGAAAGGAATGGAGTGTTGCTTCACTTTCAAATGCTGTCCTTTCAGAGAAAATCACTTTCCTTTGAAAGTGCCTTAAGCTACTTACAAGCATTCACCAGAAACTCACATGCGTTTCTCTGAAAGAGATGCAGTCTGTTCCAACACTTCAATTCACTGTGCGAAGTGAATGGAGTGTTGCCTACTTTCTAAATGCTGTCCTTTCAGAGAAAATCACTTTCCTTTGAAAGTGCCTTAAGCTACTTGCAAGCATTAGGAAGAAACTCACATGCGTTTCAATGAAAGAGAAGCAGTCTGTTCCAACACTTCAATTCACTGTGCGAAGTGAATGGAGTGTTGCCTCACTTTCTAAATGCTGTCCTTTCAGAGAAAATCACTTTCCTTTGAAAGTGCCTTAAGCTACTTACAAGCATTCAACAGAAACTCACATGCATTTCTCTGAAAGAGAAGCAGTCTGTTCCAACACTTCAATTCACTGTGCGAAGTGAATGGAGTGTTGCTTCACTTTCTAAATTCTGTCCTTACAGAGAAAATCACTTTCCTTTGAAAGTGCCCTAAACTACTTTCAAGCATTCACAAAAACTCACATGCGTTTCTCTGAAAGAGTAGCAGTCTGTTCCAACACTTCAATTCACTGTGCGAAGTGAATGGAGTGTTGCTTCACATTCTAAACGCTGTCCTTTCAGAGAAAATCACTTTCCTTTGAAAGTGCCTTAAGCAACTTGCAAGCATTCACAAGAAACACTAATGCGTTTCTATGAAAGAGAAGCACTCTGTTCCAACACTTCAATTCACTGCACGAAGGGAATGGAGTGTTGCTTCACTTTCAAATGCTGTCCTTTCAGAGAAAATCACTTTCCTTTGAAAGTGCCTTAAGCTACTTGCAAGCATTCAACAGAAACTCACATGCATTTCTCTGAAAGAGAAGCAGTCTGTTCCAACACTTCAATTCACTGTGCAAAGTGAATGGAGTATTGCTTCACTTTCTAAATGCTGTCCTTTCAGAGAAAATCCCTTTCCTTTGAATGTGCCTTAAGCTACTTACAAGCATTCAACAGAAACTCACATGCATTTCTCTGAAAGAGAAGCAGTCTGTTCTAACACTTCAATTCACTGTGTGAAGTGAATGGAGTGTTGCCTCACTTTCTAAATGCTGTCCTTTCAGAGAAAATCACTTTCCTTTGAAAGTGCTTTAAGCTACTTACAAGCATTTAACAGAAACTCACATGCGTTTCTCTGAAAGAGAAGCAGTCTGTTCCAACACTTCAATTCACTGTGCGAAGTGAATGAAGTGTTGCTTCACTTTCTAAATGCTGTTCTTTCAGAGAAAATCACTTTCCTTTGAAAGTGCCTTAAGCTACTTGCAAGCATTAGGAAGAAACTCACATGCGTTTCTCTGAAAGAGAAGCAGTCTGTTCCAACACTTCAATTCACTGTGCAAAGTGAATGGAGTGTTGCTTCACTTTCTAAATGCTGTCCTTTCAGAGAAAATCACTTTCCTTTGAAAGTGCCTTAAACTACTTTCAAGCATTCATAAAAAACTCACATGCGTTTCTCTGAAAGAGAAGCAGTCTGTTCCAACACTTCAATTCACTGTGTGAAGTGAATGGAGTGTTGCCTCACTTTCTAAATGCTGTCCTTTCAGAGAAAATCACTTTCCTTTGAAAGTGCCTTAAACTACTCTCAAGCATTTAACAGAAACTCACATGCGTTTCTCTGAAAGAGAAGCAGTCTGTTCCAACACTTCAATTCACTGTGCGAAGTGAATGAAGTGTTGCTTCACTTTCTAAAGGCTGTTCTTTCAGAGAAAATCACTTTCCTTTGAAAGTGCCTTAAGCTACTTGCAAGCATTAGGAAGAAACTCACATTCGTTTCTCTGAAAGAGAAGCAGTCTGTTCCAACACTTCAATTCACTGTGCGAAGTGAATGTAGTGTTGCGTCACTTTCTAAATGCTGTCCATTCAGAGAAAATCACTTTCCTTGAAAGTGCCTTAAGCTACTTGCAAGCATTAGGAAGAAACTCACATGCCTTTCTCTGAAAGAGAAGCAGTCTGTTCCAACACTTCAATTCACTGTGCGAAGTGAATGGAGTGTTGCCTCACTTTCTAAATGCTGTCCTTTCAGAGAAAATCACTTTCCATCGAAAGTGCCTTAAACTACTTTCAAGCATTCACAAAAAACTCACATGCGTTTCTCTGAAAGAGAAGCAGTCTGTTCCAACACTTCAATTCACTGTGCAAAGTGAATGGAGTATTGCTTCACTTTCTAAATGCTGTCCTTTCAGAGAAAATCCCTTTCCTTTGAATGTGCCTTAAGCTACTTACAAGCATTCAACAGAAACTCACATGCATTTCTCTGAAAGAGAAGCAGTCTGTTCCAACACTTCAATTCACTGTGCGAAGTGAATGGAGTGTTGCTTCACTTTCTAAATGCTGTCCTTTCAGAGAAAATCACTTTCCTTTGATAGTGCCATAAACTACTTGCAAGCATTAGGAAGAAACTCACATGCGTTTCTCTGAAAGAGAAGCAGTCTGTTCCAACACATCAATTCACTGTGCCAAGTGAATGGAGTGTTGCTTCACTTTATAAATGCTGTCCTTTCAGAGAAAATCACTTTCCTTTGAAAGTGCCTTAAGCTAATTACAAGCATTCAACAGAAACTCACATGCATTTCTCTGAAAGAGAAGCAGTCTGTTCCAACACCTCAATTCACTGTGCAAAGTGAATGGAGTGTTGCTTCACTTTCTAAATTCTGTTTTTTCAGTGAAAATCACTTTCCATTGAAAGTGCCTTCAACTTCTTTCAAGCATTCACAAAAAACTCACATGCGTTTCTCTGAAAGAGAAGCAGTCTGTTCCAACACTTCAATTCACTGTCCGAAGTGAATGGAGTGTTGCTTCACTTTCTAAATGCTGTCCTTTCAGAGAAAATCCCTTTCCTTTGAATGTGCCTTTAGCTACTTCCAAGCATTCAACAGAAACTCACATGCGTTTCTCTGAAAGAGAAGCAGTCTGTTCCAACACTTCAATTCACTGTGTGAAGTGAATGGAGTGTTGCCTCACTTTCTAAATGCTGTCCTTTCAGAGAAAATCACTTTCCTTTGAAAGTGCCTTAAGCTACTTGCAAGCATTAGGAAGAAACTCACATGCGTTTCTCTGAAAGAGAAGCAGTCTGTTCCAACACTTAAATTCACTGTGCGAAGTGAATGGAGTGTTGCCTCACTTTCTAAATGCTGTCCTTTCAGAGAAAATCACTTTCCTTTGAAAGTGCCTTAAGCTAATCACAAGCATTCAACAGAAACTCACATGTATTTCTCTGAAAGAGAAGCAGTCTGTTCCAATACTTCAATTCACTGTGCGAAGTGAATGGAGTGTTGCTTCCCTTTCTAAATGCTGTCCTTTCAGAGAAAATCACTTTCCTTTGAAAGTGCCATGAGCTACTTGCAAGCATTAGGAAGAAACTCACATGCGTTTCTCTGAAAGAGAAGCAGTCTGTTCCAACACTTCAATTCACTGTGCAAAGTGAATGGAGTGTTGCTTCACTTTCTAAATGCTGTCCTTTCAGAGAAAATCACTTTCCTTTGAAAGTGCCTTAAACTACTTTCAAGCATTCACAAAAAACACACATGCGTTTCTCTGAAAGAGAAGCAGTCTGTTCCAATACTTCAATTCACTGTGCAAAGTGAATGGAGTGTTGCTTCACTTTCTAAATGCTGTCCTTTCAGAGAAAATCACTTTCCTTTGAAAGTGCCTTAAGCAACTTGCAAGCATTCACAAGAAACACAAATGCGTTTCTATGAAAGAGAAGCACTCTGTTCCAACACTTCAATTCACTGCACGAAAGGAATGGAGTGTTGCTTCACTTTCAAATGCTGTCCTTTCAGAGAAAATCACTTTCCTTTGAAAGTGCCTTAAGCTACTTACAAGCATTCACCAGAAACTCACATGCGTTTCTCTGAAAGAGATGCAGTCTGTTCCAACACTTCAATTCACTGTGCGAAGTGAATGGAGTGTTGCCTACTTTCTAAATGCTGTCCTTTCAGAAAAAATCACTTTCCTTTGAAAGTGCCTTAAGCTACTTGCAAGCATTAGGAAGAAACTCACATGCATTTCAATGAAAGAGAAGCAGTCTGTTCCAACACTTCAATTCACTGTGCGAAGTGAATGGAGTGTTGCCTCACTTTCTAAATGCTGTCCTTTCAGAGAAAATCACTTTCCTTTGAAAGTGCCTTAAGCAACTTGCAAGCATTCAACAGAAACTCACATGCATTTCTCTGAAAGAGAAGCAGTCTGTTCCAACACTTCAATTCACTGCACGAAGGGAATGGAGTGTTGCTTCACTTTCTAAATGCTGTCCTTACAGAGAAAATCACTTTCCTTTGAAAGTGCCTTAAGCTACTTACAAGCATTCACCAGAAACTCACATGTGTTTCTCTGAAAGAGATGCAGTCTGTTCCAACACTTCAATTCACTGTGCGAAGTGAATGGAGTGTTGCCTCACTTTCTAAATGCTGTCCTTTCAGAGAAAATCACTTTCCTTTGAAAGTGCCTTAAGCTACTTGCAAGCATTAGGAAGAAACTCACATGCGTTTCTCTGAAAGAGAAGCAGTCTGTTCCAACACTTCAATTCACTGTGCGAAGTGAATGGAGTGTTGCCTCACTTTCTAAATGCTGTCCTTTCAGGGAAAATCACTTTCCTTTGAAAGTGCCTTAAGCTACTTACAAGCATTCAACAGAAACTCACATGCATTTCTCTGCAAGAGAAGCAATCTGTTCCAACACTTCAATTCACTGTGCGAAGTGAATGGAGTGTTGCTTCACTTTCTAAATTCTGTCCTTTCAGAGAAAACCACTTTCCTTTGAAAGTGCCTTAAACTACTTTCAAGTATTCACAAAAAACTCACATGCGTTTCTCTGAAAGAGAAACAGACAGTTCCAATACTTCAATTCACTGTGCGAAGTGAATGGAGTGTTGCTTCACTTTCTAAATGCTGTCCTTTCAGAGAAAATCACTTTCCTTTGAAAGTGCCATAAGCTACTAGCAAGCATTAGGAAGAAACTCACATGCGTTTCTCTGAAAGAGAAGCAGTCTGTTCCAACACTTCAATTCACTGTGCGAAGTGAATGGAGTGTTGCTTCACTTTCTAAATTCTGTCCTTTCAGAGAAAACCACTTTCCTTTGAAAGTGCCTTAAACTACTTTCAAGTATTCACAAAAAACTCACATGCGTTTCTCTGAAAGAGAAACAGACAGTTCCAATACTTCAATTCACTGTGCGAAGTGAATGGAGTGTTGCTTCACTTTCTAAATGCTGTCCTTTCAGAGAAAATCACTTTCCTTTGAAAGTGCCATAAGCTACTAGCAAGCATTAGGAAGAAACTCACATGCGTTTCTCTGAAAGAGAAGCAGTCTGTTCCAACACTTCAATTCACTGTGCAAAGTGAATGGAGTGTTGCTTCACATTCTAAATGCTGTCCTTTCAGAGAAAATCACTTTCCTTTGAAAGTGCCTTAAGCTACTTGCAAGCATTCAACAGAAACTCACATGCATTTCTCTGAAAGAGAAGCAGTCTGTTCCAACACTTCAATTCACTGTGCAAAGTGAATGGAGTATTGCTTCACTTTCTAAATGCTGTCCTTTCAGAGAAAATCCCTTTCCTTTGAATGTGCCTTAAGCTACTTACAAGCATTCAACAGAAATTCACATGCATTTCTCTGAAAGAGAAGCAGTCTGTTCTAACACTTCAATTCACTGTGCGAAGTGAATGGAGTGTTTCTTCACTTTCTAAATGCTTTCCTTTCAGAGAAAATCACTTTCCTTTGAAAGTGCCTTAAACTACTCTCAAGCATTCATAAAAAACTCACATGCGTTTCTCTGAAAGAGAAGCAGTCTGTTCCAACACTTCAATTCACTGTGTGAAGTGAATGGAGTGTTGCCTCACTTTCTAAATGCTGTCCTTTCAGAGAAAATAACTTTCCTTTGAAAGTGCCTTAAACTACTCTCAAGCATTCATAAAAAACTCACATGCGTTTCTCTGAAAGAGAAGCAGTCTGTTCCAACACTTCAATTCACTGTGTGAAGTGAATGGAGTGTTGCCTCACTTTCTAAATGCTGTCCTTTCAGAGAAAATAACTTTCCTTTGAAAGTGCCTTAAACTACTCTCAAGCATTTAACAGAAACTCACATGCGTTTCTCTGAAAGAGAAGCAGTCTGTTCCAACACTTCAATTCACTGTGCGAAGTGAATGAAGTGTTGCTTCACTTTCTAAAGGCTGTTCTTTCAGAGACAATCACTTTCCTTTGAAAGTGCCTTAAGCTACTTGCAAGCATTAGGAAGAAACTCACATTCGTTTCTCTGAAAGAGAAGCAGTCTGTTCCAACACTTCAATTCACTGTGCGAAGTGAATGTAGTGTTGCGTCACTTTCTAAATGCTGTCCTTTCAGAGAAAATCACTTTCCTTTGAAAGTGCCTTAAGCTACTTGCAAGCATTAGGAAGAAACTCACATGCCTTTCTCTGAAAGAGAAGCAGTCTGTCCCAACACTTCAATTCACTGTGCGAAGTGAATGGAGTGTTGCCTCACTTTCTAAATGCTGTCCTTTCAGAGAAAATCACTTTCCATCGAAAGTGCCTTAAACTACTTTCAAGCATTCACAAAAAACTCACATGCGTTTCTCTGAAAGAGAAGCAGTCTGTTCCAACACTTCAATTCACTGTGCAAAGTGAATGGAGTATTGCTTCACTTTCTAAATGCTGTCCTTTCAGAGAAAATCCCTTTCCTTTGAATGTGCCTTAAGCTACTTACAAGCATTCAACAGAAACTCACATGCATTTCTCTGAAATAGAAGCAGTCTGTTCCAACATTTCAATTCACTGTGCGAAGTGAATGGAGTGTTGCTTCACTTTCTAAATGCTGTCCTTTCAGAGAAAATCACTTTCCTTTGATAGTGCCATAAACTACTTGCAAGCATTAGGAAGAAACTCACATGTGTTTCTCTGAAAGAGAAGCAGTCTGTTCCAACACATCAATTCACTGTGCCAAGTGAATGGAGTGTTGCTTCACTTTATAAATGCTGTCCTTTCAGAGAAAATCACTTTCCTTTGAAAGTGCCTTAAGCTAATTACAAGCATTCAACAGAAACTCACATGCATTTCTCTGAAAGAGAAGCAGTCTGTTCCAACACCTCAATTCACTGTGCAAAGTGAATGGAGTGTTGCTTCACTTTCTAAATTCTGTTTTTTCAGTGAAAATCACTTTCCTTTGAAAGTGCCTTCAACTTCTTTCAAGCATTCACAAAAAACTCACATGCGTTTCTCTGAAAGAGAAGCAGTCTGTTCCAACACTTCAATTCACTGTCCGAAGTGAATGGAGTGTTGCTTCACTTTCTAAATGCTGTCCTTTCAGAGAAAATCCCTTTCCTTTGAATGTGCCTTTAGCTACTTCCAAGCATTCAACAGAAACTCACATGCGTTTCTCTGAAAGAGAAGCAGTCTGTTCCAACACTTCAATTCACTGTGTGAAGTGAATGGAGTGTTGCCTCACTTTCTAAATGCTGTCCTTTCAGAGAAAATCACTTTCCTTTGAAAGTGCCTTAAGCTACTTGCAAGCATTAGGAAGAAACTCACATGCGTTTCTCTGAAAGAGAAGCAGTCTGTTCCAACACTTCAATTCACTGTGCGAAGTGAATGGAGTGTTGCCTCACTTTCTAAATGCTGTCCTTTCAGAGAAAATCACTTTCCTTTGAAAGTGCCTTAAGCTAATCACAAGCATTCAACAGAAACTCACATGTATTTCTCTGAAAGAGAAGCAGTCTGTTCCAATACTTCAATTCACTGTGCGAAGTGAATGGAGTGTTGCTTCCCTTTCTAAATGCTGTCCTTTCAGAGAAAATCACTTTCCTTTGAAAGTGCCATGAGCTACTTGCAAGCATTAGGAAGAAACTCACATGCGTTTCTCTGAAAGAGAAGCAGTCTGTTCCAACACTTCAATTCACTGTGCAAAGTGAATGGAGTGTTGCTTCACTTTCTAAATTCTGTCCTTTCAGAGAAAATCACTTTCCTTTGATAGTGCCTTAAACTACTTTCAAGCATTCATAAAAAACTCACATGCGTTTCTCTGAAAGAGAAGCAGTCTGTTCCAACACTTCAATTCACTGTGCGAAGTGAATGGAGTGTTGCTTCACTTTCGAAATGCTGTCTTTTCAGAGAAAATCACTTTCCTTTGAAAGTGCCTTAAACTACTTTCAAGCATTCATAAAAAACTCACATGCGTTTCTCTGAAAGAGAAGCAGTCTGTTCCAACACTTCAATTCACTGTGTGAAGTGAATGGAGTGTTGCCTCACTTTCTAAATGCTGTCCTTTCAGAGAAAATCACTTTCCTTTGAAAGTGCCTTAAGCTACTTACAAGCATTTAACAGAAACTCACATGCGTTTCTCTGAAAGAGAAGCAGTCTGTTCCAACAATTCAATTCACTGTGCGAAGTGAATGAAGTGTTGCTTCACTTTCTAAATGCTGTTCTTTCAGAGAAAATCACTTTCCTTTGAAAGTGCCTTAAGCTACTTGCAAGCATTAGGAAGAAACTCACATGCGTTTCTCTGAAAGAGAAGCAGTCTGTTCCAACACTTCAATTCACTGTGCGAAGTGAATGGAGTGTTGCTTCACTTTCTAAATGCTGTCCTTTCAGAGAAAATCACTTTCCTTTGAAAGTGCCATAAGCTACTAGCAAGCATTAGGAAGAAACTCACATGCGTTTCTCTGAAAGAGAAGCAGTCTGTTCCAACACTTCAATTCACTGTGCGAAGTGAATGGAGTGTTGCTTCACTTTCTAAATGCTGTCCTTTCAGAGACAATCACTTTCCTTTGAAAGTGCCTTAAGCTACTTGCAAGCATTCAACAGAAACTCACATGCATTTCTCTGAAAGAGAAGCAGTCTGTTCCAACAATTCAATTCACTGTGCAAAGTGAATGGAGTATTGCTTCACTTTCTAAATGCTGTCCTTTCAGAGAAAATCCCTTTCTTTGAATGTGCCTTAAGCTACTTACAAGCATTCAACAGAAACTCACATGCATTTCTCTGAAAGAGAAGCAGTCTGTTCCAACACTTCAATTCACTGTGCGAAGTGAATGGAGTGTTGCTTCACTTTCTAAATGCTGTCCTTTCAGAGAAAATCACTTTACATTGAAAGTGCCTTAAACTACTTTCAAGCATTCACAAAAAACTCACATGCGTTTCTCTGAAAGAGAAGCAGTCTGTTCCAACACTTCAATTCACTGTGCAAAGTGTATGGAGTATTGCTTCACTTTCTAAATGCTGTCCTTTCAGAGAAAATCCCTTTCCTTTGAATGTGCCTTTAGCTACTTACAAGCATTCAACAGAAACTCACATGCATTTCTCTGAAAGAGAAGCAGTCTGTTTCAACACTTCAATTCACTGAGCGAAGTGAATGGAGTGTTGCTTCACTTTCTAAATGCTGTCCTTTCAGAAAATCACTTTCCTTTGAAAGTGCCTTAAGCAACTTGCAAGCATTCACAAGAAACACTAATGCGTTTCTATGAAAGAGTAGCACTCTGTTCCAACACTTCAGTTCACTGCACGAAGGGAATGGAGTGTTGCTTCCCTTTCTAAATGCTGTCCTTTCAGAGAAAATCACTTTCCTTTGAAAGTGCCTTAAGCTACTTACAAGCATTCAACAGAAACTCACATGCATTTCTCTGAAAGAGAAGCACTCTGTTCCAACACTTCAATTCACTGTTCAAAGTGAATGGAGTGTTGCTTCACTTTCTAAATTCTGTCCTTTCAGAGAAAATCACTTTCCTTTGAAAGTGCCTTAAACTACTTTTAAGCATTCACAAAAAACTCACATGTGTTTCTCTGAAAGAGAAGCAGTCTGTTCCAATACTTCAATTCACTGTGCGAAGTGAATGGAGTGTTGCTTCACTTTCTAAATGCTGTCCTTTCAGAGAAAATCACTTTCCTTTGATAGTCCCATAAACTACTTGCAAGCATTAGGAAGAAACTCACATGCGTTTCTCTGAAAGGGAAGCAGTCTGTTCCAACACTTCAATTCACTGTGCGAAGTGAATGGAGTGTTGCTTCACTTTCTAAATGCTGTCCTTTCAGAGAAAATCACTTTCCTTTAGTAGTGCCTTAAGCAACTTGTAAGCATTCACAAGAAACACTAATGCGTTTCTATGAAAGAGAAGCACTCTGTTCCAACACTTCAATTCACCCTGCGAAGTGAATGGAGTGTTGCTTCACTTTCTAAATGCTGTCCTTTCAGAGAAAATCACTTTCCTTTGAAAGTGCCTTAAGCAACTTGCAAGCATTCACAAGAAACACTAATGCGTTTCTATGAAAGAGAAGCACTCTGTTCCAACACTTCAATTCACTGCACGAAGGGAATGGAGTGTTTCTTCCCTTTCTAAATGCTGTCCTTTCAGAGAAAATCACTTTCCTTTGAAAGTGCCTTAAGCTACTTGCAAGCATTAGGAAGAAACTCACATGCGTTTCTCTGAAAGAGAAGCAGTCTGTTCCAACACTTCAATTCACTGTGTGAAGTGAATGGAGTGTTGCCTCACTTTCTAAATGCTGTCCTTTCAGAGAAAATCACTTTCCTTTGAAAGTGCCTTAAGCTACTTGCAAGCATTAGGAAGAAACTCACATGCGTTTCTCTGAAAGAGAAGCAGTCTGTTCCAACATTTCAATTCACTGTGCGAAGTGAATGGAGTGTTGCTTCACTTTCTAAATGCTGTCCTTTCAGAGAAAATCACTTTCCTTTGAAAGTGCCTTAAGCTACTTACAAGCATTAGGAAGAAAATCACATGCGTTTCTCGGAAAGAGAAGCAGTCTGTTCCAACACTTCAATTCACTGTGCGAAGTGAATGGAGTGTTGCCTCACTTTCTAAATGCTGTCCTTTCAGAGAAAATCACATTCCTTTGAAAGTGCCATAAGCTACTTGCAAGCATTAGGAAGAAACTCACATGCGTTTCTCTGAAAGAGAAGCAGTCTGTTTCAACACTTCAATTCACTGTGCAATGTGAATGGAGTGTTGCTTCACTTTCTAAATGCTGTCCTTTCAGAGAAAATCACTTTCCTTTGAAAGTGCCTTAAGCTAATTACAAGCATTAGGAAGAAACTCACATGCGTTTCTCTGAAAGAGAAGCAGTCTGTTCCAACACTTCAATTCACTGTGCAAAGTGAATGGAGTGTTGCTTCACTTTCTAAATGCTGTCATTTCAGAGAAAATCACTTTCCATTGAAAGTGCCTTAAACTACTTTCAAGCATTCACAAAAAAATCACATGCATTTCTCTGAAAGAGAAGCAGTCTGTTCCAAAACTTCAATTCACTGTGCGAAGTGAATGGAGTGTTGCTTCACTTTCTAAATGCTGTCCTTTCAGAGAAAATCCCTTTCCTTTGAATGTGCCTTAAGCTACTTACAAGCATTCAACAGAAACTCACATGCATTTCTCTGAAAGAGAAGCAGTCTGTTCCAACACTTCAATTCACTGTGCGAAGTGAATGGAGTGTTGCTTCACTTTCTAAATGCTGTCCTTTCAGAGAAAATCACTTTCCTTTGAAAGTTCCATAAGCTACTTGCAAGCATTAGGAAGAAACTCACATGCGTTTCTCTGAAAGAAAAGCAGTCTGTTCCAACACTTAAATTCACTGTGCAAAGTGAATGGAGTGTTGCTTCACTTTCTAAATGCTGTCCTTTCAGAGAAAATCACTTTCCTTTGAAAGTGCCTTAAGCTAATTACAAGCATTCAAAGAAACTCACATGCATTTCTCTGAAAGAGAAGCAGTCTGTTCCAACACTTCAATTCACTGTGCAAAGTGAATGGAGTGTTGCTTCACTTTCTAAATGCTGTCCTTTCAGAGAAAATCACTTTCCTTTGAAAGTGCCTTAAACTACTTTCAAGCATTCATAAGAAACTCACATGCGTTTCTCTGAAAGAGAAGCAGTCTGTTCCAACATTTCAGTTCACTGTGCGAAGTGAATGGAGTGTTGCCTCACTTTCTAAATGCTGTCCTTTCAGAGAAAATCACTTTCCTTTGATAGTGCCCTAAGCTACTTGCAAGCATTAGGAAGAAACTCACATGCATTTCTCTGAAAGAGAAGCAGTCTGTTCCAACACTTCAATTCACTGTGCGAAGTGAATGGAGTGTTGCCTCACTTTCTAAATGCTGTCCTTTCAGAGAAAATCACTTTCCTTTGAAACTGCCTTAAGCTACTTACAAGCATTAAACAGAAACTCACATTCGTTTCTCTGAAAGAGAAGCAGTCTGTTCCAGCACTTCAATTCACTGTGCGAAGTGAATGGAGTGTTGCTTCACTTTCTAAATGCTGTCCTTTCAGAGAAAATCACTTTCCTTTGAAAGTGCCATAAGCTACTTGCAAGCATTAGGAAGAAACTCACATGCGTTTCTCTGAAAGAGAAGCAGTCTGTTCCAACACTTCAATTCACTGTGCAAAGTGAATGGAGTGTTGCTTCACTTTCTAAATGCTGTCCTTTCAGAGAAAATCACTTTCCTTTGAAAGTGCCTTAAGCTAATTACAAGCATTCAACAGAAACCAACATGCATTTCTCTGAAAGAGAAGCAGTCTGTTCCAACACTTCAATTCAATGTGCGAAGTGAATGGAGTGTTGCTTCCCTTTCTAAATGCTGTCCTTTCAGAGAAAATCACTTTCCTTTGAAAGTGCCTTAAGCTACTTGCAAGCATTAGGAAGAAACTCACATGCGTTTCTCTGAAAGAGAAGCAGTCTGTTCCAACACTTCAATTCACTGTGCGAAGTGAATGGAGTGTTGCTTCACTTTCTAAATGCTGTCCTTTCAGAGAAAATCACTTTCCTTTAGACGTGCCTTAAGCAACTTGTAAGCATTCACAAGAAACACTAATGCGTTTCTATGAAAGAGAAGCACTCTGTTCCAACACTTCAATTCACCCTGCGAAGTGAATGGAGTGTTGCTTCACTTTCTAAATGCTGTCCTTTCAGAGAAAATCACTTTCCTTTGAAAGTGCCTTAAGCAACTTGCAAGCATTCACAAGAAACACTAATGCGTTTCTATGAAAGAGAAGCACTCTGTTCCAACACTTCAATTCACTGCACGAAGGGAATGGAGTGTTTCTTCCCTTTCTAAATGCTGTCCTTTCAGAGAAAATCACTTTCCTTTGAAAGTGCCTTAAGCTACTTACAAGCATTAGGAAGAAACTCACATGCGTTTCTCTGTAAGAGAAGAAGTCTGTTCCAACACTTCAATTCACTGTGCAAAGTGAATGGAGTGTTGCCTCACTTTCTAAATGCTGTCCTTTCAGAGAAAATCACTTTCCTTTGAAAGTGCTTAAACTACTTTCAAGCATTCACAAAAAACTCACATGCGTTTCTCTGAAAGAGAAGCAGTCTCTTCCAACACTTCAATTCACTGCACGAAGGGAATGGAGTGTTGCTTCCCTTTCTAAATGCTGTCCTTTCAGAGAAAATCAATTTCCTTTGAAAGTGCCTTAAGCTACTTGCAAGCATTAGGAAGAAACTCACATGCGTTTCTCTGAAAGAGAAGCAGTCTGTTCCAACACTTCAATTCACTGTGTGAAGTGAATGGAGTGTTGCCTCACTTTCTAAATGCTGTCCTTTCAGAGAAAATCACTTTCCTTTGAAAGTGCCTTAAACTACTTTCAAGCATTCATAAAAAACTCACATGCGTTTCTCTGAAAGAGAAGCAGTCTGTTCCAACACTTCAATTCAATGTGCGAAGTGAATGGAATGTTGCTTCACTTTCTAAATGCTGTTCTTTCAGAGAAAATCACTTTCCTTTGAAAGTGCCTTAAGCTACTTGCAAGCATTAGGAAGAAACTCACATGCGTTTCTCTGAAAGAGAAGCAGTCTGTTCCAACATTTCAATTCACTGTGCGAAGTGAATGGAGTGTTGCTTCACTTTCTAAATGCTGTCCTTTCAGAGAAAATCAATTTCCTTTGAAAGTGCCTTAAGCTACTTACAAGCATTAGGAAGAAAATCACATGCGTTTCTCTGAAAGAGAAGCAGTCTGTTCCAACACTTCAATTCACTGTGCGAAGTGAATGGAGTGTTGCCTCACTTTCTAAATGCTGTCCTTTCAGAGAAAATCACTTTCCTTTGATAGTGCCTTAAGCTACTTGCAAGCATTAGGAAGAAACTCACATGCGTTTCTCTGAAAGAGAAGCAGTCTGTTCCAACACCTCAATTCACTGTGCGAAGTGAATGGAGTGTTGCCTCACTTTCTAAATGCTGTCCTTTCAGAGAAAATCACTTTCCTTTGAAAGTGCCTTAAGCTACTTACAAGCATTTAACAGAAACTCACATGCGTTTCTCTGAAAGAGAAGCAGTCTGTTCCAACACTTCAATTCACTGTGCGAAGTGAATGGAGTGTTGCTTCACATTCTAAATGCTGTCCTTTCAGAGAAAATCACTTTCCTTTGAAAGTGCCATAAGCTACTTGCAAGCATTAGGAAGAAACTCACATGCGTTTCTCTGAAAGAGAAGCAGTCTGTTCCAACACTTCAATTCACTGTGCAAAGTGAATGGAGTGTTGCTTCACTTTCTAAATGCTGTCCTTTCAGAGAAAATCACTTTCCTTTGAAAGTGCCTTAAGCTAATTACAAGCATTCAACAGAAACTCACATGCATTTCTCTGAAAGAGAAGCAGTCTGTTCCAACACGTCAATTCACTGTGCAAAGTGAATGGTGTGTTGCTTCACTTTCTAAATTCTGTCCTTTCAGAGAAAATCACTTTCCTTTGAAAGTGCCTTAAACTACTTTCAAGCATTCAAAAAAAACTCACATGCGTTTCTCTGAAAGAGAAGCAGTCTGTTCCAACACTTCAATTCAATGTGCGAAGTGAATGAAGTGTTGCTTCCCTTTCTAAATGCTGTCCTTTCAGAGAAAATCAATTTCCTTTGAAAGTGCCTTAAGCTACTTGCAAGCATTAGGAAGAAACTCACATGCGTTTCTCTGAAAGAGAAGCAGTCTGTTCCAACACTTCAATTCACTGTGCGAAGTGAATGGAGTGTTACTTCACTTTCTAAATGCTGTCCTTTCAGAGAAAATCACTTTCCTTTAGTAGTGCCTTAAGCAACTTGTAAGCATTCACAAGAAACACTAATGCGTTTCTATGAAAGAGAAGCACTCTGTTCCAACACTTCAATTCACCCTGCGAAGTGAATGGAGTGTTGCTTCACTTTCTAAATGCTGTCCTTTCAGAGAAAATCACTTTCCTTTGAAAGTGCCTTAAGCAACTTGCAAGCATTCACAAGAAACACTAATGCGTTTCTATGAAAGAGAAGCACTCTGTTCCAACACTTCAATTCACTGCACGAAGGGAATGGAGTGTTTCTTCCCTTTCTAAATGCTGTCCTTTCAGAGAAAATCACTTTCCTTTGAAAGTGCCTTAAGCTACTTACAAGCATTCACCAGAAACTCACATGCATTTCTCTGAAAGAGAAGCAGTCTGTTCCAATACTTCAATTCACTGTGCGAAGTGAATGGAGTGTTGCTTCACTTTCTAAATGCTGTCCTTTCAGAGAAAATCACTTTCCTTTGAAAGTGCCATGAGCTACTTGCAAGCATTAGGAAGAAACTCACATGCGTTTCTTTGAAAGAGAAGCAGTCTGTTCCAACACTTCAATTCACTGTGCAAAGTGAATGGAGTGTTGCTTCACTTTCTAAATGCTGTCCTTTCAGAGAAAATCACTTTCCTTTGATAGTGCCTTAAGCTACTTGCAAGCATTAGGAAGAAACTCACATGCGTTTCTCTGAAAGAGAAGCAGTCTGTTCCAACACTTCAATTCACTGTGTGAAGCGAATGGAGTGTTGCCTCACTTTCTAAATGCTGTCCTTTCAGAGAAAAGAGAAAATCACTTTCCTTTGATAGTGCCTTAAGCTACTTGCAAGCATTAGGAAGAAACTCACATGCGTTTCTCTGAAAGAGAAGCAGTCTGTTCCAACACTTCAATTCACTTTGTGAAGTGAATGGAGTGTTGCCTCACTTTCTAAATGCTGTCCTTTCAGAGAAAATCACTTTCCTTTGAAAGTGCCTTAAGCTACTTACAAGCATTTAACAGAAACTCACATGCGTTTCTCTGAAAGAGAAGCAGTCTGTTCCAACACTTCAATTCACTGTGCAAAGTGAATGGAGTGTTGCTTCACTTTCTAAATTCTGTTCTTTCAGAGAAAATCACTTTCCTTTGAAAGTGCCTTAAGCTACTTGCAAGCATTAGGAAGAAACTCACATGCGTTTCTCTGAAAGAGAAGCAGTCTGTTCCAACACTTCAATTCACTGTGCGAAGTGAATGGAGTGTTGCTTCACTTTCTAAATGCTGTCCTTTCAGAGAAAATCACTTTCCTTTGAAAGTGCCATAAGCTACTTGCAAGCATTAGGAAGAAACTCACATGCGTTTCTCTGAAAGAGAAGCAGTCTGTTCCAACACTTCAATGCACTGTGCAAAGTGAATGGAGTGTTGCTTCACTTTGTAAATGCTGTCCTTTCAGAGAAAATCACTTTCCATTGAAAGTGCCTTAAACTACTTTCAAGCATTCACAAAAAACTCACATGCATTTCTCTGAAAGAGAAGCAGTCTGTTCCAAAACTTCAATTCACTGTGCGAAGTGAATGGAGTGTTGCTTCACTTTCTAAATGCTGTCCTTTCAGAGAAAATCCCTTTCCTTTGAATGTGCCTTAAGCTACTTACAAGCATTCAACAGAAACTCACATGCATTTCTCTGAAAGAGAAGCAGTCTGTTCCAACACTTCAATTCACTGTGCGAAGTGAATGGAGTGTTGCTTCACTTTCTAAATGCTGTCCTTTCAGAGAAAATCACTTTCCTTTGAAAGTTCCATAAGCTACTTGCAAGCATTAGGAAGAAACTCACATGCGTTTCTCTGAAAGAAAAGCAGTCTGTTCCAACACTTAAATTCACTGTGCAAAGTGAATGGAGTGTTGCTTCACTTTCTAAATGCTGTCCTTTCAGAGAAAATCACTTTCCTTTGAAAATGCCTTAAGCTAATTACAAGCATTCAAAGAAACTCACATGCATTTCTCTGAAAGAGAAGCAGTCTGTTCCAACACTTCAATTCACTGTGCAAAGTGAATGGAGTGTTGCTTCACTTTCTAAATTCTGTCCTTTCAGAGAAAATCACTTTCCTTTGAAAGTGCCTTAAACTACTTTCAAGCATTCATAAGAAACTCACATGCGTTTCTCTGAAAGAGAAGCAGTCTGTTCCAACACTTCAGTTCACTGTGCGAAGTGAATGGAGTGTTGCTTCACTTTCTAAATGCTGTCCTTTCAGAGAAAATCACTTTCCTTTGAAAGTGCCTTAAGCTACTTGCAAGCATTAGGAAGAAACTCACATGCGTTTCTCTGAAAGAGAAGCAGTCTGTTCCAACACTTCAATTCACTGTGCGAAGTGAATGGAGTGTTGCTTCACTTTCTAAATGCTGTCCTTTCAGAGAAAATCACTTTCCTTTAGTAGTGCCTTAAGCAACTTGTAAGCATTCACAAGAAACACTAATGCGTTTCTATGAAAGAGAAGCACTCTGTTCCAACACTTCAATTCACCCTGCGAAGTGAATGGAGTGTTGCTTCACTTTCTAAATGCTGTCCTTTCAGAGAAAATCACTTTCCTTTGAAAGTGCCTTAAGCAACTTGCAAGCATTCACAAGAAACACTAATGCGTTTCTATGAAAGAGAAGCACTCTGTTCCAACACTTCAATTCACTGCACGAAGGGAATGGAGTGTTTCTTCCCTTTCTAAATGCTGTCCTTTCAGAGAAAATCACTTTCCTTTGAAAGTGCCTTAAGCTACTTACAAGCATTAGGAAGAAACTCACATGCGTTTCTCTGAAAGAGAAGAAGTCTGTTCCAACACTTCAATTCACTGTGCAAAGTGAATGGAGTGTTGCCTCACTTTCTAAATGCTGTCCTTTCAGAGAAAATCACTTTCCTTTGAAAGTGCTTAAACTACTTTCAAGCATTCACAAAAAACTCACATGCGTTTCTCTGAAAGAGAAGCAGTCTCTTCCAACACTTCAATTCACTGCACGAAGGGAATGGAGTGTTGCTTCCCTTTCTAAATGCTGTCCTTTCAGAGAAAATCAATTTCCTTTGAAAGTGCCTTAAGCTACTTGCAAGCATTAGGAAGAAACTCACATGCGTTTCTCTGAAAGAGAAGCAGTCTGTTCCAACACTTCAATTCACTGTGTGAAGTGAATGGAGTGTTGCCTCACTTTCTAAATGCTGTCCTTTCAGAGAAAATCACTTTCCTTTGAAAGTGCCTTAAACTACTTTCAAGCATTCATAAAAAACTCACATGCGTTTCTCTGAAAGAGAAGCAGTCTGTTCCAACACTTCAATTCAATGTGCGAAGTGAATGGAATGTTGCTTCACTTTCTAAATGCTGTTCTTTCAGAGAAAATCACTTTCCTTTGAAAGTGCCTTAAGCTACTTGCAAGCATTAGGAAGAAACTCACATGCGTTTCTCTGAAAGAGAAGCAGTCTGTTCCAACATTTCAATTCACTGTGCGAAGTGAATGGAGTGTTGCTTCACTTTCTAAATGCTGTCCTTTCAGAGAAAATCACTTTCCTTTGAAAGTGCCTTAAGCTACTTACAAGCATTAGGAAGAAAATCACATGCGTTTCTCTGAAAGAGAAGCAGTCTGTTCCAACACTTCAATTCACTGTGCGAAGTGAATGGAGTGTTGCCTCACTTTCTAAATGCTGTCCTTTCAGAGAAAATCACTTTCCTTTGATAGTGCCTTAAGCTACTTGCAAGCATTAGGAAGAAACTCACATGCGTTTCTCTGAAAGAGAAGCAGTCTGTTCCAACACCTCAATTCACTGTGCGAAGTGAATGGAGTGTTGCCTCACTTTCTAAATGCTGTCCTTTCAGAGAAAATCACTTTCCTTTGAAAGTGCCTTAAGCTACTTACAAGCATTTAACAGAAACTCACATGCGTTTCTCTGAAAGAGAAGCAGTCTGTTCCAACACTTCAATTCACTGTGCGAAGTGAATGGAGTGTTGCTTCACATTCTAAATGCTGTCCTTTCAGAGAAAATCACTTTCCTTTGAAAGTGCCATAAGCTACTTGCAAGCATTAGGAAGAAACTCACATGGGTTTCTCTGAAAGAGAAGCAGTCTGTTCCAACACTTCAATTCACTGTGCAAAGTGAATGGAGTGTTGCTTCACTTTCTAAATGCTGTCCTTTCAGAGAAAATCACTTTCCTTTGAAAGTGCCTTAAGCTAATTACAAGCATTCAACAGAAACTCACATGCATTTCTCTGAAAGAGAAGCAGTCTGTTCCAACACGTCAATTCACTGTGCAAAGTGAATGGTGTGTTGCTTCACTTTCTAAATTCTGTCCTTTCAGAGAAAATCACTTTCCTTTGAAAGTGCCTTAAACTACTTTCAAGCATTCAAAAAAAACTCACATGCGTTTCTCTGAAAGAGAAGCAGTCTGTTCCAACACTTCAATTCAATGTGCGAAGTGAATGGAGTGTTGCTTCCCTTTCTAAATGCTGTCCTTTCAGAGAAAATCAATTTCCTTTGAAAGTGCCTTAAGCTACTTGCAAGCATTAGGAAGAAACTCACATGCGTTTCTCTGAAAGAGAAGCAGTCTGTTCCAACACTTCAATTCACTGTGCGAAGTGAATGGAGTGTTGCTTCACTTTCTAAATGCTGTCCTTTCAGAGAAAATCACTTTCCTTTAGTAGTGCCTTAAGCAACTTGTAAGCATTCACAAGAAACACTAATGCGTTTCTATGAAAGAGAAGCACTCTGTTCCAACACTTCAATTCACCCTGCGTAGTGAATGGAGTGTTGCTTCACTTTCTAAATGCTGTCCTTTCAGAGAAAATCACTTTCCTTTGAAAGTGCCTTAAGCAACTTGCAAGCATTCACAAGAAACACTAATGCGTTTCTATGAAAGAGAAGCACTCTGTTCCAACACTTCAATTCACTGCACGAAGGGAATGGAGTGTTTCTTCCCTTTCTAAATGCTGTCCTTTCAGAGAAAATCACTTTCCTTTGAAAGTGCCTTAAGCTACTTACAAGCATTCACCAGAAACTCACATGCATTTCTCTGAAAGAGAAGCAGTCTGTTCCAATACTTCAATTCACTGTGCGAAGTGAATGGAGTGTTGCTTCACTTTCTAAATGCTGTCCTTTCAGAGAAAATCACTTTCCTTTGAAAGTGCCATGAGCTACTTGCAAGCATTAGGAAGAAACTCACATGCGTTTCTCTGAAAGAGAAGCAGTCTGTTCCAACACTTCAATTCACTGTGCAAAGTGAATGGAGTGTTGCTTCACTTTCTAAATGCTGTCCTTTCAGAGAAAATCACTTTCCTTTGATAGTGCCTTAAGCTACTTGCAAGCATTAGGAAGAAACTCACATGCGTTTCTCTGAAAGAGAAGCAGTCTGTTCCAACACTTCAATTCACTGTGTGAAGCGAATGGAGGGTTGCCTCACTTTCTAAATGCTGTCCTTTCAGAGAAAAGAGAAAATCACTTTCCTTTGATAGTGCCTTAAGCTACTTGCAAGCATTAGGAAGAAACTCACATGCGTTTCTCTGAAAGAGAAGCAGTCTGTTCCAACACTTCAATTCACTTTGTGAAGTGAATGGAGTGTTGCCTCACTTTCTAAATGCTGTCCTTTCAGAGAAAATCACTTTCCTTTGAAAGTGCCTTAAGCTACTTACAAGCATTTAACAGAAACTCACATGCGTTTCTCTGAAAGAGAAGCAGTCTGTTCCAACACTTCAATTCACTGTGCAAAGTGAATGGAGTGTTGCTTCACTTTCTAAATGCTGTTCTTTCAGAGAAAATCACTTTCCTTTGAAAGTGCCTTAAGCTACTTGCAAGCATTAGGAAGAAACTCACATGCGTTTCTCTGAAAGAGAAGCAGTCTGTTCCAACACTTCAATTCACTGTGCGAAGTGAATGGAGTGTTGCTTCACTTTCTAAATGCTGTCCTTTCAGAGAAAATCACTTTCCTTTGAAAGTGCCTTAAGCAACTTTTAAGCATTCACAAGAAACACTAATGCGTTTCTATGAAAGAGTACCACTCGGTTCCAACACTTCAATTCACTGCACGAAGGGAATGGAGTGTTGCTTCCCTTTCTAAATGCTGTCTTTTCAGAGAAAATCACTTTCCTTTGAAAGTGCCTTAAGCTACTTACAAGCATTCACCAGAAACTCACATGCGTTTCTCTGAAAGAGAAGCAGTCTGTTCCAATACTTCAATTCACTGTGCGAAGTGAATGGAGTGTTGCTTCACTTTCTAAATGCTGTCCTTTCAGAGAAAATCACATTCCTTTGAAAGTGCCATAAGCTACTTGCAAGCATTAGGAAGAAACTCACATGCGTTTCTCTGAAAGAGAAGCAGTCTGTTTCAACACTTCAATTCACTGTGCAATGTGAATGGAGTGTTGCTTCACTTTCTAAATGCTGTCCTTCAGAGAAAATCACTTTCCTTTGAAAGTGCCTTAAGCTAATTACAAGCATTAGGAAGAAACTCACATGCGTTTCTCTGAAAGAGAAGCAGTCTGTTCCAACATTTCAATTCACTGTGCGAAGTGAATGGAGTGTTGCTTCATTTTCTAAATGCTGTCCTTTCAGAGAAAATCACTTTCCTTTGAAAGTGCCATAAGCTACTTGCAAGCATTAGGAAGAAACTCACATGCGTTTCTCTGAAAGAGAAGCAGTCTGTTCCAACACTTCAATTCACTGTGCAAAGTGAATGGAGTGTTGCTTCACTTTCTAAATGCTGTCATTTCAGAGAAAATCACTTTCCATTGAAAGTGCCTTAAACTACTTTCAAGCATTCACAAAAAACTCACATGCATTTCTCTGAAAGAGAAGCAGTCTGTTCCAAAACTTCAATTCACTGTGCGAAGTGAATGGAGTGTTGCTTCACTTTCTAAATTCTGTCCTTTCAGAGAAAATCCCTTTCCTTTGAATGTGCCTTAAGCTACTTACAAGCATTCAACAGAAACTCACATGCATTTCTCTGAAAGAGAAGCAGTCTGTTCCAACACTTCAATTCACTGTGCGAAGTGAATGGAGTGTTGCTTCACTTTCTAAATGCTGTCCTTTCAGAGAAAATCACTTTCCTTTGAAAGTTCCATAAGCTACTTGCAAGCATTAGGAAGAAACTCACATGCGTTTCTCTGAAAGAAAAGCAGTCTGTTCCAACACTTAATTTCACTGTGCAAAGTGAATGGAGTGTTGCTTCACTTTCTAAATGCTGTCCTTTCAGAGAAAATCACTTTCCTTTGAAAGTGCCTTAAGCTAATTACAAGCATTCAAAGAAACTCACATGCATTTCTCTGAAAGAGAAGCAGTCTGTTCCAACACTTCAATTCACTGTGCAAAGTGAATGGAGTGTTGCTTCACTTTCTAAATTCTGTCCTTTCAGAGAAAATCACTTTCCTTTGAAAGTGCCTTAAACTACTTTCAAGCATTCATAAGAAACTCACATGCGTTTCTCTGAAAGAGAAGCAGTCTGTTCCAACACTTCAGTTCACTGTGCGAAGTGAATGGAGTGTTACTTCACTTTCTAAATGCTGTCCTTTCAGAGAAAATCACTTTCCTTTGATAGTGCCCTAGCTACTTGCAAGCATTAGGAAGAAACTCACATGCATTTCTCTGAAAGAGAAGCAGTCTGTTCCAACACTTCAATTCACTGTGCGAAGTGAATGGAGTGTTGCCTCACTTTCTAAATGCTGTCCTTTCAGAGAAAATCACTTTCCTTTGAAAGTGCCATAAGCTACATGCAAGCATTAGGAAGAAACTCACATGCGTTTCTCTGAAAGAGAAGCAGTCTGTTCCAACACTTCAATTCACTGTGCAAAGTGAATGGAGTGTTGCTTCACTTTCTAAATGCTGTCCTTTCAGAGAAAATCACTTTCCTTTGAAAGTGCCTTAAGCTAATTACAAGCATTCAACAGAAACCAACATGCATTTCTCTGACAGAAAAGCAGTCTGTTCCAACACTTCAATTCACTGTGCAAAGTGAATGGTGTGTTGCTTCACTTTCTAAATGCTGTCCTTTCAGAGAAAATCACTTTCATTTAGTAGTGCCTTAAGCAACTTGTAAGCATTCACAAGAAACACTAATGCGTTTCTATGAAAGAGAAGCACTCTGTTCCAACACTTCAATTCACCCTGCGAAGTGAATGGAGTGTTGCTTCACTTTCTAAATGCTGTCCTTTCAGAGAAAATCACTTTCCTTTGAAAGTGCCTTAAGCAACTTGCAAGCATTCACAAGAAACACTAATGCGTTTCTATGAAAGAGAAGCACTCTGTTCCAACACTTCAATTCACTGCACGAAATGAATGGAGTGTTTCTTCCCTTTCTAAATGCTGTCCTTTCAGAGAAAATCACTTTCCTTTGAAAGTGCCTTAAGCTACTTACAAGCATTAGGAAGAAACTCACATGCGTTTCTCTGAAAGAGAAGCAGTCTGTTCCAACACTTCAATTCACTGTGCAAAGTGAATGGAGTGTTGCCTCACTTTCTAAATGCTGTCCTTTCAGAGAAAATCACTTTCCTTTGAAAGTGCCTTAAACTACTTTCAAGCATTCACAAAAAACTCATATGCGTTTCTCTGAAAGAGAAGCAGTCTCTTCCAACACTTCAATTCACTGCACGAAGGGAATGGAGTGTTGCTTCCCTTTCTAAATGCTGTCCTTTCAGAGAAAATCAATTTCCTTTGAAAGTGCCTTAAGCTACTTGCAAGCATTAGGAAGAAACTCACATGCGTTTCTCTGAAAGAGAAGCAGTCTGTTTCAACACTTCAATTCACTGTGTGAAGTGAATGGAGTGTTGCCTCACTTTCTAAATGCTGTCCTTTCAGAGAAAATCACTTTACTTTGAAAGTGCCTTAAACTTCTTTCAAGCATTCATAAAAAACTCACATGCGTTTCTCTGAAAGAGAAGCAGTCTGTTCCAACACTTCAATTCAATGTGCGAAGTGAATGGAGTGTTGCCTCACTTTCTAAATGCTGTCCTTTCAGAGAAAATCACTTTCCTTTGATAGTGCCTTAAGCTACTTGCAAGCATTAGGAAGAAACTCACATGCGTTTCTCTGAAAGAGAAGCAGTCTGTTATAACACTTCAATTCACTGTGCGAAGTGAATGGAGTGTTGCCTCACTTTCTAAATGCTGTCCTTTCAGAGAAAATCACTTTCCTTTGAAAGTGCCTTAAGCTACTTACAAGCATTTAACAGAAACTCACATGCCTTTCTCTGAAAGAGAAGCAGTCTGTTCCAGCACTTCAATTCACTGTGCGAAGTGAATGGAGTGTTGCTTCACTTTCTAAATGCTGTCTTTTCAGAGAAAATCACTTTCCTTTGAAAGTGCCATAAGCTACTTGCAAGCATTAGGAAGAAACTCACATGCGTTTCTCTGAAAGAGAAGCAGTCTGTTCCAACACTTCAATTCACTGTGCAAAGTGAATGGAGTGTTGCTTCACTTTCTAAATGCTGTCCTTTCAGAGAAAATCACTTTCCTTTGAAAGTGCCTTAAGCTAATTATAAGCATTCAACAGAAACTCACATGCATTTCTCTGAAAGTGAAGCAGTCTGTTCCAACACTTCAATTCACTGTGCAAAGTGAATGGTGTGTTGCTTCACTTTCTAAATTCTGTCCTTTCAGAGAAAATCACTTTCCTTTGAAAGTGCCTTAAACTACTTTCAAGCATTTAAAAAAAACTCACATGCGTTTCTCTGAAAGAGAAGCAGTCTGTTCCAACACTTCAATTCAATGTGCGAAGTGAATGGAGTGTTGCTTCCCTTTCTAAATGCTGTCCTTTCACAGAAAATCACTTTCCTTTGAAAGTGCCTTAAGCTACTTGCAAGCATTAGGAAGAAACTCACATGCGTTTCTCTGAAAGAGAAGCAGTCTGTTCCAACACTTCAATTCACTGTGCGAAGTGAATGGAGTGTTGCTTCACTTTCTAAATGCTGTCCTTTCAGAGAAAATCACTTTCCTTTAGGAGTGCCTTAAGCAACTTGTAAGCATTCACAAGAAACACTAATGCGTTTCTATGAAAGAGAAGCACTCTGTTCCAACACTTCAATTCACCCTGCGAAGTGAATGGAGTGTTGCTTCACTTTCTAAATGCTGTCCTTTCAGAGAAAATCACTTTCCTTTGAAAGTGCCATAAGCTACTTGCAAGCATTAGGAAGAAACTCACATGCGTTTCTCTGAAAGAGAAGCAGTCTGTTCCAACACTTCAATTCACTGTGCAAAGTGAATGGAGTGTTGCTTCACTTTCTAAATGCTGTCATTTCAGAGAAAATCACTTTCCATTGAAAGTGCCTTAAACTACTTTCAATCATTCACAAAAAACTCACATGCATTTCTCTGAAAGAGAAGCAGTCTGTTCCAAAACTTCAATTCACTGTGCGAAGTGAATGGAGTGTTGCTTCACTTTCTAAATGCTGTCCTTTCAGAGAAAATCCCTTTCCTTTGAATGTGCCTTAAGCTACTTACAAGCATTCAACAGAAACTCACATGCATTTCTCTGAAAGAGAAGCAGTCTGTTCCAACACTTCAATTCACTGTGCGAAGTGAATGGAGTGTTGCTTCACTTTCTAAATGCTGTCCTTTCAGAGAAAATCACTTTCCTTTGAAAGTGCCATAAGCTACTTGCAAGCATTAGGAAGAAACTCACATGCGTTTCTCTGAAAGAGAAGCAGTCTGTTCCAACACTTAAATTCACTGTGCAAAGTGAATGGAGTGTTGCTTCACTTTCTAAATGCTGTCCTTTCAGAGAAAATCACTTTCCTTTGAAAGTGCCTTAAACTACTTTCAAGCATTTAAAAAAAACTCACATGCGTTTCTCTGAAAGAGAAGCAGTCTGTTCCAACACTTCAATTCAATGTGCGAAGTGAATGGAGTGTTGCTTCCCTTTCTAAATGCTGTCCTTTCACAGAAAATCACTTTCCTTTGAAAGTGCCTTAAGCTACTTGCAAGCATTAGGAAGAAACTCACATGCGTTTCTCTGAAAGAGAAGCAGTCTGTTCCAACACTTCAATTCACTGTGCGAAGTGAATGGAGTGTTGCTTCACTTTCTAAATGCTGTCCTTTCAGAGAAAATCACTTTCCTTTAGGAGTGCCTTAAGCAACTTGTAAGCATTCACAAGAAACACTAATGCGTTTCTATGAAAGAGAAGCACTCTGTTCCAACACTTCAATTCACCCTGCGAAGTGAATGGAGTGTTGCTTCACTTTCTAAATGCTGTCCTTTCAGAGAAAATCACTTTCCTTTGAAAGTGCCTTAAGCAACTTTTAAGCATTCACAAGAAACACTAATGCGTTTCTATGAAAGAGTACCACTCGGTTCCAACACTTCAATTCACTGCACGAAGGGAATGGAGTGTTGCTTCCCTTTCTAAATGCTGTCTTTTCAGAGAAAATCACTTTCCTTTGAAAGTGCCTTAAGCTACTTACAAGCATTCACCAGAAACTCACATGCGTTTCTCTGAAAGAGAAGCAGTCTGTTCCAATACTTCAATTCACTGTGCGAAGTGAATGGAGTGTTGCTTCACTTTCTAAATGCTGTCCTTTCAGAGAAAATCACTTTCCTTTGATAGTGCCTTAAGCTACTTGCAAGCATTAGGAAGAAACTCACATGCATTTCTCTGAAAGAGAAGCAGTCTGTTCCAACACTTCAATTCACTGTGTGAAGCGAATGGAGTGTTGCCTCACTTTCTAAATGCTGTCCTTTCAGAGAAAAGAGAAAATCACTTTCCTTTGATAGTGCCTTAAGCTACTTGCAAGCATTAGGAAGAAACTCACATGCGTTTCTCTGAAAGAGAAGCAGTCTGTTCCAACACTTCAATTCACTTTGTGAAGTGAATGGAGTGTTGCCTCACTTTCTAAATGCTTTCCTTTCAGAGAAAATCACTTTCCTTTGAAAGTGCCTTAAGCTACTTACAAGCATTTAACAGAAACTCACATGCGTTTCTCTGAAAGAGAAGCAGTCTGTTCCAACACTTCAATTCACTGTGCAAAGTGAATGGAGTGTTGCTTCACTTTCTAAATGCTGTTCTTTCAGAGAAAATCACTTTCCTTTGAAAGTGCCTTAAGCTACTTGCAAGCATTAGGAAGAAACTCACATGCGTTTCTCTGAAAGAGAAGCAGTCTGTTCCAACACTTCAATTCACTGTGCGAAGTGAATGGAGTGTTGCTTCACTTTCTAAATGCTGTCCTTTCAGAGAAAATCACTTTCCTTTGAAAGTGCCTTAAGCAACTTTTAAGCATTCACAAGAAACACTAATGCGTTTCTATGAAAGAGTACCACTCGGTTCCAACACTTCAATTCACTGCACGAAGGGAATGGAGTGTTGCTTCCCTTTCTAAATGCTGTCTTTTCAGAGAAAATCACTTTCCTTTGAAAGTGCCTTAAGCTACTTACAAGCATTCACCAGAAACTCACATGCGTTTCTCTGAAAGAGAAGCAGTCTGTTCCAATACTTCAATTCACTGTGCGAAGTGAATGGAGTGTTGCTTCACTTTCTAAATGCTGTCCTTTCAGAGAAAATCACTTTCCTTTGAAAGTGCCATAAGCTACTTGCAAGCATTAGGAAGAAACTCACATGCGTTTCTCTGAAAGAGAAGCAGTCTGTTTCAACACTTCAATTCACTGTGCAATGTGAATGGAGTGTTGCTTCACTTTCTAAATGCTGTCCTTTCAGAGAAAATCACTTTCCTTTGAAAGTGCCTTAAGCTAATTACAAGCATTAGGAAGAAACTCACATGCGTTTCTCTGAAAGAGAAGCAGTCTGTTCCAACATTTCAATTCACTGTGCGAAGTGAATGGAGTGTTGCTTCACTTTCTAAATGCTGTCCTTTCAGAGAAAATCACTTTCCTTTGAAAGTGCCATAAGCTACTTGCAAGCATTAGGAAGAAACTCACATGCGTTTCTCTGAAAGAGAAGCAGTCTGTTCCAGCACTTCAATTCACTGTGCAAAGTGAATGGAGTGTTGCTTCGATTTCTAAATGCTGTCATTTCAGAGAAAATCACTTTCCATTGAAAGTGCCTTAAACTACTTTCAAGCATTCACAAAAAACTCACATGCATTTCTCTGAAAGAGAAGCAGTCTGTTCCAAAACTTCAATTCACTGTGCGAAGTGAATGGAGTGTTGCTTCACTTTCTAAATTCTGTCCTTTCAGAGAAAATCACTTTCCTTTGAAAGTGCCTTAAGCTAATTACAAGCATTCAACAGAAACTCACATGCATTTCTCTGAAAGAAAAGCAGTCTGTTCCAACACTTCAATTCACTGTGCAAAGTGAATGGAGTGTTGCTTCACTTTCTAAATTCTGTCCTTTCAGAGAAAATCACTTTCCTTTGAAAGTGCCTTAAACTACTTTCAAGCATTCAAAAAAAACTCACATGCGTTTCTCTGAATGAGAAGCAGTCTGTTCCAACACTTCAATTCAATGTGCGAAGTGAATGGAGTGTTGCTTCCCTTTCTAAATGCTGTCCTTTCAGAGAAAATCACTTTCCTTTGAAAGTGCCTTAAGCTAATCACAAGCATTCAACAGAAACTCACATGTATTTCTCTGAAAGAGAAGCAGTCTGTTCCAACACTTCAATTCACTGTGCAAAGTGAATGGAGTGTTGCTTCACTTTCTAAATTCTGTCCTTTCAGAGAAAATCACTTTCCTTTGATAGTGCCTTAAACTACTTTCAAGCATTCATAAAAAACTCACATGCGTTTCTCTTAAAGAGAAGCAGTCTGTTCCAACAATTCAATTCACTGTGCGAAGTGAATGAAGTGTTGCTTCACTTTCTAAATGCTGTTCTTTCAGAGGAAATCACTTTCCTTTGAATGTGCCTTAAGCTACTTGCAAGCATTAGGAAGAAACTCACATGCGTTTCTCTGAAAGAGAAGCAGTCTGTTCCAACACTTCAATTCACTGTGCGAAGTGAATGGAGTGTTGCCTCACTTTCTAAATGCTGTCCTTTCAGAGAAAATCACTTTCCATTGAAAGTGCCTTAAACTACTTTCAAGCATTCACAAAAAACTCACATGCGTTTCTCTGAAAGAGAAGCAGTCTGTTCCAACACTTTAATTCACTGTGCAAAGTGAATGGAGTGTTGCTTCACTTTCTAAATGCTGTCCTTTCAGAGAAAATCCCTTTCCTTTGAATGTGCCTTAAGCTACTTACAAGCATTCAACAGAAACTCACATGCATTTCTCTGAAAGAGAAGCAGTCTGTTCCAACACTGCAGTTCACTGTGCGAAGTGAATGGAGTGTTGCTTCACTTTCTAAATGCTGTCCTTTCAGAGAAAATCACTTTCCTTTGATAGTGCCTTAAGCAACTTGCAAGCATTCACAAGAAACACTAATGCGTTTCTATGAAAAAGTAGCACTCTGTTCCAACACTTCAATTCACTGCACGAAGGGAATGGAGTGTTGCTTCCCTTTCTAAATGCTGTCCTTTCAGAGAAAATCACTTTCCTTTGAAAGTGCCTTAAGCTACTTACAAGCATTCACCAGAAACTCACATGCGTTTCTCTGAAATAGAAGCAGTGTTTTCGAACACTTCAATTCACTGTGCGAAGTGAATGGAGTGTTGCTTCACTTTCTAAATGCTGTCCTTTCAGAGAAAATCACTTTCCTTTGAATGTGCCATAAGCTACTTGCAAGCATTAGGAAGAAACTCACATGCGTTTCTCTGAAAGAGAAGCAGTCTGTTCCAACAATTCAATTCACTGTGCGAAGTGAATGCAGTGTTGCCTCACTTTCTAAATGCTGTCCTTTCAGAGAAAATCACTTTCCTTTGAAAGTGCCTTAAGCTACTTACAAGCATTCAACAGAAACTCACATGCATTTCTCTGAAAGAGAAGCAATCTGTTCCAACAATTCAATTCACTGTGCGAAGTGAATGGAGTGTTGCTTCACTTTCTAAATTCTGTCCTTTCAGAGAAAATCACTTTTCTTTGAAAGTGCCTTAAACTACTTTTTAGTATTCACAAAAAACTCACATGCGTTTCTCTGAAAGAGAAGCAGTCTGTTCCAATACTTCAATTCACTGTGCGAAGTGAATGGAGTGTTGCTTCACTTTCTAAATGCTGTCCTTTCAGAGAAAATCACTTTCCTTTGAATGTGCCATAAGCTACTTGCAAGCATTCACAAAAAACTCACATGCGTTTCTCTGAAAGAGAAGCAGTCTGTTCCAAGACTTCAATTCACTGTGCGAAGTGAATGGAGTGTTGCTTCACTTTCTAAATGCTGTCCTTTCAGAGAAAATCACTTTCCTTTGAAAGTGCCTTAAGCTAATTACAAGCATTCAACAGAAACTCACATGCATTTCTCTGAAAGAGAAGCAGTCTGTTCCAACACTTCAATTCACTGTGCAAAGTGAATGGAGTGTTGCTTCACTTTCTAAATTCTGTTTTTTCAGTGAAAATCACTTTCCTTTGAAAGTGCCTTCAACTACTTTCAAGCATTCACAAAAAACTCACATGCGTTTCTCTGAAAGAGAAGCAGTCTGTTCCAACACTTCAATTCACTGTCCGAAGTGAATGGAGTGTTGCTTCACTTTCTAAATGCTGTCCTTTCAGAGAAAATCCCTTTCCTTTGAATGTGCCTTTAGCTACTTCCAAGCATTCAACAGAAACTCACATGCGTTTCTCTGAAAGAGAAGCAGTATGTTCTAACACTTCAATTCACTGTGCAAAGTGAATGGAGTGTTGCTTCACTTTCTAAATGCTGTCCTTTCAGAGAAAATCACTTTCCTTTGAAAGTGCCTTAAGCTAATCACAAGCATTCAACAGAAACTCACATGTATTTCTCTGAAAGAGAAGCAGTCTGTTCCAACACTTCAATTCACTGTGCAAAGTGAATGGAGTGTTGCTTCACTTTCTAAATTCTGTCCTTTCAGAGAAAATCACTTTTCTTTGAAAGTGCCTTAAACTACTTTTTAGTATTCACAAAAAACTCATATGCGTTTCTCTGAAAGAGAAGCAGTCTGTTCCAATACTTCAATTCACTGTGCGAAGTGAATGGAGTGTTGCTTCACTTTCTAAATGCTGTCCTTTCAGAGAAAATCACTTTCCTTTGAAAGTGCCATAAGCTACTTGCAAGCATTCACAAAAAACTCACATGCGTTTCTCTGAAAGAGAAGCAGTCTGTTCCAAGACTTCAATTCACTGTGCGAAGTGAATGGAGTGTTGCTTCACTTTCTAAATGCTGTCCTTTCAGAGAAAATCACTTTCCTTTGAAAGTGCCTTAAGCTAATTACAAGCATTCAAGAGAAACTCACATGCATTTCTCTGAAAGAGAAGCAGTCTGTTCCAACAATTCAATTCACTGTGCGAAGTGAATGGAGTGTTGCTTCACTTTCTAAATGCTGTCCTTTCAGAGAAAATCACTTTTCTTTGAATGTGCCTTTAGCTACTTCCAAGCATTCAACAGAAACTCACATGCATTTCTCTGAAAGAGAAGCAGTCTGTTCCAACACTTCAATTCACTGTGCGAAGTAAATGGAGTGTTGCTTCACTTTCTAAATGCTGTCCTTTCAGACAATATCACTTTCCTTTGAAAGTGGCTTAAGCTACTTGCCAGCATTCACAAGAAACACTAATGCGTTTCTATGAAAGACAAGCAGTCTGTTCCAACACTTCAATTCACTGTGCGAAGTGAATGGAGTGTTGCTTCACTTTCTAAATGCTGTCCTTTCAGAGAAAATCACTTTCCTTTGAAAGTGCCTTAAGCTAATTACAAGCATTCAACAGAAACTCACATACATTTCTCTGAAAGAGAAGCAGTCTGTTCCAACACTTCAATTCACTGTGCGAAGTGAATGGAGTGTGGCTTCACTTTCTAAATGCTGTCCTTTCAGAGAAAATCACTTTCCTTTGAAAGTGCCTTAAACTACTTTCAAGCATTCATAAAAAACTCACATGCGTTTCTCTGAAAGAGAAGCAGTCTGTTCCAACACTTCAGTTCACTGTGCGAAGTGAATGGAGTGTTGCTTCACTTTCTAAATGCTGTCCTTTCAGAGAAAATCACTTTCCTTTGATAGTGCCTTAAGCTACTTGCAAGCATTAGGAAGAAACTCACATGCGTTTCTCTGAAAGAGAAGCAGTCTGTTCCAACACTTCAATTCACTGTGCAAAGTGAATGGAGTGTTGCCTCACTTTCTAAATGCTGTTCTTTCAGAGAAAATCACTTTCCTTTGAAAGTGCCTTAAACTACTTACAAGCATTTAACAGAAACTCACATGCATTTCTCTGAAAGAGAAGCAGTCTGTTCCAACACTTCAATTCACTGTGCGAAGTGAATGGAGTGTTGCTTCACTTTCTAAATGCTGTCCTTTAAGAGAAAATCACTTTCCTTTGAAAGTGCCATAAGCTACTTGCAAGCATTAGGAAGAAACTCACATGCGTTTCTCTGAAAGAGAAGCAGTCTGTTCCAACACTTCAATTCACTGTGCAAAGTGAATGGAGTGTTGCTTCACTTTCCAAATGCTGTCCTTTCAGAGAAAATCACTTTCCTTTGAAAGTGCCATAAGCTACTTGCAAGCATTAGGAAGAAACTCACATGCGTTTCTCTGAAAGAGAAGCAGTATGTACCAACACTTCAATTCACTGTGCGAAGTGAATGGAGTGTTGCCTCACTTTCTAAATGCTGTTCTTTCAGAGAAAATCACTTTCCTTTGAAAGTGCCTTAAGCTACGTACAAGCATTTAACAGAAACTTACATGCGTTTCTCTGAAAGAGAAGCAGTCTGCTCCAACACTTCAATTCACTGTGCAAAGTGAATGGAGTGTTGCTTCACTTTCTAAATGCTGTCCTTTCAGAAAAAATCACTTTCCTTTGAAAGTGCCATAAGCTACTTGCAAGCATTAGGAAGAAACTCACATGCGTTTCTCTGAAAGAGAAGCAGTATGTACCAACACTTCAATTCACTGTGCGAAGTGAATGGAGTGTTGCCTCACTTTCTAAATGCTGTTCTTTCAGAGAAAATCACTTTCCTTTGAAAGTGCCTTAAGCTACGTACAAGCATTTAACAGAAACTTACATGCGTTTCTCTGAAAGAGAAGCAGTCTGTTCCAACACTTCAATTCACTGTGCAAAGTGAATGGAGTGTTGCTTCACTTTCTAAATGCTGTCCTTTCAGAAAAAATCACTTTCCTTTGAAAGTGCCATAAGCTACTTGCAAGCATTAGGAAGAAACTCACATGCTTTTCTCTGAAAGAGAAGCAGTCTGTTCCAACACTTCAATTCACTGTGCAAAGTGAATTGAGTGTTGCTTCACTTTCTAAATGCTGTCCTTTCAGAGAAAATCACTTTCCTTTGAAAGTGCCTTAAGCTAATTACAAGCATTCAACAGAAACTCACATGCATTTCTCTGAAAGAGAAGCAGTCTGTTCCAACACTTCAATTCACTGTGCAAAGTGAATGGAGTGTTGCTTCACTTTCTAAATTCTGTCCTTTCAGAGAAAATCACTTTCCTTTGAAAGTGCCTTAAACTCCTTTCAAGCATTCATAAAAAACTCACATGCATTTCTCTGAAAGAGAAGCAGTCTGTTCCAACACTTCAATTCACTGTGCGAAGTGAATGGAGTGTTGCTTCACTTTCTAAATGCTGTCCTTTCAGAGAAAATCACTTTCCTTTGATAGTGCCTTAAGGTACTTGCAAGCATTAGGAAGAAACTCACATGCGTTTCTCTTAAAGAGAAGCAGTCTTTTCCAACACTTCAATTCACTGTGTGAAGTGAATGGAGTGTTGCCTCACTTTCTAAATGCTGTCCTTTCAGAGAAAATCACTTTCCTTTGAAAGTGCCTTAAGCTAATTACAAGCATTCAAGAGAAACTCACATGCATTTCTCTGAAAGAGAAGCAGTCTGTTCCAACAATTCAATTCACTGTGCGAAGTGAATGGAGTGTTGCTTCACTTTCTAAATGCTGTCCTTTCAGAGAAAATCACTTTTCTTTGAATGTGCCTTTAGTTACTTCCAAGCATTCAACAGAAACTCACATGCATTTCTCTGAAAGAGAAGCAGTCTGTTCCAACACTTCAATTCACTGTGCGAAGTGAATGGAGTGTTGCTTCACTTTCTAAATGCTGTCCTTTCAGAGAAAACCACTTTCCTTTGAAAGTGCCTTAAGCAACTTGCAAGCATTCACAAGAAACACTAATGCGTTTCTATGAAAGAGTAGCACTCTGTTCCAACACTTCAATTCACTGCACGAAGGGAATGGAGTGTTGCTTCCCTTTCTAAATGCTGTCATTTCAGAGAAAATCACTTTCCTTTGAAAGTGCCTTAAGCTACTTACAAGCATTCACCAGAAACTCACATGCGTTTCTCTGAAATAGAAACAGTCTGTTACAATACTTCAATTCACTGTGCGAAGTGAATGGAGTGTTGCTTCACTTTCTAAATGCTGTCCTTTCAGAGAAAATCACTTTCCTTTGAAAGTACCATAAGCTACTTGCAAGCATTAGGAAGAAACTCACATGCGTTTCTCTGAAAGAGAAGCAGTCTGTTCCAACACTTCAATTCACTGTGCGAAGTGAATGGAGTGTTGCTTCACTTTCTAAATGCTGTCCTTTCAGAGAAAATCACTTTCCTTTGAAAGTGCCTTAAGCTAATTACAAGCATTCAACAGAAACTCACATACATTTCTCTGAAAGAGAAGCAGTCTGTTCCAACACTTCAATTCACTGTGCGAAGTGAATGGAGTGTGGCTTCACTTTCTAAATGCTGTCCTTTCAGAGAAAATCACTTTCCTTTGAAAGTGCCTTAAACTACTTTCAAGCATTCATAAAAAACTCACATGCGTTTCTCTGAAAGAGAAGCAGTCTGTTCCAACACTTCAGTTCACTGTGCGAAGTGAATGGAGTGTTGCTTCACTTTCTAAATGCTGTCCTTTCAGAGAAAATCACTTTCCTTTGATAGTGCCTTAAGCTACTTGCAAGCATTAGGAAGAAACTCACATGCGTTTCTCTGAAAGAGAAGCAGTCTGTTCCAACACTTCAATTCACTGTGCAAAGTGAATGGAGTGTTGCCTCACTTTCTAAATGCTGTTCTTTCAGAGAAAATCACTTTCCTTTGAAAGTGCCTTAAACTACTTACAAGCATTTAACAGAAACTCACATGCATTTCTCTGAAAGAGAAGCAGTCTGTTCCAACACTTCAATTCACTGTGCGAAGTGAATGGAGTGTTGCTTCACTTTCTAAATGCTGTCCTTTAAGAGAAAATCACTTTCCTTTGAAAATGCCATAAGCTACTTGCAAGCATTAGGAAGAAACTCACATGCGTTTCTCTGAAAGAGAAGCAGTCTGTTCCAACACTTCAATTCACTGTGCAAAGTGAATGGAGTGTTGCTTCACTTTCCAAATGCTGTCCTTTCAGAGAAAATCACTTTCCTTTGAAAGTGCCATAAGCTACTTGCAAGCATTAGGAAGAAACTCACATGCGTTTCTCTGAAAGAGAAGCAGTATGTACCAACACTTCAATTCACTGTGCGAAGTGAATGGAGTGTTGCCTCACTTTCTAAATGCTGTTCTTTCAGAGAAAATCACTTTCCTTTGAAAGTGCCTTAAGCTACGTACAAGCATTTAACAGAAACTTACATGCGTTTCTCTGAAAGAGAAGCAGTCTGCTCCAACACTTCAATTCACTGTGCAAAGTGAATGGAGTGTTGCTTCACTTTCTAAATGCTGTCCTTTCAGAAAAAATCACTTTCCTTTGAAAGTGCCATAAGCTACTTGCAAGCATTAGGAAGAAACTCACATGCGTTTCTCTGAAAGAGAAGCAGTATGTACCAACACTTCAATTCACTGTGCGAAGTGAATGGAGTGTTGCCTCACTTTCTAAATGCTGTTCTTTCAGAGAAAATCACTTTCCTTTGAAAGTGCCTTAAGCTACGTACAAGCATTTAACAGAAACTTACATGCGTTTCTCTGAAAGAGAAGCAGTCTGCTCCAACACTTCAATTCACTGTGCAAAGTGAATGGAGTGTTGCTTCACTTTCTAAATGCTGTCCTTTCAGAAAAAATCACTTTCCTTTGAAAGTGCCATAAGCTACTTGCAAGCATTAGGAAGAAACTCACATGCTTTTCTCTGAAAGAGAAGCAGTCTGTTCCAACACTTCAATTCACTGTGCAAAGTGAATTGAGTGTTGCTTCACTTTCTAAATGCTGTCCTTTCAGAGAAAATCACTTTCCTTTGAAAGTGCCTTAAGCTAATTACAAGCATTCAACAGAAACTCACATGCATTTCTCTGAAAGAGAAGCAGTCTGTTCCAACACTTCAATTCACTGTGCAAAGTGAATGGAGTGTTGCTTCACTTTCTAAATTCTGTCCTTTCAGAGAAAATCACTTTCCTTTGAAAGTGCCTTAAACTCCTTTCAAGCATTCATAAAAAACTCACATGCATTTCTCTGAAAGAGAAGCAGTCTGTTCCAACACTTCAATTCACTGTGCGAAGTGAATGGAGTGTTGCTTCACTTTCTAAATGCTGTCCTTTCAGAGAAAATCACTTTCCTTTGATAGTGCCTTAAGGTACTTGCAAGCATTAGGAAGAAACTCACATGCGTTTCTCTTAAAGAGAAGCAGTCTTTTCCAACACTTCAATTCACTGTGTGAAGTGAATGGAGTGTTGCCTCACTTTCTAAATGCTGTCCTTTCAGAGAAAATCACTTTCCTTTGAAAGTGCCTTAAGCTAGTTACAAGCATTTAACAGAAACTCACATGCGTTTCTCTGAAAGAGAAGCATTCTGTTCCAACACTTCAATTCACTGTGCGAAGTGAATGGAGTGTTGCTTCACTTTCTAAATGCTGTTCTTTCAGAGAAAATCACTTTCCTTTGAAAGTGCCTTAAGCTACTTGCAAGCATTAGAAAGAAACTCACATGCGTTTCTCTGAAAGAGAAGCAGTCAGTTCCAACACTTCAATTCACTGTGCGAAGTGAATGGAGTGTTGCTTCAATTTCTAAATGCTGTCCTTTCAGAGAAAATCACTTTCCTTTGAAAGTGCCTTAAACTACTTGCAAGCATTAGGAAGAAACTCACATGCGTTTCTCTGAAAGAGAAGCAGTCTGTTCCAACACTTCAATTCACTCTGCGAAGTGAATGGAGTGTTGCCTCACTTTCTAAATGCTGTCCTTTCAGAGAAAATCACTTTCCATTGAAAGTGCCTTAAACTACTTTTAAGCATTCACAAAAAACTCACATGCGTTTCTCTGAAAGAGAAGCAGTCTGTTCCAACACTTCAATTCACTGTGCGAAGTGAATGGAGTGTTGCTTCACATTCTTAATGCTGTCCTTTCAGAGAAAATCCCTTTCCTTTGAATGTGCCTTAAGCTACTTACAAGCATTCAACAGAAACTCACATGCATTTCTCTGAAAGAGAAGCAGTCTGTTCCAACACTTCCATTCACTGTGCGAAGTGAATGGAGTGTTGCTTCACTTTCTAAATGCTGTCCTTTCAGAGAAAATCACTTTCCTTTGAAAGTGCCTTAAACTACTTTCAAGCATTCATAAAAAACTCACATGCGTTTCTCTGAAAGAGAAGCAGTCTGTTCCAACACTTCAATTCACTGTGTGAAGTGAATGGAGTGTTGCCTCACTTTCTAAATGCTGTCCTTTCAGAGAAAATCACTTTCCTTTGAAAGTGCCTTAAGCTACTTACAAGCATTTAACAGAAACTCACATGCGTTTCTCTGAAAGAGAAGCAGTCTGTTTCAACACTTCAATTCACTGTGCGAAGTGAATGAAGTGTTGCTTCACTTTCTAAATGCTGTTCTTTCAGAGAAAATCACGTTCCTTTGAAAGTGCCTTAAGCTACTTGCAAGCATTAGGAAGAAACACACATGCGTTTCTCTGAAAGAGAAGCAGTCTGTTCCAACACTTCAATTCACTGTGCGAAGTGAATGGAGTGTTGCCTCACTTTCTAAATGCTGTCCTTTCAGAGAAAATCACTTTCCTTTGAAAGTGCCTTAAGCTACTTACAAGCATTTAACAGAAACTCACATGCGTTTCTCTGAAAGAGAAGCAGTCTGTTCCAGCACTTCAATTCACTGTGGGAAGTGAATGGAGTGTTGCTTCACTTTTTAAATGCTGTCCTTTCAGAGAAAATCACTTTCCTTTGAAAGTGCCATAAGCTACTTGCAAGCATTAGGAAGAAACTCACATGCGTTTCTCTGAAAGAGAAGCAGTCTGTTCCAACAATTCAATTCACTGTGCAAAGTGAATGGAGTGTTGCTTCACTTTCTAAATGCTGTCCTTTCAGAGAAAATCACTTTCCTTTGAAAGTGCCTCTAGCTAATTACAAGCATTCAACAGAAACTCACATGCATTTCTCTGAAAGAGAAGCAGTCTGTTCCAACACTTCAATTCACTGTGCGAAGTGAATGGAGTGTTGCTTCACTTTCTAAATGCTGTCCTTTCAGAGAAAATCACTTTCCTTGAAAGTGCCTTAAGCAACTTGCAAGCATTCACAAGAAACACTAATGCGTTTCTATGAAAGAGTAGCACTCTGTTCCAACACTTCAATTCACTGCACGAAGGGAATGGAGTGTTGCTTCCCTTTCTAAATGCTGTCCTTTCAGAGAAAATCACTTTCCTTTGAAAGTTCCTTAAGCTACTTACAAGCATTCACCAGAAACTCACATGCGTTTCTCTGAAAGAGAAGCAGTCTGTTCCAATACTTCAATTCACTGTGCGAAGTGAATGGAGTGTTGCTTCACTTTCTAAATGCTGTCCTTTCAGAGAAAATCACTTTCCTTTGAAAGTGCCATAAGCTACTTGCAAGCATTAGGAAGAAACTCACATGCGTTTCTCTGAAAGCGAAGCAGTCTGTTCCAACACTTCAATTCACTGTGCAAAGTGAATGGAGTGTTGCTTCACTTTCTAAATGCTGTCCTTTCAGAGAAAATCACTTTCCTTTGAAAGTGCCTTAAGCTACTTACAAGCATTCAACAGAAACTCACATGAATTTCTCTGAAAGAGAAGCAGTCTGTTCCAACACTTCAATTCACTGTGCAAAGTGAATGGAGTGTTGCTTAACTTTCTAAATTCTGTCCTTTTAGAGAAAATCACTTTCCTTTGAAAGTGCCTTAAACTACTTTCAAGCATTCATAAAAAACTCACATGCGTTTCTCTGAAAGAGAAGCAGTCTGTTCCAACACTTCAGTTCACTGTGCGAAGTGAATGGAGTGTTGCTTCACTTTCTAAATGCTGTCCTTTCAGAGAAAATCACTTTCCTTTGATAGTGCCTTAAGGTACTTGCAAGCATTAGGAAGAAACTCACATGCGTTTCTCTTAAAGAGAAGCAGTCTGTTCCAACTCTTCAATTCACTGTGTGAAGTGAATGGAGTGTTGCCTCACTTTCTAAATGCTGTCCTTTCAGAGAAAATCACTTTCCTTTGAAAGTGCCTTAAGCTACTTACAAGCATTTAATAGAAACTCACATGCGTTTCTCTGAAAGAGAAGCAGTCTGTTCCAACACTTCAATTCACTGTGCGAAGTGAATGGAGTGTTGCCTCACTTTCTAAATGCTGTCCTTTCAGAGAAAATTACTTTACATTGAAAGTGCCTTAAACTACTTTTAAGCATTCACAAAAAACTCACATGCGTTTCTCTGAAAGAGAAGCAGTCTGTTCCAACACTTCAATTCACTGTGCGAAGTGAATGGAGTGTTGCTTCACTTTGTAAATGCTGTCCTTTCAGAGAAAATCACTTTCCTTTGAAAGTGCCTTAAGCTTCTTGCAAGCATTCACAAGAAACCCTAATGCGTTTCTATGAAAGAGAAGCAGTCTGTTCCAACACTTCAATTCATTGCACGAAGGGAATGGATTGTTGCTTTACTTTCTAAATGCTGTCCTTTCAGAGAAAATCACTTTCCTTTGAAAGAGCCTTGAGCTACTTACAAGCATTCAACAGAAACTCACATGCATTTCTCTGAAAGAGAAGCAGTCTGTTCCAACACTTCAATTCACTGTGCGAAGTGAATGGAAAGTTTCTTCACTTTCTAAATGCTGTCCTTTCAGAGAAAATCACTTTCCTTTGAAAGTGCCTTAAGCTACTTTCAAGCATTCACAGGAAACACACATGCGTTTCTCGGAAATAGAAGCAGTCTGTTCCAACACTTCAATTCACTGTGCGAAGTGAATGGAGTGTTGCTTCACTTTCTAAATCCTGTCCTTTCAGAGAAAATCACTTTTGTTTGAAAGTGCCTTAAGCAACTTTCAAGCATTCACAAGAAACTCACATGCATTTCTCTGAAAGAGAAGCCTTCTCTTCCTACACTTCAATTCACTGTGTGAAGTGAATGGAGTGTTGCTTCACTTTCTAAATGCTGTCCTTTCAGAGAAATTCACGTTTCTTTGAAAGTGCCTTGAGCTACTTGCAAGCATTCACAAGAAATACTAATGCGTTTCTATGAAAGACAAGCAGTCTGTTCCAACACTTCAATTCACTGCACGAAGGGAATGGAGTGTTGCTTCACTTTTTAAATGCTGTCTTTCAGAGAAAATCACTTTCCTTTGAAAGTGCCTTAAGCTACTTACAAGCATTCAACAGAAACTCACATGCATTTCTCTGAAAAAGAAGCAGTCTGTTCCAACACTTCAATTCACTGTGTGAAGTGAATGGAGTGTTGCTTCACTTTCTAAATGCTGTCCTTTCAGAGAAAATCACTTTTGTTTGAAAGTGCCTTAAGCAACTTTCAAGCACTCACAAGAAATTCACATGCATTTCTCTGAAAGAGAAGCCTTCTCTTCCAACACTTCAATTCACTGTGCGAAGTGAATGGAGTGTTGCTTCATTTTCTAAATGCTGTCCTTTCAGAGAAAATCACGTTCCTTTGAAATTGCCTTAAGCTACTTACAAGCATTCACCAGAAACTCTCATGTATTTCTCTGAAAGAGAAGCAATCTGTTCCAACACTTCAATTCACTGTGCAAAGTGAATGGAGTGTTGCCTCACTTTCTAAATACTGTCCTTTCAGAGAAAATCACTTTCCTTTGAAAGTGCCTTAAGCTACTTGCAAGCATTAGGAAGAAACTCACATGCGTTTCTCTGAAAGAGAAGCAGTCTGTTCCAACACTTCAATTCACTGTGCGAAGTGAATGGAGTGTTGCTTCACTTTCTAAATGCTCTCCTTTCAGAGAAAATCACTTTCCTTTGAAAGTGCCTTAAGCTACTTGCAAGCATTAGGAAGAAACTCACATGCGTTTCTCTGAAAGAGACTCAGTCTGTTCCAATACTTCAATTCACTGTGCGAAGTGAATGGAGTGTTGCTTCACTTTCTAAATGCTGTCCTTTCAGAGAAAATCACTTTCCTTTGAAAGTGCCTTAAGCTACTTGCAAGCATAAGGAAGAAACTCACATGCGTTTCTCTGAAAGAGAAGCAGTCTGTTCCAACACTTCAATTCACTGTGCGAAGTGAATGGAGTGTTGCCTCACTTTCTAAATGCTGTCCTTCCAGAGAAAATCACTTTCCATTGAAAGTGCCTTAAACTACTTTCAAGCATTCACAAAAAACTCACATGCGTTTCTCTGAAAGAGAAGCAGTCTGTTCCAACACTTCAATTCACTGTGCGAAGTGAATGGAGTGTTGCCTCACTTTCTAAATGCTGTCCTTCCAGAGAAAATCACTTTCCATTGAAAGTGCCTTAAACTACTTTCAAGCATTCACAAAAAACTCACATGCGTTTCTCTGAAAGAGAAGCAGTCTGTTCCAACACTTCAATTCACTGTGCGAAGTGAATGGAGTGTTGCTTCACTTTCTTAATGCTGTCTTTTCAGAGAAAATCTCTTTCCTTTGAATGTGCCTTAAGCTACTTACAAGCATTCAACAGAAACTCACATGCATTTCTCTGAAAGAGAAGCAGTCTGTTCCAACACTTCAATTCACTGTGCGAAGTGAATGGAGTGTTGCTTCACTTTCTAAATGCTGTCCTTTCAGAGAAAATCACTTTCCATTGAAAGTGCCTTAAGCAACTTGCAAGCATTCACAAGAAAGACTAATGCGTTTCTATGAAAGAGTAGCACTCTGTTCCAACACTTCAATTCACTGCACGAAGGGAATGGAGTGTTGCTTCCCTTTCTAAATGCTGTCCTTTCAGAGAAAATCACTTTCCTTTGAAAGTGCCATAAGCTACTTGCAAGCATTAGGAAGAAACTCACATGCGTTTCTCTGAAAGAGAAGCAGTCTGTTCCAACACTTCAATTCACTGTGCGAAGTGAATGGAGTGTTGCTTCACTTTCTAAATGCTGTCCTTTCAGAGAAAATCACTTTCCTTTGAAAGTGCCTTAAGCTAATCACAAGCATTCAACAGAAACTCACATGCATTTCTCTGAAAGAGAAGCAGTCTGTTCGAACACTTCAATTCACTGTGCAAAGTGAATGGTGTGTTGCTTCACTTTCTAAATGCTCTTCTTTCAGAGAAAATCACTTTCCTTTGAAAGTGCCTTAAGCAACTTGCAAGCATTCACAAGAAACACTAATGCGTTTCTATGAAAGAGAAGCACTCTGTTCCAACACTTCAATTCACTGTTTGAAGTGAGTGGATTGTTGCTTCACTTTCTAAATGCTGTCCTTTCAGAGAAAATCACTTTCCTTTGAAAGTGCCTTAAGCTACTTTCAAGCATTCACAGGAAACACACATGCGTTTCTCGGAAATAGAAGCAGTCTGTTCCAACACTTCAATTCACTGTGCGAAGTGAATGGAGTGTTGCTTCACTTTCTAAATCCTGTCCTTTCAGAGAAAATCACTTTTGTTTGAAAGTGCCTTAAGCAACTTTCAAGCATTCACAAGAAACTCACATGCATTTCTCTGAAAGGGAAGCCCTCTCTTCCTACACTTCAATTCACTGTGTGAAGTGAATGGAGTGTTGCTTCACTTTCTAAATGCTGTCCTTTCAGAGAAATTCACGTTTCTTTGAAAGTGCCTTAAGCTACTTGCAAGCATTCACAAGAAATACTAATGCGTTTCTATGAAAGACAAGCAGTCTGTTCCAACACTTCAATTCACTGCACGAAGGGAATGGAGTGTTGCTTCACTTTTTAAATGCTGTCCTTTCAGAGAAAATCACTTTCCTTTGAAAGTGCCTTAAGCTACTTACAAGCATTCAACAGAAACTCACATGCATTTCTCTGAAAGAGAAGCAGTCTGTTCCAACACTTCAATTCACTGTGTGAAGTGAATGGAGTGTTGCTTCACTTTCTAAATGCTGTCCTTTCCGAGAAAATCACTTTTGTTTGAAAGTGCCTTAAGCAACTTTCAAGCATTCACAAGAAATTCACATGCATTTCTCTGAAAGAGAATCCTTCTCTTCCAACATTTCAATTCACTGTGCGAAGTGAATGGAGTGTTGCTTCATTTTCTAAATGCTGTCCTTTCAGAGAAAATCACGTTCCTTTGAAATTGCCTTAAGCTACTTACAAGCATTCACCAGAAACTCTCATGTATTTCTCTGAAAGAGAAGCAATCTGTTCCAACACTTCAATTCCCTGTGCAAAGTGAATGGAGTGTTGCCTCACTTTCTAAATACTGTCCTTTCAGAGAAAATCACTTTCCTTTGAAAGTGCCTTAAGCTACTTGCAAGCATTAGGAAGAAACTCACATGCGTTTCTCTGAAAAAGAAGCAGTCTGTTCCAACACTTCAATACACTGTGCGAAGTGAATGGAGTGTTGCTTCACTTTCTAAATGCTCTCCTTTCAGAGAAAATCACTTTCCTTTGAAAGTGCCTTAAGCTACTTGCAAGCATTAGGAAGAAACTCACATGCGTTTCTCTGAAAGAGACTCAGTCTGTTCCAATACTTCAATTCACTGTGCGAAGTGAATGGAGTGTTGCTTCACTTTCTAAATGCTGTCCTTTCAGAGAAAATCACTTTCCTTTGAAAGTGCCTTAAGCTACTTGCAAGCATAAGGAAGAAACTCACATGCGTTTCTCTGAAAGAGAAGCAGTCTGTTCGAACACTTCAATTCACTGTGCAAAGTGAATGGTGTGTTGCTTCACTTTCTAAATGCTCTTCTTTCAGAGAAAATCACTTTCCTTTGAAAGTGCCTTAAGCAACTTGCAAGCATTCACAAGAAACACTAATGCGTTTCTATGAAAGAGAAGCACTCTGTTCCAACACTTCAATTCACTGTTTGAAGTGAGTAGATTGTTGCTTCACTTTCTAAATGCTGTCCTTTCAGAGAAAATCACTTTCCTTTGAAAGTATCTTAAGCTACTTGCAAGCATAAGGAAGAAACTCACATGCGTTTCTCTGAAAGAGAAGCAGTCTGTTCCAACACTTCAATTCACTGTGCGAAGTGAATGGAGTGTTGCTTCACTTTCTAAATGCTGTCCTTCCAGAGAAAATCACTTTCCATTGAAAGTGCCTTAAACTATTTTCAAGCATTCACAAAAAACTCACCTGCGTTTCTCTGAAAGAGAAGCAGTCTGTTCCAACACTTCAATTCACTGTGCGAAGTGAATGGAGTGTTGCTTCACTTTCTTAATGCTGTCCTTTCAGAGAAAATCTCTTTCCTTTGAATGTGCCTTAAGCTACTTACAAGCATTCAACAGAAACTCACATGCATTTCTCTGAAAGAGAAGCAGTCTGTTCCAACACTTCAATTCACTGTGCGAAGTGAATGGAGTGTTGCTTCACTTTCTAAATGCTGTCCTTTCAGAGAAAATCACTTTCCATTGAAAGTGCCTTAAGCAACTTGCAAGCATTCACAAGAAACACTAATGCGTTTCTATGAAAGAGTAGCACTCTGTTCCAACACTTCAATTCACTGCACGAAGGGAATGGAGTGTTGCTTCCCTTTCTAAATGCTGTCCTTTCAGAGAAAATCACTTTCCTTTGAAAGTGCCTTAAGCTATTTACAAGCATTCACCAGAAACTCACATGCGTTTCTCTGAAAGAGAAGCAGTCTGTTCCAATACTTCAATTCACTGTGCGAAGTGAGTGGAGTGTTGCTTCACTTTCTAAATGCTGTCCTTTCAGAGAAAATCACTTTCCTTTGAAAGTGCCATAAGCTACTTGCAAGCATTAGGAAGAAACTCACATGCGTTTCTCTGAAAGAGAAGCAGTCTGTTCCAACACTTCAATTCACTGTGCGAAGTGAATGGAGTGTTGCTTCACTTTCTAAATGCTGTCCTTTCAGAGAAAATCACTTTCCTTTGAAAGTGCCTTAAGCTACTTGCAAGCATTCACAAGAAACACTAATGCGTTTCTATGAAAGAGAAGCAGTCTGTTCCAACACTTCAATTCATTGCACGAAGGGCATGGAGTGTTGCTTTACTTTCTAAATGCTGTCCTTTCATAGAAAATTACTTTCCTTTGAAAGAGCCTTGAGCTACTTACAAGCATTCAACAGAAACTCACATGCATTTCTCTGAAAGAGAAGCAGTCTGTTCCAACTCTTCAATTCACTGTGCGAAGTGAATGGAATGTTTCTTCACTTTCTAAATGCTGTCCTTTCAGAGAAAATCACTTTCCTTTGAAAGTGCCTTAAGCTACTTTCAAGCATTCACAGGAAACACACATGCGTTTCTCTGAAATAGAAGCAGTCTGTTCCAACACTTCAATTCACTGTGCGAAGTGAATGGAGTGTTGCTTCACTTTCTAAATCCTGTCCTTTCAGAGAAAGTCACTTTTGTTTGAAAGTGCCTTAAGCAACTTTCAAGCATTCACAAGAAATTCAAATGCATTTCTCTGAAAGTGAAGCCTTCTCTTCCAACACTTCAATTCACTGTTCGAAGTGAATGGAGTGTTGCTTCACTTTCTAAATGCTGTCCTTTCAGAGAAAATCACGTTTCTTTAAAATTGCCTTAAGCTACTTACAAGCATTCACCAGAAACTCACATGTGTTTCTCTGAAAGAGAAGCAGTCTGTTCCAACACTTCACTTCACTGTTTGAAGTGAATGGAGTGTTGCTTCACTTTCTAAATTCTGTCCTTTCAGAGAAAATCACTTTCCTTTGAAAGTGCCTTAAGCTACGTGCAAGCATTCACAAGAAATACTAATGCGTTTCTGTGAAAGACAAGCAGACTGTTCCAACACTTCAATTCACTGCACGAAGGGAATGGAGTGTTGCTTCACTTTTTAAATGCTGTCCTTTCAGAGAAAATCACTTTCCTTTGAAAGTGCCTTAAGCTACTTACAAGCATTCATCAGAAACTCACATGCATTTCTCTGAAAGAGAAGCAATCTGTTCCAACACTTCAACTCTGTGTGAAGTAAATGGAGTGTTGCTTCACTTTCTAAATGCTGTCCTTTCAGAGAAAATCACTTTCTTTTGAAAGTGCCTTAAACTACTTTCAAGCTTTCATAAAAAACTTACATGCGTTTCCCTGAAAGAGAAGCAGTCTGTTCCAACACTTCAATTCACTGTGCGAAGTGAATTGGGTGTTGCTTCACTTTCTAAATGCTGTCCTTTCAGAGAAAATCACTTTCCTTTGAATGTGCCTTAAGCTACTTGCAAGCATTCAACAGAAACTGACATTCGTTTCTCTGAAAGAGAAGCAGTCTCTTCCAACACTTCAATTCACTGTGCAAAGTGAATGGAGTGTTGCTTCACTTTCTAAATGCTGTCCTTTCAGAGAAAATCACTTTCCTTTGAAAGTGCCTTAAGCAACTTGCAAGCTTTCACAAGAAACACTAATGCGTTTCTATGAAAGAGAAGCAGTCTCTTCCAACACTTCAGTTCACTGTACGAAGTGAATGGAGTGTTGCTTCACTTTCTAAGTGCTGTCCTTTCAGAGAAAATCACTTTCCTTTGAAAGTTCCTTAAGCTACTTACAAGCATTCACCAGAAATTCACATGCGTTTCTCTGAAAGAGATGCAGTCTGTTCTAACACTTCAATTTACTGTGCGAAGTGAATTGAGTGTTGCTTCACTTTCTAAATGCTGTCCTTTCAGAGAAAATCACTTTCCTTTGAAAGTGCCTTAAGCAACTTGCAAGATTTCACAAGAAACACTAATGCGTTTCTATGAAAGAGAAGCAGTCTGTTCCAACACTTCAATTCACTGTGCAAAGTGAATGGAGTGTTGCTTCACTTTCGAAATGCTGTCCTTTCAGAGAAAATCACTTTCCTTTGAAAGTGCCTTAAGCTACTTACTAGCATTCACCAGAAACTCACATGCGTTTCTCTGAAAGAGATGCAGTCTGTTCCAACACTTCAATTTACTGTGCGAAGTGAATGGAGTGTTGCTTCACTTTCTAAATGCTGTCCTTTCAGGGAAAATCACTTTCCTTTGAAAGTGCCTTAAGCTACTTGCAAGCATTCACAAAAAACACTAATGCGTTTCTATGAAAGAGAAGCAGTCTGTTCCAACACTTCAATTCACTGTGCGAAGTGAATGGAGTGTTACCTCACTTTCTAAATGCTGTCCTTTCAGAGAAAATCACTTTCCTTTGAAAGTGCCTTAAGCAACTTGCAAGCATTCACAAGAAACTCACATGCGTTTCTCTGAAAGAGAAGCAGTCTGTTCCAAAACTTCAATTCACTGCACGAAGGGAATGGAGTGTTGCTTCACTTCCTAAAGGCTGTCCTTTCAGAGAAAATCACTTTCCTTTGAAAGTGCCTTAAGCTTTATACAAGCATTCAACTGAAACTCACATGCGTTTCTCTGAAAGAGAAGCAGTCTGTTACAACACTTCAATTCACTGTGCGAAGTGAATGGAGTGTTGCTTCACTTTCTTAATGCTGTCCTTTCAGAGAAAATCACTTTCCTTTGAAAGTGCCATAAGCTACTTGCAAGCATTAGGAAGAAACTCACATGCGTTTCTCTGAAAGAGAAGCAGTCTGTTCCAACACTTCAATTCACTGTGCAAAGTGAATGGAGTGTTGCTTCACTTTCTAAATGCTGTCCTTTCAGAGAAAATCACTTTCCTTTTAAAGTGCCTTAAGCTAATTACAAGCATTCAACAGAAACTCACATGCATTTCTCTGAAAGAGAAGCAGTCTGTTCCAACACTTCAATTCACTGTTCAAAGTGAATGGAGTGTTGCTTCACTTTCTAAATTCTGTCCTTTCAGAGAAAATCACTTTCCTTTGAAAGTGCCTTAAACTACTTTCTAGCATTCATAAAAAACTCACATGCGTTTCTCTGAAAGAGAAGCAGTCTGTTCCAACACTTCAATTCACTGTGCGAAGAGAGTGGAGTGTTGCTTCACTTTCTAAATGCTGTCCTTTCAGAGAAAATCACTTTCCTTTGAAAGTGCCTTAAGCTACTTATAAGCATTCAACAGAAACTCACATGCATTTCTCTGAAAGAGAAGCCTTCTCTTCCAACACTTCAATTCACTGTGCGAAGTGAATGGAGTGTTGCTTCATTTTCTAAATGCTGTCCTTTCAGAGAAAATCACTTTCCTTTGAAAGTGCCTTAAGCAACTTTCAAGCATTCACAAGAAATTCACATGTATTTCTCTGAAAGAGAAGCCTTCTCTTCCAACACTTCAATTCACTGTGCGAAGTGAATGGAGTGTTGCTTCATTTTCTAAATACTGTCCTTTCAGAGAAAATCACTTTCCTTTGATAGTGCCTTAAGACACTTGCAAGCATCAGGGAGAAACTCACATGCGTTTCTCTGAAAGAGAAGCAGTCTGTTCCAACACTTCAATTCACTGTGCGAAGTGAATGGAGTGTTGCTTCACTTTCTTAATGCTGTCCTTTCAGAGAAAATCACTTTCCTTTGAAAGTGCCTTAAGCTACTTGCAAGCATTCACAAGAAACACTAATGCGTTTCTATGAAAGACAAGCGGTCTTTTCCAACACTTCAATTCACTCTGCGAAGGGAATGGAGTGTTGCTTCACTTTCTAAATGCTGTCCTTTCAGAGAAAATCACTTTCCTTTGAAAGTGCCTTAAGCAACTTGCAAGCATTCACAAGAAACTCACATGCGTTTCTCTGAAATAGAAGAAGTCTGTTCCAACACTTCAATTCACTGTGCGAAGTGAATGGAGTGTTGCTTCACTTTCTAAATGCTGTCATTTCAGAGAAAATCCCTTTCCTTTGAAAGTGCCTTAAGCCACTTGCAAGCATTCGGAAGAAACTCACATGCGTTTCTCTGAAAGAGAAGCAGTCTGTTCCAACATTTCAATTCACTGTGCGAAATGAATGGAGTGTGGCTTCACTTTCTAAATGCTGTCCTTTCAGAGAAAATCACTTTCCTTTGAAAGTGCCTTAAGCTACTTACAAGCATTCAGCAGAAACTCACATGCATTTCTATGAAAGAGAAGCAGTCTGTTAAACACTTCAATTCACTGTGCGAAGTAAATGGAGTGTTGCTTCACTTTCTAAATTCTGTCCTTTCAGAGAAAATCACTTTCCTTTGAAAGTGCCTTAAACTACTATCAAGCATTCACAAAAAACTCACATGCGTTTCTCTGAAAGAGAAGCAGTCTGTTCCAACACTTCAATTCACTGTGCAAAGTGAATGGAGTGTTGCTTCACTTTCTAAATGCTGTCCTTTCAGAGAGAATCCCTTTCCTTTGAAAGTGCCTTAAGCTACTTACAAGCATTCACCAGAAACTCACATGCGTTTCTCTGAAAGAGAAGCAGTCTGTTCCAACACTTCAATTCACTGTGTGAAGTGAATGGAGTGTTGCTTCACTTTCTAAATGCTGTCCGTTCGGAGAAAATCACTTTCCTTTGAAAGTGCCTTAAGCCACTTGCAAGCATTAGGAAGAAACTCACATGCGTTTCTCTGAAAGAGAAGCAGTCTGTTCCAACACTTCAATTCACTGTGCGAAGTGAATGGAGTGTTGCTTCACTTTCTAAATGCTGTCCTTTCAGAGAAAATCACTTTCCTTTGAAAGTGCCTTAAGCTACTTACAAGCATTCAACAGAAACTCACATGCATTTCTCTGAAAGGGAAGCAGTCTGTTAAACACTTCAATTCACTGTGCGAAGTAAATTGAGTGTTGCTTCACTTTCTAAATTCTGTCCTTTCAGAGAAAATCACTTTCCTTTGAAAGTGCCTTAAACTACTTTCAAGCATTCACAAAAAACTCACATGCGTTTCTCTGAAAGAGAAGCAGTCTGTTCCAACACTTCAATTCACTGTGCAAAGTGAATGGAGTGTTTCTTCACTTTCTAAATGCTGTCCTTTCAGAGAAAATCACTTTCCTTTGAAAGTGCCTTAAGCAACTTGCAAGCATTAGGAAGAAACTCACATGCGTTTCTCTGAAAGAAAAGCAGTCTGTTCCAACACTTCAATTCACTGTGTGAAGTGAATGGAGTGTTGCCTCACTTTCTAAATGTTGTCCTTTCAGAGAAAATCACTTTCCTTTGAAAGTGCCTTAAGCTACTTACAAGCATTCAACAGAAACTCACATGTGTTTCTCTGAAAGAGAAGCAGTCTGTTCCAACACTTCAATTCACTGTGCGAAGTGAATGGAGTGTTGCTTCACCTTCTAAATGCTCTTCTTTCAGAGAAAATCACTTTCCTTTGAAAGTGCCTTAAGCTACTTGCAAGCATTAGGAAGAAACTCACATGCGTTTCTCTGAAAGAGAAGCAGTCTGTTCCAACACTTCAATTCACTGTGCGAAGTGAGTGGAGTGTTGCTTCACTTTCTAAATGCTGTCCTTTCAGAGAAAATCACTTTCCTTTGAAAGTGCCTTAAGCTACTTACAAGCATTCAACAGAAACTCACATGCATTTCTCTGAAAGAGAAGCCTTCTCTTCCAACACTTCAATTCACTGTGCGAAGTGAATGGAGTGTTGCTTCATTTTCTAAATGCTGTCCTTTCAGAGAAAATCACTTTCCTTTGAAAGTGCCTTAAGAAACTTTCAAGCATTCACAAGAAATTCACATGCATTTCTCTGAAAGAGAAGCCTTCTCTTCCAACACTTCAATTCACTGTGCGAAGTGAATGGAGTGTTGCTTCATTTTCTAAATACTGTCCTTTCAGAGAAAATCACTTTCCTTTGATAGTGCCTTAAGACACTTGCAAGCATTAGGAAGAAACTCACATGCGTTTCTCTGAAAGAGAAGCAGTCTGTTCCAACACTTCAATTCACTGTGCGAAGTGAATGGAGTGTTGCTTCACTTTCTAAATGCTGTCCTTTCAGAGAAAATCACTTTCCTTTGAAAGTGCCTTAAGCTACTTGCAAGCATTCACAAGAAACACTAATTCGTTTCTGTGAAAGACAAGCAGTCTGTTCCAACACTTCAATTCACTGTGCGAAGGGAATGTAGTGTTGCTTCACTTTCTAAATGCTGTACTTTCAGAGAAAATCACTTTCCTTTGAAAGTGCCTTAAGCAACTTGCAAGCATTCACAAGAAACTCACATGCGTTTCTCTGAAAGAGAAGCAGTCTGGTCCAACACTTCAATTCACTGTGCGAAGTGAATGGAGTGTTGCTTCACTTTCTAAATGCTGTCCTTTCAGAGAAAATCCCTTTCCTTTGAAAGTGCCTTAAGCTACTTACAAGCATTCACCAGAAACTCACATGCGTTTCTCTGAAAGAGAAGCAGTCTGTTCCAACACTTCAATTCACTGTGCGAAGTGAATGGAGTGTTGCTTCACTTTCTAAATGCTGTCCGTTCAGAGAAAATCACTTTCCTTTGAAAGTGCCTTAAGCCACTTTCAAGCATTCACAAAAAACTCACATGCGTTTCTCTGAAAGAGAAGCAGTCTGTTCCAACACTTCAATTCACTGTGCGAAGTGAAGGGAGTGTTGCTTCACTTTCTAAATGCTGTCCTTTCAGAGAAAATCAATTTCCTTTGAAAGTGCCTTAAGTAACTTGCAAGCATTCACAAGAAACACTAATGCATTTCTATGAAAGAGTAGCACTCTGTTCCAACACTACAATTCACTGCACGAAGGGAATGGAGTGTTGCTTCACTTTCTAAATGCTGTCCTTTCAGAGAAAATCACTTTCCTTTGAAAGTGCCTTAAGCTACTTACAAGCATTCACCAGAAACTCACATGCGTTTCTCTGAAAGAGAAGCAGTCTGTTCCAATACTTCAATTCACTGTGCGAAGTGAATGGAGTGTTGCTTCACTTTCTAAATGCTGTCCTTTCCGAGAAAATCATTTTCCTTTGAAAGTGCCTTAAGCTACTTTCAAGCATTAGGTAGAAACTCACATGCGTTTCTATGAAAGAGAAGCAGTCTGTTCCAACACTTCAATTCAATGTGCGAAGTTAATGGAGTGTTGCTTCACTTTCTAAATGCTGTCCTTTCAGAGAAAATCCCTTTCCTTTTGAATGTGCCTTAAGCTACTTACAAGCATTCAACAGAAACTCACATGCATTTCTCTGAAAGAGAAGCAATCTGTTCCAACACTTCAGTTCTCTGTGCGAAGTGAATGGTGTGTTGCTTCACTTTCTAAATGCTGTCCTTTCAGAGAAAATCACTTTCCTTTGAAAGTGCCTTAAGCTACTAACAAACCTTCACCAGAAACTCACATGCGTTTCTCTGAAAGAGAAGCAGTTTGTTCCAACACTTCAATTCACTGTGCAAAGTGAATGGAGTGTTGCTTCACTTTCTAAATGCTGTCCTTTCAGAGAAAATCACTTTCCTTTGAAAGTGCCTTAAGAAACTTTCAAGCATTCACAAGAAATTCACATGCATTTCTCTGAAAGAGAAGCCTTCTCTTCCAACACTTCAATTCACTGTGCGAAGTGAATGGAGTGTTGCTTCATTTTCTAAATACTGTCCTTTCAGAGAAAATCACTTTCCTTTGATAGTGCCTTAAGACACTTGCAAGCATTAGGAAGAAACTCACATGCGTTTCTCTGAAAGAGAAGCAGTCTGTTCCAACACTTCAATTCACTGTGCGAAGTGAATGGAGTGTTGCTTCACTTTCTAAATGCTGTCCTTTCAGAGAAAATCACTTTCCTTTGAAAGTGCCTTAAGCTACTTGCAAGCATTCACAAGAAACACTAATTCGTTTCTGTGAAAGACAAGCAGTCTGTTCCAACACTTCAATTCACTGTGCGAAGGGAATGTAGTGTTGCTTCACTTTCTAAATGCTGTACTTTCAGAGAAAATCACTTTCCTTTGAAAGTGCCTTAAGCAACTTGCAAGCATTCACAAGAAACTCACATGCGTTTCTCTGAAAGAGAAGCAGTCTGGTCCAACACTTCAATTCACTGTGCGAAGTGAATGGAGTGTTGCTTCACTTTCTAAATGCTGTCCTTTCAGAGAAAATCCCTTTCCTTTGAAAGTGCCTTAAGCTACTTACAAGCATTCACCAGAAACTCACATGCGTTTCTCTGAAAGAGAAGCAGTCTGTTCCAACACTTCAATTCACTGTGCGAAGTGAATGGAGTGTTGCTTCACTTTCTAAATGCTGTCCGTTCAGAGAAAATCACTTTCCTTTGAAAGTGCCTTAAGCCACTTTCAAGCATTCACAAAAAACTCACATGCGTTTCTCTGAAAGAGAAGCAGTCTGTTCCAACACTTCAATTCACTGTGCGAAGTGAATGGAGTGTTGCTTCACTTTCTAAATGCTGTCCTTTCAGAGAAAATCAATTTCCTTTGAAAGTGCCTTAAGTAACTTGCAAGCATTCACAAGAAACATTAATGCATTTCTATGAAAGAGTAGCACTCTGTTCCAACACTACAATTCACTGCACGAAGGGAATGGAGTGTTGCTTCACTTTCTAAATGCTGTCCTTTCAGAGAAAATCACTTTCCTTTGAAAGTGCCTTAAGCTACTTACAAGCATTCACCAGAAACTCACATGCGTTTCTCTGAAAGAGAAGCAGTCTGTTCCAATACTTCAATTCACTGTGCGAAGTGAATGGAGTGTTGCTTCACTTTCTAAATGCTGTCCTTTCCGAGAAAATCATTTTCCTTTGAAAGTGCCTTCAGCTACTTTCAAGCATTAGGTAGAAACTCACATGCGTTTCTATGAAAGAGAAGCAGTCTGTTCCAACACTTCAATTCAATGTGCGAAGTTAATGGAGTGTTGCTTCACTTTCTAAATGCTGTCCTTTCAGAGAAAATCCCTTTCCTTTTGAATGTGCCTTAAGCTACTTACAAGCATTCAACAGAAACTCACATGCATTTCTCTGAAAGAGAAGCAATCTGTTCCAACACTTCAGTTCTCTGTGCGAAGTGAATGGTGTGTTGCTTCACTTTCTAAATGCTGTCCTTTCAGAGAAAATCACTTTCCTTTGAAAGTGCCTTAAGCTACTAACAAACCTTCACCAGAAACTCACATGCGTTTCTCTGAAAGAGAAGCAGTTTGTTCCAACACTTCAATTCACTGTGCAAAGTGAATGGAGTGTTGCTTCACTTTCTAAATGCTGTCCTTTCAGAGAAAATCACTTTCCTTTGAAAGTGCCTTAAGCTACTTACAAGCATTCAACAGAAACTCACATGCATTTCTCTGAAAGAGAAGCAGTCTGTTCCAACACTTCAATTCACTGTGCGAAGTGAATGGAGTGTTGCTTCACTTTCTAAATGTTGTCCTTTCAGAGAAAATCACTTTCTTTGAAAGTGCCTTAAACTACTTTCAAGCATTCACAAAAAACTCACATGCATTTCTCTGAAAGAGAAGCAGTCTGTTCCAACACTTCAATTCACTGTGCAAAGTGAATGGAGTGTTGCCTCACTTTCTAAATGCTGTCCTTTCAGAGAAAATCACTTTCCTTTGAAAGTGCCTTAAGCAACTTGCATGCATTCACAAGAAACACTTATGCGTTTCTATGAAAGAGAAGCACTCTGTTCCAACACTTCATTTCACTGCACGAAGGGAATGGAGTGTTGCTTCACTTTCTAAATGCTGTCTTTTCAGAGAAAATCATTTTCCTTTGAAAGTCCTTAAGCTACTTACAAGCATTCACCAGAAACTCACATGCATTTCTCTGAAAGAGAAGCAGTCTGTTCCAACACTTCAATTCACTGTGCGAAGTGAATGGAGTGTTGCTTCATTTTCTAAATGCTGTCCTTTCAGAGAAAGTCACTTTCCTTTGAAAGTGCCTTAAGCTACTTGCAAGCATTAGGATGAAACTCACATGCGTTTCTCTGAAAGAGAAGCAGTCTGTTCCAACACTTCAATTCACTGTGCGAAGTGAATGGAGTGTTGCTTCACTTTCTAAATGCTGTCCTTTCAGAGAAAATCACGTTCCTTTGAAATTGCCTTAAGCTACTTACAAGCATTCAACAGAAACTCACATTTATTTCTCTGAAAGCCAAGCAGTCTGTTCCAACACTTCAATTCACTGCACGAAGGGAATGGAGTGTTGCTTCACTTTCTAAATGCTGTCCTTTCAGAGAAAATCACTTTCCTTTGAAAGTGCCATAAGCTACTTGCAAGCATTAGGAAAAAACTCACATGCATTTCTCTGAAAGAGAAGCAGTCTGTTCCAACACTTCAATTCACTGTGCGAAGTGAATGGAGTGTTGCTTCACTTTCTAAATGCTGTCCTTTCAGAGAAAATCACTTTCCTTTGAAAGTGACTTAAGCTACTTTCTAGCATTCACAGGGAACACACATGCGTTTCTCTGAAAGAGAAGCAGTCTGTTCCAACACTTCAATTCACTGTGCGAAGTGAATGGAGTGTTTCCTCACTTTCTAAATGCTGTCCTTTCAGAGAAAATCACTTTCGTTTGATAGTGCCTTAAGCTACTTGCAAGCATTCACAAGAATCTCACATGCGTTTCTCTGAAAAAGAAGCAGTCTGTTCCAACACTTCAATTCACTGTGTGAAGTGAATGGAGTGTTGACTCACTTTCTAAATGCTGTCCTTTCAGAGAAAATCACTTTCCTTTGAATGTGCCTTAAGCTACTTTCAAGCATTTAACAGAAACTCACATGCGTTTCTCTGAAAGAGAAGCAGTCTGTTCCAACACTTCAATTCAAGGTGCGAAGTGAATGGAGTGTTGCTTCACTTTCTAAATGCTGTCCTTTCAGAGAAAATCCCTTTCATTTGAATGTGCCTTAAGCTACTTACAAGCATTCAACAGAAACTCACATGCATTTCTCTGAAAGAGAAGCAATCTGTTCCAACACTTCAATTCTCTGTGCGAAGTGAATGGAGTGTTGCTTCACTTTCTAAATGCTGTCCTTTCAGAGAAAATCACTTTCCTTTGAAAGTGCCTTAAGCTACTTGCAAGCATTCACAAGAAACACTAATGCGTTTCTATGAAAGAGAAGCAGTCTGTTCCAACACTTCAATTCAATGCGCGAAAGGAATGGAGTGTTGCTTTACTTTCTAAATGCTGTCCTTTCAGAGAAAATCACTTTCCTTTGAAAGAGCCTTGACCTACTTACAAGCATTCAACAGAAATTCACATGCATTTCTCTGAAAGAGAAGCAGTCTGTTCCAACACTTCAATTCACTGTGCGAAGTGAATGGAATGTTACTTCACTTTCTAAATGCTGTCCTTTCAGAGAAAATCACTTTCCTTTGAAAGTGCCTTAAGGTACTTTCTGGCATTCACAGGAAAAACACATGCGTTTCTCTGAAAGAGAAGCAGTCTGTTCCAACACTTCAATTCACTGTGCGAAGTGAATGGAATGTTACTTCACTTTCTAAATGCTGTCCTTTCCGAGAAAATCACATTCCTTTGAAAATGCCTTAAGCAACTTGCAAGCATTCACAAGAAACACTAATGCGTTTCTATGAAAGAGAAGCACTCTGTTCCAACACTTCAATTCACTGCACGAAGGGAATGGAGTGTTGCTTCACTTTCTAAATGCTGTCCTTTCAGAGAAAATCACTTTCCTTTGAAAGTGCCTTAAGCTAATTACAAGCATTCAACAGAAACTCACATGCATTTCTCTGAAAGAGAAGCAGTCTGTTCCAACACTTCAATTCACTGTTCAAAGTGAATGGAGTGTTGCTTCACTTTCTAAATTCTGTCCTTTCAGAGAAAATCACTTTCCTTTGAAAGTGCCTTAAACTACTTTCTAGCATTCATAAAAAACTCACATGCGTTTCTCTGAAAGAGAAGCAGTCTGTTCCAACACTTCAATTCACTGTGCGAAGAGAGTGGAGTGTTGCTTCACTTTCTAAATGCTGTCCTTTCAGAGAAAATCACTTTCCTTTGAAAGTACCTTAAGCTACTTATAAGCATTCAACAGAAACTCACATGCATTTCTCTGAAAGAGAAGCCTTCTCTTCCAACACTTCAATTCACTGTGCGAAGTGAATGGAGTGTTGCTTCATTTTCTAAATGCTGTCCTTTCAGAGAAAATCACTTTCCTTTGAAAGTGCCTTAAGCAACTTTCAAGCATTCACAAGAAATTCACATGTATTTCTCTGAAAGAGAAGCCTTCTCTTCCAACACTTCAATTCACTGTGCGAAGTGAATGGAGTGTTGCTTCATTTTCTAAATACTGTCCTTTCAGAGAAAATCACTTTCCTTTGATAGTGCCTTAAGACACTTGCAAGCATCAGGGAGAAACTCACATGCGTTTCTCTGAAAGAGAAGCAGTCTGTTCCAACACTTCAATTCACTGTGCGAAGTGAATGGAGTGTTGCTTCACTTTCTTAATGCTGTCCTTTCAGAGAAAATCACTTTCCTTTGAAAGTGCCTTAAGCTACTTGCAAGCATTCACAAGAAACACTAATGCGTTTCTATGAAAGACAAGCGGTCTTTTCCAACACTTCAATTCACTCTGCGAAGGGAATGGAGTGTTGCTTCACTTTCTAAATGCTGTCCTTTCAGAGAAAATCACTTTCCTTTGAAAGTGCCTTAAGCAACTTGCAAGCATTCACAAGAAACTCACATGCGTTTCTCTGAAATAGAAGCAGTCTGTTCCAACACTTCAATTCACTGTGCGAAGTGAATGGAGTGTTGCTTCACTTTCTAAATGCTGTCCTTTCAGAGAAAATCCCTTTCCTTTGAAAGTGCCTTAAGCTACTTACAAGCATTCACCAGAAACTCACATGCGTTTCTCTGAAAGAGAAGCAGTCTGTTCCAACTTTTCAATTCACTGTGTGAAGTGAATGGAGTGTTGCTTCACTTTCTAAATGCTGTCCTTTCAGAGAAAATCACTTTCCTTTGAAAGTGCCTTAAGCCACTTGCAAGCATTAGGAAGAAACTCACATGCGTTTCTCTGAAAGAGAAGCAGTCTGTTCCAACACTTCAATTCACTGTGCGAAATGAATGGAGTGTGGCTTCACTTTCTAAATGCTGTCCTTTCAGAGAAAATCACTTTCCTTTGAAAGTGCCTTAAGCTACTTACAAGCATTCAGCAGAAACTCACATGCATTTCTATGAAAGAGAAGCAGTCTGTTAAACACTTCAATTCACTGTGCGAAGTAAATGGAGTGTTGCTTCACTTTCTAAATTCTGTCCTTTCAGAGAAAATCACTTTCCTTTGAAAGTGCCTTAAACTACTATCAAGCATTCACAAAAAACTCACATGCGTTTCTCTGAAAGAGAAGCAGTCTGTTCCAACACTTCAATTCACTGTGCAAAGTGAATGGAGTGTTGCTTCACTTTCTAAATGCTGTCCTTTCAGAGAAAATCCCTTTCCTTTGAAAGTGCCTTAAGCTACTTACAAGCATTCACCAGAAACTCACATGCATTTCTCTGAAAGAGAAGCAGTCTGTTCCAACACTTCAATTCACTGTGTGAAGTGATTGGAGTGTTGCTTCACTTTCTAAATGCTGTCCGTTCAGAGAAAATCACTTTCCTTTGAAAGTGCCTTAAGCCACTTGCAAGCATTAGGAAGAAACTCACATGCGTTTCTCTGAAAGAGAAGCAGTCTGTTCCAACACTTCAATTCACTGTGCGAAGTGAATGGAGTGTTGCTTCACTTTCTAAATGCTGTCCTTTCAGAGAAAATCACTTTCCTTTGAAAGTGCCTTAAGCTACTTACAAGCATTCAACAGAAACTCACATGCATTTCTCTGAAAGGGAAGCAGTCTGTTAAACACTTCAATTCACTGTGCGAAGTAAATTGAGTGTTGCTTCACTTTCTAAATTCTGTCCTTTCAGAGAAAATCACTTTCCTTTGAAAGTGCCTTAAACTACTTTCAAGCATTCACAAAAAACTCACATGCGTTTCTCTGAAAGAGAAGCAGTCTGTTCCAACACTTCAATTCACTGTGCAAAGTGAATGGAGTGTTTCTTCACTTTCTAAATGCTGTCCTTTCAGAGAAAATCACTTTCCTTTGAAAGTGCCTTAAGCAACTTGCAAGCATTAGGAAGAAACTCACATGCGTTTCTCTGAAAGAGAAGCAGTCTGTTCCAACACTTCAATTCACTGTGTGAAGTGAATGGAGTGTTGCCTCACTTTCTAAATGTTGTCCTTTCAGAGAAAATCACTTTCCTTTGAAAGTGCCTTAAGCTACTTACAAGCATTCAACAGAAACTCACATGTGTTTCTCTGAAAGAGAAGCAGTCTGTTCCAACACTTCAATTCACTGTGCGAAGTGAATGGAGTGTTGCTTCACCTTCTAAATGCTCTTCTTTCAGAGAAAATCACTTTCCTTTGAAAGTGCCTTAAGCTACTTGCAAGCATTAGGAAGAAACTCACATGCGTTTCTCTGAAAGAGAAGCAGTCTGTTCCAACACTTCAATTCACTGTGCGAAGTGAGTGGAGTGTTGCTTCACTTTCTAAATGCTGTCCTTTCAGAGAAAATCACTTTCCTTTGAAAGTGCCTTAAGCTACTTGCAAGCATTCACAAGAAACACTAATTCGTTTCTGTGAAAGACAAGCAGTCTGTTCCAACACTTCAATTCACTGTGCGAAGGGAATGTAGTGTTGCTTCACTTTCTAAATGCTGTACTTTCAGAGAAAATCACTTTCCTTTGAAAGTGCCTTAAGCAACTTGCAAGCATTCACAAGAAACTCACATGCGTTTCTCTGAAAGAGAAGCAGTCTGGTCCAACACTTCAATTCACTGTGCGAAGTGAATGGAGTGTTGCTTCACTTTCTAAATGCTGTCCTTTCAGAGAAAATCCCTTTCCTTTGAAAGTGCTTTAAGCTACTTACAAGCATTCACCAGAAACTCACATGCGTTTCTCTGAAAGAGAAGCAGTCTGTTCCAACACTTCAATTCACTGTGCGAAGTGAATGGAGTGTTGCTTCACTTTCTAAATGCTGTCCGTTCAGAGAAAATCACTTTCCTTTGAAAGTGCCTTAAGCCACTTTCAAGCATTCACTAAAAACTCACATGCGTTTCTCTGAAAGAGAAGCAGTCTGTTCCAACACTTCAATTCACTGTGCGAAGTGAATGGAGTGTTGCTTCACTTTCTAAATGCTGTCCTTTCAGAGAAAATCAATTTCCTTTGAAAGTGCCTTAAGTAACTTGCAAGCATTCACAAGAAACACTAATGCATTTCTATGAAAGAGTAGCACTCTGTTCCAACACTACAATTCACTGCACGAAGGGAATGGAGTGTTGCTTCACTTTCTAAATGCTGTCCTTTCAGAGAAAATCACTTTCCTTTGGAAGTGCCTTAAGCTACTTGCAAGCATTGGGATGAAACTCACAAGCGTTTCTCTGAAAGAGAAGCAGTCTGTTCCAACACTTCAATTCACTGTGCGAAGTGAATGGAGTGTTGCTTCACTTTCTAAATGCTGTCTTTTCAGAGAAAATCACTTTCCTTTGAAAGTGCCTTAAACCACTTTCAAGCATTCACAAAAAAGTCACATGCGTTTCTCTGAAAGAGAAGCAGTCTGTTCCAACACTTCAATTCACGGTGCGAAGTGAATGGAGATTTGATTTACTTTCTAAATGCTGTCCTTTCAGAGAAAATCCCTTTCCTTTGAATATGCCTTAAGCTATTTACAAGCATTCAGCAGAAACTCACACGCATTTCTCTGAAAGAGAAGTAATCTGTTCCAACACTTCAACTCTGTGCGAAGTGAATGGAGTGTTGCTTCACTTTCTAAATGCTGTCCTTTCAGAGAAAATCACTTTCCTTTGAAAGTCCCTTAAGCTACTTGCAAGCATTCACAAGAAACACTAATGCGTTTCTATGAAAGAGAAGCAGTCTGTTCCAACACTTCAATTCATTGCATGAAGGGAATGGAGTGTTGATTTACTTTCTAAATGCTGTCCTTTCAGAGAAAATCACTTTCCTTTGAAAGAGCCTTGAGCTACTTATAAGGATTCAACAGAAACTCACATGCATTACTCTGAAAGTGAAGCAGTCTGTTCCAACACTTCAATTCACTGTGCGAACTGAATGGAATGTTACTTCACTTTCTAAATGCTGTCCTTTCAGAGAAAATCACTTTCCTTAGAACGTGCCTTAAGCTACTTTCAAGCATTCACAGGAAACACACATGTGTTTCTCTGAAATAGAAGCAGTCTGTTCCAACACTGCAATTCACTGTGCGAAGTGAAGGGAGTGGTGCTTCACTTTCTAAATTCTGTCCTTTAAGAGAAAATCACTTTTGTTTGAAAGTGACTTCAGCAACTTTCAAGCATTCACAAGAAATTCACATGCATTTCTCTGAAAGAGAAGCCTTCTCTTCCAACACTTCAATGCACTGTGCGAAGTGAATGGAGTGTTGCTTCATTTTCTAAATGCTGTCCTTTCAGAGAAAATCACGTTCCTTTGAAATTGCGTTAAGCTACTTACAAGCATTCACCAGAAACTCACATGTATTTCTCTGAAAGACAAGCAGTCTGTTCCAACACTTCAATTCACTGCACGAAGGGAATGGAGTGTTGCTTCACTTTCTAAATGCTGTCCTTTCAGAGAAAATCACTTTCCTTTGAAAGTGCCTTAAGCTACTTACAAGCATTCAACAGAAACTCACATGCATTTCTCTGAAAGAGAAGCAATCTGTTCCAACACTTGAATTCACTGTGCGATGTGAATGGAGTGTTGCTTCACTTTCTAAATTCTGTCCTTTCAGAGAAAATCACTTTCCTTTGAAAGTGCCTTAAACTACTTTCAAGCATTCACAAAAAATTCACATGCGTTTCTCTGAAAGAGAAGCAGTCTGTTCCAACACTTCAATTCACTGTGCGAAGTGAATGGAGTGTTGCTTCAGTTTCTAAATGCTGTCCTTTCAGAGAAAATCACTTTCCTTTGAAAGTGCCTTAAACTACTTTCAAGCATTCACAAAAAACTCACATGCGTTTCTCTGAAAGAGAAGCAGTCTGTTCCAACACTTCAATTCACTGCACGAAGGGAATGGAGTGTTGCTTCACTTTCTAAATGCTGTCCTTTCAGAGAAAATCACTTTCCTTTGAAAGTGCCTTAAGCTACTTACAAGAATTCACCAGAAACTCACATGCGTTTCTCTGAAAGAGAAGCAGTCTGTTCCGATACTTCAATTCACTGTGCGAAGTGAATGGAGTGTTGCTTCACTTTCTAAATGCTGTCCTTTCAGAGAAAATCATTTTCCTTTGAAAGTGCCTTAAGTTACTTGCAAGCATTAGGTAGAAACTCACATGCGTTTCTCTGAAAGAGAAGCAGTCTGTTCCAACACTTCAATTCACTGTGCGAAGTTAATGGAGTGTTGCTTCACTTTCTAAATGCTGTCCTTTCAGAGAAAATCACTTTCCTTTGAAAGTGCCTTAAGCAACTTGCAAGCATTCACAAGAAACACTAATGCGTTTCTATGAAAGAGTAGCACTCTGTTCCAACACTTCAATTCACTGCACGAAGGGAATGGAGTGTTGCTTCACTTTCTAAATGCTGTCCTTTCAGAGAAAATCCCTTTCCTTTGAAAGTGCCTTAAGCTACTTACAAGCATTCACCAGAAACTCACATGCGTTTCTCTGAAAGAGAAGCAGTCTGTTCCAATACTTCAATTCACTGTGCGAAGTGAGTGGAGTGTTGCTTCACTTTCTAAATGCTGTCCTTTCAGAGAAAATCACTTTCCTTTGAAAGTGCCTTAAGCTACTTGCAAGCATTCACAAGAAACACTAATTCGTTTCTGTGAAAGACAAGCAGTCTGTTCCAACACTTCAATTCACTGTGCGAAGGGAATGTAGTGTTGCTTCACTTTCTAAATGCTGTACTTTCAGAGAAAATCACTTTCCTTTGAAAGTGCCTTAAGCAACTTGCAAGCATTCACAAGAAACTCACATGCGTTTCTCTGAAAGAGAAGCAGTCTGGTCCAACACTTCAATTCACTGTGCGAAGTGAATGGAGTGTTGCTTCACTTTCTAAATGCTGTCCTTTCAGAGAAAATCCCTTTCCTTTGAAAGTGCTTTAAGCTACTTACAAGCATTCACCAGAAACTCACATGCGTTTCTCTGAAAGAGAAGCAGTCTGTTCCAACACTTCAATTCACTGTGCGAAGTGAATGGAGTGTTGCTTCACTTTCTAAATGCTGTCCGTTCAGAGAAAATCACTTTCCTTTGAAAGTGCCTTAAGCCACTTTCAAGCATTCACTAAAAACTCACATGCGTTTCTCTGAAAGAGAAGCAGTCTGTTCCAACACTTCAATTCACTGTGCGAAGTGAATGGAGTGTTGCTTCACTTTCTAAATGCTGTCCTTTCAGAGAAAATCAATTTCCTTTGAAAGTGCCTTAAGTAACTTGCAAGCATTCACAAGAAACACTAATGCATTTCTATGAAAGAGTAGCACTCTGTTCCAACACTACAATTCACTGCACGAAGGGAATGGAGTGTTGCTTCACTTTCTAAATGCTGTCCTTTCAGAGAAAATCACTTTCCTTTGGAAGTGCCTTAAGCTACTTGCAAGCATTGGGATGAAACTCACAAGCGTTTCTCTGAAAGAGAAGCAGTCTGTTCCAACACTTCAATTCACTGTGCGAAGTGAATGGAGTGTTGCTTCACTTTCTAAATGCTGTCTTTTCAGAGAAAATCACTTTCCTTTGAAAGTGCCTTAAACCACTTTCAAGCATTCACAAAAAAGTCACATGCGTTTCTCTGAAAGAGAAGCAGTCTGTTCCAACACTTCAATTCACGGTGCGAAGTGAATGGAGATTTGATTTACTTTCTAAATGCTGTCCTTTCAGAGAAAATCCCTTTCCTTTGAATATGCCTTAAGCTATTTACAAGCATTCAGCAGAAACTCACACGCATTTCTCTGAAAGAGAAGTAATCTGTTCCAACACTTCAACTCTGTGCGAAGTGAATGGAGTGTTGCTTCACTTTCTAAATGCTGTCCTTTCAGAGAAAATCACTTTCCTTTGAAAGTCCCTTAAGCTACTTGCAAGCATTCACAAGAAACACTAATGCGTTTCTATGAAAGAGAAGCAGTCTGTTCCAACACTTCAATTCATTGCATGAAGGGAATGGAGTGTTGATTTACTTTCTAAATGCTGTCCTTTCAGAGAAAATCACTTTCCTTTGAAAGAGCCTTGAGCTACTTATAAGGATTCAACAGAAACTCACATGCATTACTCTGAAAGTGAAGCAGTCTGTTCCAACACTTCAATTCACTGTGCGAACTGAATGGAATGTTACTTCACTTTCTAAATGCTGTCCTTTCAGAGAAAATCACTTTCCTTAGAACGTGCCTTAAGCTACTTTCAAGCATTCACAGGAAACACACATGTGTTTCTCTGAAATAGAAGCAGTCTGTTCCAACACTGCAATTCACTGTGCGAAGTGAAGGGAGTGGTGCTTCACTTTCTAAATTCTGTCCTTTAAGAGAAAATCACTTTTGTTTGAAAGTGACTTCAGCAACTTTCAAGCATTCACAAGAAATTCACATGCATTTCTCTGAAAGAGAAGCCTTCTCTTCCAACACTTCAATGCACTGTGCGAAGTGAATGGAGTGTTGCTTCATTTTCTAAATGCTGTCCTTTCAGAGAAAATCACGTTCCTTTGAAATTGCGTTAAGCTACTTACAAGCATTCACCAGAAACTCACATGTATTTCTCTGAAAGACAAGCAGTCTGTTCCAACACTTCAATTCACTGCACGAAGGGAATGGAGTGTTGCTTCACTTTCTAAATGCTGTCCTTTCAGAGAAAATCACTTTCCTTTGAAAGTGCCTTAAGCTACTTACAAGCATTCAACAGAAACTCACATGCATTTCTCTGAAAGAGAAGCAATCTGTTCCAACACTTGAATTCACTGTGCGATGTGAATGGAGTGTTGCTTCACTTTCTAAATTCTGTCCTTTCAGAGAAAATCACTTTCCTTTGAAAGTGCCTTAAACTACTTTCAAGCATTCACAAAAAACTCACATGCGTTTCTCTGAAAGAGAAGCAGTCTGTTCCAACACTTCAATTCACTGTGCGAAGTGAATGGAGTGTTGCTTCAGTTTCTAAATGCTGTCCTTTCAGAGAAAATCACTTTCCTTTGAAAGTGCCTTAAGCAACTTGCAAGCATTCACAAGAAACACTAATGCGTTTCTATGAAAGAGTAGCACTCTGTTCCAACACTTCAATTCACTGCACGAAGGGAATGGAGTGTTGCTTCACTTTCTAAATGCTGTCCTTTCAGAGAAAATCACTTTCCTTTGAAAGTGCCTTAAGCTACTTACAAGAATTCACCAGAAACTCACATGCGTTTCTCTGAAAGAGAAGCAGTCTGTTCCGATACTTCAATTCACTGTGCGAAGTGAATGGAGTGTTGCTTCACTTTCTAAATGCTGTCCTTTCAGAGAAAATCATTTTCCTTTGAAAGTGCCTTAAGTTACTTGCAAGCATTAGGTAGAAACTCACATGCGTTTCTCTGAAAGAGAAGCAGTCTGTTCCAACACTTCAATTCACTGTGCGAAGTTAATGGAGTGTTGCTTCACTTTCTAAATGCTGTCCTTTCAGAGAAAATCACTTTCCTTTGAAAGTGCCTTAAGCAACTTGCAAGCATTCACAAGAAACACTAATGCGTTTCTATGAAAGAGTAGCACTCTGTTCCAACACTTCAATTCACTGCACGAAGGGAATGGAGTGTTGCTTCACTTTCTAAATGCTGTCCTTTCAGAGAAAATCCCTTTCCTTTGAAAGTGCCTTAAGCTACTTACAAGCATTCACCAGAAACTCACATGCGTTTCTCTGAAAGAGAAGCAGTCTGTTCCAATACTTCAATTCACTGTGCGAAGTGAATGGAGTGTTGCTTCACTTTCTAAATGCTGTCCTTTCAGAGAAAATCATTTTCCTTTGAAAGTGCCTGAAGCTACTTGCAAGCATTAGGAAGAAACTCACATGGGTTTCTCTGAAAGAGAAGCAGTCTGTTCCTACACTTCAATTCACTGTGCGAAGTTAATGGAGTGTTGCTTCACTTTCTAAATGCTGTCCTTTCAGAGAAAATCCCTTTACTTTGAATGTGCCTTAAGCTACTTACAAGCATTCAACAGAAATTCACATGCATTTCTCTGAAAGAGAAGCAATCTGTTCCAACACTTCAATTCTCTGTGCGAAGTGAATGGTGTGTTGCTTCACTTTCTAAATGCTGTCCTTTCAGAGAAAATCACTTTCCTTTGAAAGTGCCTTAAACTACTTTCAAGCATTCATAAAAAACTTACATGCGTTTCTCTGAAAGAGAAGCAGTCTGTTCCAACACTTCAATTCACTGCACGAAGGGAATGGAGTGTTGCTTCACTTTCTAAATGCTGTCCTTTCAGAGAAAATCACTTTCCTTTGAAAGTGCCTTAATCTACTTACAAGCATTCAACAGAAACTCACATGCATTTCTCTGAAAGAGAAGCAATCTGTTCCAACACTTGAATTGACTGTGCGAAGTGAATGGAGTGTTGCTTCACTTTCTAAATGCTGTCCTTTCAGAGAAAATCACATTCCTTTGAAAGTGCCTTAAGCTACTTGCAAGCATTGGGATGAAACTCACATGCGTTTCTCTGAAAGAGAAGCAGACTGTTCCAACACTTCAACTCTGTGCGAAGTGAATGGAGTGTTGCTTCACTTTCTAAATGCTGTCCTTTCAGAGAAAATCACTTTCCTTTGAAAGTGCCTTAAGCTACTTGCAAGCATTCACAAGAAACACTAATGCGTTGCTATGAAAGAGAAGCAGTCTGTTCCAACACTTCAATTCATTGCACGAAGGGAATGGAGTGTTGCTTTACTTTCTAAATGCTGTCCTTTCAGAGAAAATCACTTTCCTTTGAAAGAGCCTTTAGCTACTTATGAGCATTCAACAGAAACTCACATGCATTACTCTGAAAGAGAAGCAGTCTGTTCCAACACTTCAATTCACTGTTCGAAGTGAATGGAATGTTACTTCACTTTCTAAATGCAGTCCTTTCAGAGAAAATCACTTTCCTTTGAAAGTGCCTTAAGCTACTTTCAAGCATTCACAAGAAACACACATGTGTTTCTCTGAAAGAGAAGCAGTCTGTTCCAACACTTCAATTCACTGTGCGAAGTGAAGGGAGTGGTGCTTCACTTTCTAAATGCTGTCCTTTCAGAGAAAATCACTTTCCTTTGAAAGTGACTTAAGCAACTTTCAAGCATTCACAAGAAATTCACATGCATTTCTCTGAAAGAGAAGCCTTCTCTTCCAACACTTCAATGCACTCTGCGAAGTGAATGGAGTGTTGCTTCATTTTTTAAATGCTGTCCTTTCAGAGAAAATCACGTTCCTTTGAAATTGCCTTAAGCTACTTACAAGTATTCACCAGAAACTCACATGTATTTCTCTGAAAGTCAAGCAGTCTGTTCCAACACTTCAATACACTGCACGAAGGGAATGGAGTGTTGCTTCACTTTCTAAATGCTGTCCTTTCAGAGAAAATCACGTTCCTTTGAAAGTGCCTTAAGCTACTTACAAGCATTCACCAGAAACTCACATGCATTTCTCTGAAAGAGAAGCAATCTGTTCCAACACTTGAATTCACTGTGCGAAGTGAATGGAGTGTTGCTTCACTTTCTAAATTCTGTCCTTTCAGAGAAAATCACTTTCCTTAGAAAGTGCATTAAACTACTTTCAAGCATTCACAAAAAACTCACATGCATTTCTCTGAAAGAGAAGCAGTATGTTCCAACACTTCAATTCACTGTGCGAAGTGAATGGAGTGTTGCTTCACTTTCTAAATGCTGTCCTTTCAGAGAAAATCACTTTCCTTTGAAAGTGCCTTAAGCAACTTGCAAGCATTCACAAGAAACACTAATGCGTTTCTATGAAAGAGTAGCACTCGGTTCCAACACTTCAATTCACTGCACGAAGGGAATGGAGTGTTGCTTCACTTTCTAAATGCTGTCCTTTCAGAGAAAATCACGTTCCTTTGAAATTGCCTTAAGCTACTTACAAGCATTCACCAGAAACTCACATGTATTTCTCTGAAAGACAAGCAGTCTGTTCCAACACTTCAATTCACTGCACGAAGGGAATTGAGTGTTGCTTCACTTTCTAAACGCTGTCCTTTCAGAGAAAATCACTTTCCTTTGAAAGTGCCTTAAGCTACTTACAAGCATTCACCAGAAACTAACATGCGTTTCTCTGAAAGAGAAGCAGTCTGTTCCAATACTTCAATTCACTGTGCGAAGTGAATGGGGTGTTGCTTCACTTTCTAAATGCTGTCCTTTCAGAGAAAATCATTTTCCTTTGAAAGTGCCTTAAGCTACTTGCAAGCATTAGGAAGAAACTCACTTGCGTTTCTCTGAAAGAGAAGCAGTCTGTTCCAACACTTCAATTCACTGTGCGAAGTGAATGGAGTGTTGCTTCACTTTCTAAATGCTGTCCTTTCAGAGAAAATCACTTTCCTTTGAAAGTGCCTTAAGCTACTTACAAGCATTCAACAGAAACTCAGAGGCATTTCTCTGAAAGAGAAGCAGTCTGTTCCAACATTTCAATTCTCTGTGCGATGTGAATGGAGTGTTGCTTCACTTTCTAAATGCTGTCCTTTCAGAGAAAATCACTTTCCTTTGAAAGTGCCTTAAACTACTTTCAATCATTCACAAAAAAGTCACATGCGTTTCTCTGAAAGAGAAGCAGTCTGTTCCAACACTTCAATTCACTGTGCGAAGTGAATGGAGATTTGCTTCACTTTCTAAATGCTGTCCTTTCAGAGAAAATCCCTTTCCTTTGAATATGCCTTAAGCTATTTACAAGCATTCAACAGAAACTCACAGGCATTTCTCTGAAATAGAAGTAATCTGTTCCAACACTTCAACTCTGTGCGAAGTGAATGGAGTGTTGCTTCACTTTCTAAATGCTGTCCTTTCAGAGAAAATCACTTTCCTTTCAAAGTGCCTTAAGCTACTTGCAAGCATTCACAAGAAACACTAATGCGTTTCTAAGAAAGAGAAGCAGTCTGTTCCAACACTTCTATTCATTGCACGAAGGGAATGGAGTGTTGCTTTACTTTCTAAATGCTGTCCTTTCGGAGAAAATCACTTTCTTTGAAAGAGCCTTGAGCTACTTACAAGCATTCAACAGAAACTCACATGCATTACTCTGAAAGAGAAGCAGTCTGTTCCAACACTTCAATTCACTGTGCGAAGTGAATGGAATGTTACTTAACTTTCTAAATGCTGTCCTTTCAGAGAAAATCACTTTCCTTTGAAAGTGCCTTAAGCTACTTTCAAGCATTCACAGGAAACACACATGTGTTTCTCTGAAATTGAAGCAGTCTGTTCCAACACTCCAATTCACTGTGCGACGTGAAGGGAGTGGTGTTTCACTTTCTAAATGCTGTCCTTTCAGAGAAAATCACTTTTGTTTGAAAGTGCCTTAAGCAACTTTCAAGCATTCACAAGAAATTCACATGCATTTCTCTGAAAGAGAAGCCTTCTCTTCCAACACTTCAATGTACTGTGCGAAGTGAATGGAGTGTTGCTTCATTTTCTAAATGCTGTCCTTTCAGAGAAAATCACGTTCCTTTGAAATTGCCTTAAGCTACTTACAAGCATTCACCAGAAACTCACATGTATTTCTCTGAAAGACATGCAGTCTGTTCCAACACTTCAATTCACTGCACGAAGGGAATTGAGTGTTGCTTCACTTTCTAAACGCTGTCCTTTCAGAGAAAATCACTTTCCTTTGAAAGTGCCTTAAGCTACTTACAAGCATTTAACAGAAATTCCCATGCATTTCTCTGAAAGAAAAGCAATCTGTTCCAACACTTGAATTCACTGTGCGAAGTGAATGGAGTGTTTCTTCACTTTCTAAATTCTCTCCTTTCAGAAAAAATCACTTTCTTTGAAAGTGCCTTAAACTACTTTCAAGCATTCACAAAAAACTCACATGCGTTTCTCTGAAAGAGAAGCAGTCTGTTCCAACATTTCAATTCACTGTGCGAAGTGAATGGAGTGTTGCTTCCCTTTCTAAATTCTGTCCTTTCAGAGAAAATCACTTTCCTTTGAAAGTGCCTTAAACTACTTTCAAGCATTCATAAAAAACTTACATGCGTTTCTCTGAAAGAGAAGCAGTCTGTTCCAACACTTCAATTCACTGTGCGAAGTGAATGGAGTGTTGCTTCATTTTCTAAATGCTGTCTTTTCAGAGAAAATCACGTTCCTTTGCTATTGCCTTTAGCTACAAACAAGCATTCACCAGAAACTCACATGTATTTCTCTGAAAGAGAAGCAATCTGTTCCAACACTTCAATTCACTGTGCAAAGTGAATGGAGTGTTGCCTCACTTTCTAAATACTGTCCTTTCAGAGAAAATCACTTTCCTTTGAAAGTGCCTTAAGATACTTGCAAGCATTAGGAAGAAACTCACATGCGTTTCTCTGAAAGAGAAGCAGTCTGTTCCAACACTTCAATTCACTGTGCGAAGTGAATGGAGTGTTGCTTCACTTTCTAAATGCTGTCCTTTCAGAGAAAATCACTTTCCTTTGAAAGTGCCTTAAGCTACTTGCAAGCATTCACAAGAAACACTAATGCGTTTCTATGAAAGACAAGCAGTCTGTTCCAACACTTCAATTCATGCACGAAGGGAAGGGAGTGTTGCTTCACTTTCTAAATGCTGTCCTTTCAGAGAAAATCACTTTCCTTTGAAAGTGCCTTAAGCTACTTACAAGCATTCAACAGAAACTCACATGCTTTTCTCTGAAAGAGAAGCAATCTGTTCCAACACTTGAATTCACTGTGCGAAGTGAATGGAGTGTTGCTTCACTTTCTAAATTCTGTGCTTTCAGAGAAAATCACTTTCCTTTGAAAGTGCCTTAAACTACTTTCAAGCATTCACAAAAAACTCACATGCGTTTCTCTGAAAGAGAAGCAGTCTGTTCCAAAACTTCAATTCACTGTACGAAGTGAATGGAGTGTTGCTTCAGTTTCTAAATGCTGTCCTTTCAGAGAAAATCACTTTCCTTTGAAAGTGCCTTAAGCAAATAGCAAGCATTCACAAGAAACACTAATGCGTTTCTATGGAAGAGTAGCACTCTGTTCCAACACTTCAATTCACTGCACGAAGGGAATGGAGTGTTGCTTCACTTTCTAAATGCTGTCCTTTCAGAGAAAATCACTTTCCTTTGAAAGTGCCTTAAGCTACTTACAAGCATTCAACAGAAACTCACATGCATTTCTCTGAAAGAGAAGCAGTCTGTTCCAACACTTCAATTCACTGTGCGAAGTGAATGGAGTGTTGCTTCATTTTCTAAATGCTGTCCTTTCAGAGAAAATCACTTTCTTTTGAAAGTGCCTTAAACTACTTTCAAGCATTCACAAAAAACTCACATGCGTTTCTCTGAAAGAGAAGCAGTCTGTTCCTGCTGTGGGAGTTCCTTCAGCTCCTTCAGCCAATCGCCGCTGAGTTACCAGCCCATTGGGGCGTGGTCTCTCCCTTTAAAAAAAGCAGCGGCTGTCCTCCACTTTCTCTTTGTCTTCCGGCTCCGTTTCCGGCCCCTGGACTCCTTTCCTGTTCGCGCGGAGGGGCTGTTGTCTGGGACGGTAATCTGTAAGTTTTTTCCCCTTTGAATAAATAACCATTATATTAATCATAATTCCAAACTGGTGTGGGATTGTCTGTGACTTATGCCTTCATCTGGCGCCCCACGTTTGGTTGTAGAACCCCCCCTTCCCCCCCACTCAACTGCTTGCTACCAGCTCGGCTAGTCACGAGACCTCCCTCAGCTGCGGCCTGTGCCCTGTGTGTGGAGCCAGCAGTTCAGTTAAACCCCACGCCTCCCAAGCTCCACAGGCTCGGGACAGTCTCTGCCTGCCTGGTTTGCTCTTTTCTGAGTTGTTTTCAAATTTCCCTTGTAAGTGCGGCGTTTAGTGGCGTGAATCAGAACGACTCGGTCACGTGGAGGCATACGCGGCTTCCGGGTTGCTCTTTTCTACCCCTGGATTCTGGGTTTCTGGTTCCGTGTATGGAATTGATTTAATTAAACTTTCTTTCTTGAGCAACTTATATTTCCTAGTTTTTAACAAATACTAAGGCAGACACTGAAACAGGACCTGTTTAAGTCACCTTTGCAGTGGTTCTAGTCGCAACTTGGCAACAGCGCCACCAACTAGACAAGAGGTAATATGGCAGTTTTTGTTTCCAACGCCAATTTTACTGTTTTCTTTATTAATACAATGGATTATGTCATGCAAGGTTTATATGACTATGGGAATATATTAATTTACTTGTTACTAGGTTTCAGTTTTCTTTTCAATATTTTATCATTAAGAAAGATACGATTTTTACGGACTAATATTGAACAACTAGTTGAAAGGATTAAAATTATTGAAAATCAGGGGTTATCTGAACAAGTGGATACTATGATAGACAAAATTGACTCCATGTCCAAGGGTACTAGGAAGTTACCTGAAAGGGTACAGGCTGTTGAATTTGACGTTCAGATGTTACCACAAAGTTTTGATAAGGTAACAGATAGAATGAACCTCCAGAATGGGAACCAAAAAACTGATACCTTAGTGAAATTACTAGAAACACGGGTAGGTCAGGAGATTCAGGATTTAAGGGATACAATGATAAAAAGATTAGAAATGATTGAAGAAACTATTGGAGCTGGTGAACAGAGTAAGAAGGCACAAGGACAGGATACAATGCCACCACCAGCTGTTAGAACTGGCTTACCCAGGGTCCTAACAACATACCCTGTAATTTATTCTGACAAAGGGTTAACTTCCAAAGGCTCAAAGGGAGTTAAAGAAGCTAGATGGACACCAATAGCAATGAATGATTTAAAAGAAATTAAGCAAGCTGTCGTTAACTTTGGCTTGCACTCTGCATTTGTTAAGGAAATGATAAGGACTTGGGCTTCTAATGTCAGAGCTACCCCCCATGATTTCTCTCAGCTAGTGTCTGCAGTTTTAGATGATGGGCCTTCCTTGATGTTTGGAATTTATTTCAGAGAAGAATCCAAACATATGGAACAGCAAGGAAGAGCAAAAGGTGTGGAGGTTTCCCAAGATCAAATTCTTGGTGTAGGAGCATATGCTGATCCACAGGTCCAAGCTCTTTATGATGAAGAAGTGCTGTCCTTATGTCACAAAGCAGCCTTGAATGCTTTGAATAGAATACAAGATCCAGCAAAAAGGGTCGAATCATATACCAGGGTTAGGCAGGGACAGAGAGAACCCTTTACTGACTTTGTGCAAAGATTAATTAAGGCTCTGGACATAGGGGTAACAGACCCAGAAGCTAGACGAATACTTCTTGAATCTCTAGCTTTTGAAAATGCAAATACTGAATGTAAAAAGATAATTGGGCCTTTAAGATCTAGATCAGCACCAATGGAAGAATGGATACAGCATACAATGAATGTTGAGATGTTTAGCTATAACGATGAATCCTGGGTAGGAGAAGCGATTTCCAAAGCTATGAGGAGACATCAAACTACCAGGTGTTTTAATTGTGGTAAATTAGGACATCTGAAAAGGGATTGCAGGCAAAGAAATCCTAGGAATAATATCTCCTCTGGGAAAGACAAAAGTAAGAGATCTCAGCCTTCAGGTATATGCAGAAGATGCGGTAAAGGCCGACATTGGTCCAACGAATGCAGGTCAACAACAGACAGACAAGGCAACCCGATACCATCGGGAAACTCCTTGAGGGGCCTCTCGCAGGCCCCCAAGCCAAAAGTGGCCCAGTCATTCCCAGTTACAGTCGAAAATGTGTCTCACCAAGAAAATTAAAAACTCCAATGTCTGCCGTAAAAAGTAATACTGGTCTAAATGATGAATTACATGTGGAGAATGAGTCAAAAAATTCAGGAGGACAGAGTAAACGTATATTTTGGCAAACGTATATTAATGATCAAAGACCAAAGCTAAGAGTCTGTATAAATGGCATTTTTATTGAAGGCTTATTAGACACAGGTGCGGATGTAAGTATAATTACTCCAGAATCCTGGCATCCGAATTGGCCTCTTCATGAGGTAGATGTTCAGTTCCTGGGAATTGGAACCCTATCTCGTGTAAAACAAAGCACAAGATGGGTGGAATGCATAGGGCCTGAAGGGCAAATAGGAAGATTAAGGCCATATATAGCAAATATTGCAATAAATTTATGGGGCCGTGACCTGCTACAGCAATGGAATACCCAGATTAACATTCCTGTAGTTCCAGGAACTCACAATTCTGGGAAGGATATAATGAGGTATTATGGAAAAAGGTCACCAGCCATTCAGGCTGTACAAGAACACACAGCCAATAGCAAACCTTTAGAGGTACCAACAGCCCTACCTTTAAAATGGCTAACTGAGAAGCCAATATGGATCAAGCAGTGGCCTCTAGCTGAAGATAAGTTACAGGCTTTGGAACAGCTGGTACAAGAGCAACTAGATGCTAACCATATTGAAGAATCAACCAGCCCTTGGAATTCTCCTGTGTTTGTTGTAAAAAAGAAATCTGGTAAATGGAGAATGGTGACAGATCTAAGAGCTGTCAACAAGGTAATTCAGCCTATGGGTCCGCTACAATCTGGAATTCCTTTGCCTTCTCTATTACCAAGAGGATGGCCTCTTATAGTTATTGATTTGAAAGATTGTTTTTTCACTATACCTTTGCAAAAAAAGGATAGAGAAAAATTTGCCTTCACAGTGCCTACTTATAATAATTCTCAGCCTACTAGGAGATATCAATGGACTGTCCTCCCACAGGGGATGCTCAATAGTCCCACATTGTGTCAATATTTTGTTAATAAGCCACTGGAAATAATTCGTAAGCAATTTCCCAAGTCCATAATTTATCATTACATGGATGACATTTTATTATCTGATTCAAATAAAGATACTTTGGAAAGTATGTTTGAAGAAGTAAAGAAAGTTTTGCCTAGGTGGGGATTACAAATTGCCCCTGAAAAGATTCAAAGAGGAGATTCTATTAATTACCTAGGCTACAGAATAGGGTTAGAGAAAATTCGAACACAAAAGGCACAAATTAGGAGAGACCGGTTACGGACTCTTAATGACTTCCAAAGATTGTTAGGAGATATTTCCAGTCTACGACCAGCTGTTGGGATAACACCTGATCTAATAGTTCATTTAAACAAAACCTTAGATGGTGATAAGGATTTGAATAGTCCCAGAAAATTGACAGTTGAAGCAGAAAAGGAACTGACAATGATTGAGGAAAAATTACAGGAGGCACATGTGGATAGGGTCAACCCGAATCTTAGTTCCATCCTAGTCATACTGCCTTCCAGAATTTCTCCTACAGGGATTTTAATGCAGAGGGAAGATATTATTTTAGAGTGGATATTTATACCTCATAAACCAAGTAAAAAATTAAAAACTTATGTAGAAAAGGTTTCAGAATTAATTATAAAAGGTAAACTGAGACTTCGTCAACTAGCAGGTATAGACCCAGCAGAAATTATAGTGCCTTTTACTACTGAGGAAATAAGAAAGTTATGGGAAGATAATGAACCATGGCAAAGAGCTTGTGCTAATTTTTTGGGAGAAATTAGCAGCAACTATCCCAAAAGTGATAGACTTAACCTCATAAAGAGAACTTCTTGGATTCTTCCTAGAATTGTACGTGATGCTCCAATAACTGGAGCTCGGACATTTTATACCGATGCAAATAAATCAGGGAAAGCAGGTTATAAATCGGAAGAATTGAGTAAGGTGGAACAAAGCCCTTATAATTCTGTCCAGAAGGCAGAATTATATGCCATTCTTATGGTGCTAAGGGATTTTAAAGAACCTCTTAATATAGTTACAGATTCACAATATGCAGAAAGAGTTATCTTGCATATTGAAACCGCTGAATTCATACCAGATGACACAGAGTTGACTTCATTGTTTATCGAGGTACAGGACATAATTAGGAATAGGCTTTGTCCAATGTACATAACACACATCCGGTCCCATACCGGTCTGCCTGGGCCTCTAGCACAAGGTAACGCTGAAATTGACCAATTATTGATTGGAAGCGTTCTGCAGGCCTCAGAATTTCATAAAAAACATCATGTCAATAGTAAAGGCTTAAAGAAAGAGTTTTCCATCACATGGCAACAAGCTAAGGACATTATAAAGAGATGTCCTACTTGTTCTTTCTATAATCAAACACCGTTGCCTGCAGGGAGTAACCCAAAGGGTACTCAAAGGAATGAAATCTGGCAGATGGATGTGTTCCACTTTATGGAATTTGGTAAATTAAAATATGTACACCACACCATAGACACGTATTCAGGTTTTCAATGGGCAACTGCCCTGAGCTCAGAAAAGGCTGATTCGGTAATCACACATTTATTGGAAGTTATGGCCATCATGGGTATACCTGCACAAAAAAAGACAGACAATGGTCCAGCATATGTATCTAAGAAAATGAAACGCTTCTTTGCTTATTATAATATAAAACACGTTACAGGTATACCAAATAATCCTACAGGTCAGGCAGTTATAGAAAGATCAAATCGTACTATAAAGGATATGCTAAACAAACAGAAAGGGACGAAAGATACCCCCAGAAATAGATTGCATAATGCTTTATTAACCTTGAATTTTCTTAATGCTAATGAGAAAGGAACAACAGCAGCAGAGAGGCATTGGATAATGGAAAAAACTTCTGAACTAAACCAACCTGTTTATTTCAAAGACGTGCTGACCTCTCAATGGAAGCCAGGAGATGTGCTACGTTGGGGAAGGGGTTTTGCTCTTGTTTCCACAGGAGAAGAAAAATTGTGGATACCATCAAAATTAATAAAGGTTCGATTTGAAGAGGAGAAACCTCTTGGAAAGGAGAAATGACAGCATCTACAATGATGATAACCGTACAGGTGGTAAGAAAAGCATATAGAATGGGGGCAGGGTTCTGTTCTTATCTCCACAGGAAAACACTGATCTTTGAAAAGTTCAAGGGACCCTGGATATTTGAATACTGACAGATGGAAAATAACGGCCCAATAGGGACTATCAAGAAAACTGAATAGGTTCTGTAAGTACCATATACTAAATCATATTTCTAAATTTATAGAGCTGGTTTTAGAGTTGGACTCTGGCTCAGTCCCTCTCTAATTCCAAGCCTGTTGTTTAAAGAAAAACCCAGAGTTTCTGGAGTTTCTGTCTCATGTCAAGAGCCATGATATGGGACAGAAAGAAATATGAGTTTAGAAAACATCTTTACTTTTCTTCATATCTATCATACCTTCATTAAATATATCTATCATGTCTCTCATTGAATATATTTAATATATATTTAATATATTATATAATATATTAATATATATTTAATATATATTTAATATATATATTTAATATATATTTAATTCATGTATATGTCTATATAATTAATGTTTAAGTTTTCCACAATGAACAATGAGTTTTTCCTACAGTGACATTTGAAGTTTCCAGGAAGAAGATGGGGCCCCATAACAACAACTCCACCTGGTTGATATGACGTCATGATACTGATAGCGCTACTACAAGACCTGTTTTGGGTACCAGCTGCACAAGACGGTTCCAACATGCTGAAATGGTGCACATCTTGTACAACATTCTGGCCAGACCTCCACAAAATACTCAGAGACTATTTGCAATTTTAAAAGACATTGATCTTGAAATTTAACCATCATTTTACTTTCACAGGATCCCCCAGAAAGAACGTCGCCCCCATGACAGCTGGAAGTAATTCTAGAGAACGACGTCCCCTCTCCCAATAAAGTTTGTCCTTGGGTTTAGGGACATCATTTAGGGGTTGGTTATAATTAGTATACGGTTGAGGGTTGGGGGAGGAATTTTATAAGCACAGGAATCTTAAAAAAAAAAAAAAGGAGGGATAATTGGATTATGGGATAAATAGATTTGTATTTGTGAGTTATTGCTTTTAGACAAACATATTGGTATCAATTCTTATATATTGATACAAAGTTAAATTATGTTGACTATTTTATGCATGCATGCTTCATGCTTCTACCTCTGTTTAAAACATTTTTATGTATTTGTATATATATATATTGTATTGATATATGTATATTTACCATATTGCATTGTACACTTCTACCTCTGATTAAGATACTTATATATTGTTTATGTATTGATATATATTTACCATATTGCAATGTATACTTGCACATTGTTTATATTTGGAGGTCTCATTGTCCTCATTTATTGCACACTTGTTTATTATCTCAGTCTTTAAGTTAGATAGATATTGAGAATTATATAGATCAACAGTCATCTAAGTTTGTCATTTATAATTAGACTAATCAGGTTCTTTAGATATATAGAGATTATATTCAGTATAGATAGATAATCTTCAACCTCTTCAAAGAGCTGTAGAAAATGGCCTTTAATCTAATTCAGAGTTCTATGGTAGGGAGACACAATCACTCCTGGCAACACTGATCTATGCCCGAGAGAATGTTGAGCACCAAAGACACTCCACCTGGAGCCTTTCTTCTTGGCAGAACTGGCCTTTGGGTAAAGAAATGCTCATACCTCAACTACTGACAGAGTTACAGAATATCCGTAAATGGATAAAACAAGACTGTCATATCCTGCCAAGACAGGGTAAGATAGTTTTGAAGTTTCTTGCCTTTGAAAATGGTATGTCAGTTACATCAGGCCTTAGCCAAAGTTGGTTGCTTCAACGCTGCAAATGTGACTTTGGGTGTTTGTCCAGGTAGCCAGTTGTCTCTGCGATTTGTTACATGTTCTGGAAGTTGTTTGATTGCACTTCCTAATTACTCAGATAACATTATTTCCCTTCTCAGATCTTCGATGGGATTGAAGATTATATAAATGTAGTTACTTTCCTTTTATGACTTGGCCAAGTTATTTGTTATACAAGACTTAAGCTAGTTAGAATAGGATATTTGTATTTATTGTATATAATTTCGTAGGTTTGTACTTATTGTATATAATTGCGTAGTAGGCTTAGAACTCTCTTACTTAAACAAAAAGGGAGATGCTGTGGGAGTTCCTTCAGCTCCTTCAGCCAATCGCCGCTGAGTTACCAGCCCATTGGGGCGTGGTCTCTCCCTTTAAAAAAAGCAGCGGCTGTCCTCCACTTTCTCTTTGTCTTCCGGCTCCGTTTCCGGCCCCTGGACTCCTTTCCTGTTCGCGCGGAGGGGCTGTTGTCTGGGACGGTAATCTGTAAGTTTTTTCCCCTTTGAATAAATAACCATTATATTAATCATAATTCCAAACTGGTGTGGGATTGTCTGTGACTTACGCCTTCATGTTCCAACACTTCAATTCACTGTGCGAAGTGAATGGAGTGTTGCCTCACTTTCTAAATGCTGTCATTTCAGAGAAAATCACTTTCCTTTGAAAGTGCCTTAAGCAACTTGCAAGCATTCACAAGAAACACTAATGCGTTTCTATGAAAGAGAAGCACTCTGTTCCAACACTTCAATTCACTGCACGAAGGGAATGGAGTGTTGCTTCACTTTCCAAATGCTGTCCTTTCAGAGAAAATCACTTTCCATTGAAAGTGCCTTAAGCTACTTACAAGCATTCAACAGAAACTCACATGCATTTCTCTGAAAGAAAAGCAATCTGTTCCAACACTTCAATTCACTGTGAGAAGTGAATGGAGTGTTGCTTCACTTTCTAAATTCTGTCCTTTCAGAGTAAATCACTTTCCTTTGAAAGTGCCTTAAGCTACTTTCAAGCATTCACAGGAAACACACATGCGTTTCTCTGAAAGAAAAGCAGTCTGTTCCAACACTTCAATTCACTGTGCGAAGTGAATGGAGTGTTGCTTCACTTTCTAAATGCTGTCCTTTCAGAGAAAATCACTTTCCTTTGAATGTGCCTTAAGCAACTTGCAAGCATTCACAAGAAACACTAATGCATTTCTATGAAAGAGGAGCACTCTGTTCCAACACTTCAATTCACTGCAAGAAGGGAATGGAGTGTTGCTTCACTTTCTAAATGCTGTCCTTTCAGAGAAAATCACTTTCCTTTGAAAGTGCCTTAAGCTACTTACATGCATTCACTAGAAATTCACATGTGATTCTCTGAAAGAGAAGCAGTCTGTTCCAACACTTCAATTCACTGTGCGAAGTGAATGGAGTGTTGCTTCACTTTCTAAATGCTGTCCTTTCAGAGAAAATCACTTTCCTTTGAAAGTGCCTTAAGCTACTTGCAAGCATTAGGAAGAAACTCACATGCGTTTCTCTGAAAGAGAATCAGTCTGTTCCAACACTTCAATTCACTGTGCAAAGTGAATGGAGTGTTGCTTCACTTTCTAAATGCTGTCCTTTCAGAGAAAATCACTTTCCTTTGAAAGTGCCTTAAGCTACTTACAAGCATTCAACAGAAACTCACATGCGTTTCTCTGAAAGAGAAGCAGTCTGTTCCAAAACTTCAATTCACTGTGCGAAGTGAATGGAGTGTTGCTTCACTTTCTAAATGCTGTCCTTTCAGAGAAAATCACTTTCTTTTGAAAGTGCCTTAAACCACTTTCAAGCATTCACAAAAAACTCACATGCGTTTCTCTGAAAGAGAAGCAGTCTGTTCCAACACTTCAATTCACTGTGCGAAGTGAATGGAGTGTTGCTTCACTTTCTAAATGCTGTCCTTTCAGAGAAAATCACTTTCCTTTGAAAGTGCCTTAAGCAACTTGCAAGCATTCACAAGAAACACTAATGCGTTTATATGAAAGAGAAGCACTCTGTTCCAACACTTCAAATCACTGCACGAAGGTAATGGAGTGTTGCTTCACTTTCTAAATGCTGTCCTTTCAGAGAAAATATTTTCCTTTGAAAGTGCCTTAAGCTACATACAAGCTTTCACCAGAAACTCACATGCATTTCTCTGAAAGAGAAGCAGTCTGTTCCAACACTTCAATTCACTGTGCGAAGTGAATGGAGTGTTGCTTCACTTTCTAAATGCTGTCCTTTCAGAGAAAATCACTTTCCTTTGAAAGTGCCTTAAGCTACTTGCAAGCACTAGGATGAAACTCACATGCGTTTCTCTGAAAGAGAAGCAGTCTGTTCCAACACTTCAATTCACTGTGCGAAGTGAATGGAGTTTTGCTTCACTTTCTAAATGCTGTCCTTTCAGAGAAAATCACTTTCCTTTGAAAGTGCCTTAAGCTACTTACAAGCATTCAACAGAAACTCAGAGGCATTTCTCTGAAAGAGAAGCAGTCTGTTCCAACATTTCAATTCTCTGTGCGAAGTGAATGGAGTGTTGCTTCACTTTCTAAATGCTGTCCTTTCAGAGAAAATCACTTTCCTTTGAAAGTGCCTTAAGCTACTTACAAGCATTCAACAGAAACTCACATGCGTTTCTCTGAAAGAGAAGCAGTCTGTTCCAACACTTCAATTCACTGTGCGAAGTGAATGGAGTGTTGCTTCACTTTCTAAATGCTGTCCTTTCAGAGAAAATCACTTTCCTTTGAAAGTGCCTTAAGCTACTTGCAAGCATTAGGAAGAAACTCACATGCGTTTCTCTGAAAGAGAATCAGTCTGTTCCAACACTTCAATTCACTGTGCAAAGTGAATGGAGTGTTGCTTCACTTTCTAAATGCTGTCCTTTCAGAGAAAATCACTTTCCTTTGAAAGTGCCTTAAGCTACTTACAAGCATTCAACAGAAACTCACATGCGTTTCTCTGAAAGAGAAGCAGTCTGTTCCAACACTTCAATTCACTGTGCGAAGTGAATGGAGTGTTGCTTCACTTTCTAAATTCTGTCCTTTCAGAGAAAATCACTTTCTTTTGAAAGTGCCTTAAACCACTTTCAAGCATTCACAAAAAACTCACATGCGTTTCTCTGAAAGAGAAGCAGTCTGTTCCAACACTTCAATTCACTGTGCGAAGTGAATGGAGTGTTGCTTCACTTTCTAAATGCTGTCCTTTCAGAGAAAATCACTTTCCTTTGAAAGTGCCTTAAGCAACATGCAAGCATTCACAAGAGACACTAATGCGTTTATATGAAAGAGAAGCACTCTGTTCCAACACTTCAATTCACTGCACGAAGGTAATGGAGTGTTGCTTCACTTTCTAAATGCTGTCCTTTCAGAGAAAATATTTTCCTTTGAAAGTGCCTTAAGCTACATACAAGCTTTCACCAGAAACTCACATGCATTTCTCTGAAAGAGAAGCAGTCTGTTCCAACACTTCAATTCACTGTGTGAAGTGAATGGAGTGTTGCTTCACTTTCTAAATGCTGTCCTTTCAGAGAAAATCACTTTCCTTTGAAAGTGCCTTAAGCTACTTGCAAGCATTAGGATGAAACTCACATGCGTTTCTCTGAAAGAGAAGCAGTCTGTTCCAACACTTCAATTCACTGTGCGAAGTGAATGGAGTTTTGCTTCACTTTCTAAATACTGTCCTTTCAGAGAAAATCACTTTCCTTTGAAAGTGCCTTAAGCTACTTACAAGCATTCAACAGAAACTCACATGCATTTCTCTGAAAGAGAAGCAGTCTGTTCCAACACTTAAATTCACTGCACGAAGGGAATGGAGTGTTGCTTCACTTTCTAAATGCTGTCTTTCAGAGAAAATCACTTTCCTTTGAAAGTGCCTTAAACTACTTTCAATCATTCACAAAAAAGTCACATGCGTTTCTCTGAAAGAGAAGCAGTCTGTTCCAACACTTCAATTCACTGTGCCAAAAGAATGGAGATTTGCTTCACTTTCTAAATGCTGTCCTTTCAGAGAAAATCCCTTTCCTTTGAATATGCCTTAAGCTATTTACAAGCATTCAACAGAAACTCACAGGCATTTCTCTGAAATAGAAGTAATCTGTTCCAACCCTTCAACTCTGTGCGAAGTGAATGGAGTGTTGCTTCACTTTCTAAATACTGTCCTTTCAGAGAAAATCACTTTCCTTTGAAAGTGCCTTAAGCTACTTGCAAGCATTCAAAAGAAACACTAATGCGTTTCTAAGAAAGAGAAGCAGTCTGTTCCAACACTTCAATTCATTGCACGAAGGGAATGGAGTGTTGCTTTACTTTCTAAATGCTGTCCTTTCAGAGAAAATCACTTTCTTTGAAAGAGCCTTGAGCTACTTACAAGCATTCAACAGAAACTCACATGCATTACTCTGAAAGAGAAACAGTCTGTTCCAACACTTCAATTCACTGTGCGAAGTGAATGGAATGTTACTTAACTTTCTAAATGCTGTCCTTTCAGAGAAAATCACTTTCCTTTGAAATTGCCTTAAGCTACTTTCAAGAATTCACAGGAAACACACATGTGTTTCTCTGAAATTGAAGCAGTCTGTTCCAACACTTCAATTCACTGTGCGACGTGAAGGGAGTGGTGTTTCACTTTCTAAATGCTGTCCTTTCAGAGAAAATCACTTTTGTTTGAAAGTGCCTTAAGCAACTTTCAAGCATTCACAAGAAATTCACATGCATTTCTCTGAAAGAGAAGCCTTCTCTTCCAACACTTCAATGTACTGTGCGAAGTGAATGGAGTGTTGCTTCATTTTCTAAATGCTGTCCTTTCAGAGAAAATCACGTTCCTTTGAAATTGCCTTAAGCTACTTAGTAGCATTCACCAGAAACTCACATGTATTTCTCTGAAAGACAAGCAGTCTGTTCCAACACTTCAATTCACTGCACGAAGGGAATTGAGTGTTGCTTCACTTTCTAAATGCTGTCCTTTCAGAGAAAATAACTTTCCTTTGAAAGTGCCTTAAGCTACTTACAAGTATTCAACAGAAAATCACATGCATTTCTCTGAAAGAGAAGCAATCTGTTCCAACACTTGAATTCACTGTGCGAAGTGAATGGAGTGTTGCTTCACTTTCTAAATTCTCTCCTTTCAGAGAAAATCACTTTCCTTTGAAAGTGCCTAAAACTACTTTCAAGCATTCATAAAAAACTCACATGCGTTTCTCTGAAAGAGAAGCAGTCTGTTCCAACATTTCAATTCACTGTGCGAAGTGAATGGAGTGTTGCTTCCCTTTCTAAATTCTGTCCTTTCAGAGAAAATCACTTTCCTTTGAAAGTGCCTTAAACTACTTTCAAGCATTCATAAAAAACTTACATGCGTTTCTCTGAAAGAGAAGCAGTCTGTTCCAACACTTCAATTCACTGTGCGAAGTGAATGGAGTGTTGCTTCACTTTCTAAATGCTGTCCTTTCAGAGAAAATCACGTTCCTTTGATATTGCCTTTAGCTACTTACAAGCATTCACCAGAAACTCACATGTATTTCTCTGAAAGAGAAGCACTCTGTTCCAACACTTCAATTCACTGTGCAAAGTGAATGGAGTGTTGCCTCACTTTCTAAATACTGTCCTTTCAGAGAAAATCACTTTCCTTTGAAAGTGCCTTAAGATACTTGCAAGCATTAGGAAGAAACTCACATGCGTTTCTCTGAAAGAGAAGCAGTCTGTTCCAACACTTCAATTCACTGTGCGAAGTGAATGGAGTGTTACTTCACTTTCTAAATGCTGTCCTTTCAGAGAAAATCACTTTCCTTTGAAAGTGCCTTAAGCTACTTGCAAGCATTCACAAGAAACACTAATGCGTTTCTATGAAAGAGAAGCACTCTGTTCCACACTTCAATTCACTGCACGAAGGGAATGGAGTGTTGCTTCACTTTCTAAATGCTGTCCTTTCAGAGAAAATCACTTTCCTTTGAAAGTGCCTTAAGCTACTTACAAGCATTCAACAGAAACTCACATGCATTTCGATGAAAGAGAAGCAATCTGTTCCAACACGTGAATTCACTGTGCGAAGTGAATGGAGTGTTGCTTCACTTTCTAAATTCTGTCCTTTCAGAGAAAATCACTTTCCTTTGAAAGTGCCTTAAACTACTTTCAAGCATTCACAAAAAACTCACATGCGTTTCTCTGAAAGAGAAGCAGTCTGTTCCAAAACTTCAATTCACTGTACGAAGTGAATGGAGTGTTGCTTCACTTTCTAAATGCTGTCCTTTCAGAGAAAATCACTTTCCTTTGAAAGTGCCTTAAGCAACTTGCAAGCATTCACAAGAAACACTAATGCGTTTCTATGGAAGAGTAGCACTCTGTTCCAACACTTCAATTCACTGCACGAAGGGAATGGAGTGTTGCTTCACTTTCTAAATGCTGTCCTTTCAGAGAAAATCACTTTCCTTTGAAAGTGCCTTAAGCTACTTACAAGCATTCACCAGAAACTCACATGCGTTTCTCTGAAAGAGAAGCCGTCTGTTCCAATACTTCAATTCACTGTGCGAAGTGAATGGAGTGTTGCTTCACTTTCTAAATGCTGTCCTTTCAGAGAAAATCACTTTCTTTTGAAAGTGCCTTAAGCTTCTTTCAAGCATTAGGAAGAAACTCACATGCGTTTCTCTGAACGAGAAGCAGTCTGTTCCAACACTTCAATTCACTGTGCGAAGTAAATGGAGTGTTGCTTCACTTTCTAAATGCTGTCCTTTCAGAGAAAATCACTTTCCTTTGAAAGTGCCTTAAGCTTCTTACAAGCATTCAACAGAAACTCAGAGGTATTTCTGTGAAAGAGAAGCAGTCTGTTCCAACACTTCAATTCACTGTGCGAAGTGAATGGAGTGTTGCTTCACTTTCTAAATGCTGTCCTTTCAGAGAAAATCACTTTCCTTTGAAAGTGCCTTAAGCTACTTACAAGCATTCACCAGAAACTCACATGCATTTCTCTGAAAGAGAAGCAGTCTGTTCCAACACTTCAATTCACTGTGCGAAGTGAATGGAGTGTTGCTTCACTTTCTAAATGCTGTCCTTTCAGAGAAAATCACTTTCCTTTGAAAGTGCCTTAAGCAACTTGCAAGCATTCACAAGAAACACTAATGCGTTTATATGAAAGAGAAGCACTCTGTTCCAACACTTCAAATCACTGCACGAAGGTAATGGAGTGTTGCTTCACTTTCTAAATGCTGTCCTTTCAGAGAAAATATTTTCCTTTGAAAGTGCCTTAAGCTACATACAAGCTTTCACCAGAAACTCACATGCATTTCTCTGAAAGAGAAGCAGTCTGTTCCAACACTTCAATTCACTGTGCGAAGTGAATGGAGTGTTGCTTCACTTTCTAAATGCTGTCCTTTCAGAGAAAATCACTTTCCTTTGAAAGTGCCTTAAGCTACTTGCAAGCACTAGGATGAAACTCACATGCGTTTCTCTGAAAGAGAAGCAGTCTGTTCCAACACTTCAATTCACTGTGCGAAGTGAATGGAGTTTTGCTTCACTTTCTAAATGCTGTCCTTTCAGAGAAAATCACTTTCCTTTGAAAGTGCCTTAAGCTACTTACAAGCATTCAACAGAAACTCAGAGGCATTTCTCTGAAAGAGAAGCAGTCTGTTCCAACATTTCAATTCTCTGTGCGAAGTGAATGGAGTGTTGCTTCACTTTCTAAATGCTGTCCTTTCAGAGAAAATCACTTTCCTTTGAAAGTGCCTTAAGCTACTTACAAGCATTCAACAGAAACTCACATGCGTTTCTCTGAAAGAGAAGCAGTCTGTTCCAACACTTCAATTCACTGTGCGAAGTGAATGGAGTGTTGCTTCACTTTCTAAATGCTGTCCTTTCAGAGAAAATCACTTTCCTTTGAAAGTGCCTTAAGCTACTTGCAAGCATTAGGAAGAAACTCACATGCGTTTCTCTGAAAGAGAATCAGTCTGTTCCAACACTTCAATTCACTGTGCAAAGTGAATGGAGTGTTGCTTCACTTTCTAAATGCTGTCCTTTCAGAGAAAATCACTTTCCTTTGAAAGTGCCTTAAGCTACTTACAAGCATTCAACAGAAACTCACATGCGTTTCTCTGAAAGAGAAGCAGTCTGTTCCAACACTTCAATTCACTGTGCGAAGTGAATGGAGTGTTGCTTCACTTTCTAAATTCTGTCCTTTCAGAGAAAATCACTTTCTTTTGAAAGTGCCTTAAACCACTTTCAAGCATTCACAAAAAACTCACATGCGTTTCTCTGAAAGAGAAGCAGTCTGTTCCAACACTTCAATTCACTGTGCGAAGTGAATGGAGTGTTGCTTCACTTTCTAAATGCTGTCCTTTCAGAGAAAATCACTTTCCTTTGAAAGTGCCTTAAGCAACATGCAAGCATTCACAAGAGACACTAATGCGTTTATATGAAAGAGAAGCACTCTGTTCCAACACTTCAATTCACTGCACGAAGGTAATGGAGTGTTGCTTCACTTTCTAAATGCTGTCCTTTCAGAGAAAATATTTTCCTTTGAAAGTGCCTTAAGCTACATACAAGCTTTCACCAGAAACTCACATGCATTTCTCTGAAAGAGAAGCAGTCTGTTCCAACACTTCAATTCACTGTGTGAAGTGAATGGAGTGTTGCTTCACTTTCTAAATGCTGTCCTTTCAGAGAAAATCACTTTCCTTTGAAAGTGCCTTAAGCTACTTGCAAGCATTAGGATGAAACTCACATGCGTTTCTCTGAAAGAGAAGCAGTCTGTTCCAACACTTCAATTCACTGTGCGAAGTGAATGGAGTTTTGCTTCACTTTCTAAATACTGTCCTTTCAGAGAAAATCACTTTCCTTTGAAAGTGCCTTAAGCTACTTACAAGCATTCAACAGAAACTCACATGCATTTCTCTGAAAGAGAAGCAGTCTGTTCCAACACTTAAATTCACTGCACGAAGGGAATGGAGTGTTGCTTCACTTTCTAAATGCTGTCTTTCAGAGAAAATCACTTTCCTTTGAAAGTGCCTTAAACTACTTTCAATCATTCACAAAAAAGTCACATGCGTTTCTCTGAAAGAGAAGCAGTCTGTTCCAACACTTCAATTCACTGTGCCAAAAGAATGGAGATTTGCTTCACTTTCTAAATGCTGTCCTTTCAGAGAAAATCCCTTTCCTTTGAATATGCCTTAAGCTATTTACAAGCATTCAACAGAAACTCACAGGCATTTCTCTGAAATAGAAGTAATCTGTTCCAACCCTTCAACTCTGTGCGAAGTGAATGGAGTGTTGCTTCACTTTCTAAATACTGTCCTTTCAGAGAAAATCACTTTCCTTTGAAAGTGCCTTAAGCTACTTGCAAGCATTCAAAAGAAACACTAATGCGTTTCTAAGAAAGAGAAGCAGTCTGTTCCAACACTTCAATTCATTGCACGAAGGGAATGGAGTGTTGCTTTACTTTCTAAATGCTGTCCTTTCAGAGAAAATCACTTTCTTTGAAAGAGCCTTGAGCTACTTACAAGCATTCAACAGAAACTCACATGCATTACTCTGAAAGAGAAACAGTCTGTTCCAACACTTCAATTCACTGTGCGAAGTGAATGGAATGTTACTTAACTTTCTAAATGCTGTCCTTTCAGAGAAAATCACTTTCCTTTGAAATTGCCTTAAGCTACTTTCAAGAATTCACAGGAAACACACATGTGTTTCTCTGAAATTGAAGCAGTCTGTTCCAACACTTCAATTCACTGTGCGACGTGAAGGGAGTGGTGTTTCACTTTCTAAATGCTGTCCTTTCAGAGAAAATCACTTTTGTTTGAAAGTGCCTTAAGCAACTTTCAAGCATTCACAAGAAATTCACATGCATTTCTCTGAAAGAGAAGCCTTCTCTTCCAACACTTCAATGTACTGTGCGAAGTGAATGGAGTGTTGCTTCATTTTCTAAATGCTGTCCTTTCAGAGAAAATCACGTTCCTTTGAAATTGCCTTAAGCTACTTAGTAGCATTCACCAGAAACTCACATGTATTTCTCTGAAAGACAAGCAGTCTGTTCCAACACTTCAATTCACTGCACGAAGGGAATTGAGTGTTGCTTCACTTTCTAAATGCTGTCCTTTCAGAGAAAATAACTTTCCTTTGAAAGTGCCTTAAGCTACTTACAAGTATTCAACAGAAAATCACATGCATTTCTCTGAAAGAGAAGCAATCTGTTCCAACACTTGAATTCACTGTGCGAAGTGAATGGAGTGTTGCTTCACTTTCTAAATTCTCTCCTTTCAGAGAAAATCACTTTCCTTTGAAAGTGCCTAAAACTACTTTCAAGCATTCATAAAAAACTCACATGCGTTTCTCTGAAAGAGAAGCAGTCTGTTCCAACATTTCAATTCACTGTGCGAAGTGAATGGAGTGTTGCTTCCCTTTCTAAATTCTGTCCTTTCAGAGAAAATCACTTTCCTTTGAAAGTGCCTTAAACTACTTTCAAGCATTCATAAAAAACTTACATGCGTTTCTCTGAAAGAGAAGCAGTCTGTTCCAACACTTCAATTCACTGTGCGAAGTGAATGGAGTGTTGCTTCACTTTCTAAATGCTGTCCTTTCAGAGAAAATCACGTTCCTTTGATATTGCCTTTAGCTACTTACAAGCATTCACCAGAAACTCACATGTATTTCTCTGAAAGAGAAGCACTCTGTTCCAACACTTCAATTCACTGTGCAAAGTGAATGGAGTGTTGCCTCACTTTCTAAATACTGTCCTTTCAGAGAAAATCACTTTCCTTTGAAAGTGCCTTAAGATACTTGCAAGCATTAGGAAGAAACTCACATGCGTTTCTCTGAAAGAGAAGCAGTCTGTTCCAACACTTCAATTCACTGTGCGAAGTGAATGGAGTGTTACTTCACTTTCTAAATGCTGTCCTTTCAGAGAAAATCACTTTCCTTTGAAAGTGCCTTAAGCTACTTGCAAGCATTCACAAGAAACACTAATGCGTTTCTATGAAAGAGAAGCACTCTGTTCCACACTTCAATTCACTGCACGAAGGGAATGGAGTGTTGCTTCACTTTCTAAATGCTGTCCTTTCAGAGAAAATCACTTTCCTTTGAAAGTGCCTTAAGCTACTTACAAGCATTCAACAGAAACTCACATGCATTTCGATGAAAGAGAAGCAATCTGTTCCAACACGTGAATTCACTGTGCGAAGTGAATGGAGTGTTGCTTCACTTTCTAAATTCTGTCCTTTCAGAGAAAATCACTTTCCTTTGAAAGTGCCTTAAACTACTTTCAAGCATTCACAAAAAACTCACATGCGTTTCTCTGAAAGAGAAGCAGTCTGTTCCAAAACTTCAATTCACTGTACGAAGTGAATGGAGTGTTGCTTCACTTTCTAAATGCTGTCCTTTCAGAGAAAATCACTTTCCTTTGAAAGTGCCTTAAGCAACTTGCAAGCATTCACAAGAAACACTAATGCGTTTCTATGGAAGAGTAGCACTCTGTTCCAACACTTCAATTCACTGCACGAAGGGAATGGAGTGTTGCTTCACTTTCTAAATGCTGTCCTTTCAGAGAAAATCACTTTCCTTTGAAAGTGCCTTAAGCTACTTACAAGCATTCACCAGAAACTCACATGCGTTTCTCTGAAAGAGAAGCCGTCTGTTCCAATACTTCAATTCACTGTGCGAAGTGAATGGAGTGTTGCTTCACTTTCTAAATGCTGTCCTTTCAGAGAAAATCACTTTCTTTTGAAAGTGCCTTAAGCTTCTTTCAAGCATTAGGAAGAAACTCACATGCGTTTCTCTGAACGAGAAGCAGTCTGTTCCAACACTTCAATTCACTGTGCGAAGTAAATGGAGTGTTGCTTCACTTTCTAAATGCTGTCCTTTCAGAGAAAATCACTTTCCTTTGAAAGTGCCTTAAGCTTCTTACAAGCATTCAACAGAAACTCAGAGGTATTTCTGTGAAAGAGAAGCAGTCTGTTCCAACACTTCAATTCACTGTGCGAAGTGAATGGAGTGTTGCTTCACTTTCTAAATGCTGTCCTTTCAGAGAAAATCACTTTCCTTTGAAAGTGCCTTAAGCTACTTACAAGCATTCAACAGAAACTCACATGCGTTTCTCTGAAAGAGAAGCAGTCTGTTCCAAAACTTCAATTCACTGTGCGAAGTGAATGGAGTGTTGCTTCACTTTCTAAATTCTGTCCTTTCAGAGAAAATCACTTTCCTTTGAAAGTGCCTTAAACCACTTTCAAGCATTCACAAAAAACTCACATGCGTTTCTCTGAAAGAGAAGCAGTCTGTTCCAACACTTCAATTCACTGTGCGAAGTGAATGGAGTGTTGCTTCACTTTCTAAATGCTGTCCTTTCAGAGAAAATCACTTTCCTTTGAAAGTGCCTTAAGCAACTTGCAAGCATTCACAAGAAACACTAATGCGTTTATATGAAAGAGAAGCACTCTGTTCCAACACTTCAAATCACTGTGCGAAGTGAATGGAGATTTGCTTCACTTTCTAAATGCTGTCCTTTCAGAGAAAATATTTTCCTTTGAAAGTGCCTTAAGCTACATACAAGCTTTCACCAGAAACTCACATGCATTTCTCTGAAAGAGAAGCAGTCTGTTCCAACACTTCAATTCACTGTGCGAAGTGAATGGAGTGTTGCTTCACTTTCTAAATGCTGTCCTTTCAGAGAAAATCACTTTCCTTTGAAAGTGCCTTAAGCTACTTGCAAGCATTAGGATGAAACTCACATGCGTTTCTCTGAAAGAGAAGCAGTCTGTTCCAACACTTCAATTCACTGTGCGAAGTGAATGGAGTTTTGCTTCACTTTCTAAATACTGTCCTTTCAGAGAAAATCACTTTCCTTTGAAAGTGCCTTAAGCTACTTACAAGCATTCAACAGAAACTCACATGCATTTCTCTGAAAGAGAAGCAGTCTGTTCCAACACTTCAATTCACTGCACGAAGGGAATGGAGTGTTGCTTCACTTTCTAAATACTGTCCTTTCAGAGAAAATCACTTTCCTTTGAAAGTGCCTTAAGCTACTTGCAAGCATTCAAAAGAAACACTAATGCGTTTCTAAGAAAGAGAAGCAGTCTGTTCCAACACTTCAATTCATTGCACGAAGGGAATGGAGTGTTGCTTTACTTTCTAAATGCTGTCCTTTCAGAGAAAATCACTTTCTTTGAAAGAGCCGTGAGCTACTTACAAGCATTCAACAGAAACTCACATGCATTACTCTGAAAGAGAAGCAGTCTGTTCCAACACTTCAATTCACTGTGCGAAGTGAATGGAATGTTACTTAACTTTCTAAATGCTGTCCTTTCAGAGAAAATCACTTTCCTTTGAAATTGCCTTAAGCTACTTTCAAGAATTCACAGGAAACACACATGTGTTTCTCTGAAATTGAAGCAGTCTGTTCCAACACTTCAATTCACTGTGCGACGTGAAGGGAGTGGTGTTTCACTTTCTAAATGCTGTCCTTTCAGAGAAAATCACTTTTGTTTGAAAGTGCCTTAAGCAACTTTCAAGCATTCACAAGAAATTCACATGCATTTCTCTGAAAGAGAAGCCTTCTCTTCCAACACTTCAATGTACTGTGCGAAGTGAATGGACTGTTGCTTCATTTTCTAAATGCTGTCCTTTCAGAGAAAATCACGTTCCTTTGAAATTGCCTTAAGCTACTTACAAGCATTCACCAGAAACTCACATGTATTTCTCTGAAAGACAAGCAGTCTGTTCCAACACTTCAATTCACTGCACGAAGGGAATTGAGTGTTGCTTCACTTTCTAAATGCTGTCCTTTCAGAGAAAATAACTTTCCTTTGAAAGTGCCTTAAGCTACTTACAAGTATTCAACAGAAAATCACATGCATTTCTCTGAAAGAGAAGCAATCTGTTCCAACACTTGAATTCACTGTGCGAAGTGAATGGAGTGTTGCTTCACTTTCTAAATTCTCTCCTTTCAGAGAAAATCACTTTCTTTTGAAAGTGCCTAAAACTACTTTCAAGCATTCATAAAAAACTCACATGCGATTCTCTGAAAGAGAAGCAGTCTGTTCCAACATTTCAATTCACTGTGCGAAGTGAATGGAGTGTTGCTTCCCTTTCTAAATTCTGTCCTTTCAGAGAAAATCACTTTCCTTTGAAAGTGCCTTAAACTACTTTCAAGCATTCATAAAAAACTTACATGCGTTTCTCTGAAAGAGAAGCAGTCTGTTCCAACACTTCAATTCACTGTGCGAAGTGAATGGAGTGTTGCTTCATTTTCTAAATGCTGTCCTTTCAGAGAAAATCACGTTCCTTTGATATTGCCTTTAGCTACTTACAAGCATTCACCAGAAACTCACATGTATTTCTCTGAAAGAGAAGCACTCTGTTCCAACACTTCAATTCACTGTGCAAAGTGAATGGAGTGTTGCCTCACTTTCTAAATACTGTCCTTTCAGAGAAAATCACTTTCCTTTGAAAGTGCCTTAAGATACTTGCAAGCATTAGGAAGAAACTCACATGCGTTTCTCTGAAAGAGAAGCAGTCTGTTCCAACACTTCAATTCACTGTGCGAAGTGAATGGAGTGTTACTTCACTTTCTAAATGCTGTCCTTTCAGAGAAAATCACTTTCCTTTGAAAGTGCCTTAAGCTACTTGCAAGCATTCACAAGAAACACTAATGCGTTTCTATGAAAGAGAAGCACTCTGTTCCACACTTCAATTCACTGCACGAAGGGAATGGAGTGTTGCTTCACTTTCTAAATGCTGTCCTTTCAGAGAAAATCACTTTCCTTTGAAAGTGCCTTAAGCTACTTACAAGCATTCAACAGAAACTCACATGCATTTCGCTGAAAGAGAAGCAATCTGTTCCAACACGTGAATTCACTGTGCGAAGTGAATGGAGTGTTGCTTCACTTTCTAAATTCTGTCCTTTCAGAGAAAATCACTTTCCTTTGAAAGTGCCTTAAACTACTTTCAAGCATTCACAAAAAACTCACATGCGTTTCTCTGAAAGAGAAGCAGTCTGTTCCAAAACTTCAATTCACTGTACGAAGTGAATGGAGTGTTGCTTCACTTTCTAAATGCTGTCCTTTCAGAGAAAATCACTTTCCTTTGAAAGTGCCTTAAGCAACTTGCAAGCATTCACAAGAAACACTAATGCGTTTCTATGGAAGAGTAGCACTCTGTTCCAACACTTCAATTCACTGCACGAAGGGAATGGAGTGTTGCTTCACTTTCTAAATGCTGTCCTTTCAGAGAAAATCACTTTCCTTTGAAAGTGCCTGAAGCTACTTACAAGCATTCACCAGAAACTCACATGCGTTTCTCTGAAAGAGAAGCAGTCTGTTCCAATACTTCAATTCACTGTGCGAAGTGAATGGAGTGTTGCTTCACTTTCTAAATGCTGTCCTTTCAGAGAAAATCACTTTCCTTTGAAAGTGCCTTAAGCTTCTTTCAAGCATTAGGAAGAAACTCACATGCGTTTCTCTGAACGAGAAGCAGTCTGTTCCAACACTTCAATTCACTGTGCGAAGTAAATGGAGTGTTGCTTCACTTTCTAAATGCTGTCCTTTCAGAGAAAATCACTTTCCTTTGAAAGTGCCTTAAGCTACTTACAAGCATTCAACAGAAACTCAGAGGCATTTCTGTGAAAGAGAAGCAGTCTGTTCCAACACTTCAATTCACTGTGCGAAGTGAAGGGAGTGTTGCTTCACTTTCTAAATGCTGTCCTTTCAGAGAAAATCACTTTCCTTTGAAAGTGCCTTAAGCTACTTGCAAGCATTCACAAGAAACACTAATGCGTTCCTATGAAAGACAAGCAGTCTGTTCCAACACTTCAGTTCACTGCACGAAGGGAATGGAGTGTTGCTTCACTTTCTAAATTCTGTCCTTTCAGAGAAAATCACTTTCCTTTGAAAGTGCCTTAAGCTACTTACATGCATTCAACAGAAACTCACATGCATTTTTCTGAAAGAGAAGCAATCTGTTCCAACACTTCAATTCACTGTGCGAAGTGAATGGAGTGTTGCTTCACTTTCTAAATTCTGTCCTTTCAGAGAAAATCACTTTCCTTTGAAAGTGCATAGAGCTACTTTCAAGCATTCACCAGAAACTCACATGCGTTTCTGTGAAAGAGAAGCAGTCTGTTCCAACACTTCAATTCACTGTGCGAAGTGAATGGAGTGTTGCCTCACTTTCTAAATGCTGTCATTTCAGAGAAAATCACTTTCATTTGAAAGTGCCTTAAGCAACTTGCAAGCATTCACAAGAAACACTAATGCGTTTATATGAAAGAGAAGCACTCTGTTTCAACACTTCAATTCACTGTGCGAAGTGAATGGAGTGTTGCTTCACTTTCTAAATGCTGTCCTTTCAGAGAAAATCACTTTCCTTTGAAAGTGCCTTAAGCTACTTGCAAGCATTCACAAGAAACACTAATGTGCTTCTATGAAAGACAAGCAGTCTGTTCGAACACTTCAATTCACTGCACGAAGGGAATGGAGTGTTGCTTCACTTTCTAAATTCTGTCCTTTCAGAGAAAATCACTTTCCTTTGAAAGTGCCTTAAGCTACTTACAAGCATTCAACAGAAACTCACATGCATTTCTCTGAAAGAGAAGCAATCTGTTCCAATACTTCATTTCACTGTGCGAAGTGAACGGAGTGTTGCTTCACTTTCTAAATTCTGTCCTTTCAGAGAAAATCACTTTCCTTTGAAAGTGCCTTAAGCTACTTGCAAGCATTAGGAAGAAACTCACATGCGTTTCTCTGAAAGAGAAGCAGTCTGTTCCAACACTTCAATTCACTGTGCAAAGTGAATGGAGTGTTGATTCACTTTCTAAATGCTGTCCTTTCAGAGAAAATCACTTTCCTTTGAAAGTGACTTAAGCCACTTGCAAGCATTCAAAAGAAACACTAATGCGTTTATATGAAAGAGAAGCACTCTGTTTCAACACTTCAATTCACTGCACGAAGGGAATGGAGTGTTGCTTCCCTTTCTAAATGCTGTCCTTTCAGAGAAAATCACTTTCCTTTGAAAGTGCCTTAAGCTACTTACAAGCATTCATCAGAAACTCACATGCGTTTCTCTGAAAGAGAAGCAGTCTGTTCCAACACTTCAATTCACTGTGCGAAGTGAATGGAGTGTTGCTTCACTTTCTAAATGCTGTCCTTTCAGAGAAAATCACTTTCCTTTGAAAGTGCCTTAAGCTACTTACAAGCATTCACCAGAAACTCACATGCGTTTCTGTGAAAGAGAAGCAGTCTGTTCCAACACTTCAATTCACTGTGCGAAGTGAATGGAGTGTTGCTTCACTTTCTAAATGCTGTCCTTTCAGAGAAAATCACTTTCCTTTGAAAGTGCCTTAAGCAACTTGCAAGCATTCACAAGAAACACTTATGCGTTTCTATGAAAGAGAAGCACTCTGTTCCAACACTTCAATTCACTGCACGAAGGGAATGGAGTGTTGCTTCACTTTCTAATTGCTGTCCTTTCAGAGAAAATCACTTTCCTTTGAATGTGCCTTAAGCTACTTACAAGCATTCAACAGAAACTCACATGCATTTCTCTGAAAGAAAAGCAATCTGTTCCAACACTTCAATTCACTGTGAGAAGTGAATGGAGTGTTGCTTCACTTTCTAAATTCTGTCCTTTCAGAGAAAATCACTTTCCTTTGAAAGTGCCTTAAGCTACTTTCAAGCATTCACAGGAAACACACATGCGTTTCTCTGAAAGAGAAGCAGTCTGTTCCAACACTTCAATTCACTGTGCGAAGTGAATGGAGTGTTGCTTCACTTTCTAAATGCTGTCCTTTCAGAGAAAATCACTTTCCTTTGAATGTGCCTTAAGCAACTTGCAAGCATTCACAAGAAACACTAATGCATTTCTATGAAAGAGGAGCACTCTCTTCCAACACTTCAATTCACTGCAAGAAGGGAATGGAGTGTTGCTTCACTTTCTAAATGCTGTCCTTTCAGAGAAAATCACTTTCCTTTGAAAGTGCCTTAAGCTACTTACATGCATTCACCAGAAACTCACATGTGATTCTCTGAAAGAGAAGCAGTCTGTTCCAACACTTCAATTCACTGAGCGAAGTGAATGGAGTGTTGCTTCACTTTCTAAATGCTGTCCTTTCAGAGAAAATCACTTTCCTTTGAAAGTGCCTTAAGCTACTTACAAGCATTCAACAGAAACTCACATGCGTTTCTCTGAAAGAGAAGCAGTCTGTTCCAACACTTCAATTCACTGTGCAAAGTGAATGGAGTGTTGCTTCACTTTCTAAATTCTGTCCTTTCAGAGAAAATCACTTTCTTTTGAAAGTGCCTTAAACTACTTTCAAGCATTCACAAAAAACTCACATGCGTTTCTCTGAAAGAGAAGCAGTCTGTTCCAACACTTCAATTCACTGTGCAAAGTGAATGGAGTGTGGCTTCACTTTCTAAATGCTGTCCTTTCAGAGAAAATCACTTTCCTTTGAAAGTGCCTTAAGCAACTTGCAAGCATTCACAAGAAACACTAATGCGTTTATATGAAAGAGAAGCACTCTGTTCCAACACTTCAATTCACTGCACGAAGGGAATGGAGTGTTGCTTCACTTTCTAAATGCTGTCCTTTCAGAGAAAATCATTTTCCTTTGAAAGTGCCTTAAGCTACATACAAGCTTTCACCAGAAACTCACATGCATTTCTCTGAAAGAGAAGCAGTCTCTTCCAACAATTCAATTCACTGTGCGAAGTGAATGGAGTGTTGCTTCACTTTCTAAATGCTGTCCTTTCAGAGAAAATCACTTTCCTTTGAAAGTGCCTTAAGCTCCTTGCAAGCATTAGGATGAATTCACATGCGTTTCTCTGAAAGAGAAGTAGTCTGTTCCAACACTTCAATTCACTGTGCGAAGTGAATGGAGTTTTGCTTCACTTTCTAAATACTGTCCTTTCAGAGAAAATCACTTTCCTTTGAAAGTGCCTTAAGCTACTTACAAGCATTCAACAGAAACTCACATGCATTTCTCTGAAAGAGAAGCAGTCTGTTCCAACACTTCAATTCACTGTGCGAAGTGAATGGAGTGTTGGTTCACTTTCTAAATTCTGTCCTTTCAGAGAAAATCACTTTCCTTTGAAAGTGCCTTAAGCTACTTGCAAGCATTAGGAAGAAACTCACATGCGTTTCTCTAAAAGAGAAGCAGTCTGTTCCAAAACTTCAATTCACTGTGCGAAGTGAATGGAGTGTTGTTTCACTTTCGAAATTCTGTCCTTTCAGAGAAATTCACTTTCCTTTGAAAGTGCCTTAAGATACTTGCAAGCATTAGGAAGAAATTCACATGCGTTTCTCTGAAAGAGAAGCAGTCTGTTCCAACACTTCAATTCACTGTGTGAAGTGAATGGAGTGTTGCCTCACTTTCTAAATGCTGTCCTTTCAGAGAAAATCACTTTCCTTTGAAAGAGCCTTAAGCTACTTACAAGCATTCAACAGAAACTCACATGCTTTTGTCTGAAAAAGAAGCAGTCTGTTCCAACACTTCAATTCTCTGTGCGAAGTGAATGGAGTGTTGCTTCACTTTCTAAATGCTGTCCTTTCAGAGAAAATCACTTTCCTTTGAAAGTGCCTTAAGCTACTTGCAAGCATTCACAAGAAACACTAATGCGTTTCAATGAAAGAGAAGCAGTCTGTTCCAACACTTCAATTCATTGCACGAAGGGAATGGAGTGTTGCTTTTTTTTCTAAATGCTGTCCTTTCACAGAAAATCACTTTCCTTTGAAAGAGCCTTGAGCTACTTTCAAGCATTCACAGGAAACACACATGCGTTTCTCTGAAATAGAAGCAGTCTGTTCCAACATTTCAATTCACTGTGCGAAGTGAATGGAGTGTTGCTTCACTTTCTAAATACTGTCCTTTCAGAGAAAATCCCTTTTGTTTGAAAGTGCCTTAAGCAACTTTCAAGCATTCACAAGAAATTCACCTGTATTTCTCTGAAAGAGAAGCCTTCTCTTCCAACACTTCAATTCACTGTGCGAAGTGAATGGTGTGTTGCTTAACTTTCTAAATGCTGTCCTTTCAGAGAAAATCACTTTCCTTTGAAAGTGCCTTAAGCTACTTGCAAGCATTAGGAAGAAACACACATGCGTTTCTCTGAAAGAGAAGCAGTCTGTTCCAACACTTCAATTCACTGTGCAAAGTGAATGGAGTGTTGCCTCACTTTCTAAATGCTGTCCTTTCAGAGAAAATCCCTTTCCTTTGAAAGTGCCTTAAGCTACTTACAAGCATTCACCAGAAACTCACATGCGTTTCTCAGAAAGAGAAGCAGTCTGTTCCAACACTTCAATTCACTGTGCAAAGTGAATTGAGTGTTGCTTCACTTTCTAAATACTGTCCTTTCAGAGAAAATCACTTTCCTTTGAAAGTGCCTTAAGCTACTTGCAAGCATTAGGAAGAAACTCACATGCGTTTCTCTAAAAGAGAAGCAGTCTGTTCCAAAACTTCAATTCACTGTGCGAAGTGAATGGAGTGTTGTTTCACTTTCGAAATTCTGTCCTTTCAGAGAAATTCACTTTCCTTTGAAAGTGCCTTAAGATACTTGCAAGCATTAGGAAGAAATTCACATGCGTTTCTCTGAAAGAGAAGCAGTCTGTTCCAACACTTCAATTCACTGTGTGAAGTGAATGGAGTGTTGCCTCACTTTCTAAATGCTGTCCTTTCAGAGAAAATCACTTTCCTTTGAAAGTGCCTTAAGCTACTTACAAGCATTCAACAGAAACTCACATGCTTTTCTCTGAAAAAGAAGCAGTCTGTTCCAACACTTCAATTCTCTGTGCGAAGTGAATGGAGTGTTGCTTCACTTTCTAAATGCTGTCCTTTCAGAGAAAATCACTTTCCTTTGAAAGTGCCTTAAGCTACTTGCAAGCATTCACAAGAAACACTAATGCGTTTCAATGAAAGAGAAGCAGTCTGTTCCAACACTTCAATTCATTGCACGAAGGGAATGGAGTGTTGCTTTTTTTTCTAAATGCTGTCCTTTCACAGAAAATCACTTTCCTTTGAAAGAGCCTTGAGCTACTTTCAAGCATTCACAGGAAACTCACATGCGTTTCTCTGAAATAGAAGCAGTCTGTTCCAACATTTCAATTCACTGTGCGAAGTGAATGGAGTGTTGCTTCACTTTCTAAATACTGTCCTTTCAGAGAAAATCCCTTTTGTTTGAAAGTGCCTTAAGCAACTTTCAAGCATTCACAAGAAATTCACCTGTATTTCTCTGAAAGAGAAGCCTTCTCTTCCAACACTTCAATTCACTGTGCGAAGTGAATGGTGTGTTGCTTAACTTTCTAAATGCTGTCCTTTCAGAGAAAATCACTTTCCTTTGAAAGTGCCTTAAGCTACTTGCAAGCATTAGGAAGAAACACACATGCGTTTCTCTGAAAGAGAAGCAGTCTGTTCCAACACTTCAATTCACTGTGCAAAGTGAATGGAGTGTTGCCTCACTTTCTAAATGCTGTCCTTTCAGAGAAAATCCCTTTCCTTTGAAAGTGCCTTAAGCTACTTACAAGCATTCACCAGAAACTCACATGCGTTTCTCAGAAAGAGAAGCAGTCTGTTCCAACACTTCAATTCACTGTGCAAAGTGAATTGAGTGTTGCTTCACTTTCTAAATACTGTCCTTTCAGAGAAAATCACTTTTGTTTGAAAGTGCCTTAAGCAACTTTCAAGCATTCAGAAGAAATTCACATGCATTTCTCTGAAAGAGAAGCCTTCTCTTCCAACACTTCAATTCACTGTGTGAAATGAATGGAGTGTTGCCTCACTTTCTAAATGCTGTCCTTTCAGAGAAAATCACTTTCCTTTGAAAGTGCCTTAAGCTACTTACAAGCATTCCTAAAAAACTCACATGCGTTTCTCTGAAAGAGAAGCAGTCTGTTATAACACTTCAATTCTTTGTGCGAAGTGAATAGAGTGTTGCTTCACTTTCTAAATGCTGTCCTTTCAGAGAAAATCACTTTCCTTTGAAAGTGCCTTAATCTACTTGCAAGCATTAGGAAGAAACTCACATGCATTTCGCTAAAAGGAAGCAGTCTGTTCCAACACTTCAATTCACTGTGTGAAATGAATGGAGTGTTGCCTCACTTTCTAAATGCTGTCCTTTCAGAGAAAATCACTTTCCTTTGAAAGTGCCTTAAGCTACTTACAAGCATTCAACAGAAACTCACATGCGTTTCTCTGAAAGAGAAGCAGTCTTTTCCAGCACTTCAATTCACTGTGCGAAGTGAATGGAGTGTTGCGTCACTTTCTAAATGCTGTCCTTTCAGAGAAAATCATTTTCCTTTGAAAGTGCCTTAACCTACTTGCAAGCATTAGGAAGAAACTCACATGCGTTTCTCTGAAAGAGAAGCAGTCTGTTCCAACACTTCAATTCACTGTGCAAAGTGAATGGAGTGTTGCTTCACTTTCTAAATGCTGTCCTTTCAGAGAAAATCACTTTCCTTTGAAAGTGCCTTAAGCTACTTGCAAACATTAGGAAGAAACTCACATGCGTTTCTCTGAAAGAGAAGCAGTCTGTTCCAAAACTTCAATTCACTGTGCGAAGTGAATGGATTGTTGCTTCACTTTCTTAATTCTGTCCTTTCAGAGAAAAGCACTTTCCTTTGAAAGTGCCTTAAGCAACTTGCAAGCATTCACAAGAAACACTAATGCGTTTATATGAAAGAGAAGCACTCTGTTCCAACATTTCAATTCACTGCACGAAGGGAATGGAGTGTTGCTTCACTTTCTAAATGCTGTCCTTTCAGAGAAAATCCCTTTCCTTTGAAAGTGCCTTAAGCTACTTGCAAGCATTCACAAGAAACACTAATGCGTTTCAATGAAAGAGAAGCAGTCTGTTCCAACACTTCAATTCATTGCACGAAGGGAATGGAGTGTTGCTTTTTTTTCTAAATGCTGTCCTTTCACAGAAAATCACTTTCCTTTGAAAGAGCCTTGAGCTACTTTCAAGCATTCACAGGAAACACACATGCGTTTCTCTGAAATAGAAGCAGTCTGTTCCAACATTTCAATTCACTGTGCGAAGTGAATGGAGTGTTGCTTCACTTTCTAAATACTGTCGTTTCAGAGAAAATCCCTTTTGTTTGAAAGTGCCTTAAGCAACTTTCAAGCATTCACAAGAAATTCACCTGTATTTCTCTGAAAGAGAAGCCTTCTCTTCCAACACTTCAATTCACTGTGCGAAGTGAATGGTGTGTTGCTTAACTTTCTAAATGCTGTCCTTTCAGAGAAAATCACTTTCCTTTGAAAGTGCCTTAAGCTACTTGCAAGCATTAGGAAGAAACACACATGCGTTTCTCTGAAAGAGAAGCAGTCTGTTCCAACACTTCAATTCACTGTGCAAAGTGAATGGAGTGTTGCCTCACTTTCTAAATGCTGTCCTTTCAGAGAAAATCCCTTTCCTTTGAAAGTGCCTTAAGCTACTTACAAGCATTCACCAGAAACTCACATGCGTTTCTCAGAAAGAGAAGCAGTCTGTTCCAACACTTCAATTCACTGTGCAAAGTGAATTGAGTGTTGCTTCACTTTCTAAATACTGTCCTTTCAGAGAAAATCACTTTTGTTTGAAAGTGCCTTAAGCAACTTTCAAGCATTCACAAGAAATTCACATGCATTTCTCTGAAAGAGAAGCCTTCTCTTCCAACACTTCAATTCACTGTGTGAAATGAATGGAGTGTTGACTCACTTTCTAAATGCTGTCCTTTCAGAGAAAATCACTTTCCTTTGAAAGTGCCTTAAGCTACTTACAAGCATTCCTAAAAAACTCACATGCGTTTCTCTAAAGAGAAGCAGTCTGTTATAACACTTCAATTCTTTGTGCGAAGTGAATGGAGTGTTGCTTCACTTTCTAAATGCTGTCCTTTCAGAGAAAATCACTTTCCTTTGAAAGTGCCTTAATCTACTTGCAAGCATTAGGAAGAAACTCACATGCGTTTCGCTAAAAGGAAGCAGTCTGTTCCAACACTTCAATTCACTGTGTGAAATGATTGGAGTGTTGCCTCACTTTTTAAATGCTGTCTTTTCAGAGAAAATCACTTTCCTTTGAAAGTGCCTTAAGCTACTTACAAGCATTCAACAGAAACTCACATGCGTTTCTCTGAAAGAGAAGCAGTCTTTTCCAGCACTTCAATTCACTGTGCGAAGTGAATGGAGTGTTGCTTCACTTTCTAAATGCTGTCCTTTCAGAGAAAATCATTTTCCTTTGAAAGTGCCTTAAGCTACTTGCAAGCATTAGGAAGAAACTCACATGCGTTTCTCTGAAAGAGAAGCAGTCTGTTCCAACACTTCAATTCACTGTGCAAAGTGAATGGAGTGTTGCTTCACTTTCTAAATGCTGTCCTTTCAGAGAAAATCACTTTCCTTTGAAAGTGCCTTAAGCTACTTGCAAACATTAGGAAGAAACTCACATGCGTTTCTCTGAAAGAGAAGCAGTCTGTTCCAAAACTTCAATTCACTGTGCGAAGTGAATGGATTGTTGCTTCACTTTCTAAATTCTGTCCTTTCAGAGAAAATCACTTTCCTTTCAAAGTGCCTTAAGCAACTTGCAAGCATTCACAAGAAACACTAATGCGTTTATATGAAAGAGAAGCACTCTGTTCCAACATTTCAATTCACTGCACGAAGGGAATGGAGTGTTGCTTCACTTTCTAAATGCTGTCCTTTCAGAGAAAATCACTTTCCTTTGAAAGTGCCTTAAGTTACTTACAAGTCTTTACCAGAAACTCACATACGTTTCTCTGAAAGGGAAGCAGTCTGTTCCAACACTTCAATTCACGGTGCGAAGTGAATGGAGTGTTGCTTCGCTTTCTAAATGCTGTCCTTTCAGAGAAAATCACTTTCCTTTGAAAGTGCCTTAAGCTACTTGCAAGCATTAGGAAGAAACTCACATGCGTTTCTCTGAAAGAGAAGCAGTCTGTTCCAAGACTTAAATTCATTGCACGAAGGGAAGGGAGTGTTGCTTTACTTTCTAAATGCTGTCCTTTCAGAGAAAATCACTTTCCTTTGAAAGAGCCTTGAGCTACTTACAAGCATTCAACAGAAACTCACATGCATTTCTCTGAAAGAGAAGCAGTCTGTTCCAACACTTCAGTTCGCTGTGCGAAGTGAATGGAATATTACTTCACTTTCTAAATGCTGTCCTTTCAGAGAAAATCACTTTCCTTTGAAAGTGCCTTAAGCTACTTTCAAGCATTCACAGGAAACACACATGCGTTTCTCTGAAATAGAAGCAGTCTGTTCCAACACTTCAATTCACTGTGCGAAGTGAATGGAGTGTTGCTTCACTTTCTAAATCCTGTCCTTTCAGAGAAAATCACTTTTGTTTGAAAGTACCTTAAGCAACTTTCAAGCATTCACAAGAAATTCACATGCATTTCTCTGAAAGAGAAGCCTTCTCTTCCAACACTTCAATTCACTGTGCGAAGTGAATGGAGTGTTGCTTCACTTTCTAAATCCTGTCCTTTCAGAGAATATCACTTTTGTTTGAAAGTGCCTTAAGCAACTTTCAAGCATTCACAAGAAATTCACATGCATTTCTCTGAAAGAGAAGCCTTCCCTTCCAACACTTCAATTCACTGTGCGAAGTGAATGGAGTGTTGCTTCACTTTCTAAATGCTGTCCTTTCAGAGAAAATCACGTTCCTTTGAAATTGCCTTAAGCTACTTACAAGCATTCAACAGAAACTCACATGTGTTTCTCTGAAAGAGAAGCAGTCTGTTCCAACACTTCAATTCACTGTGCGAAGTGAATGGAGTGTTGCTTCTCTTTCTAAATGCTGTCCTTTCAGAGAAAATCACTTTCCTTTGAAAGTGCCTTAAGCTACTTGCAAGCATTCACAAGAAACACTAATGCGTTTCTCTGAAAGACAACCAGTCTATTCCAACACTTCAATTCACTGCACGAAGGGAATGGAGTGTTGCTTCACTTTCTAAATGCTGTCCTTTTAGAGAAAATCACTTTCCTTTGAAAGTGCCTTAAGCTACTTATAAGCATTCAACAGAAATTCACATGCATTTCTCTGAAAGAGAAGCAGTCTGTTCCAACACTTCAATTCACTGTGCAAAGTGAATGGAGTGTTGCTTCACTTTCTAAATTCTGTCCTTTCAGAGAAAATCTCTTTCCTTTGAAAGTGCCTTAAGCTACTTGAAAGCATTCACAGGAAACACACATGCGTTTCTCTGAAAGAGAAGCAGTCTGTTCCAACACTTCAATTCACTGTGCGAAGTGAATGGAGTGTTGCTTCACTTTCTAAATGCTGTCCTTTCAGAGAAAATCACTTTCCTTTGAAAGTGCCTTAAGCAACTTGCAAGAATTCACAAGAAACACTATTGCATTTCTCTGGAAGAGTAGCACAATGTTCCAACACATCAATTCACTGCACGAAGGGAATGGAGTGTTGCTTCACTTTCTAAATGCTGTCCTTTCAGAGAAAAACACTTTCCTTTGAAAGTGCCTTAAGCTATTTACAAGCATTCACCAGAAACTCACATGCGTTTCTATGAAAGAGAAGCAGTCTTTTCCAACACTTCAATTCACTGTGCGAAGTGAATGGAGTGTTGCTTCACTTTCTAAATGCTGTTCTTTCAGAGAAAATCACTTTCCTTTGAAAGTGCCTTAAGCTACTTGCAAGCATTAGGAAGAAACTCACATGCGTTTCTCTGAAAGAGAAGCAGTCTGTTCCAACACTTCAATTCACTGTGCGAAGTGAATGGAGTGTTGCTTCACTTTCTAAATGCTGTCCTTTCAGAGAAAATCACTTTCCTTTGAAAGTGCCTTAAGCTACTTACAAGCATTCAACAGAAACTCACATGCGTTTCTCTGAAAGAAAAGCAGTCTGTTCCAACACTTCAATTCACTGTGCGAAGTGAATGGAGTGTTGCTTCACTTTCTAAATTCTGTCATTTCAGAGAAAATCACTTTCCTTTCAGAGTGCCTTAAACTACTTTCAAGCATTCATAAAAAACTCACATGCGTTTCTCTGAAAGAGAAGCAGTCTGTTCCAACACTTCAATTCACTGTGCGAAGTAAATGGAGTGTTGCTTCACTTTCTAAATGCTGTCCTTTCAGACAATATCACTTTCCTTTGAAAGTGGCTTAAGCTACTTGCCAGCATTCACAAGAAACACTAATGCGTTTCTATGAAAGACAAGCAGTCTGTTCCAACACTTCAATTCACTGTGCGAAGTGAATGGAGTGTTGCTTCACTTTCTAAATGCTGTCTTTTCAGAGAAAATCACTTTCCTTTGAAAGTGCCTTAAGCTACTTGCAAGCATTAGGAAGAAACTCACATGCGTTTCTCTGAAAGAGAAGCAGTCTGTTCCAACACTTCAATTCATTGTGCGAAGTGAATGGAGTGTTGCTTCACTTTCTAAATGCTGTCTTTTAAGAGAAAATCACTTTCCTTTGAAAGTGCCTTAAGCTACTTACAAGCATTCAACAGAAACTCACATGCGTTTCTGTGAAAGAGAAGCAGTCTGTTCCAACACTTCAATTCACTGTGCGAAGTGAATGGAGTGTTGCTTCACTTTCTAAATTCTGTCATTTCAGAGAAAATCACTTTCCTTTGAAAGTGCCTTAAACTACTTTCAAGCATTCATAAAAAACTCACATGCGTTTCTAAAAGAGAAGCAGTCTGTTCCAACACTTCAATTCACTGTGCGAAGTAAATGGAGTTTTGCTTCACTTTCTAAATGCTGTCCTTTCAGAGAAAATCACTTTCCTTTGAAAGTGCCTTAAGCTACTTGCCAGCATACACAAGAAACACTAATGCGTTTCTATGAAAGACAAGCGGTCTGTTCCAACACTTTAATTCACTGTGCGAAGTGAATGGAGTGTTGCTTCACTTTCGAAATGCTGTCCTTTCAGAGAAAATCACTTTCCTTTGAAAGTGCCTTAAGCTACTTACAAGCATTCAAAAGAAACTCACATGCGTTTCTCTGAAAGAGAAGCAGTCTGTTCCAACACTTCAATTCACTGTGCGAAGTGAATGGAGTTTTGCTTCACTTTCTAAATGCTGTCCTTTCAGAGAAAATCACTTTCCTTTGAAAGTGACTTAAACTATTTTCAAGCATTCATAAAAAACCCACATGCGTTTCTCTGAAAGAGAAGCAGTCTGTTCCAACACTTCAATTCACTGTGCGAAGTGAATGGAGTGTTGCTTCACTTTCTAAATGCTGTCCTTTCAGAGAAAATCACTTTCCTTTGAAAGTGCCTTAAGCCACTTGCAAGCATTCACAAGAAACACTAATGCGTTTCTCTGACAGACAAGCTGTCTGTTCCAACACTTCAATTCACTGTGCGAAGTGAATGGAGTGTTGCTTCACTTTCTAAATGCTGTCCTTTCAGAGAAAATCACTTTCCTTTGAAAGTGCCTTCAGCTACTTGCAAGCATTAGGAAGAAACTCACATGCGTTTCTCTGAAAGAGAAGCAGTCTGTTCCAACACTTCAATTCACTGTGCGAAGTGAATGGAGTGGTGCTTCACTTTCTAAGTGCTGTCCTTTCAGAGAAAATCACTTTCCTTTGAAAGTGCCTTAAGCTACTTGCAAGCATTAGGAAGAAACTCACATGCGTTTCTCTGAAAGAGAAGCAGTCTGTTCCAACACTTCAATTAACTGTGCGAAGTGAATGGAGTGTTGCTTCACTTTCTAAATGCTGTCCTTTCAGAGAAAATCACTTTCCTTTGAAAGTGCCTTAAGCTACTTACAAGCATTCAACAGAAACTCACATGCATTTCTCAGAAAGAGAAGCAGTCTGTTCCAACACTTCAATTCACTGTGAGAAGTGAATGGAGTGTTGCTTCACTTTCTAAATTCTGTCCTTTCAGAGAAAATCACTTTCCTTTGAAAGTGCCTTAAACTACTTTCAAGCATTCACAAAAAACTCACATGCGTTTCTCTGAAAGAGTAGCAGTCTGTTCCAACACTTCAATTCACTGTGCGAAGTGAATGGAGTGTTGCTTCACTTTCTAAATGCTGTCCTTTCAGAGAAAATCACTTTCCTTTGAAAGTGCCTTAAGCTACTTGCAAGCATTCACAAGAAACACTAATGCGTTTCAATGAAAGAGAAGCAGTCTGTTCCAACACTTCAATTCATTGCACGAAGGGAATGGAGTGTTGCTTTTCTTTCTAAATGCTGTCCTTTCAGAGAAAATCACTTTCCTTTGAAAGAGCCTTGAGCTACTTTCAAGCATTCACAGGAAACACACATGCGTTTCTCTGAAATAGAAGCAGTCTGTTCCAACATTTCAATTCACTGTGCGAAGTGAATGGAGTGTTGCTTCACTTTCTATATACTGTCCTTTCAGAGAAAATCCCTTTTGTTTGAAAGTGCCTTAAGCAACTTTCAAGCATTCACAAGAAATTCACATGCATTTCTCTGAAAGAGAAGCCTTGTCTTCCAACACTTCAATTCACTGTGCGAAGTGAATGGTGTGTTGCTTAACTTTCTAAATGCTGTCCTTTCAGAGAAAATCACTTTCCTTTGAAAGTGCCTTAAGCTACTTGCAAGCATTAGGAAGAAACACACATGCGTTTCTCTGAAAGAGAAGCAGTCTGTTCCAACACTTCAATTCACTGTGCAAAGTGAATGGAGTGTTGCTTCACTTTCTAAATACTGTCCTTTCAGAGAAAATCACTTTCCTTTGAAAGTGCCTTAAGCTACTTACAAGCATTCAACAGAAACTCACATGCATTTCTCTGAAAGAGAAGCAGTCTGTTCCAACACTTCAATTCACTGTGCGAAGTGAATGGAGTGTTGGTTCACTTTCTAAATTCTGTCCTTTCAGAGAAAATCACTTTCCTTTGAAAGTGCCTTAAGCTACTTGCAAGCATTAGGAAGAAACTCACATGCGTTTCTCTAAAAGAGAAGCAGTCTGTTCCAAAACTTCAATTCACTGTGCGAAGTGAATGGAGTGTTGTTTCACTTTCGAAATTCTGTCCTTTCAGAGAAATTCACTTTCCTTTGAAAGTGCCTTAAGATACTTGCAAGCATTAGGAAGAAATTCACATGCGTTTCTCTGAAAGAGAAGCAGTCTGTTCCAACACTTCAATTCACTGTGTGAAGTGAATGGAGTGTTGCCTCACTTTCTAAATGCTGTCCTTTCAGAGAAAATCACTTTCCTTTGAAAGTGCCTTAAGCTACTTACAAGCATTCAACAGAAACTCACATGCTTTTCTCTGAAAAAGAAGCAGTCTGTTCCAACACTTCAATTCTCTGTGCGAAGTGAATGGAGTGTTGCTTCACTTTCTAAATGCTGTCCTTTCAGAGAAAATCACTTTCCTTTGAAAGTGCCTTAAGCTACTTGCAAGCATTCACAAGAAACACTAATGCGTTTCAATGAAAGAGAAGCAGTCTGTTCCAACACTTCAATTCATTGCACGAAGGGAATGGAGTGTTGCTTTTTTTTCTAAATGCTGTCCTTTCACAGAAAATCACTTTCCTTTGAAAGAGCCTTGAGCTACTTTCAAGCATTCACAGGAAACACACATGCGTTTCTCTGAAATAGAAGCAGTCTGTTCCAACATTTCAATTCACTGTGCGAAGTGAATGGAGTGTTGCTTCACTTTCTAAATACTGTCCTTTCAGAGAAAATCCCTTTTGTTTGAAAGTGCCTTAAGCAACTTTCAAGCATTCACAAGAAATTCACCTGTATTTCTCTGAAAGAGAAGCCTTCTCTTCCAACACTTCAATTCACTGTGCGAAGTGAATGGTGTGTTGCTTAACTTTCTAAATGCTGTCCTTTCAGAGAAAATCACTTTCCTTTGAAAGTGCCTTAAGCTACTTGCAAGCATTAGGAAGAAACACACATGCGTTTCTCTGAAAGAGAAGCAGTCTGTTCCAACACTTCAATTCACTGTGCAAAGTGAATGGAGTGTTGCCTCACTTTCTAAATGCTGTCCTTTCAGAGAAAATCCCTTTCCTTTGAAAGTGCCTTAAGCTACTTACAAGCATTCACCAGAAACTCACATGCGTTTCTCAGAAAGAGAAGCAGTCTGTTCCAACACTTCAATTCACTGTGCAAAGTGAATTGAGTGTTGCTTCACTTTCTAAATACTGTCCTTTCAGAGAAAATCACTTTTGTTTGAAAGTGCCTTAAGCAACTTTCAAGCATTCAGAAGAAATTCACATGCATTTCTCTGAAAGAGAAGCCTTCTCTTCCAACACTTCAATTCACTGTGTGAAATGAATGGAGTGTTGCCTCACTTTCTAAATGCTGTCCTTTCAGAGAAAATCACTTTCCTTTGAAAGTGCCTTAAGCTACTTACAAGCATTCCTAAAAAACTCACATGCGTTTCTCTGAAAGAGAAGCAGTCTGTTATAACACTTCAATTCTTTGTGCGAAGTGAATGGAGTGTTGCTTCACTTTCTAAATGCTGTCCTTTCAGAGAAAATCACTTTCCTTTGAAAGTGCCTTAATCTACTTGCAAGCATTAGGAAGAAACTCACATGCATTTCGCTAAAAGGAAGCAGTCTGTTCCAACACTTCAATTCACTGTGTGAAATGAATGGAGTGTTGCCTCACTTTCTAAATGCTGTCCTTTCAGAGAAAATCACTTTCCTTTGAAAGTGCCTTAAGCTACTTACAAGCATTCAACAGAAACTCACATGCGTTTCTCTGAAAGAGAAGCAGTCTTTTCCAGCACTTCAATTCACTGTGCGAAGTGAATGGAGTGTTGCGTCACTTTCTAAATGCTGTCCTTTCAGAGAAAATCATTTTCCTTTGAAAGTGCCTTAACCTACTTGCAAGCATTAGGAAGAAACTCACATGCGTTTCTCTGAAAGAGAAGCAGTCTGTTCCAACACTTCAATTCACTGTGCAAAGTGAATGGAGTGTTGCTTCACTTTCTAAATGCTGTCCTTTCAGAGAAAATCACTTTCCTTTGAAAGTGCCTTAAGCTACTTGCAAACATTAGGAAGAAACTCACATGCGTTTCTCTGAAAGAGAAGCAGTCTGTTCCAAAACTTCAATTCACTGTGCGAAGTGAATGGATTGTTGCTTCACTTTCTAAATTCTGTCCTTTCAGAGAAAAGCACTTTCCTTTGAAAGTGCCTTAAGCAACTTGCAAGCATTCACAAGAAACACTAATGCGTTTATATGAAAGAGAAGCACTCTGTTCCAACATTTCAATTCACTGCACGAAGGGAATGGAGTGTTGCTTCACTTTCTAAATGCTGTCCTTTCAGAGAAAATCCCTTTCCTTTGAAAGTGCCTTAAGCTACTTGCAAGCATTCACAAGAAACACTAATGCGTTTCAATGAAAGAGAAGCAGTCTGTTCCAACACTTCAATTCATTGCACGAAGGGAATGGAGTGTTGCTTTTTTTTCTAAATGCTGTCCTTTCACAGAAAATCACTTTCCTTTGAAAGAGCCTTGAGCTACTTTCAAGCATTCACAGGAAACACACATGCGTTTCTCTGAAATAGAAGCAGTCTGTTCCAACATTTCAATTCACTGTGCGAAGTGAATGGAGTGTTGCTTCACTTTCTAAATACTGTCCTTTCAGAGAAAATCCCTTTTGTTTGAAAGTGCCTTAAGCAACTTTCAAGCATTCACAAGAAATTCACCTGTATTTCTCTGAAAGAGAAGCCTTCTCTTCCAACACTTCAATTCACTGTGCGAAGTGAATGGTGTGTTGCTTAACTTTCTAAATGCTGTCCTTTCAGAGAAAATCACTTTCCTTTGAAAGTGCCTTAAGCTACTTGCAAGCATTAGGAAGAAACACACATGCGTTTCTCTGAAAGAGAAGCAGTCTGTTCCAACACTTCAATTCACTGTGCAAAGTGAATGGAGTGTTGCCTCACTTTCTAAATGCTGTCCTTTCAGAGAAAATCCCTTTCCTTTGAAAGTGCCTTAAGCTACTTACAAGCATTCACCAGAAACTCACATGCGTTTCTCAGAAAGAGAAGCAGTCTGTTCCAACACTTCAATTCACTGTGCAAAGTGAATTGAGTGTTGCTTCACTTTCTAAATACTGTCCTTTCAGAGAAAATCACTTTTGTTTGAAAGTGCCTTAAGCAACTTTCAAGCATTCACAAGAAATTCACATGCATTTCTCTGAAAGAGAAGCCTTCTCTTCCAACACTTCAATTCACTGTGTGAAATGAATGGAGTGTTGACTCACTTTCTAAATGCTGTCCTTTCAGAGAAAATCACTTTCCTTTGAAAGTGCCTTAAGCTACTTACAAGCATTCCTAAAAAACTCACATGCGTTTCTCTGAAAGAGAAGCAGTCTGTTATAACACTTCAATTCTTTGTGCGAAGTGAATGGAGTGTTGCTTCACTTTCTAAATGCTGTCCTTTCAGAGAAAATCACTTTCCTTTGAAAGTGCCTTAATCTACTTGCAAGCATTAGGAAGAAACTCACATGCGTTTCGCTAAAAGGAAGCAGTCTGTTCCAACACTTCAATTCACTGTGTGAAATGAATGGAGTGTTGCCTCACTTTTTAAATGCTGTCTTTTCAGAGAAAATCACTTTCCTTTGAAAGTGCCTTAAGCTACTTACAAGCATTCAACAGAAACTCACATGCGTTTCTCTGAAAGAGAAGCAGTCTTTTCCAGCACTTCAATTCACTGTGCGAAGTGAATGGAGTGTTGCTTCACTTTCTAAATGCTGTCCTTTCAGAGAAAATCATTTTCCTTTGAAAGTGCCTTAAGCTACTTGCAAGCATTAGGAAGAAACTCACATGCGTTTCTCTGAAAGAGAAGCAGTCTGTTCCAACACTTCAATTCACTGTGCAAAGTGAATGGAGTGTTGCTTCACTTTCTAAATGCTGTCCTTTCAGAGAAAATCACTTTCCTTTGAAAGTGCCTTAAGCTACTTGCAAACATTAGGAAGAAACTCACATGCGTTTCTCTGAAAGAGAAGCAGTCTGTTCCAAAACTTCAATTCACTGTGCGAAGTGAATGGATTGTTGCTTCACTTTCTAAATTCTGTCCTTTCAGAGAAAATCACTTTCCTTTCAAAGTGCCTTAAGCAACTTGCAAGCATTCACAAGAAACACTAATGCGTTTATATGAAAGAGAAGCACTCTGTTCCAACATTTCAATTCACTGCACGAAGGGAATGGAGTGTTGCTTCACTTTCTAAATGCTGTCCTTTCAGAGAAAATCACTTTCCTTTGAAAGTGCCTTAAGTTACTTACAAGTCTTTACCAGAAACTCACATACGTTTCTCTGAAAGGGAAGCAGTCTGTTCCAACACTTCAATTCACGGTGCGAAGTGAATGGAGTGTTGCTTCGCTTTCTAAATGCTGTCCTTTCAGAGAAAATCACTTTCCTTTGAAAGTGCCTTAAGCTACTTGCAAGCATTAGGAAGAAACTCACATGCGTTTCTCTGAAAGAGAAGCAGTCTGTTCCAACACTTCAATTAACTGTGCGAAGTGAATGGAGTGTTGCTTCACTTTCTAAATGCTGTCCTTTCAGAGAAAATCACTTTCCTTTGAAAGTGCCTTAAGCTACTTACAAGCATTCAACAGAAACTCACATCCATTTCTCTGAAAGAGAAGCAGTCTGTTCCAACACTTCAATTCTCTGTGCGAAGTCAATGGATTGTTGCTTCACTTTCTCAATGCTGTCCTTTCAGAGAAAATCACTTTCCTTTGAAAGTGCCTTAAGCTACTTGCAAGCATTCACAAGAAACACTAATGCGTTTCTATGAAAGAGAAGCAGTCTGTTCCAAGACTTAAATTCATTGCACGAAGGGAAGGGAGTGTTGCTTTACTTTCTAAATGCTGTCCTTTCAGAGAAAATCACTTTCCTTTGAAAGAGCCTTGAGCTACTTACAAGCATTCAACAGAAACTCACATGCATTTCTCTGAAAGAGAAGCAGTCTGTTCCAACACTTCAGTTCGCTGTGCGAAGTGAATGGAATATTACTTCACTTTCTAAATGCTGTCCTTTCAGAGAAAATCACTTTCCTTTGAAAGTGCCTTAAGCTACTTTCAAGCATTCACAGGAAACACACATGCGTTTCTCTGAAAGAGAAGCAGTCTGTTCCAACACTTCAATTCACTGTGCGAAGTGAATGGAGTGTTGCTTCACTTTCTAAATCCTGTCCTTTCAGAGAAAATCACTTTTGTTTGAAAGTACCTTAAGCAACTTTCAAGCATTCACAAGAAATTCACATGCATTTCTCTGAAAGAGAAGCCTTCTCTTCCAACACTTCAATTCACTGTGCGAAGTGAATGGAGTGTTGCTTCACTTTCTAAATCCTGTCCTTTCAGAGAATATCACTTTTGTTTGAAAGTGCCTTAAGCAACTTTCAAGCATTCACAAGAAATTCACATGCATTTCTCTGAAAGAGAAGCCTTCCCTTCCAACACTTCAATTCACTGTGCGAAGTGAATGGAGTGTTGCTTCACTTTCTAAATGCTGTCCTTTCAGAGAAAATCACGTTCCTTTGAAATTGCCTTAAGCTACTTACAAGCATTCAACAGAAACTCACATGTGTTTCTCTGAAAGAGAAGCAGTCTGTTCCAACACTTCAATTCACTGTGCGAAGTGAATGGAGTGTTGCTTCTCTTTCTAAATGCTGTCCTTTCAGAGAAAATCACTTTCCTTTGAAAGTGCCTTAAGCTACTTGCAAGCATTCACAAGAAACACTAATGCGTTTCTCTGAAAGACAACCAGTCTATTCCAACATTTCAATTCACTGCACGAAGGGAATGGAGTGTTGCTTCACTTTCTAAATGCTGTCCTTTTAGAGAAAATCACTTTCCTTTGAAAGTGCCTTAAGCTACTTATAAGCATTCAACAGAAATTCACATGCATTTCTCTGAAAGAGAAGCAGTCTGTTCCAACACTTCAATTCACTGTGCAAAGTGAATGGAGTGTTGCTTCACTTTCTAAATTCTGTCCTTTCAGAGAAAATCTCTTTCCTTTGAAAGTGCCTTAAGCTACTTGAAAGCATTCACAGGAAACACACATGCGTTTCTCTGAAAGAGAAGCAGTCTGTTCCAACACTTCAATTCACTGTGCGAAGTGAATGGAGTGTTGCTTCACTTTCTAAATGCTGTCCTTTCAGAGAAAATCACTTTCCTTTGAAAGTGCCTTAAGCAACTTGCAAGAATTCACAAGAAACACTATTGCATTTCTCTGGAAGAGTAGCACAATGTTCCAACACATCAATTCACTGCACGAAGGGAATGGAGTGTTGCTTCACTTTCTAAATGCTGTCCTTTCAGAGAAAAACACTTTCCTTTGAAAGTGCCTTAAGCTATTTACAAGCATTCACCAGAAACTCACATGCGTTTCTATGAAAGAGAAGCAGTCTTTTCCAACACTTCAATTCACTGTGCGAAGTGAATGGAGTGTTGCTTCACTTTCTAAATGCTGTCCTTTCAGAGAAAATCACTTTCCTTTGAAAGTGCCTTAAGCTACTTGCAAGCATTAGGAAGAAACTCACATGCGTTTTTCTGAAAGAGAAGCAGTCTGTTCCAACACTTCAATTCACTGTGCGAAGTGAATGGAGTGTTGCTTCACTTTCTAAATGCTGTCCTTTCAGAGAAAATCACTTTCCTTTGAAAGTGCCTTAAGCTACTTACAAGCATTCAACAGAAACTCACATGCGTTTCTCTGAAAGAAAAGCAGTCTGTTCCAACACTTCAATTCACTGTGCGAAGTGAATGGAGTGTTGCTTCACTTTCTAAATTCTGTCATTTCAGAGAAAATCACTTTCCTTTCAGAGTGCCTTAAACTACTTTCAAGCATTCATAAAAAACTCACATGCGTTTCTCTGAAAGAGAAGCAGTCTGTTCCAACACTTCAATTCACTGTGCGAAGTAAATGGAGTGTTGCTTCACTTTCTAAATGCTGTCCTTTCAGACAATATCACTTTCCTTTGAAAGTGGCTTAAGCTACTTGCCAGCATTCACAAGAAACACTAATGCGTTTCTATGAAAGACAAGCAGTCTGTTCCAACACTTCAATTCACTGTGCGAAGTGAATGGAGTGTTGCTTCACTTTCTAAATGCTGTCTTTTCAGAGAAAATCACTTTCCTTTGAAAGTGCCTTAAGCTACTTGCAAGCATTAGGAAGAAACTCACATGCGTTTCTCTGAAAGAGAAGCAGTCTGTTCCAACACTTCAATTCATTGTGCGAAGTGAATGGAGTGTTGCTTCACTTTCTAAATGCTGTCTTTTAAGAGAAAATCACTTTCCTTTGAAAGTGCCTTAAGCTACTTACAAGCATTCAACAGAAACTCACATGCGTTTCTGTGAAAGAGAAGCAGTCTGTTCCAACACTTCAATTCACTGTGCGAAGTGAATGGAGTGTTGCTTCACTTTCTAAATTCTGTCATTTCAGAGAAAATCACTTTCCTTTGAAAGTGCCTTAAACTACTTTCAAGCATTCATAAAAAACTCACATGCGTTTCTAAAAGAGAAGCAGTCTGTTCCAACACTTCAATTCACTGTGCGAAGTAAATGGAGTTTTGCTTCACTTTCTAAATGCTGTCCTTTCAGAGAAAATCACTTTCCTTTGAAAGTGCCTTAAGCTACTTGCCAGCATACACAAGAAACACTAATGCGTTTCTATGAAAGACAAGCGGTCTGTTCCAACACTTTAATTCACTGTGCGAAGTGAATGGAGTGTTGCTTCACTTTCGAAATGCTGTCCTTTCAGAGAAAATCACTTTCCTTTGAAAGTGCCTTAAGCTACTTACAAGCATTCAAAAGAAACTCACATGCGTTTCTCTGAAAGAGAAGCAGTCTGTTCCAACACTTCAATTCACTGTGCGAAGTGAATGGAGTTTTGCTTCACTTTCTAAATGCTGTCCTTTCAGAGAAAATCACTTTCCTTTGAAAGTGACTTAAACTATTTTCAAGCATTCATAAAAAACCCACATGCGTTTCTCTGAAAGAGAAGCAGTCTGTTCCAACACTTCAATTCACTGTGCGAAGTGAATGGAGTGTTGCTTCACTTTCTAAATGCTGTCCTTTCAGAGAAAATCACTTTCCTTTGAAAGTGCCTTAAGCCACTTGCAAGCATTCACAAGAAACACTAATGCGTTTCTCTGACAGACAAGCTGTCTGTTCCAACACTTCAATTCACTGTGCGAAGTGAATGGAGTGTTGCTTCACTTTCTAAATGCTGTCCTTTCAGAGAAAATCACTTTCCTTTGAAAGTGCCTTCAGCTACTTGCAAGCATTAGGAAGAAACTCACATGCGTTTCTCTGAAAGAGAAGCAGTCTGTTCCAACACTTCAATTCACTGTGCGAAGTGAATGGAGTGGTGCTTCACTTTCTAAGTGCTGTCCTTTCAGAGAAAATCACTTTCCTTTGAAAGTGCCTTAAGCTACTTGCAAGCATTAGGAAGAAACTCACATGCGTTTCTCTGAAAGAGAAGCAGTCTGTTCCAACACTTCAATTAACTGTGCGAAGTGAATGGAGTGTTGCTTCACTTTCTAAATGCTGTCCTTTCAGAGAAAATCACTTTCCTTTGAAAGTGCCTTAAGCTACTTACAAGCATTCAACAGAAACTCACATGCATTTCTCAGAAAGAGAAGCAGTCTGTTCCAACACTTCAATTCACTGTGAGAAGTGAATGGAGTGTTGCTTCACTTTCTAAATTCTGTCCTTTCAGAGAAAATCACTTTCCTTTGAAAGTGCCTTAAACTACTTTCAAGCATTCACAAAAAACTCACATGCGTTTCTCTGAAAGAGTAGCAGTCTGTTCCAACACTTCAATTCACTGTGCGAAGTGAATGGAGTGTTGCTTCACTTTCTAAATGCTGTCCTTTCAGAGAAAATCACTTTCCTTTGAAAGTGCCTTAAGCTACTTGCAAGCATTCACAAGAAACACTAATGCGTTTCAATGAAAGAGAAGCAGTCTGTTCCAACACTTCAATTCATTGCACGAAGGGAATGGAGTGTTGCTTTTCTTTCTAAATGCTGTCCTTTCAGAGAAAATCACTTTCCTTTGAAAGAGCCTTGAGCTACTTTCAAGCATTCACAGGAAACACACATGCGTTTCTCTGAAATAGAAGCAGTCTGTTCCAACATTTCAATTCACTGTGCGAAGTGAATGGAGTGTTGCTTCACTTTCTATATACTGTCCTTTCAGAGAAAATCCCTTTTGTTTGAAAGTGCCTTAAGCAACTTTCAAGCATTCACAAGAAATTCACATGCATTTCTCTGAAAGAGAAGCCTTGTCTTCCAACACTTCAATTCACTGTGCGAAGTGAATGGTGTGTTGCTTAACTTTCTAAATGCTGTCCTTTCAGAGAAAATCACTTTCCTTTGAAAGTGCCTTAAGCTACTTGCAAGCATTAGGAAGAAACACACATGCGTTTCTCTGAAAGAGAAGCAGTCTGTTCCAACACTTCAATTCACTGTGCAAAGTGAATGGAGTGTTGCCTCACTTTCTAAATGCTGTCCTTTCAGAGAAAATCCCTTTCCTTTGAAAGTGCCTTAAGCTACTTACAAGCATTTACCAGAAACTCACATGCGTTTCTCAGAAAGAGAAGCAGTCTGTTCCAACACTTCAATTCACTGTGCAAAGTGAATGGAGTGTTGCTTCACTTTCTAAATACTGTCCTTTCAGAGAAAATCACTTTTGTTTGAAAGTGCCATAAGCAACTTTCAAGCATTCACAAGAAATTCACATGCATTTCTCTGAAAGAGAAGCCTTCTCTTCCAACACTTCAATTCACTGTGTGAAATGAATGGAGTGTTGCCTCACTTTCTAAATGCTGTCCTTTCAGAGAAAATCACTTTCCTTTGAAAGTGCCTTAAGCTACTTACAAGCATTCCTAAAAAACTCACATGCGTTTCTCTGAAAGAGAAGCAGTCTGTTATAACACTTCAATTCTTTGTGCGAAGTGAATGGAGTGTTGCTTCACTTTCTAAATGCTGTCCTTTCAGAGAAAATCACTTTCCTTTGAAACTACCTTAATCTACTTGCAAGCATTAGGAAGAAACTCACATGCGTTTCTCTAAAAGGAAGCAGTCTGTTCCAACACTTCAATTCACTGTATGAAATGAATGGAGTGTTGCCTCACTTTCTAAATGCTGTCCTTTCAGAGAAAATCACTTTCCTTTGAAAGTGCCTTAAGCTACTTACAAGCATTCAACAGAAACTCACATGTGTTTCTCTGAAAGAGAAGCAGTCTTTTCCAGCACTTCAATTCACTGTGCGAAGTAAATGGAGTGTTGCTTCACTTTCTAAATGCTGTCCTTTCAGAGAAAATCATTTTCCTTTGAAAGTGCCTTAACCTACTTGCAAGCATTAGGAAGAAACTCACATGCGTTACGGTGAAAGAGAAGCAGTCTGTTCCAACACTTCAATTCACTGTGCAAAGTGAATGGAGTGTTGCTTCACTTTCTAAATGCTGTCCTTTCAGAGAAAATCACTTTCCTTTGAAAGTGCCTTAAGCTACTTGCAAGCATTAAGAAGAAACTCACATGCGTTTCTCTGAAAGAGAAGCAGTCTGTTCGAAAACTTCAATTCACTGTGCGAAGTGAATGGATTGTTGCTTCACTTTCTAAATTCTGTCCTTTCAGAGAAAATCACTTTCCTTTGAAAGTGCCTTAAGCAACTTGCAAGCATTCACAAGAAACACTAATGCGTTTATATGAAAGAGAAGCACTCTGTTCCAACATTTCAATTCACTGCACGAAGGGAATGGAGTGTTGCTTCACTTTCTAAATGCTGTCCTTTCAGAGAAAATCACTTTCCTTTGAAAGTGCCTTAAGTTACTTACAAGCATTTACCAGAAACTCACATGCGTTTCTCTGAAAGAGAAGCAGTCTGTTCCAACACTTCAGTTCGCTGTGCGAAGTGAATGGAATATTACTTCACTTTCTAAATGCTGTCCTTTCAGAGAAAATCACTTTCCTTTGAAAGTGCCTTAAGCTACTTTCAAGCATTCACAGGAAACACACATGCGTTTCTCTGAAAGAGAAGCAGTCTGTTCCAACACTTCAATTCACTGTGCGAAGTGAATGGAGTGTTGCTTCACTTTCTAAATCCTGTCCTTTCAGAGAAAATCACTTTTGTTTGAAAGTGCCTTAAGCAACTTTCAAGCATTCACAAGAAATTCACATGCATTTCTCTGAAAGAGAAGCCTTCTCTTCCAACACTTCAATTCACTGTGCGAAGTGAATGGAGTGTTGCTTCACTTTCTAAATGCTGTCCTTTCAGAGAAAATCACGTTCCTTTGAAATTGCCTTAAGCTACTTACAAGCATTCAACAGAAACTCACATGTGTTTCTCTGAAAGAGAAGCAGTCTGTTCCAACACTTCAATTATCTGTGCTAAGTGAATGGAGTGTTGCTTCACTTTTAAATGCTGTCCTTTCAGAGAAAATCACTTTCCTTTGAAAGTGCCTTAAGCTACTTGCAAGCATTCACAAGAAACACTAAAGCGTTTCTCTGAAAGACAAGCAGTCTGTTCCAACACTTCAATTCACTGTGCAAAGTGAATGGAGTGTTGCTTCACTTTCTAAATACTGTCCTTTCAGAGAAAATCACTTTCCTTTGAAAGTGCCTTAAGCTACTTGCAAGCATTAGGAAGAAACACACATGCGTTTCTCTGAAAGAGAAGCAGTCTGTTCCAACACTTCAATTCACTGTGCAAAGTGAATGGAGTGTTGCCTCACTTTCTAAATGCTGTCCTTTCAGAGAAAATCCCTTTCCTTTGAAAGTGCCTTAAGCTACTTACAAGCATTCACCAGAAACTCACATGCGTTTCTCAGAAAGAGAAGCAGTCTGTTCCAACACTTCAATTCACTGTGCAAAGTGAATGGAGTGTTGCTTCACTTTCTAAATACTGTCCTTTCAGAGAAAATCACTTTTGTTTGAAAGTGCCTTAAGCAACTTTCAAGCATTCACAAGAAATTCACATGCATTTCTCTGAAAGAGAAGCCTTCTCTTCCAACACTTCAATTCACTGTGTGAAATGAATGGAGTGTTGCCTCACTTTCTAAATGCTGTCCTTTCAGAGAAAATCACTTTCCTTTGAAAGTGCCTTAAGCTACTTACAAGCATTCCTAAAAAACTCACATGCGTTTCTCTGAAAGAGAAGCAGTCTGTTATAACACTTCAATTCTTTGTGCGAAGTGAATGGAGTGTTGTTTCACTTTCTAAATGCTGTCCTTTCAGAGAAAATCACTTTCCTTTGAAAGTGCCTTAATCTACTTGCAAGCATTAGGAAGAAACTCACATGCGTTTCTCTAAAAGGAAGCAGTCTGTTCCAACACTTCAATTCACTGTGTGAAATGAATGGAGTGTTGCCTCACTTTCTAAATGCTGTCCTTTCAGAGAAAATCACTTTCCTTTGAAAGTGCCTTAAGCTACTTGCAAGCATTAGGAAGAAACACACATGCGTTTCTCTGAAAGAGTAGCAGTCTGTTCCAACACTTCAATTCACTGTGCAAAGTGAATGGAATGTTGCCTCACTTTCTAAATGCTGTCCTTTCAGAGAAAATCCCTTTCCTTTGAAAGTGCCTTAAGCTACTTACAAGCATTTACCAGAAACTCACATGCGTTTCTCAGAAAGAGAAGCAGTCTGTTCCAACACTTCAATTCACTGTGCAAAGTGAATGGAGTGTTGCTTCACTTTCTAAATACTGTCCTTTCAGAGAAAATCACTTTTGTTTGAAAGTGCCATAAGCAACTTTCAAGCATTCACAAGAAATTCACATGCATTTCTCTGAAAGAGAAGCCTTCTCTTCCAACACTTCAATTCACTGTGTGAAATGAATGGAGTGTTGCCTCACTTTCTAAATGCTGTCCTTTCAGAGAAAATCACTTTCCTTTGAAAGTGCCTTAAGCTACTTACAAGCATTCCTAAAAAACTCACATGCGTTTCTCTGAAAGAGAAGCAGTCTGTTATAACACTTCAATTCTTTGTGCGAAGTGAATGGAGTGTTGCTTCACTTTCTAAATGCTGTCCTTTCAGAGAAAATCACTTTCCTTTGAAACTACCTTAATCTACTTGCAAGCATTAGGAAGAAACTCACATGCGTTTCTCTAAAAGGAAGCAGTCTGTTCCAACACTTCAATTCACTGTATGAAATGAATGGAGTGTTGCCTCACTTTCTAAATGCTGTCCTTTCAGAGAAAATCACTTTCCTTTGAAAGTGCCTTAAGCTACTTACAAGCATTCAACAGAAACTCACATGTGTTTCTCTGAAAGAGAAGCAGTCTTTTCCAGCACTTCAATTCACTGTGCGAAGTAAATGGAGTGTTGCTTCACTTTCTAAATGCTGTCCTTTCAGAGAAAATCATTTTCCTTTGAAAGTGCCTTAACCTACTTGCAAGCATTAGGAAGAAACTCACATGCGTTACGGTGAAAGAGAAGCAGTCTGTTCCAACACTTCAATTCACTGTGCAAAGTGAATGGAGTGTTGCTTCACTTTCTAAATGCTGTCCTTTCAGAGAAAATCACTTTCCTTTGAAAGTGCCTTAAGCTACTTGCAAGCATTAAGAAGAAACTCACATGCGTTTCTCTGAAAGAGAAGCAGTCTGTTCGAAAACTTCAATTCACTGTGCAAAGTGAATGGATTGTTGCTTCACTTTCTAAATTCTGTCCTTTCAGAGAAAATCACTTTCCTTTGAAAGTGCCTTAAGCAACTTTCAAGCATTCACAAGAAACACTAATGCGTTTATATGAAAGAGAAGCACTCTGTTCCAACATTTCAATTCACTGCACGAAGGGAATGGAGTGTTGCTTCACTTTCTAAATGCTGTCCTTTCAGAGAAAATCACTTTCCTTTGAAAGTGCCTTAAGTTACTTACAAGCATTTACCAGAAACTCACATGCGTTTCTCTGAAAGAGAAGCAGTCTGTTCCAACACTTCAGTTCGCTGTGCGAAGTGAATGGAATATTACTTCACTTTCTAAATGCTGTCCTTTCAGAGAAAATCACTTTCCTTTGAAAGTGCCTTAAGCTACTTTCAAGCATTCACAGGAAACACACATGCGTTTCTCTGAAAGAGAAGCAGTCTGTTCCAACACTTCAATTCACTGTGCGAAGTGAATGGAGTGTTGCTTCACTTTCTAAATCCTGTCCTTTCAGAGAAAATCACTTTTGTTTGAAAGTGCCTTAAGCAACTTTCAAGCATTCACAAGAAATTCACATGCATTTCTCTGAAAGAGAAGCCTTCTCTTCCAACACTTCAATTCACTGTGCGAAGTGAATGGAGTGTTGCTTCACTTTCTAAATGCTGTCCTTTCAGAGAAAATCACGTTCCTTTGAAATTGCCTTAAGCTACTTACAAGCATTCAACAGAAACTCACATGTGTTTCTCTGAAAGAGAAGCAGTCTGTTCCAACACTTCAATTATCTGTGCTAAGTGAATGGAGTGTTGCTTCACTTTTAAATGCTGTCCTTTCAGAGAAAATCACTTTCCTTTGAAAGTGCCTTAAGCTACTTGCAAGCATTCACAAGAAACACTAAAGCGTTTCTCTGAAAGACAAGCAGTCTGTTCCAACACTTCAATTCACTGTGCAAAGTGAATGGAGTGTTGCTTCACTTTCTAAATACTGTCCTTTCAGAGAAAATCACTTTCCTTTGAAAGTGCCTTAAGCTACTTGCAAGCATTAGGAAGAAACACACATGCGTTTCTCTGAAAGAGAAGCAGTCTGTTCCAACACTTCAATTCACTGTGCAAAGTGAATGGAGTGTTGCCTCACTTTCTAAATGCTGTCCTTTCAGAGAAAATCCCTTTCCTTTGAAAGTGCCTTAAGCTACTTACAAGCATTCACCAGAAACTCACATGCGTTTCTCAGAAAGAGAAGCAGTCTGTTCCAACACTTCAATTCACTGTGCAAAGTGAATGGAGTGTTGCTTCACTTTCTAAATACTGTCCTTTCAGAGAAAATCACTTTTGTTTGAAAGTGCCTTAAGCAACTTTCAAGCATTCACAAGAAATTCACATGCATTTCTCTGAAAGAGAAGCCTTCTCTTCCAACACTTCAATTCACTGTGTGAAATGAATGGAGTGTTGCCTCACTTTCTAAATGCTGTCCTTTCAGAGAAAATCACTTTCCTTTGAAAGTGCCTTAAGCTACTTACAAGCATTCCTAAAAAACTCACATGCGTTTCTCTGAAAGAGAAGCAGTCTGTTATAACACTTCAATTCTTTGTGCGAAGTGAATGGAGTGTTGCTTCACTTTCTAAATGCTGTCCTTTCAGAGAAAATCACTTTCCTTTGAAAGTGCCTTAATCTACTTGCAAGCATTAGGAAGAAACTCACATGCGTTTCTCTAAAAGGAAGCAGTCTGTTCCAACACTTCAATTCACTGTGTGAAATGAATGGAGTGTTGCCTCACTTTCTAAATGCTGTCCTTTCAAAGAAAATCACTTTCCTTTGAAAGTGCCTTAAGCTACTTACAAGCATTCAACAGAAACTCACATGCGTTTCTCTGAAAGAGAAGCAGTCTTTTCCAGCACTTCAATTCACTGTGCGAAGTGAATGGAGTGTTGCTTCACTTTCTAAATGCTGTCCTTTCAGAGAAAATCATTTTCCTTTGAAAGTGCCTTAAGCTACTTGCAAGCATTAGGAAGAAACTCACATGCGTTTCTCTGAAAGAGAAGCAGTCTGTTCCAAAACTTTAATTCACTGTGCGAAGTGATTGGATTGTTGCTTCACTTTCTAAATTCTGTCCTTTCAGAGAAAATCACTTTCCTTTGAAAGTGCCTTAAGCAACTTGCAAGCATTCACAAGAAACACTAATGCGTTTATATGAAAGAGAAGCACTCTGTTCCAACATTTCAATTCACTGCACGAAGGGAATGGAGTGTTGCTTCACTTTCTAAATGCTGTCCTTTCAGAGAAAATCACTTTCCTTTGAAAGTGCCTTAAGTTACTTACAAGCATTTACCAGAAACTCACATGCGTTTCTCTGAAAGAGAAGCAGTCTGTTCCAACACTTCAATTCACTGTGCGAAGTGAATGGAGTGTTGCTTCGCTTTCTAAATGCTGTCCTTTCAGAGAAAATCACTTTCCTTTGAAAGTGCCTTAAGCTACTTGCAAGCATTAGGAAGAAACTCACATGCGTTTCTCTGAAAGAGAAGCAGTCTGTTCCAACACTTCAATTAACTGTGCGAAGTGAATGGAGTGTTGCTTCACTTTCTAAATGCTGTCCTTTCAGAGAAAATCACTTTCCTTTGAAAGTGCCTTAAGCTACTTACAAGCATTCAACAGAAACTCACATCCATTTCTCTGAAAGAGAAGCAGTCTGTTCCAACAATTCAATTCTCTGTGCGAAGTCAATGGAGTGTTGCTTCACTTTCTCAATGCTGTCCTTTCAGAGAAAATCACTTTCCTTTGAAAGTGCCTTAAGCTACTTGCAAGCATTCACAAGAAACACTAATGCGTTTCTATGAAAGAGAAGCAGTCTGTTCCAAGACTTAAATTCATTGCACGAAGGGAATGGAGTGTTGCTTTACTTTCTAAATGCTGTCCTTTCAGAGAAAATCACTTTCCTTTGAAAGAGCCTTGAGCTACTTACAAGCATTCAACAGAAACTCACATGCATTTCTCTGAAAGAGAAGCAGTCTGTTCCAACACTTCAGTTCGCTGTGCGAAGTGAATGGAATATTACTTCACTTTCTAAATGCTGTCCTTTCAGAGAAAATCACTTTCCTTTGAAAGTGCCTTAAGCTACTTTCAAGCATTCACAGGAAACACACATGCGTTTCTCTGAAAGAGAAGCAGTCTGTTCCAACACTTCAATTCACTGTGCGAAGTGAATGGAGTGTTGCTTCACTTTCTAAATCCTATCCTTTCAGAGAAAATCACTTTTGTTTGAAAGTACCTTAAGCAACTTTCAAGCATTCACAAGAAATTCACATGCATTTCTCTGAAAGAGAAGCCTTCTCTTCCAACACTTCAATTCACTGTGCGAAGTGAATGGAGTGTTGCTTCACTTTCTAAATCCTGTCCTTTCAGAGAAAATCATTTTTGTTTGAAAGTGCCTTAAGCAACTTTCAAGCATTCACAAGAAATTCACATGCATTTCTCTGAAAGAGAAGCTTTCTCTTCCAACACTTCAATTCACTGTGCGAAGTGAATGGAGTGTTGCTTCACTTTCTAAATGCTGTCCTTTCAGAGAAAATCACGTTCCTTTAAAATTGCCTTAAGCTACTTACAAGCATTCAACAGAAACTCACATGTGTTTCTCTGAAAGAGAAGCAGTCTGTTCCAACACTTCAATTCACTGTGCGAAGTGAATGGAGTGTTGCTTCACTTTCTAAATGCTGTCCTTTCAGAGAAAATCACTTTCCTTTGTAAGTGCCTTAAGCTACTTACAAGCATTCACCAGAAACTCACATGCGTTTCTCAGAAAGAGAAGCAGTCTGTTCCAACACTTCAATTCACTGTGCAAAGTGAATGGAGTGTTGCTTCACTTTCTAAATACTGTCCTTTCAGAGAAAATCACTTTTGTTTGAAAGTGCCTTAAGCAACTTTCAAGCATTCACAAGAAATTCACATGCATTTCTCTGAAAGAAGCCTTCTCTTCCAACACTTCAATTCACTGTGTGAAATGAATGGAGTGTTGCCTCACTTTCTAAATGCTGTCCTTTCAGAGAAAATCACTTTCCTTTGAAAGTGCCTTAAGCTACTTACAAGCATTCCTAAAAAACTCACATGCGTTTCTCTGAAAGAGAAGCAGTCTGTTATAACACTTCAATTCTTTGTGCGAAGTGAATGGAGTGTTGCTTCACTTTCTAAATGCTGTCCTTTCAGAGAAAATCACTTTCCTTTGAAAGTGCCTTAATCTACTTGCAAGCATTAGGAAGAAACTCACATGCGTTTCTCTAAAAGGAAGCAGTCTGTTCCAACACTTCAATTCACTGTGTGAAATGAATGGAGTGTTGCCTCACTTTCTAAATGCTGTCCTTTCAGAGAAAATCACTTTCCTTTGAAAGTGCCTTAAGCAACTTGCAAGCATTCACAAGAAACACTAATGCGTTTATATGAAAGAGAAGCACTCTGTTCCAACATTTCAATTCACTGCACGAAGGGAATGGAGTGTTGCTTCACTTTCTAAATGCTGTCCTTTCAGAGAAAATCACTTTCCTTTGAAAGTGCCTTAAGTTACTTACAAGCATTTACCAGAAACTCACATGCGTTTCTCTGAAAGAGAAGCAGTCTGTTCCAACACTTCAATTCACTGTGCGAAGTGAATGGAGTGTTGCTTCGCTTTCTAAATGCTGTCCTTTCAGAGAAAATCACTTTCCTTTGAAAGTGCCTTAAGCTACTTGCAAGCATTAGGAAGAAACTCACATGCGTTTCTCTGAAAGAGAAGCAGTCTGTTCCAACACTTCAATTAACTGTGCGAAGTGAATGGAGTGTTGCTTCACTTTCTAAATGCTGTCCTTTCAGAGAAAATCACTTTCCTTTGAAAGTGCCTTAAGCTACTTGCAAGCATTCACAAGAAACACTAATGCGTTTCTATGAAAGAGAAGCAGTCTGTTCCAAGACTTAAATTCATTGCACGAAGGGAATGGAGTGCTGCTTTACTTTCTAAATGCTGTCCTTTCAGAGAAAATCACTTTCCTTTGAAAGAGCCTTGAGCTACTTACAAGCATTCAACAGAAACTCACATGCATTTCTCTGAAAGAGAAGCAGTCTGTTCCAACACTTCAGTTCGCTGTGCGAAGTGAATGGAATATTACTTCACTTTCTAAATGCTGTCCTTTCAGAGAAAATCACTTTCCTTTGAAAGTGCCTTAAGCTACTTTCAAGCATTCACAGGAAACACACATGCGTTTCTCTGAAAGAGAAGCAGTCTGTTCCAACACTTCAATTCACTGTGCGAAGTGAATGGAGTGTTGCTTCACTTTCTAAATCCTATCCTTTCAGAGAAAATCACTTTTGTTTGAAAGTACCTTAAGCAACTTTCAAGCATTCACAAGAAATTCACATGCATTTCTCTGAAAGAGAAGCCTTCTCTTAAAACACTTCAATTCACTGTGCGAAGTGAATGGAGTGTTGCTTCACTTTCTAAATCCTGTCCTTTCAGAGAAAATCATTTTTGTTTGAAAGTGCCTTAAGCAACTTTCAAGCATTCACAAGAAATTCACATGCATTTCTCTGAAAGAGAAGCCTTCTTTTCCAACACTTCAATTCACTGTTCGAAGTGAATGGAGTGTTGCTTCACTTTCTAAATGCTGTCCTTTCAGAGAAAATCACGTTCCTTTAAAATTGCCTTAAGCTACTTACAAGCATTCAACAGAAACTCACAAGTGTTTCTCTGAAAGAGAAGCAGTCTGTTCCAACACTTCAATTCACTGTGCGAAGTGAATGGAGTGTTGCTTCACTTTCTAAATGCTGTCCTTTCAGAGAAAATCACTTTCCTTTGAAAGTGCCTTAAGCTACTTGCAAGCATTCACAAGAAACACTAATGCGTTTCTCTGAAAGACAAGCAGTCTATTCCAACACTTCAATTCACTGCACGAAGGAAATGGAGTGTTGCTTCACTTTCTAAATGCTGTCCTTTTAGAGAAAATCACTTTCCTTTGAAAGTGCCTTAAGCTACTTATAAGCATTCAACAGAAATTCACATGCATTTCTCTGAAAGAGAAGCAGTTTGTTCCAACACTTCAATTCACTGTGAAAAGTGAATGGAGTGTTGCTTCACTTTCTAAATTCTGTCTTTTCAGAGAAAATCTCTTTCCTTTGAAAGTGCCTTAAGCAACTTGCAAGAATTCACAAGAAACACTATTGCATTTCTCTGGAAGAGTAGCACAATGTTCCAACACTTCAATTCACTGCACGAAGGGAATGGAGTGTTGCTTCACTTTCTAAATGCTGTCCTTTCAGAGAAAAACACTTTCCTTTGAAAGTGCCTTAAGCTATTTACAAGCATTCACCAGAAACTCACATGCGTTTCTATGAAAGAGAAGCAGTCTTTTCCAACACTTCAATTCACTGTGCGAAGTGAATGGAGTGTTGCTTCACTTTCTAAATGCTGTCCTTTCAGAGAAAATCACTTTCCTTTGAAAGTGCCTTAAGCTACTTGCAAGCATTAGGAAGAAACTCACATGCGTTTCTCTGAAATAGAAGCAGTCTGTTCCAACACTTCAATTCACTGTGCTAAGTGAATGGAGTGTTGCTTCACTTTCTAAATTCTGTCATTTCAGAGAAAATCACTTTCCTTTCAGAGTGCCTTAAACTACTTTCAAGCATTCATAAAAAACTCACATGCGTTTCTCTGAAAGAGAAGCAGTCTGTTCCAACACTTCAATTCACTGTGCGAAGTAAATAGAGTGTTGCTTCACTTTCTAAATGCTGTCCTTTCAGACAATATCACTTTCCTTTGAAAGTGCCTTAAGCTACTTGCCAGCATTCACAAGAAACACTAATGCGTTTCTATGAAAGACATGCAGTCAGTTCCAACACTTCAATTCACTGTGCAGAGTGAATGGAGTGTTGCTTAACTTTCTAAATGCTGTCCTTTCAGAGAAAATCACTTTCCTTTGAAAGTGCCTTAACCTACTTGCAAGCATTAGGAAGAAACTCACATGCAATTCTCTGAAAGAGAAGCAGTCTGTTCCAACACTTCAATTCACTGTGCGAAGTGAATGGAGTGTTGCTTCACTTTCTAAATGCTGTCCTTTCAGAGAAAATAACTTTCCTTTGAAAGTGCCTTAAGCTACTTACAAGCATTCAGCAGAAACTCACATGCTTTTCTCTGAAAGAGAAGCAGTCTGTTCCAACATTTCAATTCACTGTGCGAAGTGAATGGAGTGTTGCTTCACTTTCTAAATTCTGTCATTTCAGAGAAAATCACTTTCCTTAGAAAGTGCCTTAAACTATTTTCAAGCATTCATAAAAACTCACATGCGTTTCTCTGAAAGAGAAGCAGTCTGTTCCAACACTTCAATTCACTGTGCGAAGTAAATGGAGTGTTGCTTCACTTTCTAAATGCTGTCCTTTCAGAGAAAATCACTTTCCTTTGAAAGTGCCTTAAGCTACTTGCAAGCATTCACAAGAAACACTAATGCGTTTCTATGAAAGACAAGCAGTCTGTTCCAACACTTCAATTCACTGTGCGAAGTGAATGGAGTGTTGCTTCACTTTCTAAATGCTGTCTTTTCAGAGAAAATCACTTTCCTTTGAAAGTGCCTTAAGCTACTTGCAAGCATTAGAAAGAAACTCATATGCGTTTCTCTGAAAGAGAAGCAGTCTGTTCCAACACTTCAATTCACTGTGCGAAGTGAATTGAGTGTTGCTTCACTTTCTAAATTCTGTCATTTCAGAGAAAATCACTTTCCTTTGAAAGTGCCTTAAACTACTTTCAAGCATTCATAAAAAACTCACATGCGTTTCTAAAAGAGAAGCAGTCTGTTCCAACACTTCAATTCAATGTGCGAAGTAAATGGAGTGTTGCTTCACTTTCTAAATGCTGTCCTTTCAGAGAAAATCACTTTCCTTTGAAAGTGCCTTTAGCTACTTGCCAGCATACACAAGAAACACTAATGCGTTTCTATGAAAGACAAGCGGTCTGTTCCAACACTTTAATTCACTGTGCGAAGTGAATGGAGTGTTGCTTCACTTTCTAAATGCTGTCCTTTCAGAGAAAATCACTTTCCTTTGAAAGTGCCTTAAGCTACTTACAAGCATTCAACAGAAACTCACATGCGTTTCTCTGAAAGAGAAGCAGTCTGTTCCAACACTTCAATTCACTGTGCGAAGTGAATGGAGTGTTGCTTCACTTTCTAAATGCTGTCCTTTCAGAGAAAATCACTTTCCTTTGAAAGTGCCTTAAGCTACTTACAAGCATTCAACAGAAACTCACATGCATTTCTCAGAAAGAGAAGCAGTCTGTTCCAACACTTCAATTCACTGTGAGAAGTGAATGGAGTGTTGCTTCACTTTCTAAATTCTGTCCTTTCAGAGAAAATCACTTTCCTTTGAAAGTGCCTTAAACTACTTTCAAGCATTCACAAAAAACTCACATGCGTTTCTCTGAAAGAGTAGCAGTCTGTTCCAACACTTCAATTCACTGTGCGAAGTGAATGGAGTGTTGCTTCACTTTCTAAATGCTGTCCTTTCAGAGAAAATCACTTTCCTTTGAAAGTGCCTTAAGCTACTTGCAAGCATTCACAAGAAACACTAATGCGTTTCAATGAAAGAGAAGCAGTCTGTTCCAACACTTCAATTCATTGCACGAAGGGAATGGAGTGTTGCTTTTCTTTCTAAATGCTGTCCTTTCAGAGAAAATCACTTTCCTTTGAAAGAGCCTTGAGCTACTTTCAAGCATTCACAGGAAACACACATGCGTTTCTCTGAAATAGAAGCAGTCTGTTCCAACATTTCAATTCACTGTGCGAAGTGAATGGAGTGTTGCTTCACTTTCTATATACTGTCCTTTCAGAGAAAATCCCTTTTGTTTGAAAGTGCCTTAAGCAACTTTCAAGCATTCACAAGAAATTCACATGCATTTCTCTGAAAGAGAAGCCTTGTCTTCCAACACTTCAATTCACTGTGCGAAGTGAATGGTGTGTTGCTTAACTTTCTAAATGCTGTCCTTTCAGAGAAAATCACTTTCCTTTGAAAGTGCCTTAAGCTACTTGCAAGCATTAGGAAGAAACACACATGCGTTTCTCTGAAAGAGAAGCAGTCTGTTCCAACACTTCAATTCACTGTGCAAAGTGAATGGAGTGTTGCCTCACTTTCTAAATGCTGTCCTTTCAGAGAAAATCCCTTTCCTTTGAAAGTGCCTTAAGCTACTTACAAGCATTTACCAGAAACTCACATGCGTTTCTCAGAAAGAGAAGCAGTCTGTTCCAACACTTCAATTCACTGTGCAAAGTGAATGGAGTGTTGCTTCACTTTCTAAATACTGTCCTTTCAGAGAAAATCACTTTTGTTTGAAAGTGCCATAAGCAACTTTCAAGCATTCACAAGAAATTCACATGCATTTCTCTGAAAGAGAAGCCTTCTCTTCCAACACTTCAATTCACTGTGTGAAATGAATGGAGTGTTGCCTCACTTTCTAAATGCTGTCCTTTCAGAGAAAATCACTTTCCTTTGAAAGTGCCTTAAGCTACTTACAAGCATTCCTAAAAAACTCACATGCGTTTCTCTGAAAGAGAAGCAGTCTGTTATAACACTTCAATTCTTTGTGCGAAGTGAATGGAGTGTTGCTTCACTTTCTAAATGCTGTCCTTTCAGAGAAAATCACTTTCCTTTGAAACTACCTTAATCTACTTGCAAGCATTAGGAAGAAACTCACATGCGTTTCTCTAAAAGGAAGCAGTCTGTTCCAACACTTCAATTCACTGTATGAAATGAATGGAGTGTTGCCTCACTTTCTAAATGCTGTCCTTTCAGAGAAAATCACTTTCCTTTGAAAGTGCCTTAAGCTACTTACAAGCATTCAACAGAAACTCACATGTGTTTCTCTGAAAGAGAAGCAGTCTTTTCCAGCACTTCAATTCACTGTGCGAAGTAAATGGAGTGTTGCTTCACTTTCTAAATGTTGTCCTTTCAGAGAAAATCATTTTCCTTTGAAAGTGCCTTAACCTACTTGCAAGCATTAGGAAGAAACTCACATGCGTTACGGTGAAAGAGAAGCAGTCTGTTCCAACACTTCAATTCACTGTGCAAAGTGAATGGAGTGTTGCTTCACTTTCTAAATGCTGTCCTTTCAGAGAAAATCACTTTCCTTTGAAAGTGCCTTAAGCTACTTGCAAGCATTAAGAAGAAACTCACATGCGTTTCTCTGAAAGAGAAGCAGTCTGTTCGAAAACTTCAATTCACTGTGCGAAGTGAATGGATTGTTGCTTCACTTTCTAAATTCTGTCCTTTCAGAGAAAATCACTTTCCTTTGAAAGTGCCTTAAGCAACTTGCAAGCATTCACAAGAAACACTAATGCGTTTATATGAAAGAGAAGCACTCTGTTCCAACATTTCAATTCACTGCACGAAGGGAATGGAGTGTTGCTTCACTTTCTAAATGCTGTCCTTTCAGAGAAAATCACTTTCCTTTGAAAGTGCCTTAAGTTACTTACAAGCATTTACCAGAAACTCACATGCGTTTCTCTGAAAGAGAAGCAGTCTGTTCCAACACTTCAGTTCGCTGTGCGAAGTGAATGGAATATTACTTCACTTTCTAAATGCTGTCCTTTCAGAGAAAATCACTTTCCTTTGAAAGTGCCTTAAGCTACTTTCAAGCATTCACAGGAAACACACATGCGTTTCTCTGAAAGAGAAGCAGTCTGTTCCAACACTTCAATTCACTGTGCGAAGTGAATGGAGTGTTGCTTCACTTTCTAAATCCTGTCCTTTCAGAGAAAATCACTTTTGTTTGAAAGTGCCTTAAGCAACTTTCAAGCATTCACAAGAAATTCACATGCATTTCTCTGAAAGAGAAGCCTTCTCTTCCAACACTTCAATTCACTGTGCGAAGTGAATGGAGTGTTGCTTCACTTTCTAAATGCTGTCCTTTCAGAGAAAATCACGTTCCTTTGAAATTGCCTTAAGCTACTTACAAGCATTCAACAGAAACTCACATGTGTTTCTCTGAAAGAGAAGCAGTCTGTTCCAACACTTCAATTATCTGTGCTAAGTGAATGGAGTGTTGCTTCACTTTTAAATGCTGTCCTTTCAGAGAAAATCACTTTCCTTTGAAAGTGCCTTAAGCTACTTGCAAGCATTCACAAGAAACACTAAAGCGTTTCTCTGAAAGACAAGCAGTCTGTTCCAACACTTCAATTCACTGTGCAAAGTGAATGGAGTGTTGCTTCACTTTCTAAATACTGTCCTTTCAGAGAAAATCACTTTCCTTTGAAAGTGCCTTAAGCTACTTGCAAGCATTAGGAAGAAACACACATGCGTTTCTCTGAAAGAGAAGCAGTCTGTTCCAACACTTCAATTCACTGTGCAAAGTGAATGGAGTGTTGCCTCACTTTCTAAATGCTGTCCTTTCAGAGAAAATCCCTTTCCTTTGAAAGTGCCTTAAGCTACTTACAAGCATTCACCAGAAACTCACATGCGTTTCTCAGAAAGAGAAGCAGTCTGTTCCAACACTTCAATTCACTGTGCAAAGTGAATGGAGTGTTGCTTCACTTTCTAAATACTGTCCTTTCAGAGAAAATCACTTTTGTTTGAAAGTGCCTTAAGCAACTTTCAAGCATTCACAAGAAATTCACATGCATTTCTCTGAAAGAGAAGCCTTCTCTTCCAACACTTCAATTCACTGTGTGAAATGAATGGAGTGTTGCCTCACTTTCTAAATGCTGTCCTTTCAGAGAAAATCACTTTCCTTTGAAAGTGCCTTAAGCTACTTACAAGCATTCCTAAAAAACTCACATGCGTTTCTCTGAAAGAGAAGCAGTCTGTTATAACACTTCAATTCTTTGTGCGAAGTGAATGGAGTGTTGCTTCACTTTCTAAATGCTGTCCTTTCAGAGAAAATCACTTTCCTTTGAAAGTGCCTTAATCTACTTGCAAGCATTAGGAAGAAACTCACATGCGTTTCTCTAAAAGGAAGCAGTCTGTTCCAACACTTCAATTCACTGTGTGAAATGAATGGAGTGTTGCCTCACTTTCTAAATGCTGTCCTTTCAAAGAAAATCACTTTCCTTTGAAAGTGCCTTAAGCTACTTACAAGCATTCAACAGAAACTCACATGCGTTTCTCTGAAAGAGAAGCAGTCTTTTCCAGCACTTCAATTCACTGTGCGAAGTGAATGGAGTGTTGCTTCACTTTCTAAATGCTGTCCTTTCAGAGAAAATCATTTTCCTTTGAAAGTGCCTTAAGCTACTTGCAAGCATTAGGAAGAAACTCACATGCGTTTCTCTGAAAGAGAAGCAGTCTGTTCCAAAACTTTAATTCACTGTGCGAAGTGATTGGATTGTTGCTTCACTTTCTAAATTCTGTCCTTTCAGAGAAAATCACTTTCCTTTGAAAGTGCCTTAAGCAACTTGCAAGCATTCACAAGAAACACTAATGCGTTTATATGAAAGAGAAGCACTCTGTTCCAACATTTCAATTCACTGCACGAAGGGAATGGAGTGTTGCTTCACTTTCTAAATGCTGTCCTTTCAGAGAAAATCACTTTCCTTTGAAAGTGCCTTAAGTTACTTACAAGCATTTACCAGAAACTCACATGCGTTTCTCTGAAAGAGAAGCAGTCTGTTCCAACACTTCAATTCACTGTGCGAAGTGAATGGAGTGTTGCTTCGCTTTCTAAATGCTGTCCTTTCAGAGAAAATCACTTTCCTTTGAAAGTGCCTTAAGCTACTTGCAAGCATTAGGAAGAAACTCACATGCGTTTCTCTGAAAGAGAAGCAGTCTGTTCCAACACTTCAATTAACTGTGCGAAGTGAATGGAGTGTTGCTTCACTTTCTAAATGCTGTCCTTTCAGAGAAAATCACTTTCCTTTGAAAGTGCCTTAAGCTACTTACAAGCATTCAACAGAAACTCACATCCATTTCTCTGAAAGAGAAGCAGTCTGTTCCAACAATTCAATTCTCTGTGCGAAGTCAATGGAGTGTTGCTTCACTTTCTCAATGCTGTCCTTTCAGAGAAAATCACTTTCCTTTGAAAGTGCCTTAAGCTACTTGCAAGCATTCACAAGAAACACTAATGCGTTTCTATGAAAGAGAAGCAGTCTGTTCCAAGACTTAAATTCATTGCACGAAGGGAATGGAGTGTTGCTTTACTTTCTAAATGCTGTCCTTTCAGAGAAAATCACTTTCCTTTGAAAGAGCCTTGAGCTACTTACAAGCATTCAACAGAAACTCACATGCATTTCTCTGAAAGAGAAGCAGTCTGTTCCAACACTTCAGTTCGCTGTGCGAAGTGAATGGAATATTACTTCACTTTCTAAATGCTGTCCTTTCAGAGAAAATCACTTTCCTTTGAAAGTGCCTTAAGCTACTTTCAAGCATTCACAGGAAACACACATGCGTTTCTCTGAAAGAGAAGCAGTCTGTTCCAACACTTCAATTCACTGTGCGAAGTGAATGGAGTGTTGCTTCACTTTCTAAATCCTATCCTTTCAGAGAAAATCACTTTTGTTTGAAAGTACCTTAAGCAACTTTCAAGCATTCACAAGAAATTCACATGCATTTCTCTGAAAGAGAAGCCTTCTCTTCCAACACTTCAATTCACTGTGCGAAGTGAATGGAGTGTTGCTTCACTTTCTAAATCCTGTCCTTTCAGAGAAAATCATTTTTGTTTGAAAGTGCCTTAAGCAACTTTCAAGCATTCACAAGAAATTCACATGCATTTCTCTGAAAGAGAAGCTTTCTCTTCCAACACTTCAATTCACTGTGCGAAGTGAATGGAGTGTTGCTTCACTTTCTAAATGCTGTCCTTTCAGAGAAAATCACGTTCCTTTAAAATTGCCTTAAGCTACTTACAAGCATTCAACAGAAACTCACATGTGTTTCTCTGAAAGAGAAGCAGTCTGTTCCAACACTTCAATTCACTGTGCGAAGTGAATGGAGTGTTGCTTCACTTTCTAAATGCTGTCCTTTCAGAGAAAATCACTTTCCTTTGTAAGTGCCTTAAGCTACTTACAAGCATTCACCAGAAACTCACATGCGTTTCTCAGAAAGAGAAGCAGTCTGTTCCAACACTTCAATTCACTGTGCAAAGTGAATGGAGTGTTGCTTCACTTTCTAAATACTGTCCTTTCAGAGAAAATCACTTTTGTTTGAAAGTGCCTTAAGCAACTTTCAAGCATTCACAAGAAATTCACATGCATTTCTCTGAAAGAGAAGCCTTCTCTTCCAACACTTCAATTCACTGTGTGAAATGAATGGAGTGTTGCCTCACTTTCTAAATGCTGTCCTTTCAGAGAAAATCACTTTCCTTTGAAAGTGCCTTAAGCTACTTACAAGCATTCCTAAAAAACTCACATGCGTTTCTCTGAAAGAGAAGCAGTCTGTTATAACACTTCAATTCTTTGTGCGAAGTGAATGGAGTGTTGCTTCACTTTCTAAATGCTGTCCTTTCAGAGAAAATCACTTTCCTTTGAAAGTGCCTTAATCTACTTGCAAGCATTAGGAAGAAACTCACATGCGTTTCTCTAAAAGGAAGCAGTCTGTTCCAACACTTCAATTCACTGTGTGAAATGAATGGAGTGTTGCCTCACTTTCTAAATGCTGTCCTTTCAGAGAAAATCACTTTCCTTTGAAAGTGCCTTAAGCAACTTGCAAGCATTCACAAGAAACACTAATGCGTTTATATGAAAGAGAAGCACTCTGTTCCAACATTTCAATTCACTGCACGAAGGGAATGGAGTGTTGCTTCACTTTCTAAATGCTGTCCTTTCAGAGAAAATCACTTTCCTTTGAAAGTGCCTTAAGTTACTTACAAGCATTTACCAGAAACTCACATGCGTTTCTCTGAAAGAGAAGCAGTCTGTTCCAACACTTCAATTCACTGTGCGAAGTGAATGGAGTGTTGCTTCGCTTTCTAAATGCTGTCCTTTCAGAGAAAATCACTTTCCTTTGAAAGTGCCTTAAGCTACTTGCAAGCATTAGGAAGAAACTCACATGCGTTTCTCTGAAAGAGAAGCAGTCTGTTCCAACACTTCAATTAACTGTGCGAAGTGAATGGAGTGTTGCTTCACTTTCTAAATGCTGTCCTTTCAGAGAAAATCACTTTCCTTTGAAAGTGCCTTAAGCTACTTGCAAGCATTCACAAGAAACACTAATGCGTTTCTATGAAAGAGAAGCAGTCTGTTCCAAGACTTAAATTCATTGCACGAAGGGAATGGAGTGCTGCTTTACTTTCTAAATGCTGTCCTTTCAGAGAAAATCACTTTCCTTTGAAAGAGCCTTGAGCTACTTACAAGCATTCAACAGAAACTCACATGCATTTCTCTGAAAGAGAAGCAGTCTGTTCCAACACTTCAGTTCGCTGTGCGAAGTGAATGGAATATTACTTCACTTTCTAAATGCTGTCCTTTCAGAGAAAATCACTTTCCTTTGAAAGTGCCTTAAGCTACTTTCAAGCATTCACAGGAAACACACATGCGTTTCTCTGAAAGAGAAGCAGTCTGTTCCAACACTTCAATTCACTGTGCGAAGTGAATGGAGTGTTGCTTCACTTTCTAAATCCTATCCTTTCAGAGAAAATCACTTTTGTTTGAAAGTACCTTAAGCAACTTTCAAGCATTCACAAGAAATTCACATGCATTTCTCTGAAAGAGAAGCCTTCTCTTAAAACACTTCAATTCACTGTGCGAAGTGAATGGAGTGTTGCTTCACTTTCTAAATCCTGTCCTTTCAGAGAAAATCATTTTTGTTTGAAAGTGCCTTAAGCAACTTTCAAGCATTCACAAGAAATTCACATGCATTTCTCTGAAAGAGAAGCCTTCTTTTCCAACACTTCAATTCACTGTTCGAAGTGAATGGAGTGTTGCTTCACTTTCTAAATGCTGTCCTTTCAGAGAAAATCACGTTCCTTTAAAATTGCCTTAAGCTACTTACAAGCATTCAACAGAAACTCACAAGTGTTTCTCTGAAAGAGAAGCAGTCTGTTCCAACACTTCAATTCACTGTGCGAAGTGAATGGAGTGTTGCTTCACTTTCTAAATGCTGTCCTTTCAGAGAAAATCACTTTCCTTTGAAAGTGACTTAAACTATTTTCAAGCATTCATAAAAAACTCACATGCGTTTCTCTGAAAGAGAAGCAGTCTGTTCCAACACTTCAATTCACTGTGCGAAGTGAATGGAGTGTTGCTTCACTTTCTAAATGCTGTCCTTTCAGAGAAAATCACTTTCCTTTGAAAGTGCCTTAAGCTACTTGCAAGCATTCACAAGAAACACTAATGCGTTTCTCTGACAGACAAGCTGTCTGTTCCAACACTTCAATTCACTGTGCGAAGTGAATGGAGTGTTGCTTCACTTTCTAAATGCTGTCCTTTCAGAGAAAATCACTTTCCTTTGAAAGTGCCTTCAGCTACTTGCAAGCATTAGGAAGAAACTCACATGCGTTTCTCTGAAAGAGAAGCAGTCTGTTCCAACACTTCAATTCACTGTGCGAAGTGAATGGAGTGTTGCTTCACTTTCTAAGTGCTGTCCTTTCAGAGAAAATCACTTTCCTTTGAAAGTGCCTTAAGCTACTTGCAAGCATTCACAAGAAACACTCACGCGTTTCTATGATAGACAAGCAGTCTGTTCCAACACTTCAATTCACTGTGCGAAGTGAATGGAGTGTTGCTTCACTTTCTAAATGCTGTCCTTTCAGAGAAAATCACTTTCCTTTGAAAGTGCCTTAAGCTACTTACAAGCATTCAACAGAAACTCACATGCATTTCTCAGAAAGAGAAGCAGTCTGTTCCAACACTTCAATTCACTGTGAGAAGTGAATGGAGTGTTGCTTCACTTTCTAAATTCTGTCCTTTCAGAGAAAATCACTTTCCTTTGAAAGTGCCTTAAACTACTTTCAAGCATTCACAAAAAACTCACATGCGTTTCTCTGAAAGAGTAGCAGTCTGTTCCAACACTTCAATTCACTGTGCGAAGTGAATGGATTGTTGCTTCACTTTCTAAATGCTGTCCCTTCAGAGAAAATCACTTTCCTTTGAAAGTGCCTTAAGCTACTTGCAAGCATTCACAAGAAACACTAATGCGTTTCAATGAAAGAGAAGCAGTCTGTTCCAACACTTCAATTCATTGCATGAAGGGAATGGAGTGTTGCTTTTCTTTCTAAATGCTGTCCTTTCAGAGAAAATCACTTTCCTTTGAAAGAGCCTTGAGCTACTTTCAAGCATTCACAGGAAACACACATGCGTTTCTCTGAAATAGAAGCAGTCTGTTCCAACATTTCAATTCACTGTGCGAAGTGAATGGAGTGTTGCTTCACTTTCTAAATACTGTCCTTTCAGAGAAAATCCCTTTTGTTTGAAAGTGCCTTAAGCAACTTTCAAGCATTCACAAGAAATTCACATGCATTTCTCTGAAAGAGAAGCCTTGTCTTCCAACACTTCAATTCACTCTGCGAAGTGAATGGTGTGTTGCTTAACTTTCTAAATGCTGTCCTTTCAGAGAAAATCACTTTCCTTTGAAAGTGCCTTAAGCTACTTGCAAGCATTAGGAAGAAACACACATGCGTTTCTCTGAAAGAGAAGCAGTCTGTTCCAACACTTCAATTCACTGTGCAAAGTGAATGGAGTGTTGCCTCACTTTCTAAATGCTGTCCTTTCAGAGAAAATCCCTTTCCTTTGAAAGTGCCTTAAGCTACTTACAAGAATTCACCAGAAACTCACATGCGTTTCTCAGAAAGAGAAGCAGTCTGTTCCAACACTTCAATTCACTGTGCAAAGTGAATGGAGTGTTGCTTCACTTTCTAAATACTGTCCTTTCAGAGAAAATCACTTTTGTTTGAAAGTGCCTTAAGCAACTTTCAAGCATTCACAAGAAATTCACATGCATTTCTCTGAAAGAGAAGCCTTCTCTTCCAACACTTCAATTCACTGTGTGAAATGAATGGAGTGTTGCCTCACTTTCTAAATGCTGTCCTTTCTGAGAAAATCACTTTCCTTTGAAAGTGCCTTAAGCTACTTACAAGCATTCCTAAAAAACTCACATGCGTTTCTCTGAAAGGGAAGCAGTCTGTTATAACACTTCAATTCTTTGTGCGAAGTGAATGGAGTGTTGCTTCACTTTCTAAATGCTGTCCTTTCAGAGAAAATCACTTTCCTTTGAAAGTGCCTTAATCTACTTGCAAGCATTAGGAAGAAACTCACATGCGTTTCTCTAAAAGGAAGCAGTCTGTTCCAACACTTCAATTCACTGTGTGAAATGAATGGAGTGTTGCCTCACTTTCTAAATGCTGTCCTTTCAGAGAAAATCACTTTACTTTGAAAGTGACTTAAGCTACTTACAAGCATTCAACAGAAACTCACATGTGTTTCTCTGAAAGAGAAGCAGTCTTTTCCATCACTTCAATTCACTGTGCGAAGTGAATGGAGTGTTGCTTCACTTTCTAAATGCTGTCCTTTCAGAGAAAATCATTTTCCTTTGAAAGTGCCTTAACCTACTTGCAAGCATTAGGAAGAAACTCACATGCGTTTTTGTGAAAGAGAAGCAGTCTGTTCCAACACTTCAATTCACTGTACAAAGTGAATGGAGTGTTGCTTCACTTTCTAAATGCTGTCCTTTCAGAGAAAATCACTTTCCTTTGAAAGTGCCTTAAGCTACTTGCAAGCATTAAGAAGAAACTGACATGCGTTTCTCTGAAAGAGAAGCAGTCTGTTCCAAAACTTCAATTCACTGTGCAAAGTGAATGGATTGTTGCTTCACTTTCTAAATTCTGTCCTTTCAGAGAAAATCACTTTCCTTTGAAAGTGCCTTAAGCAACTTGCAAGCATTCACAAGAAAGACTAATGCGTTTATATGAAAGAGAAGCACTCTGTTCCAACATTTCAATTCACTGCACGAAGGGAATGGAGTGTTGCTTCACTTTCTAAATGCTGTCCTTTCAGAGAAAATCACTTTCCTTTGAAAGTGCCTTAAGTTACTTACAAGCATTTACCAGAAACTCACATGCGTTTCTCTGAAAGAGAAGCAGTCTGTTCCAACACTTCAATTCACTGTGCGAAGTGAATGGAGTGTTGCTTCACTTTCTAAGTGCTGTCCTTTCAGAGAAAATCACTTTCCTTTGAAAGTGCCTTAAGCTACTTGCAAGCATTCACAAGAAACACTCACGCGTTTCTATGATAGACAAGCAGTCTGTTCCAACACTTCAATTCACTGTGCGAAGTGAATGGAGTGTTGCTTCACTTTCTAAATGCTGTCCTTTCAGAGAAAATCACTTTCCTTTGAAAGTGCCTTAAGCTACTTACAAGCATTCAACAGAAACTCACATGCATTTCTCAGAAAGAGAAGCAGTCTGTTCCAACACTTCAATTCACTGTGAGAAGTGAATGGAGTGTTGCTTCACTTTCTACATTCTGTCCTTTCAGAGAAAATCACTTTCCTTTGAAAGTGCCTTAAACTACTTTCAAGCATTCACAAAAAACTCACATGCGTTTCTCTGAAAGAGTAGCAGTCTGTTCCAACACTTCAATTCACTGTGCGAAGTGAATGGAGTGTGCTTCACTTTCTAAATGCTGTCCCTTCAGAGAAAATCACTTTCCTTTGAAAGTGCCTTAAGCTACTTGCAAGCATTCACAAGAAACACTAATGCGTTTCAATGAAAGAGAAGCAGTCTGTTCCAACACTTCAATTCATTGCACGAAGGGAATGGAGTGTTGCTTTTCTTTCTAAATGCTGTCCTTTCAGAGAAAATCACTTTCCTTTGAAAGAGCCTTGAGCTACTTTCAAGCATTCACAGGAAACACACATGCGTTTCTCTGAAATAGAAGCAGTCTGTTCCAACATTTCAATTCACTGTGCGAAGTGAATGGAGTGTTGCTTCACTTTCTAAATACTGTCCTTTCAGAGAAAATCCCTTTTGTTTGAAAGTGCCTTAAGCAACTTTCAAGCATTCACAAGAAATTCACATGCATTTCTCTGAAAGAGAAGCCTTGTCTTCCAACACTTCAATTCACTGTGCGAAGTGAATGGTGTGTTGCTTAACTTTCTAAATGCTGTCCTTTCAGAGAAAATCACTTTCCTTTGAAAGTGCCTTAAGCTACTTGCAAGCATTAGGAAGAAACACACATGCGTTTCTCTGAAAGAGAAGCAGTCTGTTCCAACACTTCAATTCACTGTGCAAAGTGAATGGAGTGTTGCCTCACTTTCTAAATGCTGTCCTTTCAGAGAAAATCCCTTTCCTTTGAAAGTGCCTTAAGCTACTTACAAGCATTCACCAGAAACTCACATGCGTTTCTCAGAAAGAGAAGCAGTCTGTTCCAACACTTCAATTCACTGTGCAAAGTGAATGGAGTGTTGCTTCACTTTCTAAATACTGTCCTTTCAGAGAAAATCACTTTTGTTTGAAAGTGCCTTAAGCAACTTTCAAGCATTCACAAGAAATTCACATGCATTTCTCTGAAAGAGAAGCCTTCTCTTCCAACACTTCAATTCACTGTGTGAAATGAATGGAGTGTTGCCTCACTTTCTAAATGCTGTCCTTTCAGAGAAAATCACTTTCCTTTGAAAGTGCCTTAAGCTACTTACAAGCATTCCTAAAAAACTCACATGCGTTTCTCTGAAAGAGAAGCAGTCTGTTATAACACTTCAATTCTTTGTGCGAAGTGAATGGAGTGTTGCTTCACTTTCTAAATGCTGTCCTTTCAGAGAAAATCACTTTCCTTTGAAAGTGCCTTAATCTACTTGCAAGCATTAGGAAGAAACTCACATGCGTTTCTCTAAAAGGAAGCAGTCTGTTCCAACACTTCAATTCACTGTGTGAAATGAATGGAGTGTTGCCTCACTTTCTAAATGCTGTCCTTTCAGAGAAAATCACTTTCCTTTGAAAGTGACTTAAGCTACTTACAAGCATTCAACAGAAACTCACATGTGTTTCTCTGAAAGAGAAGCAGTCTTTTCCAGCACTTCAATTCACTGTGCGAAGTGAATGGAGTGTTGCTTCACTTTCTAAATGCTGTCCTTTCAGAGAAAATCATTTTCCTTTGAAAGTGCCTTAACCTACTTGCAAGCATTAGGAAGAAACTCACATGCGTTTTTGTGAAAGAGAAGCAGTCTGTTCCAACACTTCAATTCACTGTGCAAAGTGAATGGAGTGTTGCTTCACTTTCTAAATGCTGTCCTTTCAGAGAAAATCACTTTCCTTTGAAAGTGCCTTAAGCTACTTGCAAGCATTAAGAAGAAACTGACATGCGTTTCTCTGAAAGAGAAGCAGTCTGTTCCAAAACTTCAATTCACTGTGCAAAGTGAATGGATTGTTGCTTCACTTTCTAAATTCTGTCCTTTCAGAGAAAATCACTTTCCTTTGAAAGTGCCTTAAGCAACTTGCAAGCATTCACAAGAAAGACTAATGCGTTTATATGAAAGAGAAGCACTCTGTTCCAACATTTCAATTCACTGCACGAAGGGAATGGAGTGTTGCTTCACTTTCTAAATGCTGTCCTTTCAGAGAAAATCACTTTCCTTTGAAAGTGCCTTAAGTTACTTACAAGCATTTACCAGAAACTCACATGCGTTTCTCTGAAAGAGAAGCAGTCTGTTCCAACACTTCAATTCACTGTGCGAAGTGAATGGAGTGTTGCTTCACTTTCTAAGTGCTGTCCTTTCAGAGAAAATCACTTTCCTTTGAAAGTGCCTTAAGCTACTTGCAAGCATTCACAAGAAACACTCACGCGTTTCTATGATAGACAAGCAGTCTGTTCCAACACTTCAATTCACTGTGCGAAGTGAATGGAGTGTTGCTTCACTTTCTAAATGCTGTCCTTTCAGAGAAAATCACTTTCCTTTGAAAGTGCCTTAAGCTACTTACAAGCATTCAACAGAAACTCACATGCATTTCTCAGAAAGAGAAGCAGTCTGTTCCAACACTTCAATTCACTGTGAGAAGTGAATGGAGTGTTGCTTCACTTTCTACATTCTGTCCTTTCAGAGAAAATCACTTTCCTTTGAAAGTGCCTTAAACTACTTTCAAGCATTCACAAAAAACTCACATGCGTTTCTCTGAAAGAGTAGCAGTCTGTTCCAACACTTCAATTCACTGTGCGAAGTGAATGGAGTGTGCTTCACTTTCTAAATGCTGTCCCTTCAGAGAAAATCACTTTCCTTTGAAAGTGCCTTAAGCTACTTGCAAGCATTCACAAGAAACACTAATGCTTTCCAATGAAAGAGAAGCAGTCTGTTCCAACACTTCAATTCATTGCACGAAGGGAATGGAGTGTTGCTTTTCTTTCTAAATGCTGTCCTTTCAGAGAAAATCACTTTCCTTTGAAAGAGCCTTGAGCTACTTTCAAGCATTCACAGGAAACACACATGCGTTTCTCTGAAATAGAAGCAGTCTGTTCCAACATTTCAATTCACTGTGCGAAGTGAATGGAGTGTTGCTTCACTTTCTAAATACTGTCCTTTCAGAGAAAATCCCTTTTGTTTGAAAGTGCCTTAAGCAACTTTCAAGCATTCACAAGAAATTCACATGCATTTCTCTGAAAGAGAAGCCTTGTCTTCCAACACTTCAATTCACTGTGCGAAGTGAATGGTGTGTTGCTTAACTTTCTAAATGCTGTCCTTTCAGAGAAAATCACTTTCCTTTGAAAGTGCCTTAAGCTACTTGCAAGCATTAGGAAGAAACACACATGCGTGTCTCTGAAAGAGAAGCAGTCTGTTCCAACACTTCAATTCACTGTGCAAAGTGAATGGAGTGTTGCCTCACTTTCTAAATGCTGTCCTTTCAGAGAAAATCCCTTTCCTTTGAAAGTGCCTTAAGCTACTTACAAGCATTCACCAGAAACTCACATGCGTTTCTCAGAAAGAGAAGCAGTCTGTTCCAACACTTCAATTCACTGTGCAAAGTGAATGGAGTGTTGCTTCACTTTCTAAATACTGTCCTTTCAGAGAAAATCACTTTTGTTTGAAAGTGCCTTAAGCAACTTTCAAGCATTCACAAGAAATTCACATGCATTTCTCTGAAAGAGAAGCCTTCTCTTCCAACACTTCAATTCACTGTGTGAAATGAATGGAGTGTTGCCTCACTTTCTAAATGCTGTCCTTTCAGAGAAAATCACTTTCCTTTGAAAGTGCCTTAAGCTACTTACAAGCATTCCTAAAAAACTCACATGCGTTTCTCTGAAAGAGAAGCAGTCTGTTATAACACTTCAATTCTTTGTGCGAAGTGAATGGAGTGTTGCTTCACTGTCTAAATGCTGTCCTTTCAGAGAAAATCACTTTCCTTTGAAAGTGCCTTAATCTACTTGCAAGCATTAGGAAGAAACTCACATGCGTTTCTCTAAAAGGAAGCAGTCTGTTCCAACACTTCAATTCACTGTGTGAAATGAATGGAGTGTTGCCTCACTTTCTAAATGCTGTCCTTTCAGAGAAAATCACTTTCCTTTGAAAGTGACTTAAGCTACTTACAAGCATTCAACAGAAACTCACATGTGTTTCTCTGAAAGAGAAGCAGTCTTTTCCAGCACTTCAATTCACTGTGCGAAGTGAATGGAGTGTTGCTTCACTTTCTAAATGCTGTCCTTTCAGAGAAAATCATTTTCCTTTGAAAGTGCCTTAACCTACTTGCAAGCATTAGGAAGAAACTCACATGCGTTTTTGTGAAAGAGAAGCAGTCTGTTCCAACACTTCAATTCACTGTGCAAAGTGAATGGAGTGTTGCTTCACTTTCTAAATGCTGTCCTTTCAGAGAAAATCACTTTCCTTTGAAAGTGCCTTAAGCTACTTGCAAGCATTAAGAAGAAACTCACATGCGTTTCTCTGAAAGAGAAGCAGTCTGTTCCAAAACTTCAATTCACTGTGCGAAGTGAATGGATTGTTGCTTCACTTTCTAAATTCTGTCCTTTCAGAGAAAATCACTTTCCTTTGAAAGTGCCTTAAGCAACTTGCAAGCATTCACAAGAAACACTAATGCGTTTATATGAAAGAGAAGCACTCTGTTCCAACATTTCAATTCACTGCACGAAGGGAATGGAGTGTTGCTTCACTTTCTAAATGCTGTCCTTTCAGAGAAAATCACTTTCCTTTGAAAGTGCCTTAAGTTACTTAGAAGCATTTACCAGAAACTCACATGCGTTTCTCTGAAAGAGAAGCAGTCTGTTCCAACACTTCAATTCACTGTGCGAAGTGAATGGAGTGTTGCTTCGCTTTCTAAATGCTGTCCTTTCAGAGAAAATCACTTTCCTTTGAAAGTGCCTTAAACTACTTGCAAGCATTAGGAAAAAACTCACATGCGTTTCTCTGAAAGAGAAGCAGTCTGTTCCAACACTTCAATTCACTGTGCGAAGTGAATGGAGTGTTGCTTCACTTTCTAAATGCTGTCCTTTCAGAGAAAATCACTTTCCTTTGAAAGTGCCTTAAGCTACTTACAAGCATTCAACAGAAACTCACATCCATTTCTCTGAAAGAGAAGCAGTCTGCTCCAACACTTCAATTCACTGTGCGAAGTAAATGGAGTGTTGCTTCACTTTCTAAATGCTGTCCTTTCAGACAATATCACTTTCCTTTGAAAGTGCCTTAAGCTACTTGCCAGCATTCACAAGAAACACTAATGCGTTTCTATGAAAGACATGCAGTCTGTTCCAACACTTCAATTCACTGTGCGGAGTGAATGGAGTGTTGCTTCACTTTCTAAATGCTGTCCTTTCAGAGAAAATCACTTTCCTTTGAAAGTGCCTTAAACTACTTTCAAGCATTCATAAAAAACTCAAATGCGTTTCTCTGAAAGAGAAGCAGTCTGTTCCAACACTTCAATTCACTGTGCGAAGTGAATGGAGTGTTGCTTCACTTTCTAAATGCTGTCCTTTCAGAGAAAATCACTTTCCTTTGAAAGTGCCTTAATCTACTTGCAAGCATTAGGAAGAATCTCACATGCGTTTCTCTAAAAGGAAGCAGTCTGTTCCAACACTTCAATTCACTGTGCGAAGTGAATGGAGTGTTGCCTCACTTTCTAAATGCTGTCCTTTCAGAGAAAATCACTTTCCTTTGAAAGTGCCTTAAGCTACTTACAAGCATTCAACAGAAACTCACATGTGTTTCTCTGAAAGAGAAGCAGTCTTTTCCAGCACTTCAATTCACTGTGCGAAGTGAATGGAGTGTTGCTTCACTTTCTAAATGCTGTCCTTTCAGAGAAAATCATTTTCCTTTGAAAGTGCCTTAACCTACCTGCAAGCATTAGGAAGAAACTCACATGCGTTTCTCTGAAAGAGAAGCAGTCTGTTCCAACACTTCAATTCACTGTGCAAAGTGAATGGAGTGTTGCTTCACTTTCTAAATGCTGTCCTTTCAGAGAAAATCACTTTCCTTTGAAAGTGCCTTAAGCTACTTGCAAGCATTAGGAAGAAACTCACATGCGTTTCTCTGAAAGAGAAGCAGTCTGTTCCAAAACTTCAATTCACTGTGCGAAGTGAATGGATTGTTGCTTCACTTTCTAAATTCTGTCCTTTCAGAGAAAATCACTTTCCTTTGAAAGTGCCTTAAGCAACTTGCAAGCATTCACAAGAAACACTAATGCGTTTATATGAAAGAGAAGCACTCTGTTCCAACATTTCACTTCACTGCACGAAGGGAATGGAGTGTTGCTTCACTTTCTAAATGCTGTCCTTTCAGAGAAAATCCTTTCTTTTGAAAGTGCCTTAAGTTACTTACAAGCATTTACCAGAAACTCACATGCGTTTCTCTGAAAGAGAAGCAGTCTGTTCCAACACTTCAATTCACTGTGCGAAGTGAATGGAGTGTTGCTTCTCTTTCTAAATGCTATCCTTTCAGAGAAAATCACTTTCCTTTGAAAGTGCCTTAAGCTACTTGCAAGCATTAGGAAGAAACTCACATGCGTTTCTCTGAAAGAGAAGCAGTCTGTTCCAACACTTCAATTCACTGTGCAAAGTGAATGGAGTGTTGCTTCACTTTCTAAATGCTGTCCTTTCAGAGAAAATCACTTTCCTTTGAAAGTGCCTTAAGCTACTTACAAGCATTCAACAGAAACTCACATCCATTTCTCTGAAAGAGAAGCAGTCTGTTCCAACACTTCAATTCTCTGTGCGAAGTCAATGGAGTGTTGCTTCACTTTCTCAATGCTGTCCTTTCAGAGAAAATCACTTTCCTTTGAAAGTGCCTTAAGCTACTTGCAAGCATTCACAAGAAACACTAATGCGTTTCTATGAAAGAGAAGCAGTCTGTTCCAACACTTAAATTCATTGCACGAAGAAAATGGAGTGTTGCTTTACTTTCTAAATGCTGTCCTTTCAGAGAAAATCACTTTCCTTTGAAAGAGCCTTGAGCTACTTACAAGCATTCAACAGAAACTCACATGCATTTCTCTGAAAGAGAAGCAGTCTGTTCCAACACTTCAGTTCGCTGTGCGAAGTGAATGGAATATTACTTCACTTTCTAAATGCTGTCCTTTCAGAGAAAATCACTTTCCTTTGAAAGTGCCTTAAGCTACTTTCAAGCATTCACAGGAAACACACATGCGTTTCTCTGAAAGAGAAGCAGTCTGTTCCAACACTTCAATTCACTGTGCGAAGTGAATGGAGTGTTGCTTCACTTTCGAAATCCTGTCCTTTCAGAGAAAATCACTTTTGTTTGAAAGTACCTTAAGCAATTTTCAAGCATTCACAAGAAATTCACATGCATTTCTCTGAAAGAGAAGCCTTCTCTTCCAACACTTCAATTCACTGTGCGAAGTGAATGGAGTGTTGCTTCACTTTCTAAATCCTGTCCTTTCAGAGAAAATCACTTTTGTTTGAAAGTGCCTTAAGCAACTTTCAAGCATTCACAAGAAATTCACATGCATTTCTCTGAAAGAAAAGCCTTCTCTTCCAACACTTCAATTCACTGTGCGAAGTGAATGGAGTGTTGCTTCACTTTCTAAATGCTGTCCTTTCAGAGAAAATCACGTTCCTTTGAAATTGCCTTAAGCTACTTACAAGCATTCAACAGAAACTCACATGTGTTTCTCTGAAAGAGAAGCAGTCTGTTCCAACACTTCAATTCACTGTGCGAAGTGAATGGAGTGTTCCTTCACTTTCTAAATGCTGTCCTTTCAGAGAAAATCACTTTCCTTTGAAAGTGCCTTAAGGTACTTGCAAGCATTCACAAGAAACACTAATGCGTTTCTCTGAAAGACAAGCAGTCTGTTCCAACACTTGAATTCACTGCACGAAGGGAATGGAGTGTTGCTTCACTTTCTAAATTCTGTCCTTACAGAGAAAATCTCTTTCCTTTGAAAGTGCCTTAAGCTACTTGAAAGCATTCACAGGAAACACACATGCGTTTCTCTGAAAGAGAAGCACTCTGTTCCAATACTTCAATTCACTGTGCGAAGTGAATGGAGTGTTGCTTCACTTTCTAAATGCTGTCCTTTCAGAGAAAATCTCTTTCCTTTGAAAGTGCCTTAAGCAACTTGCAAGAATTCACAAGAAACACTATTGCATTTCTCTGAAAGAGTAGCACAATGTTCCAACACTTCAATTCACTGCACGAAGGGAATGGAGTGTTGCTTCACTTTCTAAATGCTGTCCTTTCAGAGAAAATCACTTTCCTTTGAAAGTGCCTTAAGCTACTTGCAAGCATTAGGAAGAAACTCACATGCGTTTCTCTGAAAGAGAAGCAGTCTGTTCCAACACTTCAATTCACTGTGCGAAGTGAATGGAGTGTTGCTTCACTTTCTAAATGCTGTCCTTTCAGAGAAAATCACTTTCCTTTGAAAGTGCCTTAAGCTACTTACAAGCATTCAACAGAAACTCACATGCGTTTCTCTGAAAGAGAAGCAGTCTGTTCCAACACTTCAATTCACTGTGCGAAGTGAATGGAGTGTTGCTTCACTTTCTAAATTCTGTCATTTCAGAGAAAATCACTTTCCTTTCAAAGTGCCTTAAACTACTTTCAAGCATTCATAAAAAACTCACATGCGTTTCTCTGAAAGAGAAGCAGTCTGTTCCAACACTTCAATTCACTGTGCGAAGTAAATGGAGTGTTGCTTCACTTTCTAAATGCTGTCCTTTCAGACAATATCACTTTCCTTTGAAATTGCCTTAAGCTACTTGCCAGCATTCACAAGAAACACTAATGCGTTTCTATGAAAGACATGCAGTCTGTTCCAACACTTCAATTCACTGTGCGGAGTGAATGGAGTGTTGCTTCACTTTCTAAATGCTGTCCTTTCAGAGAAAATCACTTTCCTTTGAAAGTGCCTTAACCTACTTGCAAGCATTAGGAAGAAACTCACATGCAATTCTCTGAAAGAGAAGCAGTCTGTTCCAACACTTCAATTCACTGTGCGAAGTGAATGGAGTGTTGCTTCACTTTCTAAATGCTGTCCTTTCAGAGAAAATAACTTTCATTTGAAAGTGCCTTAAGCTACTTACAAGCATTCAACAGAAACTCACATGCGTTTCTCTGAAAGAGAAGCAGTCTGTTCCAACATTTCAATTCACTGTGCGAAGTGAATGGTGTGTTGCTTCACTTTCTAAATTCTGTCATTTCAGAGAAAATCACTTTCCTTAGAAAGTGCCTTAAACTATTTTCAAGCATTCATAAAAACTCACATGCGTTTCTCTGAAAGAGAAGCAGTCTGTTCCAACACTTCAATTCACTGCACGAAGGGAATGAAGTGTTGCTTCACTTTCTAAATGCTGTCCTTTCAGAGAAAATCACTTTCCTTTGAAAGTGCCTTAAGCTACTTGCAAGCATTCCCAAGAAACACTAATGCGTTTCTATGAAAGACAAGCAGTCTGTTCCAACACTTCAATTCACTGTGCGAAGTGAATGGAGTGTTGCTTCACTTTCTAAATGCTGTCCTTTCAGAGAAAATCACTTTCCTTTGAAAGTGCTTTAAGCAACTTGCAAGAATTCACAAGAAACACTATTGCATTTCTCTGAAAGAGTAGCACAATGTTCCAACACTTCAATTCACTGCACGAAGGGAATGGAGTGTTGCTTCACTTTCTAAATGCTGTCCTTTCAGAGAAAATCTCTTTCCTTTGAAAGTGCCTTAAGCTATTTACAAGCATTCACCAGAAACTCACATGCGTTACTATGAAAGAGAAACAGTCTTTTCCAACACTTCAATTCACTGTGCGAAGTGAATGGAGTGTTGCTTCACTTTCTAAATGCTGTCCTTTCAGAGAAAATCACTTTCCTTTGAAAGTGCCTTAAGCTACTTGCAAGCATTAGGAAGAAACTCACATGCGTTTCTCTGAAAGAGAAGCAGTCTGTTCCAACACTTCAATTCACTGTGCGAAGTGAATGGAGTGTTGCTTCACTTTCTAAATTCTGTCATTTCAGAGAAAATCACTTTCCTTTCAAAGTGCCTTAAACTACTTTCAAGCATTCATAAAAAACTCACATGCGTTTCTCTGAAAGAGAAGCAGTCTGTTCCAACACTTCAATTCACTGTGCGAAGTAAATGGAGTGTTGCTTCACTTTCTAAATGCTGTCCTTTCAGACAATATCACTTTCCTTTGAAAGTGCCTTAAGCTACTTGCCAGCATTCACAAGAAACACTAATGCGTTTCTATGAAAGACATGCAGTCTGTTCCAACACTTCAATTCATTGTGCGGAGTGAATGGAGTGTTGCTTCACTTTCTAAATGCTGTCCTTTCAGAGAAAATCACTTTCCTTTGAAAGTGCCTTAACCTACTTGCAAGCATTAGGAAGAAACTCACATGCAATTCTCTGAAAGAGAAGCAGTCTGTTCCAACACTTCAATTCACTGTGCGAAGTGAATGGAGTGTTGCTTCACTTTCTAAATGCTGTCCTTTCAGAGAAAATAACTTTCATTTGAAAGTGCCTTAAGCTACTTACAAGCATTCAACAGAAACTCACATGCGTTTCTCTGAAAGAGAAGCAGTCTGTTCCAACATTTCAATTCACTGTGCGAAGTGAATGGAGTGTTGCTTCACTTTCTAAATTCTGTCATTTCAGAGAAAATCACTTTCCTTAGAAAGTGCCTTAAACTATTTTCAAGCATTCATAAAAACTCACATGTGTTTCTCTGAAAGAGAAGCAGTCTGTTCCAACACTTCAATTCACTGCACGAAGGGAATGAAGTGTTGCTTCACTTTCTAAATGCTGTCCTTTCAGAGAAAATCACTTTCCTTTGAAAGTGCCTTAAGCTACTTGCAAGCATTCACAAGAAACACTAATGCGTTTCTATGAAAGACAAGCAGTCTGTTCCAACACTTCAATTCACTGTGCGAAGTGAATGGAGTGTTGCTTCACTTTCTAAATGCTGTCCTTTCAGAGAAAATCACTTTCCTTTGAAAGTGCCTTAAGCTACTTGCAAGCATTAGGAAGAAACTCACATGCGTTTCTCTGAAAGAGAAGCAGTCTGTTCCAACACTTCAATTCATTGTGGGAAGTGAATGGAGTGTTGCTTCACTTTCTAAATGCTGTCTTTTAAGAGAAAATCACTTTCCTTTGAAAGTGCCTTACGCTACTTACAAGCATTCAACAGAAACTCACATGCATTTCTCTGAAAGAGAAGCAGTCTGTTCCAACACTTCAATTCACTGTGCGAAGTGAATGGAGTGTTGCTTCACTTTCTAAATGCTGTCCTTTCAGAGAAAATCACTTTCCTTTGAAAGTGCCTTAAACTACTTTCAAGCATTCATAAAAAACTCACATGCGTTTGTAAAAGAGAAGCAGTCTGTTCCAACACTTCAATTCACTGTGCGAAGTAAATGGAGTTTTGCTTCACTTTCTAAATGCTGTCCTTTCAGAGAAAATCACTTTCCTTTGAAAGTGCCTTAAGCTACTTGCCAGCATACACAAGAAACACTAATGCGTTTCTATGAAAGACAAGCGGTCTGTTCCAACACTTTAGTTCACTGTGCGAAGTGAATGGAGTGTTGCTTCACTTTCGAAATGCTGTCCTTTCAGAGAAAATCACTTTCCATTGAAAGTGCCTTAAGCTACTTACAAGCATTCAACAGAAACTCACATGCGTTTCTCTGAAAGAGAAGCAGTCTGTTCCAACACTTCAATTCACTGTGCGAAGTAAATGGAGTGTTGCTTCACTTTCTAAATGCTGTCCTTTCAGAGAAAATCACTTTCCTTTGAAAGTGCCTTAAGCTACTTGCAAGCATTCACAAGAAACACTAATGTGTTTCTCTGAAAGACAAGCTGTCTGTTCCAACACTTCAATTCACTGTGCGAAGTGAATGGAGTGTTGCTTCACTTTCTAAATGCTGTCCTTTCAGAGAAAATCACTTTCCTTTGAAAGTGCCTTCAGCTACTTGCAAGCATTAGGAAGAAACTCACATGCGTTTCTCTGAAAGAGAAGAAGTCTGTTCCAACACTTCAATTCACTGTGCGAAGTGAATGGAGTGTTGCTTCACTTTCTAAATGCTTTCCTTTCAGAGAAAATCACTTTCCTTTGAAAGTGCCTTAAGCTACTTGCAAGCATTCACAAGAAACACTCACGCGTTTCTATGATAGACAAGCAGTCTGTTCCAACACTTCAATTCACTGTGCGAAGTGAATGGAGTGTTGCTTCACTTTCTAAATGCTGTCCTTTCAGAGAAAATCACTTTCCTTTGAAAGTGCCTTAAGCTACTTACAAGCATTCAACAGAAACTCACATGCATTTCTCAGAAAGAGAAGCAGTCTGTTCCAACACTTCAATTCACTGTGAGAAGTGAATGGAGTGTTGCTTCACTTTTTAAATTGTGTCCTTTCAGAGAAAATCACTTTCCTTTGAAAGTGCCTTAAACTACTTTCAAGCATTCACAAAAAACTCACATGCGTTTCTCTGAAAGAGTAGCAGTCTGTTCCAACACTTCATTTCACTGTGCGAAGTGAATGGAGTGTTTCTTCACTTTCTAAATGCTGTCCTTTCAGAGAAAATCACTTTCCTTTGAGAGTGCCTTAAGCAACTTGCAAGCATTCACAAGAAACACTAATGCGTTTCTATGAAAGAGTAGCTCTCTGTTTCAACACTTCAATTCAATGCAAGAAGGGAATGGAGTGTTGCTTCACTTTCTAAATGCTGTCCTTTCAGAGAAAATCACTTTCCTTTGAACGTGCCTTCAGCTACTTGCAAGCATTAGGAAGAAACTCACATGCGTTTCTCTGAAAGAGAAGCAGTCTGTTCCAACACTTCAATTCACTGTGCGAAGTGAATGGAGTGTTGCTTCACTTTCTAAATTCTGTCATTTCAGAGAAAATCACTTTCCTTTCAAAGTGCCTTAAACTACTTTCAAGCATTCATAAAAAACTCACATGCGTTTCTCTGAAAGAGAAGCAGTCTGTTCCAACACTTCAATTCACTGTGCGAAGTAAATGGAGTGTTGCTTCACTTTCTAAATGCTGTCCTTTCAGACAATATCACTTTCCTTTGAAAGTGCCTTAAGCTACTTGCCAGCATTCACAAGAAACACTAATGCGTTTCTATGAAAGACATGCAGTCTGTTCCAACACTTCAATTCATTGTGCGGAGTGAATGGAGTGTTGCTTCACTTTCTAAATGCTGTCCTTTCAGAGAAAATCACTTTCCTTTGAAAGTGCCTTAACCTACTTGCAAGCATTAGGAAGAAACTCACATGCAATTCTCTGAAAGAGAAGCAGTCTGTTCCAACACTTCAATTCACTGTGCGAAGTGAATGGAGTGTTGCCTCACTTTCTAAATGCTGTCCTTTCAGAGAAAATAACTTTCATTTGAAAGTGCCTTAAGCTACTTACAAGCATTCAACAGAAACTCACATGCGTTTCTCTGAAAGAGAAGCAGTCTGTTCCAACATTTCAATTCACTGTGCGAAGTGAATGGAGTGTTGCTTCACTTTCTAAATTCTGTCATTTCAGAGAAAATCACTTTCCTTAGAAAGTGCCTTAAACTATTTTCAAGCATTCATAAAAACTCACATGCGTTTCTCTGAAAGAGAAGCAGTCTGTTCCAACACTTCAATTCACTGCACGAAGGGAATGAAGTGTTGCTTCACTTTCTAAATGCTGTCCTTTCAGAGAAAATCACTTTCCTTTGAAAGTGCCTTAAGCTACTTGCAAGCATTCACAAGAAACACTAATGCGTTTCTATGAAAGACAAGCAGTCTGTTCCAACACTTCAATTCACTGTGCGAAGTGAATGGAGTGTTGCTTCACTTTCTAAATGCTGTCCTTTCAGAGAAAATCACTTTCCTTTTAAAGTGCCTTAAGCTACTTGCAAGCATTAGGAAGAAACTCACATGCGTTTCTCTGAAAGAGAAGCAGTCTGTTCCAACACTTCAATTCATTGTGGGAAGTGAATGGAGTGTTGCTTCACTTTCTAAATGCTGTCTTTTAAGAGAAAATCACTTTCCTTTGAAAGTGCCTTACGCTACTTACAAGCATTCAACAGAAACTCACATGCGTTTCTCTGAAAGAGAAGCAGTCTGTTCCAACACTTCAATTCACTGTGCGAAGTGAATGGAGTGTTGCTTCACTTTCTAAATGCTGTCCTTTCAGAGAAAATCACTTTCCTTTGAAAGTGCCTTAAACTACTTTCAAGCATTCATAAAAAACTCACATGCGTTTCTAAAAGAGAAGCAGTCTGTTCCAACACTTCAATTCACTGTGCGAAGTAAATGGAGTTTTGCTTCACTTTCTAAATGCTGTCCTTTCAGAGAAAATCACTTTCCTTTGAAAGTGCCTTAAGCTACTTGCCAGCATACACAAGAAACACTAATGCGTTTCTATGAAAGACAAGCGGTCTGTTCCAACATTTTAGTTCACTGTGCGAAGTGAATGGAGTGTTGCTTCACTTTCGAAATGCTGTCCTTTCAGAGAAAATCACTTTCCATTGAAAGTGCCTTAAGCTACTTACAAGCATTCAACAGAAACTCACATGCGTTTCTCTGAAAGAGAAGCAGTCTGTTCCAACACTTCAATTCACTGTGCGAAGTAAATGGAGTGTTGCTTCACTTTCTAAATGCTGTCCTTTCAGAGAAAATCACTTTCCTTTGAAAGTGCCTTAAGCTACTTGCAAGCATTCACAAGAAACACTAATGTGTTTCTCTGAAAGACAAGCTGTCTGTTCCAACACTTCAATTCACTGTGCGAAGTGAATGGAGTGTTGCTTCACTTTCTAAATGCTGTCCTTTCAGAGAAAATCACTTTCCTTTGAAAGTGCCTTAAGCTACTTGCAAGCATTAGGAAGAAACTCACATGCGTTTCTCTGAAAGAGAAGAAGTCTGTTCCAACACTTCAATTCACTGTGCGAAGTGAATGGAGTGTTGCTTCACTTTCTAAATGCTTTCCTTTCAGAGAAAATCACTTTCCTTTGAAAGTACCTTAAGCTACTTGCAAGCATTCACAAGAAACACTCACGCGTTTCTATGATAGACAAGCAGTCTGTTCCAACACTTCAATTCACTGTGTGAAGTGAATGGAGTGTTGCTTCACTTTCTAAATGCTGTCCTTTCAGAGAAAATCACTTTCCTTTGAAAGTGCCTTAAGCTACTTACAAGCATTCAACAGAAACTCACATGCATTTCTCAGAAAGAGAAGCAGTCTGTTCCAACACTTCAATTCACTGTGAGAACTGAATGGAGTGTTGCTTCACTTTTTAAATTCTGTCCTTTCAGAGAAAATCACTTTCCTTTGAAAGTGCCTTAAACTACTTTCAAGCATTCACAAAAAACTCACATGCGTTTCTCTGAAAGAGTAGCAGTCTGTTCCAACACTTCATTTCACTGTGCGAAGTGAATGGAGTGTTTCTTCACTTTCTAAATGCTGTCCTTTCAGAGAAAATCACTTTCCTTTGAGAGTGCCTTAAGCAACTTGCAAGCATTCACAAGAAACACTAATGCGTTTCTATGAAAGAGTAGCTCTCTGTTCCAACACTTCAATTCAATGCAAGAAGGGAATGGAGTGTTGCTTCACTTTCTAAATGCTGTCCTTTCAGAGAAAATCACTTTCCTTTGAACGTGCCTTCAGCTACTTGCAAGCATTAGGAAGAAACTCACATGCGTTTCTCTGAAATAGAAGCAGTCTGTTCCAACACTTCAATTCACTGTGCGAAGTGAATGGAGTGTTGCTTCACTTTCTAAATGCTGTCCTTTCAGAGAAAATCACTTTCCTTTGAAAGTGCCTTAAGCTACTTGCAAGCATTAGGAAGAAACTCTCATGCGTTTCTCTGAAAGAGAAGCATTCTGTTCCAACACTTCAATTCACTGTGCGAAGTGAATGGAGTGTTGCTTCATTTTCTAAATGCTTCCTTTCATAGAAAATCACTTTCCTTTGAAAGTGCCTTAAGCTACTTACAAGCATTCAAGAGAAACATGCGTTTCTCTGAAAGAGAAGCAGTCTGTTCCAACACTTCAATTCACTGTGCGAAGTGAATGGAGTGTTGCTTCACTTTCTAAATTCTGTCATTTCAGAGAAAATCACTTTCCTTTCAAAGTGCCTTAAACTACTTTCAAGCATTCATAAAAAACTCACATGCGTTTCTCTGAAAGAGAAGCAGTCTGTTCCAACACTTCAATTCACTGTGCGAAGTAAATGGAGTGTTGCTTCACTTTCTAAATGCTGTCCTTTCAGACAATATCACTTTCCTTTGAAAGTGCCGTAAGCTACTTGCCAGCATTCACAAGAAACACTAATGCGTTTCTATGAAAGACATGCAGTCTGTTCCAACACTTCAATTCATTGTGCGGAGTGAATGGAGTGTTGCTTCACTTTCTAAATGCTGTCCTTTCAGAGAAAATCACTTTCCTTTGAAAGTGCCTTAACCTACTTGCAAGCATTAGGAAGAAACTCACATGCAATTCTCTGAAAGAGAAGCAGTCTGTTCCAACACTTCAATTCACTGTGCGAAGTGAATGGAGTGTTGCTTCACTTTCTAAATGCTGTCCTTTCAGAGAAAATAACTTTCATTTGAAAGTGCCTTAAGCTACTTACAAGCATTCAACAGAAACTCACATGCGTTTCTCTGAAAGAGAAGCAGTCTGTTCCAACATTTCAATTCACTGTGCGAAGTGAATGGAGTGTTGCTTCACTTTCTAAATTCTGTCATTTCAGAGAAAATCACTTTCCTTAGAAAGTGCCTTAAACTATTTTCAAGCATTCATAAAAACTCACATGCGTTTCTCTGAAAGAGAAGCAGTCTGTTCCAACACTTCAATTCACTGCACGAAGGGAATGAAGTGTTGCTTCACTTTCTAAATGCTGTCCTTTCAGAGAAAATCACTTTCCTTTGAAAGTGCCTTAAGCTACTTGCAAGCATTCACAAGAAACACTAATGCGTTTCTATGAAAGACAAGCAGTCTGTTCCAACACTTCAATTCACTGTGCGAAGTGAATGGAGTGTTGCTTCACTTTCTAAATGCTGTCCTTTCAGAGAAAATCACTTTCCTTTGAAAGTGCCTTAAGCTACTTGCAAGCATTAGGAAGAAACTCACATGCGTTTCTCTGAAAGAGAAGCAGTCTGTTCCAACACTTCAATTCATTGTGGGAAGGGAATGGAGTGTTGCTTCACTTTCTAAATGCTGTCTTTTAAGAGAAAATCACTTTCCTTTGAAAGTGCCTTACGCTACTTACAAGCATTCAACAGAAACTCACATGCGTTTCTCTGAAAGAGAAGCAGTCTGTTCCAACACTTCAATTCACTGTGCGAAGTGAATGGAGTGTTGCTTCACTTTCTAAATGCTGTCCTTTCAGAGAAAATCACTTTCCTTTGAAAGTGCCTTAAACTACTTTCAAGCATTCATAAAAAACTCACATGCGTTTCTAAAAGAGAAGCAGTCTGTTCCAACACTTCAATTCACTGTGCGAAGTAAATGGAGTTTTGCTTCACTTTCTAAATGCTGTCCTTTCAGAGAAAATCACTTTCCTTTGAAAGTGCCTTAAGCTACTTGCCAGCATACACAAGAAACACTAATGCGTTTCTATGAAAGACAAGCGGTCTGTTCCAACATTTTAGTTCACTGTGCGAAGTGAATGGAGTGTTGCTTCACTTTCGAAATGCTGTCCTTTCAGAGAAAATCACTTTCCATTGAAAGTGCCTTAAGCTACTTACAAGCATTCAACAGAAACTCACATGCGTTTCTCTGAAAGAGAAGCAGTCTGTTCCAACACTTCAATTCACTGTGCGAAGTAAATGGAGTGTTGCTTCACTTTCTAAATGCTGTCCTTTCAGAGAAAATCACTTTCCTTTGAAAGTGCCTTAAGCTACTTGCAAGCATTCACAAGAAACACTAATGTGTTTCTCTGAAAGACAAGCTGTCTGTTCCAACACTTCAATTCACTGTGCGAAGTGAATGGAGTGTTGCTTCACTTTCTAAATGCTGTCCTTTCAGAGAAAATCACTTTCCTTTGAAAGTGCCTTAAGCTACTTGCAAGCATTAGGAAGAAACTCACATGCGTTTCTCTGAAAGAGAAGAAGTCTGTTCCAACACTTCAATTCACTGTGCGAAGTGAATGGAGTGTTGCTTCACTTTCTAAATGCTTTCCTTTCAGAGAAAATCACTTTCCTTTGAAAGTGCCTTAAGCTACTTGCAAGCATTCACAAGAAACACTCACGCGTTTCTATGATAGACAAGCAGTCTGTTCCAACACTTCAATTCACTGTGTGAAGTGAATGGAGTGTTGCTTCACTTTCTAAATGCTGTCCTTTCAGAGAAAATCACTTTCCTTTGAAAGTGCCTTAAGCTACTTACAAGCATTCAACAGAAACTCACATGCATTTCTCAGAAAGAGAAGCAGTCTGTTCCAACACTTCAATTCACTGTGAGAAGTGAATGGAGTGTTGCTTCACTTTTTAAATTCTGTCCTTTCAGAGAAAATCACTTTCCTTTGAAAGTGCCTTAAACTACTTTCAAGCATTCACAAAAAACTCACATGCGTTTCTCTGAAAGAGTAGCAGTCTGTTCCAACACTTCATTTCACTGTGCGAAGTGAATGGAGTGTTTCTTCACTTTCTAAATGCTGTCCTTTCAGAGAAAATCACTTTCCTTTGAGAGTGCCTTAAGCAACTTGCAAGCATTCACAAGAAACACTAATGCGTTTCTATGAAAGAGTAGCTCTCTGTTCCAACACTTCAATTCAATGCAAGAAGGGAATGGAGTGTTGCTTCACTTTCTAAATGCTGTCCTTTCAGAGAAAATCACTTTCCTTTGAACGTGCCTTCAGCTACTTGCAAGCATTAGGAAGAAACTCACATGCGTTTCTCTGAAATAGAAGCAGTCTGTTCCAACACTTCAATTCACTGTGCGAAGTGAATGGAGTGTTGCTTCACTTTCTAAATGCTGTCCTTTCAGAGAAAATCACTTTCCTTTGAACGTGCCTTAAGCTACTTGCAAGCATTAGGAAGAAACTCTCATGCGTTTCTCTGAAAGAGAAGCATTCTGTTCCAACACTTCAATTCACTGTGCGAAGTGAATGGAGTGTTGCTTCATTTTCTAAATGCTTCCTTTCAGAGAAAATCACTTTCCTTTGAAAGTGCCTTAAGCTACTTACAAGCATTCAAGAGAAACATGCGTTTCTCTGAAAGAGAAGCAGTCTGTTCCAACACTTCAATTCACTGTGCGAAGTGAATGGAGTGTTGCTTCACTTTCTAAATTCTGTCATTTCAGAGAAAATCACTTTCCTTTGAAAGTGCCTTAAACTACTTTCAAGCATTCATAAAAAACTCAAATGCGTTTCTCTGAAAGAGAAGCAGTCGGTTCCAACACTTCAATTCACTGTGCGAAGTAAATGGAGTGTTGCTTCACTTTCTAAATGTTGTTCTTTCAGAGAAAATCACTTTCCTTCGAAAGTGCCTAAAGCTACTTGCCAGCATACACAAGAAACACTATGCGTTTCTATGAAAGACAAGCAGTCTGTTCCAACACTTCAATTCACTGTGCGAAGTGAATGGAGTGTTGCTTCACTTTCTAAATGCTGTCCTTTCATAGAAAATAACTTTCCTTTGAAAGTGCCTTAAGCTACTTGCAAGCATTAGGAAGAAACTCACATGCGTTTCTCTGAAAGAGAAGCAGTCTGTTCCAACACTTCAATTCACTGTGCGAAGTGAATGGAGTGTTGCTTCACTTTCTAAATGCTGTCCTTTCAGACAAAATCACTTTCCTTTGAAAGTGCCTTCAGCTACTTGCAAGCATTAGGAAGAAACTCACATGCATTTCTCTGAAAGAGAAGCAATCTGTTCCAAAACTTCAATTCACTGTGCGAAGTGAATGGAGTGTTGCTTCACTTTCTAAATTCTGTCCTTTCAGAGAAAATCACTTTCCTTTGAAAGTGCCTTAAGCTACTTGCAAGCATTAAGAAGAAACTCACATGCGTTTCTCTGAAAGAGAAGCAGTCCTTTCCAACACTTCAATTCTCTGTGCGAAGTGAATGGAGTGTTGCTTCACTTTCTAAATTCTGTCATTTCAGAGAAAATCACTTTCCTTTGAAAGTGCCTTAAACTACTTTCAAGCATTCACAAAAAACTCACATGCGTTTCTCTGAAAGAGTAGCAGTCTGTTCCAACACTTCAATTCACTGTGCGAAGTGAATGGAGTGTTGCTTCACTTTCTAAATGCTGTCCTTTCAGAGAAAATCAGTTTCCTTTGAAAGTGCCTTAAGCAACTTGCAAGCATTCACAAGAAACACTAATGCGTTTCTATGAAAGAGTAGCACTCTGTTCCAACACTTCAATTCACTGCACGAAGGGAATGGAGTGTTGCTTCACTTTCTAAATGCTGTCCTTTCAGAGAAAATCACTTTCCTTTGAAAGTGCCTTAAGCTACTTACAAGCATTCACCAGAATCTCACATGCGTTTCTCTGAGAGATAAGCAGTCTGTTCCAATACTTCAATTCACTGTGCGAAGTGAATGGAGTGTTGCTTCACTTTCTAAATGCTGTCCTTTCAGAGAAAATCACTTTCCTTTGAAAGTGCCATAAGCTACTTGCAAGCATTAGGAAGAAACTCACATGCATTTCTCTGAAAGAGAAGCAGTCTGTTCCAACACTTCAATTCACTGTGCGAAGTGAATGGAGTGTTGCTTCACTTTCTAAATGCTGTCCTTTCAGAGAAAATCACTTTCCTTTGAAAGTGCCTTAAACTACTTTCAAGCATTCACAAAAAACTCACATGCGTTTCTCTGAAAGAGAAGCAGTCTGTTCCAACACTTCAATTCACTGTGCGAAGTGAATGGAGTGTTGCTTCACTTTCTAAATGCTGTCTTTTTAGAGAAAATCCCTTTCCTTTGAATGTGCCTTAAGCTACTTACAGGCATTCAACAGAAACTCACATGCATTTCTCTGATAGAGAAGCAGTCTGTTCCAACACTTCAATTCACTGTGCGAAGTGAATGGAATGTTACTTCACTTTCTAAATGCTGTCCTTTCAGAGAAAATCATTTTCCTTTGAAAGTTTCTTAAGCTACTTTCAAGCATTCACAGGAAACACACATGCGTTTCTGTGAAATAGAAGCAGTCTGTTCCAACACTTCAATTCACTGTGAGAAGTGAATGGAGTGTTGCTTCACTTACTAGATCCTGTCCTTTCAGAGAAAATCACTTTTGTTTGAAAGTGCCTTAAACAACTTTCAAGCATTCACAAGAAATTCACATGCATTTCTCTGAAAGTGAAGCCTTCTCTTCCAACACTTCAATTCACTGTGCGAAGTGAATGGAGTGTTGCTTCACTTTCTAAATGCTGTCCTTTCAGAGAAAATCACGTTCCTTTGAAATTGCCTTAAGCTACTTACAAGCATTCACCAGAAACTCACATGTGTTTCTCTGAAAGAGAAGCAATCTGTTCCAACACTTCAATTCACTGTGCAAAGTGAATGGAGTGTTGCCTCACCTTCGAAATGCTGTCCTTTCAGAGAAAATCACTTTCCTTTGAAAGTGACTTAAGCTACTTGCAAGCATTAGGAAGAAACTCACATGTGTTTCTCTGAAAGAGAAGCAGTCAGTTCCAACACTTCAATTCACTGTGCGAAGTGAATGGAGTGTTGCTTCACTTTCTAAATTCTGTCCTTTCAGAGAAAATCACTTTCCTTTGAAAGTGCCTTAAACTACTTTCAAGCATTCACAAAAAACTCACATGCGTTTCTCTGAAAGAGAAGCAGTCTGTTCCAACACTTCAATTCACTGTGCGAAGTGAATGGAGTGTTGCTTCACTTTCTAAATGCTGTCTTTTTAGAGAAAATCCCTTTCCTTTGAATGTGCCTTAAGCTACTTACAGGCATTCAACAGAAACTCACATGCATTTCTCTGAAAGAGAAGCAGTCTGTTCCAACACTTCAATTCACTGTGCGAAGTGAATGGAATGTTACTTCACTTTCTAAATTCTGTCCTTTCAGAGAAAATCATTTTCCTTTGAAAGTTTCTTAAGCTACTTTCAAGCATTCACAGGAAACACACATGCGTTTCTCTGAAATAGAAGCAGTCTGTTCCAACACTTCAATTCACTGTGAGAAGTGAATGGAGTGTTGCTTCACTTACTAGATCCTGTCCTTTCAGAGAAAATCACTTTTGTTTGAAAGTGCCTTAAACAACTTTCAAGCATTCACAAGAAATTCACATGCATTTCTCTGAAAGTGAAGTCTTCTCTTCCAACACTTCAATTCACTGTGCGAAGTGAATGGAGTGTTGCTTCACTTTCTAAATGCTGTCCTTTCAGAGAAAATCACGTTCCTTTGAAATTGCCTTAAGCTACTTACAAGCATTCACCAGAAACTCACATGTGTTTCTCTGAAAGAGAAGCAATCTGTTCCAACACTTCAATTCACTGTGCAAAGTGAATGGAGTGTTGCCTCACTTTCGAAATGCTGTCCTTTCAGAGAAAATCACTTTCCTTTGAAAGTGACTTAAGCTACTTGCAAGCATTAGGAAGAAACTCACATGTGTTTCTCTGAAAGAGAAGCAGTCAGTTCCAACACTTCAATTCACTGTGCGAAGTGAATGGAGTGTTGCTTCACTTTCTAAATTCTGTCCTTTCAGAGAAAATCACTTTCCTTTGAAAGTGCCTTAAACTACTTTCAAGCATTCATAAAAAACTCAAATGCGTTTCTCTGAAAGAGAAGCAGTCTGTTCCAACACTTCAATTCTTTGTGCGAACTGAATGGAGTGTTGCTTCACTTTCTAAATGCTGTCCTGTCAGAGAAAATCACTTTCCTTTGAAAGTGCCTTAAGCTACTTGCAAGCATTAGGAAGAAATTGACATGTGTTTCCCTAAAAGGAAGCAGTCTGTTCCAACACTTCAATTCACTGTGTGAAGTGAATGGAGTGTTGCCTCACTTTCTAAATGCTGTCCTTTCAGACAAAATCACTTTCCTTTGAAAGTGCCTTAAACTACTTACAAGCATTCAACAGAAACTCACATGCGTTTCTCTGAAAGAGAAGCAGTCTGTTCCAACACTTCAATTCACTGTGCGAAGTGAATGGAGTGTTGCTTCACTTTCTAAATTCTGTCCTTTCAGAGAAAATCACTTTCCTTTGAAAGTGCCTTAAACTACTTTCAAGCATTCATAAAAAACTCAAATGCGTTTCTCTGAAAGAGAAGCAGTCTGTTCCAACACTTCAATTCTTTGTGCGAAGTGAATGGAGTGTTGCTTCACTTTCTAAATGCTGTCCTGTCTGAGAAAATCACTTTCCTTTGAGAGTGCCTTAAGCTACTTGCAAGCATTAGGAAGAAACTCACATGTGTTTCCCTAAAAGGAAGCAGTCTGTTCCAACACTTCAATTCACTGTGTGAAGTGAATGGAGTGTTGCCTCACTTTCTAAATGCTGTCCTTTCAGAGAAAATCACTTTCCTTTGAAAGTGCCTTAAGCTCCTTACAAGCATTCAACAGAAACTCACATGCAGTTCTCTGAAAGAGAAGCAGTCTGTTCCAGCACTTCAATTCACTGTGCGAAGTGAATGGAGTGTTGCTTCACTTTCTAAATGCTGTCCTTTCAGAGAAAATCACTTTCCTTTGAAAGTGCATTAAGTTACTTACAAGCATTAGGAAGAAACTAACATGCGTTTCTCTGAAAGAGAAGCAGTCTGTTCCAACACTTCAATTCACTGTGCGAAGTGAATGGAGTGTTGCTTCACTTTCTAAATGCTGTCCTTTCAGAGAAAATCACTTTCCTTTGAAAGTGCCTTAAACTACTTACAAGCATTCAACAGAAACTCACATGCAGTTCTCTGAAAGAGAAGCAGTCGGTTCCAACACTTCAATTCACTCTTCGAAGTGAATGGAGTGTTGCTTCACTTTCTAAATGCTGTCCTTTCAGAGAAAATCACTTTCCTTTGAAAGTGCCTTAAGCTACTTGCAAGCATTAGGAAGAAACTCACATGCGTTTCTCTGAAAGAGAAGCAGTCTGTTCCAAAACTTCAATTCACTATTCAAAGTGAATGGAGTGTTGCTTCACTTTCTAAATTCTGTCCTTTCAGAGAAAATCACTTTCCTTTGAAAGTGCCTTATGCTACTTGCAAGCATTAGGAAGAAACTCACATGCGTTTCTCTGAAAGAGAAGCAGTCTGTTCCAAAAATTCAATTCACTGTGCGAAGTGAATGGAGTGTTGCTTCACTTCCTAAATTCTGTCATTTCAGAGAAAATCAGTTTCCTTTGAAAGTGCCTTAAGCAACTTTCAAGCATTCACAAGAAACACTAATGCGTTTCTATGAAAGAGTAGCACTCTGTTCCAACACTTCAATTCACTGCATGAAGGGAATGGAGTGTTGCTTCACTTTCTAAATGCTGTCCTTTAAGAGAAAATCACTTTCTTTTGAAAGTGCCTTAAGCTACTTACAAGCATTCACCAGAAACTCGCATGCGTTTCTCTGAAAGAGAAGCAGTCTGTTCCAACACTTCAATTCTTTGTGCGAAGTGAATGGAGTGTTGCTTCACTTTCTAAATGCTGTCCTGTCTGAGAAAATCACTTTCCTTTGAGAGTGCCTTAAGCTGCTTGCAAGCATTAGGAAGAAACTCACATGTGTTTCCATAAAAGGAAGCAGTCTGTTCCAACACTTCAATTCACTGTGCGAAGTGAATGGAGTGTTGCTTCACTTTCTAAATGCTGTCCTTTCAGAGAAACCACTTTCCTTTGAAAGTGCCTTAAGCAACTTGCAAGCATTCACAAGAAACACTAATGCGTTTCTATGAAAGAGTAGCTCTCTGTTCCAACACTTCAATTCAATGCACGAAGGGAATGGAGTGTTGCTTCACTTTCTAAATGCTGTCCTTTCAGAGAAAATCACTTTCCTTTGAAAGTGCCATAAGCTACTTGCAAGCATTAGGAAGAAACTCACATGCGTTTCTCTGAAAGAGAAGCAGTCTGTTCCAACACTTCAATTCACTGTGCGAAGTGAATGGAGTGTTGCTTCACTTTCTAAATGCTGTCCTTTCAGAGAAAATCACTTTCTTTGAAATTGCCTTAAGCTACTTACAAGCATTCAACAGAAACTCACATGCGTTTCTCTGAAAGAGAAGCAGTCTGTTCCAACACTTCAATTCACTGTGCGAAGTGAATGGAGTGTTGCTTCACTTTCTAAATTCTGTCATTTCAGAGAAAATCACTTTCCTTTGAAAGTGCCTTAATCTACTTTCAAGCATTCATAAAAAACTCACATGCGTTTCTCTGAAAGAGAAGCAGTCTGTTCCAACACTTCAATTCACTGTGCGAAGTAAATGGAGTGTTGCTTCACTTTCTAAATGTTGTTCTTTCAGAGAAAATCACTTTCCTTTGAAAGTGCCTAAAGCTACTTGCCAGCATACACAAGAAACACTATGCGTTTCTATGAAAGACAAGCAGTCTGTTCCAACACTTCAATTCACTGTGCGAAGTGAATGGAGTGTTGCTTCACTTTCTAAATGCTGTCCTTTCAGAGAAAATCACTTTCCTTTAAAAGTGCCTTAAGCTACTTGCAAGCATTAGGAAGAAACTCACATGCGTTTCTCTGAAAGAGAAGCAGTCTGTTCCAACACTTCAATTCACTGTGCGTAGTGAATGGAGTGTTGCTTCACTTTCTAAATGCTATCCTTTCAGAGAAAATCACTTTCCTTTGAAAGTGCCTTAAGCTACTTGCAAGCATTAGGAAGAAACTCACATGCGTTTCTCTGAAAGAGATGCAGTCTGTTCCAAAACTTCAATTCACTGTGCGAAGTGAATGGAGTGTTGCTTCACTTTCTAAATTCTGTCCTTTCAGAGAAAATCACTATCCTTTGAAAGTGCCTTAAGCTACTTGCAAGCATTAGGAAGAAACTAACATGCGTTTCTCTGAAAGAGAAGCAGTCCGTTCCAACACTTCAATTCACTGTGCGAAGTGAATGGAGTGTTGCTTCACTTTCTAAATTCTGTCATTTCAGAGAAAATCACTTTCCTTTGAAAGTGCCTTAAACTACTTTCAAGCATTCACAAAAAACTCACATGCGTTTCTCTGAAAGAGTAGCAGTCTGTTCCAACACTTCAATTCACTGTACGAAGTGAATGGAGTGTGCTTCACTTTCTAAATGCTGTCCTTTCAGAGAAAATCAGTTTCCTTTGAAAGTGCCTTAAGCAACTTGCAAGCATTCACAAGAAACACTAATGCGTTTCTATGAAAGAGTAGCACTCTGTTCCAACACTTCAATTCACTGCACGAAGGGAATGGAGTGTTGCTTCACTTTCTAAATGCTGTCCTTTCAGAGAAAATCACTTTCCTTTGAAAGTGCCTTAAGCTACTTACAAGCATTCACCAGAAACTCACATGCGTTTCTCTGAAAGATAAGCAGTCTGTTCCAATACTTCAATTCACTGTGCGAAGTGAATGGAGTGTTGCTTCACTTTCTAAATGCTGTCCTTTCAGAGAAAATCACTTTCCTTTGAAAGTGCCCTAAGCTACTTACAAGCATTCAACAGAAACTCACATGCATTTCTCTGAAAGAGAAGCAGTCTGTTCCAACACTTCAATTCACTGTGCGAAGTGAATGGAGTGTTGCTTCACTTTCTAAATGCTCTTCTTTCAGAGAAAATCACTTTCCTTTGAAAGTGCCTTAAACAAATTTCAAGCATTCATAAAAAACTCAAATGCGTTTCTCTGAAAGAGAAGCAGTCTGTTCCAACACTTCAATTCTTTGTGCGAAGTGAATGGAGTGTTGCTTCACTTTCTAAATGCTGTCCTGTCAGAGAAAATCACTTTCCTTTGAAAGTGCCTTAAGCTACTTGCAAGCATTAGGAAGAAACTCACATGTGTTTCCCTAAAAGGAAGCAGTCTGTTCCAACACTTCAATTCACTGTGTGAAGTGAATGGAGTGTTGCCTCACTTTCTAAATGCTGTCCTTTCAGAGAAAATCACTTTCCTTTGAAAGTGCCTTAAGCTACTTACAAGCATTCAACAGAAACTCACATGCGTTTCTCTGAAAGAGAAGCAGTCTGTTCCAACACTTCAATTCACTGTGCGAAGTGAATGGAGTGTTGCTTCACTTTCTAAATGCTGTCCTTTCAGAGAAAATCACTTTCCTTTGAAAGTGTATTAAGTTACTTGCAAGCATTAGGAAGAAACTCACATGCGTTTCTCTGAAAGAGAAGCAGTCTGTTCCAACACTTCAATTCACTGTGCGAAGTGAATGGAGTGTTGCTTCACTTTCTAAATGCTGTCCTTTCAGAGAAAATCACTTTCCTTTGAAAGTGCCTTAAGCTACTTACAAGCATTCACCAAAAACTCACATGCATTTCTCTGAAAGAGAAGCAGTCTGTTCCAACACTTCAATTCACTGTGCGAAGTGAATGGAGTGTTACTTCACTTTCTAAATGCTGTCCTTTCAGAGAAAATCACTTTCCTTTGAAAGTGCCTTAAGCTACTTGCAAGCATTAGGAAGAAACTCACATGCGTTTCTCTGAAAGAGAAGCAGTCTGTTCCAACACTTCAATTCACTGTGCGAAGTGAATGGAGTGTTGCTTCACTTTCTAAATGCTGTCCTTTCAGAGAAAATCACTTTCCTTTGAAAGTGCCTTAAGCTACTTACAAGCATTCACCAAAAACTCACATGCATTTCTCTGAAAGAGAAGCAGTCTGTTCCAACACTTCAATTCTCTGTGCGAAGTGAATGGAGTGTTGCTTCACTTTCTAAATGCTGTCCTTTCAGAGAAAATCACTTTACTTTGAATTTGCCTTAAGCTACTTGCAAGCATTCTCAAGAAACACTAATGCGTTTCTATGAAAGAGAAGCAGTCTGTTCCAACACTTCAATTCATTGCACGAAGGGAATGGAGTGTTGCTTTTCTTTCTAAATGCTGTCCTTTCAGAGAAAATCACTTTCCTTTGAAAGAGCCTTGAGCTACTTACAAGCATTCAACAGTATCTCACATGCATTTCTCTGAAAGAGAAGCAGTCTGTTCCAACACTTCAATTCACTGTGCGAAGTGAATGGAATGTTACTTCACTTTCTAAATGCTGTCCTTTCAGAGAAAATCACTTTCCTTTGAAAGTGCCTTAAGCTACTTTCAAGCATTCACAGGAAACACACATGCGTTTCTCTGAAATAGAAGCAGTCTGTTCCAACACTTCAATTCACTGTGCGAAGTGAATAGAGTGTTGCTTCACTTTCTAAATCCTGTCCTTTCAGAGAAAATCACTTTTGTTTGAAAGTGCCTTAAGCAACTTTCAAGCATTCACAAGAAATTCACATGCATTTCTCTGAAAGAGAAGCCTTCTCTTCCAACACTTCAATTCACTGTGCGAAGTGAATGGAGTGTTGCTTCACTTTCTAAATTCTGTCCTTTCAGAGAAAATCACTTTCCTTTGAAAGTGCCTTAAACTACTTTCAAGCATTCATAAAAAACTCACATGCGTTTCTCTGAAAGTGAAGCAGTCTGTTCCAACACTTCAATTCTTTGTGCGAAGTGAATGGAGTGTTGCTTCACTTTCTAAATGCTGTCCTTTTAGAGAAAATCACTTTCCTTTGAAAGTGCCTTAAGCTACTTGCAAGCATTAGGAAGAAACTCACATGCGTTTCTATGAAAGACAAGCAGTCTGTTCCAACACTTGAATTCACTGTGCGAAGTGAATGGAGTGTTGCCTCACCTTCTAAATGCTGTCCTTTCAGAGAAAATCACTTTCCTTTGAAAGTGCCTTAAGCTACTTACAAGCATTCAACAGAAACTCTCATGCGTTTCTCTGAAAGAGAAGCAGTCTGTTCCAACACTTCAATTCACTGTGCGAAGTGAATGAAGTGTTGCTTCACTTTTTAAATGCTGTCCTTTCAGAGAAAACCACTTTCCTTTGAAAGTGCCTTAAGCTACTTGCAAGCATTAGGAAGAAACTCACATGCGTTTCTCTGAAAGAGAAGCAGTCTGTTCCAACACTTCAATTCACTGTGTGAAGTGAATGGAGTGTTGCCTCACTTTCTAAATGCTGTCCTTTCAGAGAATATCCCTTTCCTTTGAAAGTGCCTTAAGCTACTTACAAGCATTCAACAGAAACTCACATGCATTACTCAGAAAGAGAAGCAGTCTGTTCCAACACTTCAATTCACTGTGCGAAGTGAATGTAGTGTTGCTTCACTTTCTAAATACTGTCCTTTCAGAGAAAATCACGTTTGTTTGAAAGTGTCTTAAGCTACTTTCAAGCATTCCCAAGAAATTCACATGCATTTCTCTGAAAGAGAAGCCTTCTCTTCCAACACTTCAATTCACTGTGCGAAGTGAATGGAAGGTTGCTTCACTTTCTAAATGCTGTCCTTTCAGTGAAAATCACGTTCCTTTGAAATTGCCTTGAGCTAATTACAAGCATTCACCAGAAACTCACATGTGTTTCTCTGAAAGAGAAGCAATCTGTTCTAACACTTCAATTCACTGTGCAAAGTAAATGGAGTGTTGCCTCACTTCGAAATGCTGTCCTTTCAGAGAAAATCACTTTCCTTTGAAAGTGCCATAAGCTACTTGCAAGCATTAGGAAGAAACTCACATGCGTTTCTATGAAAGACAAGCAGTCTGTTCCAACACTTCAATTCACTGTGCGAAGTGAATGGAGTGTTGCTTCCCTTTCTAAATGCTGTCCTTTCAGAGAAAATCACTTTCCTTTGAAAGTGCCTTAAGCTACTTGTAAGCATTAGGAAGAAACTCACATGCGTTTCTCTGAAAGAGAAGCAGTCTCTTCCAACACTTCAATTCACTGTACGAAGTGAATGGAGTGTTGCTTCACTTTCTAAATGCTGTCCTTTCAGTGAAAATCACTTTCCTTTGAAAGTGCCTTAAGCTACTTACAAGCATTCACCAGAAACTCACGTGCATTTCTCTGAAAGAGAAGCAGTCTGTTCCAACACTTCAATTCACTGTGCGAAGTGAATGGAGTGTTGCTTCACTTTCTAAATGCTGTCCTTTCAGAGAAAATCACTTTCCTTTGAAAGTGCCTTAAGCTACTTTCAAGCATTAGGAAGAAACTCACATGCGTTTCTCTGAAAGAGAAGCAGTCTGTTCCAAAACATCAATTCACTGTGCGAAGTGAATGGAGTGTTGCTTCACTTTCTAAATGCTGTCCTTTCAGAGAAAATCACTTTCCTTTGAAAGTGCCTTAAGCTACTTGCAAGCATTAGGAAGAAACTCACATGCGTTTCTCTGAAAGAGAAGCAGTCTGTTCCAACACTTCAATGCACTGTGTGAAGTGAATGGAGTGTTCCCTCACTTTCTAAATGCTGTCCTTCCAGAGAAAATCACTTTTCTTTGAGAGTGCCTTAAGCAACTTTCAAGCATTCGCAAGAAACACTAATGCGTTTATATGAAAGAGAAGCACTCTGTTCCAACACTTCAATTCACTGCACGAAGGGAATGGAGTGTTGCTTCACTTTCTAAATGCTGTCCTTTCAGAGAAAATCACTTTCCTTTGAAAGTGCCTTAAGCTACTTACAAGCATTCAACAGAAACTCACATGCGTTTCTCTGAAAGAGAAGCAGTCTGTTCCAACACTTCAATTCTTTGTGCGAAGTGAATGGAGTGTTGCTTCACTTTGTAAATGCTGTCCTGTCAGAGAAAATCACTTTCCTTTGAAAGTGCCTTAAGCTACTTGCAAGCATTAGGAAGAAATTCACATGTGTTTCCCTAAAAGGAAGCAGTCTGTTCCAACACTTCAATTCACTGTGTGAAGTGAATGGAGTGTTGCCTCACTTTCTAAATGCTGTCCTTTCAGACAAAATCACTTTCCTTTGAAAGTGCCTTAAACTACTTACAAGCATTCAACAGAAACTCACATGCGTTTCTCTGAAAGAGAAGCAGTCTGTTCCAACACTTCAATTCACTGTGCGAAGTGAATGGAGTGTTGCTTCACTTTCTAAATGCTGACCTTTCAGAGAAAATCACTTTCCTTTGAAAGTGCCCTAAGCTACTTAAAAGCACTCAACAGAAACTCACATGCATTTCTCTGAAAGAGAAGCAGTCTGTTCCAACACTTCAATTCACTGTGCGAAGTGAATGGAGTGTTGCTTCACTTTCTAAATTCTGTCCTTTCAGAGAAAATCACTTTCCTTTGAAAGTGCCTTAAACTACTTTCAAGCATTCATAAAAAACTCAAATGCGTTTCTCTGAAAGAGAAGCAGTCTGTTCCAACACTTCAATTCTTTGTGCGAAGTGAATGGAGTGTTGCTTCACTTTCTAAATGCTGTCCTGTCTGAGAAAATCACTTTCCTTTGAGAGTGCCTTAAGCTACTTGCAAGCATTAGGAAGAAACTCACATGTGTTTCCCTAAAAAGAAGCAGTCTGTTCCAACACTTCAATTCACTGTGTGAAGTGAATGGAGGGTTGCCTCACTTTCTAAATGCTGTCCTTTCAGAGAAAAGAGAAAATCACTTTCCTTTGATAGTGCCTTAAGCTACTTGCAAGCATTAGGAAGAAACTCACATGCGTTTCTCTGAAAGAGAAGCAGTCTGTTCCAACACTTCAATTCACTGTGCGAAGTGAATGGAGTGTTGCTTCACTTTCTAAATGCTGTCCTTTCAGAGAAAATCACTTTCCTTTGAAAGTGCCTTAAGCTCCTTACAAGTATTCAACAGAAACTCACATGCAGTTCTCTGAAAGAGAAGCAGTCTGTTCCAGCACTTCAATTCACTGTGCGAAGTGAATGGAGTGTTGCTTCACTTTCTAAATGCTGTCCTTTCAGAGAAAATCACTTTCCTTTGAAAGTGCATTAAGTTACTTACAAGCATTAGGAAGAAACTAACATGCGTTTCTCTGAAAGAGAAGCAGTCTGTTCCAACACTTCAATTCACTGTGCGAAGTGAATGGAGTGTTGCTTCACTTTCTAAATGCTGTCCTTTCAGAGAAAATCACTTTCCTTTGAAAGTGCCTTAAACTACTTACAAGCATTCAACAGAAACTCACATGCAGTTCTCTGAAAGAGAAGCAGTCGGTTCCAACACTTCAATTCACTCTTCGAAGTGAATGGAGTGTTGCTTCACTTTCTAAATGCTGTCCTTTCAGAGAAAATCACTTTCCTTTGAAAGTGCCTTAAGCTACTTGCAAGCATTAGGAAGAAACTCACATGCGTTTCTCTGAAAGAGAAGCAGTCTGTTCCAAAACTTCAATTCACTATTCAAAGTGAATGGAGTGTTGCTTCACTTTCTAAATTCTGTCCTTTCAGAGAAAATCACTTTCCTTTGAAAGTGCCTTATGCTACTTGCAAGCATTAGGAAGAAACTCACATGCGTTTCTCTGAAAGAGAAGCAGTCTGTTCCAAAAATTCAATTCACTGTGCGAAGTGAATGGAGTGTTGCTTCACTTCCTAAATTCTGTCATTTCAGAGAAAATCAGTTTCCTTTGAAAGTGCCTTAAGCAACTTTCAAGCATTCACAAGAAACACTAATGCGTTTCTATGAAAGAGTAGCACTCTGTTCCAACACTTCAATTCACTGCATGAAGGGAATGGAGTGTTGCTTCACTTTCTAAATGCTGTCCTTTAAGAGAAAATCACTTTCTTTTGAAAGTGCCTTAAGCTACTTACAAGCATTCACCAGAAACTCGCATGCGTTTCTCTGAAAGAGAAGCAGTCTGTTCCAACACTTCAATTCTTTGTGCGAAGTGAATGGAGTGTTGCTTCACTTTCTAAATGCTGTCCTGTCTGAGAAAATCACTTTCCTTTGAGAGTGCCTTAAGCTGCTTGCAAGCATTAGGAAGAAACTCACATGTGTTTCCATAAAAGGAAGCAGTCTGTTCCAACACTTCAATTCACTGTGCGAAGTGAATGGAGTGTTGCTTCACTTTCTAAATGCTGTCCTTTCAGAGAAAATCACTTTCTTTGAAATTGCCTTAAGCTACTTACAAGCATTCAACAGAAACTCACATGCGTTTCTCTGAAAGAGAAGCAGTCTGTTCCAACACTTCAATTCACTGTGCGAAGTGAATGGAGTGTTGCTTCACTTTCTAAATTCTGTCATTTCAGAGAAAATCACTTTCCTTTGAAAGTGCCTTAATCTACTTTCAAGCATTCATAAAAAACTCACATGCGTTTCTCTGAAAGAGAAGCAGTCTGTTCCAACACTTCAATTCACTGTGCGAAGTAAATGGAGTGTTGCTTCACTTTCTAAATGTTGTTCTTTCAGAGAAAATCACTTTCCTTTGAAAGTGCCTAAAGCTACTTGCCAGCATACACAAGAAACACTATGCGTTTCTATGAAAGACAAGCAGTCTGTTCCAACACTTCAATTCACTGTGCGAAGTGAATGGAGTGTTGCTTCACTTTCTAAATGCTGTCCTTTCAGAGAAAATCACTTTCCTTTAAAAGTGCCTTAAGCTACTTGCAAGCATTAGGAAGAAACTCACATGCGTTTCTCTGAAAGAGAAGCAGTCTGTTCCAACACTTCAATTCACTGTGCGTAGTGAATGGAGTGTTGCTTCACTTTCTAAATGCTATCCTTTCAGAGAAAATCACTTTCCTTTGAAAGTGCCTTAAGCTACTTGCAAGCATTAGGAAGAAACTCACATGCGTTTCTCTGAAAGAGATGCAGTCTGTTCCAAAACTTCAATTCACTGTGCGAAGTGAATGGAGTGTTGCTTCACTTTCTAAATTCTGTCCTTTCAGAGAAAATCACTATCCTTTGAAAGTGCCTTAAGCTACTTGCAAGCATTAGGAAGAAACTCACATGCGTTTCTCTGAAAGAGAAGCAGTCCGTTCCAACACTTCAATTCACTGTGCGAAGTGAATGGAGTGTTGCTTCACTTTCTAAATTCTGTCATTTCAGAGAAAATCACTTTCCTTTGAAAGTGCCTTAAACTACTTTCAAGCATTCACAAAAAACTCACATGCGTTTCTCTGAAAGAGTAGCAGTCTGTTCCAACACTTCAATTCACTGTACGAAGTGAATGGAGTGTGCTTCACTTTCTAAATGCTGTCCTTTCAGAGAAAATCAGTTTCCTTTGAAAGTGCCTTAAGCAACTTGCAAGCATTCACAAGAAACACTAATGCGTTTCTATGAAAGAGTAGCACTCTGTTCCAACACTTCAATTCACTGCACGAAGGGAATGGAGTGTTGCTTCACTTTCTAAATGCTGTCCTTTCAGAGAAAATCACTTTCCTTTGAAAGTGCCTTAAGCTACTTACAAGCATTCACCAGAAACTCACATGCGTTTCTCTGAAAGATAAGCAGTCTGTTCCAATACTTCAATTCACTGTGCGAAGTGAATGGAGTGTTGCTTCACTTTCTAAATGCTGTCCTTTCAGAGAAAATCACTTTCCTTTGAAAGTGCCCTAAGCTACTTACAAGCATTCAACAGAAACTCACATGCATTTCTCTGAAAGAGAAGCAGTCTGTTCCAACACTTCAATTCACTGTGCGAAGTGAATGGAGTGTTGCTTCACTTTCTAAATGCTCTTCTTTCAGAGAAAATCACTTTCCTTTGAAAGTGCCTTAAACAAATTTCAAGCATTCATAAAAAACTCAAATGCGTTTCTCTGAAAGAGAAGCAGTCTGTTCCAACACTTCAATTCTTTGTGCGAAGTGAATGGAGTGTTGCTTCACTTTCTAAATGCTGTCCTGTCAGAGAAAATCACTTTCCTTTGAAAGTGCCTTAAGCTACTTGCAAGCATTAGGAAGAAACTCACATGTGTTTCCCTAAAAGGAAGCAGTCTGTTCCAACACTTCAATTCACTGTGTGAAGTGAATGGAGTGTTGCCTCACTTTCTAAATGCTGTCCTTTCAGAGAAAATCACTTTCCTTTGAAAGTGCCTTAAGCTACTTACAAGCATTCAACAGAAACTCACATGCGTTTCTCTGAAAGAGAAGCAGTCTGTTCCAACACTTCAATTCACTGTGCGAAGTGAATGGAGTGTTGCTTCACTTTCTAAATGCTGTCCTTTCAGAGAAAATCACTTTCCTTTGAAAGTGTATTAAGTTACTTGCAAGCATTAGGAAGAAACTCACATGCGTTTCTCTGAAAGAGAAGCAGTCTGTTCCAACACTTCAATTCACTGTGCGAAGTGAATGGAGTGTTGCTTCACTTTCTAAATGCTGTCCTTTCAGAGAAAATCACTTTCCTTTGAAAGTGCCTTAAGCTACTTACAAGCATTCACCAAAAACTCACATGCATTTCTCTGAAAGAGAAGCATTCTGTTCCAACACTTCAATTCACTGTGCGAAGTGAATGGAGTGTTACTTCACTTTCTAAATGCTGTCCTTTCAGAGAAAATCACTTTCCTTTGAAAGTGCCTTAAGCTACTTGCAAGCATTAGGAAGAAACTCACATGCGTTTCTCTGAAAGAGAAGCAGTCTGTTCCAACACTTCAATTCACTGTGCGAAGTGAATGGAGTGTTGCTTCACTTTCTAAATGCTGTCCTTTCAGAGAAAATCACTTTCCTTTGAAAGTGCCTTAAGCTACTTACAAGCATTCACCAAAAACTCACATGCATTTCTCTGAAAGAGAAGCAGTCTGTTCCAACACTTCAATTCTCTGTGCGAAGTGAATGGAGTGTTGCTTCACTTTCTAAATGCTGTCCTTTCAGAGAAAATCACTTTACTTTGAATTTGCCTTAAGCTACTTGCAAGCATTCTCAAGAAACACTAATGCGTTTCTATGAAAGAGAAGCAGTCTGTTCCAACACTTCAATTCATTGCACGAAGGGAATGGAGTGTTGCTTTTCTTTCTAAATGCTGTCCTTTCAGAGAAAATCACTTTCCTTTGAAAGAGCCTTGAGCTACTTACAAGCATTCAACAGTATCTCACATGCGTTTCTCTGAAAGAGAAGCAGTCTGTTCCAACACTTCAATTCACTGTGCGAAGTGAATGGAATGTTACTTCACTTTCTAAATGCTGTCCTTTCAGAGAAAATCACTTTCCTTTGAAAGTGCCTTAAGCTACTTTCAAGCATTCACAGGAAACACACATGCGTTTCTCTGAAATAGAAGCAGTCTGTTCCAACACTTCAATTCACTGTGCGAAGTGAATAGAGTGTTGCTTCACTTTCTAAATCCTGTCCTTTCAGAGAAAATCACTTTTGTTTGAAAGTGCCTTAAGCAACTTTCAAGCATTCACAAGAAATTCACATGCATTTCTCTGAAAGAGAAGCCTTCTCTTCCAACACTTCAATTCACTGTGCGAAGTGAATGGAGTGTTGCTTCACTTTCTAAATGCTGTCCTTTCAGAGAAAATCACTTTCCTTTGAAAGTGCCTTAAGCTACTTGCAAGCATTAGGAAGAAACTCACATGCGTTTCTCTGAAAGAGAAGCAGTCTGTTCCACACTTCAATTCACTGTGCGAAGTGAATGGAGTGTTGCTTCACTTTCTAAATTCTGTCCTTTCAGAGAAAATCACTTTCCTTTGAAAGTGCCTTAAACTACTTTCAAGCATTCATAAAAAACTCACATGCGTTTCTCTGAAAGTGAAGCAGTCTGTTCCAACACTTCAATTCTTTGTGCGAAGTGAATGGAGTGTTGCTTCACTTTCTAAATGCTGTCCTTTTAGAGAAAATCACTTTCCTTTGAAAGTGCCTTAAGCTACTTGCAAGCATTAGGAAGAAACTCACATGCGTTTCTATGAAAGACAAGCAGTCTGTTCCAACACTTGAATTCACTGTGCGAAGTGAATGGAGTGTTGCCTCACCTTCTAAATGCTGTCCTTTCAGAGAAAATCACTTTCCTTTGAAAGTGCCTTAAGCTACTTACAAGCATTCAACAGAAACTCTCATGCGTTTCTCTGAAAGAGAAGCAGTCTGTTCCAACACTTCAATTCACTGTGCGAAGTGAATGAAGTGTTGCTTCACTTTTTAAATGCTGTCCTTTCAGAGAAAACCACTTTCCTTTGAAAGTGCCTTAAGCTACTTGCAAGCATTAGGAAGAAACTCACATGCGTTTCTCTGAAAGAGAAGCAGTCTGTTCCAACACTTCAATTCACTGTGTGAAGTGAATGGAGTGTTGCCTCACTTTCTAAATGCTGTCCTTTCAGAGAATATCCCTTTCCTTTGAAAGTGCCTTAAGCTACTTACAAGCATTCAACAGAAACTCACATGCATTACTCAGAAAGAGAAGCAGTCTGTTCCAACACTTCAATTCACTGTGCGAAGTGAATGTAGTGTTGCTTCACTTTCTAAATACTGTCCTTTCAGAGAAAATCACGTTTGTTTGAAAGTGTCTTAAGCTACTTTCAAGCATTCCCAAGAAATTCACATGCATTTCTCTGAAAGAGAAGCCTTCTCTTCCAACACTTCAATTCACTGTGCGAAGTGAATGGAAGGTTGCTTCACTTTCTAAATGCTGTCCTTTCAGTGAAAATCACGTTCCTTTGAAATTGCCTTGAGCTAATTACAAGCATTCACCAGAAACTCACATGTGTTTCTCTGAAAGAGAAGCAATCTGTTCTAACACTTCAATTCACTGTGCAAAGTAAATGGAGTGTTGCCTCACTTCGAAATGCTGTCCTTTCAGAGAAAATCACTTTCCTTTGAAAGTGCCATAAGCTACTTGCAAGCATTAGGAAGAAACTCACATGCGTTTCTATGAAAGACAAGCAGTCTGTTCCAACACTTCAATTCACTGTGCGAAGTGAATGGAGTGTTGCTTCCCTTTCTAAATGCTGTCCTTTCAGAGAAAATCACTTTCCTTTGAAAGTGCCTTAAGCTACTTGTAAGCATTAGGAAGAAACTCACATGCGTTTCTCTGAAAGAGAAGCAGTCTCTTCCAACACTTCAATTCACTGTACGAAGTGAATGGAGTGTTGCTTCACTTTCTAAATGCTGTCCTTTCAGTGAAAATCACTTTCCTTTGAAAGTGCCTTAAGCTACTTACAAGCATTCACCAGAAACTCACGTGCATTTCTCTGAAAGAGAAGCAGTCTGTTCCAACACTTCAATTCACTGTGCGAAGTGAATGGAGTGTTGCTTCACTTTCTAAATGCTGTCCTTTCAGAGAAAATCACTTTCCTTTGAAAGTGCCTTAAGCTACTTGCAAGCATTAGGAAGAAACTCACATGCGTTTCTCTGAAAGAGAAGCAGTCTGTTCCAACACTTCAATGCACTGTGTGAAGTGAATGGAGTGTTCCCTCACTTTCTAAATGCTGTCCTTCCAGAGAAAATCACTTTTCTTTGAGAGTGCCTTAAGCAACTTTCAAGCATTCGCAAGAAACACTAATGCGTTTATATGAAAGAGAAGCACTCTGTTCCAACACTTCAATTCTTTGTGCGAAGTGAATGGAGTGTTGCTTCACTTTCTAAATGCTGTCCTTTCAGAGAAAATCACTTTCCTTTGAAAGTGCCTTAAGCTACTTACAAGCATTCAACAGAAACTCACATGCGTTTCTCTGAAAGAGAAGCAGTCTGTTCCAACACTTCAATTCTTTGTGCGAAGTGAATGGAGTGTTGCTTCACTTTGTAAATGCTGTCCTGTCAGAGAAAATCACTTTCCTTTGAAAGTGCCTTAAGCTACTTGCAAGCATTAGGAAGAAATTCACATGTGTTTCCCTAAAAGGAAGCAGTCTGTTCCAACACTTCAATTCACTGTGTGAAGTGAATGGAGTGTTGCCTCACTTTCTAAATGCTGTCCTTTCAGACAAAATCACTTTCCTTTGAAAGTGCCTTAAACTACTTACAAGCATTCAACAGAAACTCACATGCGTTTCTCTGAAAGAGAAGCAGTCTGTTCCAACACTTCAATTCACTGTGCGAAGTGAATGGAGTGTTGCTTCACTTTCTAAATGCTGACCTTTCAGAGAAAATCACTTTCCTTTGAAAGTGCCCTAAGCTACTTAAAAGCACTCAACAGAAACTCACATGCATTTCTCTGAAAGAGAAGCAGTCTGTTCCAACACTTCAATTCACTGTGCGAAGTGAATGGAGTGTTGCTTCACTTTCTAAATTCTGTCCTTTCAGAGAAAATCACTTTCCTTTGAAAGTGCCTTAAACTACTTTCAAGCATTCATAAAAAACTCAAATGCGTTTCTCTGAAAGAGAAGCAGTCTGTTCCAACACTTCAATTCTTTGTGCGAAGTGAATGGAGTGTTGCTTCACTTTCTAAATGCTGTCCTGTCTGAGAAAATCACTTTCCTTTGAGAGTGCCTTAAGCTACTTGCAAGCATTAGGAAGAAACTCACATGTGTTTCCCTAAAAAGAAGCAGTCTGTTCCAACACTTCAATTCACTGTGTGAAGTGAATGGAGGGTTGCCTCACTTTCTAAATGCTGTCCTTTCAGAGAAAAGAGAAAATCACTTTCCTTTGATAGTGCCTTAAGCTACTTGCAAGCATTAGGAAGAAACTCACATGCGTTTCTCTGAAAGAGAAGCAGTCTGTTCCAACACTTCAATTCACTGTGCGAAGTGAATGGAGTGTTGCTTCACTTTCTAAATGCTGTCCTTTCAGAGAAAATCACTTTCCTTTGAAAGTGCCTTAAGCTCCTTACAAGTATTCAACAGAAACTCACATGCAGTTCTCTGAAAGAGAAGCAGTCTGTTCCAGCACTTCAATTCACTGTGCGAAGTGAATGGAGTGTTGCTTCACTTTCTAAATGCTGTCCTTTCAGAGAAAATCACTTTCCTTTGAAAGTGCATTAAGTTACTTACAAGCATTAGGAAGAAACTAACATGCGTTTCTCTGAAAGAGAAGCAGTCTGTTCCAACACTTCAATTCACTGTGCGAAGTGAATGGAGTGTTGCTTCACTTTCTAAATGCTGTCCTGTCAGAGAAAATCACTTTCCTTTGAAAGTGCCTTAAACTACTTACAAGCATTCAACAGAAACTCACATGCAGTTCTCTGAAAGAGAAGCAGTCGGTTCCAACACTTCAATTCACTCTTCGAAGTGAATGGAGTGTTGCTTCACTTTCTAAATGCTGTCCTTTCAGAGAAAATCACTTTCCTTTGAAAGTGCCTTAAGCTACTTGCAAGCATTAGGAAGAAACTCACATGCGTTTCTCTGAAAGAGAAGCAGTCTGTTCCAAAACTTCAATTCACTATTCAAAGTGAATGGAGTGTTGCTTCACTTTCTAAATTCTGTCCTTTCAGAGAAAATCACTTTCCTTTGAAAGTGCCTTATGCTACTTGCAAGCATTAGGAAGAAACTCACATGCGTTTCTCTGAAAGAGAAGCAGTCTGTTCCAAAAATTCAATTCACTGTGCGAAGTGAATGGAGTGTTGCTTCACTTCCTAAATTCTGTCATTTCAGAGAAAATCAGTTTCCTTTGAAAGTGCCTTAAGCAACTTTCAAGCATTCACAAGAAACACTAATGCGTTTCTATGAAAGAGTAGCACTCTGTTCCAACACTTCAATTCACTGCATGAAGGGAATGGAGTGTTGCTTCACTTTCTAAATGCTGTCCTTTAAGAGAAAATCACTTTCTTTTGAAAGTGCCTTAAGCTACTTACAAGCATTCACCAGAAACTCGCATGCGTTTCTCTGAAAGAGAAGCAGTCTGTTCCAACACTTCAATTCTTTGTGCGAAGTGAATGGAGTGTTGCTTCACTTTCTAAATGCTGTCCTGTCTGAGAAAATCACTTTCCTTTGAGAGTGCCTTAAGCTGCTTGCAAGCATTAGGAAGAAACTCACATGTGTTTCCATAAAAGGAAGCAGTCTGTTCCAACACTTCAATTCACTGTGCGAAGTGAATGGAGTGTTGCTTCACTTTCTAAATGCTGTCCTTTCAGAGAAAATCACTTTCTTTGAAATTGCCTTAAGCTACTTACAAGCATTCAACAGAAACTCACATGCGTTTCTCTGAAAGAGAAGCAGTCTGTTCCAACACTTCAATTCACTGTGCGAAGTGAATGGAGTGTTGCTTCACTTTCTAAATTCTGTCATTTCAGAGAAAATCACTTTCCTTTGAAAGTGCCTTAATCTACTTTCAAGCATTCATAAAAAACTCACATGCGTTTCTCTGAAAGAGAAGCAGTCTGTTCCAACACTTCAATTCACTGTGCGAAGTAAATGGAGTGTTGCTTCACTTTCTAAATGTTGTTCTTTCAGAGAAAATCACTTTCCTTTGAAAGTGCCTAAAGCTACTTGCCAGCATACACAAGAAACACTATGCGTTTCTATGAAAGACAAGCAGTCTGTTCCAACACTTCAATTCACTGTGCGAAGTGAATGGAGTGTTGCTTCACTTTCTAAATGCTGTCCTTTCAGAGAAAATCACTTTCCTTTAAAAGTGCCATAAGCTACTTGCAAGCATTAGGAAGAAACTCACATGCGTTTCTCTGAAAGAGAAGCAGTCTGTTCCAACACTTCAATTCACTGTGCGTAGTGAATGGAGTGTTGCTTCACTTTCTAAATGCTATCCTTTCAGAGAAAATCACTTTCCTTTGAAAGTGCCTTAAGCTACTTGCAAGCATTAGGAAGAAACTCACATGCGTTTCTCTGAAAGAGATGCAGTCTGTTCCAAAACTTCAATTCACTGTGCGAAGTGAATGGAGTGTTGCTTCACTTTCTAAATTCTGTCCTTTCAGAGAAAATCACTATCCTTTGAAAGTGCCTTAAGCTACTTGCAAGCATTAGGAAGAAACTCACATGCGTTTCTCTGAAAGAGAAGCAGTCCGTTCCAACACTTCAATTCACTGTGCGAAGTGAATGGAGTGTTGCTTCACTTTCTAAATTCTGTCATTTCAGAGAAAATCACTTTCCTTTGAAAGTGCCTTAAACTACTTTCAAGCATTCACAAAAAACTCACATGCGTTTCTCTGAAAGAGTAGCAGTTTGTTCCAACACTTCAATTCACTGTACGAAGTGAATGGAGTGTGCTTCACTTTCTAAATGCTGTCCTTTCAGAGAAAATCAGTTTCCTTTGAAAGTGCCTTAAGCAACTTGCAAGCATTCACAAGAAACACTAATGCGTTTCTATGAAAGAGTAGCACTCTGTTCCAACACTTCAATTCACTGCACGAAGGGAATGGAGTGTTGCTTCACTTTCTAAATGCTGTCCTTTCAGAGAAAATCACTTTCCTTTGAAAGTGCCTTAAGCTACTTACAAGCATTCACCAGAAACTCACATGCGTTTCTCTGAAAGATAAGCAGTCTGTTCCAATACTTCAATTCACTGTGCGAAGTGAATGGAGTGTTGCTTCACTTTCTAAATGCTGTCCTTTCAGAGAAAATCACTTTCCTTTGAAAGTGCCCTAAGCTACTTACAAGCATTCAACAGAAACTCACATGCATTTCTCTGAAAGAGAAGCAGTCTGTTCCAACACTTCAATTCACTGTGCGAAGTGAATGGAGTGTTGCTTCACTTTCTAAATGCTCTTCTTTCAGAGAAAATCACTTTCCTTTGAAAGTGCCTTAAACAAATTTCAAGCATTCATAAAAAACTCAAATGCGTTTCTCTGAAAGAGAAGCAGTCTGTTCCAACACTTCAATTCTTTGTGCGAAGTGAATGGAGTGTTGCTTCACTTTCTAAATGCTGTCCTGTCAGAGAAAATCACTTTCCTTTGAAAGTGCCTTAAGCTACTTGCAAGCATTAGGAAGAAACTCACATGTGTTTCCCTAAAAGGAAGCAGTCTGTTCCAACACTTCAATTCACTGTGTGAAGTGAATGGAGTGTTGCCTCACTTTCTAAATGCTGTCCTTTCAGAGAAAATCACTTTCCTTTGAAAGTGCCTTTAGCTACTTACAAGCATTCAACAGAAACTCACATGCGTTTCTCTGAAAGAGAAGCAGTCTGTTCCAACACTTCAATTCACTGTGCGAAGTGAATGGAGTGTTGCTTCACTTTCTAAATGCTGTCCTTTCAGAGAAAATCACTTTCCTTTGAAAGTGTATTAAGTTACTTGCAAGCATTAGGAAGAAACTCACATGCGTTTCTCTGAAAGAGAAGCAGTCTGTTCCAACACTTCAATTCACTGTGCGAAGTGAATGGAGTGTTGCTTCACTTTCTAAATGCTGTCCTTTCAGAGAAAATCACTTTCCTTTGAAAGTGCCTTAAGCTACTTACAAGCATTCACCAAAAACTCACATGCATTTCTCTGAAAGAGAAGCAGTCTGTTCCAACACTTCAATTCACTGTGCGAAGTGAATGGAGTGTTGCTTCACTTTCTAAATGCTGTCCTTTCAGAGAAAATCACTTTACTTTGAATTTGCCTTAAGCTACTTGCAAGCATTCTCAAGAAACACTAATGCGTTTCTATGAAAGAGAAGCAGTCTGTTCCAACACATCAATTCATTGCACGAAGGGAATGGAGTGTTGCTTTTCTTTCTAAATGCTGTCCTTTCAGAGAAAATCACTTTCCTTTGAAAGAGCCTTGAGCTACTTACAAGCATTCAACAGTATCTCACATGCGTTTCTCTGAAAGAGAAGCAGTCTGTTCCAACACTTCAATTCACTGTGCGAAGTGAATGGAATGTTACTTCACTTTCTAAATGCTGTCCTTTCAGAGAAAATCACTTTCCTTTGAAAGTGCCTTAAGCTACTTTCAAGCATTCACAGGAAACACACATGCGTTTCTCTGAAATAGAAGCAGTCTGTTCCAACACTTCAATTCACTGTGCGAAGTGAATAGAGTGTTGCTTCACTTTCTAAATCCTGTCCTTTCAGAGAAAATCACTTTTGTTTGAAAGTGCCTTAAGCAACTTTCAAGCATTCACAAGAAATTCACATGCATTTCTCTGAAAGAGAAGCCTTCTCTTCCAACACTTCAATTCACTGTGCGAAGTGAATGGAGTGTTGCTTCACTTTCTAAATGCTGTCCTTTCAGAGAAAATCACTTTCCTTTGAAAGTGCCTTAAGCTACTTGCAAGCATTAGGAAGAAACTCACATGCGTTTCTCTGAAAGAGAAGCAGTCTGTTCCACACTTCAATTCACTGTGCGAAGTGAATGGAGTGTTGCTTCACTTTCTAAATTCTGTCCTTTCAGAGAAAATCACTTTCCTTTGAAAGTGCCTTAAACTACTTTCAAGCATTCATAAAAAACTCACATGCGTTTCTCTGAAAGTGAAGCAGTCTGTTCCAACACTTCAATTCTTTGTGCGAAGTGAATGGAGTGTTGCTTCACTTTCTAAATGCTGTCCTTTTAGAGAAAATCACTTTCCTTTGAAAGTGCCTTAAGCTACTTGCAAGCATTAGGAAGAAACTCACATGCGTTTCTATGAAAGACAAGCACTCTGTTCCAACACTTGAATTCACTGTGCGAAGTGAATGGAGTGTTGCCTCACCTTCTAAATGCTGTCCTTTCAGAGAAAATCACTTTCCTTTGAAAGTGCCTTAAGCTACTTACAAGCATTCAACAGAAACTCTCATGCGTTTCTCTGAAAGAGAAGCAGTCTGTTCCAACACTTCAATTCACTGTGCGAAGTGAATGAAGTGTTGCTTCACTTTTTAAATGCTGTCCTTTCAGAGAAAACCACTTTCCTTTGAAAGTGCCTTAAGCTACTTGCAAGCATTAGGAAGAAACTCACATGCGTTTCTCTGAAAGAGAAGCAGTCTGTTCCAACACTTCAATTCACTGTGCGAAGTGAATGTAGTGTTGCTTCACTTTCTAAATACTGTCCTTTCAGAGAAAATCACGTTTGTTTGAAAGTGTCTTAAGCTACTTTCAAGCATTCCCAAGAAATTCACATGCATTTCTCTGAAAGAGAAGCCTTCTCTTCCAACACTTCAATTCACTGTGCGAAGTGAATGGAAGGTTGCTTCACTTTCTAAATGCTGTCCTTTCAGTGAAAATCACGTTCCTTTGAAATTGCCTTGAGCTAATTACAAGCATTCACCAGAAACTCACATGTGTTTCTCTGAAAGAGAAGCAATCTGTTCTAACACTTCAATTCACTGTGCAAAGTAAATGGAGTGTTGCCTCACTTTCGAAATGCTGTCCTTTCAGAGAAAATCACTTTCCTTTGAAAGTGCCATAAGCTACTTGCAAGCATTAGGAAGAAACTCACATGCGTTTCTATGAAAGACAAGCAGTCTGTTCCAACACTTCAATTCACTGTGCGAAGTGAATGGAGTGTTGCTTCCCTTTCTAAATGCTGTCCTTTCAGAGAAAATCACTTTCCTTTGAAAGTGCCTTAAGCTACTTGTAAGCATTAGGAAGAAACTCACATGCGTTTCTCTGAAAGAGAAGCAGTCTCTTCCAACACTTCAATTCACTGTACGAAGTGAATGGAGTGTTGCTTCACTTTCTAAATGCTGTCCTTTCAGTGAAAATCACTTTCCTTTGAAAGTGCCTTAAGCTACTTACAAGCATTCACCAGAAACTCACGTGCATTTCTCTGAAAGAGAAGCAGTCTGTTCCAACACTTCAATTCACTGTGCGAAGTGAATGGAGTGTTGCTTCACTTTCTAAATGCTGTCCTTTCAGAGAAAATCACTTTCCTTTGAAAGTGCCTTAAGCTACTTTCAAGCATTAGGAAGAAACTCACATGCGTTTCTCTGAAAGAGAAGCAGTCTGTTCCAAAACATCAATTCACTGTGCGAAGTGAATGGAGTGTTGCTTCACTTTCTAAATGCTGTCCTTTCAGAGAAAATCACTTTCCTTTGAAAGTGCCTTAAGCTACTTGCAAGCATTAGGAAGAAACTCACATGCGTTTCTCTGAAAGAGAAGCAGTCTGTTCCAACACTTCAATGCACTGTGTGAAGTGAATGGAGTGTTCCCTCACTTTCTAAATGCTGTCCTTTCAGAGAAAATCACTTTCCTTTGAAAGTGCCTTAAGCAACTTGCAAGCATTCACAAGAAACACTAATGCGTTTATATGAAAGAGAAGCACTCTGTTCCAATACTTCAATTCACTGCACGAAGGGAATGGAGTGTTGCTTCACTTTCTAAATGCTGTCCTTTCAGAGAAAATCACTTTCCTTTGAAAGTGCCTTAAGCTACTTACAAGCATTCACCAGAAACTCACGTGCATTTCTCTGAAAGTGAAGCAGTCTGTTCCAACACTTCAATTCACTGTGCGAAGTGAATGGAGTGTTGCTTCACTTTCTAAATGCTGTCCTTTCAGATTAAATCACTTTCCTTTGAAAGTGCCTTAAGCTACTTGCAAGCATTAGGAAGAAACTCACATGCGTTTCTCTGAAAGAGAAGCAGTCTGTTCCAACACTTCAATTCTTTGTGCGAAGTGAATGGAGTGTTGCTTCACTTTGTAAATGCTGTCGTGTCAGAGAAAATCACTTTCCTTTGAAAGTGCCTTAAGCTACTTGCAAGCATTAGGAAGAAACTCACATGCCTTTCTCTGAAAGAGAAGCAGTTTGTTCCAAAACTTCAATTCACTGTGCGAAGTGAATGGAGTGTTGCTTCACATTATAAATTCTGTCCTTTCAGAGAAAATCACTCTCCTTTGAAAGTGCCTTAAGCTGCTTGCAAGCATTAGGAAGAATCTCACATGCGTTTCTCTGAAAGAGAAGCAGTCTGTTCCAACACTTCAATTCACTGTGTGAAGTGAATGGAGTGTTGCCTCACTTTCTAAATGCTGTCCTTTCAGAGAAAATGACTTTCCTTTGAAAGTGCCTTAAGCTACTTACAAGCATTCAACAGAAACTCACATGCGTTTCTCTGAAAGAGAAGCAGTCTGTTCCAACACTTCAATTCTCTGTGCGAAGTGAATGGAGTGTTGCTTCCCTTTCTAAATGCTGTCCTTTCAGAGAAAATCACTTTCCTTTGAAAGTGCCTTAAGCTACTTGTAAGCATTAGGAAGAAACTCACATGCGTTTCTCTGAAAGAGAAGCAGTCTCTTCCAACACTTCAATTCACTGTGCGAAGTGAATGGAGTGTTGCTTCACTTTCTAAATGCTGTCCTTTCAGTGAAAATCACTTTCCTTTGAAAGTGCCTTAAGCTACTTACAAGCATTCACCAGAAACTCACGTGCATTTCTCTGAAAGAGAAGCAGTCTGTTCCAACACTTCAATTCACTGTGCGAAGTGAATGGAGTGTTGCTTCACTTTCTAAATGCTGTCCTTTCAGAGAAAATCACTTTCCTTTGAAAGTGCCTTAAGCTACTTTCAAGCATTAGGAAGAAACTCACATGCGTTTCTCTGAAAGAGAAGCAGTCTGTTCCAAAACATCAATTCACTGTGCGAAGTGAATGGAGTGTTGCTTCACTTTCTAAATGCTGTCCTTTCAGAGAAAATCACTTTCCTTTGAAAGTGCCTTAAGCTACTTGCAAGCATTAGGAAGAAACTCACATGCGTTTCTCTGAAAGAGAAGCAGTCTGTTCCAACACTTCAATGCACTGTGTGAAGTGAATGGAGTGTTCCCTCACTTTCTAAATGCTGTCCTTTCAGAGAAAATCACTTTCCTTTGAAAGTGCCTTAAGCAACTTGCAAGCATTCACAAGAAACACTAATGCGTTTATATGAAAGAGAAGCACTCTGTTCCAATACTTCAATTCACTGCACGAAGGGAATGGAGTGTTGCTTCACTTTCTAAATGCTGTCCTTTCAGAGAAAATCACTTTCCTTTGAAAGTGCCTTAAGCTACTTACAAGCATTCACCAGAAACTCACGTGCATTTCTCTGAAAGTGAAGCAGTCTGTTCCAACACTTCAATTCTTTGTGCGAAGTGAATGGAGTGTTGCTTCACTTTGTAAATGCTGTCCTGTCAGAGAAAATCACTTTCCTTTGAAAGTGCCTTAAGCTACTTGCAAGCATTAGGAAGAAACTCACATGCGTTTCTCTGAAAGAGAAGCAGCTTGTTCCAAAACTTCAATTCACTGTGCGAAGTGAATGGAGTGTTGCTTCACATTCTAAATTCTGTCCTTTCAGAGAAAATCACTCTCCTTTGAAAGTGCCTTAAGCTGCTTGCAAGCATTAGGAAGAATCTCACATGCGTTTCTCTGAAAGAGAAGCAGTCTGTTCCAACACTTCAATTCAATGTGTGAAGTGAATGGAGTGTTGCCTCACTTTCTAAATGCTGTCCTTTCAGAGAAAATGACTTTCCTTTGAAAGTGCCTTAAGCTACTTACAAGCATTCAACAGAAACTCACATGCGTTTCTCTGAAAGAGAAGCAGTCTGTTCCAACACTTCAATTCTCTGTGCGAAGTGAATGGAGTGTTGCTTCACTTTCTAAATGCTGTCCTTTCAGAGAAAATCACTTTACTTTGAAAGTGCCTTAAGCTACTTGCAAGCATTAGGAAGAAACTCACATGCATTTCTATGAAAGACAAGCAGTCTGTTCCAACACTTGAATTCACTGTGCGAAGTGAATGGAGTGTTGCCTCACTTTCTAAATGCTGTCCTTTCAGAGAAAATCACTTTCCTTTGAAAGTGCCTTAAGCTACTTACAAGCATTCAACAGAAACTCACATGCGTTTCTCTGAAAGAGAAGCAGTCTGTTCCAACACTTCAATTCACTGTGCGAAGTGAATGGAGTGTTGCTTCACTTTCTAAATGCTGTCCTTTCAGAGAAAACCACTTTCCTTTGAAAGTGCCTTAAGCTACTTGCAAGCATTAGGAAGAAACTCACATGCGTTTCTCTGAAAGAGAAGCAGTCTGTTCCAACACTTCAATTCACTGTGTGAAGTGAATGGAGTGTTGCCTCACTTTCTAAATGCTGTCCTTTCAGAGAATATCCCTTTCCTTTGAAAGTGCCTTAAGCGACTTACAAGCATTCAACAGAAACTCACATGCATTACTCAGAAAGAGAAGCAGTCTGTTCCAACACTTCAATTCACTGTGCGAAGTGAATGGAGTGTTGCTCACTTTCTAAATACTGTCCTTTCAGAGAAAATCACGTTTGTTTGAAAGTGTCTTAAGCTACTTTCAAGCATTCACAAGAAATTCACATACATTTCTCTGAAAGAGAAGCCTTCTCTTCCAACACTTCAATTCACTGTGCGAAGTGAATGGAGGGTTGCTTCACTTTCTAAATGCTGTCCTTTCAGTGAAAATCACGTTCCTTTGAAATTGCCTTGAGCTAATTACAAGCATTCACCAGAAACTCACATGTGTTTCTCTGAAAGAGAAGCAATCTGTTCTAACACTTCAATTCACTGTGCAAAGTAAATGGAGTGTTGCATCACTTTCGAAATGCTGTCCTTTCAGAGAAAATCACTTTCCTTTGAAAGTGCCATAAGCTACTTGCAAGCATTAGGAAGAAACTCACATGCGTTTCTATGAAAGAGAAGCAGTCCGTTCCAACACTTCAATTCACTGTGCGAAGTGAAGGGAGTGTTGCTTCACTTTCTAAATGCTGTCCTTTCAGTGAAAATCACTTTCCTTTTAAAGTGCCTTAAGCTACTTACAAGCATTCACCAGAAACTCACGTGCATTTCTCTGAAAGAGAAGCAGTCTGTTCCAACACTTCAATTCACTGTGCGAAGTGAATGGAGTGTTGCTTCACTTTCTAAATGCTGTCCTTTCAGAGAAAATCACTTTCCTTTGAAAGTGCCTTAAGCTACTTTCAAGCATTAGGAAGAAACTCACATGCGTTTCTCTGAAAGAGAAGCAGTCTGTTCCAAAACTTCAATTCACTGTGCGAAGTGAATGGAGTGTTGCTTCACTTTCTAAATGCTGTCCTTTCAGAGAAAATCACTTTCCTTTAAAAGTGCCTTAAGCTACTTGCAAGCATTAGGAAGAAACTCACATGCGTTTCTCTGAAAGAGAAGCAGTCTGTTCCAACACTTCAATGCACTGTGTGAAGTGAATGGAGTGTTCCCTCACTTTCTAAATGCTGTCCTTTCAGAGAAAATCACTTTCCTTTGAAAGTGCCTTAAGCAACTTGCAAGCATTCACAAGAAACACTAATGCGTTTATATGAAAGAGAAGCACTCTGTTCCAACACTTCAATTCACTGCACGAAGGGAATGGAGTGTTGCTTCACTTTCTAAATGCTGTCCTTTCAGAGAAAATCACTTTCCTTTGAAAGTGCCTTAAGCTATTTACAAGCATTCACCAGAAGCTCACGTGCATTTCTCTGAAATTGAAGCAGTCTGTTCCAACACTTCAATTCACTGTGCGAAGTGAAAGGAGTGTTGCTTCACTTTCTAAATGCTGTCCTTTCAGATTAAATCACTTTCCTTTGAAAGTGCCTTAAGCTACTTGTAAGCATTAGGAAGAAACTCACATGCGTTTCTCTGAAAGAGAAGCAGTCTGTCCAACACTTCAATTCACTGTGCAAAGTAAATGGAGTGTTGCCTCACTTTCGAAATGCTGTCCTTCCAGAGATTATCACTTTCCTTTGAGAGTGCCTTATGCTACTTGCAAGCATTAGGAAGAAACTCACATGTGTTTCTCTGAAAAAGAAGCAGTCTGTTCCAACACTTCAATTGACTGTGTGAAGTGAATGCAGTGTTGCCTCACTTTCTAAATGCTGTCCTTTCAGAGAAAATCACTTTCCTTTGAAAGTGCCTTAAGCTACTACAAGCATTCAACAGAAACTCACATGCGTTTCTCTGAAAGAGAAGCAGTCTGTTCCAACACTTCATTTCAATGTGCGAAGTGAATGGAGTGTTGCTTCACTTTCTAAGTGCTGTCCTTTCAGCGAAAATCACTTTCCTTTGAAAGTGCCTTAAACTACTTTCAAGCATTCACAAAAAGCTCACATGCGTTTCTCTGAAAGAGAAGCAGTCTGTTCCAACACTTCAATTCACAGTGCAAAGTGTATGGAGTGTTGCTTCACTTTCCAAATGCTGTCCTTTCAGAGAAAATCACTTTCCTTTGATAGTGCCTTAAGCAACTTGCAAGCATTCACAAGAAACACTAATGCGTTTATATGAAAGAGAAGCACTCTGTTCCAACACTTCAATTCACTGCACGAAGGGAATGGAGTGTTGCTTCACTTTCTAAATGCTGTCCTTTCAGAAAAAATCACTTTCCTTTGAAAGTGCCTTAAGCCACTTACAAGCATTCAACAGAAACTCACATGCGTTTCTCTGAAAGAGAAGCAGTCTTTTCCAACACTTCAATTCACTGTGCGAAGTGAATGGAGTGTTTCTTCGCTTTCTAAATGCTGTCCTTTCAGAGAAAATCACTTTCCTTTGAAATTGCCTTAAGCTACTTACAAGCATTCACCAGAAACTCACATGTGTTTCTCTGAAAGAGAAGCAATCTGTTCCAACACTTCAATTCACTGTGCAAAGTAAATGGAGTGTTGCCTCACTTTCGAAATGCTGTCCTTCCAGAGAAAATCACTTTCCTTTGAGAGTGCCTTAAGCTACTTGCAAGCATTAGGAAGAAACTCACATGTGTTTCTCTGAAAAAGAAGCAGTCTGTTCCAACACTTCAATTGACTGTGTGAAGTGAATGGAGTGTTGCCTCACTTTCTAAATGCTGTCCTTTCAGAGAAAATCACTTTCCTTTGAAAGTGCCTTAAGCTACTTACAAGCATTCAACAGAAACTCACATGCGTTTCTTTGAAAGAGAAGCAGTCTGTTCCAACACTTCATTTCAATGTGCGAAGTGAATGGAGTGTTGCTTCACTTTCTAAATGATGTCCTTTCAGCGAAAATCACTTTCCTTTGAAAGTGCCTTAAGCTACTTACAAGTATTCAACAGAAACTCACATGCAATTCTCTGAAAGAGATGCAGTCTGTTCCAACACTTCAATTCACTGTGCAAAGTGAATGGAGTGTTGCTTCACTTTCTAAATTCTGTCCTTTCAGAGAAAATCACTTTCTTTTGAAAGTGCCTTAAACTACTTTCAATCATTCACAAAAAGCTCACATGCGTTTCTCTGAAAGAGAAGCAGTCTGTTCCAACACTTCAATTCACTGTGCAAAGTGTATGGAGTGTTGCTTCACTTTCTAAATGCTGTCCTTTCAGAGAAAATCACTTTCCTTTGAAAGTGCCTTAAGCAACTTGCAAGCATTCACAAGAAACACTAATGCGTTTATATGAAAGAGAAGCACTCTGTTCCAACACTTCAATTCACTGCACGAAGGGAATGGAGTGTTGCTTCACTTTCTAAATGCTGTCCTTTCAGAGAAAATCACTTTCCTTTGAAAGTGCCTTAAGCTACGTACAAGCATTCACCAGAAACTCACATGCGTTTCTCTGAAAGAGAAGCAGTCTGTTCCAACACTTCAATTCACTGTGCGAAGTGAATGGAGTGTTGCTTCGCTTTCTAAATGCTGTCCTTGCAGAGAAAATCACTTTCCTTTGAAAGTGCCTTAAGCTACTTGCAAGCATTAGCAAGAAACTCACATGCGTTTCTCTGAAAGAGAAGCAGTCTGTTCCAACAGTTCAATTCACTGTGCGAAGTGAATGGAGTGTTGCTTCACTTTCTAAATGCTGTCCTTTCAGAGAAAATCACTTTCCTTTGAAAGTGCCTTAAGCTACTTACAAGCATTCAACAGAAACTCACATCCATTTCTCTGAAAGAGAAGCACTCTGTTCCAACACTTGAATTTTCTGTGCGAAGTGAATGGAGTGTTGCTTAACTTTCTAAATGCTGTACTTTCAGAGAAAATCAATTTCCTTTGAAAGTGTCTTAAGATACTTGCAAGCATTCACAAGAAACACTAATGCGTTTCTATGAAAGAGAAGCAGTCTGTTCCAACACTTCAATTCACTGTGCGAAGTGAATGGAGTGTTGCTTTACTTTCTAAATGCTGTCCTTTCAGAGAAAATCCCTTTCCTTTGAATGTGCCTTAAGCTACTTACAAGCATTCAACAGAAACTCACATGCATTTCTCTGAAAGAGATGCAATCTGTTCCAACATTTCAACTCTGTGCGAAGTGAATGGAGTGTTTCTTCACTTTCTAAATGCTGTCCTTTCAGAGAAAATCACTTTCCATTGAAAGTGCCTTAAGCTACTTGCAAGCATTCACAAGAAACACTAATGCGTTTCTATGAAAGAGAAGCAGTCTGTTCCAACACTTCAATTCATTGCACGAAGGGAATGGAGTGTTGCTTCACTTTCTAAATGCTGTCCTTTCAGAGAAAATCACTTTCCTTTGAAAGTACCTTAAGCTACTTGCAAGCATTCACAAGAAACTCACATGCGTTTCTCTGAAAGAGAAGCAGTCTGTTCCAACACTTCAATACACTGCACGAACAGAATGGAGTGTTGCTTCACTTTCCAAATTCTGTCCTTTCAGAGAAAATCACTTTCCTTTGAAAGTGCCTTAAACTACTTTCAAGCATTCACAAAAAACTCACATGCGTTTCTTTGAAAGAGAAGCAGTCTGTTCCAACACTTCAATTCACTGTGTGAAGAGAATGGAGTGTTGCCTCACTTTTGAAATGCTGTCCTTTCAGAGAAAATCACTTTCCTTTGAAAGTGCCTTAAGCTACTTGCAAGCATTAGGAAGAAACTCACATGCGTTTCTCTGAAAGAGAAGCAGTCTGTTCCAACACTTCAATTCACTGTACAAAGTGTATGGAGTGTTGCTTCACTTTCTAAATGCTGTCCTTTCAGAGAAAATCACTTTCCTTTGAAAGTGCCTTAAGCAACTTGCAAGCATTCACAAGAAACACTAATGCGTTTATATGAAAGAGAAGCACTCTGTTCCAACACTTCAATTCACTGCACGAAGGGAATGGAGTGTTGCTTCACTTTCTAAATTCTGTCCTTTCAGAGAAAATCACTTTCTTTTGAAAGTGCCTTAAGCTACTTTCAAGCATTCACAAAAAGCTCACATGTGTTTCTCGGAAAGAGAAGCAGTCTGTTCCAACACTTCAATTCACTGTGCAAAGTGTATGGAGTGTTGCTTCACTTTCTAAATGCTGTCCTTTCATTGAAAATCACTTTCCTTTGAAAGTGCCTTAAGCTACATTCAAGCATTCACAGGAAACACACATGCGTTTCTCTGAAAGAGAAGCAGTCTGTTCCAACACTTCAATTCACTGTGCAAAGTGAATGGAGTGTTGCTTCACTTTCTAAATGCTGTCCTTTCAGAGAAAATCACTTTCCTTTGAAAGTGCCTGAAGAAACTTGCAAGCATTCACAAGAAACACTAATGCGTTTATATGAAAGAGAAGCACTCTGTTCCAACATTCAATTCACTGCACGAAGGGAATGGAGTGTTGCTTCACTTTCTAAATACTGTCCTTTCAGAGATAATCACTTTTGTTTGAAAGTGTCTTAAGCAACTTTCAAACATTCACAAGAAATTCACATGCATTTCTCTGAAAGAGAAGCCTTCTCTTCCAACACTTCAATTCACTGTGCGAAGTGATTGGAGTGTTGCTTCACTTTGTAAATGCTGTCCTTTCAGTGAAAATCACGTTTCTTTGAAATTGCCTTAAGCTACTTACAAGCATTCACCAGAAACTCACATGTGTTTCTCTGAAAGAGAAGCAGTCTGTTCCAACACTTCAATTAATTGCACGAAGGGAATGGAGTGTTGCTTTTCTTTCTAAATGCTGTCCTTTGAGAGAAAATCACTTTCCTTAGAAATAGCCTTGAGCTACTTACAAGCATTCAACAGAAACTCACATGCATTTCTCTTAAAGAGAAGCAGTCTGTTCCAACACTTCAATTCACTGTGCGAAGTGAATGGAATGTTACTTCAATTTCTAAATGCTGTCCTTTCAGAGAAAATCACTTTCCTTTGAAAGTGCCTTAAGCTACTTTCTAGCATTCACAGGAAACACACATGCATTTCTCTGAGAGAGAAGCAGTCTGTTCCAACACTTCAATTCACTGTGCGAAGTGAATGGAGTGTTGCTTCACTTTCTAAATGCTGTCCTTTCAGAGAAAATCACTTTCCTTTGAAAATGCCTTAAGCTACTTACAAGCATTCAACAGAAACTCACATGCATTTCTCTGAAAGAGAAGCAGTCTGTTCCAACACTTCAATTCACTGTACGAAGTGAATGGAGTGTTGCTTCACTTTCTAAATTCTGTCCTTTCAGAGAAAATCACTTTCCTTTGAAAGTGCCTTAAGCTACTTGCGAGCATTGGGATGAAACTCACATGCGTTTCTCTGAAAGAGAAGCAGTCTGTTCCAACACTTCAATTCACTGTGCGAAGTGAAGGGAGTGGTGCTTCACTTTCTAAATGCTGTCCTTTCAGAGAAAATCACTTTTGTTTGAAAGTGCCTTCAGCAACTTTCAAGCATTCACAAGAAATTCACATGCATTTCTCTGAAAGAGAAGCCTTCTCTTCCAACACTTCAGTGCACTGTGCGAAGTGAATGGAGTGTTGCTTCATTTTCTAAATGTGGTCCTTTCAGAGAAAATCACGTTCCTTTGAAATTGCCTTAAGCTAATTACAAGCATTCACCAGAAACTCACATGTATTTCTCTGAAAGACAAGCAGTCTGTTCCAACACTTCAATTCACTGCACGAAGGGAATGGAGTGTTGCTTCACTTTCTAAATGCTGTCCTTTCAGAGAAAATCACTTTCCTTTGAAAGTGCCTTAAGCTACTTACAAGCATTCAACAGAAACTCACTTGCATTTCTCTGAAAGAGAAGCAATCTGTTCCAACACTTGAATTCACTGTGCGATGTGAATGGAGTGTTGCTTCACTTTCTAAATTCTGTCCTTTCAGAGAAAATCATTTTCCTTTGAAAGTGCCTTAAGCTACTTGCAAGCATTAGGTAGAAACTCACATGCGTTTCTATGAAAGAGAAGCAGTCTGTTCCAACACTTCAATTCACTGTGCGAAGTTAATGGAGTGTTGCTTCACTTTCTAAATGCTGTCCTTTCAGAGAAAATCACTTTCCTTTGAAAGTGCCTTAAGCAACTTGCAAGCATTCACAAGAAACACTAATGCGTTTCTATGAAAGAGTAGCACTCTGTTCCAACACTTCAATTCACTGCACGAAGGGAATGGAGTGTTGCTTCACTTTCTAAATGCTGTCCTTTCAGAGAAAATCCCTTTCCTTTGAAAGTGCCTTAAGCTAATTACAAGCATTCAACAGAAACTCACATGCGTTTCTCTGAAAGAGAAGCAGTCTGTTCCAATACTTCAATTCACTGTGCGAAGTGAATGGAGTGTTGCTTCACTTTCTAAATGCTGTCCTTTCAGAGAAAATCATTTTCCTTTGAAAGTGCCTGAAGCTACTTGCAAGCATTAGGAAGAAACTCACATGCGTTTCTCTGAAAGAGAAGCAGTCTGTTCCTACACTTCAATTCACTGTGCGAAGTCAATGGAGTGTTGCTTCACTTTCTAAATGCTGTCCTTTCAGAGAAAATCCCTTTACTTTGAATGTGCCTTAAGCTACTTACAAGCATTCAACAGAAATTCACATGCATTTCTCTGAAAGAGAAGCAATCTGTTCCAACACTTCAATTCTCTGTGCGAAGTGAATGGTGTGTTGCTTCCCTTTCTAAATGCTGTCCTTTCAGAGAAAATCACTTTCCTTTGAAAGTGCCTTAAACTACTTTCAAGCATTCATAAAAAACTTACATGCGTTTCTCTGAAAGAGAAGCAGTCTGTTCCAACACTTCAATTCACTGTGCAAAGTGAATGGAGTGTTGGTTCATTTTCTAAATGCTGTCCTTTCAGAGAAAATCACGTTCCTTTGAAATTGCCTTAAGCTACTTACAAGCATTCACCAGAAACTCACATGTATTTCTCTGAAAGAGAAGCAATCTGTTCCAACACTTCAATTCACTGTGCAAAGTGAATGGAGTGTTGCCTCACTTTCTAAATGCTGTCCTTTCAGAGAAAATCACTTTCCTTTGAAAGTGCCTTAAGCTACTTGCAAGCATTGGGATGAAACTCACATGCGTTTCTCTGAAAGAGAAGCAGTCTGTTCCAACACTTCAACTCTGTGCGAAGTGAATGGAGTGTTGCTTCATTTTCTAAATGCTGTCCTTTCAGAGAAAATCACTTTCCTTTGAAAGTGCCTTAAGCTACTTGCAAGCATTCACAAGAAACACTAATGCGTTGCTATGAAAGAGAAGCAGTCTGTTCCAACACTTCAATTCATTGCACGAAGGGAATGGAGTGTTGCTTTACTTTCTAAATGCTGTCCTTTCAGAGAAAATCACTTTCCTTTGAAAGAGCCTTGAGCTACTTACGAGCATTCAACAGAAACTCACATGCATTACTCTGAAAGAGAAGCAGTCTGTTCCAACACTTCAATTCACTGTTCGAAGTGAATGGAATGTTACTTCACTTTCTAAATGCTGTCCTTTCAGAGAAAATCACTTTCCTTTGAAAGTGCCTTAAGCTACTTTCAAGCATTCACAAGAAACACACATGTGTTTCTCTGAAAGAGAAGCAGTCTGTTCCAACACTTCAATTCACTGTGCGAAGTGAAGGGAGTGGTGCTTCACTTTCTAAATGCTGTCCTTTCAGAGAAAATCACTTTTGTTTGAAAGTGCCTTAAGCAACTTTCAAGCATTCACAGGAAATTCACATGCATTTCTGTGAAAGAGAAGCGTTCTCTTCCAACACTTCAATGCACTGTGCGAAGTGAATGGAGTGTTGCTTCATTTTCTAAATTCTGTCCTTTCAGAGAAAATCACTTTCCTTTGAAAGTGCCTTAAACTACTTTCAAGCATTCACAAAAAACTCACATGCGTTTCTCTGAAAGAGAAGCAGTCTGTTCCAACACTTCAATTCACTGTGCAAAGTGAATGGAGTGTTGCTTCACTTTCTAAATGCTGTCCTTTCAGAGAAAATCACTTTCCTTTGAAAGTGCCTTAAGCAACTTGCAAGCATTCACAAGAAACACTAATGCGTTTCTATGAAAGAGTAGCACTCTGTTCCAACACTTCAATTCACTGCACGAAGGGAATGGAGTGTTGCTTCCCTTTCTAAATGCTGTCCTTTCAGAGAAAATCACTTTCCTTTGAAAGAGCCTTAAGCTACTTACAAGCATTCACCAGAAACTCACATGCGTTTCTCTGAAATAGAAGCAGTCTGTTCCAATACTTCAATTCACTGTGCGAAGTGAATGGAGTGTTGCTTCACTTTCTAAATGCTGTTCTTTCAGAGAAAATCATTTTCCTTTGAAAGTGCCTTAAGCTACTTGCAAGCATTAGGAAGAAACTCACATGCATTTCTCTGAAAGAGAAGCAATCTGTTCGAACATTTCAATTCACTGTGCGAAGTGAATGGAGTGTTGCTTCACTTTATAAATGCTTTCCTTTCAGAGAAAATCACTTTCCTTTGAAAATGCCTTAAGCTACTTTCAAGCATTCACAAAAAACTCACATGCATTTCTCTGAAAGAGAAGCAGTCTGTTCCAAAACTTCAATTCACTGTGCGAAGTGAATGGAGTGTTGCTTCACTTTCTAAATGCTGTCCTTTCAGAGAAAATCCCTTTCCTTTGAATGTGCCTTAAGCTACTTACAGGCATTCAACAGAAACTCACATGCATTTCTCTGAAAGAGAAGCAGTCTGTTCCAACATTTCAATTCACTGTGCGAAGTGAATGGAGTGTTGCTTCACTTTCTAAATGCTGTCCTTTCAGAGAAAATCACTTTCCTTTGAAAGTGCCATAAGCTACTTGCAAGCATTAGGAAGAAACTCACATGCATTTCTCTGAAAGAGAAGCAGTCTGTTCCAACACTTCAATTCAATGTGCAAAGTGAATTGAGTGCTGCTTCACTTTCTAAATGCTGTCCTTTCAGAGAAAATCACTTTCCTTTGAAAGTGCCTTAAGCTAATTACAAGCATTCAAAGAAACTCACATGCATTTCTCTGAAAGAGAAGCAGTCTGTTCCAACACTTCAATTCACTGTGCAAAGTGAATGGAGTGTTGCTTCACTTTCTAAATTCTGTCCTTTCAGAGAAAATCACTTTCCTTTGAAAGTGCCTTAAACTACTTTCAAGCATTTATAAGACACTCACATGCGTTTCTCTGAAAGAGAAGTAGTCTGTTCCAACACTTCAGTTCACTGTGCGAAGTGAAGGGAGTGTTGCTTCACTTTCTAAATGCTGTCCTTTCAAAGAAAATCACTTTCCTTTGATAGTGCCTTAAGCTACTTGCAAGCATCAGGAAGAAACTCACATGCGTTTCTCTGAAAGAGAAGCAGTCTGTTCCAACACCTCAATTCACTGTGCGAAGTGAATGGAGTGTTGCCTCACTTTCTAAATGCTGTCCTTTCAGAGAAAATCACTTTCCTTTGAAAGTGCCTTAAGTTACTTACAAGCATTTAACAGAAACTCACATGCGTTTCTCTGAAAGAGAAGCAGTCTGTTCCAGCACTTCAATTCACTGTGCAAAGTGAATGGAGTGTTGCTTCACTTTCTAAATGCTGTCCTTTCAGAGAAAATCCCTTTCCTTTAAAAGTGCCTTAAGCTAATTACAAGCATTCAACAGAAATTCACATGCATTTCTCTGAAAGAGAAGCAGTCTGTTCCAACACTTCAATTCACTGTGCAAAGTGAATGGTGTGTTGCTTCACTTTCTAAATTCTGTCCTTTCAGAGAAAATCACTTTCCTTTGAAAGTGCCTTAAACTACTTTCAAGCATTCAAAAAAAACTCACATGCATTTCTCTGAAAGAGAAGCAGTCTGTTCCAACACTTCAATTCAATGTGCGAAGTGAATGGAGTGTTGCTTCCCTTTCTAAATGCTGTCCTTTCAGAGAAAATCACTTTCCTTTGAAAGTGCCTTAAGCTACTTGCAAGCATTAGGAAGAAACTCACATGCGTTTCTCTGAAAGAGAAGCAGTCTGTTCCAACACTTCAATTCACTGTGTGAAGTGAATGGAGTGTTGCCTCACTTTCTAAATGCTGTCCTTTCAGAGAAAATCACTTTCCTTTGAAAGTGCCTTAAGCTACTTACAAGCATTTAACAGAAACTCACATGCGTTTCTCTGAAAGAGAAGCAGTCTGTTCCAACACTTCAATTCACTGTGCAAAGTGAATGGAGTGTTGCTTCACTTTCTAAATGCTGTTCTTTCAGAGAAAATCACTTTCCTTTGAAAGTGCCTTAAGCTACTTGCAAGCATTAGGAAGAAACTCACATGCGTTTCTCTGAAAGAGAAGCAGTCTGTTCCAACACTTCAATTCACTGTGCGAAGTGAATGGAGTGTTGCTTCACTTTCTAAATGCTGTCCTTTCAGAGAAAATCACTTTCCTCTGATAGTGCCTTAAGCTACTTGCAAGCATTAGGAAGAAACTCACATGCGTTTCTCTGAAAGAGAAGCAGTCTGTTCCAACACTTCAATTCACTGTGTGAAGTGAATGGAGTGTTGCCTCACTTTCTAAATGCTGTCCTTTCAGACAAAAGAGAAAATCACTTTCCTTTGATAGTGCCTTAAGCTACTTGCAAGCATTAGGAAGAAACTCACATGCGTTTATCTGAAAGAGAAGCAGTCTGTTCCAACACTTCAATTCACTGTGTGAAGTGAATGGAGTGTTGCCTCACTTTCTAAATGCTGTCCTTTCAGAGAAAATCACTTTCCTTTGAAAGTGCCTTAAACTTCTTACAAGCATTTAACAGAAACTCACATGCGTTTCTCTGAAAGAGAAGCAGTCTGTTCCAACACTTCAATTCACTGTGCAAAGTGAATGGATTGTTGCGTCACTTTCTAAATGCTGTTCTTTCAGAGAAAATCACTTTCCTTTGAAAGTGCCTTAAGCTACTTGCAAGCATTAGGAAGAAACTCACATGCGTTTCTCTGAAAGAGAAGCAGTCTGTTCCAACACTTCAATTCACTGTGCGAAGTGAATGGAGTGTTGCTTCACTTTCTAAATGCTGTCCTTTCAGAGAAAATCACTTTCCTTTGAAAGTGCCTTAAGCAACTTTTAAGCATTCACAAGAAACACTAATGCGTTTCTATGAAAGAGTAGCACTCTGTTCCAACACTTCAATTCACTGCACGAAGGGAATGGAGTGTTGCTTCCCTTTCTAAATGCTGTCCTTTCAGAGAAAATCACTTTCCTTTGAAAGTGCCTTAAGCTACTTACAAGCATTCACCAGAAACTCACGTGCGTTTCTCTGAAAGCGAAGCAGTCTGTTCCAATACTTCAATTCACTGTGCGAAGTGAATGGAGTGTTGCTTCACTTTCTAAATGCTGTCCTTTCAGAGAAAATCACTTTCCTTTGAAAGTGCCTTAAGCTACTTGCAAGCATTAGGAAGAAACTCACATGCGTTTCTCTGAAAGAGAAGCAGTCTGTTCCAACACTTCAATTCACTGTGCAAAGTGAATGGAGTGTTGCTTCACTTTCTAAATACTGTCCTTTCAGAGAAAATCACTTTCCGTTGAAAGTGCCTTAAGCTAATTACAAGCATTAGGAAGAAACTGACATGCGTTTCTGTGAAGAAGAAGAAGTCTGTTCCAACATTTCAATTCACTGTGCGAAGTGAATGGAGTGTTGCTTCACTTTCTAAATGCTGTCCTTTCAGAGAAAATCACTTTCCTTTGAAAGTGCCTTAAACTACTTGCAAGCATTAGGAAGATACTCACATGCGTTTCTCTGAAAGAGAAGCAGTCTGTTCCAACACTTCAATTCACTGTGCGAAGTGAATGGAGTGTTGCCTCACGTTCTAAATGCTATCCTTTCAGAGAAAATCACTTTCCATTGAAAGTGCCTTAAACTACTTTCAAGCATTTACAAAAAACTCACATGCATTTCTCTGAAAGAGAAGCAGTCTGTTCCAAAACTTCAATTCACTGTGCGAAGTGAATGGAGTGTTGCTTCACTTTCTAAATGCTGTTCTTTCAGAGAAAATCCCTTTCCTTTGAATGTGCCTTAAGCTACTTACAAGCATTCAACAGAAACTCACATGCATTTCTCTGAAAGAGAAGCAGTCTGTTCCAACACTTCAATTCAATGTGCGAAGTGAATGGAGTGTTGCTTCACTTTCTAAATGCTGTCCTTTCAGAGAAAATCACTTTCCTTTGAAAGTGCCATAAGCTACTTGCAAGCATTAGGAAGAAACTCACATGCGTTTCTCTGAAAGAGAAGCAGTCTGTTCCAACACTTCAATTCACTGTGCAAAGTGAATGGAGTGTTGCTTCACTTTCTAAATGCTGTCCTTTAAGAGAAAATCACTTTCCTTTGAAAGTGCCTTAAGCTAATTACAAGCATTCAAAGAAACTCACATGCATTTCTCTGAAAGATAAGCAGTCTGTTCCAACACTTCAATTCACTGTGCAAAGTGAATGGAGTGTTGCTTCACTTTCTAAATTCTGTCCTTTCAAAAAAAATCACTTTCCTTTGAAAGTGCCTTAAACTACTATCAAGCATTCATAAGAAACTCACATGCGTTTCTCTGAAAGAGAAGCAGTCTGTTCCAACACTTCAGTTCACTGTGCCAAGTGAATGGAGTGTTGCTTCACTTTCTAAATGCTGTCCTTTCAGAGAAAATCACTTTCCTTTGATAGTGCCTTAAGCTACTTGCAAGCATTAGGAAGAAACTCACATGCGTTTCTCTGAAAGAGAAGCAGTCTGTTCCAACACCTCAATTCACTGTGCGAAGTGAATGGAGTGTTGCCTCACTTTCTAAATGCTGTCCTTTCAGAGAAAATCACTTTCCTTTGAAAGTGCCTTAAGCTACTTACAAGCATTTAACAGAAACTCACATGCGTTTCTCTGAAAGAGAAGCCGTCTGTTCCAGCACTTCAATTCACTGTGCGAAGTGAATGGAGTGTTGCTTCACTTTCTGAATGCTGTTCTTTCAGAGAAAATCACTTTCTTTGAAAGTGCCTTAAGCTACTTGCAAGCATTAGGAAGAAACTCACATGCGTTTCTCTGAAAGAGAAGCAGTCGGTTCCAACACTTCAATTCACTGTGCGAAGTGAATGGAGTGTTGCTTCACTTTCTAAATGCTGTCCTTTCAGAGAAAATCACTTTCCTTTGATAGTGCCTTAAGCTACTTGCAAGCATTAGGAAGAAACTCACATGCGTTTCTCTGAAAGAGAAGCAGTCTGTTCCAACACTTCAATTCACTGTGTGAAGTGAATGGAGGGTTGCCTCACTTTCTAAATGCTGTCCTTTCAGAGAAAAGAGAAAATCACTTTCCTTTGATAGTGCCTTAAGCTACTTGCAAGCATTAGGAAGAAACTCACATGCGTTTCTCTGAAAGAGAAGCAGTCTGTTCCAACACTTCAATTCACTGTGTGAAGTGAATGGAGTGTTGCTTCACTTTCTAAATGCTGTTCTTTCAGAGAAAATCACTTTCCTTTGAAAGTGCCTTAAGCTACTTGCAAGCATTAGGAAGAAACTCACATGCATTTCTCTGAAAGAGAAGCAGTCTGTTCCAACACTTCAATTCACTGTGCGAAGTGAATGGAGTGTTGCTTCACTTTCTAAATGCTGTCCTTTCAGAGAAAATCACTTTCCTTTGAAAGTGCCTTAAGCTACTTACAAGCATTCACCAGAAACTCACGTGCGTTTCTCTGAAAGCGAAGCAGTCTGTTCCAATACTTCAATTCACTGTGCGAAGTGAATGGAGTGTTGCTTCACTTTCTAAATGCTGTCCTTTCAGAGAAAATCATTTTCCTTTGAAAGTGCCATAAGCTACTTGCAAGCATTAGGAAGAAACTCACATGCGTTTCTCTGAAAGAGAAGCAGTCTGTTCCAACACTTCAATTCACTGTGCAAAGTGAATGGTGTGTTGCTTCACTTTCTAAATACTGTCCTTTAGGAGAAAATCACTTTCCGTTGAAAGTGCCTTAAGCTAATTACAAGCATTAGGAAGAAACTGACATGCGATTCTCTGAAGAAGAAGAAGTCTGTTCCAACATTTCAATTCACTGTGCGAAGTGAATGGAGTGTTGCTTCACTTTCTAAATGCTGTCCTTTCAGAGAAAATCACTTTCCTTTGAAAGTGCCTTAAGCTACTTGCAAGCATTAGCAAGAAACTCACATGCGTTTCTCTGAAAGAGAAGCAGTCTGTTCCAACACTTCAATTCACTGTGCGAAGTGAATGGAGTGTTGCCTCACATTCTAAATGCTGTCCTTTCAGAGAAAATCACTTTCCATTGAAAGTGCCTTAAACTACTTTCAAGCATTCACAAAAAACTCACATGCATTTCTCTGAAAGAGAAGCAGTCTGTTCCAACACCTCAATTCACTGTGCGAAGTGAATGGAGTGTTGCCTCACTTTCTAAATGCTGTCCTTTCAGAGAAAATCACTTTCCTTTGAAAGTGCCTTAAGCTACTTACAAGCATTTAACAGAAACTCACATGCGTTTCTCTGAAAGAGAAGCAGTCTGTTCCAGCACTTCAATTCACTGTGTGAAGTGAATGGAGTGTTGCTTCACTTTCTGAATGCTGTTCTTTCAGAGAAAATCACTTTCTTTGAAAGTGCCTTAAGCTACTTGCAAGCATTAGGAAGAAACTCACATGCGTTTCTCTGAAAGAGAAGCAGTCTGTTCCAACACTTCAATTCACTGTGTGAAGTGAATGGAGGGTTGCCTCACTTTCTAAATGCTGTCCTTTCAGAGAAAAGAGAAAATCACTTTCCTTTGATAGTGCCTTAAGCTACTTGCAAGCATTAGGAAGAAACTCACATGCGTTTCTCTGAAAGAGAAGCAGTCTGTTCCAACAATTCAATTCACTGTGTGAAGTGAATGGAGTGTTGCTTCACTTTCTAAATGCTGTTCTTTCAGAGAAAATCACTTTCCTTTGAAAGTGCCTTAAGCTACTTGCAAGCATTAGGAAGAAACTCACATGCATTTCTCTGAAAGAGAAGCAGTCTGTTCCAACACTTCAATTCACTGTGCGAAGTGAATGGAGTGTTGCTTCACTTTCTAAATGCTGTCCTTTCAGAGAAAATCACTTTCCTTTGAAAGTGCCTTAAGCAACTTTTAAGCATTCACAAGAAACACTAATGCGTTTCTATGAAAGAGTAGCACTCTGTTCCAATACTTCAATTCACTGCACGAAGGGAATGGAGTGTTGCTTCCCTTTCTAAATGCTGTCCTTTCAGAGAAAATCACTTTCCTTTGAAAGTGCCTTAAGCTACTTACAAGCATTCACCAGAAACTCACATGCGTTTCTCTGAAAGAGAAGCAGTCTGTTCCAATACTTCAATTCACTGTGCGAAGTGAATGGAGTGTTGCTTCACTTTCTAAATGCTGTCCTTTCAGAGAAAATCACTTTCCTTTGAAAGTGCCATAAGATACTTGAAAGCATAAGGAAGAAACTCATATGCGTTTCTCTGAAAGAGAAGCAGTCTGTTCCAACACTTCAATTCACTGTGCGAAGTGAATGGAGTGTTGCTTCACTTTCTAAATGCTGTCCTTTCAGAGAAAATCACTTTCCTTTGAAAGTGCCTTAAGCTAATTACAAGCGTTCAACAGAAACTCACATGCATTTCTCTGAGAGAGAAGCAGTCTGTTCCAACACTTCAATTCACTGTGCAAAGTGAATGGAGTGTTGCTTCACTTTCTAAATGCTCTTCTTTCAGAGAAAATCACTTTCCTTTGAAAGCGCCTTAAGCAATTTGCAAGCATTCACAAGAAACACTAATGCGTTTCTATGAAAGAGAAGCACTCTGTTCCAACACTTCAGTTCACTGTGCGAAGTGAATGGAGTGTTGCTTCACTTTCTAAATTCTGTCCTTTCAGAGAAAAACCCTTTCCTTTGAAAGTGCCTTAAACTACTTTCAAGCATTCACAAAAAACTCACATGTATTTCTCTGAAAGAGAAGCAGTCTGTTCCAACACTTCAATTAACTGTGCAAAGTGAATGAAGTGTTGCTTCACTTTCTAAATGCTGTCCTTTCAGAGAAAATCACTTTCCTTTGAAAGTGCCTTAAGCAACTTGCAAGCATTAGGGAGAAACTCACATGCGTTTCTCTGAAAGAGAAGCAGTCTGTTCCAACACTTCAATTCACTGTGCAAAGTGAATGGAGTGTTGCTACACTTTCTAAATGCTGTCCTTTCAGAGAAAATTACTTTCCTTTGAAAGTGCCTTAAGCTACTTACAAGCATTCAACAGAAACTCACATGCATTTCTCGAAAAGAGAAGCAATCTGTTCCAACACACAATTCACTGTGCGAAGTGAATGGAGTGTTGCTACACTTTCTAAATGCTGTCCTTTCAGAGAAAATCACTTTCCTTTGAAAGTGCCTTAAGCTACTCTCAAGCATTCACCAGAAACTCACATTCGTTTCTCTGAAAAAGATGCAGTCTGTTCCAACACTTCAATTCACTGTGCGAAGTGAATGGAGTGTTGCCTCACTTTCTAAATGCTGTCCTTTCAGAGAAAATCACTTTCCTTTGAAAGTGCCTTAAGCTACTTACAAGCATTCAACAGAAACTCACATGCATTTCTCTGAAAGAGAAGCAATCTGATCCAACACTTCAATTCACTGTGCGAAGTGAATGGAGTGTTGCTTCACTTTCTAAATGCTGTCCTTTCAGAGAAAATCACTTTTATTGAATGTGCCTTAAGCAAATTACAAGCATTCAACAGAAACTCACATGCCTTTCTCTGAAAGAGAAGCAGTCTGTTCCCACACTTCAATTCACTGTGCGAAGTGAATGGAATGTTGCTTCACTTTCTAAATGCTGTCCTTTCAGAGAAAATCACTTTCCTTTGATAGTGCCTTAACCTACTTGCAAGCATTAGGAAGAAACTCACATGCGTTTCTCTGAAAGAGAAGCAGTCTGTTCCAACACTTCAATTCACTGTGTGAAGTGAATGGAGTGTTGCCTCACTTTCTAAATGCTGTCCTTTCAGAGAAAACCACTTTCCTTTGAAAGTGCCTTAAGCTACTTACAAGCATTCAACAGAAACTCACATGCATTTCTCTGAAAGAGAAGCAGTCTGTTCCAACACTTCAATTCACTGTGCGAAGTGAATGGAGTGTTGCTTCACTTCCTAAATTCTGTCCTTTCAGAGAAAATCACTTTCCTTTGAAAGTGCCTTAAACTACTTTCATGCATTCACAAAAAACTCACATGCGTTTCTCTGAAAGAGAAGCAGTCTGTTCCAACACTTCAATTCACTGTGTGAAGTGAATGGATGTTGCCTCACTTCTAAATGCGGTCCTTTCAGAGAAAATCACTTTCCTTTGAAATTGCCTTAAGCTACTTACAAGCATTTAACAGAAACTCACATGCGTTTCTCTGAAAGAGAAGCAGTCTGTTCCAACACTTCAATTCACTGTGCAAAGTGAATGGAGTGTTGCTTCACTTTCTAAATGCTGTTCTCTCAGAGAAAATCAATTTCCTTTCAAAGTGCCTTCAGCTACTTGCAAGCATTAGGAAGAAACTCAAATGCGTTTCTCTGAAAGAGAAGCAGTCTGTTCCAACACTTCAATTCACTGTGCGAAGTAAATGGAGTGTTGCTTCACTTTCTAAATGCTGTCCTTTCAGAGAAAATCACTTTCCTTTGAAAGTGCCTTAAGCAATTTCAAGCATTCACAAGAAACACTAATGCGTTTCTATGAAAGAGTAGCACTCTGTTCCAAGACTTGAATTCAATGCACGAAGGGATTGGAGTGTTGCTTCCCTTTCTAAATGCTGTCCTTTCAGAGAAAATCACTTTCCTTTGAAAGTGCCTTAAGCTACTTATAAGCATTCACCAGAAACTCACATGCGTTTCTCTGAAAGAGAAGCAGTCTGTTCCAATACTTCAATTCACTGTGCGAAGTGAATGGAGTGTTGCTTCACTTTCTAAATGCTGTCCTTTCAGAGAAAATCACTTTCCTTTGAAAGTGCCATAAGCTACTTACAAGCATTTAACAGAAACTCACATGCGTTTCTCTGAAAGAGAAGCAGTCTGTTCCAGCACTTCAATTCACTGTGCGAAGTAAATGGAGTGTTGCTTCACTTTCTAAATGCTGTCCTTTCAGAGAAAATCACTTTCCTTTGAAAGTGCCATAAGCTACTTGCAAGCATTAGGAAGAAACTCACATACGTTTCTCTGAAAGAGAAGCAGTCTGTTCCAACACTTCAATTCACTGTGCAAAGTGAATGGAGTGTTGCTTCACTTTCTAAATGCTGTCCTTTCAGAGAAAATCACTTTCCTTTGAAAGTGCCTTAAGCTAATTACAAGCATTCAACAGAAACTCACATGCATTTCTCTGAAAGAGAAGCAGTCTGTTCCAACAGTTCAATTCACTGTGCAAAGTGAATGGAGTGTTGCTTCACTTTCTAAATGCTATTCTTTCAGAGAAAGTCACTTTCCTTTGAAAGTGCCTTAAGCTACTTGCAAGCATTAGGAAGAAACTCACATGCGTTTCTCTGAAAGAGAAGCAGTCTGTTCCAACACTTCAATTCACTGTGCGAAGTGAATGGAGTGTTGCTACACTTTCTATATGCTGTCCTTTCAGAGAAAATCACTTTCCTTTAAAAGTGCCTTAAGCAACTTGCAAGCATTCACAAGAAACACTAATGCGTTTCTATGAAAGAGTAGCACTCTGTTCCAACACTTCAATTCACTGCACGAAGGGAATGGAGTGTTGCTTCCCTTTCTAAATGCTGTCCTTTCAGAGGAAATCCCTTTCCTTTGAAAGTGCCTTAAGCTACTTACAAGCATTCACCAGAAACTCACATGCGTTTCTCTGAAAGAGAAGCAGTCTGTTCCAATACTTCAATTCACTGTGCGAAGTGAATGGAGTGTTGCTTCACTTTCTAAATGCTGTCCTTTCAGAGAAAATCACTTTCCTTTGAAAGTGCCATAAGCTACTTGCAAGCATTAGGAAGAAACTCACATGCGTTTCTCTGAAAGAGAAGCAGTCTGTTCGAACACTTCAGTTCACTGTGCGAAGTGAATGGAGTGTTGCTTCACTTTCTAAATGCTGTCCTTTCAGAGAAAATCACTTTCCTTTGAAAGTGCCTTAAGCTAATTACAAGCGTTCAACAGAAACTCACATGCATTTCCCTGAAAGAGAAGCAGTCTGTTTCAACACTTCAATTCACTGTGCAAAGTGAATGGAGTGTTGCTTCACTTTCTAAATGCTCTTCTTTCAGAGAAAATCACTTTCCTTTGAAAGTGCCTTAAGCAACTTGCAAGCATTCACAAGAAACACTAATGCGTTTCTATGAAAGAGAAGCACTCTGTTCCAACACTTCAATTCACTGTGCGAAGTGAATGGAGTGTTGCTTCACTTTCTAAATTCTGTCCTTTCAGAGAAAATCACTTTCCTTTGAAAGTACCTTAAACTACTTTCAAGCATTCACAAAAAACTCACATGCATTTCTCTGAAAGAGAAGCAGTCTGTTCCAACACTTCAATTCACTGTGCAAAGTGAATGAGGTGTTGCTTCACTTTCTAAATGCTGTCCTTTCAGAGAAAATCACTTTCCTTTGAAAGTGCCTTAAGCTACTTGCAAGCATTAGGAAGAAACTCACATGCGTTTCTCTGAAAGAGAAGCAGTCTGTTCCAACACTTCAATTCACTGTGCGAAGTGAATGGAGTGTTGCTTCACTTTCTAAATGCTGTCCTTTCAGAGAAAATCACTTTCCTTTGAAAGTGCCTTAAGCTACTTACAAGCATTCAACAGAAACTCACATGCATTTCTCGAAAAGAGAAGCAATCTGTTCCAACACTTCAATTCACTGTCCGAAGTGAATGGAGTGTTGCTTCACTTTCTAAATTCTGTCTTTTCAGAGAAAATCACTTTCCTTTGAAAGTGCCTTAAACTACTTTCAAGCATTCACAAAAAAACTCACATGCGTTTCTCTGAAAGAGTAGCAGTCTGTTCCAACACTTCAATTCACTGTGCGAAGTGAATGGAGTGTTGCTTCACTTTCTAAATGCTGTCCTTTCAGAGAAAATCACTTTCCTTTGAAAGTGCCTTAAGCAACTTGCAAGCATTCACAAGAAACACTAATGCATTTCTATGAAAGAGAAGCACTCTGTTACAACACTTCAATTCACTGCATGAAGGGAATGGAGTGTTGCTTCACTTTCTAAATGCTATCCTTTCAGAGAAAATCACTTTCCTTTGAACGTGCCTTAAGCTACTCTCAAGCATTCACCAGAAACTCACATGCGTTTCTCTGAAAGAGAAGCAATCTGTTCCAACACTTCAATTCACTGTGCGAAGTGAATGGAGTGTTGCTTCACTTTCTAAATGCTGTCCTTTCAGAGAAAATCACTTTCCTTTGATAGTGCCTTAAGCTACTTGCAAGCATTAGGAAGAAACTCACATGCGTTTCTCTGAAAGAGAAGCAGTCTGTTCCAACACTTCAATTCACTGTGTGAAGTGAATGGAGTGTTGCCTCACTTTCTAAATGCTGTCCTTTCACAGAAAATCCCTTTTTTTTGAAAGTGCCTTAAACTACTTACAAGCATTTAACAGAAACTCACATGCGTTTCTCTGAAAGAGAAGCAGTCTGTTCCAACACTTCAATTCACTGTGCAAAGTGAATGGAGTGTTGCTTCACTTTCTAAATGCTGTTCTTTCAGAGAAAATCACTTTCCTTTGAAAGTGCCTTAAGCTACTTGCAAGCATTAGGAAGAAACTCACATGCGTTTCTCTGAAAGAGAAGCAGTCTGTTCCAACACTTCAATTCACTGTGCGAAGTGAATGGAGTGTTGCTTCACTTACTAAATGCTGTCCTTTCAGATAAAATCACTTTCCTTTGAAAGTGCCTTAAGCAACTTTTAAGCATTCACAAGAAACACTAATGCGTTTCTATGAAAGAGTAGCACTCTGTTCCAACACTTCAATTCACTGCACGAAGCGAATGGAGTGTTGCTTCCCTTTCTAAATGCTGTCCTTTCAGAGAAAATCACTTTCCTTTGAAAGTGCCTTAAGCTACTTACAAGCATTCACCAGAAACTCACATGCGTTTCTCTGAAAGAGAAGCAGTCTGTTCCAATACTTCAATTCACTGTGCGAAGTGAATGGAGTGTTGCTTCACTTTCTAAATGCTGTCCTTTCAGGGAAAATCACTTTCTTTGAAAGTGCCATAAGGTACTTGCAAGCATTAGGAAGAAACTCACATGCGTTTCTCTGAAAGAGAAGCAGTCTGTTCCAACACTTCAATTCACTGTGCAAAGTGAATGGAGTGTTGCTTCACTTTCTAAATGCTGTCCTTTCAGAGAAAATCACTTTCCTTTGAAAGTGCCTTAAGCTTATTACAAGCGTTCAACAGAAACTAACATGCATTTCTCTGAAAGAGAAGCAGTCTGTTCCAACACTTCAATTCACTGTGCAAAGTGAATGGAGTATTGCTTCACTTTCTAAATGCTCTTCTTTCAAGAAAATCACTTTCCTTTGAAAGTGCCTTAAGCAACTTGCAAGCATTCACAAGAAACACTAATGCGTTTCTTTGAAAGAGAAGCACTCTGTTCCAACACTTTAGTTCACTGTGCGAAGTGAATGGAGTGTTGCTTCACTTTCTAAATTCTGTCCTTTCAGAGAAAATCACTTTCCTTTGAAAGTGCCTTAAACTACTTTCAAGCATTCACAAAAAACTCACATGCATTTCTCTGAAAGAGAAGCAGTCTGTTCCAACACTTCAATTCACTGTGCAAAGTGAATGAAGTGTTGCTTCACTTTCTAAATGCTGTCCTTTCAGAGAAAATCACTTTCCTTTGAAAGTGCCTTAAGCTACTTACAAGCATTCAACAGAAACTCACATGCATTTCTCTGAAAGAGAAGCAATCTGTTCCAACACTTCAATTCACTGTGCGAAGTGAATGGAGTGTTGCTTCACTTTCTAAATTCTGTCCTTTCAGAGAAAATCACTTTCCTTTGAAAGTGCCTTAAACTACTTTCAAGCATTCACAAAAAAACTCACATGCGTTTCTCTGAAAGAGTAGCAGTCTGTTCCAACGCTTCAATTCACTGCTCGAAGTGAATGGAGTGTTGCTTCACATTCTAAATGCTGTCCTTTCAGAGAAAATCACTTTCCTTTGAAAGTGCCTTAAGCAACTTGCAAGCATTCACAAGAAACACTAATGCATTTCTATGAAAAGAAGCACTCTGTTCCAACACTTCAATTCACTGCACGAAGGGAACGGAGTGTTGCTTCACTTTCTAAATGCTGTCCTTTCAGAGAAAATCACTTTCCTTTGAAAGTGCCTTAAGCTACTCTCAAGCATTCACCAGAAACTCACATGCGTTTCTCTGAAAGAGATGCAGTCTGTTCCAAAACTTCAATTCACTGTGCGAAGTGAATGGAGTGTTGCCTCACTTTCTAAATGCTGTCCTTTCAGAGAAAATCACTTTCCTTTGAAAGTGCCTTAAGCTACTTACAAGCATTCAACAGAAACTCACATGCATTTCTCTGAAAGAGAAGCAATCTGTTCCAACACTTCAATTCACTGTGCGAAGTGAATGGAGTGTTGCTTCACTTTCTAAATGCTGTCTTTTCAGAGAAAATCACTTTCTTTGAATGTGCCTTAAGCTAATTACAAGCATTCACCAGAAACTCACATGCATTTCTCTGAAAGAGAAGCACTCTGTTCCAACACTTCAATTCACTGTGCAAAGTGAATGGAGTGTTGCTTCACTTTATAAATGCTGTCCTTTCAGAGAAAATCACTTTCCTTTGAAAGTGCCTTAAGCTTATTACAAGCGTTCAACAGAAACTCACATGCATTTCTCTGAAAGAGAAGCAGTCTGTTCCAACACTTCAATTCACTGTGCAAAGTGAATGGAGTATTGCTTCACTTTCTAAATGCTCTTCTTTCAAGAAAATCACTTTCCTTTGAAAGTGCCTTAAGCAACTTGCAAGCATTCACAAGAAACACTAATGCGTTTCTTTGAAAGAGAAGCACTCTGTTCCAACACTTCAGTTCACTGTGCGAAGTGAATGAAGTGTTGCTTCACTTTCTAAATTCTGTCCTTTCAGAGAAAATCACTTTCCTTTGAAAGTGCCTTAAACTACTTTCAAGCATTCACAAAAAACTCACATGCATTTCTCTGAAAGAGAAGCAGTCTGTTCCAACACTTCAATTCACTGTGCAAAGTGAATGAAGTGTTGCTTCACTTTCTAAATGCTGTCATTTCAGAGGAAATCACTTTCCTTTGAAAGTGCCTTAAGCTACTTGCAAGCATTAGGAAAAAACTCACATGTGTTTCTCTGAAAGAGAAGCAGTCTGTTCCAACACTTCAATTCACTGTGCAAAGTGAATGGAGTGTTGCCTCACTTTCTAAATGCTGTCCTTTCAGAGAAAATCACTTTCCTTTGAAAGTGCCTTAAGCTACTTACAAGCATTCAACAGAAACTCACATGCATTTCTCTGAAAGAGAAGCAATCTGTTCCAACACTTCAACTCACTCTGCGAAGTGAATGGAGTGTTGCTTCACTTTCTAAATTCTGTCCTTTCAGAGAAAATCACTTTCCTTTGAAAGTGCCTTAAACTACTTTCAAGCATTCACAAAAAAACTCACATGCGTTTCTCTGAAAGAGTAGCAGTCTGTTCCAATGCTTCAATTCACTGTGCGAAGTGAATGGAGTGTTGCTTCACATTCTAAATGCTGTCCTTTCAGAGAAAATCACTTTCCTTTGAAAGTGCCTTAAGCAACTTGCAAGCATTCACAAGAAACACTAATGCATTTCTATGAAAAGAAGCACTCTGTTCCAACACTTCAATTCACTGCACGAAGGGAATGGAGTGTTGCTTCACTTTCTAAATGCTGTCCTTTCAGAGAAAATCACTTTCCTTTGAAAGTGCCTTAAGCTACTCTCAAGCATTCACCAGAAACTCACATGCGTTTCTCTGAAAGAGATGCAGTCTGTTCCAACACTTCAATTCACTGTGCGAAGTGAATGGAGTGTTGCTTCACTTTCTAAATGCTGTCCTTTCAGAGAAAATCACTTTCCTTTGAAAGTGCCTTAAGCTACTTACAAGCATTCAACAGAAACTCACATGCATTTCTCTGAAAGAGAAGCAGTCTGTTCCAACACTTCAATTCACTGTGCAAAGTGAATGGAGTGTTGCTTGACTTTCTAAATGCTGGCCTTTCAGAGAAAATCACTTTCCTTTGAAAGTGCCTTAAGCAAATTGCAAGCATTCACAAGAAACACTAATGCGTTTCTATGAAAGAGTAGCACTCTGTTCCAACACTTCAATTCACTGCACGAAGGGAATGGAGTGTTGCTTCCCTTTCTAAATGCTGTCCTTTCAGAGAAAATCACTTTCCTTTGAAAGTGCCTTAAGCTACTTACAAGCATTTAAGAGAAACTCACATGCGTTTCTCTGAAAGAGAAGCAGTCTGTTCCAGCACTTCAATTCACTGTGTGAAGTGAATGGAGTGTTGCTTCACTTTCTAAATGCTGTCCTTTCAGAGAAAATCACTTTCCTTTGAAAGTGCCGTAAGCTACTTGCAAGCATTAGGAAGAAACTCACATGCGTTTCTCTGAAAGAGAAGCAGTCTGTTCCAACACTTCAATTCACTGTGCAAAGTGAATGGAGTGTTGCTTCACTTTCGAAATGCTGTCCTTTCAGAGAAAATCACTTTCCTTTGAAAGTGCCTTAAGCTAATTACAAGCATTCAAAGAAACTCACATGCATTTCTCTGAAAGAGAAGCAGTCTGTTCCAACACTTCAATTCACTGTGCGAAGTGAATCGAGTGTTGCTTCATTTTCGAAATGCTGTTCTTTCAGAGAAAATCACTTTCCTTTGAAAGTGCCTTAAGCTACTTGCAAGCATTAGGAAGAAACTCACATGCGTTTCTCTGAAAGAGAAGCAGTCTTTTCCAACACTTCAATTCACTGTGCGAAGTGAATGGAGTGTTGCTTCACTTTCTAAATGCTGTCCTTTCAGAGAAAATCACTTTCCTTTGAAAGTGCCTTAAGCTACTTACAAGCATTTAACAGAAACTCACATGCGTTTCTCTGAAAGAGAAGCAGTCTGTTCCAGCACTTCAATTCACTGTGTGAAGTGAATGGAGTGTTGCTTCACTTTCTAAATGCTGTCCTTTCAGAGAAAATCACTTTCCTTTGAAAGTGCCATAAGCTACTTGCAAGCATTAGGAAGAAACTCACATGCGTTTCTCTGAAAGAGAAGCAGTCTGTTCCAACACTTCAATTCACTGTGCAAAGTGAATGGAGTGTTGCTTCACTTTCTAAATGCTGTCCTTTCAGAGAAAATCACTTTCCTTTGAAAGTGCCTTAAGCTAATTACAAGCATTCAAAGAAACTCACATGCATTTCTCTGAAAGAGAAGCAGTGTAGTGTGTGGGCCAGTGTGGGCCAGCTTGTTGGGGTTTCTGTCCCGCCCAGTACCCCAACAAGCCAGCAAGTCCCAAGGAAAAATCACACACAGGACTCCATAAGGTTATAAACTGATTGGCCCATTAGGTCAGGCTTCTTGTTAACTCTTATAACATATATTAACCCATTATTCTTATCTATGTTAGCCATAATGGGCTCAGTACCTTTCTCAGTGTGACAGCTTACATGTTGCCTCTTCGATGGTCTGGACAGGAATGACAGAGGAACCTCCTTGCTTCCCAGAATTCTCCTGTTCTCATTGCATCACCTCTACTTCCTGTCTGGTTTTCCCACCTATATTGCCTGCCTGGCCAATCAGCGTTTTATTAAAATATGATTGACAGAATACAGACAATTCTCCCGCATCATTGCAGTCTGTTCCAACACTTCAATTCACTGTGCAAAGTGAATGGAGTGTTGCTTCACTTTCTAAATTCTGTACTTTCAGAGAAAATCACTTTCTTTGTAAGTGCCTTAAACTACTTTCAAGCATTCATAAAAAACTCACATGCGTTTCTCTGAAAGAGAAGCAGTGTGTTCGAACACTTCAGTTCACTGTGCGAAGTGAATGGATTGTTGCTTCACTTTCTAAGTGCTGTCCTTTCAGAGAAAAGAGAAAATCACTTTCCTTTGATAGTGCCTTAAGCTACTTGCAAGCATTAGGAAGAAACTCACATGCGTTTCTCTGAAAGAGAAGCAGTCTGTTCCAACACTTCAATTCACTGTGTGAAGTGAATGGAGTGTTGCTTCACTTTCTAAATGCTGTTCTTTTAGAGAAAATCTTTTTCCTTTGAAAGTGCCTTAAGCAACTTGCAAGCATTCACAAGAAACACTAATGCGTTTCTATGAAAGAAAAGCACTCTGTTCCAACACTTCAATTCACTGTGCGAAGTGAGTTCAGTGTTGCTTCACTTTCTAAATGCTGTCCTTTCAGAGAAAATCACTTTCCTTTGAAAGTGCCTTAAGCTACTTACAAGCATTCAACAGAAACTCACATGCATTTCTCTGAAAGAGAAGCAGTCTGTTCCAACACTTCAATTCACTGTGCGAAGTGAATGGAGTGTTGCTTCACTTCCTAAATTCTGTCCTTTCAGAGAAAATCACTTTCCTTTGAAAGTGCCTTAAACTACTTTCAAGCATTCACAAAAAACTCACATGCGTTTCTCTGAAAGAGAAGCAGTCTGTTCCAACACTTCAATTCACTGTCCAAAGTGAATGGAGTGTTGCTTCACTTTCTAAATGCTGTCCTTTCAGAGAAAATCACTTTCCTTTGAAAGTGCCTTAAGCAACTTGCAAGCATTCACAAGAAACACTAATGCGTTTCTATGAAAGAGAAGCACTCTGTTCCAACACTTTAATTAACTGTGCGAAGTGAAAGGAGTGTTGCTTCACTTTCTAAATTCTGTCCTTTCAGAGAAAATCACTTTCCTTTGAAAGTGCCTTAAACTACTTTCAAGCATTCACAAAAAAACTCACATGTGTTTCTCTGAAAGAGTAGCAGTCTGTTCCAACACTTCAATTTACTGTGCGAAGTGAATGGAGTGTTGCTTCACATTCTAAATGCTGTCCTTTCAGAGAAAATCACTTTCCTTTGAAAGTGCCTTAAGCAACTTACAAGCATTCACAAGAAACACTAATGCATTTCTACGAAAAGAAGCACTCTGTTCCAACACTTCAATTCACTCCACGAAGGGAATGGAGGGGTGCTTCACTTTCTAAATGCTGTCCTTTCAGAGAAAATCACTTTCCTTTGAAAGTGCCTTAAGCTACTCTCAAGCATTCACCAGAAACTCACATGCGTTTCTCTGAAAGAGATGCAGTCTCTTCCAACACTTCAATTCACTGTGCAAAGTGAATGGAGTGTTGCCTCACTTTCTAAATGCTGTCCTTTCAGAGAAAATCACTTTCCTTTGAAAGTGCCTTAAGCTACTTACAAGCATTCAACAGAAACTCACATGCATTTCTCTGAAAGAGAAGCAATCTGTTCCAACACTTCAATTCACTGTGCGAAGTGAATGGAGTGTTGCTTCACTTTCTAAATGCTGTCCTTTCAGAGAAAATCACTTTCCTTTGAAAGTGCCATAAGCGACTTGTAAGCATTAGGAGGAAACTCACATGCGTTTCTCTGAAAGAGAAGCAGTCTGTTCCAACACTTCAATTCACTGTGCAAAGTGAATGGAGTGTTGCTTCACTTTCGAAATGCTGTCCTTTCAGAGAAAATCACTTTCCTTTGAAAGTGCCTTAAGCTTATTACAAGCATTCAAATAAACTCACATGCATTTCTCTGAAAGAGAAGCAGTCTGTTCCAACACTTCAATTCACTGTGCAAAGTGAATGGAGTGTTGCTTCACTTTCTAAATTCTGTCCTTTCAGAGAAAATCACTTTCCTTTGTAAGTGCCTTAAACTACTTTCAAGCATTCATAAAAAACTCACATGCGATTCTCTGAAAGAGAAGCAGTCTGTTCCAACACTTCAGTTCACTGTGCGAAGTGAATGGAGTGTTGCCTCACTTTCTAAATGCTGTCCTTTCAGAGAAAATCACTTTCCTTTGAAAATGCCTTAAGCTACTTACAAGCATTTAACAGAAACTCACATGCGTTTCTCTGAAAGAGAAGCAGTCTGTTCCAGCACTTCAATTCACTGTGCGAAGTGAATGGAGTGTTGCTTCACTTTCTAAATGCTGTCCTTTCAGAGAAAATCACTTTCCTTTGAAAGTGCCATAAGCTACTTGCAAGCATTAGGAAGAAACTCACATGCGTTTCTCTGAAAGAAAAGCAGTCTGTTCCAACACTTCAATTCACTGTGCAAAGTGAATGGAGTGTTGCTTCACTTTCTAAATGCTGTCCTTTCAGAGAAAATCACTTTCCTTTGAAAGTGCCTTAAGCTAATTACAAGCATTCAACAGAAAATCACATGCATTTCTCTGAAAGAGAAGCAGTCTGTTCCAACACTTCAGTTCACTGTGCAAAGTGAATGGAGTGTTGCTTCACTTTCTAAATGCTGTTCTTTCAGAGAAAATCACTTTCCTTTGAAAGTGCCTTAAGCTACTTGCAAGCATTAGGAAGAAACTCACATGCGTTTCTCTGAAAGAGAAGCAGTCTGTTCCAACACTTCAATTCACTGTGCGAAGTGAATGGAGTGTTGCTTCATTTTCTAAATGCTGTCCTTTCAGAGAAAATCACTTTCCTTTGAAAGTGCCTTAAGCTACTTACAAGCATTTAACAGAAACTCACATGCGTTTCTCTGAAAGAGAAGCAGTCTGTTCCAGCACTTCAATTCACTGTGTGAAGTGAATGGAGTGTTGCTTCACTTTCTAAATGCTGTCCTTTCAGAGAAAATCACTTTCCTTTGAAAGTCCCATAAGCTACTTGCAAGCATTAGGAAGAAACTCACATGCGTTTCTCTAAAAGAGAAGCAGTCTGTTCCAACACTTCAATTCACTGTGCAAAGTGAATGGAGTGCTGCTTCACTTTCTAAATGCTGTCCTTTCAGAGAAAATCACTTTCCTTTGAAAGTGCCTTAAGCTAATTACAAGCATTCAAAGAAACTCACATGCATTTCTCAGAAAGAGAAGCAGTCTCTTCCAACACTTCAATTCACTGTGCAACGTGAATGGAGTGTTGCTTCACTTTCTAAATTCTGTCCTTTCAGAGAAAATCACTTTACTTTGTAAGTGCCTTAATCTACTTTCAAGCATTCATAAAAAACTCACATGCGTTTCTCTGAAAGAAAGCAGTCTGTTCCAACACTTCAGTTCACTGTGCGAAGTGAATGGATTGTTGCTTCACTTTCTAAGTGCTGTCCTTTCAGAGAAAATCACTTTCCTTTGATAGTGCCTTAAGCTACTTCAAGCATTAGGAAGAAACTCACATGCGTTTCTCTGAAAGAGAAGCAGTCTGTTCCAACACTTCAGTTCACTGTGCGAAGTGAATGGAGTGTTGACTCACTTTCTAAATGCTGTCCTTTCAGAGAAAATCACTTTCCTTTGAAAGTGCCTTAAGCTACTTGCAAGCATTAGGAAGAAACTCACATGCGTTTCTCTGAAAGAGAAGCAGTCTGTTCCAGCACTTCAATTCACTGTGCGAAGTGAATGGAGTGTTGCTTCACTTTCTAAATGCTGTCCTTTCAGAGAAAATCACTTTCCTTTGAAAGTGCCATAAGCTACTTGCAAGCATTAGGAAGAAACTCACATGCTTTTCTCTGAAAGAGAAGCAGTCTGTTCCAACACTTCAATTCAATGTGCAAAGAGAATGGAGTGTTGCTTCACTTTCTAAATGCTGTCCTTTCAGAGAAAATCACTTTCCTTTGAAAGTGCCTTAAGCTACTTGCAAGCATTAGGAAGAAACTCACATGCGTTTCTCTGAAAGACAAGCAGTCTGTTCCAACACTTCAATTCACTGTGCAAAGTGAATGGAGTGTTGCTTCACTTTCTAAATGCTGTCCTTTCAGAGAAAAACACTTTCCTTTGAAAGTGCCATAAGCTACTTGCAAGCATTCACAAGAAACACTAATGCGTTTCTATGAAAGAGAAGCACTCTGTTCCAACACTTCAATTCACTGCACGAAGGGAATGGAGTGTTGCTTCACTTTCTAAATGCTGTCCTTTCAGAGAAAATCACTTTCCTTTGAAAGTGCCTTAAGCTACTTGCAAGCATTCACCAGAAACTCACATGCGTTTCTCTGAAAGAGATGCAGTCTGTTCCAACACTACAATTCACTGTGCGAAGTGAATGGAGTGTTGCCTCACTTTCTAAATACTGTTCTTTCAGAGAAAATCACTTTCCTTTGAAAGTGTCTTAAGCTACTTGCAAGCATTAGGAAGAAACTCACATGCGTTTCTCTGAAAGAGAAGCAGTCTGTTCCAACACTTCAATTCACTGTGCGAAGTGAATGGAGTGTTGCCTCACTTTCTAAATGCTGTCCTTTCAAAGAAAATCACTTTCCTTTGAAAGTGCCTTAAGCTACTTACAAGCATTCAACAGAAACTCACATGCATTTCTCTGAAAGAGAAGCAATCTGTTCCAACACTTCAATTCACTTTGCGAAGTGAATGGAGTGTTGCTTCACTTTCTAAATTCTGTCCTTTCAGAGAAAATCACTTTCCTTTGAAAGTGCCTTAAACTACTTTCAAGCATTCACAAAAAACTCACGTGCGTTTCTCTGAAAGAGTAGCAGTCTGTTCCAACACTTCAATTCACTCTGCGAAGTGAATGGAGTGTTGCTTCACATTCTAAATGCTGTCTTTTCCGAGAAAATCACTTTCCTTTGAAAGTGCCTTAAGCTACTTGCAAGCATTAGGTAGAAACTCACATGCGTTTCTCTGAAAGAGAAGCAGTCTGTTCCAACACTTCAATTCACTGTGTGAAGTGAATTGAGTGTTGCCTCACTTTCTAAATGCTGTCCTTTCAGAGAAAATCACTTTCCTTTGAAATTGCCTTAAGCTACTTACAAGCATTTAACAGAAACTCACATGCATTTCTCTAAAAGAGAAGCAGTCTGTTCCATCACTTCAATTCACTGTGCGAAGTGAATGGAGTGTTGCTTCACTTTCTAAATGCTCTTCTTTCAGAGAAAATCTCTTTCCTTTGAAAGTGCCTTAAGCAACTTGCAAGCATTCACAAGAAACACTAATGCGTTTCTATGAAAGAAAAGCACTCTGTTCCAACACTTCAATTCACTGTGCGAAGTGAGTTCAGTGTTGCTTCACTTTCTATATGCTGTCCTTTCAGAGAAAATCACTGTCCTTTGAAAGTGCCTTACGCTACTTACAAGCATTTAACAGAAACTCACATGCGTTTCTCTGAAATAGAAGCAGTCTGTTCCAACACTTCAATTCACTGTGCAAAGTGAATGGAGTATTGCTTCACATTCTAAATGCTGTTCTTTCAGAGAAAATCACTTTCCTTTGAAAGTGCCTTAAGCTACTTGCAAGCATTAGGAAGAAACTCACATGCGTTTCTCAGAAAGAGAAGCAGTGTGTTCCAACACTTCAATTCACTGTGCGAAGTGAATGGAGTGTTGCTTCACTTTCTAAATGCTGTCCTTTCAGAGAAAATCACTTTCCTTTGAAAGTGCCTTAAGCAACTTTTAAGCATTCACAAGAAACACTAATGCGTTTCTATGAAAGAGTAGCACTCTGTTCCAACACTTCAATTCACTGCACGAAGGGAATGGAGTGTTGCTTCCCTTTCTAAATGCTGTCCTTTCAGAGAAAATCACTTTCCTTTGAAAGTGCCTTAAGCTTCTTACAAGCATTCACCAGAAACTCACATGCGTTTCTCTGAAAGAGAAGCAGTCTGTTCCAATACTTCAATTCACTGTGCGAAGTGAATGGAGTGTTGCTTCACTTTCTAAATGCTGTCCTTTCAGAGAAAATCACTTTCCTTTGAAAGTGCCATAAGCTACTTGCAAGCATTAGGAAGAAACTCACATGTGTTTCTCTGAAAGAGAAGCAGTCTGTTCCACCACTTCAATTCACTGTGCGAAGTGAATCGAGTGTTGCCTCACTTTCTAAATGCTGTCCTTTCAGAGAAAATCACTTTCCTTTGAAAGTGCCTTAAACTACTTTCAAGCATTCACAAAAAACTCACATGCATTTCTCTGAAAGAGAAGCAGTCTTTTCCAACACTTCAATTCACTGTGCAAAGTGAATGGAGTGTTGCTTCACTTTCTAAATGCTGTCCTTTCAGAGAAAATCACTTTCCTTTGAAAGTGCCTTAAGCTATTTGCAAGCAATAGGAAGAAACTCACATGCGTTTCTCTGAAAGAGAAGCAGTCTGTTCCAACACTTCAATTCACTATGCGAAGTGAATGGAGTGTTGCCTCACTTTCTAAATGCTGTCCTTTCAGAGAAAATCACTTTCCTTTGAAAGTGCCTTAAGCTACTTACAAGCATTCAACAGAAACTCACAAGCATTTCTCTGAAAGAGAAGCAATCTATTCCAACACTTCAATTCACTGTGCAAAGTGAATGGAGTGTTGCTTCACTTTCTAAATTCTGTCCTTTCAGAGAAAATCCCTTTCCTTTGAAAGTGCCTTAAACTACTTTCAAGCATTCACAAAAAACTCACATGCGTTTCTCTGAAAGAGTAGCAGTCTGTTCCAACACTTCAATTCACTGTGCGAAGTGAATGGAGTGTTGCCTCACTTTCTAAATGCTGTCCTTTCAGAGAAAATCACTTTCCTTTGAAAGTGCCTTAAGCTACTTGGAAGCATTAGGAAGAAACTCACATGCGTTTCTCTGAAAGAGAAGCAGTCTGTTCCAACACTTCAATTCACTGTGCGAAGTGAATGGAGTGTTGCTTCACTTTCTAAATGCTGTCCTTTCAGAGAAAATCACTTTCCTTTGAAAGTGCCATAAGCTACTAGCAAGCATTAGGAAGAAACTCACATGCGTTTCTCTGAAAGAGAAGCAGTCTGTTCCAACACTTCAATTCACTGTGCAAAGTGAATGGAGTGTTGCTTCACTTTCTAAATGCTGTCCTTTCAGAGAAAATCACTTTCCTTTGAAAGTGCCTTAAGCTATTTACAAGCATTCAACAGAAACTCACATGCATTTCTCTGAAAGAGAAGCACTCTGTTCCAACACTTCAATTCACTGTGGAAAGTGAATGGAGTGTTGCTTCACTTTCTAAATGCTGTCCTTTCAGAGAAAATCACTTTCCTTTGAAAATGCCTTAAGCTACTTACAAGCATTCACCAGAAACTCACATGCGTTTCTCTGAAAGAGAAGCAGTCTGTTCCAACACTTCAATTCACTGTGCGAAGTGAATGGAGTGTTGCTTCACTTTCTAAATGCTGTCCTTTCAGAGAAAATCACTTTCCTTTGATAGTGCCTTAAGCTACTTGCAAGCATTAGGAAGAAAATCACATGCGTTTCTCTGAAAGAGAAGCAGTCTGTTCCAACACTTCAATTCACTGTGTGAAGTGAATGGAGTGTTGCCTCACTTTCTAAACGCTGTCCTTTCAGAGAAAATCACTTTCCTTTGAAAGTGCCTTAAGCTACTTGCAAGCATTAGGAAGTAACTCACATGTGTTTCTCTGAAATAGAAGCAGTCTGTTCCAACACTTCAATTCACTGTGCGAAGTGAATGGAGTGTTGCTTCACTTTCTAAATGCTGTCATTTCAGAGAAAATCACTTTCCTTTGAAAGTGCCATGAGCTACTGTCAAGCATTAGGAAGAAACTCACATGCGTCTCTGAAAGAGAAGCAGTCTGTTCCAACACTTCAATTCACTGTGCAAAGTGAATGGAGTGTTGCTTCACTTTCTAAATGCTGTCCTTTCAGAGAAAATCACTTTCCTTTGAAAGTGCCTTAAGCTACTTGCAAGCATTCAACAGAAACTCACATGTATTTCTCTGAAAGAGAAGCAGTCTGTTCCAACAGTTCAATTCACTGTGCAAAGTGAATGGAGTGTTGCTTCACTTTCTAAATTCTGTCCTTTCAGAGAAAATCACTTTCCTTTGAAAGTGCCTTAAACTCCTTTCAAGCATTCATAAAAAACTCACATGCGTTTCTCTGAAAGAGAAGCAGTCTGTTCCAAAACTTCAATTCACTGTGCGAAGCGAATGGAGTGTTGCTTCACTTTCTAAATGCTGTCCTTTCAGAGAAAATCACTTTCCTTTGAAAGTGCCTTAAACTACTTTCAAGCATTCATAAAAAACTCACATGCGTTTCTCTGAAAGAGAAGCAGTCTGTTCCAACACTTCAATTCACTGTGTGAAGTGAATGGAGTGTTGCCTCACTTTCTAAATGCTGTCCTTTCAGAGAAAATCACTTTCCTTTGAAAGTGCCTTAATCTACTTACAAGCATTTAACAGAAACTCACATGCGTTTCTCTGAAAGAGAAGCAGTCTGTTCCAACACTTCAATTCACTGTGCGAAGTGAATGAAGTGTTGCTTCACTTTCTAAATGCTGTTCTTTCAGAGAAAATCACTTTCCTTTGAAAGTGCCTTAAGCTACTTGCAAGCATTAGGAAGAAATTCACATGCGTTTCTCTGAAAGAGATGCAGTCTGTTCCAACACTTCAATTCAGTGTGCGAAGTGAATGTAGTGTTGCGTCACTTTCTAAATGCTGTCCTTTCAGAGAAAATCACTTTCCTTTGAAAGTGCCTTAAGCTACTTGCAAGCATTAGGAAGAAACTCACATGCGTTTCTCTGAAAGAGAAGCAGTCTGTTCCAACACTTCAATTCACTGTGCTAAGTGAATGGAGTGTTGCCTCACTTTCTAAATGCTGTCCTTTCAGAGAAAATCACTTTCCATTGAAAGTGCCTTAAACTACTTTCAAGCATTCACAAAAAACTCACATGCGTTTCTCTGAAAGAGAAGCAGTCTGTTCCAACACTTCAATTCACTGTGCAAAGTGAATGGAGTGCTGCTTCACTTTCTAAATGTTGTCCTTTCAGAGAAAATCACTTTCCTTTGAAAGTGCCTTAAGCAACTTGCAAGCATTCACAAGAAACACTAATGCGTTTCTATGAAAGAGAAGCACTCTGTTCCAACACTTCAATTCACTGTGCGAAGTGAATGGAGTGTTGCTTCACTTTCTAAATGCTGTCTTTTCAGAGAAAATCACTTTCCTTTGATAGTGCCTTAAGCTACTTGCAAGCATTAGGAAGAAACTCACATGCGTTTCTCTGAAAGAGAAGCAGTCTGTTCCAACACTTCAATTCACTGTGTGAAGTGAATGGAGTGTTGCCTCACTTTCTAAATGCTGTCCTTTCAGAGAAAATCACTCTCCTTTTAAAGTGCCTTAAGCTACTTACAAGCATTTAGCAGAAACTCACAAGCGTTTCTCTGAAAGAGAAGCAGTCTGTTCCAACACTTCAATTCACTGTGCAAAGTGAATGGAGTGTTGCTTCACTTTCTAAATGCTGTTCTTTCAGAGAAAATCACTTTCCTTTGAAAGTACCTTAAGCTACTTGCAAGCATTAGGAAGAAACTCACATGTATTTCTCTGAAAGAGAAGCAGTCTGTTCCAACACTTCAATTCACTGACCGAAGTGAATGGAGTGTTGCTTCACTTTCTAAATGCTGTCCTTTAAGAGAAAATCACTTTCATTTGAAAGTGCCTTAAGCAACTTTTAAGCATTCACAAGAAACACTAATGCGTTTCTATGAAAGAGTAGCACTCTGTTCCAACACTTCAATTCATTGCACGAAGGGAATGGAGTGTTGCTTCCCTTTCTAAATGCTGTCCTTTCAGAGAATATCACTTTCCTTTGAAAGTGCCTTAAGCTACTTACAAGCATTCACCAGAAACTCACATGCGTTTCTCTGAAATAGAAGCAGTCTGTTCCAATACTTCAATTCACTGTGCGAAGTGAATGGAGTGTTGCTTCACTTTCTAAATGCTGTCCTTTCAGAGAAAATCACTTTCCTTTGAAAGTGCCATAAGCTACTTGCAAGCATTAGGAAGAAATTCACATGCGTTTCTCTGAAAGAGAAGCACTCTGTTCCAACACTTCAATTCACTGTGCGAAGTGAGTTCAGTGTTGCTTCACTTTCTAAATTCTGTCCTTTCAGAGAAAATCACTTTCCTTTGAAAGTGCCTTAAGCTACTTACAAGCATTCAACAGAAACTCACATGCATTTCTCTGAAAGAGAAGCAGTCTGTTCCAACACTTCAATTCACTGTGCGAAGTGAATGGAGTGTTGCTTCACTTCCTAAATTCTGTCCTTTCAGAGAAAATCACTTTCCTTTGAAAGTGCCTTAAACTACTTTCAAGCATTCACAAAAAACTCACATGCGTTTCTCTGAAAGAGAAGCAGTCTGTTCCAACACTTCAATTCACTGTCCAAAGTGAATGGAGTGTTGCTTCACTTTCTAAATGCTGTCCTTTCAGAGAAAATCACTTTCCTTTGAAAGTGCCTTAAGCAACTTGCAAGCATTCACAAGAAACACTAATGCGTTTCTATGAAAGAGAAGCACTCTGTTCCAACACTTTAATTAACTGTGCGAAGTGAAAGGAGTGTTGCTTCACTTTCTAAATTCTGTCCTTTCAGAGAAAATCACTTTCCTTTGAAAGTGCCTTAAACTACTTTCAAGCATTCACAAAAAAACTCACATGTGTTTCTCTGAAAGAGTAGCAGTCTGTTCCAACACTTTAATTTACTGTGCGAAGTGAATGGAGTGTTGCTTCACATTCTAAATGCTGTCCTTTCAGAGAAAATCACTTTCCTTTGAAAGTGCCTTAAGCAAATTACAAGCATTCACAAGAAACACTAATGCATTTCTACGAAAATAAGCACTCTGTTCCAACACTTCAATTCACTCCACGAAGGGAATGGAGGGGTGCTTCACTTTCTAAATGCTGTCCTTTCAGAGAAAATCACTTTCCTTTGAAAGTGCCTTAAGCTACTCTCAAGCATTCACCAGAAACTCACATGCGTTTCTCTGAAAGAGATGCAGTCTGTTCCAACACTTCAATTCACTGTGCAAAGTGAATGGAGTGTTGCCTCACTTTCTAAATGCTGTCCTTTCAGAGAAAATCACTTTCCTTTGAAAGTGCCTTAAGCTACTTACAAGCATTCAACAGAAACTCACATGCATTTCTCTGAAAGAGAAGCAATCTGTTCCAACACTTCAATTCACTGTGCGAAGTGAATGGAGTGTTGCTTCACTTTCTAAATGCTGTCCTTTCAGAGAAAATCACTTTCTTTGAATGTGCCTTAAGCAACTTGCAAGCATTCACAAGAAACACTAATGCGTTTCTATGAAAGAGAAACACTCTGTTACAACACTTCATTTCACTGTGCGAAGTGAATGGAGTGTTGCTTCTCTTTCTAAATTCTGTCCTTTCAGAGAAAATCACTTTCCTTTGAAAGTGCCTTAAACTACTTTCAAGCATTCACAAAAAACTCACATGCGTTTCTCTGAAAGAGAAGCAGTCTGTTCCAACACTTCAATTCACTGTGCGAAGTGAATGGAGTGTTGCTTCACTTTCTAAATGCTGTCCTTTCAGAGAAAATCACTTTCCTTTGAAAGTGCCTTAAGCAAATTGCAAGCATTCACAAGAAACACTAATGCGTTTCTATGAAAGAGTAGCACTCTGTTCCAACACTTCAATTCACTGCACGAAGGGAATGGAGTGTTGCTTCCCTTTCTAAATGCTGTCCTTTCAGAGAAAATCACTTTCCTTTGAAAGTGCCTTAAGCTACTTACAAGCATTTAACAGAAACTCACATGCGTTTCTCTGAAAGAGACGCAGTTTGTTCCAGCACTTCAATTCACTGTGTGAAGTGAATGGAGTGTTGCTTCACTTTCTAAATGCTGTCCTTTCAGAGAAAATCACTTTCCTTTGAAAGTGCCATAAGCGACTTGTAAGTATTAGGAGGAAACTCACATGCGTTTCTCTGAAAGAGAAGCAGTCTGTTCCAACACTTCAATTCACTGTGCAAAGTGAATGGAGTGTTGCTTCACTTTCGAAATGCTGTCCTTTCAGAGAAAATCACTTTCCTTTGAAAGTGCCTTAAGCTTATTACAAGCATTCAAATAAACTCACATGCATTTCTCTGAAAGAGAAGCAGTCTGTTCCAACACTTCAATTCACTGTGCAAAGTGAATGGAGTGTTGCTTCACTTTCTAAATTCTGTCCTTTCAGAGAAAATCACTTTCCTTTGTAAGTGCCTTAAACTACTTTCAAGCATTCATAAAAAACTCACATGCGATTCTCTGAAAGAGAAGCAGTCTGTTCCAACACTTCAGTTCACTGTGCGAAGTGAATGGAGTGTTGCCTCACTTTCTAAATGCTGTCCTTTCAGAGAAAATCACTTTCCTTTGAAAATGCCTTAAGCTACTTACAAGCATTTAACAGAAACTCACATGCGTTTCTCTGAAAGAGAAGCAGTCTGTTCCAGCACTTCAATTCACTGTGCGAAGTGAATGGAGTGTTGCTTCACTTTCTAAATGCTGTCCTTTCAGAGAAAATCACTTTCCTTTGAAAGTGCCATAAGCTACTTGCAAGCATTAGGAAGAAACTCACATGCGTTTCTCTGAAAGAGAAGCAGTCTGTTCCAACACTTCAATTCACTGTGCAAAGTGAATGGAGTGTTGCTTCACTTTCTAAAAGCTGTCCTTTCAGAGAAAATCACTTTCCTTTGAAAGTGCCTTAAGCTAATTACAAGCATTCAACAGAAAATCACATGCATTTCTCTGAAAGAGAAGCAGTCTGTTCCAACACTTCAGTTCACTGTGCAAAGTGAATGGAGTGTTGCTTCACTTTCTAAATGCTGTTCTTTCAGAGAAAATCACTTTCCTTTGAAAGTGCCTTAAGCTACTTGCAAGCATTAGGAAGAAACTCACATGCGTTTCTCTGAAAGAGAAGCAGTCTGTTCCAACACTTCAATTCACTGTGCGAAGTGAATGGAGTGTTGCTTCATTTTCTAAATGCTGTCCTTTCAGAGAAAATCACTTTCCTTTGAAAGTGCCTTAAGCTACTTCCAAGCATTTAACAGAAACTCACATGCGTTTCTCTGAAAGAGAAGCAGTCTGTTCCAGCACTTCAATTCACTGTGTGAAGTGAATGGAGTGTTGCTTCACTTTCTAAATGCTGTCCTTTCAGAGAAAATCACTTTCCTTTGAAAGTCCCATAAGCTACTTGCAAGCATTAGGAAGAAACTCACATGCGTTTCTCTGAAAGAGAAGCAGTCTGTTCCAACACTTCAATTCACTGTGCAAAGTGAATGGAGTGCTGCTTCACTTTCTAAATGCTGTCCTTTCAGAGAAAATCACTTTCCTTTGAAAGTGCCTTAAGCTAATTACAAGCATTCAAAGAAACTCACATGCATTTCTCAGAAAGAGAAGCAGTCTCTTCCAACACTTCAATTCACTGTGCAACGTGAATGGAGTGTTGCTTCACTTTCTAAATTCTGTCCTTTCAGAGAAAATCACTTTACTTTGTAAGTGCCTTAATCTACTTTCAAGCATTCATAAAAAACTCACATGCGTTTCTCTGAAAGAGAAGCAGTCTGTTCCAACACTTCAGTTCACTGTGCGAAGTGAATGGATTGTTGCTTCACTTTCTAAGTGCTGTCCTTTCAGAGAAAATCACTTTCCTTTGATAGTGCCTTAAGCTACTTCAAGCATTAGGAAGAAACTCACATGCGTTTCTCTGAAAGAGAAGCAGTCTGTTCCAACACTTCAGTTCACTGTGCGAAGTGAATGGAGTGTTGCCTCACTTTCTAAATGCTGTCCTTTCAGAGAAAATCACTTTCCTTTGAAAGTGCCTTAAGCTACTTGCAAGCATTAGGAAGAAACTCACATGCGTTTCTCTGAAAGAGAAGCAGTCTGTTCCAGCACTTCAATTCACTGTGCGAAGTGAATGGAGTGTTGCTTCACTTTCTAAATGCTGTCCTTTCAGAGAAAATCACTTTCCTTTGAAAGTGCCATAAGCTACTTGCAAGCATTAGGAAGAAACTCACATGCTTTTCTCTGAAAGAGAAGCAGTCTGTTCCAACACTTCAATTCAATGTGCAAAGAGAATGGAGTGTTGCTTCACTTTCTAAATGCTGTCCTTTCAGAGAAAATCACTTTCCTTTGAAAGTGCCTTAAGCTACTTGCAAGCATTAGGAAGAAACTCACATGCGTTTCTCTGAAAGACAAGCAGTCTGTTCCAACACTTCAATTCACTGTGCAAAGTGAATGGAGTGTTGTTTCGCTTTCTAAATGCTGTCCTTTCAGAGAAAAACACTTTCCTTTGAAAGTGCCATAAGCTACTTGCAAGCATTCACAAGAAACACTAATGCGTTTCTATGAAAGAGAAGCACTCTGTTCCAACACTTCAATTCACTGCACGAAGGGAATGGAGTGTTGCTTCACTTTCTAAATGCTGTCCTTTCAGAGAAAATCACTTTCCTTTGAAAGTGCCTTAAGCTACTTACAAGCATTCACCAGAAACTCACATGCGTTTCTCTGAAAGAGATGCAGTCTGTTCCAACACTACAATTCACTGTGCGAAGTGAATGGAGTGTTGCCTCACTTTCTAAATACTGTCCTTTCAGAGAAAATCACTTTCCTTTGAAAGTGTCTTAAGCTACTTGCAAGCATTAGGAAGAAACTCACATGCGTTTCTCTGAAAGAGAAGCAGTCTGTTCCAACACTTCAATTCACTGTGCGAAGTGAATGGAGTGTTGCCTCACTTTCTAAATGCTGTCCTTTCAGAGAAAATCACTTTCCTTTGAAAGTGCCTTAAGCTACTTACAAGCATTCAACAGAAACTCACATGCATTTCTCTGTAAGAGAAGCAATCTGTTCCAACACTTCAATTCACTTTGCGAAGTGAATGGAGTGTTGCTTCACTTTCTAAATTCTGTCCTTTCAGAGAAAATCACTTTCCTTTGAAAGTGCCTTAAACTACTTTCAAGCATTCACAAAAAACTCATGTGCGTTTCTCTGAAAGAGTAGCAGTCTGTTCCAACACTTCAATTCACTCTGCGAAGTGAATGGAGTGTTGCTTCACATTCTAAATGCTGTCCTTTCCGAGAAAATCACTTTCCTTTGAAAGTGCCTTAAGCTACTTGCAAGCATTAGGAAGAAACTCACATGCGTTTCTCTGAAAGAGAAGCAGTCTGTTCCAACACTTCAATTCACTGTGTGAAGTGAATTGAGTGTTGCCTCACTTTCTAAATGCTGTCCTTTCAGAGAAAATCGCTTTCCTTTGAAATTGCCTTAAGCTACTTACAAGCATTTAACAGAAACTCACATGCATTTCTCTAAAAGAGAAGCAGTCTGTTCCATCACTTCAATTCACTGTGCGAAGTGAATGGAGTGTTGCTTCACTTTTTAAATGCTCTTCTTTCAGAGAAAATCTCTTTCCTTTGAAAGTGCCTTAAGCAACTTGCAAGCATTCACAAGAAACACTAATGCGTTTCTATGAAAGAAAAGCACTCTGTTCCAACACTTCAATTCACTGTGCGAAGTGAGTTCAGTGTTGCTTCACTTTCTATATGCTGTCCTTTCAGAGAAAATCACTGTCCTTTGAAAGTGCCTTACGCTACTTACAAGCATTTAACAGAAACTCACATGCGTTTCTCTGAAATAGAAGCAGTCTGTTCCAACACTTCAATTCACTGTGCAAAGTGAATGGAGTATTGCTTCACATTCTAAATGCTGTTCTTTCAGAGAAAATCACTTTCCTTTGAAAGTGCCTTAAGCTACTTGCAAGCATTAGGAAGAAACTCACATGCGTTTCTCAGAAAGAGAAGCAGTCTGTTCCAACACTTCAATTCACTGTGCGAAGTGAATGGAGTGTTGCTTCACTTTCTAAATGCTGTCCTTTCAGAGAAAATCACTTTCCTTTGAAAGTGCCTTAAGCTTATTACAAGCATTCAAATAAACTCACATGCATTTCTCTGAAAGAGAAGCAGTCTGTTCCAACACTTCAATTCACTGTGCAAAGTGAATGGAGTGTTGCTTCACTTTCTAAATTCTGTCCTTTCAGAGAAAATCACTTTCCTTTGTAAGTGCCTTAAACTACTTTCAAGCATTCATAAAAAACTCACATGCGATTCTCTGAAAGAGAAGCAGTCTGTTCCAACACTTCAGTTCACTGTGCGAAGTGAATGGAGTGTTGCCTCACTTTCTAAATGCTGTCCTTTCAGAGAAAATCACTTTCCTTTGAAAATGCCTTAAGCTACTTACAAGCATTTAACAGAAACTCACATGCGTTTCTCTGAAAGAGAAGCAGTCTGTTCCAGCACTTCAATTCACTGTGCGAAGTGAATGGAGTGTTGCTTCACTTTCTAAATGCTGTCCTTTCAGAGAAAATCACTTTCCTTTGAAAGTGCCATAAGCTACTTGCAAGCATTAGGAAGAAACTCACATGCGTTTCTCTGAAAGAGAAGCAGTCTGTTCCAACACTTCAATTCACTGTGCAAAGTGAATGGAGTGTTGCTTCACTTTCTAAAAGCTGTCCTTTCAGAGAAAATCACTTTCCTTTGAAAGTGCCTTAAGCTAATTACAAGCATTCAACAGAAAATCACATGCATTTCTCTGAAAGAGAAGCAGTCTGTTCCAACACTTCAGTTCACTGTGCAAAGTGAATGGAGTGTTGCTTCACTTTCTAAATGCTGTTCTTTCAGAGAAAATCACTTTCCTTTGAAAGTGCCTTAAGCTACTTGCAAGCATTAGGAAGAAACTCACATGCGTTTCTCTGAAAGAGAAGCAGTCTGTTCCAACACTTCAATTCACTGTGCGAAGTGAATGGAGTGTTGCTTCATTTTCTAAATGCTGTCCTTTCAGAGAAAATCACTTTCCTTTGAAAGTGCCTTAAGCTACTTCCAAGCATTTAACAGAAACTCACATGCGTTTCTCTGAAAGAGAAGCAGTCTGTTCCAGCACTTCAATTCACTGTGTGAAGTGAATGGAGTGTTGCTTCACTTTCTAAATGCTGTCCTTTCAGAGAAAATCACTTTCCTTTGAAAGTCCCATAAGCTACTTGCAAGCATTAGGAAGAAACTCACATGCGTTTCTCTGAAAGAGAAGCAGTCTGTTCCAACACTTCAATTCACTGTGCAAAGTGAATGGAGTGCTGCTTCACTTTCTAAATGCTGTCCTTTCAGAGAAAATCACTTTCCTTTGAAAGTGCCTTAAGCTAATTACAAGCATTCAAAGAAACTCACATGCATTTCTCAGAAAGAGAAGCAGTCTCTTCCAACACTTCAATTCACTGTGCAACGTGAATGGAGTGTTGCTTCACTTTCTAAATTCTGTCCTTTCAGAGAAAATCACTTTACTTTGTAAGTGCCTTAATCTACTTTCAAGCATTCATAAAAAACTCACATGCGTTTCTCTGAAAGAGAAGCAGTCTGTTCCAACACTTCAGTTCACTGTGCGAAGTGAATGGATTGTTGCTTCACTTTCTAAGTGCTGTCCTTTCAGAGAAAATCACTTTCCTTTGATAGTGCCTTAAGCTACTTCAAGCATTAGGAAGAAACTCACATGCGTTTCTCTGAAAGAGAAGCAGTCTGTTCCAACACTTCAGTTCACTGTGCGAAGTGAATGGAGTGTTGCCTCACTTTCTAAATGCTGTCCTTTCAGAGAAAATCACTTTCCTTTGAAAGTGCCTTAAGCTACTTGCAAGCATTAGGAAGAAACTCACATGCGTTTCTCTGAAAGAGAAGCAGTCTGTTCCAGCACTTCAATTCACTGTGCGAAGTGAATGGAGTGTTGCTTCACTTTCTAAATGCTGTCCTTTCAGAGAAAATCACTTTCCTTTGAAAGTGCCATAAGCTACTTGCAAGCATTAGGAAGAAACTCACATGCTTTTCTCTGAAAGAGAAGCAGTCTGTTCCAACACTTCAATTCAATGTGCAAAGAGAATGGAGTGTTGCTTCACTTTCTAAATGCTGTCCTTTCAGAGAAAATCACTTTCCTTTGAAAGTGCCTTAAGCTACTTGCAACCATTAGGAAGAAACTCACATGCGTTTCTCTGAAAGACAAGCAGTCTGTTCCAACACTTCAATTCACTGTGCAAAGTGAATGGAGTGTTGTTTCGCTTTCTAAATGCTGTCCTTTCAGAGAAAAACACTTTCCTTTGAAAGTGCCATAAGCTACTTGCAAGCATTCACAAGAAACACTAATGCGTTTCTATGAAAGAGAAGCACTCTGTTCCAACACTTCAATTCACTGCACGAAGGGAATGGAGTGTTGCTTCACTTTCTAAATGCTGTCCTTTCAGAGAAAATCACTTTCCTTTGAAAGTGCCTTAAGCTACTTACAAGCATTCACCAGAAACTCACATGCGTTTCTCTGAAAGAGATGCAGTCTGTTCCAACACTACAATTCACTGTGCGAAGTGAATGGAGTGTTGCCTCACTTTCTAAATACTGTCCTTTCAGAGAAAATCACTTTCCTTTGAAAGTGTCTTAAGCTACTTGCAAGCATTAGGAAGAAACTCACATGCGTTTCTCTGAAAGAGAAGCAGTCTGTTCCAACACTTCAATTCACTGTGCGAAGTGAATGGAGTGTTGCCTCACTTTCTAAATGCTGTCCTTTCAGAGAAAATCACTTTCCTTTGAAAGTGCCTTAAGCTACTTACAAGCATTCAACAGAAACTCACATGCATTTCTCTGTAAGAGAAGCAATCTGTTCCAACACTTCAATTCACTTTGCGAAGTGAATGGAGTGTTGCTTCACTTTCTAAATTCTGTCCTTTCAGAGAAAATCACTTTCCTTTGAAAGTGCCTTAAACTACTTTCAAGCATTCACAAAAAACTCATGTGCGTTTCTCTGAAAGAGTAGCAGTCTGTTCCAACACTTCAATTCACTCTGCGAAGTGAATGGAGTGTTGCTTCACATTCTAAATGCTGTCCTTTCCGAGAAAATCACTTTCCTTTGAAAGTGCCTTAAGCTACTTGCAAGCATTAGGAAGAAACTCACATGCGTTTCTCTGAAAGAGAAGCAGTCTGTTCCAACACTTCAATTCACTGTGTGAAGTGAATTGAGTGTTGCCTCACTTTCTAAATGCTGTCCTTTCAGAGAAAATCGCTTTCCTTTGAAATTGCCTTAAGCTACTTACAAGCATTTAACAGAAACTCACATGCATTTCTCTAAAAGAGAAGCAGTCTGTTCCATCACTTCAATTCACTGTGCGAAGTGAATGGAGTGTTGCTTCACTTTTTAAATGCTCTTCTTTCAGAGAAAATCTCTTTCCTTTGAAAGTGCCTTAAGCAACTTGCAAGCATTCACAAGAAACACTAATGCGTTTCTATGAAAGAAAAGCACTCTGTTCCAACACTTCAATTCACTGTGCGAAGTGAGTTCAGTGTTGCTTCACTTTCTATATGCTGTCCTTTCAGAGAAAATCACTGTCCTTTGAAAGTGCCTTACGCTACTTACAAGCATTTAACAGAAACTCACATGCGTTTCTCTGAAATAGAAGCAGTCTGTTCCAACACTTCAATTCACTGTGCAAAGTGAATGGAGTATTGCTTCACATTCTAAATGCTGTTCTTTCAGAGAAAATCACTTTCCTTTGAAAGTGCCTTAAGCTACTTGCAAGCATTAGGAAGAAACTCACATGCGTTTCTCAGAAAGAGAAGCAGTCTGTTCCAACACTTCAATTCACTGTGCGAAGTGAATGGAGTGTTGCTTCACTTTCTAAATGCTGTCCTTTCAGAGAAAATCACTTTCCTTTGAAAGTGCCTTAAGCAACTTTTAAGCATTCACAAGAAACACTAATGCGTTTCTATGAAAGAGTAGCACTCTGTTCCAACACTTCAATTCACTGCACGAAGGGAATGGAGTGTTGCTTCCCTTTCTAAATGCTGTCCTTTCAGAGAAAATCACTTTCCTTTGAAAGTGCCTTAAGCTTCTTACAAGCATTCACCAGAAACTCACATGCGTTTCTCTGAAAGAGAAGCAGTCTGTTCCAATACTTCAATTCACTGTGCGAAGTGAATGGAGTGTTGCTTCACTTTCTAAATGCTGTCCTTTCAGAGAAAATCACTTTCCTTTGAAAGTGCCATAAGCTACTTGCAAGCATTAGGAAGAAACTCACATGTGTTTCTCTGAAAGAGAAGCAGTCTGTTCCACCACTTCAATTCACTGTGCGAAGTGAATGGAGTGTTGCCTCACTTTCTAAATGCTGTCCTTTCAGAGAAAATCACTTTCCTTTGAAAGTGCCTTAAACTACTTTCAAGCATTCACAAAAAACTCACATGCGTTTCTCTGAAAGAGAAGCAGTCTTTTCCAACACTTCAATTCACTGTGCAAAGTGAATGTAGTGTTGCTTCACTTTCTAAATGCTGTCCTTTCAGAGAAAATCACTTTCCTTTGAAAGTGCCTTAAGCTATTTGCAAGCATTAGGAAGAAACTCACATGCGTTTCTCTGAAAGAGAAGCAGTCTGTTCCAACACTTCAATTCACTATGCGAAGTGAATGGAGTGTTGCCTCACTTTCTAAATACTGTCCTTTCAGAGAAAATCACTTTCCTTTGAAAGTGCCTTAAGCTACTTACAAGCATTCAACAGAAACTCACAAGCATTTCTCTGAAAGAGAAGCAATCTATTCCAACACTTCAATTCACTGTGCAAAGTGAATGGAGTGTTGCTTCACTTTCTAAATTCTGTCCTTTCAGAGAAAATCCCTTTCCTTTGAAAGTGCCTTAAACTACTTTCAAGCATTCACAAAAAACTCACATGCGTTTCTCTGAAAGAGTAGCAGTCTGTTCCAACACTTCAATTCACTGTGCGAAGTGAATGGAGTGTTGCCTCACTTTCTAAACGCTGTCCTTTCAGAGAAAATCACTTTCCTTTGAAAGTGCCTTAAGCTACTTGCAAGCATTAGGAAGAAACTCACATGCGTTTCTCTGAAAGAGAAGCAGTCTGTTCCAACACTTCAATTCACTGTGCAAAGTGAATGGAGTGTTGCTTCACTTTCTAAATGCTGTCCTTTCAGAGAAAATCACTTTCCTTTGAAAGTGCCTTAAGCTACTTGCAAGCATTAGGAAGTAACTCACATGTGTTTCTCTGAAATAGAAGCAGTCTGTTCCAACACTTCAATTCACTGTGCGAAGTGAATGGAGTGTTGCTTCACTTTCTAAATGCTGTCATTTCAGAGAAAATCACTTTCCTTTGAAAGTGCCATGAGCTACTGTCAAGCATTAGGAAGAAACTCACATGCGTTTCTCTGAAAGAGAAGCAGTCTGTTCCAACACTTCAATTCACTGTGCTAAGTGAATGGAGTGTTGCCTCACTTTCTAAATGCTGTCCTTTCAGAGAAAATCACTTTCCATTGAAAGTGCCTTAAACTACTTTCAAGCATTCACAAAAAACTCACATGCTTTTCTCTGAAAGAGAAGCAGTCTGTTCCAACACTTCATTTCACTGTGGAAAGTGAATGGAGTGCTGCTTCACTTTCTAAATGTTGTCCTTTCAGAGAAAATCACTTTCCTTTGAAAGTGCCTTAAGCAACTTGCAAGCATTCACAAGAAACACTAATGCGTTTCTATGAAAGAGAAGCACTCTGTTCCAACACTTCAATTCACTGTGCGAAGTGAATGGAGTGTTGCTTCACTTTCTAAATGCTGTCTTTTCAGAGAAAATCACTTTCCTTTGATAGTGCCTTAAGCTACTTGCAAGCATTAGGAAGAAACTCACATGCGTTTCTCTGAAAGAGAAGCAGTCTGTTCCAACACTTCAATTCACTGTGTGAAGTGAATGGAGTGTTGCCTCACTTTCTAAATGCTGTCCTTTCAGAGAAAATCACTCTCCTTTTAAAGTGCCTTAAGCTACTTACAAGCATTTAGCAGAAACTCACAAGCGTTTCTCTGAAAGAGAAGCAGTCTGTTCCAACACTTCAATTCACTGTGCAAAGTGAATGGAGTGTTGCTTCACTTTCTAAATGCTGTTCTTTCAGAGAAAATCACTTTCCTTTGAAAGTACCTTAAGCTACTTGCAAGCATTAGGAAGAAACTCACATGTATTTCTCTGAAAGAGAAGCAGTCTGTTCCAACACTTCACTTCACTGACCGAAGTGAATGGAGTGTTGCTTCACTTTCTAAATGCTGTCCTTTAAGAGAAAATCACTTTCATTTGAAAGTGCCTTAAGCAACTTTTAAGCATTCACAAGAAACACTAATGCGTTTCTATGAAAGAGTAGCACTCTGTTCCAACACTTCAATTCATTGCACGAAGGGAATGGAGTGTTGCTTCCCTTTCTAAATGCTGTCCTTTCAGAGAATATCACTTTCCTTTGAAAGTGCCTTAAGCTACTTACAAGCATTCACCAGAAACTCACATGCGTTTCTCTGAAATAGAAGCAGTCTGTTCCAATACTTCAATTCACTGTGCGAAGTGAATGGAGTGTTGCTTCACTTTCTAAATGCTGTCCTTTCAGAGAAAATCACTTTCCTTTGAAAGTGCCATAAGCTACTTGCAAGCATTAGGAAGAAATTCACATGCGTTTCTCTGAAAGAGAAGCAGTCTGTTCCAACACTTCAATTCACTGTGCAAAGTGAATGGAGTGTTGCTTCACTTTCTAAATGCTGTCCTTTCAGAGAAAATCACTTTCCTTTGAAAGTGCCATAAGCTACTTGCAAGCATTAGGAAGAAATTCACATGCGTTTCTCTGAAAGAGAAGCAGTCTGTTCCAACACTTCAATTCACTGTGCGAAGTGAATGGAGTGTTGCCTCACTTTCTAAATGCTGTCCTTTCAGAGAAAATCACTTTCCTTTGAAAGTGCCTTAAGCTACTTACAAGCATTCAACAGAAACTCACATGCATTTCTCTGAAAGAGAAGCAATCTTTTCCAACACTTCAATTCACTGTGCAAAGTGAATGGAGTGTTCCTTCACTTTCTAAATTCTGTCCTTTCAGAGAAAAACACTTTCCTTTGAAAGTGCCTTAAACTACTTTCAAGCATTCACAGAAAACTCACATGCGTTTCTCTGAAAGAGTAGCAGTCTGTTCCAACACTTCAATTCACTGTGCGAAGTGAATGGAGTGTTGCCTCACTTTCTAAATGCTGTCCTTTCAGAGAAAATCACTTTCCTTTGAAAGTGCCTTAAGCTACTTACAAGCATTCAACAGAAACTCACATGCATTTCTCTGAAAGAGAAGCAATCTGTTCCAACACTTCAATTCACTGTGCGAAGTGAATGGAGTGTTTCTTCACTTTCTAAATTCTGTCCTTTCAGAGAAAATCACGTTCCTTTGAAAGTGCCTTAAGCAACTTGCAAGCATTCACAAGAAACATTAATGCATTTCTATGAAAGAGAAGCACTCTGTTCCAACACTTCAATTCACTGCACGAAGGGAATGGAGTGTTGCTTCATTTTCTAAATGCTGTCGTTTCAGAGAAAATCACTTTCCTTTGAAAGTGCCTTAAGCTACTTACAAGCATTCACCAGAAACTCACATGCGTTTCTCTGAAAGAGATGCAGTCTGTTCCAACACTTCAATTCACTGTGCGAAGTGAATCGAGTGTTGCCTCACTTTCTAAATGCTGTCCTTTCAGAGAAAATCACTTTCCTTTGAAAGTGCCTTAAGCTAATTACAAGCATTCAACAGAAACTCACATGCATTTCTCTGAAAGAGAAGCAGTCTGTTCCAACACTTCAATTCACTGTGCGAAGTGAATGGAGTGTTGCCTCACTTTCTAAATGCTGTCCTTTCAGAGAAAATCACTTTCCTTTGAAAGTGCCTTAAGCTACTTACAAGCATTCAACAGAAACTCACATGCATTTCTCTGAAAGAGAAGCAATCTGTTCCAACACTTCAATTCACTGTGCGAAGTGAATGGAGTGTTGCTTCACTTTCTAAATGCTGTCCTTTCAGAGAAAATCACTTTCCTTTGAAAGTGCCTTAAACTACTTTCAAGCATTCACAAAAAACTCACATGCGTTTCTCTGAAAGAGAAGCAGTCTGTTCCAACACTTCAATTCACTGTGCAAAGTGAATGGAGTGTTGCTTCACTTTCTAAATGCTGTCCTTTCAGAGAAAATCACTTTCCTTTGAAAGTGCCTTAAGCAACTTGCAAGCATTCACAAGAAACACAAATGCGTTTCTATGAAAGAGAAGCACTCTGTTCCAACACTTCAATTCACTGCACGAAAGGAATGGAGTGTTGCTTCACTTTCAAATGCTGTCCTTTCAGAGAAAATCACTTTCCTTTGAAAGTGCCTTAAGCTACTTACAAGCATTCACCAGAAACTCACATGCGTTTCTCTGAAAGAGATGCAGTCTGTTCCAACACTTCAATTCACTGTGCGAAGTGAATGGAGTGTTGCCTACTTTCTAAATGCTGTCCTTTCAGAGAAAATCACTTTCCTTTGAAAGTGCCTTAAGCTACTTGCAAGCATTAGGAAGAAACTCACATGCGTTTCAATGAAAGAGAAGCAGTCTGTTCCAACACTTCAATTCACAGTGCGAAGTGAATGGAGTGTTGCCTCACTTTCTAAATGCTGTCCTTTCAGAGAAAATCACTTTCCTTTGAAAGTGCCTTAAGCTACTTACAAGCATTCAACAGAAACTCACATGCATTTCTCTGAAAGAGAAGCAGTCTGTTCCAACACTTCAATTCACTGTGCGAAGTGAATGGAGTGTTGCTTCACTTTCTAAATTCTGTCCTTACAGAGAAAATCACTTTCCTTTGAAAGTGCCCTAAACTACTTTCAAGCATTCACAAAAACTCACATGCGTTTCTCTGAAAGAGTAGCAGTCTGTTCCAACACTTCAATTCACTGTGCGAAGTGAATGGAGTGTTGCTTCACATTCTAAATGCTGTCCTTTCAGAGAAAATCACTTTCCTTTGAAAGTGCCTTAAGCAACTTGCAAGCATTCACAAGAAACACTAATGCGTTTCTATGAAAGAGAAGCACTCTGTTCCAACACTTCAATTCACTGCACGAAGGGAATGGAGTGTTGCTTCACTTTCTAAATGCTGTCCTTTCAGAGAAAATCACTTTCCTTTGAAAGTGCCTTAAGCTACTTACAAGCATTCACCAGAAACTCACATGTGTTTCTCTGAAAGAGATGCAGTCTGTTCCAACACTTCAATTCACTGTGCGAAGTGAATGGAGTGTTGCCTCACTTTCTAAATGCTGTCCTTTCAGAGAAAATCACTTTCCTTTGAAAGTGCCTTAAGCTACTTGCAAGCATTAGGAAGAAACTCACATGCGTTTCTCTGAAAGAGAAGCAGTCTGTTCCAACACTTCAATTCACTGTGCGAAGTGAATGGAGTGTTGCCTCACTTTCTAAATGCTGTCCTTTCAGGGAAAATCACTTTCCTTTGAAAGTGCCTTAAGCTACTTACAAGCATTCAACAGAAACTCACATGCATTTCTCTGCAAGAGAAGCAATCTGTTCCAACACTTCAATTCACTCTGCGAAGTGAATGGAGTGTTGCTTCACTTTCTAAATTCTGTCCTTTCAGAGAAAATCACTTTCCTTTGAAAGTGCCTTAAACTACTTTCAAGCATTCACAAAAAACTCACATGCGTTTCTCTGAAAGAGAAACAGACAGTTCCAATACTTCAATTCACTGTGCGAAGTGAATGGAGTGTTGCTTCACTTTCTAAATGCTGTCCTTTCAGAGAAAATCACTTTCCTTTGAAAGTGCCATAAGCTACTAGCAAGCATTAGGAAGAAACTCACATGCGTTTCTCTGAAAGAGAAGCAGTCTGTTCCAACACTTCAATTCACTGTGCGAAGTGAATGGAGTGTTGCTTCACTTTCTAAATGCTGTCCTTTCAGAGAAAATCACTTTCCTTTGAAAGTGCCTTAAGCTACTTGCAAGCATTCAACAGAAACTCACATGCATTTCTCTGAAAGAGAAGCAGTCTGTTCCAACACTTCAATTCACTGTGCAAAGTGAATGGAGTATTGCTTCACTTTCTAAATGCTGTCCTTTCAGAGAAAATACCTTTCCTTTGAATGTGCCTTAAGCTACTTACAAGCATTCAACAGAAACTCACATGCATTTCTCTGAAAGAGAAGCAGTCTGTTCTAACACTTCAATTCACTGTGCGAAGTGAATGGAGTGTTTCTTCACTTTCTAAATGCTTTCCTTTCAGAGAAAATCACTTTCCTTTGAAAGTGCCTTAAACTACTCTCAAGCATTCATAAAAAACTCACATGCGTTTCTCTGAAAGAGAAGCAGTCTGTTCCAACACTTCAATTCACTGTGTGAAGTGAATGGAGTGTTGCCTCACTTTCTAAATGCTGTCCTTTCAGGGAAAATCACTTTCCTTTGAAAGTGCCTTAAGCTACTTGCAAGCATTAGGAAGAAACTCACATGCGTTTCTCTGAAAGAGAAGCAGTCTGTTCCAACACTTCAATTCACTGTGCAAAGTGAATGGAGTGTTGCTTCACTTTCTAAATGCTATCCTTTCAGAGAAAATCACTTTCCTTTGAAAGTGCCTTAAACTACTTTCAAGCATTCATAAAAAACTCACATGCGTTTCTCTGAAAGAGAAGCAGTCTGTTCCAACACTTCAATTCACTGTGTGAAGTGAATGGAGTGTTGCCTCACTTTCTAAATGCTGTCCTTTCAGAGAAAATCACTTTCCTTTGAAAGTGCCTTAAACTACTCTCAAGCATTTAACAGAAACTCACATGCGTTTCTCTGAAAGAGAAGCAGTCTGTTCCAACACTTCAATTCACTGTGCGAAGTGAATGAAGTGTTGCTTCACTTTCTAAAGGCTGTTCTTTCAGAGAAAATCACTTTCCTTTGAAAGTGCCTTAAGCTACTTGCAAGCATTAGGAAGAAACTCACATTCGTTTCTCTGAAAGAGAAGCAGTCTGTTCCAACACTTCAATTCACTGTGCGAAGTGAATGTAGTGTTGCGTCACTTTCTAAATGCTGTCCTTTCAGAGAAAATCACTTTCCTTTGAAAGTGCCTTAAGCTACTTGCAAGCATTAGGAAGAAACTCACATGCCTTTCTCTGAAAGAGAAGCAGTCTGTTCCAACACTTCAATTCACTGTGCGAAGTGAATGGAGTGTTGCCTCACTTTCTAAATGCTGTCCTTTCAGAGAAAATCACTTTCCATCGAAAGTGCCTTAAACTACTTTCAAGCATTCACAAAAAACTCACATGCGTTTCTCTGAAAGAGAAGCAGTCTGTTCCAACAATTCAATTCACTGTGCAAAGTGAATGGAGTATTGCTTCACTTTCTAAATGCTGTCCTTTCAGAGAAAATCCCTTTCCTTTGAATGTGCCTTAAGCTACTTACAAGCATTCAACAGAAACTCACATGCATTTCTCTGAAAGAGAAGCAGTCTGTTCCAACACCTCAATTCACTGTGCAAAGTGAATGGAGTGTTGCTTCACTTTCTAAATTCTGTTTTTTCAGTGAAAATCACTTTCCTTTGAAAGTGCCTTCAACTTCTTTCAAGCATTCACAAAAAACTCACATGCGTTTCTCTGAAAGAGAAGCAGTCTGTTCCAACACTTCAATTCACTGTCCGAAGTGAATGGAGTGTTGCTTCACTTTCTAAATGCTGTCCTTTCAGAGAAAATCCCTTTCCTTTGAATGTGCCTTTAGCTACTTCCAAGCATTCAACAGAAACTCACATGCGTTTCTCTGAAAGAGAAGCAGTCTGTTCCAACACTTCAATTCACTGTGCGAAGTGAATGGAGTGTTGCCTCACTTTCTAAATGCTGTCCTTTCAGAGAAAATCACTTTCCTTTGAAAGTGCCTTAAGCTAATCACAAGCATTCAACAGAAACTCACATGTATTTCTCTGAAAGAGAAGCAGTCTGTTCCAATACTTCAATTCACTGTGCGAAGTGAATGGAGTGTTGCTTCCCTTTCTAAATGCTGTCCTTTCAGAGACATTCACTTTCCTTTGAAAGTGCCTTAAGCTACTTGCAAGCATTCATCAGAAACTCACATGCATTTCTCTGAAAGAGAAGCAGTCTGTTCCAACAATTCAATTCACTGTGCAAAGTGAATGGAGTATTGCTTCACTTTCTAAATGCTGTCCTTTCAGAGAAAATCCCTTTCTTTGAATGTGCCTTAAGCTACTTACAAGCATTCAACAGAAACTCACATGCATTTCTCTGAAAGAGAAGCAGTCTGTTCCAACACTTCAATTCACTGTGCGAAGTGAATGGAGTGTTGCTTCACTTTCTAAATGCTGTCCTTTCAGAGAAAATCACTTTCCATTGAAAGTGCCTTAAACTACTTTCAAGCATTCACAAAAAACTCACATGCGTTTCTCTGAAAGAGAAGCAGTCTGTTCCAACACTTCAATTCACTGTGCAAAGTGTATGGAGTATTGCTTCACTTTCTAAATGCTGTCCTTTCAGAGAAAATCCCTTTCCTTTGAATGTGCCTTTAGCTACTTACAAGCATTCAACAGAAACTCACATGCATTTCTCTGAAAGAGAAGCAGTCTGTTTCAACACTTCAATTCACTGAGCGAAGTGAATGGAGTGTTGCTTCACTTTCTAAATGCTGTCCTTTCAGAGAAAATCACTTTCCTTTGAAAGTGCCTTAAGCAACTTGCAAGCATTCACAAGAAACACTAATGCGTTTCTATGAAAGAGTAGCACTCTGTTCCAACACTTCAGTTCACTGCACGAAGGGAATGGAGTGTTGCTTCCCTTTCTAAATGCTGTCCTTTCAGAGAAAATCACTTTCCTTTGAAAGTGCCTTAAGCTACTTACAAGCATTCAACAGAAACTCACATGCATTTCTCTGAAAGAGAAGCACTCTGTTCCAACACTTCAATTCACTGTTCAAAGTGAATGGAGTGTTGCTTCACTTTCTAAATTCTGTCCTTTCAGAGAAAATCACTTTCCTTTGAAAGTGCCTTAAACTACTTTTAAGCATTCACAAAAAACTCACATGTGTTTCTCTGAAAGAGAAGCAGTCTGTTCCAATACTTCAATTCACTGTTTGAAGTGAATGGAGTGTTGCTTCACTTTCTAAATGCTGTCCTTTCAGAGAAAATCACTTTCCTTTGATAGTCCCATAAACTACTTGCAAGCATTAGGAAGAAACTCACATGCGTTTCTCTGAAAGGGAAGCAGTCTGTTCCAACACATCAATTCACTGTGCCAAGTGAATGGAGTGTTGCTTCACTTTATAAATGCTGTCCTTTCAGAGAAAATCACTTTCATTTGAATGTGCCTTAAGCTAATTACAAGCATTCAACAAAAACTCACATGAATTTCTCTGAAAGGGAAGCAGTGTGTTCCAACACTTCAATTCACTGTGCAAAGTGAATGGAGTGTTGCTTCACTTTCTAAATTCTGTTTTTTCAGTGAAAATCACTTTCCTTTGAAAGTGCCTTCAACTACTTTCAAGCATTCACAAAAAACTCACATGCGTTTCTCTGAAAGAGAAGCAGTCTGTTCCAACACTTCAATTCACTGTCCGAAGTGAATGGAGTGTTGCTTCACTTTCTAAATGCTGTCCTTTCAGAGAAAATCCCTTTCCTTTGAATGTGCCTTTAGCTACTTCCAAGCATTCAACAGAAACTCACATGCGTTTCTCTGAAAGAGAAGCAGTATGTTCCAACACTTCAATTCACTGTGTGAAGTGAATGGAGTGTTGCCTCACTTTCTAAATGCTGTCCTTTCAGAGAAAATCACTTTCCTTTGAAAGTGCCTTAAGCTACTTGCAAGCATTAGGAAGAAACTCACATGCGTTTCTCTGAAAGAGAAGCAGTCTGTTCCAACACTTCAATTCACTGTGTGAAGTGAATGGAGTGCTGCCTCACTTTCTAAATGCTGTCCTTTCAGAGAAAATCACTTTCCTTTGAAAGTGCCTTAAGCTAATCACAAGCATTCAACAGAAACTCACATGTATTTCTCTGAAAGAGAAGCAGTCTGTTCCAATACTTCAATTCACTGTGCGAAGTGAATGGAGTGTTGCTTCACTTTCTAAATGCTGTCCTTTCAGAGAAAATCACTTTCCTTTGAAAGTGCCATGAGCTACTTGCAAGCATTAGGAAGAAACTCACATGCGTTTCTCTGAAAGAGAAGCAGTCTGTTCCAACACTTCAATTCACTGTGCAAAGTGAATGGAGTGTTGCTTCACTTTCTAAATGCTGTCCTTTCAGAGAAAATCACTTTCCTTTGAAAGTGCCTTAAGCTAATCACAAGCATTCAACAGAAACTCACATGTATTTCTCTGAAAGAGAAGCAGTCTGTTCCAACACTTCAATTCACTGTGCAAAGTGAATGGAGTGTTGCTTCACTTTCTAAATTCTGTCCTTTCAGAGAAAATCACTTTCCTTTGATAGTGCCTTAAACTACTTTCAAGCATTCATAAAAAACTCACATGCGTTTCTCTGAAAAAGAAGCATTCTGTTCCAACACTTCAATTCACTGTGCGAAGTGAATGGAGTGTTGCTTCACTTTCTAAATGCTGTTCTTTCAGAGAAAATCACTTTCCTTTGAAAGTGCCTTAAACTACTTTCAAGCATTCATAAAAAACTCACATGCGTTTCTCTGAAAGAGAAGCAGTCTGTTCCAACACTTCAATTCACTGTGTGAAGTGAATGGAGTGTTGCCTCACTTTCTAAATGCTGTCCTTTCAGAGAAAATCACTTTCCTTTGAAAGTGCCTTAAGCTACTTACAAGCATTTAACAGAAACTCACATGCGTTTCTCTGAAAGAGAAGCAGTCTGTTCCAACAATTCAATTCACTGTGCGAAGTGAATGCAGTGTTGCCTCACTTTCTAAATGCTGTCCTTTCAGAGAAAATCACTTTCCTTTGAAAGTGCCTTAAGCTACTTACAAGCATTCAACAGAAACTCACATGCATTTCTCTGAAAGAGAAGCAATCTGTTCCAACACTTCAATTCACTGTGCGAAGTGAATGTAGTGTTGCTTCACTTTCTAAATTCTGTCCTTTCAGAGAAAATCACTTTTCTTTGAAAGTGCCTTAAACTACTTTTTAGTATTCACAAAAAACTCATATGCGTTTCTCTGAAAGAGAAGCAGTCTGTTCCAATACTTCAATTCACTGTGCGAAGTGAATGGAGTGTTGCTTCACTTTCTAAATGCTGTCCTTTCAGAGAAAATCACTTTCCTTTGAAAGTGCCATAAGCTACTTGCAAGCATTCACAAAAAACTCACATGCGTTTCTCTGAAAGAGAAGCAGTCTGTTCCAAGACTTCAATTCACTGTGCGAAGTGAATGGAGTGTTGCTTCACTTTCTAAATGCTGTCCTTTCAGAGAAAATCACTTTCCTTTGAAAGTGCCTTAAGCTAATTACAAGCATTCAACAGAAACTCACATGCATTTCTCTGAAAGAGAAGCAGTCTGTTCCAACAATTCAATTCACTGTGCGAAGTGAATGGAGTGTTGCTTCTCTTTCTAAATGCTGTCCTTTCAGAGAAAATCACTTTTCTTTGAATGTGCCTTTAGCTACTTCCAAGCATTCAACAGAAACTCACATGCATTTCTCTGAAAGAGAAGCAGTCTGTTCCAACACTTCAATTCACTGTGCGAAGTGAATGGAGTGTTGCTTCACTTTCTAAATGCTGTCCTTTCAGAGAAAATCACTTTCCTTTGAAAGTGCCTTAAGCAACTTGCAAGCATTCACAAGAAACACTAATGCGTTTCTATGAAAGAGTAGCACTCTGTTCCAACACTTCAATTCACTGCACGAAGGGAATGGAGTGTTGCTTCCCTTTCTAAATGCTGTCATTTCAGAGAAAATCACTTTCCTTTGAAAGTGCCTTAAGCTACTTACAAGCATTCACCAGAAACTCACATGCGTTTCTCTGAAATAGAAACAGTCTGTTACAATACTTCAATTCACTGTGCGAAGTGAATGGAGTGTTGCTTCACTTTCTAAATGCTGTCCTTTCAGAGAAAATCACTTTCCTTTGAAAGTACCATAAGCTACTTGCAAGCATTAGGAAGAAACTCACATGCGTTTCTCTGAAAGAGAAGCAGTCTGTTCCAACACTTCAATTCACTGTGCGAAGTGAATGGAGTGTTGCTTCACTTTCTAAATGCTGTCCTTTCAGAGAAAGTCACTTTCCTTTGAAAGTGCCTTAAGCTAATTACAAGCATTCAACAGAAACTCACATACATTTCTCTGAAAGAGAAGCAGTCTGTTCCAACACTTCAATTCACTGTGCGAAGTGAATGGAGTGTGGCTTCACTTTCTAAATGCTGTCCTTTCAGAGAAAATCACTTTCCTTTGAAAGTGCCTTAAACTACTTTCAAGCATTCATAAAAAACTCACATGCGTTTCTCTGAAAGAGAAGCAGTCTGTTCCAACACTTCAGTTCACTGTGCGAAGTGAATGGAGTGTTGCTTCACTTTCTAAATGCTGTCCTTTCAGAGAAAATCACTTTCCTTTGATAGTGCCTTAAGCTACTTGCAAGCATTAGGAAGAAACTCACATGCGTTTCTCTGAAAGAGAAGCAGTCTGTTCCAACACTTCAATTCACTGTGCAAAGTGAATGGAGTGTTGCCTCACTTTCTAAATGCTGTTCTTTCAGAGAAAATCACTTTCCTTTGAAAGTGCCTTAAGCTACTTACAAGCATTTAACAGAAACTCACATGCATTTCTCTGAAAGAGAAGCAGTCTGTTCCAACACTTCAATTCACTGTGCGAAGTGAATGGAGTGTTGCTTCACTTTCTAAATGCTGTCCTTTCAGAGAAAATCACTTTCCTTTGAAAGTGCCATAAGCTACTTGCAAGCTTTAGGAAGAAACTCACATGCGTTTCTCTGAAAGAGAAGCAGTCTGTTCCAACACTTCAATTCACTGTGCAAAGTGAATGGAGTGTTGCTTCACTTTCCAAATGCTGTCCTTTCAGAGAAAATCACTTTCCTTTGAAAGTGCCATAAGCTACTTGCAAGCATTAGGAAGAAACTCACATGCGTTTCTCTGAAAGAGAAGCAGTATGTACCAACACTTCAATTCACTGTGCGAAGTGAATGGAGTGTTGCCTCACTTTCTAAATGCTGTTCTTTCAGAGAAAATCACTTTCCTTTGAAAGTGCCTTAAGCTACGTACAAGCATTTAACAGAAACTTACATGCGTTTCTCTGAAAGAGAAGCAGTCTGCTCCAACACTTCAATTCACTGTGCAAAGTGAATGGAGTGTTGCTTCACTTTCTAAATGCTGTCCTTTCAGAAAAAATCACTTTCCTTTGAAAGTGCCATAAGCTACTTGCAAGCATTAGGAAGAAACTCACATGCGTTTCTCTGAAAGAGAAGCAGTATGTACCAACACTTCAATTCACTGTGCGAAGTGAATGGAGTGTTGCCTCACTTTCTAAATGCTGTTCTTTCAGAGAAATCACTTTCCTTTGAAAGTGCCTTAAGCTACGTACAAGCATTTACCAGAAACTTACATGCGTTTCTCTGAAAGAGAAGCAGTCTGCTCCAACACTTCAATTCACTGTGCAAAGTGAATGGAGTGTTGCTTCACTTTCTAAATGCTGTCCTTTCAGAAAAAATCACTTTCCTTCGAAAGTGCCATGAGCTACTTGCAAGCATTAGGAAGAAACTCACATGCTTTTCTCTGAAAGAGAAGCAGTCTGTTCCAACACTTCAATTCACTGTGCAAAGTGAATTGAGTGTTGCTTCACTTTCTAAATGCTGTCCTTTCAGAGAAAATCACTTTCCTTTGAAAGTGCCTTAAGCTAATTACAAGCATTCAACAGAAACTCACATGCATTTCTCTGAAAGAGAAGCAGTCTGTTCCAACACTTCAATTCACTGTGCAAAGTGAATGGAGTGTTGCTTCACTTTCTAAATTCTGTCCTTTCAGAGAAAATCACTTTCCTTTGAAAGTGCCTTAAACTCCTTTCAAGCATTCATAAAAAACTCACATGCATTTCTCTGAAAGAGAAGCAGTCTGTTCCAACACTTCAATTCACTGTGCGAAGTGAATGGAGTGTTGCTTCACTTTCTAAATGCTGTCCTTTCAGAGAAAATCACTTTCCTTTGATAGTGCCTTAAGGTACTTGCAAGCATTAGGAAGAAACTCACATGCGTTTCCCTTAAAGAGAAGCAGTCTTTTCCAACACTTCAATTCACTGTGTGAAGTGAATGGAGTGTTGCCTCACTTTCTAAATGCTGTCCTTTCAGAGAAAATCACTTTCCTTTGAAAGTGCCTTAAGCTAGTTACAAGCATTTAACAGAAACTCACATGCGTTTCTCTGAAAGAGAAGCATTCTGTTCCAACACTTCAATTCACTGTGCGAAGTGAATGGAGTGTTGCTTCACTTTCTAAATGCTGTTCTTTCAGAGAAAATCACTTTCCTTTGAAAGTGCCTTAAGCTACATGCAAGCATTAGAAAGAAACTCACATGCGTTTCTCTGAAAGAGAAGCAGTCAGTTCCAACACTTCAATTCACTGTGCGAAGTGAATGGAGTGTTGCTTCAATTTCTAAATGCTGTCCTTTCAGAGAAAATCACTTTCCTTTGAAAGTGCCTTAAACTACTTGCAAGCATTAGGAAGAAACTCACATGCGTTTCTCTGAAAGAGAAGCAGTCTGTTCCAACACTTCAATTCACTCTGCGAAGTGAATGGAGTGTTGCCTCACTTTCTAAATGCTGTCCTTTCAGAGAAAATCACTTTCCATTGAAAGTGCCTTAAACTACTTTTAAGCATTCACAAAAAACTCACATGCGTTTCTCTGAAAGAGAAGCAGTCTGTTCCAACAATTCAATTCACTGTGCGAAGTGAATGGAGTGTTGCTTCACATTCTTAATGCTGTCCTTTCAGAGAAAATCCCTTTCCTTTGAATATGCCTTAAGCTACTTACAAGCATTCAACAGAAACTCACATGCATTTCTCAGAAAGAGAAGCAGTCTGTTCCAACACTTCCATTCACTGTGCGAAGTGAATGGAGTGTTGCTTCACTTTCTAAATGCTGTCCTTTCAGAGAAAATCACTTTCCTTTGAAAGTGCCTTAAACTACTTTCAAGCATTCATAAAAAACTCACATGCGTTTCTCTGAAAGAGAAGCAGTCTGTTCCAACACTTCAATTCACTGTGTGAAGTGAATGGAGTGTTGCCTCACTTTCTAAATGCTGTCCTTTCAGAGAAAATCACTTTCCTTTGAAAGTGCCTTAAGCTACTTACAAGCATTTAACAGAAACTCACATGCGTTTCTCTGAAAGAGAAGCAGTCTGTTTCAACACTTCAATTCACTGTGCGAAGTGAATGAAGTGTTGCTTCACTTTCTAAATGCTGTTCTTTCAGAGAAAATCACGTTCCTTTGAAAGTGCCTTAAGCTACTTGCAAGCATTAGGAAGAAACACACATGCGTTTCTCTGAAAGAGAAGCAGTCTGTTCCAACACTTCAATTCACTGTGCGAAGTGAATGGAGTGTTGCCTCACTTTCTAAATGCTGTCCTTTCAGAGAAAATCACTTTCCTTTGAAAGTGCCTTAAGCTACTTACAAGCATTTAACAGAAACTCACATGCATTTCTCTGAAAGAGAAGCAGTCTGTTCCAGCACTTCAATTCACTGTGGGAAGTGAATGGAGTGTTGCTTCACTTTTTAAATGCTGTCCTTTCAGAGAAAATCACTTTCCTTTGAAAGTGCCATAAGCTACTTGCAAGCATTAGGAAGAAACTCACATGCGTTTCTCTGAAAGAGAAGCAGTCTGTTCCAACAATTCAATTCACTGTGCAAAGTGAATGGAGTGTTGCTTCACTTTCTAAATGCTGTCCTTTCAGAGAAAATCACTTTCCTTTGAATGTGCCTCTAGCTAATTACAAGCATTCAACAGAAACTCACATGCATTTCTCTGAAAGAGAAGCAGTCTGTTCCAACACTTCAATTCACTGTGCGAAGTGAATGGAGTGTTGCTTCACTTTCTAAATGTTGTCCTTTCAGAGAAAATCACTTTCCTTGAAAGTGCCTTAAGCAACTTGCAAGCATTCACAAGAAACACTAATGCGTTTCTATGAAAGAGTAGCACTCTGTTCCAACACTTCAATTCACTGCACGAAGGGAATGGAGTGTTGCTTCCCTTTCTAAATGCTGTCCTTTCAGAGAAAATCACTTTCCTTTGAAAGTTCCTTAAGCTACTTACAAGCATTCACCAGAAACTCACATGCGTTTCTCTGAAAGAGAAGCAGTCTGTTCCAATACTTCAATTCACTGTGCGAAGTGAATGGAGTGTTGCTTCACTTTCTAAATGCTGTCCTTTCAGAGAAAATCACTTTCCTTTGAAAGTGACATAAGCTACTTGCAAGCATTAGGAAGAAACTCACATGCGTTTCTCTGAAAGCGAAGCAGTCTGTTCCAACACTTCAATTCACTGTGCAAAGTGAATGGAGTGTTGCTTCACTTTCTAAATGCTGTCCTTTCAGTGAAAATCACTTTCCTTTGAAAGTGCCTTAAGCTACTTACAAGCATTCAACAGAAACTCACATGCATTTCTCTGAAAGAGAAGCAGTCTGTTCCAACACTTCAGTTCACTGTGCGAAGTGAATGGAGTGTTGCTTCACTTTCTAAATGTTGTCCTTTCAGAGAAAATCACTTTCCTTTGATAGTGCCTTAAGGTACTTGCAAGCATTAGGAAGAAACTCACATGCGTTTCTCTTAAAGAGAAGCAGTCTGTTCCAACTCTTCAATTCACTGTGTGAAGTGAATGGAGTGTTGCCTCACTTTCTAAATGCTGTCCTTTCAGAGAAAATCACTCTCCTTTGAAAGTGCCTTAAGCTACTTACAAGCATTTAATAGAAACTCACATGCGTTTCTCTGAAATAGAAGCAGTCTGTTCCAACACTTCAATTCACCGTGCGAAGTGAATGGAGTGTTGCTTCACTTTCTAAATGCTGTTCTTTCAGAGAAAATCACTTTCCTTTGAAAGTGCCTTAAGCTACTTGCAAGCATTAGGAAGAAACTCACATGCGTTTCTCTGAAAGAGAAGCAGTCTGTTCCAACACTTCAATTCACTGTGCAATGTGAATGGAGTGTTGCTTCACTTTCTAAATGCTGTCCTTTCAGAGAAAATCACTTTTCTTTGAAAGTGCCTTAAGCTACTTGCAAGCATTAGGAAGAAACTCACATGCGTTTCTCTGAAAGAGAAGCAGTCTGTTCCAACACTTCAATTCACTGTGCGAAGTGAATGGAGTGTTGCCTCACTTTCTAAATGCTGTCCTTTCAGAGAAAATCACTTTACATTGAAAGTGCCTTAAACTACTTTTAAGCATTCACAAAAAACTCACATGCGTTTCTCTGAAAGAGAAGCAGTCTGTTCCAACACTTCAATTCACTGTGCGAAGTGAATGGAGTGTTGCTTCACTTTGTAAATGCTGTCCTTTCAGAGAAAATCACTTTCCTTTGAAAGTGCCTTAAGCTTCTTGCAAGCATTCACAAGAAACACTAATACGTTTCTATGAAAGAGAAGCAGTCTGTTCCAACACTTCAATTCATTGCACGAAGGGAATGGATTGTTGCTTTACTTTCTAAATGCTGTCCTTTCAGAGAAAATCACTTTCCTTCGAAAGAGCCTTGAGCTACTTACAAGCATTCAACAGAAACTCACATGCATTTCTCTGAAAGAGAAGCAGTCTGTTCCAACACTTCAATTCACTGTGCGAAGTGAATGGAATGTTTCTTCACTTTCTAAATGCTGTCCTTTCAGAGAAAATCACTTTCCTTTGAAAGTGCCTTAAGCTACTTTCAAGCATTCACAGGAAACACACATGCGTTTCTCGGAAATAGAAGCAGTCTGTTCCAACACTTCGATTCACTGTGCGAAGTGAATGGAGTGTTGCTTCACTTTCTAAATCCTGTCCTTTCAGAGAAAATCACTTTTGTTTGAAAGTGCCTTAAGCAACTTTCAAGCATTCACAAGAAACTCACATGCATTTCTCTGAAAGAGAAGCCTTCTCTTCCTACACTTCAATTCACTGTGTGAAGTGAATGGAGTGTTGCTTCACTTTCTAAATGCTGTCCTTTCAGAGAAATTCACGTTTCTTTGAAAGTGCCTTGAGCTACTTGCAAGCATTCACAAGAAATACTAATGCGTTTCTATGAAAGACAAGCAGTCTGTTCCAACACTTCAATTCACTGCACGAAGGGAATGGAGTGTTGCTTCACTTTTTAAATGCTGTCTTTCAGAGAAAATCACTTTCCTTTGAAAGTGCCTTAAGCTACTTACAAGCATTCAACAGAAACTCACATGCATTTCTCTGAAAAAGAAGCAGTCTGTTCCAACACTTCAATTCACTGTGTGAAGTGAATGGAGTGTTGCTTTTTCTAAATGCTGTCCTTTCAGAGAAAATCACTTTTGTTTGAAAGTGCCTTAAGCAACTTTCAAGCACTCACAAGAAATTCACATGCATTTCTCTGAAAGAGAAGCCTTCTCTTCCAACACTTCAATTCACTGTGCGAAGTGAATGGAGTGTTGCTTCATTTTCTAAATGCTGTCCTTTCAGAGAAAATCACGTTCCTTTGAAATTGCCTTAAGCTACTTACAAGCATTCACCAGAAACTCTCATGTATTTCTCTGAAAGAGAAGCAATCTGTTCCAACACTTCAATTCACTGTGCAAAGTGAATGGAGTGTTGCCTCACTTTCTAAATACTGTCCTTTCAGAGAAAATCACTTTCCTTTGAAAGTGCCTTAAGCTACTTGCAAGCATTAGGAAGAAACTCACATGCGTTTCTCTGAAAGAGAAGCAGTCTGTTCCAACACTTCAATTCACTGTGCGAAGTGAATGGAGTGTTGCTTCACTTTCTAAATGCTCTCCTTTCAGAGAAAATCACTTTCCTTTGAAAGTGTCTTAAGCTACTTGCAAGCATTAGGAAGAAACTCACATGCGTTTCTCTGAAAGAGACTCAGTCTGTTCCAATACTTCAATTCACTGTGCGAAGTGAATGGAGTGTTGCTTCACTTTCTAAATGCTGTCCTTTCAGAGAAAATCACTTTCCTTTGAAAGTGCCTTAAGCTACTTGCAAGCATAAGGAAGAAACTCGCATGCGTTTCTCTGAAAGAGAAGCAGTCTGTTCCAACACTTCAATTCACTGTGCGAAGTGAATGGAGTGTTGCCTCACTTTCTAAATGCTGTCCTTCCAGAGAAAATCACTTTCCATTGAAAGTGCCTTAAACTACTTTCAAGCATTCACAAAAAACTCACATGCGTTTCTCTGAAAGAGAAGCAGTCTGTTCCAACACTTCAATTAACTGTGCGAAGTGAATGGAGTGTTGCTTCACTTTCTTAATGCTGTCTTTTCAGAGAAAATCTCTTTCCTTTGAATGTGCCTTAAGCTACTTACAAGCATTCAACAGAAACTCACATGCATTTCTCTGAAAGAGAAGCAGTCTGTTCCAACACTTCAATTCACTGTGCGAAGTGAATGGAGTGTTGCTTCACTTTCTAAATGCTGTCCTTTCAGAGAAATCACTTTCCATTGAAAGTGCCTTAAGCAACTTGCAAGCATTCACAAGAAAGACTAATGCGTTTCTAGGAAAGAGTAGCACTCTGTTCCAACACTTCAATTCACTGCACGAAGGGAATGGAGTGTTGCTTCCCTTTCTAAATGCTGTCCTTTCAGAGAAAATCACTTTCCTTTGAAAGTGCCATAAGCTACTTGCAAGCATTAGGAAGAAACTCACATGCGTTTCTCTGAAAGAGAAGCAGTCTGTTCCAACACTTCAATTCACTGTGCGAAGTGAATGGAGTGTTGCTTCACTTTCTAAATGCTGTCCTTTCAGATAAAATCACTTTCCTTTGAAAGTGCCTTAAGCTAATCACAAGCATTCAACAGAAACTCACATGCATTTCTCTGAAAGAGAAGCAGTCTGTTCGAACACTTCAATTCACTGTGCAAAGTGAATGGTGTGTTGCTTCACTTTCTAAATGCTCTTCTTTCAGAGAAAATCACTTTCCTTTGAAAGTGCCTTAAGCAACTTGCAAGCATTCACAAGAAACACTAATGCGTTTCTATGAAAGAGAAGCACTCTGTTCCAACACTTCAATTCACTGTTTGAAGTGAGTGGATTGTTGCTTCACTTTCTAAATGCTGTCCTTTCAGAGAAAATCACTTTCCTTTGAAAGTGCCTTAAGCTACTTTCAAGCATTCACAGGAAACACACATGCGTTTCTCGGAAATAGAAGCAGTCTGTTCCAACACTTCAATTCACTGTGCGAAGTGAATGGAGTGTTGCTTCACTTTCTAAATCCTGTCCTTTCAGAGAAAATCACTTTTGTTTGAAAGTGCCTTAAGCAACTTTCAAGCATTCACAAGAAACTCACATGCATTTCTCTGAAAGAGAAGCCTTCTCTTCCTACACTTCAATTCACTGTGTGAAGTGAATGGAGTGTTGCTTCACTTTCTAAATGCTGTCCTTTCAGAGAAATTCACGTTTCTTTGAAAGTGCCTTAAGCTACTTGCAAGCATTCACAAGAAATACTAATGCGTTTCTATGAAAGACAAGCAGTCTGTTCCAACACTTCAATTCACTGCACGAAGGGAATGGAGTGTTGCTTCACTTTTTAAATGCTGTCCTTTCAGAGAAAATCACTTTCCTTTGAAAGTGCCTTAAGCTACTTACAAGCATTCAACAGAAACTCACATGCATTTCTCTGAAAGAGAAGCAGTCTGTTCCAACACTTCAATTCACTGTGTGAAGTGAATGGAGTGTTGCTTCACTTTCTAAATGCTGTCCTTTCAGAGAAAATCACTTTTGTTTGAAAGTGCCTTAAGCAACTTTCAAGCATTCACAAGAAATTCACATGCATTTCTCTGAAAGAGAAGCCTTCTCTTCCAACACTTCAATTCACTGTGCGAAGTGAATGGAGTGTTGCTTCATTTTCTAAATGCTGTCCTTTCAGAGAAAATCACGTTCCTTTGAAATTGCCTTAAGCTACTTACAAGCATTCACCAGAAACTCTCATGTATTTCTCTGAAAGAGAAGCAATCTGTTCCAACACTTCAATTCCCTGTGCAAAGTGAATGGAGTGTTGCCTCACTTTCTAAATACTGTCCTTTCAGAGAAAATCACTTTCCTTTGAAAGTGCCTTAAGCTACTTGCAAGCATTAGGAAGAAACTCACATGCGTTTCTCTGAAAGAGAAGCAGTCTGTTCCAACACTTCAATTCACTGTGCGAAGTGAATGGAGTGTTGCTTCACTTTCTAAATGCTCTCCTTTCAGAGAAAATCACTTTCCTTTGAAAGTGCCTTAAGCTACTTGCAAGCATTAGGAAGAAACTCACATGCGTTTCTCTGAAAGAGACTCAGTCTGTTCCAATACTTCAATTCACTGTGCGAAGTGAATGGAGTGTTGCTTCACTTTCTAAATGCTGTCCTTTCAGAGAAAATCACTTTCCTTTGAAAGTGCCTTAAGCTACTTGCAAGCATAAGGAAGAAACTCACATGCGTTTCTCTGAAAGAGAAGCAGTCTGTTCGAACACTTCAATTCACTGTGCAAAGTGAATGGTGTGTTGCTTCACTTTCTAAATGCTCTTCTTTCAGAGAAAATCACTTTCCTTTGAAAGTGCCTTAAGCAACTTGCAAGCATTCACAAGAAACACTAATGCGTTTCTATGAAAGAGAAGCACTCTGTTCCAACACTTCAATTCACTGTTTGAAGTGAGTGGATTGTTGCTTCACTTTCTAAATGCTGTCCTTTCAGAGAAAATCACTTTCCTTTGAAAGTATCTTAAGCTACTTGCAAGCATAAGGAAGAAACTCACATGCGTTTCTCTGAAAGAGAAGCAGTCTGTTCCAACACTTCAATTCACTGTGCGAAGTGAATGGAGTGTTGCTTCACTTTCTAAATGCTGTCCTTCCAGAGAAAATCACTTTCCATTGAAAGTGCCTTAAACTACTTTCAAGCATTCACAAAAAACTCACCTGCGTTTCTCTGAAAGAGAAGCAGTCTGTTCCAACACTTCAATTCACTGTGCGAAGTGAATGGAGTGTTGCTTCACTTTCTTAATGCTGTCCTTTCAGAGAAAATCTCTTTCCTTTGAATGTGCCTTAAGCTACTTACAAGCATTCAACAGAAACTCACATGCATTTCTCTGAAAGAGAAGCAGTCTGTTCCAACACTTCAATTCACTGTGCGAAGTGAATGGAGTGTTGCTTCACTTTCTAAATGCTGTCCTTTCAGAGAAAATCACTTTCCATTGAAAGTGCCTTAAGCAACTTGCAAGCATTCACAAGAAACACTAATGCGTTTCTATGAAAGAGTAGCACTCTGTTCCAACACTTCAATTCACTGCACGAAGGGAATGGAGTGTTGCTTCCCTTTCTAAATGCTGTCCTTTCAGAGAAAATCACTTTCCTTTGAAAGTGCCTTAAGCTATTTACAAGCATTCACCAGAAACTCACATGCGTTTCTCTGAAAGAGAAGCAGTCTGTTCCAATACTTCAATTCACTGTGCGAAGTGAGTGGAGTGTTGCTTCACTTTCTAAATGCTGTCCTTTCAGAGAAAATCACTTTCCTTTGAAAGTGCCATAAGCTACTTGCAAGCATTAGGAAGAAACTCACATGCGTTTCTCTGAAAGAGAAGCAGTCTGTTCCAACACTTCAATTCACTGTGCGAAGTGAATGGAGTGTTGCTTCACTTTCTAAATGCTGTCCTTTCAGAGAAAATCACTTTCCTTTGAAAGTGCCTTAAGCTACTTGCAAGCATTCACAAGAAACACTAATGCGTTTCTATGAAAGAGAAGCAGTCTGTTCCAACACTTCAATTCATTGCACGAAGGGCATGGAGTGTTGCTTTACTTTCTAAATGCTGTCCTTTCATAGAAAATTACTTTCCTTTGAAAGAGCCTTGAGCTACTTACAAGCATTCAACAGAAACTCACATGCATTTCTCTGAAAGAGAAGCAGTCTGTTCCAACTCTTCAATTCACTGTGCGAAGTGAATGGAATGTTTCTTCACTTTCTAAATGCTGTCCTTTCAGAGAAAATCACTTTCCTTTGAAAGTGCCTTAAGCTACTTTCAAGCATTCACAGGAAACACACATGTGTTTCTCTGAAATAGAAGCAGTCTGTTCCAACACTTCAATTCACTGTGCGAAGTGAATGGAGTGTTGCTTCACTTTCTAAATCCTGTCCTTTCAGAGAAAGTCACTTTTGTTTGAAAGTGCCTTAAGCAACTTTCAAGCATTCACAAGAAATTCAAATGCATTTCTCTGAAAGTGAAGCCTTCTCTTCCAACACTTCAATTCACTGTTCGAAGTGAATGGAGTGTTGCTTCACTTTCTAAATGCTGTCCTTTCAGAGAAAATCACGTTTCTTTAAAATTGCCTTAAGCTACTTACAAGCATTCACCAGAAACTCACATGTGTTTCTCTGAAAGAGAAGCAGTCTGTTCCAACACTTCACTTCACTGTTTGAAGTGAATGGAGTGTTGCTTCACTTTCTAAATTCTGTCCTTTCAGAGAAAATCACTTTCCTTTGAAAGTGCCTTAAGCTACGTGCAAGCATTCACAAGAAATACTAATGCGTTTCTGTGAAAGACAAGCAGACTGTTCCAACACTTCAATTCACTGCACGAAGGGAATGGAGTGTTGCTTCACTTTTTAAATGCTGTCCTTTCAGAGAAAATCACTTTCCTTTGAAAGTGCCTTAAGCTACTTACAAGCATTCATCAGAAACTCACATGCATTTCTCTGAAAGAGAAGCAATCTGTTCCAACACTTCAACTCTGTGTGAAGTAAATGGAGTGTTGCTTCACTTTCTAAATGCTGTCCTTTCAGAGAAAATCACTTTCTTTTGAAAGTGCCTTAAACTACTTTCAAGCTTTCATAAAAAACTTACATGCGTTTCCCTGAAAGAGATGCAGTCTGTTCCAACACTTCAATTCACTGTGCGAAGTGAATTGGGTGTTGCTTCACTTTCTAAATGCTGTCCTTTCAGAGAAAATCACTTTCCTTTGAATGTGCCTTAAGCTACTTGCAAGCATTCAACAGAAACTGACATTCGTTTCTCTGAAAGAGAAGCAGTCTCTTCCAACACTTCAATTCACTGTGCAAAGTGAATGGAGTGTTGCTTCACTTTCTAAATGCTGTCCTTTCAGAGAAAATCACTTTCCTTTGAAAGTGCCTTAAGCAACTTGCAAGCTTTCACAAGAAACACTAATGCGTTTCTATGAAAGAGAAGCAGTCTGTTCCAACACTTCAGTTCAATGTACGAAGTGAATGGAGTGTTGCTTCACTTTCTAAGTGCTGTCCTTTCAGAGAAAATCACTTTCCTTTGAAAGTTCCTTAAGCTACTTACAAGCATTCACCAGAAATTCACATGCGTTTCTCTGAAAGAGATGCAGTCTGTTCCAACACTTCAATTTACTGTGCGAAGTGAATTGAGTGTTGCTTCACTTTCTAAATGCTGTCCTTTCAGAGAAAATCACTTTCCTTTGAAAGTGCCTTAAGCAACTTGCAAGCTTTCACAAGAAACACTAATGCGTTTCTATGAAAGAGAAGCAGTCTGTTCCAACACTTCAATTCACTGTGCAAAGTGAATGGAGTGTTGCTTCACTTTCTAAATGCTGTCCTTTCAGAGAAAATCACTTTCCTTTGAAAGTGCCTTAAGCTACTTACAAGCATTCACCAGAAACTCACATGCGTTTCTCTGAAAGAGATGCAGTCTGTTCCAACACTTCAATTTACTGTGCGAAGTGAATGGAGTGTTGCTTCACTTTCTAAATGCTGTCCTTTCAGAGAAAATCACTTTCCTTTGAAAGTGCCTTAAGCTACTTGCAAGCATTCACAAAAAACACTAATGCGTTTCTATGAAAGAGAAGCAGTCTGTTCCAACACTTCAATTCACTGTGCGAAGTGAATGGAGTGTTACCTCACTTTCTAAATGCTGTCCTTTCAGAGAAAATCACTTTCCTTTGAAAGTGCCTTAAGCAACTTGCAAGCATTCACAAGAAACTCACATGCGTTTCTCTGAAAGAGAAGCAGTCTGTTCCAAAACTTCAATTCACTGTGCGAAGTGAATGGAGTGTTGCTTCACTTTCTAAATGCTGTCCTTTCAGAGAAAATCCCTTTCCTTTGAAAGTGCCTTAAGCTACTTACAAGCATTCACCAGAAACTCACATGCATTTCTCAGAAAGAGAAGCAGTCTGTTCCAATACTTTAATTCACTGTGCGAAGTGAATGGAGTGTTGCTTCACTTTCTAAATGCTGTCCTTTCAGAGAAAATCACGTTTCTTTGAAAGTGCCTTAAGCAACTTTCAAGCATTCACAAGAAATTCACATGCATTTCTCTGAAAGAGAAGCCTTCTCTTCCAACACTTCAATTCACTGTGCGAAGTGAATGGAGTGTTGCTTCATTTTCTAAATGCTGTCCTTTCAGAGAAAATCACGTTCCTTTGAAATTGCCTTAAGCTACTTACAAGCATTCACCAGAAACTCTCATGTATTTCTCTGAAAGAGAAGCAATCTGTTCCAACACTTCAATTCCCTGTGCAAAGTGAATGGAGTGTTGCCTCACTTTCTAAATACTGTCCTTTCAGAGAAAATCACTTTCCTTTGAAAGTGCCTTAAGCTACTTGCAAGCATTAGGAAGAAACTCACATGCGTTTCTCTGAAAGAGAAGCAGTCTGTTCCAACACTTCAATTCACTGTGCGAAGTGAATGGAGTGTTGCTTCACTTTCTAAATGCTCTCCTTTCAGAGAAAATCACTTTCCTTTGAAAGTGCCTTAAGCTACTTGCAAGCATTAGGAAGAAACTCACATGCGTTTCTCTGAAAGAGACTCAGTCTGTTCCAATACTTCAATTCACTGTGCGAAGTGAATGGAGTGTTGCTTCACTTTCTAAATGCTGTCCTTTCAGAGAAAATCACTTTCCTTTGAAAGTGCCTTAAGCTACTTGCAAGCATAAGGAAGAAACTCACATGCGTTTCTCTGAAAGAGAAGCAGTCTGTTCGAACACTTCAATTCACTGTGCAAAGTGAATGGTGTGTTGCTTCACTTTCTAAATGCTCTTCTTTCAGAGAAAATCACTTTCCTTTGAAAGTGCCTTAAGCAACTTGCAAGCATTCACAAGAAACACTAATGCGTTTCTATGAAAGAGAAGCACTCTGTTCCAACACTTCAATTCACTGTTTGAAGTGAGTGGATTGTTGCTTCACTTTCTAAATGCTGTCCTTTCAGAGAAAATCACTTTCCTTTGAAAGTATCTTAAGCTACTTGCAAGCATAAGGAAGAAACTCACATGCGTTTCTCTGAAAGAGAAGCAGTCTGTTCCAACACTTCAATTCACTGTGCGAAGTGAATGGAGTGTTGCTTCACTTTCTAAATGCTGTCCTTCCAGAGAAAATCACTTTCCATTGAAAGTGCCTTAAACTACTTTCAAGCATTCACAAAAAACTCACCTGCGTTTCTCTGAAAGAGAAGCAGTCTGTTCCAACACTTCAATTCACTGTGCGAAGTGAATGGAGTGTTGCTTCACTTTCTAAATGCTGTCCTTTCAGAGAAAATCACTTTCCATTGAAAGTGCCTTAAGCAACTTGCAAGCATTCACAAGAAACACTAATGCGTTTCTATGAAAGAGTAGCACTCTGTTCCAACACGTCAATTCACTGCACGAAGGGAATGGAGTGTTGCTTCCCTTTCTAAATGCTGTCCTTTCAGAGAAAATCACTTTCCTTTGAAAGTGCCTTAAGCTATTTACAAGCATTCACCAGAAACTCACATGCGTTTCTCTGAAAGAGAAGCAGTCTGTTCCAATACTTCAATTCACTGTGCGAAGTGAGTGGAGTGTTGCTTCACTTTCTAAATGCTGTCCTTTCAGAGAAAATCACTTTCCTTTGAAAGTGCCATAAGCTACTTGCAAGCATTAGGAAGAAACTCACATGCGTTTCTCTGAAAGAGAAGCAGTCTGTTCCAACACTTCAATTCACTGTGCGAAGTGAATGGAGTGTTGCTTCACTTTCTAAATGCTGTCCTTTCAGAGAAAATCACTTTCCTTTGAAAGTGCCTTAAGCTACTTGCAAGCATTCACAAGAAACACTAATGCGTTTCTATGAAAGAGAAGCAGTCTGTTCCAACACTTCAATTCATTGCACGAAGGGCATGGAGTGTTGCTTTACTTTCTAAATGCTGTCCTTTCATAGAAAATTACTTTCCTTTGAAAGATCCTTGAGCTACTTACAAGCATTCAACAGAAACTCACATGCATTTCTCTGAAAGAGAAGCAGTCTGTTCCAACTCTTCAATTCACTGTGCGAAGTGAATGGAATGTTTCTTCACTTTCTAAATGCTGTCCTTTCAGAGAAAATCACTTTCCTTTGAAAGTGCCTTAAGCTACTTTCAAGCATTCACAGGAAACACACATGCGTTTCTCTGAAATAGAAGCAGTCTGTTCCAACACTTCAATTCACTGTGCGAAGTGAATGGAGTGTTGCTTCACTTTCTAAATCCTGTCCTTTCAGAGAAAGTCACTTTTGTTTGAAAGTGCCTTAAGCAACTTTCAAGCATTCACAAGAAATTCAAATGCATTTCTCTGAAAGTGAAGCCTTCTCTTCCAACACTTCAATTCACTGTTCGAAGTGAATGGAGTGTTGCTTCACTTTCTAAATGCTGTCCTTTCAGAGAAAATCACGTTTCTTTAAAATTGCCTTAAGCTACTTACAAGCATTCACCAGAAACTCACATGTGTTTCTCTGAAAGAGAAGCAGTCTGTTCCAACACTTCACTTCACTGTTTGAAGTGAATGGAGTGTTGCTTCACTTTCTAAATTCTGTCCTTTCAGAGAAAATCACTTTCCTTTGAAAGTGCCTTAAGCTACGTGCAAGCATTCACAAGAAATACTAATGCGTTTCTGTGAAAGACAAGCAGACTGTTCCAACACTTCAATTCACTGCACGAAGGGAATGGAGTGTTGCTTCACTTTTTAAATGCTGTCCTTTCAGAGAAAATCACTTTCCTTTGAAAGTGCCTTAAGCTACTTACAAGCATTCATCAGAAACTCACATGCATTTCTCTGAAAGAGAAGCAATCTGTTCCAACACTTCAACTCTGTGTGAAGTAAATGGAGTGTTGCTTCACTTTCTAAATGCTGTCCTTTCAGAGAAAATCACTTTCTTTTGAAAGTGCCTTAAACTACTTTCAAGCTTTCATAAAAAACTTACATGCGTTTCCCTGAAAGAGAAGCAGTCTGTTCCAACACTTCAATTCACTGTGCGAAGTGAATTGGGTGTTGCTTCACTTTCTAAATGCTGTCCTTTCAGAGAAAATCACTTTCCCTTGAATGTGCCTTAAGCTACTTGCAAGCATTCAACAGAAACTGACATTCGTTTCTCTGAAAGAGAAGCAGTCTCTTCCAACACTTCAATTCACTGTGCAAAGTGAATGGAGTGTTGCTTCACTTTCTAAATGCTGTCCTTTCAGAGAAATTCACTTTCCTTTGAAAGTGCCTTAAGCAACTTGCAAGCTTTCACAAGAAACACTAATGCGTTTCTATGAAAGAGAAGCAGTCTGTTCCAACACTTCAGTTCACTGTACGAAGTGAATGGAGTGTTGCTTCACTTTCTAAGTGCTGTCCTTTCAGAGAAAATCACTTTCCTTTGAAAGTTCCTTAAGCTACTTACAAGCATTCACCAGAAATTCACATGCGTTTCTCTGAAAGAGATGCAGTCTGTTCCAACACTTCAATTTACTGTGCGAAGTGAATTGAGTGTTGCTTCACTTTCTAAATGCTGTCCTTTCAGAGAAAATCACTTTCCTTTGAAAGTGCCTTAAGCAACTTGCAAGCTTTCACAAGAAACACTAATGCGTTTCTATGAAAGAGAAGCAGTCTGTTCCAACACTTCAATTCACTGTGCAAAGTGAATGGAGTGTTGCTTCACTTTCTAAATGCTGTCCTTTCAGAGAAAATCACTTTCCTTTGAAAGTGCCTTAAGCTACTTACAAGCATTCACCAGAAACTCACATGCGTTTCTCTGAAAGAGATGCAGTCTGTTCCAACACTTCAATTTACTGTGCGAAGTGAATGGAGTGTTGCTTCACTTTCTAAATGCTGTCCTTTCAGAGAAAATCACTTTCCTTTGAAAGTGCCTTAAGCAACTTGCAAGCATTCACAAGAAACTCACATGCGTTTCTCTGAAAGAGAAGCAGTCTGTTCCAAAACTTCAATTCACTGTGCGAAGTGAATGGAGTGTTGCTTCACTTTCTAAATGCTGTCCTTTCAGAGAAAATCCCTTTCCTTTGAAAGTGCCTTAAGCTACTTACAAGCATTCACCAGAAACTCACATGCATTTCTCAGAAAGAGAAGCAGTCTGTTCCAATACTTCAATTCACTGTGCGAAGTGAATAGAGTGTTGCTTCACTTTCTAAATGCTGTCCTTTCAGAGAAAATCACGTTTCTTTGAAAGTGCCTTAAGCTACTTGCAAGCAGTAGGAAGAAACTCACATGCGTTTCTCTGAAAGAGAAGCAGTCTGTTCCAACACTTCAATTCACTGTGCGAAGTGAATGGAGTGTTGCTTCACTTTCTAAATGCTGTCCTTTCAGAGAAAATCACTTTCCTTTGAAAGTGCCTTAAGCTACTTACAAGCATTAAACAGAAACTCACATCCATTTCTCTGAAAGAGAAGCAGTCTGTTCCAACACTTCAATTCTCTGTGCGAAGTCAATGGAGTGTTGCTTCACTTTCTAAATGCTGTCCTTTCAGAGAAAATCACTTTCCTTTGTAAGTGCCTTAAGCTACTTGCAAGCATTCACAAGAAACACTAATGCGTTTATATGAAAGACAAGCAGTCTGTTCCAACACTTCAATTCACTGTGCGAAGTGAATGGAGTGTTGCTTCACTTTCTAAATGCTGTCCTTTCAGAGAAAATCAATTTCCTTTGAAAGTGCCTTAAGCTATTTGCAAGCATAAGGAAGAAACTCACATGCGTTTCTCTGAAAGAGAAGCAGTCTGTTCCAACACTTCAATTCACTGTGCGAAGTGAATGGAGTGTTGCTTCACTTTCTAAATGCTGTCCTTTCAGAGAAAATCAATTTCCTTTGAAAGTGCCTTAAGCAACTTGCAAGCATTCACAAGAAACACTAATGCATTTCTATGAAAGAGCAGCACTCTGTTCCAAAACTTCATTTCACTGCACGAAGGGAATGGAGTGTTGCTTCACTTCCTAAAGGCTGTCCTTTCAGAGAAAATCACTTTCCTTTGAAAGTGCCTTAAGCTTTATACAAGCATTCAACTGAAACTCACATGCGTTTCTCTGAAAGAGAAGCAGTCTGTTACAACACTTCAATTCACTGTGCGAAGTGAATGGAGTGTTGCTTCACTTTCTTAATGCTGTCCTTTCAGAGAAAATCACTTTCCTTTGAAAGTGCCATAAGCTACTTGCAAGCATTAGGAAGAAACTCACATGCGTTTCTCTGAAAGAGAAGCAGTCTGTTCCAACACTTCAATTCACTGTGTGAAGTGAATGGAGTGTTGCCTCACTTTCTAAATGTTGTCCTTTCAGAGAAAATCACTTTCCTTTGAAAGTGCCTTAAGCTACTTACAAGCATTCAACAGAAACTCACATGTGTTTCTCTGAAAGAGAAGCAGTCTGTTCCAACACTTCAATTCACTGTGCGAAGTGAATGGAGTGTTGCTTCACCTTCTAAATGCTCTTCTTTCAGAGAAAATCACTTTCCTTTGAAAGTGCCTTAAGCTACTTGCAAGCATTAGGAAGAAACTCACATGCGTTTCTCTGAAAGAGAAGCAGTCTGTTCCAACACTTCAATTCACTGTACGAAGTGAGTGGAGTGTTGCTTCACTTTCTAAATGCTGTCCTTTCAGAGAAAATCACTTTCCTTTGAAAGTGCCTTAAGCTACTTACAAGCATTCAACAGAAACTCACATGCATTTCTCTGAAAGAGAAGCCTTCTCTTCCAACACTTCAATTCACTGTGCGAAGTGAATGGAGTGTTGCTTCATTTTCTAAATGCTGTCCTTTCAGAGAAAATCACTTTCCTTTGAAAGTGCCTTAAGAAACTTTCAAGCATTCACAAGAAATTCACATGCATTTCTCTGAAAGAGAAGCCTTCTCTTCCAACACTTCAATTCACTGTGCGAAGTGAATGGAGTGTTGCTTCATTTTCTAAATACTGTCCTTTCAGAGAAAATCACTTTCCTTTGATAGTGCCTTAAGACACTTGCAAGCATTAGGAATAAACTCACATGCGTTTCTCTGAAAGAGAAGCAGTCTGTTCCAACACTTCAATTCACTGTGCGAAGTGAATGGAGTGTTGCTTCACTTTCTAAATGCTGTCCTTTCAGAGAAAATCACTTTCCTTTGAAAGTGCCTTAAGCTACTTGCAAGCATTCACAAGAAACACTAATTCGTTTCTGTGAAAGACAAGCAGTCTGTTCCAACACTTCAATTCACTGTGCGAAGGGAATGTAGTGTTGCTTCACTTTCTAAATGCTGTACTTTCAGAGAAAATCACTTTCCTTTGAAAGTGCCTTAAGCAACTTGCAAGCATTCACAAGAAACTCACATGCGTTTCTCTGAAAGAGAAGCAGTCTGGTCCAACACTTCAATTCACTGTGCGAAGTGAATGGAGTGTTGCTTCACTTTCTAAATGCTGTCCTTTCAGAGAAAATCCCTTTCCTTTGAAAGTGCCTTAAGCTACTTACAAGCATTCACCAGAAACTCACATGCGTTTCTCTGAAAGAGAAGCAGTCTGTTCCAACACTTCAATTCACTGTGCGAAGTGAATGGAGTGTTGCTTCACTTTCTAAATGCTGTCCGTTCAGAGAAAATCACTTTCCTTTGAAAGTGCCTTAAGCCACTTTCAAGCATTCACAAAAACTCACATGCGTTTCTCTGAAAGAGAAGCAGTCTGTTCCAACACTTCAATTCACTGTGCGAAGTGAATGGAGTGTTGCTTCACTTTCTAAATGCTGTCCTTTCAGAGAAAATCAATTTCCTTTGAAAGTGCCTTAAGTAACTTGCAAGCATTCACAAGAAACACTAATGCGTTTCTATGAAAGAGTAGCACTCTGTTCCAACACTACAATTCACTGCACGAAGGGAATGGAGTGTTGCTTCACTTTCTAAATGCTGTCCTTTCAGAGAAAATCACTTTCCTTTGAAAGTGCCTTAAGCTACTTACAAGCATTCACCAGAAACTCACATGCGTTTCTCTGAAAGAGAAGCAGTCTGTTCCAATACTTCAATTCACTGTGCGAAGTGAATGGAGTGTTGCTTCACTTTCTAAATGCTGTCCTTTCCGAGAAAATCATTTTCCTTTGAAAGTGCCTTAAGCTACATTCAAGCATTAGGTAGAAACTCACATGCGTTTCTATGAAAGAGAAGCAGTCTGTTCCAACACTTCAATTCAATGTGCGAAGTTAATGGAGTGTTGCTTCACTTTCTAAATGCTGTCCTTTCAGAGAAAATCCCTTTCCTTTTGAATGTGCCTTAAGCTACTTACAAGCATTCAACAGAAACTCACATGCATTTCTCTGAAAGAGAAGCAATCTGTTCCAACACTTCAGTTCTCTGTGCGAAGTGAATGGTGTGTTGCTTCACTTTCTAAATGCTGTCCTTTCAGAGAAAATCACTTTCCTTTGAAAGTGCCTTAAGCTACTAACAAACCTTCACCAGAATCTCACATGCGTTTCTCTGAAAGAGAAGCAGTTTGTTCCAACACTTCAATTCACTGTGCAAAGTGAATGGAGTGTTGCTTCACTTTCTAAATGCTGTCCTTTCAGAGAAAATCACTTTCCTTTGAAAGTGCCTTAAGCTACTTACAAGCATTCAACAGAAACTCACATGCATTTCTCTGAAAGAGAAGCAGTCTGTTCCAACACTTCAATTCACTGTGCGAAGTGAATGGAGTGTTGCTTCACTTTCTAAATGTTGTCCTTTCAGAGAAAATCACTTTCTTTGAAAGTGCCTTAAACTACTTTCAAGCATTCACAAAAAACTCACATGCATTTCTCTGAAAGAGAAGCAGTCTGTTCCAACACTTCAATTCACTGTGCAAAGTGAATGGAGTGTTGCCTCACTTTCTAAATGCTGTCCTTTCAGAGAAAATCACTTTCCTTTGAAAGTGCCTTAAGCAACTTGCATGCATTCACAAGAAACACTTATGCGTTTCTATGAAAGAGAAGCACTCTGTTCCAACACTTCATTTCACTGCACGAAGGGAATGGAGTGTTGCTTCACTTTCTAAATGCTGTCCTTTCAGAGAAAATCATTTTCCTTTGAAAGTCCTTAAGCTACTTACAAGCATTCACCAGAAACTCACATGCATTTCTCTGAAAGAGAAGCAGTCTGTTCCAACACTTCAATTCACTGTGCGAAGTGAATGGAGTGTTGCTTCATTTTCTAAATGCTGTCCTTTCAGAGAAAGTCACTTTCCTTTGAAAGTGCCTTAAGCTACTTGCAAGCATTAGGATGAAACTCTCATGCGTTTCTCTGAAAGAGAAGCAGTCTGTTCCAACACTTCAATTCACTGTGCGAAGTGAATGGAGTGTTGCTTCACTTTCTAAATGCTGTCCTTTCAGAGAAAATCACGTTCCTTTGAAATTGCCTTAAGCTACTTACAAGCATTCAACAGAAACTCACATTTATTTCTCTGAAAGACAAGCAGTCTGTTCCAACACTTCAATTCACTGCACGAAGGGAATGGAGTGTTGCTTCACTTTCTAAATGCTGTCCTTTCAGAGAAAATCACTTTCCTTTGAAAGTGCCATAAGCTACTTGCAAGCATTAGGAAAAAACTCACATGCATTTCTCTGAAAGAGAAGCAGTCTGTTCCAACACTTCAATTCACTGTGCGAAGTGAATGGAGTGTTGCTTCACTTTCTAAATGCTGTCCTTTCAGAGAAAATCACTTTCCTTTGAAAGTGACTTAAGCTACTTTCTAGCATTCACAGGGAACACACATGCGTTTCTCTGAAAGAGAAGCAGTCTGTTCCAACACTTCAATTCACTGTGCGAAGTGAATGGAGTGTTTCTTCACTTTCTAAATGCTGTCCTTTCAGAGAAAATCACTTTCGTTTGATAGTGCCTTAAGCTACTTGCAAGCATTCACAAGAATCTCACATGCGTTTCTCTGAAAAAGAAGCAGTCTGTTCCAACACTTCAATTCACTGTGTGAAGTGAATGGAGTGTTGACTCACTTTCTAAATGCTGTCCTTTCAGAGAAAATCACTTTCCTTTGAAAGTGCCTTAAGCTACTTTCAAGCATTTAACAGAAACTCACATGCGTTTCTCTGAAAGAGAAGCAGTCTGTTCCAATACTTCAATTCAAGGTGCGAAGTGAATGGAGTGTTGCTTCACTTTCTAAATGCTGTCCTTTCAGAGAAAATCCCTTTCCTTTGAATGTGCCTTAAGCTACTTACAAGCATTCAACAGAAACTCACATGCATTTCTCTGAAAGAGAAGCAATCTGTTCCAACACTTCAATTCTCTGTGCGAAGTGAATGGAGTGTTGCTTCACTTTCTAAATGCTGTCCTTTCAGAGAAAATCACTTTCCTTTGAAAGTGCCTTAAGCTACTTGCAAGCATTCACAAGAAACACTAATGCGTTTCTATGAAAGAGAAGCAGTCTGTTCCAACACTTCAATTCAATGCGCGAAAGGAATGGAGTGTTGCTTTACTTTCTAAATGCTGTCCTTTCAGAGAAAATCACTTTCCTTTGAAAGAGCCTTGACCTACTTACAAGCATTCAACAGAAATTCACATGCGTTTCTCTGAAAGAGAAGCAGTCTGTTCCAACACTTCAATTCACTGTGCGAAGTGAATGGAATGTTACTTCACTTTCTAAATGCTGTCCTTTCAGAGAAAATCACTTTCCTTTGAAAGTGCCTTAAGGTACTTTCTGGCATTCACAGGAAACACACATGCGTTTCTCTGAAAGAGAAGCAGTCTGTTCCAACACTTCAATTCACTGTGCGAAGTGAATGGAATGTTACTTCACTTTCTAAATGCTGTCCTTTCCGAGAAAATCACATTCCTTTGAAAATGCCTTAAGCAACTTGCAAGCATTCACAAGAAACACTAATGCGTTTCTATGAAAGAGAAGCACTCTGTTCCAACACTTCAATTCACTGCACGAAGGGAATGGAGTGTTGCTTCACTTTCTAAATGCTGTCCTTTCAGAGAAAATCACTTTCCTTTGAAAGTGCCTTAAGCTACTTACAATCATCCACCAGAAACTCACATGCGTTTCTCTGAAAGAGAAGCAGTCTGTTCCAATACTTCAATTCACTCTGCGAAGTGAATGGAGTGTTGCTTCACTTTCTAAATGCTGTACTTTCAGAGAAAATCACTTTCCTTTGAAAGTGCCTTAAGCTACTTGCAAGCATTAGGAAGAAACTCACATGCGTTTCTCTGAAAGAGAAGCACTCTGTTCCAACACTTCAATTCACTGTGCGAAGTGAATGGAGTGTTGCTTCACTTTCTAAAGGCTGTCCTTTCAGAGAAAATCACGTTCCTTTGAAATTGCCTTAAGCTACTTACAAGCATTCAACAGAAACTCACATGTATTTCTCTGAAAGACAAGCAGTCTGTTCCAACACTTCAATTCACTGCACGAAGTGAATGGAGTGTTGCTTCACTTTCTAAATGCTGTACTTTCAGAGAAAATCACTTTCCTTTGAAAGTGCCTTAAGCATCTAGCAAGCATTCACAAGAAACTCACATGCGTTTCTCTGAAAGAGAAGCAGTCTGTTCCAACACTTCAATTCACTGTGCGAAGTGAATGGAATGTTACTTCACTTTCTAAATGCTGTCCTTTCCGAGAAAATCACATTCCTTTGAAAATGCCTTAAGCAACTTGCAAGCATTCACAAGAAACACTAATGCGTTTCTATGAAAGAGAAGCACTCTGTTCCAACACTTCAATTCACTGCACGAAGGGAATGGAGTGTTGCTTCACTTTCTAAATGCTGTCCTTTCAGAGAAAATCACTTTCCTTTGAAAGTGCCTTAAGCTACTTACAATCATCCACCAGAAACTCACATGCGTTTCTCTGAAAGAGAAGCAGTCTGTTCCAATACTTCAATTCACTCTGCGAAGTGAATGGAGTGTTGCTTCACTTTCTAAATGCTGTACTTTCAGAGAAAATCACTTTCCTTTGAAAGTGCCTTAAGCTACTTGCAAGCATTAGGAAGAAACTCACATGCGTTTCTCTGAAAGAGAAGCACTCTGTTCCAACACTTCAATTCACTGTGCGAAGTGAATGGAGTGTTGCTTCACTTTCTAAAGGCTGTCCTTTCAGAGAAAATCACGTTCCTTTGAAATTGCCTTAAGCTACTTACAAGCATTCAACAGAAACTCACATGTATTTCTCTGAAAGACAAGCAGTCTGTTCCAACACTTCAATTCACTGCACGAAGTGAATGGAGTGTTGCTTCACTTTCTAAATGCTGTACTTTCAGAGAAAATCACTTTCCTTTGAAAGTGCCTTAAGCATCTAGCAAGCATTCACAAGAAACTCACATGCGTTTCTCTGAAAGAGAAGCAGTCTGTTCCAACACTTCAATTCACTGTGCGAAGTGAATGGAGTGTTGCTTCCCTTTCTAAATGCTGTCCTTTCAGAGAAAATCACTTTCCTTTGAAAGTGCCTTAAGCTACTTACAAGCATTCACCGGAAACTCACATACGTTTCTCTGAAAGAGAAGCAGTCTGTTCCAATACTTCAATTCACTCTGCAAAGTGAATGGAGTGTTGCTTCACTTTCTAAATGCTGTACTTTCAGAGAAAATCACTTTCCTTTGAAAGTGCCTTAAGCTACTTGCAAGCATTAGGAAGAAACTCACATGCGTTTCTCTGAAAGAGAAGCAGTCTGTTCCAACACTTTAATTCACTCTGCGAAGTGAATGGAGTGTTGCTTCACTTTCTAAATGCTGTCCTTTCAGAGAAAATCACATTCCTTTGAAAGTGCCTTAAGCTACTAACAAGCGTTCAACAGAAACTCACATGCATTTCTCTGAAAGAGAAGCAGTCTGTTCCAACAATTCAATTCACTGTGCGAAGTGAATGGAGTGTTGCTTCACTTTCTAAATGCTGTCCTTTCAGAGAAAATCACTTTCCTTTGAATGTGCCTTAAGCTACTTACAAGCATTCAACAGAAACTCACATGCATTTCTCTGAAAGAGAAGCAATCTGTTCCAACACTTCAATTCTCTGTGCGAAGTGAATGGAGTGTTCCTTCACTTTCTAAAGGCTGTCCTTTCAGAGAAAATCACTTTCCTTTGAAAGTGCCTTGAGCTACTTGCAAGCATTCTCAAGAAACACTAATGCGTTTCTATGAAAGAGAAGCGGTCTGTTCCAACACTTCAATTAATTGCACGAAGGGAATGGAGTGTTGCTTTTCTTTCTAAATGCTGTCCTTTGAGAGAAAATCACTTTCCTTTGAAATAGCCTTGAGCTACTTACAAGCATTCAACAGAAACTCACATGCATTTCTCTGAAAGAGAAGCAGTCTGTTCCAACACTTCAATACACTGTGCGAAGTGAATGGAATGTTACTTCAATTTCTAAATGCTGTCCTTTCAGAGAAAATCACTTTCCTTTGAAAGTGCCTTAAGCTACTTTCTAGCATTCACAGGAAACACACATGCATTTCTCTGAGAGAGAAGCAGTCTGTTCCAACACTTCAATTCACTGTGCGAAGTGAACGGAGTGTTGCTTCACTTTCTAAATGCTGTCCTTTCAGAGAAAATCACTTTCATTTGAAAGTACCTTAAGCTACTTACAAGCATTCAACAGAAACTCACATGCATTTCTCTGAAAGAGAAGCAGTCTGTTCCAACAATTCAATTCACTGTGCGAAGTGAATGGAGTGTTGCTTCACTTTCTAAATTCTGTCCTTTCAGAGAAAATCACTTTCCTTTGGAAGTGCCTTAAGCTACTTGCAAGCATTGGGATGAAACTCACAAGCGTTTCTCTGAAAGAGAAGCAGTCTGTTCCAACACTTCAATTCACTGTGCGAAGTTAATGGAGTGTTGCTTCACTTTCTAAATGCTGTCCTTTCAGAGAAAATCACTTTCCTTTGAAAGTGCCTTAAACTACTTTCAAGCATTCACAAAAAAGTCACATGCGTTTCTCTGAAAGAGAAGCAGTCTGTTCCAACACTTCAATTCACGGTGCGAAGTGAATGGAGATTTGATTTACTTTCTAAATGCTGTCCTTTCAGAGAAAATCCCTTTCCTTTGAATATGCCTTAAGCTATTTACAAGCATTCAGCAGAAACTCACACGCATTTCTCTGAAAGAGAAGTAATCTGTTCCAACACTTCAACTCTGTGCGAAGTGAATGGAGTGTTGCTTCACTTTCTAAATGCTGTCCTTTCAGAGAAAATCACTTTCCTTTGAAAGTGCCTTAAGCTACTTGCAAGCATTCACAAGAAACACTAATGCGTTTCTATGAAAGAGAAGCAGTCTGTTCCAACACTTCAATTCATTGCATGAAGGGAATGTAGTGTTGATTTACTTTCTAAATGCTGTCCTTTCAGAGAAAATCACTTTCCTTTGAAAGAGCCTTGAGCTACTTATAAGGATTCAACAGAAACTCACATGCATTACTCTGAAAGTGAAGCAGTCTGTTCCAACACTTCAATTCACTGTGCGAACTGAATGGAATGTTACTTCACTTTCTAAATGCTGTCCTTTCAGAGAAAATCACTTTCCTTAGAACGTGCCTTAAGCTACTTTCAAGCATTCACAGGAAACACACATGTGTTTCTCTGAAATAGAAGCAGTCTGTTCCAACACTGCAATTCACTGTGCGAAGTGAAGGGAGTGGTGCTTCACTTTCTAAATTCTGTCCTTTAAGAGAAAATCACTTTTGTTTGAAAGTGCCTTCAGCAACTTTCAAGCATTCACAAGAAATTCACATGCATTTCTCTGAAAGAGAAGCCTTCTCTTCCAACACTTCAATGCACTGTGCGAAGTGAATGGAGTGTTGCTTCATTTTCTAAATGCTGTCCTTTCAGAGAAAATCACGTTCCTTTGAAATTGCCTTAAGCTACTTACAAGCATTCACCAGAAACTCACATGTATTTCTCTGAAAGACAAGCAGTCTGTTCCAACACTTCAATTCACTGCACGAAGGGAATGGAGTGTTGCTTCACTTTCTAAATTCTGTCCTTTCAGAGAAAATCACTTTCCTTTGAAAGTGCCTTAAACTACTTTCAAGCATTCACAAAAAACTCACATGCGTTTCTCTGAAAGAGAAGCAGTCTGTTCCAACACTTCAATTCACTGTGCGAAGTGAATGGAGTGTTGCTTCACTTTCTAAATGCTGTCCTTTCAGAGAAAATCACTTTCCTTTGAAAGTGCCTTAAGCTACTTACAATCATCCACCAGAAACTCACATGCGTTTCTCTGAAAGAGAAGCAGTCTGTTCCAATACTTCAATTCACTCTGCGAAGTGAATGGAGTGTTGCTTCACTTTCTAAATGCTGTACTTTCAGAGAAAATCACTTTCCTTTGAAAGTGCCTTAAGCTACTTGCAAGCATTAGGAAGAAACTCACATGCGTTTCTCTGAAAGAGAAGCACTCTGTTCCAACACTTCAATTCACTGTGCGAAGTGAATGGAGTGTTGCTTCACTTTCTAAAGGCTGTCCTTTCAGAGAAAATCACGTTCCTTTGAAATTGCCTTAAGCTACTTACAAGCATTCAACAGAAACTCACATGTATTTCTCTGAAAGACAAGCAGTCTGTTCCAACACTTCAATTCACTGCACGAAGTGAATGGAGTGTTGCTTCACTTTCTAAATGCTGTACTTTCAGAGAAAATCACTTTCCTTTGAAAGTGCCTTAAGCATCTAGCAAGCATTCACAAGAAACTCACATGCGTTTCTCTGAAAGAGAAGCAGTCTGTTCCAACACTTCAATTCACTGTGCGAAGTTAATGGAATATTACTTCACTTTCTAAATGCTGTCCTTTCCGAGAAAATCACATTCCTTTGAAAATGCCTTAAGCAACTTGCAAGCATTCACAAGAAACACTAATGCGTTTCTATGAAAGAGAAGCACTCTGTTCCAACACTTCAATTCACTGCACGAAGGGAATGGAGTGTTGCTTCACTTTCTAAATGCTGTCCTTTCAGAGAAAATCACTTTCCTTTGAAAGTGCCTTAAGCTACTTACAATCATCCACCAGAAACTCACATGCGTTTCTCTGAAAGAGAAGCAGTCTGTTCCAATACTTCAATTCACTCTGCGAAGTGAATGGAGTGTTGCTTCACTTTCTAAATGCTGTACTTTCAGAGAAAATCACTTTCCTTTGAAAGTGCCTTAAGCTACTTGCAAGCATTAGGAAGAAACTCACATGCGTTTCTCTGAAAGAGAAGCACTCTGTTCCAACACTTCAATTCACTGTGCGAAGTGAATGGAGTGTTGCTTCAGTTTCTAAATGCTGTCCTTTCAGAGAAAATCACTTTCCTTTGAAAGTGCCTTAAGCAACTTGCAAGCATTCACAAGAAACACTAATGCGTTTCTATGAAAGAGTAGCACTCTGTTCCAACACTTCAATTCACTGCACGAAGGGAATGGAGTGTTGCTTCACTTTCTAAATGCTGTCCTTTCAGAGAAAATCACTTTCCTTTGAAAGTGCCTTAAGCTACTTACAAGAATTCACCAGAAACTCACATGCGTTTCTCTGAAAGAGAAGCAGTCTGTTCCGATAATTCAATTCACTGTGCGAAGTGAATGGAGTGTTGCTTCACTTTCTAAATGCTGTCCTTTCAGAGAAAATCATTTTCCTTTGAAAGTGCCTTAAGTTACTTGCAAGCATTAGGTAGAAACTCACATGCGTTTCTATGAAAGAGAAGCAGTCTGTTCCAACACTTCAATTCACTGTGCGAAGTTAATGGAGTGTTGCTTCACTTTCTAAATGCTGTCCTTTCAGAGAAAATCACTTTCCTTTGAAAGTGCCTTAAGCAACTTGCAAGCATTCACAAGAAACACTAATGCGTTTCTATGAAAGAGTAGCACTCTGTTCCAACACTTCAATTCACTGCACGAAGGGAATGGAGTGTTGCTTCACTTTCTAAATGCTGTCCTTTCAGAGAAAATCCCTTTCCTTTGAAAGTGCCTTAAGCTACTTACAAGCATTCACCAGAAACTCACATGCATTTCTCTGAAAGAGAAGCAGTCTGTTCCAATACTTCAATTCACTGTGCGAAGTGAATGGAGTGTTGCTTCACTTTCTAAATGCTGTCCTTTCAGAGAAAATCATTTTCCTTTGAAAGTGCCTGAAGCTACTTGCAAGCATTAGGAAGAAACTCACATGGGTTTCTCTGAAAGAGAAGCAGTCTGTTCCTACACTTCAATTCACTGTGCGAAGTTAATGGAGTGTTGCTTCACTTTCTAAATGCTGTCCTTTCAGAGAAAATCCCTTTACTTTGAATGTGCCTTAAGCTACTTACAAGCATTCAACAGAAATTCACATGCATTTCTCTGAAAGAGAAGCAATCTGTTCCAACACTTCAATTCTCTGTGCGAAGTGAATGGTGTGTTGCTTCACTTTCTAAATGCTGTCCTTTCAGAGAAAATCACTTTCCTTTGAAAGTGCCTTAAACTACTTTCAAGCATTCATAAAAAACTTACATGCGTTTCTCTGAAAGAGAAGCAGTCTGTTCCAACACTTCAATTCACTGCACGAAGGGAATGGAGTGTTGCTTCACTTTCTAAATGCTGTCCTTTCAGAGAAAATCACTTTCCTTTGAAAGTGCCTTAAGCTACTTACAAGCATTCAACAGAAACTCACATGCATTTCTCTGAAAGAGAAGCAATCTGTTCCAACACTTGAATTGACTGTGCGAAGTGAATGGAGTGTTGCTTCACTTTCTAAATGCTGTCCTTTCAGAGAAAATCACATTCCTTTGAAAGTGCCTTAAGCTACTTGCAAGCATTGGGATGAAACTCACATGCGTTTCTCTGAAAGAGAAGCAGACTGTTCCAACACTTCAACTCTGTGCGAAGTGAATGGAGTGTTGCTTCACTTTCTAAATGCTGTCCTTTCAGAGAAAATCACTTTCCTTTGAAAGTGCCTTAAGCTACTTGCAAGCATTCACAAGAAACACTAATGCGTTGCTATGAAAGAGAAGCAGTCTGTTCCAACACTTCAATTCATTGCACGAAGGGAATGGAGTGTTGCTTTACTTTCTAAATGCTGTCCTTTCAGAGAAAATCACTTTCCTTTGAAAGAGCCTTTAGCTACTTACGAGCATTCAACAGAAACTCACATGCATTACTCTGAAAGAGAAGCAGTCTGTTCCAACACTTCAATTCACTGTTCGAAGTGAATGGAATGTTACTTCACTTTCTAAATGCTGTCCTTTCAGAGAAAATCACTTTCCTTTGAAAGTGCCTTAAGCTACTTTCAAGCATTCACAAGAAACACACATGTGTTTCTCTGAAAGAGAAGCAGTCTGTTCCAACACTTCAATTCACTGTGCGAAGTGAAGGGAGTGGTGCTTCACTTTCTAAATGCTGTCCTTTCAGAGAAAATCACTTTCCTTTGAAAGTGACTTAAGCAACTTTCAAGCATTCACAAGAAATTCACATGCATTTCTCTGAAAGAGAAGCCTTCTCTTCCAACACTTCAATGCACTCTGCGAAGTGAATGGAGTGTTGCTTCATTTTTTAAATGCTGTCCTTTCAGAGAAAATCACGTTCCTTTGAAATTGCCTTAAGCTACTTACAAGTATTCACCAGAAACTCAAATGTATTTCTCTGAAAGTCAAGCAGTCTGTTCCAACACTTCAATACACTGCACGAAGGGAATGGAGTGTTGCTTCACTTTCTAAATGCTGTCCTTTCAGAGAAAATCACTTTCCTTTGAAAGTGCCTTAAGCTACTTACAAGCATTCACCAGAAACTCACATGCATTTCTCTGAAAGAGAAGCAATCTGTTCCAACACTTGAATTCACTGTGCGAAGTGAATGGAGTGTTGCTTCACTTTCTAAATTCTGTCCTTTCAGAGAAAATCACTTTCCTTTGAAAGTGCCTTAAACTACTTTCAAGCATTCACAAAAAACTCACATGCATTTCTCTGAAAGAGAAGCAGTATGTTCCAACACTTCAATTCACTGTGCGAAGTGAATGGAGTGTTGCTTCACTTTCTAAATGCTGTCCTTTCAGAGAAAATCACTTTCCTTTGAAAGTGCCTTAAGCAACTTGCAAGCATTCACAAGAAACACTAATGCGTTTCTATGAAAGAGTAGCACTCGGTTCCAACACTTCAATTCACTGCACGAAGGGAATGGAGTGTTGCTTCACTTTCTAAATGCTGTCCTTTCAGAGAAAATCACGTTCCTTTGAAATTGCCTTAAGCTACTTACAAGCATTCACCAGAAACTCACATGTATTTCTCTGAAAGACAAGCAGTCTGTTCCAACACTTCAATTCACTGCACGAAGGGAATTGAGTGTTGCTTCACTTTCTAAACGCTGTCCTTTCAGAGAAAATCACTTTCCTTTGAAAGTGCCTTAAGCTACTTACAAGCATTCACCAGAAACTAACATGCGTTTCTCTGAAAGAGAAGCAGTCTGTTCCAATACTTCAATTCACTGTGCGAAGTGAATGGGGTGTTGCTTCACTTTCTAAATGCTGTCCTTTCAGAGAAAATCATTTTCCTTTGAAAGTGCCTTAAGCTACTTACAAGCATTCAACAGAAACTCAGAGGCATTTCTCTGAAAGAGAAGCAGTCTGTTCCAACATTTCAATTCTCTGTGCGATGTGAATGGAGTGTTGCTTCACTTTCTAAATGCTGTCCTTTCAGAGAAAATCACTTTCCTTTGAAAGTGCCTTAAACTACTTTCAATCATTCACAAAAAAGTCACATGCGTTTCTCTGAAAGAGAAGCAGTCTGTTCCAACACTTCAATTCACTGTGCGAAGTGAATGGAGATTTGCTTCACTTTCTAAATGCTGTCCTTTCAGAGAAAATCCCTTTCCTTTGAATATGCCTTAAGCTATTTACAAGCATTCAACAGAAACTCACAGGCATTTCTCTGAAATAGAAGTAATCTGTTCCAACACTTCAACTCTGTGCGAAGTGAATGGAGTGTTGCTTCACTTTCTAAATGCTGTCCTTTCAGAGAAAATCACTTTCCTTTCAAAGTGCCTTAAGCTACTTGCAAGCATTCACAAGAAACACTAATGCGTTTCTAAGAAAGAGAAGCAGTCTGTTCCAACACTTCTATTCATTGCACGAAGGGAATGGAGTGTTGCTTTACTTTCTAAATGCTGTCCTTTCGGAGAAAATCACTTTCTTTGAAAGAGCCTTGAGCTACTTACAAGCATTCAACAGAAACTCACATGCATTACTCTGAAAGAGAAGCAGTCTGTTCCAACACTTCAATTCACTGTGCGAAGTGAATGGAATGTTACTTAACTTTCTAAATGCTGTCCTTTCAGAGAAAATCACTTTCCTTTGAAAGTGCCTTAAGCTACTTTCAAGCATTCACAGGAAACACACATGTGTTTCTCTGAAATTGAAGCAGTCTGTTCCAACACTGCAATTCACTGTGCGAAGTGAAGGGAGTGGTGCTTCACTTTCTAAATTCTGTCCTTTAAGAGAAAATCACTTTTGTTTGAAAGTGCCTTCAGCAACTTTCAAGCATTCACAAGAAATTCACATGCATTTCTCTGAAAGAGAAGCCTTCTCTTCCAACACTTCAATGCACTGTGCGAAGTGAATGGAGTGTTGCTTCATTTTCTAAATGCTGTCCTTTCAGAGAAAATCACTTTCCTTTGAAAGTGCCTTAAGCAACTTGCAAGCATTCACAAGAAACACTAATGCGTTTCTATGAAAGAGTAGCACTCTGTTCCAACACTTCAATTCACTGCACGAAGGGAATGGAGTGTTGCTTCACTTTCTAAATGCTGTCCTTTCAGAGAAAATCACTTTCCTTTGAAAGTGCCTTAAGCTACTTACAAGAATTCACCAGAAACTCACATGCGTTTCTCTGAAAGAGAAGCAGTCTGTTCCGATACTTCAATTCACTGTGCGAAGTGAATGGAGTGTTGCTTCACTTTCTAAATGCTGTCCTTTCAGAGAAAATCATTTTCCTTTGAAAGTGCCTTAAGTTACTTGCAAGCATTAGGTAGAAACTCACATGCGTTTCTATGAAAGAGAAGCAGTCTGTTCCAACACTTCAATTCACTGTGCGAAGTTAATGGAGTGTTGCTTCACTTTCTAAATGCTGTCCTTTCAGAGAAAATCACTTTCCTTTGAAAGTGCCTTAAGCAACTTGCAAGCATTCACAAGAAACACTAATGCGTTTCTATGAAAGAGTAGCACTCTGTTCCAACACTTCAATTCACTGCACGAAGGGAATGGAGTGTTGCTTCACTTTCTAAATGCTGTCCTTTCAGAGAAAATCCCTTTCCTTTGAAAGTGCCTTAAGCTACTTACAAGCATTCACCAGAAACTCACATGCGTTTCTCTGAAAGAGAAGCAGTCTGTTCCAATACTTCAATTCACTGTGCGAAGTGAATGGAGTGTTGCTTCACTTTCTAAATGCTGTCCTTTCAGAGAAAATCATTTTCCTTTGAAAGTGCCTGAAGCTACTTGCAAGCATTAGGAAGAAACTCACATGGGTTTCTCTGAAAGAGAAGCAGTCTGTTCCTACACTTCAATTCACTGTGCGAAGTTAATGGAGTGTTGCTTCACTTTCTAAATGCTGTCCTTTCAGAGAAAATCCCTTTACTTTGAATGTGCCTTAAGCTACTTACAAGCATTCAACAGAAATTCACATGCATTTCTCTGAAAGAGAAGCAATCTGTTCCAACACTTCAATTCTCTGTGCGAAGTGAATGGTGTGTTGCTTCACTTTCTAAATGCTGTCCTTTCAGAGAAAATCACTTTCCTTTGAAAGTGCCTTAAACTACTTTCAAGCATTCATAAAAAACTTACATGCGTTTCTCTGAAAGAGAAGCAGTCTGTTCCAACACTTCAATTCACTGTGCAAAGTGAATGGAGTGTTGGTTCATTTTCTAAATGCTGTCCTTTCAGAGAAAATCACGTTCCTTTGAAATTGCCTTAAGCTACTTACAAGCATTCACCAGAAACTCACATGTATTTCTCTGAAAGAGAAGCAATCTGTTCTAACACTTCAATTCACTGTGCAAAGTGAATGGAGTGTTGCCTCACTTTCTTAATACTGTCCTTTCAGAGAAAATCACTTTCCTTTGAAAGTGCCTTAAGCTACTTGCAAGCATTAGGAAGAAACTCACATGCGTTTCTCTGAAAGAGAAGCAGTCTGTTCCAACACTTCAATTCACTGCACGAAGGGAATGGAGTGTTGCTTCACTTTCTAAATGCTGTCCTTTCAGAGAAAATCACTTTCCTTTGAAAGTGCCTTAAGCTACTTACAAGCATTCAACAGAAACTCACATGCATTTCTCTGAAAGAGAAGCAATCTGTTCCAACACTTGAATTGACTGTGCGAAGTGAATGGAGTGTTGCTTCACTTTCTAAATGCTGTCCTTTCAGAGAAAATCACATTCCTTTGAAAGTGCCTTAAGCTACTTGCAAGCATTGGGATGAAACTCACATGCGTTTCTCTGAAAGAGAAGCAGACTGTTCCAACACTTCAACTCTGTGCGAAGTGAATGGAGTGTTGCTTCACTTTCTAAATGCTGTCCTTTCAGAGAAAATCACTTTCCTTTGAAAGTGCCTTAAGCTACTTGCAAGCATTCACAAGAAACACTAATGCGTTGCTATGAAAGAGAAGCAGTCTGTTCCAACACTTCAATTCATTGCACGAAGGGAATGGAGTGTTGCTTTACTTTCTAAATGCTGTCCTTTCAGAGAAAATCACTTTCCTTTGAAAGAGCCTTTAGCTACTTACGAGCATTCAACAGAAACTCACATGCATTACTCTGAAAGAGAAGCAGTCTGTTCCAACACTTCAATTCACTGTTCGAAGTGAATGGAATGTTACTTCACTTTCTAAATGCTGTCCTTTCAGAGAAAATCACTTTCCTTTGAAAGTGCCTTAAGCTACTTTCAAGCATTCACAAGAAACACACATGTGTTTCTCTGAAAGAGAAGCAGTCTGTTCCAACACTTCAATTCACTGTGCGAAGTGAAGGGAGTGGTGCTTCACTTTCTAAATGCTGTCCTTTCAGAGAAAATCACTTTCCTTTGAAAGTGACTTAAGCAACTTTCAAGCATTCACAAGAAATTCACATGCATTTCTCTGAAAGAGAAGCCTTCTCTTCCAACACTTCAATGCACTCTGCGAAGTGAATGGAGTGTTGCTTCATTTTTTAAATGCTGTCCTTTCAGAGAAAATCACGTTCCTTTGAAATTGCCTTAAGCTACTTACAAGTATTCACCAGAAACTCACATGTATTTCTCTGAAAGTCAAGCAGTCTGTTCCAACACTTCAATACACTGCACGAAGGGAATGGAGTGTTGCTTCACTTTCTAAATGCTGTCCTTTCAGAGAAAATCACTTTCCTTTGAAAGTGCCTTAAGCTACTTACAAGCATTCACCAGAAACTCACATGCATTTCTCTGAAAGAGAAGCAATCTGTTCCAACACTTGAATTCACTGTGCGAAGTGAATGGAGTGTTGCTTCACTTTCTAAATTCTGTCCTTTCAGAGAAAATCACTTTCCTTTGAAAGTGCCTTAAACTACTTTCAAGCATTCACAAAAAACTCACATGCATTTCTCTGAAAGAGAAGCAGTATGTTCCAACACTTCAATTCACTGTGCGAAGTGAATGGAGTGTTGCTTCACTTTCTAAATGCTGTCCTTTCAGAGAAAATCACTTTCCTTTGAAAGTGCCTTAAGCAACTTGCAAGCATTCACAAGAAACACTAATGCGTTTCTATGAAAGAGTAGCACTCGGTTCCAACACTTCAATTCACTGCACGAAGGGAATGGAGTGTTGCTTCACTTTCTAAATGCTGTCCTTTCAGAGAAAATCACGTTCCTTTGAAATTGCCTTAAGCTACTTACAAGCATTCACCAGAAACTCACATGTATTTCTCTGAAAGACAAGCAGTCTGTTCCAACACTTCAATTCACTGCACGAAGGGAATTGAGTGTTGCTTCACTTTCTAAACGCTGTCCTTTCAGAGAAAATCACTTTCCTTTGAAAGTGCCTTAAGCTACTTACAAGCATTCACCAGAAACTAACATGCGTTTCTCTGAAAGAGAAGCAGTCTGTTCCAATACTTCAATTCACTGTGCGAAGTGAATGGGGTGTTGCTTCACTTTCTAAATGCTGTCCTTTCAGAGAAAATCATTTTCCTTTGAAAGTGCCTTAAGCTACTTACAAGCATTCAACAGAAACTCAGAGGCATTTCTCTGAAAGAGAAGCAGTCTGTTCCAACATTTCAATTCTCTGTGCGATGTGAATGGAGTGTTGCTTCACTTTCTAAATGCTGTCCTTTCAGAGAAAATCACTTTCCTTTGAAAGTGCCTTAAACTACTTTCAATCATTCACAAAAAAGTCACATGCGTTTCTCTGAAAGAGAAGCAGTCTGTTCCAAAACTTCAATTCACTGTGCGAAGTGAATGGAGATTTGCTTCACTTTCTAAATGCTGTCCTTTCAGAGAAAATCCCTTTCCTTTGAATATGCCTTAAGCTATTTACAAGCATTCAACAGAAACTCACAGGCATTTCTCTGAAATAGAAGTAATCTGTTCCAACACTTCAACTCTGTGCGAAGTGAATGGAGTGTTGCTTCACTTTCTAAATGCTGTCCTTTCAGAGAAAATCACTTTCCTTTCAAAGTGCCTTAAGCTACTTGCAAGCATTCACAAGAAACACTAATGCGTTTCTAAGAAAGAGAAGCAGTCTGTTCCAACACTTCTATTCATTGCACGAAGGGAATGGAGTGTTGCTTTACTTTCTAAATGCTGTCCTTTCGGAGAAAATCACTTTCTTTGAAAGAGCCTTGAGCTACTTACAAGCATTCAACAGAAACTCACATGCATTACTCTGAAAGAGAAGCAGTCTGTTCCAACACTTCAATTCACTGTGCGAAGTGAATGGAATGTTACTTAACTTTCTAAATGCTGTCCTTTCAGAGAAAATCACTTTCCTTTGAAAGTGCCTTAAGCTACTTTCAAGCATTCACAGGAAACACACATGTGTTTCTCTGAAATTGAAGCAGTCTGTTCCAACACTGCAATTCACTGTGCGAAGTGAAGGGAGTGGTGCTTCACTTTCTAAATTCTGTCCTTTAAGAGAAAATCACTTTTGTTTGAAAGTGCCTTCAGCAACTTTCAAGCATTCACAAGAAATTCACATGCATTTCTCTGAAAGAGAAGCCTTCTCTTCCAACACTTCAATGCACTGTGCGAAGTGAATGGAGTGTTGCTTCATTTTCTAAATGCTGTCCTTTCAGAGAAAATCACGTTCCTTTGAAATTGCCTTAAGCTACTTACAAGCATTCACCAGAAACTCACATGTATTTCTCTGAAAGACAAGCAGTCTGTTCCAACACTTCAATTCACTGCACGAAGGGAATGGAGTGTTGCTTCACTTTCTAAATGCTGTCCTTTCAGAGAAAATCACTTTCCTTTGAAAGTGCCTTAAGCTACTTACAAGCATTCAACAGAAACTCACATGCATTTCTCTGAAAGAGAAGCAATCTGTTCCAACACTTGAATTCACTGTGCGATGTGAATGGAGTGTTGCTTCACTTTCTAAATTCTGTCCTTTCAGAGAAAATCACTTTCCTTTGAAAGTGCCTTAAACTACTTTCAAGCATTCACAAAAAACTCACATGCGTTTCTCTGAAAGAGAAGCAGTCTGTTCCAACACTTCAATTCACTGTGCGAAGTGAATGGAGTGTTGCTTCAGTTTCTAAATGCTGTCCTTTCAGAGAAAATCACTTTCCTTTGAAAGTGCCTTAAGCAACTTGCAAGCATTCACAAGAAACACTAATGCGTTTCTATGAAAGAGTAGCACTCTGTTCCAACACTTCAATTCACTGCACGAAGGGAATGGAGTGTTGCTTCACTTTCTAAATGCTGTCCTTTCAGAGAAAATCACTTTCCTTTGAAAGTGCCTTAAGCTACTTACAAGAATTCACCAGAAACTCACATGCGTTTCTCTGAAAGAGAAGCAGTCTGTTCCGATACTTCAATTCACTGTGCGAAGTGAATGGAGAGTTGCTTCACTTTCTAAATGCTGTCCTTTCAGAGAAAATCATTTTCCTTTGAAAGTGCCTTAAGTTACTTGCAAGCATTAGGTAGAAACTCACATGCGTTTCTATGAAAGAGAAGCAGTCTGTTCCAACACTTCAATTCACTGTGCGAAGTTAATGGAGTGTTGCTTCACTTTCTAAATGCTGTCCTTTCAGAGAAAATCACTTTCCTTTGAAAGTGCCTTAAGCAACTTGCAAGCATTCACAAGAAACACTAATGCGTTTCTATGAAAGAGTAGCACTCTGTTCCAACACTTCAATTCACTGCACAAAGGGAATGGAGTGTTGCTTCACTTTCTAAATGCTGTCCTTTCAGAGAAAATCCCTTTCCTTTGAAAGTGCCTTAAGCTACTTACAAGCATTCACCAGAAACTCACATGCGTTTCTCTGAAAGAGAAGCAGTCTGTTCCAATACTTCAATTCACTGTGCGAAGTGAATGGAGTGTTGCTTCACTTTCTAAATGCTGTCCTTTCAGAGAAAATCATTTTCCTTTGAAAGTGCCTGAAGCTACTTGCAAGCATTAGGAAGAAACTCACATGGGTTTCTCTGAAAGAGAAGCAGTCTGTTCCTACACTTCAATTCACTGTGCGAAGTTAATGGAGTGTTGCTTCACTTTCTAAATGCTGTCCTTTCAGAGAAAATCCCTTTACTTTGAATGTGCCTTAAGCTACTTACAAGCATTCAACAGAAATTCACATGCATTTCTCTGAAAGAGAAGCAATCTGTTCCAACACTTCAATTCTCTGTGCGAAGTGAATGGTGTGTTGCTTCACTTTCTAAATGCTGTCCTTTCAGAGAAAATCACTTTCCTTTGAAAGTGCCTTAAACTACTTTCAAGCATTCATAAAAAACTTACATGCGTTTCTCTGAAAGAGAAGCAGTCTGTTCCAACACTTCAATTCACTGTGCAAAGTGAATGGAGTGTTGGTTCATTTTCTAAATGCTGTCCTTTCAGAGAAAATCACGTTCCTTTGAAATTGCCTTAAGCTACTTACAAGCATTCACCAGAAACTCACATGTATTTCTCTGAAAGAGAAGCAATCTGTTCCAACACTTCAATTCACTGTGCAAAGTGAATGGAGTGTTGCCTCACTTTCTTAATACTGTCCTTTCAGAGAAAATCACTTTCCTTTGAAAGTGCCTTAAGCTACTTGCAAGCATTAGGAAGAAACTCACATGCGTTTCTCTGAAAGAGAAGCAGTCTGTTCCAACACTTCAATTCACTGCACGAAGGGAATGGAGTGTTGCTTCACTTTCTAAATGCTGTCCTTTCAGAGAAAATCACTTTCCTTTGAAAGTGCCTTAAGCTACTTACAAGCATTCAACAGAAACTCACATGCATTTCTCTGAAAGAGAAGCAATCTGTTCCAACACTTGAATTGACTGTGCGAAGTGAATGGAGTGTTGCTTCACTTTCTAAATGCTGTCCTTTCAGAGAAAATCACATTCCTTTGAAAGTGCCTTAAGCTACTTGCAAGCATTGGGATGAAACTCACATGCGTTTCTCTGAAAGAGAAGCAGACTGTTCCAACACTTCAACTCTGTGCGAAGTGAATGGAGTGTTGCTTCACTTTCTAAATGCTGTCCTTTCAGAGAAAATCACTTTCCTTTGAAAGTGCCTTAAGCTACTTGCAAGCATTCACAAGAAACACTAATGCGTTGCTATGAAAGAGAAGCAGTCTGTTCCAACACTTCAATTCATTGCACGAAGGGAATGGAGTGTTGCTTTACTTTCTAAATGCTGTCCTTTCAGAGAAAATCACTTTCCTTTGAAAGAGCCTTTAGCTACTTACGAGCATTCAACAGAAACTCACATGCATTACTCTGAAAGAGAAGCAGTCTGTTCCAACACTTCAATTCACTGTTCGAAGTGAATGGAATGTTACTTCACTTTCTAAATGCTGTCCTTTCAGAGAAAATCACTTTCCTTTGAAAGTGCCTTAAGCTACTTTCAAGCATTCACAAGAAACACACATGTGTTTCTCTGAAAGAGAAGCAGTCTGTTCCAACACTTCAATTCACTGTGCGAAGTGAAGGGAGTGGTGCTTCACTTTCTAAATGCTGTCCTTTCAGAGAAAATCACTTTCCTTTGAAAGTGACTTAAGCAACTTTCAAGCATTCACAAGAAATTCACATGCATTTCTCTGAAAGAGAAGCCTTCTCTTCCAACACTTCAATGCACTCTGCGAAGTGAATGGAGTGTTGCTTCATTTTTTAAATGCTGTCCTTTCAGAGAAAATCACGTTCCTTTGAAATTGCCTTAAGCTACTTACAAGTATTCACCAGAAACTCACATGTATTTCTCTGAAAGTCAAGCAGTCTGTTCCAACACTTCAATACACTGCACGAAGGGAATGGAGTGTTGCTTCACTTTCTAAATGCTGTCCTTTCAGAGAAAATCACTTTCCTTTGAAAGTGCCTTAAGCTACTTACAAGCATTCACCAGAAACTCACATGCATTTCTCTGAAAGAGAAGCCATCTGTTCCAACACTTGAATTCACTGTGCGAAGTGAATGGAGTGTTGCTTCACTTTCTAAATTCTGTCCTTTCAGAGAAAATCACTTTCCTTTGAAAGTGCCTTAAACTACTTTCAAGCATTCACAAAAAACTCACATGCATTTCTCTGAAAGAGAAGCAGTATGTTCCAACACTTCAATTCACTGTGCGAAGTGAATGGAGTGTTGCTTCACTTTCTAAATGCTGTCCTTTCAGAGAAAATCACTTTCCTTTGAAAGTGCCTTAAGCAACTTGCAAGCATTCACAAGAAACACTAATGCGTTTCTATGAAAGAGTAGCACTCGGTTCCAACACTTCAATTCACTGCACGAAGGGAATGGAGTGTTGCTTCACTTTCTAAATGCTGTCCTTTCAGAGAAAATCACGTTCCTTTGAAATTGCCTTAAGCTACTTACAGGCATTCACCAGAAACTCACATGTATTTCTCTGAAAGACAAGCAGTCTGTTCCAACACTTCAATTCACTGCACGAAGGGAATTGAGTGTTGCTTCACTTTCTAAACGCTGTCCTTTCAGAGAAAATCACTTTCCTTTGAAAGTGCCTTAAGCTACTTACAAGCATTCACCAGAAACTAACATGCGTTTCTCTGAAAGAGAAGCAGTCTGTTCCAATACTTCAATTCACTGTGCGAAGTGAATGGGGTGTTGCTTCACTTTCTAAATGCTGTCCTTTCAGAGAAAATCATTTTCCTTTGAAAGTGCCTTAAGCTACTTACAAGCATTCAACAGAAACTCAGAGGCATTTCTCTGAAAGAGAAGCAGTCTGTTCCAACATTTCAATTCTCTGTGCGATGTGAATGGAGTGTTGCTTCACTTTCTAAATGCTGTCCTTTCAGAGAAAATCACTTTCCTTTGAAAGTGCCTTAAACTACTTTCAATCATTCACAAAAAAGTCACATGCGTTTCTCTGAAAGAGAAGCAGTCTGTTCCAACACTTCAATTCACTGTGCGAAGTGAATGGAGATTTGCTTCACTTTCTAAATGCTGTCCTTTCAGAGAAAATCCCTTTCCTTTGAATATGCCTTAAGCTATTTACAAGCATTCAACAGAAACTCACAGGCATTTCTCTGAAATAGAAGTAATCTGTTCCAACACTTCAACTCTGTGCGAAGTGAATGGAGTGTTGCTTCACTTTCTAAATGCTGTCCTTTCAGAGAAAATCCCTTTCCTTTCAAAGTGCCTTAAGCTACTTGCAAGCATTCACAAGAAACACTAATGCATTTCTAAGAAAGAGAAGCAGTCTGTTCCAACACTTCTATTCATTGCACGAAGGGAATGGAGTGTTGCTTTACTTTCTAAATGCTGTCCTTTCGGAGAAAATCACTTTCTTTGAAAGAGCCTTGAGCTACTTACAAGCATTCAACAGAAACTCACATGCATTACTCTGAAAGAGAAGCAGTCTGTTCCAACACTTCAATTCACTGTGCGAAGTGAATGGAATGTTACTTAACTTTCTAAATGCTGTCCTTTCAGAGAAAATCACTTTCCTTTGAAAGTGCCTTAAGCTACTTTCAAGCATTCACAGGAAACACACATGTGTTTCTCTGAAATTGAAGCAGTCTGTTCCAACACTTCAATTCACTGTGCGACGTGAAGGGAGTGGTGTTTCACTTTCTAAATGCTGTCCTTTCAGAGAAAATCACTTTTGTTTGAAAGTGCCTTAAGCAACTTTCAAGCATTCACAAGAAATTCACATGCATTTCTCTGAAAGAGAAGCCTTCTCTTCCAACACTTCAATGTACTGTGCGAAGTGAATGGAGTGTTGCTTCATTTTCTAAATGCTGTCCTTTCAGAGAAAATCACGTTCCTTTGAAATTGCCTTAAGCTACTTACAAGCATTCACCAGAAACTCACATGTATTTCTCTGAAAGACATGCAGTCTGTTCCAACACTTCAATTCACTGCACGAAGGGAATTGAGTGTTGCTTCACTTTCTAAACGCTGTCCTTTCAGAGAAAATCACTTTCCTTTGAAAGTGCCTTAAGCTACTTACAAGCATTTAACAGAAATTCCCATGCATTTCTCTGAAAGAAAAGCAATCTGTTCCAACACTTGAATTCACTGTGCGAAGTGAATGGAGTGTTTCTTCACTTTCTAAATTCTCTCCTTTCAGAAAAAATCACTTTCTTTGAAAGTGCCTTAAACTACTTTCAAGCATTCACAAAAAACTCACATGCGTTTCTCTGAAAGAGAAGCAGTCTGTTCCAACATTTCAATTCACTGTGCGAAGTGAATGGAGTGTTGCTTCCCTTTCTAAATTCTGTCCTTTCAGAGAAAATCACTTTCCTTTGAAAGTGCCTTAAACTACTTTCAAGCATTCATAAAAAACTTACATGCGTTTCTCTGAAAGAGAAGCAGTCTGTTCCAACACTTCAATTCACTGTGCGAAGTGAATGGAGTGTTGCTTCATTTTCTAAATGCTGTCTTTTCAGAGAAAATCACGTTCCTTTGCTATTGCCTTTAGCTACAAACAAGCATTCACCAGAAACTCACATGTATTTCTCTGAAAGAGAAGCAATCTGTTCCAACACTTCAATTCACTGTGCAAAGTGAATGGAGTGTTGCCTCACTTTCTAAATACTGTCCTTTCAGAGAAAATCACTTTCCTTTGAAAGTGCCTTAAGATACTTGCAAGCATTAGGAAGAAACTCACATGCGTTTCTCTGAAAGAGAAGCAGTCTGTTCCAACACTTCAATTCACTGTGCGAAGTGAATGGAGTGTTGCTTCACTTTCTAAATGCTGTCCTTTCAGAGAAAATCACTTTCCTTTGAAAGTGCCTTAAGCTACTTGCAAGCATTCACAAGAAACACTAATGCGTTTCTATGAAAGACAAGCAGTCTGTTCCAACACTTCAATTCATGCACGAAGGGAAGGGAGTGTTGCTTCACTTTCTAAATGCTGTCCTTTCAGAGAAAATCACTTTCCTTTGAAAGTGCCTTAAGCTACTTACAAGCATTCAACAGAAACTCACATGCTTTTCTCTGAAAGAGAAGCAATCTGTTCCAACACTTGAATTCACTGTGCGAAGTGAATGGAGTGTTGCTTCACTTTCTAAATTCTGTCCTTTCAGAGAAAATCACTTTCCTTTGAAAGTGCCTTAAACTACTTTCAAGCATTCACAAAAAACTCACATGCGTTTCTCTGAAAGAGAAGCAGTCAGTTCCAAAACTTCAATTCACTGTACGAAGTGAATGGAGTGTTGCTTCAGTTTCTAAATGCTGTCCTTTCAGAGAAAATCACTTTCCTTTGAAAGTGCCTTAAGCAAATAGCAAGCATTCACAAGAAACACTAATGCGTTTCTATGGAAGAGTAGCACTCTGTTCCAACACTTCAATTCACTGCACGAAGGGAATGGAGTGTTGCTTCACTTTCTAAATGCTGTCCTTTCAGAGAAAATCACTTTCCTTTGAAAGTGCCTTAAGCTACTTACAAGCATTCAACAGAAACTCACATGCATTTCTCTGAAAGAGAAGCAGTCTGTTCCAACACTTCAATTCACTGTGCGAAGTGAATGGAGTGTTGCTTCATTTTCTAAATGCTGTCCTTTCAGAGAAAATCACTTTCTTTTGAAAGTGCCTTAAACTACTTTCAAGCATTCACAAAAAACTCACATGCGTTTCTCTGAAAGAGAAGCAGTCTGTTCCTGCTGTGGGAGTTCCTTCAGCTCCTTCAGCCAATCGCCGCTGAGTTACCAGCCCATTGGGGCGTGGTCTCTCCCTTTAAAAAAAGCAGCGGCTGTCCTCCACTTTCTCTTTGTCTTCCGGCTCCGTTTCCGGCCCCTGGACTCCTTTCCTGTTCGCGCGGAGGGGCTGTTGTCTGGGACGGTAATCTGTAAGTTTTTTCCCCTTTGAATAAATAACCATTATATTAATCATAATTCCAAACTGGTGTGGGATTGTCTGTGACTTACGCCTTCATCTGGCGCCCCACGTTTGGTTGTAGAACCCCCCCTTCCCCCCCACTCAACTGCTTGCTACCAGCTCGGCTAGTCACGAGACCTCCCTCAGCTGCGGCCTGTGCCCTGTGTGTGGAGCCAGCAGTTCAGTTAAACCCCACGCCTCCCAAGCTCCACAGGCTCGGGACAGTCTCTGCCTGCCTGGTTTGCTCTTTTCTGAGTTGTTTTCAAATTTCCCTTGTAAGTGCGGCGTTTAGTGGCGTGAATCAGAACGACTCGGTCACGTGGAGGCATACGCGGCTTCCGGGTTGCTCTTTTCTACCCCTGGATTCTGGGTTTCTGGTTCCGTGTATGGAATTGATTTAATTAAACTTTCTTTCTTGAGCAACTTATATTTCCTAGTTTTTAACAAATACTAAGGCAGACACTGAAACAGGACCTGTTTAAGTCACCTTTGCAGTGGTTCTAGTCGCAACTTGGCAACAGCGCCACCAACTAGACAAGAGGTAATATGGCAGTTTTTGTTTCCAACGCCAATTTTACTGTTTTCTTTATTAATACAATGGATTATGTCATGCAAGGTTTATATGACTATGGGAATATATTAATTTACTTGTTACTAGGTTTCAGTTTTCTTTTCAATATTTTATCATTAAGAAAGATACGATTTTTACGGACTAATATTGAACAACTAGTTGAAAGGATTAAAATTATTGAAAATCAGGGGTTATCTGAACAAGTGGATACTATGATAGACAAAATTGACTCCATGTCCAAGGGTACTAGGAAGTTACCTGAAAGGGTACAGGCTGTTGAATTTGACGTTCAGATGTTACCACAAAGTTTTGATAAGGTAACAGATAGAATGAACCTCCAGAATGGGAACCAAAAAACTGATACCTTAGTGAAATTACTAGAAACACGGGTAGGTCAGGAGATTCAGGATTTAAGGGATACAATGATAAAAAGATTAGAAATGATTGAAGAAACTATTGGAGCTGGTGAACAGAGTAAGAAGGCACAAGGACAGGATACAATGCCACCACCAGCTGTTAGAACTGGCTTACCCAGGGTCCTAACAACATACCCTGTAATTTATTCTGACAAAGGGTTAACTTCCAAAGGCTCAAAGGGAGTTAAAGAAGCTAGATGGACACCAATAGCAATGAATGATTTAAAAGAAATTAAGCAAGCTGTCGTTAACTTTGGCTTGCACTCTGCATTTGTTAAGGAAATGATAAGGACTTGGGCTTCTAATGTCAGAGCTACCCCCCATGATTTCTCTCAGCTAGTGTCTGCAGTTTTAGATGATGGGCCTTCCTTGATGTTTGGAATTTATTTCAGAGAAGAATCCAAACATATGGAACAGCAAGGAAGAGCAAAAGGTGTGGAGGTTTCCCAAGATCAAATTCTTGGTGTAGGAGCATATGCTGATCCACAGGTCCAAGCTCTTTATGATGAAGAAGTGCTGTCCTTATGTCACAAAGCAGCCTTGAATGCTTTGAATAGAATACAAGATCCAGCAAAAAGGGTCGAATCATATACCAGGGTTAGGCAGGGACAGAGAGAACCCTTTACTGACTTTGTGCAAAGATTAATTAAGGCTCTGGACATAGGGGTAACAGACCCAGAAGCTAGACGAATACTTCTTGAATCTCTAGCTTTTGAAAATGCAAATACTGAATGTAAAAAGATAATTGGGCCTTTAAGATCTAGATCAGCACCAATGGAAGAATGGATACAGCATACAATGAATGTTGAGATGTTTAGCTATAACGATGAATCCTGGGTAGGAGAAGCGATTTCCAAAGCTATGAGGAGACATCAAACTACCAGGTGTTTTAATTGTGGTAAATTAGGACATCTGAAAAGGGATTGCAGGCAAAGAAATCCTAGGAATAATATCTCCTCTGGGAAAGACAAAAGTAAGAGATCTCAGCCTTCAGGTATATGCAGAAGATGCGGTAAAGGCCGACATTGGTCCAACGAATGCAGGTCAACAACAGACAGACAAGGCAACCCGATACCATCGGGAAACTCCTTGAGGGGCCTCTCGCAGGCCCCCAAGCCAAAAGTGGCCCAGTCATTCCCAGTTACAGTCGAAAATGTGTCTCACCAAGAAAATTAAAAACTCCAATGTCTGCCGTAAAAAGTAATACTGGTCTAAATGATGAATTACATGTGGAGAATGAGTCAAAAAATTCAGGAGGACAGAGTAAACGTATATTTTGGCAAACGTATATTAACGATCAAAGACCAAAGCTAAGAGTCTGTATAAATGGCATTTTTATTGAAGGCTTATTAGACACAGGTGCGGATGTAAGTATAATTACTCCAGAATCCTGGCATCCGAATTGGCCTCTTCATGAGGTAGATGTTCAGTTCCTGGGAATTGGAACCCTATCTCGTGTAAAACAAAGCACAAGATGGGTGGAATGCATAGGGCCTGAAGGGCAAATAGGAAGATTAAGGCCATATATAGCAAATATTGCAATAAATTTATGGGGCCGTGACCTGCTACAGCAATGGAATACCCAGATTAACATTCCTGTAGTTCCAGGAACTCACAATTCTGGGAAGGATATAATGAGGTATTATGGAAAAAGGTCACCAGCCATTCAGGCTGTACAAGAACACACAGCCAATAGCAAACCTTTAGAGGTACCAACAGCCCTACCTTTAAAATGGCTAACTGAGAAGCCAATATGGATCAAGCAGTGGCCTCTAGCTGAAGATAAGTTACAGGCTTTGGAACAGCTGGTACAAGAGCAACTAGATGCTAACCATATTGAAGAATCAACCAGCCCTTGGAATTCTCCTGTGTTTGTTGTAAAAAAGAAATCTGGTAAATGGAGAATGGTGACAGATCTAAGAGCTGTCAACAAGGTAATTCAGCCTATGGGTCCGCTACAATCTGGAATTCCTTTGCCTTCTCTATTACCAAGAGGATGGCCTCTTATAGTTATTGATTTGAAAGATTGTTTTTTCACTATACCTTTGCAAAAAAAGGATAGAGAAAAATTTGCCTTCACAGTGCCTACTTATAATAATTCTCAGCCTACTAGGAGATATCAATGGACTGTCCTCCCACAGGGGATGCTCAATAGTCCCACATTGTGTCAATATTTTGTTAATAAGCCACTGGAAATAATTCGTAAGCAATTTCCCAAGTCCATAATTTATCATTACATGGATGACATTTTATTATCTGATTCAAATAAAGATACTTTGGAAAGTATGTTTGAAGAAGTAAAGAAAGTTTTGCCTAGGTGGGGATTACAAATTGCCCCTGAAAAGATTCAAAGAGGAGATTCTATTAATTACCTAGGCTACAGAATAGGGTTAGAGAAAATTCGAACACAAAAGGCACAAATTAGGAGAGACCGGTTACGGACTCTTAATGACTTCCAAAGATTGTTAGGAGATATTTCCAGTCTACGACTAGCTGTTGGGATAACACCTGATCTAATAGTTCATTTAAACAAAACCTTAGATGGTGATAAGGATTTGAATAGTCCCAGAAAATTGACAGTTGAAGCAGAAAAGGAACTGACAATGATTGAGGAAAAATTACAGGAGGCACATGTGGATAGGGTCAACCCGAATCTTAGTTCCATCCTAGTCATACTGCCTTCCAGAATTTCTCCTACAGGGATTTTAATGCAGAGGGAAGATATTATTTTAGAGTGGATATTTATACCTCATAAACCAAGTAAAAAATTAAAAACTTATGTAGAAAAGGTTTCAGAATTAATTATAAAAGTTAAACTGAGACTTCGTCAACTAGCAGGTATAGACCCAGCAGAAATTATATTGCCTTTTACTACTGAGGAAATAAGAAAGTTATGGGAAGATAATGAACCATGGCAAAGAGCTTGTGCTAATTTTTTGGGAGAAATTAGCAGCAACTATCCCAAAAGTGATAGACTTAACCTCATAAAGAGAACTTCTTGGATTCTTCCTAGAATTGTACGTGATGCTCCAATAACTGGAGCTCGGACATTTTATACCGATGCAAATAAATCAGGGAAAGCAGGTTATAAATCGGAAGAATTGAGTAAGGTGGAACAAAGCCCTTATAATTCTGTCCAGAAGGCAGAATTATATGCCATTCTTATGGTGCTAAGGGATTTTAAAGAACCTCTTAATATAGTTACAGATTCACAATATGCAGAAAGAGTTATCTTGCATATTGAAACCGCTGAATTCATACCAGATGACACAGAGTTGACTTCATTGTTTATCGAGGTACAGGACATAATTAGGAATAGGCTTTGTCCAATGTACATAACACACATCCGGTCCCATACCGGTCTGCCTGGGCCTCTAGCACAAGGTAACGCTGAAATTGACCAATTATTGATTGGAAGCGTTCTGCAGGCCTCAGAATTTCATAAAAAACATCATGTCAATAGTAAAGGCTTAAAGAAAGAGTTTTCCATCACATGGCAACAAGCTAAGGACATTATAAAGAGATGTCCTACTTGTTCTTTCTATAATCAAACACCGTTGCCTGCAGGGAGTAACCCAAAGGGTACTCAAAGGAATGAAATCTGGCAGATGGATGTGTTCCACTTTATGGAATTTGGTAAATTAAAATATGTACACCACACCATAGACACGTATTCAGGTTTTCAATGGGCAACTGCCCTGAGCTCAGAAAAGGCTGATTCGGTAATCACACATTTATTGGAAGTTATGGCCATCATGGGTATACCTGCACAAATAAAGACAGACAATGGTCCAGCATATGTATCTAAGAAAATGAAACGCTTCTTTGCTTATTATAATATAAAACACGTTACAGGTATACCAAATAATCCTACAGGTCAGGCAGTTATAGAAAGATCAAATCGTACTATAAAGGATATGCTAAACAAACAGAAAGGGACGAAAGATACCCCCAGAAATAGATTGCATAATGCTTTATTAACCTTGAATTTTCTTAATGCTAATGAGAAAGGAACAACAGCAGCAGAGAGGCATTGGATAATGGAAAAAACTTCTGAACTAAACCAACCTGTTTATTTCAAAGACGTGCTGACCTCTCAATGGAAGCCAGGAGATGTGCTACGTTGGGGAAGGGGTTTTGCTCTTGTTTCCACAGGAGAAGAAAAATTGTGGATACCATCAAAATTAATAAAGGTTCGATTTGAAGAGGAGAAACCTCTTGGAAAGGAGAAATGACAGCATCTACAATGATGATAACCGTACAGGTGGTAAGAAAAGCATATAGAATGGGGGCAGGGTTCTGTTCTTATCTCCACAGGAAAACACTGATCTTTGAAAAGTTCAAGGGACCCTGGATATTTGAATACTGACAGATGGAAAATAACGGCCCAATAGGGACTATCAAGAAAACTGAATAGGTTCTGTAAGTACCATATACTAAATCATATTTCTAAATTTATAGAGCTGGTTTTAGAGTTGGACTCTGGCTCAGTCCCTCTCTAATTCCAAGCCTGTTGTTTAAAGAAAAACCCAGAGTTTCTGGAGTTTCTGTCTCATGTCAAGAGCCATGATATGGGACAGAAAGAAATATGAGTTTAGAAAACATCTTTACTTTTCTTCATATCTATCATACCTTCATTAAATATATCTATCATGTCTCTCATTGAATATAGGTATTCATGTATATGTCTATATAATTAATGTTTAAGTTTTCCACAATGAACAATGAGTTTTTCCTACAGTGACATTTGAAGTTTCCAGGAAGAAGATGGGGCCCCATAACAACAACTCCACCTGGTTGATATGACGTCATGATACTGATAGCGCTACTACAAGACCTGTTTTGGGTACCAGCTGCACAAGACGGTTCCAACATGCTGAAATGGTGCACATCTTGTACAACATTCTGGCCAGACCTCCACAAAATACTCAGAGACTATTTGCAATTTTAAAAGACATTGATCTTGAAATTTAACCATCATTTTACTTTCACAGGATCCCCCAGAAAGAACGTCGCCCCCATGACAGCTGGAAGTAATTCTAGAGAACGACGTCCCCTCTCCCAATAAAGTTTGTCCTTGGGTTTAGGGACATCATTTAGGGGTTGGTTATAATTAGTATACGGTTGAGGGTTGGGGGAGGAATTTTATAAGCACAGGAATCTTAAAAAAAAAAAAAAAGGAGGGATAATTGGATTATGGGATAAATAGATTTGTATTTGTGAGTTATTGCTTTTAGACAAACATATTGGTATCAATTCTTATATATTGATACAAAGTTAAATTATGTTGACTATTTTATGCATGCATGCTTCATGCTTCTACCTCTGTTTAAAACATTTTTATGTATTTGTATATATATATATTGTATTGATATATGTATATTTACCATATTGCATTGTACACTTCTACCTCTGATTAAGATACTTATATATTGTTTATGTATTGATATATATTTACCATATTGCAATGTATACTTGCACATTGTTTATATTTGGAGGTCTCATTGTCCTCATTTATTGCACACTTGTTTATTATCTCAGTCTTTAAGTTAGATAGATATTGAGAATTATATAGATCAACAGTCATCTAAGTTTGTCATTTATAATTAGACTAATCAGGTTCTTTAGATATATAGAGATTATATTCAGTATAGATAGATAATCTTCAACCTCTTCAAAGAGCTGTAGAAAATGGCCTTTAATCTAATTCAGAGTTCTATGGTAGGGAGACACAATCACTCCTGGCAACACTGATCTATGCCCGAGAGAATGTTGAGCACCAAAGACACTCCACCTGGAGCCTTTCTTCTTGGCAGAACTGGCCTTTGGGTAAAGAAATGCTCATACCTCAACTACTGACAGAGTTACAGAATATCCGTAAATGGATAAAACAAGACTGTCATATCCTGCCAAGACAGGGTAAGATAGTTTTGAAGTTTCTTGCCTTTGAAAATGGTATGTCAGTTACATCAGGCCTTAGCCAAAGTTGGTTGCTTCAACGCTGCAAATGTGACTTTGGGTGTTTGTCCAGGTAGCCAGTTGTCTCTGCGATTTGTTACATGTTCTGGAAGTTGTTTGATTGCACTTCCTAATTACTCAGATAACATTATTTCCCTTCTCAGATCTTCGATGGGATTGAAGATTATATAAATGTAGTTACTTTCCTTTTATGACTTGGCCAAGTTATTTGTTATACAAGACTTAAGCTAGTTAGAATAGGATATTTGTATTTATTGTATATAATTTCGTAGGTTTGTACATATTGTATATAATTGCGTAGTAGGCTTAGAACTCTCTTACTTAAACAAAAAGGGAGATGCTGTGGGAGTTCCTTCAGCTCCTTCAGCCAATCGCCGCTGAGTTACCAGCCCATTGGGGCGTGGTCTCTCCCTTTAAAAAAAGCAGCGGCTGTCCTCCACTTTCTCTTTGTCTTCCGGCTCCGTTTCCGGCCCCTGGACTCCTTTCCTGTTCGCGCGGAGGGGCTGTTGTCTGGGACGGTAATCTGTAAGTTTTTTCCCCTTTGAATAAATAACCATTATATTAATCATAATTCCAAACTGGTGTGGGATTGTCTGTGACTTACGCCTTCATGTTCCAACACTTCAATTCACTGTGCGAAGTGAATGGAGTGTTGCCTCACTTTCTAAATGCTGTCATTTCAGAGAAAATCACTTTCCTTTGAAAGTGCCTTAAGCAACTTGCAAGCATTCACAAGAAACACTAATGCGTTTCTATGAAAGAGAAGCACTCTGTTCCAACACTTCAATTCACTGCACGAAGGGAATGGAGTGTTGCTTCACTTTCCAAATGCTGTCCTTTCAGAGAAAATCACTTTCCATTGAAAGTGCCTTAAGCTACTTACAAGCATTCAACAGAAACTCACATGCATTTCTCTGAAAGAAAAGCAATCTGTTCCAACACTTCAATTCACTGTGAGAAGTGAATGGAGTGTTGCTTCACTTTCTAAATTCTGTCCTTTCAGAGAAAATCACTTTCCTTTGAAAGTGCCTTAAGCTACTTTCAAGCATTCACAGGAAACACACATGCGTTTCTCTGAAAGAAAAGCAGTCTGTTCCAACACTTCAATTCACTGTGCGAAGTGAATGGAGTGTTGCTTCACTTTCTAAATGCTGTCCTTTCAGAGAAAATCACTTTCCTTTGAATGTGCCTTAAGCAACTTGCAAGCATTCACAAGAAACACTAATGCATTTCTATGAAAGAGGAGCACTCTGTTCCAACACTTCAATTCACTGCAAGAAGGGAATGGAGTGTTGCTTCACTTTCTAAATGCTGTCCTTTCAGAGAAAATCACTTTCCTTTGAAAGTGCCTTAAGCTACTTACATGCATTCACTAGAAACTCACATGTGATTCTCTGAAAGAGAAGCAGTCTGTTCCAACACTTCAATTCACTGTGCGAAGTGAATGGAGTGTTGCTTCACTTTCTAAATGCTGTCCTTTCAGAGAAAATCACTTTCCTTTGAAAGTGCCTTAAGCTACTTGCAAGCATTAGGAAGAAACTCACATGCGTTTCTCTGAAAGAGAATCAGTCTGTTCCAACACTTCAATTCACTGTGCAAAGTGAATGGAGTGTTGCTTCACTTTCTAAATGCTGTCCTTTCAGAGAAAATCACTTTCCTTTGAAAGTGCCTTAAGCTACTTACAAGCATTCAACAGAAACTCACATGCGTTTCTCTGAAAGAGAAGCAGTCTGTTCCAAAACTTCAATTCACTGTGCGAAGTGAATGGAGAGTTGCTTCACTTTCTAAATTCTGTCCTTTCAGAGAAAATCACTTTCTTTTGAAAGTGCCTTAAACCACTTTCAAGCATTCACAAAAAACTCACATGCGTTTCTCTGAAAGAGAAGCAGTCTGTTCCAACACTTCAATTCACTGTGCGAAGTGAATGGAGTGTTGCTTCACTTTCTAAATGCTGTCCTTTCAGAGAAAATCACTTTCCTTTGAAAGTGCCTTAAGCAACTTGCAAGCATTCACAAGAAACACTAATGCGTTTATATGAAAGAGAAGCACTCTGTTCCAACACTTCAAATCACTGCACGAAGGTAATGGAGTGTTGCTTCACTTTCTAAATGCTGTCCTTTCAGAGAAAATATTTTCCTTTGAAAGTGCCTTAAGCTACATACAAGCTTTCACCAGAAACTCACATGCATTTCTCTGAAAGAGAAGCAGTCTGTTCCAACACTTCAATTCACTGTGCGAAGTGAATGGAGTGTTGCTTCGCTTTCTAAATGCTGTCCTTTCAGAGAAAATCACTTTCCTTTGAAAGTGCCTTAAGCTACTTGCAAGCATTAGGATGAAACTCACATGCGTTTCTCTGAAAGAGAAGCAGTCTGTTCCAACACTTCAATTCACTGTGCGAAGTGAATGGAGTTTTGCTTCACTTTCTAAATACTGTCCTTTCAGAGAAAATCACTTTCCTTTGAAAGTGCCTTAAGCTACTTACAAGCATTCAACAGAAACTCACATGCATTTCTCTGAAAGAGAAGCAGTCTGTTCCAACACTTCAATTCACTGCACGAAGGGAATGGAGTGTTGCTTCACTTTCTAAATGCTGTCTTTCAGAGAAAATCCCTTTCCTTTGAAAGTGCCTTAAGCTACTTGCAAGCATTCACCAGAAACTCACATGCGTTTCTCTGAAAGAGAAGCAGTCTGTTCCAATACTTCAATTCACTGTGCGAAGTGAATGGAGTGTTGCTTCACTTTCTAAATGCTGTCCTTTCAGAGAAAATCACTTTCCTTTGAAAGTGCCTTAAGCTACTTACAAGCATTCAACAGAAACTCAGAGGCATTTCTCTGAAAGAGAAGCAGTCTGTTCCAACATTTCAATTCTCTGTGCGAAGTGAATGGAGTGTTGCTTCACTTTCTAAATGCTGTCCTTTCAGAGAAAATCACTTTCCTTTGAAAGTGCCTTAAGCTACTTACAAGCATTCAACAGAAACTCACATGCGTTTCTCTGAAAGAGAAGCAGTCTGTTCCAACACTTCAATTCACTGTGCGAAGTGAATGGAGTGTTGCTTCACTTTCTAAATGCTGTCCTTTCAGAGAAAATCACTTTCCTTTGAAAGTGCCTTAAGCTACTTGCAAGCATTAGGAAGAAACTCACATGCGTTTCTCTGAAAGAGAATCAGTCTGTTCCAACACTTCAATTCACTGTGCAAAGTGAATGGAGTGTTGCTTCACTTTCTAAATGCTGTCCTTTCAGAGAAAATCACTTTCCTTTGAAAGTGCCTTAAGCTACTTACAAGCATTCAACAGAAACTCACATGCGTTTCTCTGAAAGAGAAGCAGTCTGTTCCAACACTTCAATTCACTGTGCGAAGTGAATGGAGTGTTGCTTCACTTTCTAAATTCTGTCCTTTCAGAGAAAATCACTTTCTTTTGAAAGTGCCTTAAACCACTTTCAAGCATTCACAAAAAACTCACATGCGTTTCTCTGAAAGAGAAGCAGTCTGTTCCAACACTTCAATTCACTGTGCGAAGTGAATGGAGTGTTGCTTCACTTTCTAAATGCTGTCCTTTCAGAGAAAATCACTTTCCTTTGAAAGTGCCTTAAGCAACATGCAAGCATTCACAAGAGACACTAATGCGTTTATATGAAAGAGAAGCACTCTGTTCCAACACTTCAATTCACTGCACGAAGGTAATGGAGTGTTGCTTCACTTTCTAAATGCTGTCCTTTCAGAGAAAATATTTTCCTTTGAAAGTGCCTTAAGCTACATACAAGCTTTCACCAGAAACTCACATGCATTTCTCTGAAAGAGAAGCAGTCTGTTCCAACACTTCAATTCACTGTGCGAAGTGAATGGAGTTTTGCTTCACTTTCTAAATACTGTCCTTTCAGAGAAAATCACTTTCCTTTGAAAGTGCCTTAAGCTACTTACAAGCATTCAACAGAAACTCACATGCATTTCTCTGAAAGAGAAGCAGTCTGTTCCAACACTTAAATTCACTGCACGAAGGGAATGGAGTGTTGCTTCACTTTCTAAATGCTGTCTTTCAGAGAAAATCACTTTCCTTTGAAAGTGCCTTAAACTACTTTCAATCATTCACAAAAAAGTCACATGCGTTTCTCTGAAAGAGAAGCAGTCTGTTCCAACACTTCAATTCACTGTGCGAACTGAATGGAGATTTGCTTCACTTTCTAAATGCTGTCCTTTCAGAGAAAATCCCTTTCCTTTGAATATGCCTTAAGCTATTTACAAGCATTCAACAGAAACTCACAGGCATTTCTCTGAAATAGAAGTAATCTGTTCCAACACTTCAACTCTGTGCGAAGTGAATGGAGTGTTGCTTCACTTTCTAAATACTGTCCTTTCAGAGAAAATCACTTTCCTTTGAAAGTGCCTTAAGCTACTTGCAAGCATTCAAAGGAAACACTAATGCGTTTCTAAGAAAGAGAAGCAGTCTGTTCCAACACTTCAATTCATTGCACGAAGGGAATGGAGTGTTGCTTTACTTTCTAAATGCTGTCCTTTCAGAGAAAATCACTTTCTTTGAAAGAGCCTTGAGCTACTTACAAGCATTCAACAGAAACTCACATGCATTACTCTGAAAGAGAAGCAGTCTGTTCCAACACTTCAATTCACTGTGCGAAGTGAATGGAATGTTACTTAACTTTCTAAATGCTGTCCTTTCAGAGAAAATCACTTTCCTTTGAAATTGCCTTAAGCTACTTTCAAGAATTTACAGGAAACACACATGTGTTTCTCTGAAATTGAATCAGTCTGTTCCAACACTTCAATTCACTGTGCGACGTGAAGGGAGTGGTGTTTCACTTTCTAAATGCTGTCCTTTCAGAGAAAATCACTTTTGTTTGAAAGTGCCTTAAGCAACTTTCAAGCATTCACAAGAAATTCACATGCATTTCTCTGAAAGAGAAGCCTTCTCTTCCAACACTTCAATGTACTGTGCGAAGTGAATGGAGTGTTGCTTCATTTTCTAAATGCTGTCCTTTCAGAGAAAATCACGTTCCTTTGAAATTGCCTTAAGCTACTTACAAGCATTCACCAGAAACTCACATGTATTTCTCTGAAAGACAAGCAGTCTGTTCCAACACTTCAATTCACTGCACGAAGGGAATTGAGTGTTCCTTCACTTTCTAAATGCTGTCCTTTCAGAGAAAATAACTTTCCTTTGAAAGTGCCTTAAGCTACTTACAAGTATTCAACAGAAAATCACATGCATTTCTCTGAAAGAGAAGCAATCTGTTCCAACACTTGAATTCACTGTGCGAAGTGAATGGAGTGTTGCTTCACTTTCTAAATTCTCTCCTTTCAGAGAAAATCACTTTCCTTTGAAAGTGCCTAAAACTACTTTCAAGCATTCATAAAAAACTCACATGCGTTTCTCTGAAAGAGAAGCAGTCTGTTCCAACATTTCAGTTCACTGTGCGAAGTGAATGGAGTGTTGCTTCCCTTTCTAAATTCTGTCCTTTCAGAGAAAATCACTTTCCTTTGAAAGTGCCTTAAACTACTTTCAAGCATTCATAAAAAACTTACATGCGTTTCTCTGAAAGAGAAGCAGTCTGTTCCAACACTTCAATTCACTGTGCGAAGTGAATGGAGTGTTGCTTCACTTTCTAAATGCTGTCCTTTCAGAGAAAATCACGTTCCTTTGATATTGCCTTTAGCTACTTACAAGCATTCACCAGAAACTCACATGTATTTCTCTGAAAGAGAAGCACTCTGTTCCAACACTTCAATTCACTGTGCAAAGTGAATGGAGTGTTGCCTCACTTTCTAAATACTGTCCTTTCAGAGAAAATCACTTTCCTTTGAAAGTGCCTTAAGATACTTGCAAGCATTAGGAAGAAACTCACATGCGTTTCTCTGAAAGAGAAGCAGTCTGTTCCAACACTTCAATTCACTGTGCGAAGTGAATGGAGTGTTACTTCACTTTCTAAATGCTGTCCTTTCAGAGAAAATCACTTTCCTTTGAAAGTGCCTTAAGCTACTTGCAAGCATTCACAAGAAACACTAATGCGTTTCTATGAAAGAGAAGCACTCTGTTCCACACTTCAATTCACTGCACGAAGGGAATGGAGTGTTGCTTCACTTTCTAAATGCTGTCCTTTCAGAGAAAATCACTTTCCTTTGAAAGTGCCTTAAGCTACTTACAAGCATTCAACAGAAACTCACATGCATTTCGCTGAAAGAGAAGCAATCTGTTCCAACACGTGAATTCACTGTGCGAAGTGAATGGAGTGTTGCTTCACTTTCTAAATTCTGTCCTTTCAGAGAAAATCACTTTCCTTTGAAAGTGCCTTAAACTACTTTCAAGCATTCACAAAAAACTCACATGCGTTTCTCTGAAAGAGAAGCAGTCTGTTCCAAAACTTCAATTCACTGTACGAAGTGAATGGAGTGTTGCTTCACTTTCTAAATGCTGTCCTTTCAGAGAAAATCACTTTCCTTTGAAAGTGCCTTAAGCAACTTGCAAGCATTCACAAGAAACACTAATGCGTTTCTATGGAAGAGTAGCACTCTGTTCCAACACTTCAATTCACTGCACGAAGGGAATGGAGTGTTGCTTCACTTTCTAAATGCTGTCCTTTCAGAGAAAATCACTTTCCTTTGAAAGTGCCTTAAGCTACTTACAAGCATTCACCAGAAACTCACATGCGTTTCTCTGAAAGAGAAGCAGTCTGTTCCAATACTTCAATTCACTGTGCGAAGTGAATGGAGTGTTGCTTCACTTTCTAAATGCTGTCCTTTCAGAGAAAATCACTTTCCTTTGAAAGTGCCTTAAGCTTCTTTCAAGCATTAGGAAGAAACTCACATGCGTTTCTCTGAATGAGAAGCAGTCTGTTCCAACACTTCAATTCACTGTGCGAAGTAAATGGAGTGTTGCTTCACTTTCTAAATGCTGTCCTTTCAGAGAAAATCACTTTCCTTTGAAAGTGCCTTAAGCTTCTTACAAGCATTCAACAGAAACTCAGAGGTATTTCTGTGAAAGAGAAGCAGTCTGTTCCAACACTTCAATTCACTGTGCGAAGTGAATGGAGTGTTGCTTCACTTTCTAAATGCTGTCCTTTCAGAGAAAATCACTTTCCTTTGAAAGTGCCTTAAGCTACTTGCAAGCATTAGGATGAAACTCACATGCGTTTCTCTGAAAGAGAAGCAGTCTGTTCCAACACTTCAATTCACTGTGCGAAGTGAATGGAGTTTTGCTTCACTTTCTAAATACTGTCCTTTCAGAGAAAATCACTTTCCTTTGAAAGTGCCTTAAGCTACTTACAAGCATTCAACAGAAACTCACATGCATTTCTCTGAAAGAGAAGCAGTCTGTTCCAACACTTCAATTCACTGCACGAAGGGAATGGAGTGTTGCTTCACTTTCTAAATGCTGTCTTTCAGAGAAAATCCCTTTCCTTTGAAAGTGCCTTAAGCTACTTGCAAGCATTCACCAGAAACTCACATGCGTTTCTCTGAAAGAGAAGCAGTCTGTTCCAATACTTCAATTCACTGTGCGAAGTGAATGGAGTGTTGCTTCACTTTCTAAATGCTGTCCTTTCAGAGAAAATCACTTTCCTTTGAAAGTGCCTTAAGCTACTTACAAGCATTCAACAGAAACTCAGAGGCATTTCTCTGAAAGAGAAGCAGTCTGTTCCAACCTTTCAATTCTCTGTGCGAAGTGAATGGAGTGTTGCTTCACTTTCTAAATGCTGTCCTTTCAGAGAAAATCACTTTCCTTTGAAAGTGCCTTAAGCTACTTACAAGCATTCAACAGAAACTCACATGCGTTTCTCTGAAAGAGAAGCAGTCTGTTCCAACACTTCAATTCACTGTGCGAAGTGAATGGAGTGTTGCTTCACTTTCTAAATGCTGTCCTTTCAGAGAAAATCACTTTCCTTTGAAAGTGCCTTAAGCTACTTGCAAGCATTAGGAAGAAACTCACATGCGTTTCTCTGAAAGAGAATCAGTCTGTTCCAACACTTCAATTCACTGTGCAAAGTGAATGGAGTGTTGCTTCACTTTCTAAATGCTGTCCTTTCAGAGAAAATCACTTTCCTTTGAAAGTGCCTTAAGCTACTTACAAGCATTCAACAGAAACTCACATGCGTTTCTCTGAAAGAGAAGCAGTCTGTTCCAACACTTCAATTCACTGTGCGAAGTGAATGGAGTGTTGCTTCACTTTCTAAATTCTGTCCTTTCAGAGAAAATCACTTTCTTTTGAAAGTGCCTTAAACCACTTTCAAGCATTCACAAAAAACTCACATGCGTTTCTCTGAAAGAGAAGCAGTCTGTTCCAACACTTCAATTCACTGTGCGAAGTGAATGGAGTGTTGCTTCACTTTCTAAATGCTGTCCTTTCAGAGAAAATCACTTTCCTTTGAAAGTGCCTTAAGCAACTTGCAAGCATTCACAAGAGACACTAATGCGTTTATATGAAAGAGAAGCACTCTGTTCCAACACTTCAATTCACTGCACGAAGGTAATGGAGTGTTGCTTCACTTTCTAAATGCTGTCCTTTCAGAGAAAATATTTTCCTTTGAAAGTGCCTTAAGCTACATACAAGCTTTCACCAGAAACTCACATGCATTTCTCTGAAAGAGAAGCAGTCTGTTCCAACACTTCAATTCACTGTGTGAAGTGAATGGATTGTTGCTTCACTTTCTAAATGCTCTCCTTTCAGAGAAAATCACTTTCCTTTGAAAGTGCCTTAAGCTACTTGCAAGCATTAGGATGAAACTCACATGCGTTTCTCTGAAAGAGAAGCAGTCTGTTCCAACACTTCAATTCACTGTGCGAAGTGAATGGAGTTTTGCTTCACTTTCTAAATACTGTCCTTTCAGAGAAAATCACTTTCCTTTGAAAGTGCCTTAAGCTACTTACAAGCATTCAACAGAAACTCACATGCATTTCTCTGAAAGAGAAGCAGTCTGTTCCAACACTTAAATTCACTGCACGAAGGGAATGGAGTGTTGCTTCACTTTCTAAATGCTGTCTTTCAGAGAAAATCACTTTCCTTTGAAAGTGCCTTAAACTACTTTCAATCATTCACAAAAAAGTCACATGCGTTTCTCTGAAAGAGAAGCAGTCTGTTCCAACACTTCAATTCACTGTGCGAAGTGAATGGAGATTTGCTTCACTTTCTAAATGCTGTCCTTTCAGAGAAAATCCCTTTCCTTTGAATATGCCTTAAGCTATTTACAAGCATTCAACAGAAACTCACAGGCATTTCTCTGAAATAGAAGTAATCTGTTCCAACACTTCAACTCTGTGCGAAGTGAATGGAGTGTTGCTTCACTTTCTAAATACTGTCCTTTCAGAGAAAATCACTTTCCTTTGAAAGTGCCTTAAGCTACTTGCAAGCATTCAAAAGAAACACTAATGCGTTTCTAAGAAAGAGAAGCAGTCTGTTCCAACACTTCAATTCATTGCACGAAGGGAATGGAGTGTTGCTTTACTTTCTAAATGCTGTCCTTTCAGAGAAAATCACTTTCTTTGAAAGAGCCTTGAGCTACTTACAAGCATTCAACAGAAACTCACATGCATTACTCTGAAAGAGATGCAGTCTGTTCCAACACTTCAATTCACTGTGCGAAGTGAATGGAATGTTACTTAACTTTCTAAATGCTGTCCTTTCAGAGAAAATCACTTTCCTTTGAAATTGCCTTAAGCTACTTTCAAGAATTCACAGGAAACACACATGTGTTTCTCTGAAATTGAAGCAGTCTGTTCCAACACTTCAATTCACTGTGCGACGTGAAGGGAGTGGTGTTTCACTTTCTAAATGCTGTCCTTTCAGAGAAAATCACTTTTGTTTGAAAGTGCCTTAAGCAACTTTCAAGCATTCACAAGAAATTCACATGCATTTCTCTGAAAGAGAAGCCTTCTCTTCCAACACTTCAATGTACTGTGCGAAGTGAATGGAGTGTTGCTTCATTTTCTAAATGCTGTCCTTTCAGAGAAAATCACGTTCCTTTGAAATTGCCTTAAGCTACTTACAAGCATTCACCAGAAACTCACATGTATTTCTCTGAAAGACAAGCAGTCTGTTCCAACACTTCAATTCACTGCACGAAGGGAATTGAGTGTTGCTTCACTTTCTAAATGCTGTCCTTTCAGAGAAAATAACTTTCCTTTGAAAGTGCCTTAAGCTACTTACAAGTATTCAACAGAAAATCACATGCATTTCTCTGAAAGAGAAGCAATCTGTTCCAACACTTGAATTCACTGTGCGAAGTGAATGGAGTGTTGCTTCACTTTCTAAATTCTCTCCTTTCAGAGAAAATCACTTTCCTTTGAAAGTGCCTAAAACTACTTTCAAGCATTCATAAAAAACTCACATGCGTTTCTCTGAAAGAGAAGCAGTCTGTTCCAACATTTCAATTCACTGTGCGAAGTGAATGGAGTGTTGCTTCATTTTCTAAATGCTGTCCTTTCAGAGAAAATCACGTTCCTTTGATATTGCCTTTAGCTACTTACAAGCATTCACCAGAAACTCACATGTATTTCTCTGAAAGAGAAGCACTCTGTTCCAACACTTCAATTCACTGTGCAAAGTGAATGGAGTGTTGCCTCACTTTCTAAATACTGTCATTTCAGAGAAAATCACTTTCCTTTGAAAGTGCCTTAAGATACTTGCAAGCATTAGGAAGAAACTCACATGCGTTTCTCTGAAAGAGAAGCAGTCTGTTCCAACACTTCAATTCACTGTGCGAAGTGAATGGAGTGTTACTTCACTTTCTAAATGCTGTCCTTTCAGAGAAAATCACTTTCCTTTGAAAGTGCCTTAAGCTACTTGCAAGCATTCACAAGAAACACTAATGCGTTTCTATGAAAGAGAAGCACTCTGTTCCACACTTCAATTCACTGCACGAAGGGAATGGAGTGTTGCTTCACTTTCTAAATGCTGTCCTTTCAGAGAAAATCACTTTCCTTTGAAAGTGCCTTAAGCTACTTACAAGCATTCAACAGAAACTCACATGCATTTCGCTGAAAGAGAAGCAATCTGTTCCAACACGTGAATTCACTGTGCGAAGTGAATGGAGTGTTGCTTCACTTTCTAAATTCTGTCCTTTCAGAGAAAATCACTTTCCTTTGAAAGTGCCTTAAACTACTTTCAAGCATTCACAAAAAACTCACATGCGTTTCTCTGAAAGAGAAGCAGTCTGTTCCAAAACTTCAATTCACTGTACGAAGTGAATGGAGTGTTGCTTCACTTTCTAAATGCTGTCCTTTCAGAGAAAATCACTTTCCTTTGAAAGTGCCTTAAGCAACTTGCAAGCATTCACAAGAAACACTAATGCGTTTCTATGGAAGAGTAGCACTCTGTTCCAACACTTCAATTCACTGCACGAAGGGAATGGAGTGTTGCTTCACTTTCTAAATGCTGTCCTTTCAGAGAAAATCACTTTCCTTTGAAAGTGCCTTAAGCTACTTACAAGCATTCACCAGAAACTCACATGCGTTTCTCTGAAAGAGAAGCAGTCTGTTCCAATACTTCAATTCACTGTGCGAAGTGAATGGAGTGTTGCTTCACTTTCTAAATGCTGTCCTTTCAGAGAAAATCACTTTCCTTTGAAAGTGCCTTAAGCTTCTTTCAAGCATTAGGAAGAAACTCACATGCGTTTCTCTGAACGAGAAGCAGTCTGTTCCAACACTTCAATTCACTGTGCGAAGTAAATGGAGTGTTGCTTCACTTTCTAAATGCTGTCCTTTCAGAGAAAATCACTTTCCTTTGAAAGTGCCTTAAGCTACTTACAAGCATTCAACAGAAACTCAGAGGCATTTCTGTGAAAGAGAAGCAGTCTGTTCCAACACTTCAATTCACTGTTCGAAGTGAAGGGAGTGTTGCTTCACTTTCTAAATGCTGTCCTTTCAGAGAAAATCACTTTCCTTTGAAAGTGCCTTAAGCTACTTGCAAGCATTCACAAGAAACACTAATGCGTTCCTATGAAAGACAAGCAGTCTGTTCCAACACTTCAGTTCACTGCACGAAGGGAATGGAGTGTTGCTTCACTTTCTAAATTCTGTCCTTTCAGAGAAAATCACTTTCCTTTGAAAGTGCCTTAAGCTACTTACATGCATTCAACAGAAACTCACATGCATTTTTCTGAAAGAGAAGCAATCTGTTCCAACACTTCAATTCACTGTGCGAAGTGAATGGAGTGTTGCTTCACTTTCTAAATTCTGTCCTTTCAGAGAAAATCACTTTCCTTTGAAAGTGCCTAGAGCTACTTTCAAGCATTCACCAGAAACTCACATGCGTTTCTGTGAAAGAGAAGCAGTCTGTTCCAACACTTCAATTCACTGTGCGAAGTGAATGGAGTGTTGCCTCACTTTCTAAATGCTGTCATTGCAGAGAAAATCACTTTCATTTGAAAGTGCCTTAAGCAACTTGCAAGCATTCACAAGAAACACTAATGCGTTTATATGAAAGAGAAGCACTCTGTTTCAACACTTCAATTCACTGTGCGAAGTGAATGGAGTGTTGCTTCACTTTCTAAATGCTGTCCTTTCAGAGAAAATCACTTTCCTTTGAAAGTGCCTTAAGCTACTTGCAAGCATTCACAAGAAACACTAATGTGCTTCTATGAAAGACAAGCAGTCTGTTCGAACACTTCAATTCACTGCACGAAGGGAATGGAGTGTTGCTTCACTTTCTAAATTCTGTCCTTTCAGAGAAAATCACTTTCCTTTGAAAGTGCCTTAAGCTACTTACAAGCATTCAACAGAAACTCACATGCATTTCTCTGAAAGAGAAGCAATCTGTTCCAACACTTCATTTCACTGTGCGAAGTGAACGGAGTGTTGCTTCACTTTCTAAATTCTGTCCTTTCAGAGAAAATCACTTTCCTTTGAAAGTGCCTTAAGCTACTTGCAAGCATTAGGAAGAAACTCACATGCGTTTCTCTGAAAGAGAAGCAGTCTGTTCCAACACTTCAATTCACTGTGCAAAGTGAATGGAGTGTTGATTCACTTTCTAAATGCTGTCCTTTCAGAGAAAATCACTTTCCTTTGAAAGTGACTTAAGCCACTTGCAAGCATTCAAAAGAAACACTAATGCGTTTATATGAAAGAGAAGCACTCTGTTTCAACACTTCAATTCACTGCACGAAGGGAATGGAGTGTTGCTTCCCTTTCTAAATGCTGTCCTTTCAGAGAAAATCACTTTCCTTTGAAAGTGCCTTAAGCTACTTACAACATTCACCAGAAACTCACATGCGTTTCTCTGAAAGAGAAGCAGTCTGTTCCAACACTTCAATTCACTGTGCGAAGTGAATGGAGTGTTGCTTCACTTTCTAAATTCTGTCCTTTCAGAGAAAATCACTTTCCTTTGAAAGTGCCTTAAGCTACTTTCAAGCATTCACAGGAAACACACATGCGTTTCTCTGAAAGAGAAGCAGTCTGTTCCAACACTTCAATTCACTGTGCGAAGTGAATGGAGTGTTGCTTCACTTTCTAAATGCTGTCCTTTCAGAGAAAATCACTTTCCTTTGAATGTGCCTTAAGCAACTTGCAAGCATTCACAAGAAACACTAATGCATTTCTATGAAAGAGGAGCACTCTCTTCCAACACTTCAATTCACTGCAAGAAGGGAATGGAGTGTTGCTTCACTTTCTAAATGCTGTCCTTTCAGAGAAAATCACTTTCCTTTGAAAGTGCCATAAGCTACTTACATGCATTCACCAGAAACTCACATGTGATTCTCTGAAAGAGAAGCAGTCTGTTCCAACACTTCAATTCACTGTGCGAAGTGAATGGAGTGTTGCTTCACTTTCTAAATGCTGTCCTTTCAGAGAAAATCACTTTCCTTTGAAAGTGCCTTAAGCTACTTACAAGCATTCAACAGAAACTCACATGCGTTTCTCTGAAAGAGAAGCAGTCTGTTCCAACACTTCAATTCACTGTGCAAAGTGAATGGAGTGTTGCTTCACTTTCTAAATTCTGTCCTTTCAGAGAAAATCACTTTCTTTTGAAAGTGCCTTAAACTACTTTCAAGCATTCACAAAAAACTCACATGCGTTTCTCTGAAAGAGAAGCAGTCTGTTCCAACACTTCAATTCACTGTGCAAAGTGAATGGAGTGTGGCTTCACTTTCTAAATGCTGTCCTTTCAGAGAAAATCACTTTCCTTTGAAAGTGCCTTAAGCAACTTGCAAGCATTCACAAGAAACACTAATGCGTTTATATGAAAGAGAAGCACTCTGTTCCAACACTTCAATTCACTGCACGAAGGGAATGGAGTGTTGCTTCACTTTCTAAATGCTGTCCTTTCAGAGAAAATCATTTTCCTTTGAAAGTGCCTAAAGCTACATACAAGCTTTCACCAGAAACTCACATGCATTTCTCTGAAAGAGAAGCAGTCTCTTCCAACAATTCAATTCACTGTGCGAAGTGAATGGAGTGTTGCTTCACTTTCTAAATGCTGTCCTTTCAGAGAAAATCACTTTCCTTTGAAAGTGCCTTAAGCTCCTTGCAAGCATTAGGATGAATTCACATGCGTTTCTCTGAAAGAGAAGTAGTCTGTTCCAACACTTCAATTCACTGTGCGAAGTGAATGGAGTTTTGCTTCACTTTCTAAATACTGTCCTTTCAGAGAAAATCACTTTCCTTTGAAAGTGCCTTAAGCTACTTACAAGCATTCAACAGAAACTCACATGCATTTCTCTGAAAGAGAAGCAGTCTGTTCCAACACTTCAATTCACTGTGCGAAGTGAATGGAGTGTTGGTTCACTTTCTAAATTCTGTCCTTTCAGAGAAAATCACTTTCCTTTTAAAGTGCCTTAAACTACTTTCAAGCATTCACAAAAAACTCACATGCGTTTCTCTGAAAGAGAAGCAGTCTGTTCCAACACTTCAATTCACTGTGCAAAGTGAATGGAGTGCTGCTTCACTTTCTAAATGCTGTCCTTTCAGAGAAAATACCTTTCCTTTGAATGTGCCTTAAGCTACTTACAAGCATTCAACAGAAACTCACATGCATTTCTCTGAAAGAGAAGCAATCTGTTCCAACTCTTCAATTCTCTGTGCGAAGTGAATGGAGTGTTGCTTCACTTTCTAAATGCTGTCCTTTCAGAGAAAATCACTTTCCTTTGAAAGTGCCTTAAGCTACTTGCAAGCATTCACAAGAAACACTAATCCGTTTCTATGAAAGAGAAGCAGTGTTCCAACACTTCAATTCATTGCACGAAGGGAATGGAGTTTTGCTTTTCTTTCTAAATGCTGTCCTTTCAGAGAAAATCACTTTCCTTTGAAAGAGCCTTGAGCTACTTACAAGCATTCAACAGAAACTCACATGCATTTCTCTGAAAGAGAAGCAGTCTGTTCCAACACTTCAATTCACTGTGCGAAGTGAATGGAGTGTTGCTTCACTTTCTAAATGCTGTCCTTTCAGAGAAAATCACTTTCCTTTGAAAGTGCCTTAAGCTACTTGCAAGCATTCACAAGAAACACTAATGCGCTTCTATGAAAGACAAGCAGTCTGTTCCAACATTTCAATTCACTGCACGAAGGGAATGGAGTGTTGCTTCACTTTCTAAATTCTGTCCTTTCAGAGAAAATCACTTTCCTTTGAAAGTGCCTTAAGCTACTTACAAGCATTTAACAGAAACTCACATGCATTTCTCTGAAAGAGAAGCAATCTGTTCCAACACTTCAATTCAGTGTGCGAAGTGAATGGAGTGTTGCTTCACTTTCTAAATTCTGTCCTTTCAGAGAAAATCACTTTCCTTTGAAAGTGCCTTAAGCTACTTTCAAGCATTCACCAGAAACTCACATGCGTTTCTGTGAAAGAGAAGCAGTCTGTTCCAACACTTCAATTCACTGTGCGAAGTGAATGGAGTGTTGGTTCACTTTCTAAATTCTGTCCTTTCCGAGAAAATCACTTTCATTTGAAAGTGCCTTAAGCTACTTGCAAGCATTCACAAGAAACACTAATGCGTTTCTATGAAAGAGAAGCAGTCTGTTCCAACACTTCAATTCATTGCACGAAGGGAATGGAGTGTTGCTTTTCTTTCTAAATGCTGTCCTTTCAGAGAAAATCACTTTCCTTTGAAAGAGCTCTGAGCTACTTACAAGCATTCAACAGAAACTCACATGCATTTCTCTGAAAGAGAAGCAGTCTGTTCCAACACTTCAATTCACTGTGCGAAGTGAATGGAATGTTACTTCACTTTCTAAATGCTGTCCTTTCAGAGAAAATCACTTTCCTTTGAAAGTGCCTTAAGCTACTCTCAAGCATTCACAGGAAACACACATGCGTTTCTCTGAAATAGAAGCAGTCTGTTCCAACACTTCAATTCACTGTGCGAAGTGAACGGAGTGTTGCTTCACTTAATAAATCCTGTCCTTTCAGAGAAAATCACTTTTGTTTGAAAGTGCCTTAAGCAACTTTAAAGCATTCACAAGAAATTCACATGCATTTCTCTGAAAGTGAAGCCTTCTCTTCCAACACTTCAATTCACTGTGCGAAGTGAATGGAGTGTTGCTTCACTTTCTAAATGCTGTCCTTTCAGTGAAAATCACTTTCCTTTGAAATTGCCTTAAGCTACTTACAAGCATTCACCAGAAACTCACATGTGTTTCTCTAAAAGAGAAGCAATCTGTTCCAACACTTCAATTCACTGTGCAAAATGAATGGAGTGTTGGCTCACTTTCGAAATGCTGTCCTTTCACAGAAAATCACTTTCCTTTGAAAGTGCCTTAAGCTACTTGCAAGCATTAGGAAGAAACTCACATGCGTTTCTCTGAAAGAGAAGCAGTCTGTTCCAACACTTCAATTCACTTTGCGAAGTGAATGGAGTGTTACTTCACTTTCTAAATTCTGTCCTGTCAGAGAAAATCACTTTCCTTTGAAAGTGCCTTAAGCTACTTACAAGCATTCACCAGAAACTCACATGCATTTCTCTGAAAGAGAAGCAGTGTGTTCCAACACGTCAATTCACTGTGCGAAGTGAATGGAGTGCTGCTTCACTTTCTAAATGCTGTCCTTTCAGAGAAAATCACTTTCCTTTGAAAGTGCCTTAAGCTACTTGCAAGCATTAGGAAGAAACTCACATGCGTTTCTCTAAAAGAGAAGCAGTCTGTTCCAAAACTTCAATTCACTGTGCGAAGTGAATGGAGTGTTGTTTCACTTTCGAAATTCTGTCCTTTCAGAGAAATTCACTTTCCTTTGAAAGTGCCTTAAGATACTTGCAAGCATTAGGAAGAAATTCACATGCGTTTCTCTGAAAGAGAAGCAGTCTGTTCCAACACTTCAATTCACTGTGTGAAGTGAATGGAGTGTTGCCTCACTTTCTAAATGCTGTCCTTTCAGAGAAAATCACTTTCCTTTGAAAGTGCCTTAAGCTACTTACAAGCATTCAACAGAAACTCACATGCGTTTCTCTGAAAAAGAAGCAGTCTGTTCCAACACTTCAATTCTCTGTGCGAAGTGAATGGAGTGTTGCTTCACTTTCTAAATGCTGTCCTTTCAGAGAAAATCACTTTCCTTTGAAAGTGCCTTAAGCTACTTGCAAGCATTCACAAGAAACACTAATGCGTTTCAATGAAAGAGAAGCAGTCTGTTCCAACACTTCAATTCATTGCACGAAGGGAATGGAGTGTTGCTTTTTTTTCTAAATGCTGTCCTTTCACAGAAAATCACTTTCCTTTGAAAGAGCCTTGAGCTACTTTCAAGCATTCACAGGAAACACACATGCGTTTCTCTGAAATAGAAGCAGTCTGTTCCAACACTTCAATTCATTGCACGAAGGGAATGGAGTGTTGCTTTTTTTTCTAAATTCTGTCCTTTCAGAGAAAATCACTTTCATTTGAAAGTGCCTTAAGCTACTTGCAAGCATTCACAAGAAACATTAATGCGTTTCTATGAAAGAGAAGCAGTCTGTTCCAACACTTCAATTCATTGCACGAAGGGAATGGAGTGTTGCTTTTCTTTCTAAATGCTGTCCTTTCAGAGAAAATCACTTTCCTTTGAAAGAGCCTTGAGCTACTTTCAAGCATTCACAGGAAACACACATGCGTTTCTCTGAAATAGAAGCAGTCTGTTCCAACATTTCAATTCACTGTGCGAAGTGAATGGAGTGTTGCTTCACTTTCTATATACTGTCCTTTCAGAGAAAATCCCTTTTGTTTGAAAGTGCCTTAAGCAACTTTCAAGCATTCACAAGAAATTCACATGCATTTCTCTGAAAGAGAAGCCTTGTCTTCCAACACTTCAATTCACTGTGCGAAGTGAATGGTGTGTTGCTTAACTTTCTAAATGCTGTCCTTTCAGAGAAAATCACTTTCCTTTGAAAGTGCCTTAAGCTACTTGCAAGCATTAGGAAGAAACACACATGCGTTTCTCTGAAAGAGAAGCAGTCTGTTCCAACACTTCAATTCACTGTGCAAAGTGAATGGAGTGTTGCCTCACTTTCTAAATGCTGTCCTTTCAGAGAAAATCCCTTTCCTTTGAAAGTGCCTTAAGCTACTTACAAGCATTCACCAGAAACTCACATGCGTTTCTCAGAAAGAGAAGCAGTCTGTTCCAACACTTCAATTCACTGTGCAAAGTGAATGGAGTGTTGCTTCACTTTCTAAATACTGTCCTTTCAGAGAAAATCACTTTTGTTTGAAAGTGCCTTAAGCAACTTTCAAGCATTCACAAGAAATTCACATGCATTTCTCTGAAAGAGAAGCCTTCTCTTCCAACACTTCAATTCACTGTGTGAAATGAATGGAGTGTTGCCTCACTTTCTAAATGCTGTCCTTTCAGAGAAAATCACTTTCCTTTGAAAGTGCCTTAAGCTACTTACAAGCATTCCTAAAAAACTCACATGCGTTTCTCTGAAAAAGAAGCAGTCTGTTATAACACTTCAATTCTTTGTGCGAAGTGAATGGAGTGTTGCTTCACTTTCTAAATGCTGTCCTTTCAGAGAAAATCACTTTCCTTTGAAACTGCCTTAATCTACTTGCAAGCATTAGGAAGAAACTCACATGCGTTTCTCTAAAAGGAAGCAGTCTGTTCCAACACTTCAATTCACTGTATGAAATGAATGGAGTGTTGCCTCACTTTCTAAATGCTGTCCTTTCAGAGAAAATCACTTTCCTTTGAAAGTGCCTTAAGCTACTTACAAGCATTCAACAGAAACTCACATGTGTTTCTCTGAAAGAGAAGCAGTCTTTTCCAGCACTTCAATTCACTGTGCGAAGTAAATGGAGTGTTGCTTCACTTTCTAAATGCTGTCCTTTCAGAGAAAATCATTTTCCTTTGAAAGTGCCTTAACCTACTTGCAAGCATTAGGAAGAAACTCACATGCGTTACTGTGAAAGAGAAGCAGTCTGTTCCAACACTTCAATTCACTGTGCAAAGTGAATGGAGTGTTGCTTCACTTTCTAAATGCTGTCCTTTCAGAGAAAATCACTTTCCTTTGAAAGTGCCTTAAGCTACTTGCAAGCATTAAGAAGAAACTCACATGCGTTTCTCTGAAAGAGAAGCAGTCTGTTCCAAAACTTCAATTCACTGTGCGAAGTGAATGGATTGTTGCTTCACTTTCTAAATTCTGTCCTTTCAGAGAAAATCACTTTCCTTTGAAAGTGCCTTAAGCAACTTGCAAGCATTCACTAGAAACACTAATGCGTTTATATGAAAGAGAAGCACTCTGTTCCAACATTTCAATTCACTGCACGAAGGGAATGGAGTGTTGCTTCACTTTCTAAATGCTGTCCTTTCAGAGAAAATCACTTTCCTTTGAAAGTGCCTTAAGTTACTTACAAGCATTTACCAGAAACTCACATGCGTTTCTCTGAAAGAGAAGCAGTCTGTTCCAACACTTCAATTCACTGTGCGAAGTGAATGGAGTGTTGCTTCGCTTTCTAAATGCTGTCCTTTCAGAGAAAATCACTTTCCTTTGAAAGTGCCTTAAACTACTTGCAAGCATTAGGAAGAAACACACATGCGTTTCTCTGAAAGAGAAGCAGTCTGTTCCAACACTTCAATTCACTGTGCGAAGTGAATGGAGTGTTGCTTCACTTTCTAAAAGCTGTCCTTTCAGAGAAAATCACTTTCCTTTGAAAGTGCCTTAAGCTACTTACAAGCATTCAACAGAAACTCACATCCATTTCTCTGAAAGAGAAGCAGTCTGTTCCAACACTTCAATTCTCTGTGCGAAGTCAATGGAGTGTTGCTTCACTTTCTCAATGCTGTCCTTTCAGAGAAAATTACTTTCCTTTGAAAGTGCCTTAAGCTACTTGCAAGCATTCACAAGAAACACTAATGCGTTTCTATGAAAGAGAAGCAGTCTGTTCCAAGACTTAAATTCATTGCACGAAGGGAATGGAGTGTTGCTTTACTTTCTAAATGCTGTCCTTTCAGAGAAAATCACTTTCCTTTGAAAGAGCCTTGAGCTACTTACAAGCATTCAACAGAAACTCACATGCATTTCTCTGAAAGAGAAGCAGTCTGTTCCAACACTTCAGTTCGCTGTGCGAAGTGAATGGAATATTACTTCACTTTCTAAATGCTGTCCTTTCAGAGAAAATCACTTTCCTTTGAAAGTGCCTTAAGCTACTTTCAAGCATTCACAGGAAACACACATGCGTTTCTCTGAAAGAGAAGCAGTCTGTTCCAACACTTCAATTCACTGTGCGAAGTGAATGGAGTGTTGCTTCACTTTCTAAATCCTGTCCTTTCAGAGAAAATCACTTTTGTTTGAAAGTACCTTAAGCAATTTTCAAGCATTCACAAGAAATTCACATGCATTTCTCTGAAAGAGAAGCCTTCTCTTCCAACACTTCAATTCACTGTGCGAAGTGAATGGAGTGTTGCTTCCCTTTCTAAATCCTGTCCTTTCAGAGAAAATCACTTTTGTTTGAAAGTGCCTTAAGCAACTTTCAAGCATTCACAAGAAATTCACATGCATTTCTCTGAAAGAGAAGCCTTCTCTTCCAACACTTCAATTCACTGTGCGAAGTGAATGGAGTGTTGCTTCACTTTCTAAATGCTGTCCTTTCAGAGAAAATCACGTTCCTTTGAAATTGCCTTAAGCTACTTACAAGCATTCAACAGAAACTCACATGTGTTTCTCTGAAAGAGAAGCAGTCTGTTCCAACACTTCAATTATCTGTGCTAAGTGAATGGAGTGTTGCTTCACTTTTAAATGCTGTCCTTTCAGAGAAAATCACTTTCCTTTGAAAGTGCCTTAAGCTACTTGCAAGCATTCACAAGAAACACTAATGCGTTTCTCTGAAAGACAAGCAGTCTGTTCCAACACTTCAATTCACTGTGCAAAGTGAATGGAGTGTTGCTTCACTTTCTAAATACTGTCCTTTCAGAGAAAATCACTTTCCTTTGAAAGTGCCTTAAGCTACTTGCAAGCATTAGGAAGAAACACACATGCGTTTCTCTGAAAGAGAAGCAGTCTGTTCCAACACTTCAATTCACTGTGCAAAGTGAATGGAGTGTTGCCTCACTTTCTAAATGCTGTCCTTTCAGAGAAAATCCCTTTCCTTTGAAAGTGCCTTAAGCTACTTACAAGCATTCACCAGAAACTCACATGCGTTTCTCAGAAAGAGAAGCAGTCTGTTCCAACACTTCAATTCACTGTGCAAAGTGAATGGAGTGTTGCTTCACTTTCTAAATACTGTCCTTTCAGAGAAAATCACTTTTGTTTGAAAGTGCCTTAAGCAACTTTCAAGCATTCACAAGAAATTCACATGCATTTCTCTGAAAGAGAAGCCTTCTCTTCCAACACTTCAATTCACTGTGTGAAATGAATGGAGTGTTGCCTCACTTTCTAAATGCTGTCCTTTCAGAGAAAATCACTTTCCTTTGAAAGTGCCTTAAGCTACTTACAAGCATTCCTAAAAAACTCACATGCGTTTCTCTGAAAGAGAAGCAGTCTGTTATAACACTTCAATTCTTTGTGCAAAGTGAATGGAGTGTTGCTTCACTTTCTAAATGCTGTCCTTTCAGAGAAAATCACTTTCCTTTGAAAGTGCCTTAATCTACTTGCAAGCATTAGGAAGAAACTCACATGCGTTTCTCTAAAAGGAAGCAGTCTGTTCCAACACTTCAATTCACTGTGTGAAATGAATGGAGTGTTGCCTCACTTTCTAAATGCTGTCCTTTCAGAGAAAATCACTTTCCTTTGAAAGTGCCTTAAGCTACTTACAAGCATTCAACAGAAACTCACATGCGTTTCTCTGAAAGAGAAGCAGTCTTTTCCAGCACTTCAATTCACTGTAAGAAGTGAATGGAGTGTTGCTTCACTTTCTAAATGCTGTCCTTTCAGAGAAAATCATTTTCCTTTGAAAGTGCCTTAAGCTACTTGCAAGCATTAGGAAGAAACTCACATGCGTTTCTCTGAAAGAGAAGCAGTCTGTTCCAAAACTTTAATTCACTGTGCGAAGTGATTGGATTGTTGCTTCACTTTCTAAATTCTGTCCTTTCAGAGAAAATCACTTTCCTTTGAAAGTGCCTTAAGCAACTTGCAAGCATTCACAAGAAACACTAATGCGTTTATATGAAAGAGAAGCACTCTGTTCCAACATTTCAATTCACTGCACGAAGGGAATGGAGTGTTGCTTCACTTTCTAAATGCTGTCCTTTCAGAGAAAATCACTTTCCTTTGAAAGTGCCTTAAGTTACTTACAAGCATTTACCAGAAACTCACATGCGTTTCTCTGAAAGAGAAGCAGTCTCTTCCAACACTTCAATTCACTGTGCGAAGTGAATGGAGTGTTGCTTCGCTTTCTAAATGCTGTCCTTTCAGAGAAAATCACTTTCCTTTGAAAGTGCCTTAAGCTACTTGCAAGCATTAAGAAGAAACTCACATGCGTTTCTCTGAAAGAGAAGCAGTCTGTTCCAACATTTCAATTAACTGTGCGAAGTGAATGGAGTGTTGCTTCACTTTCTAAATGCTGTCCTTTCAGAGAAAATCACTTTCCTTTGAAAGTGCCTTAAGCTACTTACAAGCATTCAACAGAAACTCACATCCATTTCTCTGAAAGAGAAGCAGTCTGTTCCAACACTTCAATTCTCTGTGCGAAGTCAATGGAGTGTTGCTTCACTTTCTCAATGCTGTCCTTTCAGAGAAAATCACTTTCCTTTGAAAGTGCCTTAAGCTACTTGCAAGCATTCACAAGAAACACTAATGCGTTTCTATGAAAGAGAAGCAGTCTGTTCCAAGACTTAAATTCATTGCACGAAGGGAATGGAGTGTTGCTTTACTTTCTAAATGCTGTCCTTTCAGAGAAAATCACTTTCCTTTGAAAGAGCCTTGAGCTACTTACAAGCATTCAACAGAAACTCACATGCATTTCTCTGAAAGAGAAGCAGTCTGTTCCAACACTTCAGTTCGCTGTGCGAAGTGAATGGAATATTAATTCACTTTCTAAATGCTGTCCTTTCAGAGAAAATCACTTTCCTTTGAAAGTGCCTTAAACTACTTGCAAGCATTAGGAAGAAACTCACATGCGTTTCTCTGAAAGAGAAGCAGTCTGTTCCAACACTTCAATTCACTGTGCGAAGTGAATGGAGTGTTGCTTCACTTTCTAAAAGCTGTCCTTTCAGAGAAAATCACTTTCCTTTGAAAGTGCCTTAAGCTACTTACAAGCATTCAACAGAAACTCAAATCCATTTCTCTGAAAGAGAAGCAGTCTGTTCCAACACTTCAATTCTCTGTGCGAAGTCAATGGAGTGTTGCTTCACTTTCTCAATGCTGTCCTTTCAGAGAAAATTACTTTCCTTTGAAAGTGCCTTAAGCTACTTGCAAGCATTCACAAGAAACACTAATGCGTTTCTATGAAAGAGAAGCAGTCTGTTCCAAGACTTAAATTCATTGCACGAAGGGAATGGAGTGTTGCTTTACTTTCTAAATGCTGTCCTTTCAGAGAAAATCACTTTCCTTTGAAAGAGCCTTGAGCTACTTACAAGCATTCAACAGAAACTCACATGCATTTCTCTGAAAGAGAAGCAGTCTGTTCCAACACTTCAGTTCGCTGTGCGAAGTGAATGGAATATTTCTTCACTTTCTAAATGCTGTCCTTTCAGAGAAAATCACTTTCCTTTGAAAGTGCCTTAAGCTACTTTCAAGCATTCACAGGAAACACACATGCGTTTCTCTGAAAGAGAAGCAGTCTGTTCCAACACTTCAATTCACTGTGCGAAGTGAATGGAGTGTTGCTTCACTTTCTAAATCCTGTCCTTTCAGAGAAAATCACTTTTGTTTGAAAGTACCTTAAGCAATTTTCAAGCATTCACAAGAAATTCACATGCATTTCTCTGAAAGAGAAGCCTTCTCTTCCAACACTTCAATTCACTGTGCGAAGTGAATGGAGTGTTGCTTCCCTTTCTAAATCCTGTCCTTTCAGAGAAAATCACTTTTGTTTGAAAGTGCCTTAAGCAACTTTCAAGCATTCACAAGAAATTCACATGCATTTCTCTGAAAGAGAAGCCTTCTCTTCCAACACTTCAATTCACTGTGCGAAGTGAATGGAGTGTTGCTTCACTTTCTAAATGCTGTCCTTTCAGAGAAAATCACGTTCCTTTGAAATTGCCTTAAGCTACTTACAAGCATTCAACAGAAACTCACATGTGTTTCTCTGAAAGAGAAGCAGTCTGTTCCAACACTTCAATTATCTGTGCTAAGTGAATGGAGTGTTGCTTCACTTTTAAATGCTGTCCTTTCAGAGAAAATCACTTTCCTTTGAAAGTGCCTTAAGCTACTTGCAAGCATTCACAAGAAACACTAATGCGTTTCTCTGAAAGACAAGCAGTCTGTTCCAACACTTCAATTCACTGTGCAAAGTGAATGGAGTGTTGCTTCACTTTCTAAATTCTGTCCTTTCAGAGAAAATCACTTTCCTTTGAAAGTGCCTTAAGCTACTTGCAAGCATTAGGAAGAAACACACATGCGTTTCTCTGAAAGAGAAGCAGTCTGTTCCAACACTTCAATTCACTGTGCAAAGTGAATGGAGTGTTGCCTCACTTTCTAAATGCTGTCCTTTCAGAGAAAATCCCTTTCCTTTGAAAGTGCCTTAAGCTACTTACAAGCATTCACCAGAAACTCACATGCGTTTCTCAGAAAGAGAAGCAGTCTGTTCCAACACTTCAATTCACTGTGCAAAGTGAATGGAGTGTTGCTTCACTTTCTAAATACTGTCCTTTCAGAGAAAATCACTTTTGTTTGAAAGTGCCTTAAGCAACTTTTTAAGCATTCACAAGAAATTCACATGCATTTCTCTGAAAGAGAAGCCTTCTCTTCCAACACTTCAATTCACTGTGTGAAATGAATGGAGTGTTGCCTCACTTTCTAAATGCTGTCCTTTCAGAGAAAATCACTTTCCTTTGAAAGTGCCTTAAGCTACTTACAAGCATTCCTAAAAAACTCACATGCGTTTCTCTGAAAGAGAAGCAGTCTGTTATAACACTTCAATTCTTTGTGCAAAGTGAATGGAGTGTTGCTTCACTTTCTAAATGCTGTCCTTTCAGAGAAAATCACTTTCCTTTGAAAGTGCCTTAATCTACTTGCAAGCATTAGGAAGAAACTCACATGCGTTTCTCTAAAAGGAAGCAGTCTGTTCCAACACTTCAATTCACTGTGTGAAATGAATGGAGTGTTGCCTCACTTTCTAAATGCTGTCCTTTCAGAGAAAATCACTTTCCTTTGAAAGTGCCTTAAGCTACTTACAAGCATTCAACAGAAACTCACATGCGTTTCTCTGAAAGAGAAGCAGTCTTTTCCAGAACTTCAATTCACTGTGCGAAGTGAATGGAGTGTTGCTTCACTTTCTAAATGCTGTCCTTTCAGAGAAAATCATTTTCCTTTGAAAGTACCTTAAGCTACTTGCAAGCATTAGGAAGAAACTCACATGCGTTTCTCTGAAAGAGAAGCAGTCTGTTCCAAAACTTTAATTCACTGTGCGAAGTGATTGGATTGTTGCTTCACTTTGTAAATTCTGTCCTTTCAGAGAAAATCACTTTCCTTTGAAAGTGCCTTAAGCAACTTGCAAGCATTCACAGGAAACACTAATGCGTTTATATGAAAGAGAAGCACTCTGTTCCAACATTTCAATTCACTGCACGAAGGGAATGGAGTGTTGCTTCACTTTCTAAATGCTGTCCTTTCAGAGAAAATCACTTTCCTTTGAAAGTGCCTTAAGTTACTTACAAGCATTTACCAGAAACTCACATGCGTTTCTCTGAAAGAGAAGCAGTCTCTTCCAACACTTCAATTCACTGTGCGAAGTGAATGGAGTGTTGCTTCGCTTTCTAAATGCTGTCCTTTCAGAGAAAATCACTTTCCTTTGAAAGTGCCTTAAGCTACTTGCAAGCATTAGGAAGAAACTCACATGCGTTTCTCTGAAAGAGAAGCAGTCTGTTCCAACATTTCAATTAACTGTGCGAAGTGAATGGAGTGTTGCTTCACTTTCTAAATGCTGTCCTTTCAGAGAAAATCACTTTCCTTTGAAAGTGCCTTAAGCTACGTACAAGCATTCAACAGAAACTCACATCCATTTCTCTGAAAGAGAAGCAGTCTGTTCCAACACTTCAATTCTCTGTGCGAAGTCAATGGAGTGTTGCTTCACTTTCTCAATGCTGTCCTTTCAGAGAAAATCACTTTCCTTTGAAAGTGCCTTAAGCTACTTGCAAGCATTCACAAGAAACACTAATGCGTTTCTATGAAAGAGAAGCAGTCTGTTCCAAGACTTAAATTCATTGCTCGAAGGGAATGGAGTGTTGCTTTACTTTGTAAATGCTGTCCTTTCAGAGAAAATCACTTTCCTTTGAAAGAGCCTTGAGCTACTTACAAGCATTCAACAGAAACTCACATGCATTTCTCTGAAAGAGAAGCAGTCTGTTCCAACACTTCAGTTCGCTGTGCGAAGTGAATGGAATATTACTTCACTTTCTAAATGCTGTCCTTTCAGATGAAATCACTTTCCTTTGAAAGTGCCTTAAGCTACTTTCAAGCATTCACAGGAAACACACATGCGTTTCTCTGAAAGAGAAGCAGTCTGTTCCAACACTTCAATTCACTGTGCGAAGTGAATGGAGTGTTGCTTCACTTTCTAAATCCTATCCTTTCAGAGAAAATCACTTTTGTTTGAAAGTACCTTAAGCAACTTTCAAGCATTCACAAGAAATTCACATGCATTTCTCTGAAAGAGAAGCCTTCTCTTCCAACACTTCAATTCACTGTGCGAAGTGAATGGAGTGTTGCTTCACTTTCTAAATCCTGTCCTTTCAGAGAAAATCATTTTTGTTTGAAAGTGCCTTAAGCAACTTTCAAGCATTCACAAGAAATTCACATGCATTTCTCTGAAAGAGAAGCCTTCTCTTCCAACACTTCAATTCACTGTGCGAAGTGAATGGAGTGTTGCTTCACTTTCTAAATGCTGTCCTTTCAGAGAAAATCACGTTCCTTTAAAATTGCCTTAAGCTACTTACAAGCATTCAACAGAAACTCACATGTGTTTCTCTGAAAGAGAAGCAGTCTGTTCCAACACTTCAATTCACTGTGCAAAGTGAATGGAGTGTTGCTTCACTTTCTAAATGCTGTCCTTTCAGAGAAAATCACTTTCCTTTGTAAGTGCCTTAAGCTACTTGCAAGCATTCACAAGAAACACTAATGCGTTTCTCTGAAAGACAAGCAGTCTGTTCCAACACTTCAATTCACTGTGCAAAGTGAATGGAGTGTTGCTTCACTTTCTAAATACTGTCCTTTCAGAGAAAATCACTTTCCTTTGAAAGTGCCTTAAGCTACTTGCAAGCATTAGGAAGAAACACACATGCGTTTCTCTGAAAGAGAAGCAGTCTGTTCCAACACTTCAATTCACTGTGCAAAGTGAATGGAGTGTTGCCTCACTTTCTAAATGCTGTCCTTTCAGAGAAAATCCCTTTCCTTTGAAAGTGCCTTAAGCTACTTACAAGCATTCACCAGAAACTCACATGCGTTTCTCAGAAAGAGAAGCAGTCTGTTCCAACACTTCAATTCACTGTGCAAAGTGAATGGAGTGTTGCTTCACTTTCTAAATACTGTCCTTTCAGAGAAAATCACTTTTGTTTGAAAGTGCCTTAAGCAACTTTCAAGCATTCACAAGAAATTCACATGCATTTCTCTGAAAGAGAAGCCTTCTCTTCCAACACTTCAATTCACTGTGTGAAATGAATGGAGTGTTGCCTCACTTTCTAAATGCTGTCCTTTCAGAGAAAATCACTTTCCTTTGAAAGTGCCTTAAGCTACTTACAAGCATTCCTAAAAAACTCACATGCGTTTCTCTGAAAGAGAAGCAGTCTGTTATAACACTTCAATTCTTTGTGCGAAGTGAATGGAGTGTTGCTTCACTTTCTAAATGCTGTCCTTTCAGAGAAAATCACTTTCCTTTGAAAGTGCCTTAATCTACTTGCAAGCATTAGGAAGAAACTCACATGCGTTTCTCTAAAAGGAAGCAGTCTGTTCCAACACTTCAATTCACTGTGTGAAATGAATGGAGTGTTGCCTCACTTTCTAAATGCTGTCCTTTCAGAGAAAATCACTTTCCTTTGAAAGTGCCTTAAGCTACTTACAAGCATTCAACAGAAACTCACATGCGTTTCTCTGAAAGAGAAGCAGTCTTTTCCAGCACTTCAATTCACTGTGCGAAGTGAATGGAGTGTTGCTTCACTTTCTAAATGCTGTCCTTTCAGAGAAAATCATTTTCCTTTGAAAGTGCCTTAAGCTACTTGCAAGCATTAGGAAGAAACTCACATGCGTTTCTCTGAAAGAGAAGCCTTCTCTTAAAACACTTCAATTCACTGTGCGAAGTGAATGGAGTGTTGCTTCACTTTCTAAATCCTGTCCTTTCAGAGAAAATCATTTTTGTTTGAAAGTGCCTTAAGCAACTTTCAAGCATTCACAAGAAATTCACATGCATTTCTCTGAAAGAGAAGCCTTCTCTTCCAACACTTCAATTCACTGTGCGAAGTGAATGGAGTGTTGCTTCACTTTCTAAATGCTGTCCTTTCAGAGAAAATCACGTTCCTTTAAAATTGCCTTAAGCTACTTACAAGCATTCAACAGAAACTCACATGTGTTTCTCTGAAAGAGAAGCAGTCTGTTCCAACACTTCAATTCACTGTGCGAAGTGAATGGAGTGTTGCTTCACTTTCTAAATGCTGTCCTTTCAGAGAAAATCACTTTCCTTTGAAAGTGCCTTAAGCTACTTGCAAGCATTCACAAGAAACACTAATGCGTTTCTCTGAAAGACAAGCAGTCTATTCCAACACTTCAATTCACTGCACGAAGGAAATGGAGTGTTGCTTCACTTTCTAAATGCTGTCCTTTCAGAGAAAATCACTTTCCTTTGAAAGTGCCTTAAGCTACTTGCCAGCATTCACAAGAAACACTAATGCGTTTCTATGAAAGACATGCAGTCTGTTCCAACACTTCAATTCACTGTGCGGAGTGAATGGAGTGTTGCTTAACTTTCTAAATGCTGTCCTTTCAGAGAAAATCACTTTCCTTTGAAAGTGCCTTAACCTACTTGCAAGCATTAGGAAGAAACTCACATGCAATTCTCTGAAAGAGAAGCAGTCTGTTCCAACACTTCAATTCACTGTGCGAAGTGAATGGAGTGTTGCTTCACTTTCTAAATGCTGTCCTTTCAGAGAAAATAACTTTCCTTTGAAAGTGCCTTAAGCTACTTACAAGCATTCAGCAGAAACTCACATGCTTTTCTCTGAAAGAGAAGCAGTCTGTTCCAACATTTCAATTCACTGTGCGAAGTGAATGGAGTGTTGCTTCACTTTCTAAATTCTGTCATTTCAGAGAAAATCACTTTCCTTAGAAAGTGCCTTAAACTATTTTCAAGCATTCATAAAAACTCACATGCGTTTCTCTGAAAGAGAAGCAGTCTGTTCCAACACTTCAATTCACTGTGCGAAGTAAATGGAGTGTTGCTTCACTTTCTAAATGCTGTCCTTTCAGAGAAAATCACTTTCCTTTGAAAGTGCCTTAAGCTACTTGCAAGCATTCACAAGAAACACTAATGCGTTTCTATGAAAGACAAGCAGTCTGTTCCAACACTTCAATTCACTGTGCGAAGTGAATGGAGTGTTGCTTCACTTTCTAAATGCTGTCTTTTCAGAGAAAATCACTTTCCTTTGAAAGTGCCTTAAGCTACTTGCAAGCATTAGGAAGAAACTCACATGCGTTTCTCTGAAAGAGAAGCAGTCTGTTCCAACACTTCAATTCACTGTGCGAAGTGAATGGAGTGTTGCTTCACTTTCTAAATTCTGTCATTTCAGAGAAAATCACTTTCCTTTGAAAGTGCCTTAAACTACTTTCAAGCATTCATAAAAAACTCACATGCGTTTCTAAAAGAGAAGCAGTCTGTTCCAACACTTCAATTCACTGTGCGAAGTAAATGGAGTGTTGCTTCACTTTCTAAATGCTGTCCTTTCAGAGAAAATCACTTTCCTTTGAAAGTGCCTTTAGCTACTTGCCAGCATATACAAGAAACACTAATGCGTTTCTATGAAAGACAAGCGGTCTGTTCCAACACTTTAATTCACTGTGCGAAGTGAATGGAGTGTTGCTTCACTTTCTAAATGCTGTCCTTTCAGAGAAAATCACTTTCCTTTGAAAGTGCCTTAAGCTACTTACAAGCATTCAACAGAAACTCACATGCGTTTCTCTGAAAGAGAAGCAGTCTGTTCCAACACTTAAATTCACTGTGCGAAGTGAATGGAGTTTTGCTTCACTTTCTAAATGCTGTCCTTTCAGAGAAAATCACTTTCCTTTGAAAGTGCCTTCAGCTACTTGCAAGCATTCACCAGAAACTCACATGCGTTTCTCTGACAGACAAGCTGTCTGTTCCAACACTTCAATTCACTGTGCGAAGTGAATGGAGTGTTGCTTCACTTTCTAAATGCTGTCCTTTCAGAGAAAATCACTTTCCTTTGAAAGTGCCTTCAGCTACTTGCAAGCATTAGGAAGAAACTCACATGCGTTTCTCTGAAAGAGAAGCAGTCTGTTCCAACACTTCAATTCACTGTGCGAAGTGAATGGAGTGTTGCTTCACTTTCTAAGTGCTGTCCTTTCAGAGAAAATCACTTTCCTTTGAAAGTGCCTTAAGCTACTTGCAAGCATTCACAAGAAACACTCACGCGTTTCTATGATAGACAAGCAGTCTGTTCCAACACTTCAATTCACTGTGCGAAGTTAATGGAGTGTTGCTTCACTTTCTAAATGCTGTCCTTTCAGAGAAAATCACTTTCCTTTGAAAGTGCCTTAAGCTACTTACAAGCATTCAACAGAAACTCACATGCATTTCTCAGAAAGAGAAGCAGTCTGTTCCAACACTTCAATTCACTGTGAGAAGTGAATGGAGTGTTGCTTCACTTTCTAAATTCTGTCCTTTCAGAGAAAATCACTTTCCTTTGAAAGTGCCTTAAACTACTTTCAAGCATTCACAAAAAACTCACATGCGTTTCTCTGAAAGAGTAGCAGTCTGTTCCAACACTTCAATTCACTGTGCGAAGTGAATGGAGTGTTGCTTCACTTTCTAAATGCTGTCCCTTCAGAGAAAATCACTTTCCTTTGAAAGTGCCTTAAGCTACTTGCAAGCATTCACAAGAAACACTAATGCGTTTCAATGAAAGAGAAGCAGTCTGTTCCAATACTTCAATTCATTGCACGAAGGGAATGGAGTGTTGCTTTTCTTTCTAAATGCTGTCCTTTCAGAGAAAATCACTTTCCTTTGAAAGAGCCTTGAGCTACTTTCAAGCATTCACAGGAAACACACATGCGTTTCTCTGAAATAGAAGCAGTCTGTTCCAACATTTCAATTCACTGTGCGAAGTGAATGGAGTGTTGCTTCACTTTCTAAATACTGTCCTTTCAGAGAAAATCCCTTTTGTTTGAAAGTGCCTTAAGCAACTTTCAAGCATTCACAAGAAATTCACATGCATTTCTCTGAAAGAGAAGCCTTGTCTTCCAACACTTCAATTCACTCTGCGAAGTGAATGGTGTGTTGCTTAACTTTCTAAATGCTGTCCTTTCAGAGAAAATCACTTTCCTTTGAAAGTGCCTTAAGCTACTTGCAAGCATTAGGAAGAAACACACATGCGTTTCTCTGAAAGAGAAGCAGTCTGTTCCAACACTTCAATTCACTGTGCAAAGTGAATGGAGTGTTGCCTCACTTTCTAAATGCTGTCCTTTCAGAGAAAATCCCTTTCCTTTGAAAGTGCCTTAAGCTACTTACAAGAATTCACCAGAAACTCACATGCGTTTCTCAGAAAGAGAAGCAGTCTGTTCCAACACTTCAATTCACTGTGCAAAGTGAATGGAGTGTTGCTTCACTTTCTAAATACTGTCCTTTCAGAGAAAATCACTTTTGTTTGAAAGTGCCTTAAGCAACTTTCAAGCATTCACAAGAAATTCACATGCATTTCTCTGAAAGAGAAGCCTTCTCTTCCAACACTTCAATTCACTGTGTGAAATGAATGGAGTGTTGCCTCACTTTCTAAATGCTGTCCTTTCAGAGAAAATCACTTTCCTTTGAAAGTGCCTTAAGCTACTTACAAGCATTCCTAAAAAACTCACATGCGTTTCTCTGAAAGGGAAGCAGTCTGTTATAACACTTCAATTCTTTGTGCGAAGTGAATGGAGTGTTGCTTCACTTTCTAAATGCTGTCCTTTCAGAGAAAATCACTTTCCTTTGAAAGTGCCTTAATCTACTTGCAAGCATTAGGAAGAAACTCACATGCGTTTCTCTAAAAGGAAGCAGTCTGTTCCAACACTTCAATTCACTGTGTGAAATGAATGGAGTGTTGCCTCACTTTCTAAATGCTGTCCTTTCAGAGAAAATCACTTTCCTTTGAAAGTGACTTAAGCTACTTACAAGCATTCAACAGAAACTCACATGTGTTTCTCTGAAAGAGAAGCAGTCTTTTCCATCACTTCAATTCACTGTGCGAAGTGAATGGAGTGTTGCTTCACTTTCTAAATGCTGTCCTTTCAGAGAAAATCATTTTCCTTTGAAAGTGCCTTAACCTACTTGCAAGCATTAGGAAGAAACTCACATGCGTTTTTGTGAAAGAGAAGCAGTCTGTTCCAACACTTCAATTCACTGTGCAAAGTGAATGGAGTGTTGCTTCACTTTCTAAATGCTGTCCTTTCAGAGAAAATCACTTTCCTTTGAAAGTGCCTTAAGCTACTTGCAAGCATTAAGAAGAAACTCACATGCGTTTCTCTGAAAGAGAAGCAGTCTGTTCCAAAACTTCAATTCACTGTGCAAAGTGAATGGATTGTTGCTTCACTTTCTAAATTCTGTCCTTTCAGAGAAAATCACTTTCCTTTGAAAGTGCCTTAAGCAACTTGCAAGCATTCACAAGAAACACTAATGCGTTTATATGAAAGAGAAGCACTCTGTTCCAACATTTCAATTCACTGCACGAAGGGAATGGAGTGTTGCTTCACTTTCTAAATGCTGTCCTTTCAGAGAAAATCACTTTCCTTTGAAAGTGCCTTAAGTTACTTACAAGCATTTACCAGAAACTCACATGCGTTTCTCTGAAAGAGAAGCAGTCTGTTCCAACACTTCAATTCACTGTGCGAAGTGAATGGAGTGTTGCTTCACTTTCTAAGTGCTGTCCTTTCAGAGAAAATCACTTTCCTTTGAAAGTGCCTTAAGCTACTTGCAAGCATTCACAAGAAACACTCACGCGTTTCTATGATAGACAAGCAGTCTGTTCCAACACTTCAATTCACTGTGCGAAGTGAATGGAGTGTTGCTTCACTTTCTAAATGCTGTCCTTTCAGAGAAAATCACTTTCCTTTGAAAGTGCCTTAAACTTCTTTCAAGCATTCACAAAAAACTCACATGCGTTTCTCTGAAAGAGTAGCAGTCTGTTCCAACACTTCAATTCACTGTGCGAAGTGAATGGAGTGTTGCTTCACTTTCTAAATGCTGTCCCTTCAGAGAAAATCACTTTCCTTTGAAAGTGCCTTAAGCTACTTGCAAGCATTCACAAGAAACACTAATGCGTTTCAATGAAAGAGAAGCAGTCTGTTCCAACACTTCAATTCATTGCACGAAGGGAATGGAGTGTTGCTTTTCTTTCTAAATGCTGTCCTTTCAGAGAAAATCACTTTCCTTTGAAAGAGCCTTGAGCTACTTTCAAGCATTCACAGGAAACACACATGCATTTCTCTGAAATAGAAGCAGTCTGTTCCAACATTTCAATTCACTGTGCGAAGTGAATGGAGTGTTGCTTCACTTTCTAAATACTGTCCTTTCAGAGAAAATCCCTTTTGTTTGAAAGTGCCTTAAGCAACTTTCAAGCATTCACAAGAAATTCACATGCATTTCTCTGAAAGAGAAGCCTTGTCTTCCAACACTTCAATTCACTGTGCGAAGTGAATGGTGTGTTGCTTAACTTTCTAAATGCTGTCCTTTCAGAGAAAATCACTTTCTTTTGAAAGTGCCTTAAGCTACTTGCAAGCATTAGGAAGAAACACACATGCGTTTCTCTGAAAGAGAAGCAGTCTGTTCCAACACTTCAATTCACTGTGCAAAGTGAATGGAGTGTTGCCTCACTTTCTAAATGCTGTCCTTTCAGAGAAAATCACTTTCCTTTGAAAGTGCCTTAAACTACTTGCAAGCATTAGGAAGAAACTCACATGCGTTTCTCTGAAAGAGAAGCAGTCTGTTCCAACACTTCAATTCACTGTGCGAAGTGAATGGAGTGTTGCTTCACTTTCTAAAAGCTGTCCTTTCAGAGAAAATCACTTTCCTTTGAAAGTGCCTTAAGCTACTTACAAGCATTCAACAGAAACTCACATCCATTTCTCTGAAAGAGAAGCAGTCTGTTCCAACACTTCAATTCTCTGTGCGAAGTCAATGGAGTGTTGCTTCACTTTCTCAATGCTGTCCTTTCAGAGAAAATTACTTTCCTTTGAAAGTGCCTTAAGCTACTTGCAAGCATTCACAAGAAACACTAATGCGTTTCTATGAAAGAGAAGCAGTCTGTTCCAAGACTTAAATTCACTGTGCAAAGTGAATGGAGTGTTGCCTCACTTTCTAAATGCTGTCCTTTCAGAGAAAATCCCTTTCCTTTGAAAGTGCCTTAAGCTACTTACAAGCATTCACCAGAAACTCACATGCGTTTCTCAGAAAGAGAAGCAGTCTGTTCCAACACTTCAATTCACTGTGCAAAGTGAATGGAGTGTTGCTTCACTTTCTAAATACTGTCCTTTCAGAGAAAATCACTTTTGTTTGAAAGTGCCTTAAGCAACTTTCAAGCATTCACAAGAAATTCACATGCATTTCTCTGAAAGAGAAGCCTTCTCTTCCAACACTTCAATTCACTGTGTGAAATGAATGGAGTGTTGCCTCACTTTCTAAATGCTGTCCTTTCAGAGAAAATCACTTTCCTTTGAAAGTGCCTTAAGCTACTTACAAGCATTCCTAAAAAACTCACATGCGTTTCTCTGAAAGAGAAGCAGTCTGTTATAACACTTCAATTCTTTGTGCGAAGTGAATGGAGTGTTGCTTCACTTTCTAAATGCTGTCCTTTCAGAGAAAATCACTTTCCTTTGAAAGTGCCTTAATCTACTTGCAAGCATTAGGAAGAAACTCACATGCGTTTCTCTAAAAGGAAGCAGTCTGTTCCAACACTTCAATTCACTGTGTGAAATGAATGGAGTGTTGCCTCACTTTCTAAATGCTGTCCTTTCAGAGAAAATCACTTTCCTTTGAAAGTGACTTAAGCTACTTACAAGCATTCAACAGAAACTCACATGTGTTTCTCTGAAAGAGAAGCAGTCTTTTCCAGCACTTCAATTCACTGTGCGAAGTGAATGGAGTGTTGCTTCACTTTCTAAATGCTGTCCTTTCAGAGAAAATCATTTTCCTTTGAAAGTGCCTTAACCTACTTGCAAGCATTAGGAAGAAACTCACATGCGTTTTTGTGAAAGAGAAGCAGTCTGTTCCAACACTTCAATTCACTGTGCAAAGTGAATGGAGTGTTGCTTCACTTTCTAAATGCTGTCCTTTCAGAGAAAATCACTTTCCTTTGAAAGTGCCTTAAGCTACTTGCAAGCATTAAGAAGAAACTCACATGCGTTTCTCTGAAAGAGAAGCAGTCTGTTCCAAAACTTCAATTCACTGTGCGAAGTGAATGGATTGTTGCTTCACTTTCTAAATTCGGTCCTTTCAGAGAAAATCACTTTCCTTTGAAAGTGCCTTAAGCAACTTGCAAGCATTCACAAGAAACACTAATGCGTTTATATGAAAGAGAAGCACTCTGTTCCAACATTTCAATTCACTGCACGAAGGGAATGGAGTGTTGCTTCACTTTCTAAATGCTGTCCTTTCAGAGAAAATCACTTTCCTTTGAAAGTGCCTTAAGTTACTTACAAGCATTTACCAGAAACTCACATGCGTTTCTCTGAAAGAGAAGCAGTCTGTTCCAACACTTCAATTCACTGTGCGAAGTGAATGGAGTGTTGCTTCGCTTTCTAAATGCTGTCCTTTCAGAGAAAATCACTTTCCTTTGAAAGTGCCTTAAACTACTTGCAAGCATTAGGAAAAAACTCACATGCGTTTCTCTGAAAGAGAAGCAGTCTGTTCCAACACTTCAATTCACTGTGCGAAGTGAATGGAGTGTTGCTTCACTTTCTAAATGCTGTCCTTTCAGAGAAAATCACTTTCCTTTGAAAGTGCCTTAAGCTACTTACAAGCATTCAACAGAAACTCACATCCATTTCTCTGAAAGAGAAGCAGTCTGTTCCAAAATTTCAATTCTCTGTGCGAAGTCAATGGAGTGTTGCTTCACTTTCTCAATGCTGTCCTTTCAGAGAAAATCACTTTCCTTTGAAAGTGCCTTAAGCTACTTGCAAGCATTCACAAGAAACACTAATGCGTTTCTATGAAAGAGAAGCAGTCTGTTCCAACACTTAAATTCATTGCACGAAGGGAATGGAGTGTTGCTTTACTTTGTAAATGCTGTCCTTTCAGAGAAAATCACTTTCCTTTGAAAGAGCCTTGAGCTACTTACAAGCATTCAACAGAAACTCACATGCATTTCTCTGAAAGAGAAGCAGTCTGTTCCAACACTTCAGTTCGCTGTGCGAAGTGAATGGAATATTACTTCACTTTCTAAATGCTGTCCTTTCAGAGAAAATCACTTTCCTTTGAAAGTGCCTTAAGCTACTTTCAAGCATTCACAGGAAACACACATGCGTTTCTCTGAAAGAGAAGCAGTCTGTTCCAACACTTCAATTCACTGTGCGAAGTGAATGGAGTGTTGCCTCACTTTCTAAATGCTGTCCTTTCAGAGAAAATCACTTTCCTTTGAAAGTGCCTTAAGCTACTTACAAGCATTCCTAAAAAACTCACATGCGTTTCTCTGAAAGAGAAGCAGTCTGTTATAACACTTCAATTCTTTGTGCGAAGTGAATGGAGTGTTGCTTCACTTTCTAAATGCTGTCCTTTCAGAGAAAATCACTTTCCTTTGAAAGTGCCTTAATCTACTTGCAAGCATTAGGAAGAAACTCACATGCGTTTCTCTAAAAGGAAGCAGTCTGTTCCAACACTTCAATTCACTGTGTGAAATGAATGGAGTGTTGCCTCACTTTCTAAATGCTGTCCTTTCAGAGAAAATCACTTTCCTTTGAAAGTGACTTAAGCTACTTACAAGCATTCAACAGAAACTCACATGTGTTTCTCTGAAAGAGAAGCAGTCTTTTCCAGCACTTCAATTCACTGTGCGAAGTGAATGGAGTGTTGCTTCACTTTCTAAATGCTGTCCTTTCAGAGAAAATCATTTTCCTTTGAAAGTGCCTTAACCTACTTGCAAGCATTAGGAAGAAACTCACATGCGTTTTTGTGAAAGAGAAGCAGTCTGTTCCAACACTTCAATTCACTGTGCAAAGTGAATGGAGTGTTGCTTCACTTTCTAAATGCTGTCCTTTCAGAGAAAATCACTTTCCTTTGAAAGTGCCTTAAGCTACTTGCAAGCATTAAGAAGAAACTCACATGCGTTTCTCTGAAAGAGAAGCAGTCTGTTCCAAAACTTCAATTCACTGTGCGAAGTGAATGGATTGTTGCTTCACTTTCTAAATTCGGTCCTTTCAGAGAAAATCACTTTCCTTTGAAAGTGCCTTAAGCAACTTGCAAGCATTCACAAGAAACACTAATGCGTTTATATGAAAGAGAAGCACTCTGTTCCAACATTTCAATTCACTGCACGAAGGGAATGGAGTGTTGCTTCACTTTCTAAATGCTGTCCTTTCAGAGAAAATCACTTTCCTTTGAAAGTGCCTTAAGTTACTTACAAGCATTTACCAGAAACTCACATGCGTTTCTCTGAAAGAGAAGCAGTCTGTTCCAACACTTCAATTCACTGTGCGAAGTGAATGGAGTGTTGCTTCGCTTTCTAAATGCTGTCCTTTCAGAGAAAATCACTTTCCTTTGAAAGTGCCTTAAACTACTTGCAAGCATTAGGAAAAAACTCACATGCGTTTCTCTGAAAGAGAAGCAGTCTGTTCCAACACTTCAATTCACTGTGCGAAGTGAATGGAGTGTTGCTTCACTTTCTAAATGCTGTCCTTTCAGAGAAAATCACTTTCCTTTGAAAGTGCCTTAAGCTACTTACAAGCATTCAACAGAAACTCACATCCATTTCTCTGAAAGAGAAGCAGTCTGTTCCAAAATTTCAATTCTCTGTGCGAAGTCAATGGAGTGTTGCTTCACTTTCTCAATGCTGTCCTTTCAGAGAAAATCACTTTCCTTTGAAAGTGCCTTAAGCTACTTGCAAGCATTCACAAGAAACACTAATGCGTTTCTATGAAAGAGAAGCAGTCTGTTCCAACACTTAAATTCATTGCACGAAGGGAATGGAGTGTTGCTTTACTTTGTAAATGCTGTCCTTTCAGAGAAAATCACTTTCCTTTGAAAGAGCCTTGAGCTACTTACAAGCATTCAACAGAAACTCACATGCATTTCTCTGAAAGAGAAGCAGTCTGTTCCAACACTTCAGTTCGCTGTGCGAAGTGAATGGAATATTACTTCACTTTCTAAATGCTGTCCTTTCAGAGAAAATCACTTTCCTTTGAAAGTGCCTTAAGCTACTTTCAAGCATTCACAGGAAACACACATGCGTTTCTCTGAAAGAGAAGCAGTCTGTTCCAACACTTCAATTCACTGTGCGAAGTGAATGGAGTGTTGCTTCACTTTCTAAATCCTGTCCTTTCAGAGAAAATCACTTTTGTTTGAAAGTACCTTAAGCAATTTTCAAGCATTCACAAGAAATTCACATGCATTTCTCTGAAAGAGAAGCCTTCTCTTCCAACACTTCAATTCACTGTGCGAAGTGAATGGAGTGTTGCTTCCCTTTCTAAATCCTGTCCTTTCAGAGAAAATCCCTTTTGTTTGAAAGTGCCTTAAGCAACTTTCAAGCATTCACAAGAAATTCACATGCATTTCTCTGAAAGAGAAGCCTTCTCTTCCAACACTTCAATTCACTGTGCGAAGTGAATGGAGTGTTGCTTCACTTTCTAAATGCTGTCCTTTCAGAGAAAATTACGTTCCTTTGAAATTGCCTTAAGCTACTTACAAGCATTCAACAGAAACTCACATGTGTTTCTCTGAAAGAGAAGCAGTCTGTTCCAACACTTCAATTCACTGTGCGAAGTGAATGGAGTGTTGCTTCACTTTCTAAATGCTGTCCTTTCAGAGAAAATCACTTTCCTTTGAAAGTGCCTTAAGCTACTTTCAAGCATTCACAAGAAACACTAATGCGTTTCTCTGAAAGACAAGCAGTCTGTTCCAACACTTCAATTCACTGCACGAAGGGAATGGAGTGTTGTTTCACTTTCTAAATGCTGTCCTTTTAGAGAAAATTACTTTCCTTTGAAAGTGCCTTAAGCTACTTATAAGCATTCAACAGAAATTCACATGCATTTCTCTGAAAGAGAAGCAGTCTGTTCCAACACTTCAATTCACTGTGCAAAGTGAATGGAGTGTTGCTTCACTTTCTAAATTCTGTCCTTTCAGAAAAAATCTCTTTCCTTTGAAAGTGCCTTAAGCTACTTGAAAGCATTCACAGGAAACACACATGCGTTTCTCTGAAAGAGAAGCACTCTGTTCCAACACTTCAATTCACTGTGCGAAGTGAATGGAGTGCTGCTTCACTTTCTAAATGCTGTCCTTTCAGAGAAAATCTCTTTCCTTTGAAAGTGCCTTAAGCAACTTGCAAGAATTCACAAGAAACACTATTGCATTTCTCTGAAAGAGTAGCACAATGTTCCAACACTTCAATTTACTGCACGAAGGGAATGGAGTGTTGCTTCACTTTCTAAATGCTGTCCTTTCAGAGAAAAACACTTTCCTTTGAAAGTGCCTTAAGCTATTTACAAGCATTCATCAGAAACTCACATGCGTTTCTATGAAAGAGAAGCAGTCTTTTCCAACACTTCAATTCACTGTGCGAAGTGAATGGAGTGTTGCTTCACTTTCTAAATGCTGTCCTTTCAGAGAAAATCACTTTCCTTTGAAAGTGCCTTAAGCTACTTGCAAGCATTAGGAAAAAACTCACATGCGTTTCTCTGAAAGAGAAGCAGTCTGTTCCAACACTTCAATTCACTGTGCGAAGTGAATGGAGTGTTGCTTCACTTTCTAAATGCTGTCCTTTCAGAGAAAATCACTTTCCTTTGAAAGTGCCTTAAGCTACTTACAAGCATTCAACAGAAACTCACATGCGTTTCTCTGAAAGAGAAGCAGTCTGTTCCAACACTTCAATTCACTGTGCGAAGTGAATGGAGTGTTGCTTCACTTTCTAAATTCTGTCATTTCAGAGAAAATCACTTTCCTTTCAAAGTGCCTTAAACTACTTTCAAGCATTCATAAAAAACTCACATGCGTTTCTCTGAAAGAGAAGCAGTCTGTTCCAACACTTCAATTCACTGTGAGAAGTAAATGGAGTGTTGCTTCACTTTCTAAATGCTGTCCTTTCAGACAATATCACTTTCCTTTGAAAGTGCCTTAAGCTACTTGCCAGCATTCACAAGAAACACTAATGCGTTTCTATGAAAGACATGCAGTCTGTTCCAACACTTCAATTCACTGTGCGGAGTGAATGGAGTGTTGCTTCACTTTCTAAATGCTGTCCTTTCAGAGAAAATCACTTTCCTTTGAAAGTGCCTTAAACTACTTTCAGGCATTCTTAAAAAACTCAAATGCGTTTCTCTGAAAGAGAAGCAGTCTGTTCCAACACTTCAATTCACTGTGCGAAGTGAATGGAGTGTTGCTTCACTTTCTAAATGCTGTCCTTTCTGAGAAAATCACTTTCCTTTGAAAGTGCCTTAATCTACTTGCAAGCATTAGGAAGAAACTCACATGCGTTTCTCTAAAAGGAAGCAGTCTGTTCCAACACTTCAATTCACTGTGCGAAGTGAATGGAGTGTTGCCTCACTTTCTAAATGCTGTCCTTTCAGAGAAAATCACTTTCCTTTGAAAGTGCCTTAAGCTACTTACAAGCATACAACAGAAACTCACATGTGTTTCTCTGAAAGAGAAGCAGTCTTTTCCAGCACTTCAATTCACTGTGCGAAGTGAATGGAGTGTTGCTTCACTTTCTAAATGCTGTCCTTTCAGAGAAAATCATTTTCCTTTGAAAGTGCCTTAACCTACCTGCAAGCATTAGGAAGAAACTCACATGCGTTTCTCTGAAAGAGAAGCAGTCTGTTCCAACACTTCAATTCACTGTGCAAAGTGAATGGAGTGTTGCTTCACTTTCTAAATGCTGTCCTTTCAGAGAAAATCACTTTCCTTTGAAAGTGCCTTAAGCTACTTGCAAGCATTAGGAAGAAACTCACATGCGTTTCTCTGAAAGAGAAGCAGTCTGTTCCAAAACTTCAATTCACTGTGCGAAGTGAATGGATTGTTGCTTCACTTTCTAAATTCTGTCCTTTCAGAGAAAATCACTTTCCTTTGAAAGTGCCTTAAGCAACTTGCAAGCATTCACAAGAAACACTAATGCGTTTATATGAAAGAGAAGCACTCTGTTCCAACATTTCACTTCACTGCACGAAGGGAATGGAGTGTTGCTTCACTTTCTAAATGCTGTCCTTTCAGAGAAAATCCTTTCTTTTGAAAGTGCCTTAAGTTACTTACAAGCATTTACCAGAAACTCACATGCGTTTCTCTGAAAGAGAAGCAGTCTGTTCCAACACTTCAATTCACTGTGCGAAGTGAATGGAGTGTTGCTTCGCTTTCTAAATGCTGTCCTTTCAGAGAAAATCACTTTCCTTTGAAAGTGCCTTAAGCTACTTGCAAGCATTAGGAAGAAACTCACATGCGTTTCTCTGAAAGAGAAGCAGTCTGTTCCAACACTTCAATTCACTGTGCAAAGTGAATGGAGTGTTGCTTCACTTTCTAAATGCTGTCCTTTCAGAGAAAATCACTTTCCTTTGAAAGTGCCTTAAGCTACTTACAAGCATTCAACAGAAACTCACATCCATTTCTCTGAAAGAGAAGCAGTCTGTTCCAACACTTCAATTCTCTGTGCGAAGTCAATGGAGTGTTGCTTCACTTTCTCAATGCTGTCCTTTCAGAGAAAATCACTTTCCTTTGAAAGTGCCTTAAGCTACTTGCAAGCATTCACAAGAAACACTAATGCGTTTCTATGAAAGAGAAGCAGTCTGTTCCAACACTTAAATTCATTGCACGAAGAAAATGGAGTGTTGCTTTACTTTCTAAATGCTGTCCTTTCAGAGAAAATCACTTTCCTTTGAAAGTGCCTTAAGCTACTTTCAAGCATTCACAGGAAACACACATGCGTTTCTCTGAAAGAGAAGCAGTCTGTTCCAACATTTCAATTCACTGTGCGAAGTGAATGGAGTGTTGCTTCACTTTCGAAATCCTGTCCTTTCAGAGAAAATCACTTTTGTTTGAAAGTACCTTAAGCAATTTTCAAGCATTCACAAGAAATTCACATGCATTTCTCTGAAAGAGAAGCCTTCTCTTCCAACACTTCAATTCACTGTGCGAAGTGAATGGAGTGTTGCTTCACTTTCTAAATCCTGTCCTTTCAGAGAAAATCACTTTTGTTTGAAAGTGCCTTAAGCAACTTTCAAGCATTCACAAGAAATTCACATGCATTTCTCTGAAAGAAAAGCCTTCTCTTCCAACACTTCAATTCACTGTGCGAAGTGAATGGAGTGTTGCTTCACTTTCTAAATGCTGTCCTTTCAGAGAAAATCACGTTCCTTTGAAATTGCCTTAAGCTACTTACAAGCATTCAACAGAAACTCACATGTGTTTCTCTGAAAGAGAAGCAGTCTGTTCCAACACTTCAATTCACTGTGCGAAGTGAATGGAGTGTTCCTTCACTTTCTAAATGCTGTCCTTTCAGAGAAAATCACTTTCCTTTGAAAGTGCCTTAAGGTACTTGCAAGCATTCACAAGAAACACTAATGCGTTTCTCTGAAAGACAAGCAGTCTGTTCCAACACTTGAATTCACTGCACGAAGGGAATGGAGTGTTGCTTCACTTTCTAAATTCTGTCCTTACAGAGAAAATCTCTTTCCTTTGAAAGTGCCTTAAGCTACTTGAAAGAATTCACAGGAAACACACATGCGTTTCTCTGAAAGAGAAGCACTCTGTTCCAACACTTCAATTCACTGTGCGAAGTGAATGGAGTGTTGCTTCACTTTCTAAATGCTGTCCTTTCAGAGAAAATCTCTTTCCTTTGAAAGTGCCTTAAGCAACTTGCAAGAATTCACAAGAAACACTATTGCATTTCTCTGAAAGAGTAGCACAATGTTCCAACACTTCAATTCACTGCACGAAGGGAATGGAGTGTTGTTTCACTTTCTAAATGCTGTCCTTTCAGAGAAAATCACTTTCCTTTGAAAGTGCCTTAAGCTACTTGCAAGCATTAGGAAGAAACTCACATGCGTTTCTCTGAAAGAGAAGCAGTCTGTTCCAACACTTCAATTCACTGTGCGAAGTGAATGGAGTGTTGCTTCACTTTCTAAATGCTGTCCTTTCAGAGAAAATCACTTTCCTTTCAAAGTGCCTTAAGCTACTTACAAGCATTCAACAGAAACTCACATGCGTTTCTCTGAAAGAGAAGCAGTCTGTTCCAACACTTCAATTCACTGTGCGAAGTGAATGGAGTGTTGCTTCACTTTCTAAATTCTGTCATTTCAGAGAAAATCACTTTCCTTTCAAAGTGCCTTAAACTACTTTCAAGCATTCATAAAAAACTCACATGCGTTTCTCTGAAAGAGAAGCAGTCTGTTCCAACACTTCAATTCACTGTGCGAAGTAAATGGAGTGTTGCTTCACTTTCTAAATGCTGTCCTTTCAGACAATATCACTTTCCTTTGAAAGTGCCTTAAGCTACTTGCCAGCATTCACAAGAAACACTAATGCGTTTCTATGAAAGACATGCAGTCTGTTCCAACACTTCAATTCACTGTGCGGAGTGAATGGAGTGTTGCTTCACTTTCTAAATGCTGTCCTTTCAGAGAAAATCACTTTCCTTTGAAAGTGCCTTAACCTACTTGCAAGCATTAGGAAGAAACTCACATGCAATTCTCTGAAAGAGAAGCAGTCTGTTCCAACACTTCAATTCACTGTGCGAAGTGAATGGAGTGTTGCTTCACTTTCTAAATGCTGTCCTTTCAGAGAAAATAACTTTCATTTGAAAGTGCCTTAAGCTACTTACAAGCATTCAACAGAAACTCACATGCGTTTCTCTGAAAGAGAAGCAGTCTTTCCAACATTTCAATTCACTGTGCGAAGTGAATGGAGTGTTGCTTCACTTTCTAAATTCTGTCATTTCAGAGAAAATCACTTTCCTTAGAAAGTGCCTTAAACTATTTCAAGCATTCATAAAAACTCACATGCGTTTCTCTGAAAGAGAAGCAGTCTGTTCCAACACTTCAATTCACTGCACGAAGGGAATGAAGTGTTGCTTCACTTTCTAAATGCTGTCCTTTCAGAGAAAATCACTTTCCTTTGAAAGTGCCTTAAGCTACTTGCAAGCATTCACAAGAAACACTAATGCGTTTCTATGAAAGACAAGCAGTCTGTTCCAACACTTCAATTCACTGTGCGAAGTGAATGGAGTGTTGCTTCACTTTCTAAATGCTGTCCTTTCAGAGAAAATCACTTTCCTTTGAAAGTGCCTTAAGCAACTTGCAAGAATTCACAAGAAACACTATTGCATTTCTCTGAAAGAGTAGCACAATGTTCCAACACTTCAATTCACTGCACGAAGGGAATGGAGTGTTGCTTCACTTTCTAAATGCTGTCCTTTCAGAGAAAATCTCTTTCCTTTGAAAGTGCCTTAAGCTATTTACAAGCATTCACCAGAAACTCACATGCGTTTCTATGAAAGAGAAACAGTCTTTTCCAACACTTCAATTCACTGTGCGAAGTGAATGGAGTGTTGCTTCACTTTCTAAATGCTGTCCTTTCAGAGAAAATCACTTTCCTTTGAAAGTGCCTTAAGCTACTTGCAAGCATTAGGAAGAAACTCACATGCGTTTCTCTGAAAGAGAAGCAGTCTGTTCCAACACTTCAATTCACTGTGCGAAGTGAATGGAGTGTTGCTTCACTTTCTAAATGCTGTCCTTTCAGAGAAAATCACTTTCCTTTGAAAGTGCCTTAAGCTACTTACAAGCATTCAACAGAAACTCACATGCGTTTCTCTGAAAGAGAAGCAGTCTGTTCCAACACTTCAATTCACTGTGCGAAGTGAATGGAGTGTTGCTTCACTTTCGAAATTCTGTCATTTCAGAGAAAATCACTTTCCTTTCAAAGTGCCTTAAACTACTTTCAAGCATTCATAAAAAACTCACATGCGTTTCTCTGAAAGAGAAGCAGTCTGTTCCAACACTTCAATTCACTGTGCGAAGTAAATGGAGTGTTGCTTCACTTTCTAAATGCTGTCCTTTCAGACAATATCACTTTCCTTTGAAAGTGCCTTAAGCTACTTGCCAGCATTCACAAGAAACACTAATGCGTTTCTATGAAAGACATGCAGTCTGTTCCAACACTTCAATTCATTGTGCGGAGTGAATGGAGTGTTGCTTCACTTTCTAAATGCTGTCCTTTCAGAGAAAATCACTTTCCTTTGAAAGTGCCTTAACCTACTTGCAAGCATTAGGAAGAAACTCACATGCAATTCTCTGAAAGAGAAGCAGTCTGTTCCAACACTTCAATTCACTGTGCGAAGTGAATGGAGTGTTGCTTCACTTTCTAAATGCTGTCCTTTCAGAGAAAATAACTTTCATTTGAAAGTGCCTTAAGCTACTTACAAGCATTCAACAGAAACTCACATGCGTTTCTCTGAAAGAGAAGCAGTCTGTTCCAACATTTCAATTCACTGTGCGAAGTGAATGGAGTGTTGCTTCACTTTCTAAATTCTGTCATTTCAGAGAAAATCACTTTCCTTAGAAAGTGCCTTAAACTATTTTCAAGCATTCATAAAAACTCACATGCGTTTCTCTGAAAGAGAAGCAGTCTGTTCCAACACTTCAATTCACTGCACGAAGGGAATGAAGTGTTGCTTCACTTTCTAAATGCTGTCCTTTCAGAGAAAATCACTTTCCTTTGAAAGTGCCTTAAGCTACTTGCAAGCATTCACAAGAAACACTAATGCGTTTCTATGAAAGACAAGCAGTCTGTTCCAACACTTCAATTCACTGTGCGAAGTGAATGGAGTGTTGCTTCACTTTCTAAATGCTGTCCTTTCAGAGAAAATCACTTTCCTTTGAAAGTGCCTTAAGCTACTTGCAAGCATTAGGAAGAAACTCACATGCGTTTCTCTGAAAGAGAAGCAGTCTGTTCCAACACTTCAATTCATTGTGGGAAGTGAATGGAGTGTTGCTTCACTTTCTAAATGCTGTCTTTTAAGAGAAAATCACTTTCCTTTGAAAGTGCCTTACGCTACTTACAAGCATTCAACAGAAACTCACATGCGTTTCTCTGAAAGAGAAGCAGTCTGTTCCAACACTTCAATTCACTGTGCGAAGTGAATGGAGTATTGCTTCACTTTCTAAATGCTGTCCTTTCAGAGAAAATCACTTTCCTTTGAAAGTGCCTTAAACTACTTTCAAGCATTCATAAAAAACTCACATGCGTTTCTAAAAGAGAAGCAGTCTGTTCCAACACTTCAATTCACTGTGCGAAGTAAATGGAGTTTTGCTTCACTTTCTAAATGCTGTCCTTTCAGAGAAAATCACTTTCCTTTGAAAGTGCCTTAAGCTACTTGCCAGCATACACAAGAAACACTAATGCGTTTCTATGAAAGACAAGCGGTCTGTTCCAACACTTTAGTTCACTGTGCGAAGTGAATGGAGTGTTGCTTCACTTTCGAAATGCTGTCCTTTCAGAGAAAATCACTTTCCATTGAAAGTGCCTTAAGCTACTTACAAGCATTCAACAGAAACTCACATGCGTTTCTCTGAAAGAGAAGCAGTCTGTTCCAACACTTCAATTCACTGTGCGAAGTAAATGGAGTGTTGCTTCACTTTCTAAATGCTGTCCTTTCAGAGAAAATCACTTTCCTTTGAAAGTGCCTTAAGCTACTTGCAAGCATTCACAAGAAACACTAATGTGTTTCTCTGAAAGACAAGCTGTCTGTTCCAACACTTCAATTCACTGTGCGAAGTGAATGGAGTGTTGCTTCACTTTCTAAATGCTGTCCTTTCAGAGAAAATCACTTTCCTTTGAAAGTGCCTTCAGCTACTTGCAAGCATTAGGAAGAAACTCACATGCGTTTCTCTGAAAGAGAAGAAGTCTGTTCCAACACTTCAATTCACTGTGCGAAGTGAATGGAGTGTTGCTTCACTTTCTAAATGCTGTCCTTTCAGAGAAAATCACTTTCCTTTGAAAGTGCCTTAAGCTACTTGCAAGCATTAGGAAGAAACTCACATGCGTTTCTCTGAAAGAGAAGCAGTCTGTTCCAACACTTCAATTCATTGTGGGAAGTGAATGGAGTGTTGCTTCACTTTCTAAATGCTGTCTTTTAAGAGAAAATCACTTTCCTTTGAAAGTGCCTTACGCTACTTACAAGCATTCAACAGAAACTCACATGCGTTTCTCTGAAAGAGAAGCAGTCTGTTCCAACACTTCAATTCACTGTGCGAAGTGAATGGAGTGTTGCTTCACTTTCTAAATTCTGTCATTTCAGAGAAAATCACTTTCCTTTCAAAGTGCCTTAAACTACTTTCAAGCATTCATAAAAAACTCACATGCGTTTCTCTGAAAGAGAAGCAGTCTGTTCCAACACTTCAATTCACTGTGCGAAGTAAATGGAGTGTTGCTTCACTTTCTAAATGCTGTCCTTTCAGACAATATCACTTACCTTTGAAAGTGCCTTAAGCTACTTGCCAGCATTCACAAGAAACACTAATGCGTTTCTATGAAAGACATGCAGTCTGTTCCAACACTTCAATTCATTGTGCGGAGTGAATGGAGTGTTGCTTCACTTTCTAAATGCTGTCCTTTCAGAGAAAATCACTTTCCTTTGAAAGTGCCTTAACCTACTTGCAAGCATTAGGAAGAAACTCACATGCAATTCTCTGAAAGAGAAGCAGTCTGTTCCAACACTTCAATTCACTGTGCGAAGTGAATGGAGTGTTGCTTCACTTTCTAAATGCTGTCCTTTCAGAGAAAATAACTTTCATTTGAAAGTGCCTTAAGCTACTTACAAGCATTCAACAGAAACTCACATGCGTTTCTCTGAAAGAGAAGCAGTCTGTTCCAACATTTCAATTCACTGTGCGAAGTGAATGGAGTGTTGCTTCACTTTCTAAATTCTGTCATTTCAGAGAAAATCACTTTCCTTAGAAAGTGCCTTAAACTATTTTCAAGCATTCATAAAAACTCACATGCGTTTCTCTGAAAGAGAAGCAGTCTGTTCCAACACTTCAATTCACTGCACGAAGGGAATGAAGTGTTGCTTCACTTTCTAAATGCTGTCCTTTCAGAGAAAATCACTTTCCTTTGAAAGTGCCTTAAGCTACTTGCAAGCATTCACAAGAAACACTAATGCGTTTCTATGAAAGACAAGCAGTCTGTTCCAACACTTCAATTCACTGTGCGAAGTGAATGGAGTGTTGCTTCACTTTCTAAATGCTGTCCTTTCAGAGAAAATCACTTTCCTTTGAAAGTGCCTTAAGCTACTTGCAAGCATTAGGAAGAAACTCACATGCGTTTCTCTGAAAGAGAAGCAGTCTGTTCCAACACTTCAATTCATTGTGGGAAGTGAATGGAGTGTTGCTTCACTTTCTAAATGCTGTCTTTTAAGAGAAAATCACTTTCCTTTGAAAGTGCCTTACGCTACTTACAAGCATTCAACAGAAACTCACATGCGTTTCTCTGAAAGAGAAGCAGTCTGTTCCAACACTTCAATTCACTGTGCGAAGTGAATGGAGTGTTGCTTCACTTTCTAAATGCTGTCCTTTCAGAGAAAATCACTTTCCTTTGAAAGTGCCTTAAACTACTTTCAAGCATTCATAAAAAACTCACATGCGTTTCTAAAAGAGAAGCAGTCTGTTCCAACACTTCAATTCACTGTGCGAAGTAAATGTAGTTTTGCTTCACTTTCTAAATGCTGTCCTTTCAGAGAAAATCACTTTCCTTTGAAAGTGCCTTAAGCTACTTGCCAGCATACACAAGAAACAGTAATGCGTTTCTATGAAAGACAAGCGGTCTGTTCCAACACTTTAGTTCACTGTGCGAAGTGAATGGAGTGTTGCTTCACTTTCGAAATGCTGTCCTTTCAGAGAAAATCACTTTCCATTGAAAGTGCCTTAAGCTACTTACAAGCATTCAACAGAAACTCACATGCGTTTCTCTGAAAGAGAAGCAGTTTGTTCCAACACTTCAATTCACTGTGCGAAGTAAATGGACTGTTGCTTCACTTTCTAAATGCTGTCCTTTCAGAGAAAATCACTTTCCTTTGAAAGTGCCTTAAGCTACTTGCAAGCATTCACAAGAAACACTAATGTGTTTCTCTGAAAGACAAGCTGTCTGTTCCAACACTTCAATTCACTGTGCGAAGTGAATGGAGTGTTGCTTCACTTTCTAAATGCTGTCCTTTCAGAGAAAATCACTTTCCTTTGAAAGTGCCTTCAGCTACTTGCAAGCATTAGGAAGAAACTCACATGCGTTTCTCTGAAAGAGAAGAAGTCTGTTCCAACACTTCAATTCACTGTGCGAAGTGAATGGAGTGTTGCTTCACTTTCTAAATGCTGTCCTTTCAGAGAAAATCACTTTCCTTTGAAAGTGCCTTAAGCTACTTGCAAGCATTAGGAAGAAACTCACATGCGTTTCTCTGAAAGAGAAGCAGTCTGTTCCAACACTTCAATTCATTGTGGGAAGTGAATGGAGTGTTGCTTCACTTTCTAAATGCTGTCTTTTAAGAGAAAATCACTTTCCTTTGAAAGTGCCTTACACTACTTACAAGCATTCAACAGAAACTCACATGCGTTTCTCTGAAAGAGAAGCAGTCTGTTCCAACACTTCAATTCACTGTGCGAAGTGAATGGAGTGTTGCTTCACTTTCTAAATGCTGTCCTTTCAGAGAAAATCACTTTCCTTTGAAAGTGCCTTAAACTACTTTCAAGCATTCATAAAAAACTCACATGCGTTTCTAAAAGAGAAGCAGTCTGTTCCAACACTTCAATTCACTGTGCGAAGTAAATGGAGTTTTGCTTCACTTTCTAAATGCTGTCCTTTCAGAGAAAATCACTTTCCTTTGAAAGTGCCTTAAGCTACTTGCCAGCATACACAAGAAACACTAATGCGTTTCTATGAAAGACAAGCGGTCTGTTCCAACACTTTAGTTCACTGTGCGAAGTGAATGGAGTGTTGCTTCACTTTCGAAATGCTGTCCTTTCAGAGAAAATCACTTTCCATTGAAAGTGCCTTAAGCTACTTACAAGCATTCAACAGAAACTCACATGCGTTTCTCTGAAAGAGAAGCAGTCTGTTCCAACACTTCAATTCACTGTGCGAAGTGAATGGAGTGTTGCTTCACTTTCTAAATGCTGTCCTTTCAGAGAAAATCACTTTCCTTTGAAAGTGCCTTCAGCTACTTGCAAGCATTAGGAAGAAACTCACATGCGTTTCTCTGAAAGAGAAGAAGTCTGTTCCAACACTTCAATTCACTGTGCGAAGTGAATGGAGTGTTGCTTCACTTTCTAAATGCTTTCCTTTCAGAGAAAATCACTTTCCTTTGAAAGTGCCTTAAGCTACTTGCAAGCATTCACAAGAAACACTCACGCATTTCTATGATAGACAAGCAGTCTGTTCCAACACTTCAATTCACTGTGCGAAGTGAATGGAGTGTTGCTTCACTTTCTAAATGCTGTCCTTTCAGAGAAAATCACTTTCCTTTGAAAGTGCCTTAAGCTACTTACAAGCATTCAACAGAAACTCACATGCATTTCTCAGAAAGAGAAGCAGTCTGTTCCAACACTTCAATTCACTGTGAGAAGTGAATGGAGTGTTGCTTCACTTTTTAAATTGTGTCCTTTCAGAGAAAATCACTTTCCTTTGAAAGTGCCTTAAACTACTTTCAAGCATTCACAAAAAACTCACGTGCGTTTCTCTGAAAGAGTAGCAGTCTGTTCCAACACTTCATTTCACTGTGCGAAGTGAATGGAGTGTTTCTTCACTTTCTAAATGCTGTCCTTTCAGAGAAAATCACTTTCCTTTGAGAGTGCCTTAAGCAACTTGCAAGCATTCACAAGAAACACTAATGCGTTTCTATGAAAGAGTAGCTCTCTGTTCCAACACTTCAATTCAATGCAAGAAGGGAATGGAGTGTTGCTTCACTTTCTAAATGCTGTCCTTTCAGAGAAAATCACTTTCCTTTGAACGTGCCTTCAGCTACTTGCAAGCATTAGGAAGAAACTCACATGCGTTTCTCTGAAATAGAAGCAGTCTGTTCCAACACTTCAATTCACTGTGCGAAGTGAATGGAGTGTTGCTTCACTTTCTAAATGCTGTCCTTTCAGAGAAAATCACTTTCCTTTGAAAGTGCCTTAAGCTACTTGCAAGCATTAGGAAGAAACTCTCATGCGTTTCTCTGAAAGAGAAGCATTCTGTTCCAACACTTCAATTCACTGTGCGAAGTGAATGGAGTGTTGCTTCATTTTCTAAATGCTTCCTTTCAGAGAAAATCACTTTCCTTTGAAAGTGCCTTAAGCTACTTACAAGCATTCAAGAGAAACATGCGTTTCTCTGAAAGAGAAGCAGTCTGTTCCAACACTTCAATTCACTGTGCGAAGTGAATGGAGTGTTGCTTCACTTTCTAAATTCTGTCATTTCAGAGAAAATCACTTTCCTTTGAAAGTGCCTTAAACTACTTTCAAGCATTCATAAAAAACTCAAATGCGTTTCTCTGAAAGAGAAGCAGTCGGTTCCAACACTTCAATTCACTGTGCGAAGTAAATGGAGTGTTGCTTCACTTTCTAAATGTTGTTCTTTCAGAAAAAATCACTTTCCTTCGAAAGTGCCTAAAGCTACTTGCCAGCATACACAAGAAACACTATGCGTTTCTATGAAAGACAAGCAGTCTCTTCCAACACTTCAATTCACTGTGCGAAGTGAATGGAGTGTTGCTTCACTTTCTAAATGCTGTCCTTTCATAGAAAATAACTTTCCTTTGAAAGTGCCTTAAGCTACTTGCAAGCATTAGGAAGAAACTCACATGCGTTTCTCTGAAAGAGAAGCAGTCTGTTCCAACACTTCAATTCACTGTGCGAAGTGAATGGAGTGTTGCTTCACTTTCTAAATGCTGTCCTTTCAGAGAAAATCACTTTCCTTTGAAAGTGCCTTAAGCTACTTACAAGCATTCAACAGAAACTCACATGCGTTTCTCTGAAAGAGAAGCAGTCTGTTCCAACACTTCAATTCACTGTGCGAAGTGAATGGAGTGTTGCTTCACTTTCTAAATTCTGTCATTTCAGAGAAAATCACTTTCCTTTCAAAGTGCCTTAAAATACTTTCAAGCATTCATAAAAAACTCACATGCGTTTCTCTGAAAGAGAAGCAGTCTGTTCCAACACTTCAATTCACTGTGCGAAGTAAATGGAGTGTTGCTTCACTTTCTAAATGCTGTCCTTTCAGACAATATCACTTTCCTTTGAAAGTGCCTTAAGCTCCTTGCCAGCATTCACAAGAAACACTAATGCGTTTCTATGAAAGACATGCAGTCTGTTCCAACACTTCAATTCATTGTGCGGAGTGAATGGAGTGTTGCTTCACTTTCTAAATGCTGTCCTTTCAGAGAAAATCACTTTCCTTTGAAAGTGCCTTAACCTACTTGCAAGCATTAGGAAGAAACTCACATGCAATTCTCTGAAAGAGAAGCAGTCTGTTCCAACACTTCAATTCACTGTGCGAAGTGAATGGAGTGTTGCTTCACTTTCTAAATGCTGTCCTTTCAGAGAAAATAACTTTCATTTGAAAGTGCCTTAAGCTACTTACAAGCATTCACCAGAAACTCACATGCGTTTCTCTGAAAGAGAAGCAGTCTGTTCCAACATTTCAATTCACTGTGCGAAGTGAATGGAGTGTTGCTTCACTTTCTAAATTCTGTCATTTCAGAGAAAATCACTTTCCTTAGAAAGTGCCTTAAACTATTTTCAAGCATTCATAAAAACTCACATGCGTTTCTCTGAAAGAGAAGCAGTCTGTTCCAACACTTCAATTCACTGCACGAAGGGAATGAAGTGTTGCTTCACTTTCTAAATGCTGTCCTTTCAGAGAAAATCACTTTCCTTTGAAAGTGCCTTAAGCTACATGCAAGCATTCACAAGAAACACTAATGCGTTTCTATGAAAGACAAGCAGTCTGTTCCAACACTTCAATTCACTGTGCGAAGTGAATGGAGTGTTGCTTCACTTTCTAAATGCTGTCCTTTCAGAGAAAATCACTTTCCTTTGAAAGTGCCTTAAGCTACTTGCAAGCATTAGGAAGAAACTCACATGCGTTTCTCTGAAAGAGAAGCAGTCTGTTCCAACACTTCAATTCATTGTGGGAAGTGAATGGAGTGTTGCTTCACTTTCTAAATGCTGTCTTTTAAGAGAAAATCACTTTCCTTTGAAAGTGCCTTACGCTACTTACAAGCATTCAACAGAAACTCACATGCGTTTCTCTGAAAGAGAAGCAGTCTGTTCCAACACTTCAATTCACTGTGCGAAGTGAATGGAGTGTTGCTTCACTTTCTAAATGCTGTCCTTTCAGAGAAAATCACTTTCCTTTGAAAGTGCCTTAAACTACTTTCAAGCATTCATAAAAAACTCACATGCGTTTCTAAAAGAGAAGCAGTCTGTTCCAACACTTCAATTCACTGTGCGAAGTAAATGGAGTTTTGCTTCACTTTCTAAATGCTGTCCTTTCAGAGAAAATCACTTTCCTTTGAAAGTGCATTAAGCTACTTGCCAGCATACACAAGAAACACTAATGTGTTTCTCTGAAAGACAAGCTGTCTGTTCCAACACTTCAATTCACTGTGCGAAGTGAATGGAGTGTTGCTTCACTTTCTAAATGCTGTCCTTTCAGAGAAAATCACTTTCCTTTGAAAGTGCCTTCAGCTACTTGCAAGCATTAGGAAGAAACTCACATGCGTTTCTCTGAAGAGAAGAAGTCTGTTCCAACACTTCAATTCACTGTGCGAAGTGAATGGAGTGTTGCTTCACTTTCTAAATGCTTTCCTTTCAGAGAAAATCACTTTCCTTTGAAAGTGCCTTAAGCTACTTGCAAGCATTCACAAGAAACACTCACGCGTTTCTATGATAGACAAGCAGTCTGTTCCAACACTTCAATTCACTGTGCGAAGTGAATGGAGTGTTGCTTCACTTTCTAAATGCTGTCCTTTCAGAGAAAATCACTTTCCTTTGAAAGTGCCTTAAGCTACTTACAAGCATTCAACAGAAACTCACATGCATTTCTCAGAAAGAGAAGCAGTCTGTTCCAACACTTCAATTCACTGTGAGAAGTGAATGGAGTGTTGCTTCACTTTTTAAATTGTGTCCTTTCAGAGAAAATCACTTTCCTTTGAAAGTGCCTTAAACTACTTTCAAGCATTCACAAAAAACTCACATGCGTTTCTCTGAAAGAGTAGCAGTCTGTTCCAACACTTCATTTCACTGTGCGAAGTGAATGGAGTGTTTCTTCACTTTCTAAATGCTGTCCTTTCAGAGAAAATCACCTTCCTTTGAGAGTGCCTTAAGCAACTTGCAAGCATTCACAAGAAACACTAATGCGTTTCTATGAAAGAGTAGCTCTCTGTTCCAACACTTCAATTCAATGCAAGAAGGGAATGGAGTGTTGCTTCACTTTCTAAATGCTGTCCTTTCAGAGAAAATCACTTTCCTTTGAACGTGCCTTCAGCTACTTGCAAGCATTAGGAAGAAACTCACATGCGTTTCTCTGAAATAGAAGCAGTCTGTTCCAACACTTCAATTCACTGTGCGAAGTGAATGGAGTGTTGCTTCACTTTCTAAATGCTGTCCTTTCAGAGAAAATCACTTTCCTTTGAAAGTGCCTTAAGCTACTTGCAAGCATTAGGAAGAAACTCTCATGCGTTTCTCTGAAAGAGAAGCATTCTGTTCCAACACTTCAATTCACTGTGCGAAGTGAATGGAGTGTTGCTTCATTTTCTAAATGCTTCCTTTCAGAGAAAATCACTTTCCTTTGAAAGTGCCTTAAGCTACTTACAAGCATTCAAGAGAAACATGCGTTTCTCTGAAAGAGAAGCAGTCTGTTCCAACACTTCAATTCACTGTGCGAAGTGAATGGAGTGTTGCTTCACTTTCTAAATTCTGTCATTTCAGAGAAAATCACTTTCCTTTGAAAGTGCCTTAAACTACTTTCAAGCATTCATAAAAAACTCAAATGCGTTTCTCTGAAAGAGAAGCAGTCGGTTCCAACACTTCAATTCACTGTGCGAAGTAAATGGAGTGTTGCTTCACTTTCTAAATGTTGTTCTTTCAGAGAAAATCACTTTCCTTCGAAAGTGCCTAAAGCTACTTGCCAGCATACACAAGAAACACTATGCGTTTCTATGAAAGACAAGCAGTCTGTTCCAACACTTCAATTCACTGTGCGAAGTGAATGGAGTGTTGCTTCACTTTCTAAATGCTGTCCTTTCATAGAAAATAACTTTCCTTTGAAAGTGCCTTAAGCTACTTGCAAGCATTAGGAAGAAACTCACATGCGTTTCTCTGAAAGAGAAGCAGTCTGTTCCAACACTTCAATTCACTGTGCGAAGTGAATGGAGTGTTGCTTCACTTTCTAAATGCTGTCCTTTCAGAGAAAATCACTTTCCTTTGAAAGTGCCTTCAGCTACTTGCAAGCATTAGGAAGAAACTCACATGCGTTTCTCTGAAAGAGAAGCAGTCTGTTCCAAAACTTCAATTCACTGTGCGAAGTGAATGGAGTGTTGCTTCACTTTCTAAATTCTGTCCTTTCAGAGAAAATCACTTTCCTTTGAAAGTGCCTTAAGCTACTTGCAAGCATTAAGAAGAAACTCACATGCGTTTCTCTGAAAGAGAAGCAGTCCGTTCCAACATTTCAATTCTCTGTGCGAAGTGAATGGAGTGTTGCTTCACTTTCTAAATTCTGTCATTTCAGAGAAAATCACTTTCCTTTGAAAGTGCCTTAAACTACTTTCAAGCATTCACAAAAAACTCACATGCGTTTCTCTGAAAGAGTAGCAGTCTGTTCCAACACTTCAATTCACTGTGCGAAGTGAATGGAGTGTTGCTTCACTTTCTAAATGCTGTCCTTTCAGAGAAAATCACTTTCCTTTGAAAGTGCCTTAAACTACTTTCAAGCATTCACAAAAAACTCACATGCGTTTCTCTGAAAGAGAAGCAGTCTGTTCCAACACTTCAATTCACTGTGCGAAGTGAATGGAGTGTTGCTTCACTTTCTAAATGCTGTCTTTTTAGAGAAAATCCCTTTCCTTTGAATGTGCCTTGAGCTACTTACAGGCATTCAACAGAAACTCACATGCATTTCTCTGAAAGAGAAGCAGTCTGTTCCAACACTTCAATTCACTGTGCGAAGTGAATGGAATGTTACTTCACTTTCTAAATGCTGTCCTTTCAGAGAAAATCATTTTCCTTTGAAAGTTTCTTAAGCTACTTTCAAGCATTCACAGGAAACACACATGCGTTTCTCTGAAATAGAAGCAGTCTGTTCCAACACTTCAATTCACTGTGAGAAGTGAATGGAGTGTTGCTTCACTTACTAGATCCTGTCCTTTCAGAGAAAATCACTTTTGTTTGAAAGTGCCGTAAACAACTTTCAAGCATTCACAAGAAATTCACATGCATTTCTCTGAAAGAGAAGCCTTCTCTTCCAACACTTCAATTCACTGTGCGAAGTGAATGGAGTGTTGCTTCACTTTCTAAATGCTGTCCTTTCAGAGAAAATCACGTTCCTTTGAAATTGCCTTAAGCTACTTACAAGCATTCACCAGAAACTCACATGTGTTTCTCTGAAAGAGAAGCAATCTGTTCCAACACTTCAATTCACTGTGCAAAGTGAATGGAGTGTTGCCTCACTTTCGAAATGCTGTCCTTTCAGAGAAAATCACTTTCCTTTGAAAGTGACTTAAGCTACTTGCAAGCATTAGGAAGAAACTCACATGTGTTTCTCTGAAAGAGAAGCAGTCAGTTCCAACACTTCAATTCACTGTGCGAAGTGAATGGAGTGTTGCTTCACTTTCTAAATTCTGTCCTTTCAGAGAAAATCACTTTCCTTTGAAAGTGCCTTAAACTACTTTCAAGAATTCACAAAAAACTCACATGCGTTTCTCTGAAAGAGAAGCAGTCTGTTCCAACACTTCAATTCACTGTGCGAAGTGAATGGAGTGTTGCTTCACTTTCTAAATGCTGTCTTTTTAGAGAAAATCCCTTTCCTTTGAATGTGCCTTAAGCTACTTACAGGCATTCAACAGAAACTCACATGCATTTCTCTGAAAGAGAAGCAGTCTGTTCCAACATTTCAATTCACTGTGCGAAGTGAATGGAATGTTACTTCACTTTCTAAATGCTGTCCTTTCAGAGAAAATCATTTTCCTTTGAAAGTTTCTTAAGCTACTTTCAAGCATTCACAGGAAACACACATGCGTTTCTCTGAAATAGAAGCAGTCTGTTCCAACACTTCAATTCACTGTGAGAAGTGAATGGAGTGTTGCTTCACTTACTAGATCCTGTCCTTTCAGAGAAAATCACTTTTGTTTGAAAGTGCCTTAAACAACTTTCAAGCATTCACAAGAAATTCACATGCATTTCTCTGAAAGTGAAGTCTTCTCTTCCAACACTTCAATTCACTGTGCGAAGTGAATGGAGTGTTGCTTCACTTTCTAAATGCTGTCCTTTCAGAGAAAATCACGTTCCTTTGAAATTGCCTTAAGCTACTTACAAGCATTCACCAGAAACTCACATGTGTTTCTCTGAAAGAGAAGCAATCTGTTCCAACACTTCAATTCACTGTGCAAAGTGAATGGAGTGTTGCCTCACTTTCGAAATGCTGTCCTTTCAGAGAAAATCACTTTCCTTTGAAAGTGACTTAAGCTACTTGCAAGCATTAGGAAGAAACTCACATGTGTTTCTCTGAAAGAGAAGCAGTCAGTTCCAACACTTCAATTCACTGTGCGAAGTGAATGGAGTGTTGCTTCACTTTCTAAATTCTGTCCTTTCAGAGAAAATCACTTTCCTTTGAAAGTGCCTTAAACTACTTTCAAGCATTCATAAAAAACTCAAATGCGTTTCTCTGAAAGAGAAGCAGTCTGTTCCAACACTTCAATTCACTGTGCGAAGTGAATGGAGTGTTGCTTCACTTTCTAAATGCTGACCTTTCAGAGAAAATCACTTTCCTTTGAAAGTGCCCTAAGCTACTTAAAAGCACTCAACAGAAACTCACATGCATTTCTCTGAAAGAGAAGCAGTCTGTTCCAACACTTCAATTCACTGTGCGAAGTGAATGGAGTGTTGCTTCACTTTCTAAATTCTGTCCTTTCAGAGAAAATCACTTTCCTTTGAAAGTGCCTTAAACTACTTTCAAGCATTCATAAAAAACTCAAATGCGTTTCTCTGAAAGAGAAGCAGTCTGTTCCAACACTTCAATTCTTTGTGCGAAGTGAATGGAGTGTTGCTTCACTTTCTAAATGCTGTCCTGTCTGAGAAAATCACTTTCCTTTGAGAGTGCCTTAAGCTACTTGCAAGCATTAGGAAGAAACTCACATGTGTTTCCCTAAAAGGAAGCAGTCTGTTCCAACACTTCAATTCACTGTGTGAAGTGAATGGAGTGTTGCCTCACTTTCTAAATGCTGTCCTTTCAGAGAAAATCACTTTCCTTTGAAAGTGCCTTAAGCTCCTTACAAGCATTCAACAGAAACTCACATGCAGTTCTCTGAAAGAGAAGCAGTATGTTCCAGCACTTCAATTCACTGTGCGAAGTGAATGGAGTGTTGCTTCACTTTCTAAATGCTGTCCTTTCAGAGAAAATCACTTTCCTTTGAAAGTGCATTAAGTTACTTACAAGCATTAGGAAGAAACTAATATGCGTTTCTCTGAAAGAGAAGCAGTCTGTTCCAACACTTCAATTCACTGTGCGAAGTGAATGGAGTGTTGCTTCACTTTCTAAATGCTGTCCTTTCAGAGAAAATCACTTTCCTTTGAAAGTGCCTTAAACTACTTACAAGCATTCAACAGAAACTCACATGCAGTTCTCTGAAAGAGAAGCAGTCGGTTCCAACACTTCAATTCACTCTTCGAAGTGAATGGAGTGTTGCTTCACTTTCTAAATGCTGTCCTTTCAGAGAAAATCACTTTCCTTTGAAAGTGCCTTAAGCTACTTGCAAGCATTAGGAAGAAACTCACATGCGTTTCTCTGAAAGAGAAGCAGTCTGTTCCAAAACTTCAATTCACTATTCAAAGTGAATGGAGTGTTGCTTCACTTTCTAAATTCTGTCCTTTCAGAGAAAATCACTTTCCTTTGAAAGTGCCTTATGCTACTTGCAAGCATTAGGAAGAATCTCACATGCGTTTCTCTGAAAGAGAAGCAGTCTGTTCCAAAACTTCAATTCACTGTGCGAAGTGAATGGAGTGTTGCTTCACTTCCTAAATTCTGTCATTTCAGAGAAAATCAGTTTCCTTTGAAAGTGCCTTAAGCAACTTTCAAGCATTCACAAGAAACACTAATGCGTTTCTATGAAAGAGTAGCACTCTGTTCCAACACTTCAATTCACTGCATGAAGGGAATGGAGTGTTGCTTCACTTTCTAAATGCTGTCCTTTAAGAGAAAATCACTTTCTTTTGAAAGTGCCTTAAGCTACTTACAAGCATTCACCAGAAACTCGCATGCGTTTCTCTGAAAGAGAAGCAGTCTGTTCCAACACTTCAATTCTTTGTGCGAAGTGAATGGAGTGTTGCTTCACTTTCTAAATGCTGTCCTGTCTGAGAAAATCACTTTCCTTTGAGAGTGCCTTAAGCTGCTTGCAAGCATTAGGAAGAAACTCACATGTGTTTCCATAAAAGGAAGCAGTCTGTTCCAACACTTCAATTCACTGTGCGAAGTGAATGGAGTGTTGCTTCACTTTCTAAATGCTGTCCTTTCAGAGAAAATCACTTTCCTTTGAAAGTGCCTTAAGCAACTTGCAAGCATTCACAAGAAACACTAATGCGTTTCTATGAAAGAGTAGCTCTCTGTTCCAACACTTCAATTCAATGCACGAAGGGAATGGAGTGTTGCTTCACTTTCTAAATGCTGTCCTTTCAGAGAAAATCACTTTCCTTTGAAAGTGCCTTAAGCTACTTACAAGCATTCACCAGAAACTCACATGCGTTACTCTGAAAGAGAAGCAGTCTGTTCCATACTTCAATTCACTCTGCGAAGTGAATGGAGTGTTGCTTCACTTTCTAAATGCTGTCCTTTCAGAGAAAATCACTTTCCTTTGAAAGTGCCTTAAGCTACTTGCAAGCATTAGGAAGAAACTCACATGCGTTTCTCTGAAAGAGAAGCAGTCTGTTCCAACACTTCAATTCACTGTGCGAAGTGAATGGAGTGTTGCTTCACTTTCTAAATGCTGTCCTTTCAGAGAAAATCACTTTCTTTGAAATTGCCTTAAGCTACTTACAAGCATTCAACAGAAACTCATATGCGTTTCTCTGAAAGAGAAGCAGTCTGTTCCAACACTTCAATTCACTGTGCGAAGTGAATGGAGTGTTGCTTCACTTTCTAAATTCTGTCATTTCAGAGAAAATCACTTTCCTTTGAAAGTGCCTTAATCTACTTTCAAGCATTCATAAAAAACTCACATGCGTTTCTCTGAAAGAGAAGCAGTCTGTTCCAACACTTCAATTCACTGTGCGAAGTAAATGGAGTGTTGCTTCACTTTCTAAATGTTGTTCTTTCAGAGAAAATCACTTTCCTTTGAAAGTGCCTAAAGCTACTTGCCAGCATACACAAGAAACACTATGCGTTTCTATGAAAGACAAGCAGTCTGTTCCAACACTTCAATTCACTGTGCGAAGTGAATGGAGTGTTGCTTCACTTTCTAAATGCTGTCCTTTCAGAGAAAATCACTTTCCTTTAAAAGTGCCTTAAGCTACTTGCAAGCATTAGGAAGAAACTCACATGCGTTTCTCTGAAAGAGATGCAGTCTGTTCCAAAACTTCAATTCACTGTGCGAAGTGAATGGAGTGTTGCTTCACTTTCTAAATTCTGTCCTTTCAGAGAAAATCACTATCCTTTGAAAGTGCCTTAAGCTACTTGCAAGCATTAGGAAGAAACTCACATGCGTTTCTCTGAAAGAGAAGCAGTCCGTTCCAACACTTCAATTCACTGTGCGAAGTGAATGGAGTGTTGCTTCACTTTCTAAATTCTGTCATTTCAGAGAAAATCACTTTCCTTTGAAAGTGCCTTAAACTACTTTCAAGCATTCACAAAAAACTCACATGCGTTTCTCTGAAAGAGTAGCAGTCTGTTCCAACACTTCAATTCACTGTACGAAGTGAATGGAGTGTGCTTCACTTTCTAAATGCTGTCCTTTCAGAGAAAATCACTTTCCTTTGAAAGTGCCCTAAGCTACTTACAAGCATTCAACAGAAACTCACATGCATTTCTCTGAAAGAGAAGCAGTCTGTTCCAACACTTCAATTCACTGTGCGAAGTGAATGGAGTGTTGCTTCACTTTCTAAATGCTCTTCTTTCAGAGAAAATCACTTTCCTTTGAAAGTGCCTTAAACAAATTTCAAGCATTCATAAAAAACTCAAATGCGTTTCTCTGAAAGAGAAGCAGTCTGTTCCAACACTTCAATTCTTTGTGCGAAGTGAATGGAGTGTTGTTTCACTTTCTAAATGCTGTCCTGTCAGAGAAAATCACTTTCCTTTGAAAGTGCCTTAAGCTACTTGCAAGCATTAGGAAGAAACTCACATGTGTTTCCCTAAAAGGAAGCAGTCTGTTCCAACACTTCAATTCACTGTGTGAAGTGAATGGAGTGTTGCCTCACTTTCTAAATGCTGTCCTTTCAGAGAAAATCACTTTCCTTTGAAAGTGCCTTAAGCTACTTACAAGCATTCAACAGAAACTCACATGCGTTTCTCTGAAAGAGAAGCAGTCTGTTCCAACACTTCAATTCACTGTGCGAAGTGAATGGAGTGTTGCTTCACTTTCTAAATGCTGTCCTTTCAGAGAAAATCACTTTCCTTTGAAAGTGTATTAAGTTACTTGCAAGCATTAGGAAGAAACTCACATGCGTTTCTCTGAAAGAGAAGCAGTCTGTTCCAACACTTCAATTCACTGTGCGAAGTGAATGGAGTGTTGCTTCACTTTCTAAATGCTGTCCTTTCAGAGAAAATCACTTTCCTTTGAAAGTGCCTTAAGCTACTTACAAGCATTCACCAAAAACTCACATGCATTTCTCTGAAAGAGAAGCAGTCTGTTCCAACACTTCAATTCACTGTGCGAAGTGAATGGAGTGTTGCTTCACTTTCTAAATGCTGTCCTTTCAGAGAAAATCACTTTCATTTGAAAGTGCCTTAAGCTACTTGCAAGCATTAGGAAGAAACTCACATGCGTTTCTCTGAAAGAGAAGCAGTCTGTTCCAACACTTCAATTCACTGTGCGAAGTGAATGGAGTGTTGCTTCACTTTCTAAATGCTGTCCTTTCAGAGAAAATCACTTTCCTTTGAAAGTGCCTTAAGCTACTTACAAGCATTCACCAAAAACTCACATGCATTTCTCTGAAAGAGAAGCAGTCTGTTCCAACACTTCAATTCACTGTGCGAAGTGAATGGAGTGTTGCTTCACTTTCTAAATGCTGTCCTTTCAGAGAAAATCACTTTCCTTTGAAAGTGCCTTAAGCTACTTGCAAGCATTAGGAAGAAACTCACATGTGTTTCTCTGAAAGAGAAGCAGTTTGTTCCAAAACTTCAGTTCACTGTGCGAAGTGAATGGAGTGTTGCTTCACTTTCTAAATTCTGTCCTTTCAGAGAAAATCACTCTCCTTTGAAAGTGCCTTAAGCTACTTGCAAGCATTAGGAAGAATCTCACATGCGTTTCTCTGAAAGAGAAGCAGTCTGTTCCAACACTTCAATTCACTGTGTGAAGTGAATGGAGTGTTGCCTCACTTTCTAAATGCTGTCCTTTCAGAGAAAATGACTTTCCTTTGAAAGTACCTTAAGCTACTTACAAGCATTCAACAGAAACTCACATGCGTTTCTCTGAAAGAGAAGCAGTCTGTTCCAACACTTCAATTCTCTGTGCGAAGTGAATGGAGTGTGGCTTCACTTTCTAAATGCTGTCCTTTCAGAGAAAATCACTTTACTTTGAATTTGCCTTAAGCTACTTGCAAGCATTCTCAAGAAACACTAATGCGTTTCTATGAAAGAGAAGCAGTCTGTTCCAACACTTCAATTCATTGCACGAAGGGAATGGAGTGTTGCTTTTCTTTCTAAATGCTGTCCTTTCAGAGAAAATCACTTTCCTTTGAAAGTGCCTTAAGCTACTTTCAAGCATTCACAGGAAACACACATGCGTTTCTCTGAAATAGAAGCAGTCTGTTCCAACACTTCAATTCACTGTGCGAAGTGAATAGAGTGTTGCTTCACTTTCTAAATGCTGTCCTTTCAAAGAAAATCACTTTCCTTTGAAAGTGCCTTAAGCTACTTGCAAGCATTAGGAAGAAACTCACATGCGTTTCTCTGAAAGAGAAGCAGTCTGTTCCACACTTCAATTCACTGTGCGAAGTGAATGGAGTGTTGCTTCACTTTCTAAATTCTGTCCTTTCAGAGAAAATCACTTTCCTTTGAAAGTGCCTTAAACTACTTTCAAGCATTCATAAAAAACTCACATGCGTTTCTCTGAAAGAGAAGCAGTCTGTTCCAACACTTCAATTCTTTGTGCGAAGTGAATGGAGTGTTGCTTCACTTTCTAAATGCTGTCCTTTCAGAGAAAATCACTTTCCTTTGAAAGTGCCTTAAGCTACTTGCAAGCATTAGGAAGAAACTCACATGCGTTTCTATGAAAGACAAGCAGTCTGTTCCAACACTTGAATTCACTGTGCGAAGTGAATGGAGTGTTGCCTCACCTTCTAAATGCTGTCCTTTCAGAGAAAATCACTTTCCTTTGAAAGTGCCTTAAGCTACTTACAAGCATTCAACAGAAACTCTCATGCGTTTCTCTGAAAGAGAAGCAGTCTGTTCCAACACTTCAATTCACTGTGTGAAGTGAATGAAGTGTTGCTTCACTTTTTAAATGCTGTCCTTTCAGAGAAAACCACTTTCCTTTGAAAGTGCCTTAAGCTACTTGCAAGCATTAGGAAGAAACTCACATGCGTTTCTCTGAAAGAGAAGCAGTCTGTTCCAACACTTCAATTCACTGTGTGAAGTGAATGGAGTGTTGCCTCACTTTCTAAATGCTGTCCTTTCAGAGAATATCCCTTTCCTTTGAAAGTGCCTTAAGCTACTTACAAGCATTCAACAGAAACTCACATGCATTACTCAGAAAGAGAAGCAGTCTGTTCCAACACTTCAATTCACTGTGCGAAGTGAATGTAGTGTTGCTTCACTTTCTAAATACTGTCCTTTCAGAGAAAATCACGTTTGTTTGAAAGTGTCTTAAGCTACTTTCAAGCATTCACAAGAAATTCACATGCATTTCTCTGAAAGAGAAGCCTTCTCTTCCAACACTTCAATTCACTGTGCGAAGTGAATGGAAGGTTGCTTCACTTTCTAAATGCTGTCTTTTTAGAGAAAATCCCTTTCCTTTGAATGTGCCTTAAGCTACTTACAGGCATTCAACAGAAACTCACATGCATTTCTCTGAAAGAGAAGCAGTCTGTTCCAACACTTCAATTCACTGTGCGAAGTGAATGGAATGTTACTTCACTTTCTAAATGCTGTCCTTTCAGAGAAAATCATTTTCCTTTGAAAGTTTCTTAAGCTACTTTCAAGCATTCACAGGAAACACACATGCGTTTCTCTGAAATAGAAGCAGTCTGTTCCAACACTTCAATTCACTGTGAGAAGTGAATGGAGTGTTGCTTCACTTACTAGATCCTGTCCTTTCAGAGAAAATCACTTTTGTTTGAAAGTGCCTTAAACAACTTTCAAGCATTCACAAGAAATTCACATGCATTTCTCTGAAAGTGAAGTCTTCTCTTCCAACACTTCAATTCATGTGCGAAGTGAATGGAGTGTTGCTTCACTTTCTAAATGCTGTCCTTTCAGAGAAAATCACGTTCCTTTGAAATTGCCTTAAGCTACTTACAAGCATTCACCAGAAACTCACATGTGTTTCTCTGAAAGAGAAGCAATCTGTTCCAACACTTCAATTCACTGTGCAAAGTGAATGGAGTGTTGCCTCACTTTCGAAATGCTGTCCTTTCAGAGAAAATCACTTTCCTTTGAAAGTGACTTAAGCTACTTGCAAGCATTAGGAAGAAACTCACATGTGTTTCTCTGAAAGAGAAGCAGTCAGTTCCAACACTTCAATTCACTGTGCGAAGTGAATGGAGTGTTGCTTCACTTTCTAAATTCTGTCCTTTCAGAGAAAATCACTTTCCTTTGAAAGTGCCTTAAACTACTTTCAAGCATTCATAAAAAACTCAAATGCGTTTCTCTGAAAGAGAAGCAGTCTGTTCCAACACTTCAATTCTTTGTGCGAACTGAATGGAGTGTTGCTTCACTTTCTAAATGCTGTCCTGTCAGAGAAAATCACTTTCCTTTGAAAGTGCCTTAAGCTACTTGCAAGCATTAGGAAGAAATTCACATGTGTTTCCCTAAAAGGAAGCAGTCTGTTCCAACACTTCAATTCACTGTGTGAAGTGAATGGAGTGTTGCCTCACTTTCTAAATGCTGTCCTTTCAGACAAAATCACTTTCCTTTGAAAGTGCCTTAAACTACTTACAAGCATTCAACAGAAACTCACATGCGTTTCTCTGAAAGAGAAGCAGTCTGTTCCAACACTTCAATTCACTGTGCGAAGTGAATGGAGTGTTGCTTCACTTTCTAAATGCTGACCTTTCAGAGAAAATCACTTTCCTTTGAAAGTGCCCTAAGCTACTTAAAAGCACTCAACAGAAACTCACATGCATTTCTCTGAAAGAGAAGCAGTCTGTTCCAACACTTCAATTCACTGTGCGAAGTGAATGGAGTGTTGCTTCACTTTCTAAATTCTGTCCTTTCAGAGAAAATCACTTTCCTTTGAAAGTGCCTTAAACTACTTTCAAGCATTCATAAAAAACTCAAATGCGTTTCTTTGAAAGAGAAGCAGTCTGTTCCAACACTTCAATTCTTTGTGCGAAGTGAATGGAGTGTTGCTTCACTTTCTAAATGCTGTCCTGTCTGAGAAAATCACTTTCCTTTGAGAGTGCCTTAAGCTACTTGCAAGCATTAGGAAGAAACTCACATGTGTTTCCCTAAAAGGAAGCAGTCTGTTCCAACACTTCAATTCACTGTGTGAAGTGAATGGAGTGTTGCCTCACTTTCTAAATGCTGTCCTTTCAGAGAAAATCACTTTCCTTTGAAAGTGCCTTAAGCTCCTTACAAGCATTCAACAGAAACTCACATGCAGTTCTCTGAAAGAGAAGCAGTCTGTTCCAGCACTTCAATTCACTGTGCGAAGTGAATGGAGTGTTGCTTCACTTTCTAAATGCTGTCCTTTCAGAGAAAATCACTTTCCTTTGAAAGTGCATTAAGTTACTTACAAGCATTAGGAAGAAACTAACATGCGTTTCTCTGAAAGAGAAGCAGTCTGTTCCAACACTTCAATTCACTGTGCGAAGTGAATGGAGTGTTGCTTCACTTTCTAAATGCTGTCCTTTCAGAGAAAATCACTTTCCTTTGAAAGTGCCTTAAACTACTTACAAGCATTCAACAGAAACTCACATGCAGTTCTCTGAAAGAGAAGCAGTCGGTTCCAACACTTCAATTCACTCTTCGAAGTGAATGGAGTGTTGCTTCACTTTCTAAATGCTGTCCTTTCAGAGAAAATCACTTTCCTTTGAAAGTGCCTTAAGCTACTTGCAAGCATTAGGAAGAAACTCACATGCGTTTCTCTGAAAGAGAAGCAGTCTGTTCCAAAACTTCAATTCACTATTCAAAGTGAATGGAGTGTTGCTTCACTTTCTAAATTCTGTCCTTTCAGAGAAAATCACTTTCCTTTGAAAGTGCCTTATGCTACTTGCAAGCATTAGGAAGAAACTCACATGCGTTTCTCTGAAAGAGAAGCAGTCTGTTCCAAAACTTCAATTCACTGTGCGAAGTGAATGGAGTGTTGCTTCACTTCCTAAATTCTGTCATTTCAGAGAAAATCAGTTTCCTTTGAAAGTGCCTTAAGCAACTTTCAAGCATTCACAAGAAACACTAATGCGTTTCTATGAAAGAGTAGCACTCTGTTCCAACACTTCAATTCACTGCATGAAGGGAATGGAGTGTTGCTTCACTTTCTAAATGCTGTCCTTTAAGAGAAAATCACTTTCTTTTGAAAGTGCCTTAAGCTACTTACAAGCATTCACCAGAAACTCGCATGCGTTTCTCTGAAAGAGAAGCAGTCTGTTCCAACACTTCAATTCTTTGTGCGAAGTGAATGGAGTGTTGCTTCACTTTCTAAATGCTGTCCTGTCTGAGAAAATCACTTTCCTTTGAGAGTGCCTTAAGCTGCTTGCAAGCATTAGGAAGAAACTCACATGTGTTTCCATAAAAGGAAGCAGTCTGTTCCAACACTTCAATTCACTGTGCGAAGTGAATGGAGTGTTGCTTCACTTTCTAAATGCTGTCCTTTCAGAGAAAATCACTTTCCTTTGAAAGTGCCTTAAGCAACTTGCAAGCATTCACAAGAAACACTAATGCGTTTCTATGAAAGAGTAGCTCTCTGTTCCAACACTTCAATTCAATGCACGAAGGGAATGGAGTGTTGCTTCACTTTCTAAATGCTGTCCTTTCAGAGAAAATCACTTTCCTTTGAAAGTGCCTTAAGCTACTTACAAGCATTCACCAGAAACTCACATGCGTTACTCTGAAAGAGAAGCAGTCTGTTCCATACTTCAATTCACTCTGCGAAGTGAATGGAGTGTTGCTTCACTTTCTAAATGCTGTCCTTTCAGAGAAAATCACTTTCCTTTGAAAGTGCCATAAGCTACTTGCAAGCATTAGGAAGAAACTCACATGCGTTTCTCTGAAAGAGAAGCAGTCTGTTCCAACACTTCAATTCACTGTGCGAAGTGAATGGAGTGTTGCTTCACTTTCTAAATGCTGTCCTTTCAGAGAAAATCACTTTCTTTAAAATTGCCTTAAGCTACTTACAAGCATTCAACAGAAACTCACATGCGTTTCTCTGAAAGAGAAGCAGTCTGTTCCAACACTTCAATTCACTGTGCGAAGTGAATGGAGTGTTGCTTCACTTTCTAAATTCTGTCATTTCAGAGAAAATCACTTTCCTTTGAAAGTGCCTTAATCTACTTTCAAGCATCCATAAAAAACTCACATGCGTTTCTCTGAAAGAGAAGCAGTCTGTTCCAACACTTCAATTCACTGTGCGAAGTAAATGGAGTGTTGCTTCACTTTCTAAATGTTGTTCTTTCAGAGAAAATCACTTTCCTTTGAAAGTGCCTAAAGCTACTTGCCAGCATACACAAGAAACACTATGCGTTTCTATGAAAGACAAGCAGTCTGTTCCAACACTTCAATTCACTGTGCGAAGTGAATGGAGTGTTGCTTCACTTTCTAAATGCTGTCCTTTCAGAGAAAATCACTTTCCTTTAAAAGTGCCTTAAGCTACTTGCAAGCATTAGGAAGAAACTCACATGCGTTTCTCTGAAAGAGAAGCAGTCTGTTCCAACACTTCAATTCACTGTGCGTAGTGAACGGAGTGTTGCTTCACTTTCTAAATGCTATCCTTTCAGAGAAAATCACTTTCCTTTGAAAGTGCCTTAAGCTACTTGCAAGCATTAGGAAGAAACTCACATGCGTTTCTCTGAAAGAGATGCAGTCTGTTCCAAAACTTCAATTCACTGTGCGAAGTGAATGGAGTGTTGCTTCACTTTCTAAATTCTGTCCTTTCAGAGAAAATCACTATCCTTTGAAAGTGCCTTAAGCTACTTGCAAGCATTAGGAAGAAACTCACATGCGTTTCTCTGAAAGAGAAGCAGTCCGTTCCAACACTTCAATTCACTGTGCGAAGTGAATGGAGTGTTGCTTCACTTTCTAAATTCTGTCATTTCAGAGAAAATCACTTTCCTTTGAAAGTGCCTTAAACTACTTTCAAGCATTCACAAAAAACTCACATGCGTTTCTCTGAAAGAGTAGCAGTCTGTTCCAACACTTCAATTCACTGTACGAAGTGAATGGAGTGTGCTTCACTTTCTAAATGCTGTCCTTTCAGAGAAAATCACTTTCCTTTGAAAGTGCCCTAAGCTACTTACAAGCATTCAACAGAAACTCACATGCATTTCTCTGAAAGAGAAGCAGTCTGTTCCAACACTTCAATTCACTGTGCGAAGTGAATGGAGTGTTGCTTCACTTTCTAAATGCTCTTCTTTCAGAGAAAATCACTTTCCTTTGAAAGTGCCTTAAACAAATTTCAAGCATTCATAAAAAACTCAAATGCGTTTCTCTGAAAGAGAAGCAGTCTGTTCCAACACTTCAATTCTTTGTGCGAAGTGAATGGAGTGTTGCTTCACTTTCTAAATGCTGTCCTGTCAGAGAAAATCACTTTCCTTTGAAAGTGCCTTAAGCTACTTGCAAGCATTAGGAAGAAACTCACATGTGTTTCCCTAAAAGGAAGCAGTCTGTTCCAACACTTCAATTCACTGTGTGAAGTGAATGGAGTGTTGCCTCACTTTCTAAATGCTGTCCTTTCAGAGAAAATCACTTTCCTTTGAAAGTGCCTTAAGCTACTTACAAGCATTCAACAGAAACTCACATGCGTTTCTCTGAAAGAGAAGCAGTCTGTTCCAACACTTCAATTCACTGTGCGAAGTGAATGGAGTGTTGCTTCACTTTCTAAATGCTGTCCTTTCAGAGAAAATCACTTTCCTTTGAAAGTGTATTAAGTTACTTGCAAGCATTAGGAAGAAACTCACATGCGTTTCTCTGAAAGAGAAGCAGTCTGTTCCAACACTTCAATTCACTGTGCGAAGTGAATGGAGTGTTGCTTCACTTTCTAAATGCTGTCCTTTCAGAGAAAATCACTTTCCTTTGAAAGTGCCTTAAGCTACTTACAAGCATTCACCAAAAACTCACATGCATTTCTCTGAAAGAGAAGCAGTCTGTTCCAACACTTCAATTCACTGTGCGAAGTGAATGGAGTGTTGCTTCACTTTCTAAATGCTGTCCTTTCAGAGAAAATCACTTTCCTTTGAAAGTGCCTTAAGCTACTTGCAAGCATTAGGAAGAAACTCACATGGGTTTCTCTGAAAGAGAAGCAGTCTGTTCCAACACTTCAATTCACTGTGCGAAGTGAATGGAGTGTTGCTTCACTTTCTAAATGCTGTCCTTTCAGAGAAAATCACTTTCCTTTGAAAGTGCCTTAAGCTACTTACAAGCATTCACCAAAAACTCACATGCATTTCTCTGAAAGAGAAGCAGTCTGTTCCAACACTTCAATTCACTGTGCGAAGTGAATGGAGTGTTGCTTCACTTTCTAAATGCTGTCCTTTCAGAGAAAATCACTTTCCTTTAAAAGTGCCTTAAGCTACTTGCAAGCATTAGGAAGAAACTCACATGCGTTTCTCTGAAAGAGAAGCAGTTTGTTCCAAAACTTCAATTCACTGTGCGAAGTGAATGGAGTGTTGCTTCACTTTCTAAATTCTGTCCTTTCAGAGAAAATCACTCTCCTTTGAAAGTGCCTTAAGCTACTTGCAAGCATTAGGAAGAATCTCACATGCGTTTCTCTGAAAGAGAAGCAGTCTGTTCCAACACTTCAATTCACTGTGTGAAGTGAATGGAGTGTTGCCTCACTTTCTAAATGCTGTCCTTTCAGAGAAAATGACTTTCCTTTGAAAGTACCTTAAGCTACTTACAAGCATTCAACAGAAACTCACATGCGTTTCTCTGAAAGAGAAGCAGTCTGTTCCAACACTTCAATTCTCTGTGCGTAGTGAATGGAGTGTTGCTTCACTTTCTAAATGCTGTCCTTTCAGAGAAAATCACTTTACTTTGAATTTGCCTTAAGCTACTTGCAAGCATTCTCAAGAAACACTAATGCGTTTCTATGAAAGAGAAGCAGTCTGTTCCAACACTTCAATTCATTGCACGAAGGGAATGGAGTGTTGCTTTTCTTTCTAAATGCTGTCCTTTCAGAGAAAATCACTTTCCTTTGAAAGTGCCTTAAGCTACTTTCAAGCATTCACAGGAAACACACATGCGTTTCTCTGAAATAGAAGCAGTCTGTTCCAACACTTCAATTCACTGTGCGAAGTGAATAGAGTGTTGCTTCACTTTCTAAATGCTGTCCTTTCAAAGAAAATCACTTTCCTTTGAACGTGCCTTAAGCTACTTGCAAGCATTAGGAAGAAACTCACATGCGTTTCTCTGAAAGAGAAGCAGTCTGTTCCACACTTCAATTCACTGTGCGAAGTGAATGGAGTGTTGCTTCACTTTCTAAATTCTGTCCTTTCAGAGAAAATCACTTTCCTTTGAAAGTGCCTTAAACTACTTTCAAGCATTCATAAAAAACTCACATGCGTTTCTCTGAAAGAGAAGCAGTCTGTTCCAACACTTCAATTCTTTGTGCGAAGTGAATGGAGTGTTGCTTCACTTTCTAAATGCTGTCCTTTCAGAGAAAATCACTTTCCTTTGAAAGTGCCTTAAGCTACTTGCAAGCATTAGGAAGAAACTCACATGCGTTTCTATGAAAGACAAGCAGTCTGTTCCAACACTTGAATTCACTGTGCGAAGTGAATGGAGTGTTGCCTCACCTTCTAAATGCTGTCCTTTCAGAGAAAATCACTTTCCTTTGAAAGTGCCTTAAGCTACTTACAAGCATTCAACAGAAACTCTCATGCGTTTCTCTGAAAGAGAAGCAGTCTGTTCCAACACTTCAATTCACTGTGCGAAGTGAATGAAGTGTTGCTTCACTTTTTAAATGCTGTCCTTTCAGAGAAAACCACTTTCCTTTGAAAGTGCCTTAAGCTACTTGCAAGCATTAGGAAGAAACTCACATGCGTTTCTCTGAAAGAGAAGCAGTCTGTTCCAACACTTCAATTCACTGTGTGAAGTGAATGGAGTGTTGCCTCACTTTCTAAATGCTGTCCTTTCAGAGAATATCCCTTTCCTTTGAAAGTGCCTTAAGCTACTTACAAGCATTCAACAGAAACTCACATGCATTACTCAGAAAGAGAAGCAGTCTGTTCCAACACTTCAATTCACTGTGCGAAGTGAATGGAGTGTTGCTTCACTTTCTAAATACTGTCCTTTCAGAGAAAATCACGTTTGTTTGAAAGTGTCTTAAGCTACTTTCAAGCATTCACAAGAAATTCACATGCATTTCTCTGAAAGAGAAGCCTTCTCTTCCAACACTTCAATTCACTGTGCGAAGTGAATGGAAGGTTGCTTCACTTTCTAAATGCTGTCCTTTCAGTGAAAATCACGTTCCTTTGAAATTGCCTTGAGCTAATTACAAGCATTCACCAGAAACTCACATGTGTTTCTCTGAAAGAGAAGCAATCTGTTGTAACACTTCAATTCACTGTGCAAAGTAAATGGAGTGTTGCCTCACTTTCGAAATGCTGTCCTTTCAGAGAAAATCACTTTCCTTTGAAAGTGCCATAAGCTACTTGCAAGCATTAGGAAGAAACTCACATGCGTTTCTATGAAAGACAAGCAGTCTGTTCCAACACTTCAATTCACTGTGCGAAGTGAATGGAGTGTTGCTTCCCTTTCTAAATGCTGTCCTTTCAGAGAAAATCACTTTCCTTTGAAAGTGCCTTAAGCTACTTGTAAGCATTAGGAAGAAACTCACATGCGTTTCTCTGAAAGAGAAGCAGTCTCTTCCAACACTTCAATTCACTGTACGAAGTGAATGGAGTGTTGCTTCACTTTCTAAATGCTGTCCTTTCAGTGAAAATCACTTTCCTTTGAAAGTGCCTTAAGCTACTTACAAGCATTCACCAGAAACTCACGTGCATTTCTCTGAAAGAGAAGCAGTCTGTTCCAACACTTCAATTCACTGTGCGAAGTGAATGGAGTGTTGCTTCACTTTCTAAATGCTGTCCTTTCAGAGAAAATCACTTTCCTTTGAAAGTGCCTTAAGCTACTTTCAAGCATTAGGAAGAAACTCACATGCGTTTCTCTGAAAGAGAAGCAATCTGTTCCAAAACATCAATTCACTGTGCGAAGTGAATGGAGTGTTGCTTCACTTTCTAAATGCTGTCCTTTCAGAGAAAATCACTTTCCTTTGAAAGTGCCTTAAGCTACTTGCAAGCATTAGGAAGAAACTCACATGCGTTTCTCTGAAAGAGAAGCAGTCTGTTCCAACACTTCAATGCACTGTGTGAAGTGAATGGAGTGTTCCCTCACTTTCTAAATGCTGTCCTTTCAGAGAAAATCACTTTCCTTTGAAAGTGCCTTAAGCAACTTGCAAGCATTCACAAGAAACACTAATGCGTTTATATGAAAGAGAAGCACTCTGTTCCAATACTTCAATTCACTGCACGAAGGGAATGGAGTGTTGCTTCACTTTCTAAATGCTGTCCTTTCAGAGAAAATCACTTTCCTTTGAAAGTGCCTTAAGCTACTTACAAGCATTCACCAGAAACTCACGTGCATTTCTCTGAAAGTGAAGCAGTCTGTTCCAACACTTCAATTCACTGTGCGAAGTGAATGGAGTGTTGCTTCACTTTCTAAATGCTGTCCTTTCAGATTAAATCACTTTCCTTTGAAAGTGCCTTAAGCTACTTGCAAGCATTAGGAAGAAACTCACATGCGTTTCTCTGAAAGAGAAGCATTCTGTCCAACACTTCAATTCACTGTGCAAAGTAAATGGAGTGTTGCCTCACTTTCGAAATGCTGTCCTTCCAGAGAAAATCACTTTTCTTTGAGAGTGCCTTAAGCAACTTTCAAGCATTCGCAAGAAACACTAATGCGTTTATATGAAAGAGAAGCACTCTGTTCCAACACTTCAATTCACTGCACGAAGGGAATGGAGTGTTGCTTCACTTTCTAAATGCTGTCCTTTCAGAGAAAATCACTTTCCTTTGAAAGTGCCTTAAGCTACTTACAAGCATTCAACAGAAACTCACATGCGTTTCTCTGAAAGAGAAGCAGTCTGTTCCAACACTTCAATTCTTTGTGCGAAGTGAATGGAGTGTTGCTTCACTTTGTAAATGCTGTCCTGTCAGAGAAAATCACTTTCCTTTGAAAGTGCCTTAAGCTACTTGCAAGCATTAGGAAGAAACTCACATGCGTTTCTCTGAAAGAGAAGCAGTTTGTTCCAAAACTTCAATTCACTGTGCGAAGTGAATGGAGTGTTGCTTCACATTCTAAATTCTGTCCTTTCAGAGAAAATCACTCTCCTTTGAAAGTGCCTTAAGCTGCTTGCAAGCATTAGGAAGAATCTCACATGCGTTTCTCTGAAAGAGAAGCAGTCTGTTCCAACACTTCAATTCACTGTGTGAAGTGAATGGAGTGTTGCCTCACTTTCTAAATGCTGTCCTTTCAGAGAAAATGACTTTCCTTTGAAAGTGCCTAAGCTACTTACAAGCATTCAACAGAAACTCACATGCGTTTCTCTGAAAGAGAAGCAGTCTGTTCCAACACTTCAATTCTCTGTGCGAAGTGAATGGAGTGTTGCTTCCCTTTCTAAATGCTGTCCTTTCAGAGAAAATCACTTTCCTTTGAAAGTGCCTTAAGCTACTTGCAAGCATTAGGAAGAAACTCACATGCGTTTCTATGAAAGACAAGCAGTCTGTTCCAACACTTCAATTCACTGTGCGAAGTGAATGGAGTGTTGCTTCCCTTTCTAAATGCTGTCCTTTCAGTTAAAATCACTTTCCTTTGAAAGTGCCTTAAGCTACTTGTAAGCATTAGGAAGAAACTCACATGCGTTTCTCTGAAAGAGAAGCAGTCTCTTCCAACACTTCAATTCACTGTACGAAGTGAATGGAGTGTTGCTTCACTTTCTAAATGCTGTCCTTTCAGTGAAAATCACTTTCCTTTGAAAGTGCCTTAAGCTACTTACAAGCATTCACCAGAAACTCACGTGCATTTCTCTGAAAGAGAAGCAGTCTGTTCCAACACTTCAATTCACTGTGCGAAGTGAATGGAGTGTTGCTTCACTTTCTAAATGCTGTCCTTTCAGAGAAAATCACTTTCCTTTGAAAGTGCCTTAAGCTACTTTCAAGCATTAGGAAGAAACTCACATGCGTTTCTCTGAAAGAGAAGCAGTCTGTTCCAAAACATCAATTCACTGTGCGAAGTGAATGGAGTGTTGCTTCACTTTCTAAATGCTGTCCTTTCAGAGAAAATCACTTTCCTTTGAAAGTGCCTTAAGCTACTTGCAAGCATTAGGAAGAAACTCACATGCGTTTCTCTGAAAGAGAAGCAGTCTGTTCCAACACTTCAATGCACTGTGTGAAGTGAATGGAGTGTTCCCTCACTTTCTAAATGCTGTCCTTTCAGAGAAAATCACTTTCCTTTGAAAGTGCCTTAAGCAACTTGCAAGCATTCACAAGAAACACTAATGCGTTTATATGAAAGAGAAGCACTCTGTTCCAATACTTCAATTCACTGCACGAAGGGAATGGAGTGTTGCTTCACTTTCTAAATGCTGTCCTTTCAGAGAAAATCACTTTCCTTTGAAAGTGCCTTAAGCTACTTACAAGCATTCACCAGAAACTCACGTGCATTTCTCTGAAAGTGAAGCAGTCTGTTCCAACACTTCAATTCACTGTGCGAAGTGAATGGAGTGTTGCTTCACTTTCTAAATGCTGTCCTTTCAGATTAAATCACTTTCCTTTGAAAGTGCCCTAAGCTACTTGCAAGCATTAGGAAGAAACTCACATGCGTTTCTCTGAAAGAGAAGCAGTCTGTCCAAAACTTCAATTCACTGTGCAAAGTAAATGGAGTGTTGCCTCACTTTCGAAATGCTGTCCTTCCAGAGAAAATCACTTTTCTTTGAGAGTGCCTTAAGCAACTTTCAAGCATTCGCAAGAAACACTAATGCGTTTATATGAAAGAGAAGCACTCTGTTCCAACACTTCAATTCACTGCACGAAGGGAATGGAGTGTTGCTTCACTTTCTAAATGCTGTCCTTTCAGAGAAAATCACTTTCCTTTGAAAGTGCCTTAAGCTACTTACAAGCATTCAACAGAAACTCACATGCGTTTCTCTGAAAGAGAAGCAGTCTGTTCCAACACTTCAATTCTTTGTGCGAAGTGAATGGAGTGTTGCTTCACTTTGTAAATGCTGTCCTGTCAGAGAAAATCACTTTCCTTTGAAAGTGCCTTAAGCTACTTGCAAGCATTAGGAAGAAACTCACATGCGTTTCTCTGAAAGAGAAGCAGTTTGTTCCAAAACTTCAATTCACTGTGCGAAGTGAATGGAGTGTTGCTTCACATTCTAAATTCTGTCCTTTCAGAGAAAATCACTCTCCTTTGAAAGTGCCTTAAGCTGCTTGCAAGCATTAGGAAGAATCTCACATGCGTTTCTCTGAAAGAGAACCAGTCTGTTCCAACACTTCAATTCACTGTGTGAAGTGAATGGAGTGTTGCCTCACTTTCTAAATGCTGTCCTTTCAGAGAAAATGACTTTCCTTTGAAAGTGCCTAAGCTACTTACAAGCATTCAACAGAAACTCACATGCGTTTCTCTGAAAGAGAAGCAGTCTGTTCCAACACTTCAATTCTCTGTGCGAAGTGAATGGAGTGTTGCTTCCCTTTCTAAATGCTGTCCTTTCAGAGAAAATCACTTTCCTTTGAAAGTGCCTTAAGCTACTTGTAAGCATTAGGAAGAAACTCACATGCGTTTCTCTGAAAGAGAAGCAGTCTCTTCCAACACTTCAATTCACTGTGCGAAGTGAATGGAGTGTTGCTTCACTTTCTAAATGCTGTCCTTTCAGTGAAAATCACTTTCCTTTGAAAGTGCCTTAAGCTACTTACAAGCATTCACCAGAAACTCACGTGCATTTCTCTGAAAGAGAAGCAGTCTGTTCCAACACTTCAATTCACTGTGCGAAGTGAATGGAGTGTTGCTTCACTTTCTAAATGCTGTCCTTTCAGAGAAAATCACTTTCCTTTGAAAGTGCCTTAAGCTACTTTCAAGCATTAGGAAGAAACTCACATGCGTTTCTCTGAAAGAGAAGCAGTCTGTTCCAAAACATCAATTCACTGTGCGAAGTGAATGGAGTGCTGCTTCACTTTCTAAATGCTGTCCTTTCAGAGAAAATCACTTTCCTTTGAAAGTGCCTTAAGCTACTTGCAAGCATTAGGAAGAAACTCACATGCGTTTCTCTGAAAGAGAAGCAGTCTGTTCCAACACTTCAATGCACTGTGTGAAGTGAATGGAGTGTTCCCTCACTTTCTAAATGCTGTCCTTTCAGAGAAAATCACTTTCCTTTGAAAGTGCCTTAAGCAACTTGCAAGCATTCACAAGAAACACTAATGCGTTTATATGAAAGAGAAGCACTCTGTTCCAATACTTCAATTCACTGCACGAAGGGAATGGAGTGTTGCTTCACTTTCTAAATGCTGTCCTTTCAGAGAAAATCACTTTCCTTTGAAAGTGCCTTAAGCTACTTACAAGCATTCACCAGAAACTCACGTGCATTTCTCTGAAAGTGAAGCAGTCTGTTCCAACACTTCAATTCACTGTGCGAAGTGAATGGAGTGTTGCTTCACTTTCTAAATGCTGTCCTTTCAGATTAAATCACTTTCCTTTGAAAGTGCCTTAAGCTACTTGCAAGCATTAGGAAGAAACTCACATGTGTTTCTCTGAAAGAGAAGCAGTCTGTCCAACACTTCAATTCACTGTGCAAAGTAAATGGAGTGTTGCCTCACTTTCGAAATGCTGTCCTTCCAGAGAAAATCACTTTTCTTTGAGAGTGCCTTAAGCAACTTGCAAGCATTCACAAGAAACACTAATGCGTTTATATGAAAGAGAAGCACTCTGTTCCAACACTTCAATTCACTGCACGAAGGGAATGGAGTGTTGCTTCACTTTCTAAATGCTGTCCTTTCAGAGAAAATCACTTTCCTTTGAAAGTGCCTTAAGTTACTTACAAGCATTCAACAGAAACTCACATGCGTTTCTCTGAAAGAGAAGCAGTCTGTTCCAACACTTCAATTCTTTGTGCGAAGTGAATGGAGTGTTGCTTCACTTTGTAAATGCTGTCCTGTCAGAGAAAATCACTTTCCTTTGAAAGTGCCTTAAGCTACTTGCAAGCATTAGGAAGAAACTCACATGCGTTTCTCTGAAAGAGAAGCAGCTTGTTCCAAAACTTCAATTCACTGTGCGAAGTGAATGGAGTGTTGCTTCACATTCTAAATTCTGTCCTTTCAGAGAAAATCACTCTCCTTTGAAAGTGCCTTAAGCTGCTTGCAAGCATTAGGAAGAATCTCACATGTGTTTCTCTGAAAGAGAAGCAGTCTGTTCCAACACTTCAATTCTCTGTGCGAAGTGAATGGAGTGTTGCTTCACTTTCTAAATGCTGTCCTTTCAGAGAAAATCACTTTACTTTGAAAGTGCCTTAAGCTACTTGCAAGCATTAGGAAGAAACTCACATGCATTTCTATGAAAGACAAGCAGTCTGTTCCAACACTTGAATTCACTGTGAGAAGTGAATGGAGTGTTGCCTCACTTTCTAAATGCTGTCCTTTCAGAGAAAATCACTTTCCTTTGAAAGTGCCTTAAGCTACTTACAAGCATTCAACAGAAACTCACATGCGTTTCTCTGAAAGAGAAGCAGTCTGTTCCAACACTTCAATTCACTGTGCGAAGTGAATGGAGTGTTGCTTCACTTTCTAAATGCTGTCCTTTCAGAGAAAACCACTTTCCTTTGAAAGTGCCTTAAGCTACTTGCAAGCATTAGGAAGAAACTCACATGCGTTTCTCTGAAAGAGAAGCAGTCTGTTCCAACACTTCAATTCACTGTGTGAAGTGAATGGAGTGTTGCCTCACTTTCTAAATGCTGTCCTTTCAGAGAATATCCCTTTCCTTTGAAAGTGCCTTAAGCGACTTACAAGCATTCAACAGAAACTCACATGCATTACTCAGAAAGAGAAGCAGTCTGTTCCAACACTTCAATTCACTGTGCGAAGTGAATGGAGTGTTGCTTCACTTTCTAAATACTGTCCTTTCAGAGAAAATCACGTTTGTTTGAAAGTGTCTTAAGCTACTTTCAAGCATTCACAAGAAATTCACATACATTTCTCTGAAAGAGAAGCCTTCTCTTCCAACACTTCAATTCACTGTGCGAAGTGAATGGAGGGTTGCTTCACTTTCTAAATGCTGTCCTTTCAGTGAAAATCACGTTCCTTTGAAATTGCCTTGAGCTAATTACAAGCATTCACCAGAAACTCACATGTGTTTCTCTGAAAGAGAAGCAATCTGTTCTAACACTTCAATTCACTGTGCAAAGTAAATGGAGTGTTGCCTCACTTTCGAAATGCTGTCCTTTCAGAGAAAATCACTTTCCTTTGAAAGTGCCATAAGCTACTTGCAAGCATTAGGAAGAAACTCACATGCGTTTCTATGAAAGAGAAGCAGTCCGTTCCAACACTTCAATTCACTGTGCGAAGTGAAGGGAGTGTTGCTTCACTTTCTAAATGCTGTCCTTTCAGTGAAAATCACTTTCCTTTTAAAGTGCCTTAAGCTACTTACAAGCATTCACCAGAAACTCACGTGCATTTCTCTGAAAGAGAAGCAGTCTGTTCCAACACTTCAATTCACTGTGCGAAGTGAATGGAGTGTTGCTTCACTTTCTAAATGCTGTCCTTTCAGAGAAAATCACTTTCCTTTGAAAGTGCCTTAAGCTACTTTCAAGCATTAGGAAGAAACTCACATGCGTTTCTCTGAAAGAGAAGCAGTCTGTTCCAAAACTTCAATTCACTGTGCGAAGTGAATGGAGTGTTGCTTCACTTTCTAAATGCTGTCCTTTCAGAGAAAATCACTTTCCTTTAAAAGTGCCTTAAGCTACTTGCAAGCATTAGGAAGAAACTCACATGCGTTTCTCTGAAAGAGAAGCAGTCTGTTCCAACACTTCAATGCACTGTGTGAAGTGAATGGAGTGTTCCCTCACTTTCTAAATGCTGTCCTTTCAGAGAAAATCACTTTCCTTTGAAAGTGCCTTAAGCAACTTGCAAGCATTCACAAGAAACACTAATGCGTTTATATGAAAGAGAAGCACTCTGTTCCAATACTTCAATTCACTGCACGAAGGGAATGGAGTGTTGCTTCACTTTCTAAATGCTGTCCTTTCAGAGAAAATCACTTTCCTTTGAAAGTGCCTTAAGCTACTTACAAGCATTCACCAGAAACTCACGTGCATTTCTCTGAAAGTGAAGCAGTCTGTTCCAACACTTCAATTCACTGTGCGAAGTGAATGGAGTGTTGCTTCACTTTCTAAATGCTGTCCTTTCAGATTAAATCACTTTCCTTTGAAAGTGCCTTAAGCTACTTGCAAGCATTAGGAAGAAACTCACATGCGTTTCTCTGAAAGAGAAGCATTCTGTCCAACACTTCAATTCACTGTGCAAAGTAAATGGAGTGTTGCCTCACTTTCGAAATGCTGTCCTTCCAGAGAAAATCACTTTTCTTTGAGAGTGCCTTAAGCAACTTTCAAGCATTCGCAAGAAACACTAATGCGTTTATATGAAAGTGAAGCACTCTGTTCCAACACTTCAATTCAGTGCACGAAGGGAATGGAGTGTTGCTTCACTTTCTAAATGCTGTCCTTTCAGAGAAAATCACTTTCCTTTGAAAGTGCCTTAAGCTACTTACAAGCATTCAACAGAAACTCACATGCGTTTCTCTGAAAGAGAAGCAGTCTGTTCCAACACTTCAATTCTTTGTGCGAAGTGAATGGAGTGTTGCTTCACTTTGTAAATGCTGTCCTGTCAGAGAAAATCACTTTCCTTTGAAAGTGCCTTAAGCTACTTGCAAGCATTAGGAAGAAACTCACATGCGTTTCTCTGAAAGAGAAGCAGTTTGTTCCAAAACTTCAATTCACTGTGCGAAGTGAATGGAGTGTTGCTTCACATTCTAAATTCTGTCCTTTCAGAGAAAATCACTCTCCTTTGAAAGTGCCTTAAGCTGCTTGCAAGCATTAGGAAGAATCTCACATGCGTTTCTCTGAAAGAGAAGCAGTCTGTTCCAACACTTCAATTCACTGTGTGAAGTGAATGGAGTGTTGCCTCACTTTCTAAATGCTGTCCTTTCAGAGAAAATGACTTTCCTTTGAAAGTGCCTAAGCTACTTACAAGCATTCAACAGAAACTCACATGCGTTTCTCTGAAAGAGAAGCAGTCTGTTCCAACACTTCAATTCTCTGTGCGAAGTGAATGGAGTGTTGCTTCCCTTTCTAAATGCTGTCCTTTCAGAGAAAATCACTTTCCTTTGAAAGTGCCTTAAGCTACTTGCAAGCATTAGGAAGAAACTCACATGCGTTTCTATGAAAGACAAGCAGTCTGTTCCAACACTTCAATTCACTGTGCGAAGTGAATGGAGTGTTGCTTCCCTTTCTAAATGCTGTCCTTTCAGTTAAAATCACTTTCCTTTGAAAGTGCCTTAAGCTACTTGTAAGCATTAGGAAGAAACTCACATGCGTTTCTCTGAAAGAGAAGCAGTCTCTTCCAACACTTCAATTCACTGTACGAAGTGAATGGAGTGTTGCTTCACTTTCTAAATGCTGTCCTTTCAGTGAAAATCACTTTCCTTTGAAAGTGCCTTAAGCTACTTACAAGCATTCACCAGAAACTCACGTGCATTTCTCTGAAAGAGAAGCAGTCTGTTCCAACACTTCAATTCACTGTGCGAAGTGAATGGAGTGTTGCTTCACTTTCTAAATGCTGTCCTTTCAGAGAAAATCACTTTCCTTTGAAAGTGCCTTAAGCTACTTTCAAGCATTAGGAAGAAACTCACATGCGTTTCTCTGAAAGAGAAGCAGTCTGTTCCAAAACATCAATTCACTGTGCGAAGTGAATGGAGTGTTGCTTCACTTTCTAAATGCTGTCCTTTCAGAGAAAATCACTTTCCTTTGAAAGTGCCTTAAGCTACTTGCAAGCATTAGGAAGAAACTCACATGCGTTTCTCTGAAAGAGAAGCAGTCTGTTCCAACACTTCAATGCACTGTGTGAAGTGAATGGAGTGTTCCCTCACTTTCTAAATGCTGTCCTTTCAGAGAAAATCACTTTCCTTTGAAAGTGCCTTAAGCAACTTGCAAGCATTCACAAGAAACACTAATGCGTTTATATGAAAGAGAAGCACTCTGTTCCAATACTTCAATTCACTGCACGAAGGGAATGGAGTGTTGCTTCACTTTCTAAATGCTGTCCTTTCAGAGAAAATCACTTTCCTTTGAAAGTGCCTTAAGCTACTTACAAGCATTCACCAGAAACTCACGTGCATTTCTCTGAAAGTGAAGCAGTCTGTTCCAACACTTCAATTCACTGTGCGAAGTGAATGGAGTGTTGCTTCACTTTCTAAATGCTGTCCTTTCAGATTAAATCACTTTCCTTTGAAAGTGCCCTAAGCTACTTGCAAGCATTAGGAAGAAACTCACATGCGTTTCTCTGAAAGAGAAGCAGTCTGTCCAAAACTTCAATTCACTGTGCAAAGTAAATGGAGTGTTGCCTCACTTTCGAAATGCTGTCCTTCCAGAGAAAATCACTTTTCTTTGAGAGTGCCTTAAGCAACTTTCAAGCATTCGCAAGAAACACTAATGCGTTTATATGAAAGAGAAGCACTCTGTTCCAACACTTCAATTCACTGCACGAAGGGAATGGAGTGTTGCTTCACTTTCTAAATGCTGTCCTTTCAGAGAAAATCACTTTCCTTTGAAAGTGCCTTAAGCTACTTACAAGCATTCAACAGAAACTCACATGCGTTTCTCTGAAAGAGAAGCAGTCTGTTCCAACACTTCAATTCTTTGTGCGAAGTGAATGGAGTGTTGCTTCACTTTGTAAATGCTGTCCTGTCAGAGAAAATCACTTTCCTTTGAAAGTGCCTTAAGCTACTTGCAAGCATTAGGAAGAAACTCACATGCGTTTCTCTGAAAGAGAAGCAGTTTGTTCCAAAACTTCAATTCACTGTGCGAAGTGAATGGAGTGTTGCTTCACATTCTAAATTCTGTCCTTTCAGAGAAAATCATTCTCCTTTGAAAGTGCCTTAAGCTGCTTGCAAGCATTAGGAAGAATCTCACATGCGTTTCTCTGAAAGAGAACCAGTCTGTTCCAACACTTCAATTCACTGTGTGAAGTGAATGGAGTGTTGCCTCACTTTCTAAATGCTGTCCTTTCAGAGAAAATGACTTTCCTTTGAAAGTGCCTAAGCTACTTACAAGCATTCAACAGAAACTCACATGCGTTTCTCTGAAAGAGAAGCAGTCTGTTCCAACACTTCAATTCTCTGTGCGAAGTGAATGGAGTGTTGCTTCCCTTTCTAAATGCTGTCCTTTCAGAGAAAATCACTTTCCTTTGAAAGTGCCTTAAGCTACTTGTAAGCATTAGGAAGAAACTCACATGCGTTTCTCTGAAAGAGAAGCAGTCTCTTCCAACACTTCAATTCACTGTGCGAAGTGAATGGAGTGTTGCTTCACTTTCTAAATGCTGTCCTTTCAGTGAAAATCACTTTCCTTTGAAAGTGCCTTAAGCTACTTACAAGCATTCACCAGAAACTCACGTGCATTTCTCTGAAAGAGAAGCAGTCTGTTCCAACACTTCAATTCACTGTGCGAAGTGAATGGAGTGTTGCTTCACTTTCTAAATGCTGTCCTTTCAGAGAAAATCACTTTCCTTTGAAAGTGCCTTAAGCTACTTTCAAGCATTAGGAAGAAACTCACATGCGTTTCTCTGAAAGAGAAGCAGTCTGTTCCAAAACATCAATTCACTGTGCGAAGTGAATGGAGTGCTGCTTCACTTTCTAAATGCTGTCCTTTCAGAGAAAATCACTTTCCTTTGAAAGTGCCTTAAGCTACTTGCAAGCATTAGGAAGAAACTCACATGCGTTTCTCTGAAAGAGAAGCAGTCTGTTCCAACACTTCAATGCACTGTGTGAAGTGAATGGAGTGTTCCCTCACTTTCTAAATGCTGTCCTTTCAGAGAAAATCACTTTCCTTTGAAAGTGCCTTAAGCAACTTGCAAGCATTCACAAGAAACACTAATGCGTTTATATGAAAGAGAAGCACTCTGTTCCAATACTTCAATTCACTGCACGAAGGGAATGGAGTGTTGCTTCACTTTCTAAATGCTGTCCTTTCAGAGAAAATCACTTTCCTTTGAAAGTGCCTTAAGCTACTTACAAGCATTCACCAGAAACTCACGTGCATTTCTCTGAAAGTGAAGCAGTCTGTTCCAACACTTCAATTCACTGTGCGAAGTGAATGGAGTGTTGCTTCACTTTCTAAATGCTGTCCTTTCAGATTAAATCACTTTCCTTTGAAAGTGCCTTAAGCTACTTGCAAGCATTAGGAAGAAACTCACATGTGTTTCTCTGAAAGAGAAGCAGTCTGTCCAACACTTCAATTCACTGTGCAAAGTAAATGGAGTGTTGCCTCACTTTCGAAATGCTGTCCTTCCAGAGAAAATCACTTTTCTTTGAGAGTGCCTTAAGCAACTTGCAAGCATTCACAAGAAACACTAATGCGTTTATATGAAAGAGAAGCACTCTGTTCCAACACTTCAATTCACTGCACGAAGGGAATGGAGTGTTGCTTCACTTTCTAAATGCTGTCCTTTCAGAGAAAATCACTTTCCTTTGAAAGTGCCTTAAGTTACTTACAAGCATTCAACAGAAACTCACATGCGTTTCTCTGAAAGAGAAGCAGTCTGTTCCAACACTTCAATTCTTTGTGCGAAGTGAATGGAGTGTTGCTTCACTTTGTAAATGCTGTCCTGTCAGAGAAAATCACTTTCCTTTGAAAGTGCCTTAAGCTACTTGCAAGCATTAGGAAGAAACTCACATGCGTTTCTCTGAAAGAGAAGCAGCTTGTTCCAAAACTTCAATTCACTGTGCGAAGTGAATGGAGTGTTGCTTCACATTCTAAATTCTGTCCTTTCAGAGAAAATCACTCTCCTTTGAAAGTGCCTTAAGCTGCTTGCAAGCATTAGGAAGAATCTCACATGCGTTTCTCTGAAAGAGAAGCAGTCTGTTCCAACACTTCAATTCTCTGTGCGAAGGGAATGGAGTGTTGCTTCACTTTCTAAATGCTGTCCTTTCAGAGAAAATCACTTTACTTTGAAAGTGCCTTAAGCTACTTGCAAGCATTAGGAAGAAACTCACATGCATTTCTATGAAAGACAAGCAGTCTGTTCCAACACTTGAATTCACTGTGAGAAGTGAATGGAGTGTTGCCTCACTTTCTAAATGCTGTCCTTTCAGAGAAAATCACTTTCCTTTGAAAGTGCCTTAAGCTACTTACAAGCATTCAACAGAAACTCACATGCGTTTCTCTGAAAGAGAAGCAGTCTGTTCCAACACTTCAATTCACTGTGTGAAGTGAAAGGAGTGTTGCCTCACTTTCTAAATGCTGTCCTTTCAGAGAAAACCACTTTCCTTTGAAAGTGCCTTAAGCTACTTGCAAGCATTAGGAAGAAACTCACATGCGTTTCTCTGAAAGAGAAGCAGTCTGTTCCAACACTTCAATTCACTGTGTGAAGTGAATGGAGTGTTGCCTCACTTTCTAAATGCTGTCCTTTCAGAGAATATCCCTTTCCTTTGAAAGTGCCTTAAGCGACTTACAAGCATTCAACAGAAACTCACATGCATTACTCAGAAAGAGAAGCAGTCTGTTCCAACACTTCAATTCACTGTGCGAAGTGAATGGAGTGTTGCTTCACTTTCTAAATACTGTCCTTTCAGAGAAAATCACGTTTGTTTGAAAGTGTCTTAAGCTACTTTCAAGCATTCACAAGAAATTCACATACATTTCTCTGAAAGAGAAGCCTTCTCTTCCAACACTTCAATTCACTGTGCGAAGTGAATGGAGGGTTGCTTCACTTTCTAAATGCTGTCCTTTCAGTGAAAATCACGTTCCTTTGAAATTGCCTTGAGCTAATTACAAGCATTCACCAGAAACTCACATGTGTTTCTCTGAAAGAGAAGCAATCTGTTCTAACACTTCAATTCACTGTGCAAAGTAAATGGAGTGTTGCCTCACTTTCGAAATGCTGTCCTTTCAGAGAAAATCACTTTCCTTTGAAAGTGCCATAAGCTACTTGCAAGCATTAGGAAGAAACTCACATGCGTTTCTATGAAAGAGAAGCAGTCCGTTCCAACACTTCAATTCACTGTGCGAAGTGAAGGGAGTGTTGCTTCACTTTCTAAATGCTGTCCTTTCAGTGAAAATCACTTTCCTTTTAAAGTGCCTTAAGCTACTTACAAGCATTCACCAGAAACTCACGTGCATTTCTCTGAAAGAGAAGCAGTCTGTTCCAACACTTCAATTCACTGTGCGAAGTGAATGGAGTGTTGCTTCACTTTCTAAATGCTGTCCTTTCAGAGAAAATCACTTTCCTTTGAAAGTGCCTTAAGCTACTTTCAAGCATTAGGAAGAAACTCACATGCGTTTCTCTGAAAGAGAAGCAGTCTGTTCCAAAACTTCAATTCACTGTGCGAAGTGAATGGAGTGTTGCTTCACTTTCTAAATGCTGTCCTTTCAGAGAAAATCACTTTCCTTTAAAAGTGCCTTAAGCTACTTGCAAGCATTAGGAAGAAACTCACATGCGTTTCTCTGAAAGAGAAGCAGTCTGTTCCAACACTTCAATGCACTGTGTGAAGTGAATGGAGTGTTCCCTCACTTTCTAAATGCTGTCCTTTCAGAGAAAATCACTTTCCTTTGAAAGTGCCTTAAGCAACTTGCAAGCATTCACAAGAAACACTAATGCGTTTATATGAAAGAGAAGCACTCTGTTCCAACACTTCAATTCACTGCACGAAGGGAATGGAGTGTTGCTTCACTTTCTAAATGCTGTCCTTTCAGAGAAAATCACTTTCCTTTGAAAGTGCCTTAAGCTATTTACAAGCATTCACCAGAAGCTCACGTACATTTCTCTGAAAGTGAAGCAGTCTGTTCCAACACTTCAATTCACTGTGCGAAGTGAATGGAGTGTTGCTTCACTTTCTAAATGCTGTCCTTTCAGATTAAATCACTTTCCTTTGAAAGTGCCTTAAGCTACTTGTAAGCATTAGGAAGAAACTCACATGCGTTTCTCTGAAAGAGAAGCAGTCTGTCCAACACTTCAATTCACTGTGCAAAGTAAATGGAGTGTTGCCTCACTTTCGAAATGCTGTCCTTCCAGAGAAAATCACTTTCCTTTGAGAGTGCCTTATGCTACTTGCAAGCATTAGGAAGAAACTCACATGTGTTTCTCTGAAAAAGAAGCAGTCTGTTCCAACACTTCAATTGACTGTGTGAAGTGAATGCAGTGTTGCCTCACTTTCTAAATGCTGTCCTTTCAGAGAAAATCACTTTCCTTTGAAAGTGCCTTAAGCTACTACAAGCATTCAACAGAAACTCACATGCGTTTCTCTGAAAGAGAAGCAGTCTGTTCCAACACTTCATTTCAATGTGCGAAGTGAATGGAGTGTTGCTTCACTTTCTAAATGCTGTCCTTTCAGCGAAAATCACTTTCCTTTGAAAGTGCCTTAAACTACTTTCAAGCATTCACAAAAAGCTCACATGCGTTTCTCTGAAAGAGAAGCAGTCTGTTCCAACACTTCAATTCACTGTGCAAAGTGTATGGAGTGTTGCTTCACTTTCCAAATGCTGTCCTTTCAGAGAAAATCACTTTCCTTTGATAGTGCCTTAAGCAACTTGCAAGCATTCACAAGAAACACTAATGCGTTTATATGAAAGAGAAGCACTCTGTTCCAACACTTCAATTCACTGCACGAAGGGAATGGAGTGTTGCTTCACTTTCTAAATGCTGTCCTTTCAGAGAAAATCACTTTCCTTTGAAAGTGCCTTAAGCTACTTACAAGCATTCAACAGAAACTCACATGCGTTTCTCTGAGAGAGAAGCAGTCTGTTCCAACACTTCAATTCACTGTGCGAAGTGAATGGAGTGTTGCCTCACTTTCGAAATGCTGTCCTTTCAGAGAAAATCACTTTTTTTTGAATGTGCCTTAAGCTACTTACAAGCATTCACCAGAAACTCACATGTGTTTCTCTGAAAGAGAAGCAATCTTTTCCAACACTTCATTTCACTGTGCAAAGTAAATGGAGTGTTTCCTCACTTTCGAAATGCTGTCCTTCCAGAGAAAATCACTTTCCTTTGAGAGTGCCTTAAGCTACTTGCAAGCATTAGGAAGAAACTCACATGTGTTTCTCTGAAAAAGAAGCAGTCTGTTCCAACACTTCAATTGACTGTGTGAAGTGAATGTAGTGTTGCCTCACTTTCTAAATGCTGTCCTTTCAGAGAAAATCACTTTCCTTTGAAAGTGCCTTAAGCTACTTACAAGCATTCAACAGAAACTCACATGCGTTTCTTTGAAAGAGAAGCAGTCTGTTCCAACACTTCATTTCAATGTGCGAAGTGAATGGAGTGTTGCTTCACTTTCTAAATGATGTCCTTTCAGCGAAAATCACTTTCCTTTGAAAGTGCCTTAAGCTACTTACAAGTATTCAACAGAAACTCACATGCAATTCTCTGAAAGAGAAGCAGTCTGTTCCAACACTTCAATTCACTGTGCAAAGTGAATGGAGTGTTGCTTCACTTTCTAAATTCTGTCCTTTCAGAGAAAATCACTTTCTTTTGAAAGTGCCTTAAACTACTTTCAATCATTCACAAAAAGCTCACATGCGTTTCTCTGAAAGATAAGCAGTCTGTTCCAACACTTCAATTCACTGTGCAAAGTGTATGGAGTGTTGCTTCACTTTCTAAATGCTGTCCTTTCAGAGAAAATCACTTTCCTTTGAAAGTGCCTTAAGCAACTTGCAAGCATTCACAAGAAACACTAATGCGTTTATATGAAAGAGAAGCACTCTGTTCCAACACTTCAATTCACTGCACGAAGGGAATGGAGTGTTGCTTCACTTTCTAAATGCTGTCCTTTCAGAGAAAATCACTTTCCTTTGAAAGTGCCTTAAGCTACTTACAAGCATTCACCAGAAACTCACATGCGTTTCTCTGAAAGAGAAGCAGTCTGTTCCAACACTTCAATTCACTGTGCGAAGTGAATGGAGTGTTGCTTCGCTTTCTAAATGCTGTCCTTGCAGAGAAAATCACTTTCCTTTGAAAGTGCCTTAAGCTACTTGCAAGCATTAGCAAGAAACTCACATGCGTTTCTCCGAAAGAGAAGCAGTCTGTTCCAACAGTTCAATTCACTGTGCGAAGTGAATGGAGTGTTGCTTCACTTTCTAAATGCTGTCCTTTCAGAGAAAATCACTTTCCTTTGAAAGTGCCTTAAGCTACTTACAAGCATTCAACAGAAACTCACATCCATTTCTCTGAAAGAGAAGCACTCTGTTCCAACACTTGAATTTTCTGTGCGAAGTGAATGGAGTGTTGCTTCACTTTCTAAATGCTGTCCTTTCAGAGAAAATCACTTTCCTTTGAAAGTGTCTTAAGATACTTGCAAGCATTCACAAGAAACACTAATGCGTTTCTATGAAAGAGAAGCAGTCTGTTCCAACACTTCAATTCACTGTGCGAAGTGAATGGAGTGTTGCTTTACTTTCTAAATGCTGTCCTTTCAGAGAAAATCCCTTTCCTTTGAATGTGCCTTAAGCTACTTACAAGCATTCAACAGAAACTCACATGCATTTCTCTGAAAGAGATGCAATCTGTTCCAACATTTCAACTCTGTGCGAAGTGAATGGAGTGTTTCTTCACTTTCTAAATGCTGTCCTTTCAGAGAAAATCACTTTCCATTGAAAGTGCCTTAAGCTACTTGCAAGCATTCACAAGAAACACTAATGCGTTTCTATGAAAGAGAAGCAGTCTGTTCCAACACTTCAATTCATTGCACGAAGGGAATGGAGTGTTGCTTCACTTTCTAAATGCTGTCCTTTCAGAGAAAATCACTTTCCTTTGAAAGTACCTTAAGCTACTTGCAAGCATTCACAAGAAACTCACATGCGTTTCTCTGAAAGAGAAGCAGTCTTTTCCAACACTTCAATACACTGCACGAACAGAATGGAGTGTTGCTTCACTTTCCAAATTCTGTCCTTTCAGAGAAAATCACTTTCCTTTGAAAGTGCCTTAAACTACTTTCAAGCATTCACAAAAAACCCACATGCGTTTCTTTGAAAGAGAAGCAGTCTGTTCCAACACTTCAATTCACTGTGTGAAGAGAATGGAGTGTTGCCTCACTTTTGAAATGCTGTCCTTTCAGAGAAAATCACTTTCCTTTGAAAGTGCCTTAAGCTACTTGCAAGCATTAGGAAGAAACTCACATGCGTTTCTCTGAAAGAGAAGCAGTCTGTTCCAACACTTCAATTCACTGTACAAAGTGTATGGAGTGTTGCTTCACTTTCTAAATGCTGTCCTTTCAGAGAAAATCACTTTCCTTTGAAAGTGCCTTAAGCAACTTGCAAGCATTCACAAGAAACACTAATGCGTTTATATGAAAGAGAAGCACTCTGTTCCAACACTTCAATTCACTGCACGAAGGGAATGGAGTGTTGCTTCACTTTCTAAATTCTGTCCTTTCAGAGAAAATCACTTTCTTTTGAAAGTGCCTTAAGCTACTTTCAAGCATTCACAAAAAGCTCACATGTGTTTCTCGGAAAGAGAAGCAGTCTGTTCCAACACTTCAATTCACTGTGCAAAGTGTATGGAGTGTTGCTTCACTTTCTAAATGCTGTCCTTTCATTGAAAATCACTTTCCTTTGAAAGTGCCTTAAGCTACATTCAAGCATTCACAGGAAACACACATGCGTTTCTCTGAAAGAGAAGCAGTCTGTTCCAACACTTCAATTCACTGTGCAAAGTGAATGGAGTGTTGCTTCACTTTCTAAATGCTGTCCTTTCAGAGAAAATCACTTTCCTTTGAAAGTGCCTGAAGAAACTTGCAAGCATTCACAAGAAACACTAATGCGTTTATATGAAAGAGAAGCACTCTGTTCCAACACTTCAATTCACTGCACGAAGGGAATGGAGTGTTGCTTCACTTTCTAAATGCTGTCCTTTCAGAGAATATCACTTTCCTTTGAAAGTGCCTTAAGCTACTTGCAAGCATTAGGAAGAAACTCACATGCGTTTCCCTGAAAGAGAAGCAGTCTGTTCCAACACTTCAATTCACTGTGTGAAGTGAATGGAATGTTGCCTCACTTTCTTAATGCTGTCCTTTCAGAGAAAATCACTTTCCTTTAAAGTGCCTTAAGCTACTTTCTAGCATTCACAGGAAACACACATGCATTTCTCTGAGAGAGAAGCAGTCTGTTCCAACACTTCAATTCACTGTGCGAAGTGAATGGAGTGTTGCTTCACTTTCTAAATGCTGTCCTTTCAGAGAAAATCACTTTCCTTTGAAAATGCCTTAAGCTACTTACAAGCATTCAACAGAAACTCACATGCATTTCTCTGAAAGAGAAGCAGTCTGTTCCAACACTTCAATTCACTGTACGAAGTGAATGGAGTGTTGCTTCACTTTCTAAATTCTGTCCTTTCAGAGAAAATCACTTTCCTTTGAAAGTGCCTTAAGCTACTTGCGAGCATTGGGATGAAACTCACATGCGTTTCTCTGAAAGAGAAGCAGTCTGTTCCAACACTTCAATTCACTGTGCGAAGTGAAGGGAGTGGTGCTTCACTTTCTAAATGCTGTCCTTTCAGAGAAAATCACTTTTGTTTGAAAGTGCCTTCAGCAACTTTCAAACATTCACAAGAAATTCACATGCATTTCTCTGAAAGAGAAGCCTTCTCTTCCAACACTTCAGTGCACTGTGCGAAGTGAATGGAGTGTTGCTTCATTTTTTAAATGCTGTCCTTTCAGAGAAATTCACGTTCCTTTGAAATTGCCTTAAGCTAATTACAAGCATTCACCAGAAACTCACATGTATTTCTCTGAAAGACAAGCAGTCTGTTCCAACACTTCAATTCACTGCACGAAGGGAATGGAGTGTTGCTTCACTTTCTAAATGCTGTCCTTTCAGAGAAAATCACTTTCCTTTGAAAGTGCCTTAAGCTACTTACAAGCATTCAACAGAAACTCACATGCATTTCTCTGAAAGAGATGCAATCTGTTCCAATATTTCAACTCTGTGCGAAGTGAATGGAGTGTTTCTTCACTTTCTAAATGCTGTCCTTTCAGAGAAAATCACTTTCCATTGAAAGTGCCTTAAGCTACTTGCAAGCATTCACAAGAAACACTAATGCGTTTCTATGAAAGAGAAGCAGTCTGTTCCAACACTTCAATTCATTGCACGAAGGGAATGGAGTGTTGCTTCACTTTCTAAATGCTGTCCTTTCAGAGAAAATCACTTTCCTTTGAAAGTACCTTAAGCTACTTGCAAGCATTCACAAGAAACTCACATGCGTTTCTCTGAAAGAGAAGCAGTCTTTTCCAACACTTCAATACACTGCACGAACAGAATGGAGTGTTGCTTCACTTTCCAAATTCTGTCCTTTCAGAGAAAATCACTTTCCTTTGAAAGTGCCTTAAACTACTTTCAAGCATTCACAAAAAACTCACATGCGTTTCTTTGAAAGAGAAGCAGTCTGTTCCAACACTTCAATTCACTGTGTGAAGAGAATGGAGTGTTGCCTCACTTTTGAAATGCTGTCCTTTCAGAGAAAATCACTTTCCTTTGAAAGTGCCTTAAGCTACTTGCAAGCATTAGGAAGAAACTCACATGCGTTTCTCTGAAAGAGAAGCAGTCTGTTCCAACACTTCAATTCACTGTACAAAGTGTATGGAGTGTTGCTTCACTTTCTAAATGCTGTCCTTTCAGAGAAAATCACTTTCCTTTGAAAGTGCCTTAAGCAACTTGCAAGCATTCACAAGAAACACTAATGCGTTTATATGAAAGAGAAGCACTCTGTTCCAACACTTCAATTCACTGCACGAAGGGAATGGAGTGTTGCTTCACTTTCTAAATTCTGTCCTTTCAGAGAAAATCACTTTCTTTTGAAAGTGCCTTAAGCTACTTTCAAGCATTCACAAAAAGCTCACATGTGTTTCTCGGAAAGAGAAGCAGTCTGTTCCAACACTTCAATTCACTGTGCAAAGTGTATGGAGTGTTGCTTCACTTTCTAAATGCTGTCCTTTCATTGAAAATCACTTTCCTTTGAAAGTGCCTTAAGCTACATTCAAGCATTCACAGGAAACACACATGCGTTTCTCTGAAAGAGAAGCAGTCTGTTCCAACACTTCAATTCACTGTGCAAAGTGAATGGAGTGTTGCTTCACTTTCTAAATGCTGTCCTTTCAGAGAAAATCACTTTCCTTTGAAAGTGCCTGAAGAAACTTGCAAGCATTCACAAGAAACACTAATGCGTTTATATGAAAGAGAAGCACTCTGTTCCAACACTTCAATTCACTGCACGAAGGGAATGGAGTGTTGCTTCACTTTCTAAATGCTGTCCTTTCAGAGAATATCACTTTCCTTTGAAAGTGCCTTAAGCTACTTGCAAGCATTAGGAAGAAACTCACATGCGTTTCCCTGAAAGAGAAGCAGTCTGTTCCAACACTTCAATTCACTGTGTGAAGTGAATGGAATGTTGCCTCACTTTCTTAATGCTGTCCTTTCAGAGAAAATCACTTTCCTTTAAAGTGCCTTAAGCTACTTTCTAGCATTCACAGGAAACACACATGCATTTCTCTGAGAGAGAAGCAGTCTGTTCCAACACTTCAATTCACTGTGCGAAGTGAATGGAGTGTTGCTTCACTTTCTAAATGCTGTCCTTTCAGAGAAAATCACTTTCCTTTGAAAATGCCTTAAGCTACTTACAAGCATTCAACAGAAACTCACATGCATTTCTCTGAAAGAGAAGCAGTCTGTTCCAACACTTCAATTCACTGTACGAAGTGAATGGAGTGTTGCTTCACTTTCTAAATTCTGTCCTTTCAGAGAAAATCACTTTCCTTTGAAAGTGCCTTAAGCTACTTGCGAGCATTGGGATGAAACTCACATGCGTTTCTCTGAAAGAGAAGCAGTCTGTTCCAACACTTCAATTCACTGTGCGAAGTGAAGGGAGTGGTGCTTCACTTTCTAAATGCTGTCCTTTCAGAGAAAATCACTTTTGTTTGAAAGTGCCTTCAGCAACTTTCAAACATTCACAAGAAATTCACATGCATTTCTCTGAAAGAGAAGCCTTCTCTTCCAACACTTCAGTGCACTGTGCGAAGTGAATGGAGTGTTGCTTCATTTTTTAAATGCTGTCCTTTCAGAGAAATTCACGTTCCTTTGAAATTGCCTTAAGCTAATTACAAGCATTCACCAGAAACTCACATGTATTTCTCTGAAAGACAAGCAGTCTGTTCCAACACTTCAATTCACTGCACGAAGGGAATGGAGTGTTGCTTCACTTTCTAAATGCTGTCCTTTCAGAGAAAATCACTTTCCTTTGAAAGTGCCTTAAGCTACTTACAAGCATTCAACAGAAACTCACATGCATTTCTCTGAAAGAGATGCAATCTGTTCCAATATTTCAACTCTGTGCGAAGTGAATGGAGTGTTTCTTCACTTTCTAAATGCTGTCCTTTCAGAGAAAATCACTTTCCATTGAAAGTGCCTTAAGCTACTTGCAAGCATTCACAAGAAACACTAATGCGTTTCTATGAAAGAGAAGCAGTCTGTTCCAACACTTCAATTCATTGCACGAAGGGAATGGAGTGTTGCTTCACTTTCTAAATGCTGTCCTTTCAGAGAAAATCACTTTCCTTTGAAAGTACCTTAAGCTACTTGCAAGCATTCACAAGAAACTCACATGCGTTTCTCTGAAAGAGAAGCAGTCTTTTCCAACACTTCAATACACTGCACGAACAGAATGGAGTGTTGCTTCACTTTCCAAATTCTGTCCTTTCAGAGAAAATCACTTTCCTTTGAAAGTGCCTTAAACTACTTTCAAGCATTCACAAAAAACTCACATGCGTTTCTTTGAAAGAGAAGCAGTCTGTTCCAACACTTCAATTCACTGTGTGAAGAGAATGGAGTGTTGCCTCACTTTTGAAATGCTGTCCTTTCAGAGAAAATCACTTTCCTTTGAAAGTGCCTTAAGCTACTTGCAAGCATTAGGAAGAAACTCACATGCGTTTCTCTGAAAGAGAAGCAGTCTGTTCCAACACTTCAATTCACTGTACAAAGTGTATGGAGTGTTGCTTCACTTTCTAAATGCTGTCCTTTCAGAGAAAATCACTTTCCTTTGAAAGTGCCTTAAGCAACTTGCAAGCATTCACAAGAAACACTAATGCGTTTATATGAAAGAGAAGCACTCTGTTCCAACACTTCAATTCACTGCACGAAGGGAATGGAGTGTTGCTTCACTTTCTAAATTCTGTCCTTTCAGAGAAAATCACTTTCTTTTGAAAGTGCCTTAAGCTACTTTCAAGCATTCACAAAAAGCTCACATGTGTTTCTCGGAAAGAGAAGCAGTCTGTTCCAACACTTCAATTCACTGTGCAAAGTGTATGGAGTGTTGCTTCACTTTCTAAATGCTGTCCTTTCATTGAAAATCACTTTCCTTTGAAAGTGCCTTAAGCTACATTCAAGCATTCACAGGAAACACACATGCGTTTCTCTGAAAGAGAAGCAGTCTGTTCCAACACTTCAATTCACTGTGCAAAGTGAATGGAGTGTTGCTTCACTTTCTAAATGCTGTCCTTTCAGAGAAAATCACTTTCCTTTGAAAGTGCCTGAAGAAACTTGCAAGCATTCACAAGAAACACTAATGCGTTTATATGAAAGAGAAGCACTCTGTTCCAACACTTCAATTCACTGCACGAAGGGAATGGAGTGTTGCTTCACTTTCTAAATGCTGTCCTTTCAGAGAATATCACTTTCCTTTGAAAGTGCCTTAAGCTACTTGCAAGCATTAGGAAGAAACTCACATGCGTTTCCCTGAAAGAGAAGCAGTCTGTTCCAACACTTCAATTCACTGTGTGAAGTGAATGGAATGTTGCCTCACTTTCTTAATGCTGTCCTTTCAGAGAAAATCACTTTCCTTTAAAGTGCCTTAAGCTACTTTCTAGCATTCACAGGAAACACACATGCATTTCTCTGAGAGAGAAGCAGTCTGTTCCAACACTTCAATTCACTGTGCGAAGTGAATGGAGTGTTGCTTCACTTTCTAAATGCTGTCCTTTCAGAGAAAATCACTTTCCTTTGAAAATGCCTTAAGCTACTTACAAGCATTCAACAGAAACTCACATGCATTTCTCTGAAAGAGAAGCAGTCTGTTCCAACACTTCAATTCACTGTACGAAGTGAATGGAGTGTTGCTTCACTTTCTAAATTCTGTCCTTTCAGAGAAAATCACTTTCCTTTGAAAGTGCCTTAAGCTACTTGCGAGCATTGGGATGAAACTCACATGCGTTTCTCTGAAAGAGAAGCAGTCTGTTCCAACACTTCAATTCACTGTGCGAAGTGAAGGGAGTGGTGCTTCACTTTCTAAATGCTGTCCTTTCAGAGAAAATCACTTTTGTTTGAAAGTGCCTTCAGCAACTTTCAAACATTCACAAGAAATTCACATGCATTTCTCTGAAAGAGAAGCCTTCTCTTCCAACACTTCAGTGCACTGTGCGAAGTGAATGGAGTGTTGCTTCATTTTTTAAATGCTGTCCTTTCAGAGAAATTCACGTTCCTTTGAAATTGCCTTAAGCTAATTACAAGCATTCACCAGAAACTCACATGTATTTCTCTGAAAGACAAGCAGTCTGTTCCAACACTTCAATTCACTGCACGAAGGGAATGGAGTGTTGCTTCACTTTCTAAATGCTGTCCTTTCAGAGAAAATCACTTTCCTTTGAAAGTGCCTTAAGCTACTTACAAGCATTCAACAGAAACTCACTTGCATTTCTCTGAAAGAGAAGCAATCTGTTCCAACACTTGAATTCACTGTGCGATGTGAATGGAGTGTTGCTTCACTTTCTAAATTCTGTCCTTTCAGAGAAAATCACTTTCCTTTGAAAGTGCCTTAAACTACTTTCAAGCATTCACAAAAAACTCACATGCGTTTCTCTGAAAGAGAAGCAGTCTGTTCCAACACTTCAATTCACTGTGCGAAGTGAATGGAGTGTTGCTTCAGTTTCTAAATGCTGTCCTTTCAGAGAAAATCACTTTCCTTTGAAAGTGCCTTAAGCAACTTGCAAGCATTCACAAGAAACACTAATGCGTTTCTATGAAAGAGTAGCACTCTGTTCCAACACTTCAATTCACTGCACGAAGGGAATGGAGTGTTGCTTCACTTTCTAAATGCTGTCCTTTCAGAGAAAATCACTTTCCTTTGAAAGTGCCTTAAGCTACTTACAAGCATTCACCAGAAACTCACATGCGTTTCTCTGAAAGAGAAGCAGTCTGTTCCAATACTTCAATTCACTGTGCGAAGTGAATGGAGTGTTGCTTCACTTTCTAAATGCTGTCCTTTCAGAGAAAATCATTTTCCTTTGAAAGTGCCTTAAGCTACTTGCAAGCATTAGGTAGAAACTCACATGCGTTTCTATGAAAGAGAAGCAGTCTGTTCCAACACTTCAATTCACTGTGCGAAGTTAATGGAGTGTTGCTTCACTTTCTAAATGCTGTCCTTTCAGAGAAAATCACTTTCCTTTGAAAGTGCCTTAAGCAACTTGCAAGCATTCACAAGAAACACTAATGCGTTTCTATGAAATAGTAGCACTCTGTTCCAACACTTCAATTCACTGCAAGAAGGGAATGGAGTGTTGCTTCACTTTCTAAATGCTGTCCTTTCAGAGAAAATCCCTTTCCTTTGAAAGTGCCTTAAGCTAATTACAAGCATTCAACAGAAACTCACATGCGTTTCTCTGAAAGAGAAGCAGTCTGTTCCAATACTTCAATTCACTGTGCGAAGTGAATGGAGTGTTGCTTCACTTTCTAAATGCTGTCCTTTCAGAGAAAATCATTTTCCTTTGAAAGTGCCTGAAGCTACTTGCAAGCATTAGGAAGAAACTCACATGCGTTTCTCTGAAAGAGAAGCAGTCTGTTCCTACACTTCAATTCACTGTGCGAAGTTAATGGAGTGTTGCTTCACTTTCTAAATGCTGTCCTTTCAGAGAAAATCCCTTTACTTTGAATGTGCCTTAAGCTACTTACAAGCATTCAACAGAAATTCACATGCATTTCTCTGAAAGAGAAGCAATCTGTTCCAACACTTCAATTCTCTGTGCGAAGTGAATGGTGTGTTGCTTCCCTTTCTAAATGCTGTCCTTTCAGAGAAAATCACTTTCCTTTGAAAGTGCCTTAAACTACTTTCAAGCATTCATAAAAAACTTACATGCGTTTCTCTGAAAGAGAAGCAGTCTGTTCCAACACTTCAATTCACTGTGCAAAGTGAATGGAGTGTTGGTTCATTTTCTAAATGCTGTCCTTTCAGAGAAAATCACGTTCCTTTGAAATTGCCTTAAGCTACTTACAAGCATTCACCAGAAACTCACATGTATTTCTCTGAAAGAGAAGCAATCTGTTCCAACACTTCAATTCACTGTGCAAAGTGAATGGAGTGTTGCCTCACTTTCTAAATGCTGTCCTTTCAGAGAAAATCACTTTCCTTTGAAAGTGCCTTAAGCTACTTGCAAGCATTGGGATGAAACTCACATGCGTTTCTCTGAAAGAGAAGCAGTCTGTTCCAACACTTCAATTCACTGTTCGAAGTGAATGGAATGTTACTTCACTTTCTAAATGCTGTCCTTTCAGAGAAAATCACTTTCCTTTGAAAGTGCCTTAAGCTACCTTCAAGCATTCACAAGAAACACACATGTGTTTCTCTGAAAGAGAAGCAGTCTGTTCCAACACTTCAATTCACTGTGCGAAGTGAAGGGAGTGGTGCTTCACTTTCTAAATGCTGTCCTTTCAGAGAAAATCACTTTTGTTTGAAAGTGCCTTAAGCAACTTTCAAGCATTCACAAGAAATTCACATGCATTTCTCTGAAAGAGAAGCGTTCTCTTCCAACACTTCAATGCACTGTGCGCAGTGAATGGAGTATTGCTTCATTTTCTAAATGCTGTCCTTTCAGAGAAAATCACGTTCCTTTGAAATTGCCTTAAGCTACTTACAAGCATTCACCAGAAACTCACATGTATTTCTCTGAAAGTCAAGCAGTCTGTTCCAACACTTCAATACACTGCACGAAGGGAATGGAGTGTTGCTTCACTTTCTAAATGCTGTCCTTTCAGAGAAAATCACTTTCCTTTGAAAGTGCCTTAAGCTACTTACAAGCATTCACCAGAAACTCACATGCATTTCTCTGAAAGATAAGCAATCTGTTCCAACACTTGAATTCACTGTGCGAAGTGAATGGAGTGTTGCTTCACTTTCTAAATTCTGTCCTTTCAGAGAAAATCACTTTCCTTTGAAAGTGCCTTAAACTACTTTCAAGCATTCACAAAAAACTCACATGCATTTCTCTGAAAGAGAAGCAGTCTGTTCCAACACTTCAATTCACTGTGCGAAGTGAATGGAGTGTTGCTTCACTTTCTAAATGCTGTCCTTTCAGAGAAAATCACTTTCCTTTGAAAGTGCCTTAAGCAACTTGCAAGCATTCACAAGAAACACTAATGCGTTTCTATGAAAGAGTAGCACTCTGTTCCAACACTTCAATTCACTGCACGAAGGGAATGGAGTGTTGCTTCACTTTCTAAATGCTGTCCTTTCAGAGAAAATCACTTTCCTTTGAAAGTGCCTTAAGCTACTTACAAGCATTCACCAGAAACTCACATGCGTTTCTCTGAAAGAGAAGCAGTCTGTTCCAATACTTCAATTCACTGTGCGAAGTGAATGGGGTGTTGCTTCACTTTCTAAATGCTGTCCTTTCAGAGAAAATCATTTTCCTTTGAAAGTGCCTTAAGCTACTTGCAAGCATTAGGAAGAAACTCACATGCGTTTCTCTGAAAGAGAAGCAGTCTGTTCCAACACTTCAATTCACTGTGCGAGGTGAATGGAGTGTTGCCTCACTTTCTAAATGCTGTCCTTTCAGAGAAAATCACTTTCCTTTGAAAGTGCCTTAAGCTACTTACAAGCATTCAACAGAAACTCAGAGGCATTTCTCTGAAAGAGAAGCAGTCTGTTCAAAATTTCAATTCTCTGTGCGAAGTGAATAGAGTGTTGCTTCACTTTCTAAATGCTGTCCTTTCAGAGAAAATCACTTTCCTATGAAAGTGCCTTAAGCTACTTACAAGCATTCAACAGAAACTCAGAGGCATTTCTCTGAAAGAGAAGCAGTCTGTTCCAATACTTCAATTCACTGTGCGAAGTGAATGGGGTGTTGCTTCACTTTCTAAATTCTGTCCTTTCAGAGAAAATCACTTTCCTTTGAAAGTGCCTTAAACTACTTTCAATCATTCACAAAAAAGTCACATGCGATTCTCTGAAAGAGAAGCAGTCTGTTCCAACACTTCAATTCATGTGCGAAGTGAATGGAGATTTGCTTCACTTTCTAAATGCTGTCCTTTCAGAGAAAATCCCTTTCCTTTGAATATGCCTTAAGCTATTTACAAGCATTCAACAGAAACTCACAGGCATTTCTCTGAAATAGAAGTAATCTGTTCCAACACTTCAACTCTGCGCGAAGTGAATGGAGTGTTGCTTCACTTTCTAAATGCTGTCCTTTCAGAGAAAATCACTTTCCTTTGAAAGTGCCTTAAGCTACTTGCAAGCATTCACAAGAAACACTAATGCGTTTCTAAGAAAGAGAAGCAGTCTGTTCCAACACTTCAATTCATTGCACAAAGGGAATGGAGTGTTGCTTTACTTTCTAAATGCTGTCCTTTCAGAGAAAATCACTTTCTTTGAAAGAGCCTTGAGCTACTTACAAGCATTCAACACAAACTCACATGCATTCCTCTGAAAGAGAAGCAGTCTGTTCCAACACTTCAATTCACTGTGCGAAGTGAATGGAATGTTGCTTAACTTTCTAAATGCTGTCCTTTCAGAGAAAATCACTTTCCTTTGAAAGTGCCTTAAGCTACTTTCAAGCATTCACAGGAAACACACATGTGTTTCTCTGAAATTGAAGCAGTCTGTTCCAACACTTCAATTCACTGTGCGACGTGAAGGGAGTGGTGTTTCACTTTCTAAATGCTGTCCTTTCAGAGAAAATCACTTTTGTTTGAAAGTGCCTTAAGCAACTTTCAAGCATTCACAAGAAATTCACATGCATTTCTCTGAAAGAGAAGCCTTCTCTTCCAACACTTTAATGTACTGTGCAAAGTGAATGGAGTGTTGCTTCATTTTCTAAATGCTGTCTTTTCAGAGAAAATCACGTTCCTTTGAAATTGCCTTAAGCTACTTACAAGCATTCACCAGAAACTCACATGTATTTCTCTGAAAGACAAGCAGTCTGTTCCAACACTTCAATTCACTGCACGAAGGGAATTGAGTGTTGCTTCACTTTCTAAATGCTGTCCCTTCAGAGAAAATCACTTTCCTTTGAAAGTGCCTTAAGCTACTTACAAGCATTCAACAGAAACTCACATGCATTTCTCTGAAAGAGAAGCAATCTGTTCCAACACTTGAATTCACTGTGCGAAGTGAATGGAGTGTTGCTTCACTTTCTAAATTCTCTCCTTTCAGAGAAAATCACTTTCCTTTGAAAGTGCCTTAAACTACTTTCAAGCATTCACAAAAAACTCACATGCGTTTCTCTGAAAGAGAAGCAGTCTGTTCCAGCACTTCAATTCACAGTGCGAAGTGAATGGAGTGTTGCTTCCCTTTCTAAATTCTGTCCTTTCAGAGAAAATCACTTTCCTTTGAAAGTGCCTTAAACTACTTTCAAGCATTCATAAAAAACTTACATGCGTTTCTCTGAAAGAGAAGCAGTCTGTTCCAACACTTCAATTCACTGTGAGAAGTGAATGGAGTGTTGCTTCATTTTCTAAATGCTGTCCTTTCAGAGAAAATCACGTTCTTTTGATATTGCCTTTAGCTACTTACAAGCATTCACCAGAAACTCACATGCATTTCTCTGAAAGAGAAGCAATCTGTTCCAACACTTCAATTCACTGTGCAAAGTGAATGGAGTGTTGCCTCACTTTCTAAATACTGTCCTTTCAGAGAAAATCACTTTCCTTTGAAAGTGCCTTAAGATACTTGCAAGCATTAGGATGATACTCACATGCGTTTCTCTGAAAGAGAAGCAGTCTGTTCCAACACTTCAATTCACTGTGCGAAGTGAATGGAGTGTTGCTTCACTTTCTAAATGCTGTCCTTTCAGAGAAAATCACTTTCCTTTGAAAGTGCAATAAGCTACTTGCAAGCATTAGGAAGAAACTCACATGCATTTCTCTGAAAGAGAAGCAGTCTGTTCCAACACTTCAATTCACTGTGCGAAGTTAATGGAGTGTTGCTTCACTTTCTAAATGCTGTCTTTCAGAGAAAATCACTTTCCTTTGAAAGTGCCTTAAGCTACTTACAAGCATTCAACAGAAACTCAGAGGCATTTCTTTGAAAGAGAAGCAGTCTGTTCCAAAATTTCAATTCACTGTGCGAAGTGAATGGAGTGTTGCTTCCCTTTCTAAATTCTGTCCTTTCAAAGAAAATCACTTTCCTATGAAAGTGCCTTAATCTACTTTCAAGCATTCATAAAAAACTCACATGCGTTTCTCTGAAAGAGAAGCAGTCTGTTCCAACACTTCAATTCACTGTGAGAAGTGAATGGAGTGTTGCTTCACTTTCTAAATGCTGTCCTTTCAGAGAAAATCACTTTCCTTTGAAAGTGCCTTAAGCTACTTGCAAGCATTCACAAGAAACACTAATGTGTTTCTATGAAAGACAAGCAGTCTGTTCCAACACTTCAATTCACTGCACGAAGGGAATGGAGTGTTGCTTCACTTTCTAAATGCTGTCCTTTCAGAGAATATCACTTTCCTTTGAAAGTGCCTTAAGCTACTTGCAAGCATTAGGAAGAAACTCACATGCGTTTCCCTGAAAGAGAAGCAGTCTGTTCCAACACTTCAATTCACTGTGTGAAGTGAATGGAATGTTGCCTCACTTTCTTAATGCTGTCCTTTCAGAGAAAATCACTTTCCTTTAAAGTGCCTTAAGCTACTTTCTAGCATTCACAGGAAACACACATGCATTTCTCTGAGAGAGAAGCAGTCTGTTCCAACACTTCAATTCACTGTGCGAAGTGAATGGAGTGTTGCTTCACTTTCTAAATGCTGTCCTTTCAGAGAAAATCACTTTCCTTTGAAAATGCCTTAAGCTACTTACAAGCATTCAACAGAAACTCACATGCATTTCTCTGAAAGAGAAGCAGTCTGTTCCAACACTTCAATTCACTGTACGAAGTGAATGGAGTGTTGCTTCACTTTCTAAATTCTGTCCTTTCAGAGAAAATCACTTTCCTTTGAAAGTGCCTTAAGCTACTTGCGAGCATTGGGATGAAACTCACATGCGTTTCTCTGAAAGAGAAGCAGTCTGTTCCAACACTTCAATTCACTGTGCGAAGTGAAGGGAGTGGTGCTTCACTTTCTAAATGCTGTCCTTTCAGAGAAAATCACTTTTGTTTGAAAGTGCCTTCAGCAACTTTCAAACATTCACAAGAAATTCACATGCATTTCTCTGAAAGAGAAGCCTTCTCTTCCAACACTTCAGTGCACTGTGCGAAGTGAATGGAGTGTTGCTTCATTTTTTAAATGCTGTCCTTTCAGAGAAATTCACGTTCCTTTGAAATTGCCTTAAGCTAATTACAAGCATTCACCAGAAACTCACATGTATTTCTCTGAAAGTCAAGCAGTCTGTTCCAACACTTCAATTCACTGCACGAAGGGAATGGAGTGTTGCTTCACTTTCTAAATGCTGTCCTTTCAGAGAAAATCACTTTCCTTTGAAAGTGCCTTAAGCTACTTACAAGCATTCAACAGAAACTCACTTGCATTTCTCTGAAAGAGAAGCAATCTGTTCCAACACTTGAATTCACTGTGCGATGTGAATGGAGTGTTGCTTCACTTTCTAAATTCTGTCCTTTCAGAGAAAATCACTTTCCTTTGAAAGTGCCTTAAACTACTTTCAAGCATTCACAAAAAACTCACATGCGTTTCTCTGAAAGAGAAGCAGTCTGTTCCAACACTTTCAATTCACTGTGCGAAGTGAATGGAGTGTTGCTTCAGTTTCTAAATGCTGTCCTTTCAGAGAAAATCACTTTCCTTTGAAAGTGCCTTAAGCAACTTGCAAGCATTCACAAGAAACACTAATGCGTTTCTATGAAAGAGTAGCACTCTGTTCCAACACTTCAATTCACTGCACGAAGGGAATGGAGTGTTGCTTCACTTTCTAAATGCTGTCCTTTCAGAGAAAATCACTTTCCTTTGAAAGTGCCTTAAGCTACTTACAAGCATTCACCAGAAACTCACATGCGTTTCTCTGAAAGAGAAGCAGTCTGTTCCAATACTTCAATTCACTGTGCGAAGTGAATGGAGTGTTGCTTCACTTTCTAAATGCTGTCCTTTCAGAGAAAATCATTTTCCTTTGAAAGTGCCTTAAGCTACTTGCAAGCATTAGGTAGAAACTCACATGCGTTTCTATGAAAGAGAAGCAGTCTGTTCCAACACTTCAATTCACTGTGCGAAGTTAATGGAGTGTTGCTTCACTTTCTAAATGCTGTCCTTTCAGAGAAAATCACTTTCCTTTGAAAGTGCCTTAAGCAACTTGCAAGCATTCACAAGAAACACTAATGCGTTTCTATGAAATAGTAGCACTCTGTTCCAACACTTCAATTCACTGCAAGAAGGGAATGGAGTGTTGCTTCACTTTCTAAATGCTGTCCTTTCAGAGAAAATCCCTTTCCTTTGAAAGTGCCTTAAGCTAATTACAAGCATTCAACAGAAACTCACATGCGTTTCTCTGAAAGAGAAGCAGTCTGTTCCAATACTTCAATTCACTGTGCGAAGTGAATGGAGTGTTGCTTCACTTTCTAAATGCTGTCCTTTCAGAGAAAATCATTTTCCTTTGAAAGTGCCTGAAGCTACTTGCAAGCATTAGGAAGAAACTCACATGCGTTTCTCTGAAAGAGAAGCAGTCTGTTCCTACACTTCAATTCACTGTGCGAAGTTAATGGAGTGTTGCTTCACTTTCTAAATGCTGTCCTTTCAGAGAAAATCCCTTTACTTTGAATGTGCCTTAAGCTACTTACAAGCATTCAACAGAAATTCACATGCATTTCTCTGAAAGAGAAGCAATCTGTTCCAACACTTCAATTCTCTGTGCGAAGTGAATGGTGTGTTGCTTCCCTTTCTAAATGCTGTCCTTTCAGAGAAAATCACTTTCCTTTGAAAGTGCCTTAAACTACTTTCAAGCATTCATAAAAAACTTACATGCGTTTCTCTGAAAGAGAAGCAGTCTGTTCCAACACTTCAATTCACTGTGCAAAGTGAATGGAGTGTTGGTTCATTTTCTAAATGCAGTCCTTTCAGAGAAAATCACGTTCCTTTGAAATTGCCTTAAGCTACTTACAAGCATTCACCAGAAACTCACATGTATTTCTCTGAAAGAGAAGCAATCTGTTCCAACACTTCAATTCACTGTGCAAAGTGAATGGAGTGTTGCCTCACTTTCTAAATGCTGTCCTTTCAGAGAAAATCACTTTCCTTTGAAAGTGCCTTAAGCTACTTGCAAGCATTGGGATGAAACTCACATGCGTTTCTCTGAAAGAGAAGCAGTCTGTTCCAACACTTCAACTCTGTGCGAAGTGAATGGAGTGTTGCTTCATTTTCTAAATGCTGTCCTTTCAGAGAAAATCACTTTCCTTTGAAAGTGCCTTAAGCTACTTGCAAGCATTCACAAGAAACACTAATGCGTTGCTATGAAAGAGAAGCAGTCTGTTCCAACACTTCAATTCATTGCACGAAGGGAATGGAGTGTTGCTTTACTTTCTAAATGCTGTCCTTTCAGAGAAAATCACTTTCCTTTGAAAGAGCCTTGAGCTACTTACGAGCATTCAACAGAAACTCACATGCATTACTCTGAAAGAGAAGCAGTCTGTTCCAACACTTCAATTCACTGTTCGAAGTGAATGGAATGTTACTTCACTTTCTAAATGCTGTCCTTTCAGAGAAAATCACTTTCCTTTGAAAGTGCCTTAAGCTACTTTCAAGCATTCACAAGAAACACACATGTGTTTCTCTGAAAGAGAAGCAGTCTGTTCCAACACTTCAATTCACTGTGCGAAGTGAAGGGAGTGGTGCTTCACTTTCTAAATGCTGTCCTTTCAGAGAAAATCACTTTTGTTTGAAAGTGCCTTAAGCTACTTACAAGCATTCAACAGAAACTCACATGCATTTCTCTGAAAGAGAAGCAATCTGTTCCAACTCTTCAATTCTCTGTGCGAAGTGAATGGAGTGTTGCTTCACTTTGTAAATGCTGTCCTTTCGGAGAAAATCACTTTCCTTTGAAAGTGCCTTAAGCTACTTGCAAGCATTCACAAGAAACACTAATGCGTTTCTATGAAAGAGAAGCAGTGTTCCAACACTTCAATTCATTGCACGAAGGGAATGGAGTTTTGCTTTTCTTTCTAAATGCTGTCCTTTCAGAGAAAAACACTTTCCTTTGAAAGAGCCTTGAGCTACTTACAAGCATTCAACAGAAACTCACATGCATTTCTCTGAAAGAGAAGCAGTCTGTTCCAACATTCAATTCACTGTGCGAAGTGAATGCAGTGTTGCTTCACTTTCTAAATGCTGTCCTTTCAGAGAAAATCACTTTCCTTTGAAAGTGCCTTAAGCTACTTGCAAGCATTCACAAGAAACACTAATGCGCTTCTATGAAAGACAAGCAGTCTGTTCCAACACTTCAATTCACTGCACGAAGGGAATGGAGTGTTGCTTCACTTTCTAAATTCTGTCCTTTCAGAGAAAATCACTTTCCTTTGAAAGTGCCTTAAGCTACTTACAAGCATTTAACAGAAACTCACATGCATTTCTCTGAAAGAGAAGCAATCTGTTCCAACACTTCAATTCACTGTGCGAAGTGAATGGAGTGTTGCTTCACTTTCTAAATTCTGTCCTTTCAGAGAAAATCACTTTCCTTTGAAAGTGCCTTAAGCTACTTTCAAGCATTCACCAGAAACTCACATGCGTTTCTGTGAAAGAGAAGCAGTCTGTTCCAACACTTCAATTCACTGTGCGAAGTGAATGGAGTGTTGGTTCACTTTCTAAATTCTGTCATTTCAGAGAAAATCACTTTCCTTTGAAAGTGCCTTAAACTACTTTCAAGCATTCATAAAAAACTCACATGCGTTTCTAAAAGAGAAGCAGTCTGTTCCAACACTTCAATTCACTGTGCGAAGTAAATGGAGTTTTGTTTCACTTTCTAAATGCTGTCCTTTCAGAGAAAATCACTTTCCTTTGAAAGTGCCTTAAGCTACTTGCCAGCATGCACAAGAAACACTAATGCGTTTCTATGAAAGACAAGCGGTCTGTTCCAACACTTTAATTCACTGTGCGAAGTGAATGGAGTGTTGCTTCACTTTCGAAATGCTGTCCTTTCAGAGAAAATCACTTTCCTTTGAAAGTGCCTTAAGCTACTTACAAGCATTCAACAGAAACTCACATGCGTTTCTCTGAAAGAGAAGCAGTCTGTTCCAACACTTCAATTCACTGTGCGAAGTGAATGGAGTGTTGCTTCACTTTCTAAATTCTGTCATTTCAGAGAAAATCACTTTCCTTTGAAAGTGACTTAAACTATTTTCAAGCATTCATAAAAAACTCACATGCATTTCTCTGAAAGAGAAGCAGTCTGTTCCAACACTTCAGTTCACTGTGCGAAGTAAATGGAGTGTTGCTTCACTTTCTAAATGCTGTCCTTTCAGAGAAAATCACTTTCCTTTGAAAGTGCCTTAAGCTACTTGCAAGCATTCACAAGAAACACTCATGCGTTTCTCTGAAAGACAAGCTGTCTGTTCCAACACTTCAATTAACTGTGCGAAGTGAATGGAGTGTTGCTTCACTTTCTAAATGCTGTCCTTTCAGAGAAAATCACTTTCCTTTGAAAGTGCCTTCAGCTACTTGCAAGCATTAGGAAGAAACTCACATGCGTTTCTCTGAAAGAGAAGCAGTCTGTTCCAACACTTCAATTCACTGTGCGAAGTGAATGGAGTGTTGCTTCACTTTCTAAATGCTGTCCTTTCAGAGAAAATCACTTTCCTTTGAGAGTGCCTTAAGCTACTTGCAAGCATTCACAAGAAACACTCACACGTTTCTATGATAGACAAGCAGTCTTTTCCAACACTTCAATTCACTGTGCGAAGTGAATGGAGTGTTGCTTCCCTTTCTAAATCCTGTCCTTTCAGAGAAAATCACTTTCCTTTGAAAGTGCCTTAAGCTACTTACAAGCATTCAACAGAAACTCACATGCATTTCTCAGAAAGAGAAGCAGTCTGTTCCAACACTTCAATTCACTGTGAGAAGTGAATGGAGTGTTGCTTCACTTTCTAAATTCTGTCCTTTCAGAGAAAATCACTTTCCTTTGAAAGTGCCTTAAACTACTTTCAAGCATTCACAAAAAACTCACATGCGTTTCTCTGAAAGAGTAGCAGTCTGTTCCAACACTTCAATTCACTGTGCGAAGTGAATGGAGTGTTGCTTCACTTTCTAAATGCTGTCCTTTCAGAGAAAATCACTTTCCTTTGAAAGTGCCTTAAGCAACTTGCAAGATTTCACAAGAAACACTAATGCGTTTCTATGAAAGAGTAGCTCTCTGTTACAACACTTCAATTCAATGCACGAAGGGAATGGAGTGTTGCTTCACTTTCTAAATGCTGTCCTTTCAGAGAAAATCACTTTCCTTTGAAAGTGCCTTAAGCTACTTACAAGCATTCACCAGAAACTCAAATGCGTTACTCTGAAAGAGAAGCAGTCTGTTCCAATACTTCAATTCACTGTGCGAAGTGAATGGAGTGTTGCTTCACTTTCTAAATGCTGTCCTTTCAGAGAAAATCACTTTCCTTTGAAAGTGCCTTCAGCTACTTGCAAGCATTAGGAAGAAACTCACATGCGTTTCTCTGAAAGAGAAGCAGTCTGTTCCAACACTTCAATTCACTGTGCGAAGTGAATGGAGTGTTGCTTCACTTTCTAAATGCTGTCCTTTCTGAGAAAATCACTTTTCTTTGAAAATGCCTTAAGCTACTTGCCAGCATACACAAGAAACACTATGCGTTTCTATGAAAGACAAGCAGTCTGTTCCAACACTTCAATTCACTTTGCGAAGTGAATGGAGTGTTACTTCACTTTCTAAATGCTGTCCTTTCAGAGAAAATCACTTTCCTTTGAAAGTGCCTTAAGCTACTTGCAAGCATTAGGAAGAAACTCACATGCATTTCTCTGAAAGAGAAGCAGTCTGTTCCAACACTTAAATTCACTGTGCGAAGTGAATGGAGTGTTGCTTCACTTTCTAAATGCTGTCCTTTCAGAGAAAATCACTTTCCTTTGAAAGTGCCTTCAGCTACTTGCAAGCATTAGGAAGAAACTCACATGCGTTTCTCTGAAAGAGAAGCAGTCTGTTCCAAAACTTCAATTCACTGTGCGAAGTGAATGCAGTGTTGCTTCACTTTCTAAATGCTGTCCTTTCAGAGAAAATCAGTTTCCTTTGAAAGTGCCTTAAGCAACTTGCAAGCATTCACAAGAAACACTAATGCGTTTCTATGAAAGAGTAGCACTCTGTTCCAACACTTCAATTCACTGCACGAAGGGAATGGAGTGTTGCTTCACTTTCTAAATGCTGTCCTTTCAGAGAAAATCACTTTCCTTTGAAAGTGCCTTAAGCTACTTACAAGCATTCACCAGAAACTCACATGCGTTTCTCTGAAAGATAAGCAGTCTGTTCCAATACTTCAATTCACTGTGCGAAGTGAATGGAGTGTTGCTTCACTTTCTAAATGCTGTCCTTTCAGAGAAAATCACTTTCCTTTGAAAGTGCCATAAGCTACTTGCAAGCATTAGGAAGAAACTCACATGCGTTTCTCTGAAAGAGAAGCAGTCTATTCCAACACTTCAATTCACTGTGCGAAGTGAATGGAGTGTTGCTTCACTTTCTAAATGCTGTCCTTTCAGAGAAAATCACTTTCCTTTGAAAGTGCCATAAGCTACTTGCAAGCATTAGGAAGAAACTCACATGCGTTTCTCTGAAAGAGAAGCAGTCTATTCCAACACTTCAATTCACTGTGCGAAGTGAATGGAGTGTTGCTTCACTTTCTAAATGCTGTCCTTTCAGAGAAAATCACTTTCCTTTGAAAGTGCCTTAAACTACTTTCAAGCATTCACAAAAAACTCACATGCGTTTCTCTGAAAGAGAAGCAGTCTGTTCCAACACTTCAATTCACTGTGCGAAGTGAATGGAGTGTTGCTTCACTTTCTAAATGCTGTCTTTTTAGAGAAAATCCCTTTCCTTTGAATGTGCCTTAAGCTACTTACAGGCATTCAACAGAAACTCACATGCATTTCTCTGAAAGAGAAGCAGTCTGTTCCAACACTTCAATTCACTGTGCGAAGTGAATGGAATGTTACTTCACTTTTTAAATGCTGTCCTTTCAGAGAAAATCACTTTCCTTTGAAAGTGCCTTAAGCTACTTTCAAGCATTCACAGGAAACACACATGCGTTTCTCTGAAATAGAAGCAATCTGTTCCAACACTTCAATTCACTGTGCGAAGTGAATGGAGTGTTGCTCCACTTACTAAATCCTGTCCTTTCAGAGAAAATCACTTTTGTTTGAAAGTGCCTTAAACTACTTTCAAGCATTCACAAAAAACTCACATGCGTTTCTCTGAAAGAGTAGCAGTCTGTTCCAACACTTCAATTCACTGTGCGAAGTGAATGGAGTGTTGCTTCACTTTCTAAATGCTGTCCTTTCAGAGAAAATCACTTTCCTTTGAAAGTGCCTTAAGCAACTTGCAAGATTTCACAAGAAACACTAATGCGTTTCTATGAAAGAGTAGCTCTCTGTTACAACACTTCAATTCAATGCACGAAGGGAATGGAGTGTTGCTTCACTTTCTAAATGCTGTCCTTTCAGAGAAAATCACTTTCCTTTGAAAGTGCCTTAAGCTACTTACAAGCATTCACCAGAAACTCACATGCGTTACTCTGAAAGAGAAGCAGTCTGTTCCAATACTTCAATTCACTGTGCGAAGTGAATGGAGTGTTGCTTCACTTTCTAAATGCTGTCCTTTCAGAGAAAATCACTTTCCTTTGAAAGTGCCTTCAGCTACTTGCAAGCATTAGGAAGAAACTCACATGCGTTTCTCTGAAAGAGAAGCAGTCTGTTCCAACACTTCAATTCACTGTGCGAAGTGAATGGAGTGTTGCTTCACTTTCTAAATGCTGTCCTTTCTGAGAAAATCACTTTTCTTTGAAAATGCCTTAAGCTACTTGCCAGCATACACAAGAAACACTATGCGTTTCTATGAAAGACAAGCAGTCTGTTCCAACACTTCAATTCACTTTGCGAAGTGAATGGAGTGTTGCTTCACTTTCTAAATGCTGTCCTTTCAGAGAAAATCACTTTCCTTTGAAAGTGCCTTAAGCTACTTGCAAGCATTAGGAAGAAACTCACATGCGTTTCTCTGAAAGAGAAGCAGTCTGTTCCAACACTTAAATTCACTGTGCGAAGTGAATGGAGTGTTGCTTCACTTTCTAAATGCTGTCCTTTCAGAGAAAATCACTTTCCTTTGAAAGTGCCTTCAGCTACTTGCAAGCATTAGGAAGAAACTCACATGCGTTTCTCTGAAAGAGAAGCAGTCTGTTCCAAAACTTCAATTCACTGTGCGAAGTGAATGCAGTGTTGCTTCACTTTCTAAATGCTGTCCTTTCAGAGAAAATCAGTTTCCTTTGAAAGTGCCTTAAGCAACTTGCAAGCATTCACAAGAAACACTAATGCGTTTCTATGAAAGAGTAGCACTCTGTTCCAACACTTCAATTCACTGCACGAAGGGAATGGAGTGTTGCTTCACTTTCTAAATGCTGTCCTTTCAGAGAAAATCACTTTCCTTTGAAAGTGCCTTAAGCTACTTACAAGCATTCACCAGAAACTCACATGCGTTTCTCTGAAAGATAAGCAGTCTGTTCCAATACTTCAATTCACTGTGCGAAGTGAATGGAGTGTTGCTTCACTTTCTAAATGCTGTCCTTTCAGAGAAAATCACTTTCCTTTGAAAGTGCCATAAGCTACTTGCAAGCATTAGGAAGAAACTCACATGCGTTTCTCTGAAAGAGAAGCAGTCTATTCCAACACTTCAATTCACTGTGCGAAGTGAATGGAGTGTTGCTTCACTTTCTAAATGCTGTCCTTTCAGAGAAAATCACTTTCCTTTGAAAGTGCCTTAAACTACTTTCAAGCATTCACAAAAAACTCACATGCGTTTCTCTGAAAGAGAAGCAGTCTGTTCCAACACTTCAATTCACTGTGCGAAGTGAATGGAGTGTTGCTTCACTTTCTAAATGCTGTCTTTTTAGAGAAAATCCCTTTCCTTTGAATGTGCCTTAAGCTACTTACAGGCATTCAACAGAAACTCACATGCATTTCTCTGAAAGAGAAGCAGTCTGTTCCAACACTTCAATTCACTGTGCGAAGTGAATGGAATGTTACTTCACTTTTTAAATGCTGTCCTTTCAGAGAAAATCACTTTCCTTTGAAAGTGCCTTAAGCTACTTTCAAGCATTCACAGGAAACACACATGCGTTTCTCTGAAATAGAAGCAATCTGTTCCAACACTTCAATTCACTGTGCGAAGTGAATGGAGTGTTGCTCCACTTACTAAATCCTGTCCTTTCAGAGAAAATCACTTTTGTTTGAAAGTGCCTTAAACAACTTTCAAGCATTCACAAGAAATTCACATGCATTTCTCTGAAAGTGAAGCTTTCTCTTCCAACACTTCAATTCACTGTGCGAAGTGAATGGAGTGTTGCTTCACTTTCTAAATGCTGTCCTTTCAGTGAAAATCACGTTCCTTTGAAATTGCCTTAAGCTACTTACAAGCATTCACCGGAAACTCACATGTGTTTCTCTGAAAGAGAAGCAATCTGTTCCAACACTTCAATTCACTGTGCAAAGTGAATGGAGTGTTGCCTCACTTTCGAAATGCTGTCCTTTCAGAGAAAATCACTTTCCTTTGAAAGTGACTTAAGCTACTTGCAAGCATTAGGAAGAAACTCACATGCGTTTCTCTGAAAGAGAAGCAGTCTGTTCCAACACTTCAATTCTTTGTGCGAAGTGAATGGAGTGTTGCTTCACTTTCTAAATGCTGTCCTGTGAGAGAAAATCACTTTCCTTTGAAAGTGCCTTAAGCTACTTGCAAGCAATAGGAAGAAATTCACATGTGTTTCCCTAAAAGGAAGCAGTCTGTTCCAACACTTCAATTCACTGTGTGAAGTGAATGGAGTGTTGCCTCACTTTCTAAATGCTGTCCTTTCAGAGAAAATCACTTTCCTTTGAAAGTGCCTTAAACTACTTACAAGCATTCAACAGAAACTCACATGCGTTTCTCTGAAAGAGAAGCAGTCTGTTCCAACACTTCAATTCACTGTGCGAAGTGAATGGAGTGTTGCTTCACTTTCTAAATGCTGTCCTTTCAGAGAAAATCACTTTCCTTTGAAAGTGCCTTAAGCTACTTACAAGCATTCACCAGAAACTCACATGCATTTCTCTGAAAGAGAAGCAGTCTGTTCCAACAATTCAATTCACTGTGCGAAGTGAATGGAGTGTTACTTCACATTCTAAATGCTGTCCTTTCAGAGAAAATCACTTTCCTATGAAAGTGCCTTAAGCTACTTACAAGCATTCACAGGAAACACACATGCGTTTCTCTGAAATAGAAGCAGTCTGTTCCAACACTTCAATTCACTGTGAGAAGTGAATGGAGTGTTGCTTCACTTACTAAATCCTGTCCTTTCAGAGAAAATCACTTTTGTTTGAAAGTGCCTTAAACAACTTGAAAGCATTCACAAGAAATTCACATGCATTTCTCTGAAAGTGAAGCCTTCTCTTCCAACACTTAAATTCACTGTGCGAAGTGAATGGAGTGTTGCTTCACTTTCTAAATGCTGTCCTTTCAGTGAAAATCACGTTCCTTTGAAATTGCCTTAAGCTACTTACAAGCATTCACCAGAAACTCACATGTGTTTCTCTGAAAGAGAAGCAATCTGTTCCAACACTTCAATTCACTGTGCAAAGTGAATGGAGTGTTGCCTCACTTTTGAAATGCTGTCCTTTCAGAGAAAATCACTTTCCTTTGAAAGTGCCTTAAGCTACTTGCAAGCATTAGGAAGAAACTCACATGCATTTCTCTGAAAGAGAAGCAGTCTGTTCCAACACTTCAATTCACTGTGCGAAGTGAATGGAGTGTTGCTTCACTTTCTAAATGCTGACCTTTCAGAGAAAATCACTTTCCTTTGAAAGTGCCCTAAGCTACTTATAAGCACTCAACAGAAACTCACATGCATTTCTCTGAAAGAGAAGCAGTCTGTTCCAACACTTCAATTCACTGTGCGAAGTGAATGGAGTGTTGCTTCACTTTCTAAATTCTGTCCTTTCAGAGAAAATCACTTTCCTTTGAAAGTGCCTTAAACTACTTTCAAGCATTCATAAAAAACTCAAATGCGTTTCTCTGAAAGAGAAGCAGTCTGTTCCAACACTTCAATTCTTTGTGCGAAGTGAATGGAGTGTTGCTTCACTTTCTAAATGCTGTCCTGTCTGAGAAAATCACTTTCCTTTGAGAGTGCCTTAAGCTACTTGCAAGCATTAGGAAGAAACTCACATGTGTTTCCCTAAAAGGAAGCAGTCTGTTCCAACACTTCAATTCACTGTGTGAAGTGAATGGAGTGTTGCATCACTTTCTAAATGCTGTCCTTTCAGAGAAAATCACTTTCCTTTGAAAGTGCCTTAAGTTACTTACAAGCATTCAACAGAAACTCACATGCAGTTCTCTGAAAGAGAAGCAGTCTGTTCCAACACTTCAATTCACTGTGCGAATTGAATGGAGTGTTGCTTCACTTTCTAAATGCTGTCCTTTCAGAGAAAATCACTTTCCTTTGAAAGTGCATTAAGTTACTTGCAAGCATTAGGAAGAAACTAACATGCGTTTCTATGAAAGAGAAGCAGTCTGTTCCAACACTTCAATTCACTGTGCGAAGTGAATGGAGTGTTGCTTCACTTTCTAAATGCTGTCCTTACAGAGAAAATCACTTTCCATTGAAAGTGCCTTAAACTACTTACAAGCATTCAACAGAAACTCACATGCAGTTCTCAGAAAGAGAAGCAGTCTGTTCCAACACTTCAATTCACTCTGCGAAGTGACTGGAGTGTTGCTTCACTTTCTAAATGCTGTCCTTTCAGAGAAAATCACTTTCCTTTGAAAGTGCCTTAAGCTACTTGCAAGCATTAGGAAGAAACTCACATGCGTTTCTCTGAAAGAGAAGCAGTCTGTTCCAAAACTTCAATTCACTATTCAAAGTGAATGGAGTGTTGCTTCACTTTCTAAATTCTGTCCTTTCAGAGAAAATCACTTTCCTTTGAAAGTGCCTTAAGCTACTTGCAAGCATTAGGAAGAAACTCACATGCGTTTCTCTGAAAGAGAAGCAGTCTGTTCCAAAACGTCAATTCACTGTGCGAAGTGAATGCAGTGTTGCTTCACTTTCTAAATTCTGTCATTTCAGAGAAAATCAGTTTCCTTTGAAAGTGCCTTAAGCAACTTTCAAGCATTCACAAGAAACACTAATGCGTTTCTATGAAAGAGTAGCACTCTGTTCCAACACTTCAATTCACTGCACGAAGGGAATGGAGTGTTGCTTCACTTTCTAAATGCTGTCCTTTAAGAGAAAATCACTTTCTTTTGAAAGTGCCTTAAGCTACTTACAAGCATTCACCAGAAACTCACATGCGTTTCTCTGAAAGAGAAGCAGTCTGTTCCAACACTTCAATTCTTTGTGCGAAGTGAATGGAGTGTTGCTTCACTTTCTAAATGCTGTCCTATCTGAGAAAATCACTTTCCTTTGAGAGTGCCTTAAGCTACTTGCAAGCATTAGGAAGAAACTCACATGTGTTTCCCTAAAAGGAAGCAGTCTGTTCCAACACTTCAATTCACTGTGCGAAGTGAATGGAGTGTTGCTTCACTTTCTAAATGCTGTCCTTTCAGAGAAAATCACTTTCCTTTGAAAGTGCCTTAAGCAACTTGCAAGCATTCACAAGAAACACTAATGCGTTTCTATGCAAGAGTAGCTCTCTGTTCCAACACTTCAATTCAATGCACGAAGGGAATGGAGTGTTGCTTCACTTTCTAAATGCTGTCCTTTCAGAGAAAATCACTTTCCTTTGCAAGTGCATTAAGCTACTTACAAGCATTCACCAGAAACTCACATGTGTTACTCTGAAAGAGAAGCAGTCTGTTCCATACTTCAATTCACTGTGCGAAGTGAATGGAGTGTTGCTTCACTTTCTAAATGCTGTCCTTTCAGAGAAAATCACTTTTCTTTGAAAGTGCCATAAGCTACTTGCAAGCATTAGGAAGAAACTCACATGCGTTTCTCTGAAAGAGAAGCAGTCTGTTCCAACACTTCAATTCACTGTGCGAAGTGAATGGAGTGTTGCTTCACTTTCTAAATGCTGTCCTTTCAGAGAAAATCACTTTCCTTTGAAAGTGCCTTAAGCTACTTGCAAGCATTAGGAAGAAACTCTCATGCGTTTCTCTGAAAGAGAAGCATTCTGTTCCAACACTTCAATTCACTGTGCGAAGTGAATGGAGTGTTGCTTCACTTTCTAAATGCTGTCCTTTCAGAGAAAATCACATTCCTTTGAAAGTGCCTTAAGCAACTTGCAAGCATTCACAAGAAACACTAATGCATTTTTATGAAAGAGGAGCACTCTGTTCCAACACTTAATTCACTGCACGAAGGGAATGTAGTGTTGCTTCACTTTCTAAATGCTGTCATTTCAGAGAAAATCACTTTCCTTTGAAAGTGCCTTAAGCTACTTACAAGCATTCAACAGAAACTCACATGCGTTTCTCTGAAAGAGAAGCAGTCTGTTCCAACACTTCAATTCACTGTGCGAAGTGAATGGAGTGTTGCTTCACTTTCTAAATTCTGTCATTTCAGAGAAAATCACTTTCCTTTGAAAGTGCCTTAAGCTACTTTCAAGCATTCATAAAAAACTCACATGCGTTTCTCTGAAAGAGAAGCAGTCTGTTCCAACACTTCAATTCACTGTGCGAAGTAAATGGAGTGTTGCTTCACTTTCTAAATGTTGTTCTTTCAGAGAAAATCACTTTCCTTTGAAAGTGCCTAAAGCTACTTGCCAGCATACACAAGAAACACTATGCGTTTCTATGAAAGACAAGCAGTCTGTTCCAACACTTCAATTCACTGTGCGAAGTGAATGGAGTGTTGCTTCACTTTCTAAATGCTGTCCTTTCAGAGAAAATCACTTTCCTTTAAAAGTGCCTTAAGCTACTTGCAAGCATTAGGAAGAAACTCACATGCATTTATCTGAAAGAGAAGCAGTCTGTTCCAACACTTCAATTCACTTTGCGAAGTGAATGGAGTGTTGCTTCACTTTCTAAATGCTGTCCTTTCAGAGAAAATCACTTTCCTTTGAAAGTGCCTTAAGCTACTTGCAAGCATTAGGAAGAAACTCACATGCGTTTCTCTGAAAGAGAAGCAGTCTGTTCCAAAACTTCAATTCACTGTGCGAAGTGAATGGAGTGTTGCTTCACTTTCTAAATTCTGTCCTTTCAGAGAAAATCACTATCCTTTGAAAGTGCCTTAAGCTACTTGCAAGCATTAGGAAGAAACTCACATGCGTTTCTCTGAAAGAGAAGCAGTCCGTTCCAACACTTCAATTCACAGTGCGAAGTGAATGGAGCGTTGCTTCACTTTCTAAATTCTGTCATTTCAGAGAAAATCACTTTCCTTTGAAAGTGCCTTAAACTACTTTCAAGCATTCACAAAAAACTCACATGCGTTTCTCTGAAAGAGTAGCAGTCTGTTTCAACACTTCAATTCACTGTGCGAAGTGAATGGAGTGTTGCTTCACTTTCTAAATGCTGTCCTTTCAGAGAAAATCAGTTTCCTTTGAAAGCGCCTTAAGCAACTTGCAAGCATTCACAAGAAACACTAATGCGTTTCTATGAAAGAGTAGCACTCTGTTCCAACACTTCAATTCACTGCACGAAGGGAATGGAGTGTTGCTTCACTTTCTAAATGCTGTCCTTTCAGAGAAAATCACTTTCCTTTGAAAGTGCCTTAAGCTATTTACAAGCATTCACCAGAAACTCACATGCGTTTCTCTGAAAGATAAGCAGTCTGTTCCAATACTTCAATTCACTGTGCGAAGTGAATGGAGTGTTGCTTCACTTTCTAAATGCTGTCCTGTCAGAGAAAATCACTTTCCTTTGAAAGTGCCTTAATCTACTTGCAAGCATTAGGAAGAAACTCACATGTGTTTCCCTAAAATGAAGCAGTCTGTTCCAACACTTCAATTCACTGTGTGAAGTGAATGGAGTGTTGCCTCACTTTCTAAATGCTGTCCTTTCAGAGAAAATCACTTTCCTTTGAAAGTGCCTTAAGCTACTTACAAGCATTCAACAGAAACTCACATGCGTTTCTCTGAAAGAGAAGCAGTCTGTTCCAACACTTCAATTCACTGTGCGATGTGAATGGAGTGTTGCTTCACTTTCTAAATGCTGTCCTTTCAGAGAAAATCACTTTCCTTTGAAAGTGTATTAAGTTACTTGCAAGCATTAGGAAGAAACTCACATGCGTTTCTCTGAAAGAGAAGCAGTCTGTTCCAACACTTCAATTCACTGTGCGAAGTGAATGGAGTGTTGCTTCACTTTCTAAATGCTGTCCTTTCAGAGAAAATCACTTTCCTTTGAAAGTGCCTTAAGCTACTTACAAGCATTCAACAGAAACTCACATGCGTTTCTCTGAAAGAGAAGCAGTCTGTTCCAACACTTCAATTCACTGTGCAAAGTGAATGGAGTGTTGCTTCACTTTCTAAATGCTGTCCTTTCAGCGAAAATCACTTTCCTTTGAAAGTGCCTTAAACTACTTTCAAGCATTCACAAAAAGCTCACATGCGTTTCTCTGAAAGAGAAGCAGTCTGTTCCAACACTTCAATTCACTGTGCAAAGTGTATGGAGTGTTGCTTCACTTTCTAAATGCTGTCCTTTCAGAGAAAATCACTTTCCTTTGAAAGTGCCTTAAGCAACTTGCAAGCATTCACAAGAAACACTAATGCGTTTATATGAAAGAGAAGCACTCTTTTCCAACACTTCAATTCAATGCACGAAGGGAATGGAGTGTTGCTTCACTTTCTAAATGCTGTCCTTTCAGAGAAAATCACTTTCCTTTGAAAGTGCCTTAAGCTACTTACAAGCATTCACCAGAAACTCACATGCGTTTCTCTGAAAGAGAAGCAATCTGTTCCAACACTTCAATTCACTGTGCAAAGTAAATGGAGTGTTGCCTCACTTTCGAAATGCTGTCCTTCCAGAGAAAATCACTTTCCTTTGAGAGTGCCTTAAGCTACTTGCAAGCATTAGGAAGAAAGTCACATGTGTTTCTCTGAAAAAGAAGCAGTCTGTTCCAACACTTCAATTGACTGTGTGAAGTGAATGGAGTGTTTCCTCACTTTCTAAATGGGGTCCTTTCAGAGAAAATCACTTTCCTTTGAAAGTGCCTTAAGCTACTTACAAGCATTCAACAGAAACTCACATGCGTTTCTTTGAAAGAGAAGCAGTCTGTTCCAACACTTCATTTCAATGTGCAAAGTGAATGGAGTGTTGCTTCACTTTCTAAATGATGTCCTTTCAGCGAAAATCACTTTCCTTTGAAAGTGCCTTAAGCTACTTACAAGTATTCAACAGAAACTCACATGCAATTCTCTGAAAGAGAAGCAGTCTGTTCCAACACTTCAATTCACTGTGCAAAGTGTATGGAGTGTTGCTTCAGTTTCTAAATGCTGTCCTTTCAGAGAAAATCACTTTCCTTTGAAAGTGCCTTAAGCAACTTGCAAGCATTCACAAGAAACACTAATGCGTTTATATGAAAGAGAAGCACTCTGTTCCAACACTTCAATTCACTGCACGAAGGGAATGGAGTGTTGCTTCACTTTCTAAATGCTGTCCTTTCAGAGAAAATCACTTTCCTTTGAAAGTGCCTTAAGCTACTTGCAAGCATTCACAAGAAACTCACATGCGTTTCTCTGAAAGAGAAGCAGTCTGTTCCAACACTTCAATTCACTGCACGAACGGAATGGAGTGTTGCTTCACTTTCTAAATGCTGTCCTTTCAGAGAAAATCACTTTCCTTTGAAAGTGCCTTAAACTACTTTCAAGCATTCACAAAAAACTCACATGCGTTTCTTTGAAAGAGAAGCAGTCTGTTCCAACACTTCAATTCACTGTGCAAAGTGAATGGAGTGTTGCTTCACTTTCTAAATGCTGTCCTTTCAGAGAAAATCACTTTCCTTTGAAAGTGCCTGAAGAAACTTGCAAGCATTCACAAGAAACACTAATGCGTTTATATGAAAGAGAAGCACTCTGTTCCAACACTTCAATTCACTGCACGAAGGGAATGGAGTGTTGCTTCACTTTCTAAATGCTGTCCTTTCAGAGAATATCACTTTCCTTTGAAAGTGCCTTAAGCTACTTGCAAGCATTAGGAAGAAACTCACATGCGTTTCCCTAAAAGAGAAGCAGTCTGTTCCAACACTTCAATTCACTGTGTGAAGTGAATGGAATGTTGCCTCACTTTCTAAATGCTGTCCTTTCAGAGAAAATCCCTTTCCTTTAAAGTGCCTTAAGCTACTTACAAGCATTCAACAGAAACTCACATGCGTTTCTCAGAAAGATAAGCAGTCTGTTCCAACACTTCAATTCACTGTGCGAAGTGAATGGAGTGTTGCTTCACTTTCTAAATACTGTCCTTTCAGAGATAATCACTTTTGTTTGAAAGTGTCTTAAGCAAATTTCAAACATTCACAAGAAATTCACATGCATTTCTCTGAAAGAGAAACCTTCTCTTCCAACACTTCAATTCACTGTGCGAAGTGATTGGAGTGTTGCTTCACTTTGTAAATGCTGTCTTTTCAGTGAAAATCACGTTTCTTTGAAATTGCCTTAAGCTACTTACAAGCATTCACCAGAAACTCACATGTGTTTCTCTGAAAGAGAAGCAATCTTTTCCAACACTTCAATTCACTGTGCAAAGTAAATGGAGTGTTGTATCACTTTCGAAATGCTGTCCTTTCAGAGAAAATCACTTTCCTTTGAAAGTGCCTTAAGCTACTTGCAAGCATTAGGAAGAAACTCACATGCGTTTCTCTGAAAAAGAAGCAGTCTGTTCCAACACTTCAATTCACTGTGTGAAGTGAATGGAGTGCTGCCTCACTTTCTAAATGCTGTCCTTTCAGAGAAAATCACTTTCCTTTGAAAGTGCCTTAAGCTACTTACAAGCATTCAACAGAAATTCACATGCGTTTCTCTGAAAGAGAAGCAGTCTGTTCCAACACTTCATTTCAATGTGCGAAGTGAATGGAGTGTTGCTTCACTTTCTAAATGCTGTCCTTTCAGAGAAAATCACTTTCCTTTGAAAGTGCCTTAAGCTACTTACAAGCATTCACAAAAAGTTCACATGCGTTTCTCTGAAAGAGAAGCAGTCTGTTCCAACACTTCAATTCACTGTGCGAAGTGAATGTAGTGTTGCTTCACTTTCTAAATTCTGTCCATTCAGAGAAAATCACTTTCTTTTGAAAGTGCCTTAAACTACTTTCAAGCATTCACAAAAAGCTCACATGCGTTTCTCTGAAAGAGAAGCAGTCTGTTCCAACACTTCAATTCAGTGTGCAAAGTGTATGGAGTGTTGCTTCACTTTCTAAATGCTGTCCTTTCAGAGAAAATCACTTTCCTTTGAAAGTGCTTTAAGCAACTTGCAACCATTCACAAGAAACACTAATGCGTTTATATGAAAGAGAAGCACTCTGTTCCAAAACTTCAATTCACTGCACGAAGGGAATGGAGTGTTGCTTCACTTTCTAAATTCTGTCCTTTCAGAGAATATCACTTTCCTTTGAAAGTGCCTTAAGCTTCTTACAAGCATTCACCAGAAACTCACATGCGTTTCTATGAAAGAGAAGCAGTCTGTTCCAACACTTCAATTCACTGTGCGAAGTGAATGGAGTGTTGCTTCACTCTCTAAATGCTGTTTTTTCAGAGAAAATCACTTTCCTTTGAAAGTGCCTTAAGCTACTTACAAGCATTCAACAGAAACTCACATGCATTTCTCTGAAAGAGAAGCAGTCTGTTCCAACACTTCAATTCACTGCTAGAAGTGAATGGAGTGTTGCTTCGCTTTCTAAATGCTGTCCTTTCAGAGAAAATCACTTTCTTTTGAAAGTGCCTTAAACTACTTTCAAGTATTCACAAAAAACTCACAAGCGTTTCTCTGAAAGAGAAGCAGTCTGTTCCAACACTTCAATTCACTGTGCAAAGTGAATGGAGTGTTGCCTCACTTTCTAAATGCTGTCCTTTCAGAAAAAATCACTTTCCTTTGAAAGTGCCTTAAGCAACATGCAAGCATTCACAAGAAACACTTATGCGTTTCTATGAAAGAGAAGCAGTCTGTTAAAACACTTCAATTCACTGCACGAAGTGAATGGAGTGTTGCTTCACTTTCTAAATGCTGTCCTTTCAGAGAAAATCACTTTCCTTTGAAAGTGCCTTAAGCAACTTGCAAGCATTCACAAGAAACACTAATGCATTTCTATGAAAGAGGAGCACTCTGTTCCAACACTTAATTCACTGCACGAAGGGAATGTAGTGTTACTTCACTTTCTAAATGCTGTCATTTCAGGGAAAATCACTTTCCTTTGAAAGTGCCTTAAGCTACTTACAAGCATTAACCAGAAACTCACATGTGTTTCTCTGAAAGAGAAGCAGTCTGTTCCAACACTTCAATTCACTGTGCGAAGTGAATGGAGTGTTGCTTCACTTTCTAAATGCTGTCCTTTCAGAGAAAATCACTTTCCTTTGAAAGTGCCTTAAGCTACTTACAAGCATTCAACAGAAACTCACATGTGTTTCTCTGAAAGAGAAGCAGTCTGTTCCAACACTTCAATTCACTGTGCGAAGTGAATGGAGTGTTGCTTCATTTTCTAAATTCTGTCCATTCAGAGAAAATCACTTTCTTTTGAAAGTGCCTTAAACTACTTTCAAGCATTCACAAAAAACTCACAAGCGTTTCTCTGAAAGAGAAGCACTCTTTTCCAACACTTCAATTCACTGTGCAAAGTGAATGGAGTGTTGCTTCACTTTCTAAATGCTGTCCTTTCAGAGAAAATCACTTTCCTTTGAAAGTGCCTTAAGCAACTTGGAAACATTCACAAGAAACACTAATGCGTTTATATGAAAGAGAAGCACTCTGTTCCAACACTTCAATTCACTGCACGAAGGGAATGGAGTGTTGCTTCACTTTCTAAATGCTGTCCTTTCAGAGAAAATCCCTTTCCTTTGAAAGTTCCTTAAGCTACATACAAGCTTTCACCAGAAACTCACATGCATTTCTCTGAAAGAGAAGCAGTCTGTTCCAACACTTCAATTCACTGTGCGTAGTGAATGGAGTGTTGCTTCACTTTCTAAATGCTGTCCTTTCAGAGAAAATCACTTTCCTTTGAAAGTGCCTTAAGGTACTTACAAGATTTCAACAGAAACTCACATGCATTTCTCAGAAAGAGAAGCAGTCTGTTCCAACACTTCAATTCACTGTGCGAAGTGAATGGAGTGTTGCTTCACTTTCTAAATGCTGTCCTTTCAGAGATAATCACTTTTGTTTGAAAGTGTCTTAAGCAAATTTCAAACATTCACAAGAAATTCACATGCATTTCTCTGAAAGAGAAACCTTCTCTTCCAACACTTCAATTCACTGTGCGAAGTGATTGGAGTGTTGCTTCACTTTGTAAATGCTGTCTTTTCAGTGAAAATCACGTTTCTTTGAAATTGCCTTAAGCTACTTACAAGCATTCACCAGAAACTCACATGTGTTTCTCTGAAAGAGAAGCAATCTTTTCCAACACTTCAATTCACTGTGCAAAGTAAATGGAGTGTTGTATCACTTTCGAAAAGCTGTCCTTTCAGAGAAAATCACTTTCCTTTGAAAGTGCCTTAAGCTACTTGCAAGCATTAGGAAGAAACTCACATGCGTTTCTCTGAAAAAGAAGCAGTCTGTTCCAACACTTCAATTCACTGTGTGAAGTGAATGGAGTGCTGCCTCACTTTCTAAATGCTGTACTTTCAGAGAAAATCACTTTCCTTTGAAAGTGCCTTAAGCTACTTACAAGCATTCAACAGAAATTCACATGCGTTTCTCTGAAAGAGAAGCAGTCTGTTCCAACACTTCATTTCAATGTGCGAAGTGAATGGAGTGTTGCTTCACTTTCTAAATGCTGTCCTTTCAGAGAAAATCACTTTCCTTTGAAAGTGCCTTAAGCTACTTACAAGCATTCACAAAAAGTTCACATGCGTTTCTCTGAAAGAGAAGCAGTCTGTTCCAACACTTCAATTCACTGTGCGAAGTGAATGTAGTGTTGCTTCACTTTCTAAATGCTGTCCTTTCAGAGAAAATCACTTTCCTTTGAAAGTGCTTTAAGCAACTTGCAACCATTCACAAGAAACACTAATGCGTTTATATGAAAGAGAAGCACTCTGTTCCAAAACTTCAATTCACTGCACGAAGGGAATGGAGTGTTGCTTCACTTTCTAAATTCTGTCCTTTCAGAGAATATCACTTTCCTTTGAAAGTGCCTTAAGCTTCTTACAAGCATTCACCAGAAACTCACATGCGTTTCTATGAAAGAGAAGCAGTCTGTTCCAACACTTCAATTCACTGTGCGAAGTGAATGGAGTGTTGCTTCACTCTCTAAATGCTGTTTTTTCAGAGAAAATCACTTTCCTTTGAAAGTGCCTTAAGCTACTTACAAGCATTCAACAGAAACTCACATGCATTTCTCTGAAAGAGAAGCAGTCTGTTCCAACACTTCAATTCACTGCTAGAAGTGAATGGAGTGTTGCTTCGCTTTCTAAATGCTGTCCTTTCAGAGAAAATCACTTTCTTTTGAAAGTGCCTTAAACTACTTTCAAGTATTCACAAAAAACTCACAAGCGTTTCTCTGAAAGAGAAGCAGTCTGTTCCAACACTTCAATTCACTGTGCAAAGTGAATGGAGTGTTGCCTCACTTTCTAAATGCTGTCCTTTCAGAAAAAATCACTTTCCTTTGAAAGTGCCTTAAGCAACATGCAAGCATTCACAAGAAACACTTATGCGTTTCTATGAAAGAGAAGCAGTCTGTTAAAACACTTCAATTCACTGCACGAAGTGAATGGAGTGTTGCTTCACTTTCTAAATGCTGTCCTTTCAGAGAAAATCACTTTCCTTTGAAAGTGCCTTAAGCAACTTGCAAGCATTCACAAGAAACACTAATGCATTTCTATGAAAGAGGAGCACTCTGTTCCAACACTTAATTCACTGCACGAAGGGAATGTAGTGTTACTTCACTTTCTAAATGCTGTCATTTCAGGGAAAATCACTTTCCTTTGAAAGTGCCTTAAGCTACTTACAAGCATTCACCAGAAACTCACATGTGTTTCTCTGAAAGAGAAGCAGTCTGTTCCAACACTTCAATTCACTGTGCGAAGTGAATGGAGTGTTGCTTCACTTTCTAAATGCTGTCCTTTCAGAGAAAATCACTTTCCTTTGAAAGTGCCTTAAGCTACTTACAAGCATTCAACAGAAACTCACATGTGTTTCTCTGAAAGAGAAGCAGTCTGTTCCAACACTTCAATTCACTGTGCGAAGTGAATGGAGTGTTGCTTCATTTTCTAAATTATGTCCATTCAGAGAAAATCACTTTCTTTTGAAAGTGCCTTAAACTACTTTCAAGCATTCACAAAAAACTCACATGCGTTTCTCTGAAAGAGAAGCACTCTTTTCCAACACTTCAATTCACTGTGCAAAGTGAATGGAGTGTTGCTTCACTTTCTAAATGCTGTCCTTTCAGAGAAAATCACTTTCCTTTGAAAGTGCCTTAAGCAACTTGGAAACATTCACAAGAAACACTAATGCGTTTATATGAAAGAGAAGCACTCTGTTCCAACACTTCAATTCAATGCACGAAGGGAATGGAGTGTTGCTTCACTTTCTAAATGCTGTCCTTTCAGAGAAAATCCCTTTCCTTTGAAAGTGCCTTAAGCTACATACAAGCTTTCACCAGAAACTCACATGCATTTCTCTGAAAGAGAAGCAGTCTGTTCCAACACTTCAATTCACTGTGCGTAGTGAATGGAGTGTTGCTTCACTTTCTAAATGCTGTCCTTTCAGAGAAAATCACTTTCCTTTGAAAGTGCCTTAAGGTACTTACAAGCATTCAACAGAAACTCACATGCATTTCTCAGAAAGAGAAGCAGTCTGTTCCAACACTTCAATTCACTGTGCGAAGTGAATGGAGTGTTGCTTCACTTTCTAAATACTGTCCTTTCAGAGATAATCACTTTTGTTTGAAAGTGTCTTAAGCAAATTTCAAACATTCACAAGAAATTCACATGCATTTCTCTGAAAGAGAAACCTTCTCTTCCAACACTTCAATTCACTGTGCGAAGTGAATGGAGTGTTGCTTCACTTTGTAAATGCTGTCTTTTCAGTGAAAATCACATTTCTTTGAAATTGCCTTAAGCTACTTACAAGCATTCACCAGAAACTCACATGTGTTTCTCTGAAAGAGAAGCAATCTTTTCCAACACTTCAATTCACTGTGCAAAGTAAATGGAGTGTTGTATCACTTTCGAAATGCTGTCCTTTCAGAGAAAATCACTTTCCTTTGAAAGTGCCTTAAGCTACTTGCAAGCATTAGGAAGAAACTCACATGCGTTTCTCTGAAAAAGAAGCAGTCTGTTCCAACACTTCAATTCACTGTGTGAAGTGAATGGAGTGCTGCCTCACTTTCTAAATGCTGTCCTTTCAGAGAAAATCACTTTCCTTTGAAAGTGCCTTAAGCTACTTACAAGCATTCAACAGAAATTCACATGCGTTTCTCTGAAAGAGAAGCAGTCTGTTCCAACACTTCATTTCAATGTGCGAAGTGAATGGAGTGTTGCTTCACTTTCTAAATGCTGTCCTTTCAGAGAAAATCACTTTCCTTTGAAAGTGCCTTAAGCTACTTACAAGCATTCACAAAAAGTTCACATGCGTTTCTCTGAAAGAGAAGCAGTCTGTTCCAACACTTCAATTCACTGTGCGAAGTGAATGTAGTGTTGCTTCACTTTCTAAATTCTCTCCATTCAGAGAAAATCACTTTCTTTTGAAAGTGCCTTAAACTACTTTCAAGCATTCACAAAAAGCTCACATGCGTTTCTCTGAAAGAGAAGCAGTCTGTTCCAACACTTCAATTCAGTGTGCAAAGTGTATGGAGTGTTGCTTCACTTTCTAAATGCTGTCCTTTCAGAGAAAATAACTTTCCTTTGAAAGTGCTTTAAGCAACTTGCAACCATTCACAAGAAACACTAATGCGTTTATATGAAAGAGAAGCACTCTGTTCCAAAACTTCAATTCACTGCACGAAGGGAATGGAGTGTTGCTTCACTTTCTAAATTCTGTCCTTTCAGAGAATATCACTTTCCTTTGAAAGTGCCTTAAGCTTCTTACAAGCATTCACCAGAAACTCACATGCGTTTCTATGAAAGAGAAGCAGTCTGTTCCAACACTTCAATTCACTGTGCGAAGTGAATGGAGTGTTGCTTCACTTTCTAAATGCTGTCCTTTCAGAGAAAATCACTTTCCTTTGAAAGTGCCTTAAGCTACTTACAAGCATTCAACAGAAACTCACATGCATTTCTCTGAAAGAGAAGCAGTCTGTTCCAACACTTCAATTCACTGCTAGAAGTGAATGGAGTGTTGCTTCGCTTTCTAAATGCTGTCCTTTCAGAGAAAATCACTTTCTTTTGAAAGTGCCTTAAACTACTTTCAAGTATTCACAAAAAACTCACAAGCGTTTCTCTGAAAGAGAAGCAGTCTGTTCCAACACTTCAATTCACTGTGCAAAGTGAATGGAGTGTTGCCTCACTTTCTAAATGCTGTCCTTTCAGAAAAAATCACTTTCCTTTGAAAGTGCCTTAAGCAACATGCAAGCATTCACAAGAAACACTTATGCGTTCCTATGAAAGAGAAGCAGTCTGTTAAAACACTTCAATTCACTGCACGAAGTGAATGGAGTGTTGCTTCACTTTCTAAATGCTGTCCTTTCAGAGAAAATCACTTTCCTTTGAAAGTGCCTTAAGCAACTTGCAAGCATTCACAAGAAACACTAATGCATTTCTATGAAAGAGGAGCACTCTGTTCCAACACTTAATTCACTGCACGAAGGGAATGTAGTGTTACTTCACTTTCTAAATGCTGTCATTTCAGGGAAAATCACTTTCCTTTGAAAGTGCCTTAAGCTACTTACAAGCATTCACCAGAAACTCACATGTGTTTCTCTGAAAGAGAAGCAGTCTGTTCCAACACTTCAATTCACTGTGCGAAGTGAATGGAGTGTTGCTTCACTTTATAAATGCTGTCCTTTCAGAGAAAATCACTTTCCTTTGAAAGTGCCTTAAGCTACTTACAAGCATTCAACAGAAACTCACATGCGTTTCTCTGAAAGAGAAGCAGTCTGTTCCAACACTTCAATTCACTGTGCGAAGTGAATGGAGTGTTGCTTCATTTTCTAAATTATGTCCATTCAGAGAAAATCACTTTCTTTTGAAAGTGCCTTAAACTACTTTCAAGCATTCACAAAAAACTCACATGCGTTTCTCTGAAAGAGAAGCACTCTTTTCCAACACTTCAATTCACTGTGCAAAGTGAATGGAGTGTTGCTTCACTTTCTAAATGCTGTCCTTTCAGAGAAAATCACTTTCCTTTGAAAGTGCCTTAAGCAACTTGGAAACATTCACAAGAAACACTAATGCGTTTATATGAAAGAGAAGCACTCTGTTCCAACACTTCAATTCACTGCACGAAGGGAATGGAGTGTTGCTTCACTTTCTAAATGCTGTCCTTTCAGAGAAAATCCCTTTCCTTTGAAAGTGCCTTAAGCTACATACAAGCTTTCACCAGAAACTCACATGCATTTCTCTGAAAGAGAAGCAGTCTGTTCCAACACTTCAATTCACTGTGCGTAGTGAATGGAGTGTTGCTTCACTTTCTAAATGCTGTCCTTTCAGAGAAAATCACTTTCCTTTGAAAGTGCCTTAAGGTACTTACAAGCATTCAACAGAAACTCACATGCATTTCTCAGAAAGAGAAGCAGTCTGTTCCAACACTTCAATTCACTGTGCGAAGTGAATGGAGTGTTGCTTCACTTTCTAAATTCTGTCCTTTCAGAGAAAATCACTTTCCTTTGAAAGTGCCTTAAACTACTTTCAAGCATTCACAAAAAACTCACATGCGTTTCTCTGAAAGAGAAGCAGTCTGTTCCAACACTTCAATTCACTGTGCGAAGTGAATGGAGTGTTGCTTCACTTTCTAAATGCTGTCTTTTCAGAGAAAATCCCTTTCCTTTGAATGTGCCTTAAGCTACTTACAAGCATTCAACAGAAACTCACATGCATTTCTCTGAAAGAGAAGCAATCTGTTCCAACACTTCAATTCTCTGTGCGAAGTGAATGGAGTGTTGCTTCACTTTGTAAATGGGGTCCTTTCAGAGAAAATCACTTTCCTTTGAAAGTGCCTTTAGCTACTTGCAAGCATTCACAAGAAACACTAATGCGTTTCTATGAAAGAGAAGCAGTCTGTTCCAACACTTCAATTCATTGCACGAAGGGAATGGAGTGTTGCTTTTCTTTCTAAATGCTGTCCTTTCAGAGAAAATCACTTTCCTTTGAAAGAGCCTTGAGCTACTTACAAGCATTCAACAGAAACTCACATGCATTTCTCTGAAAGAGAAGCAGTCTGTTCCAACACTTCAATTCATTGTGCGAAGTGAATGGAATGTTACTTCACTTTCTAAATGCTGTCCTTTCAGAGAAAATCACTTTCCTTTGAAAGTGCCTTAAGCTACTTTCAAGCATTCACAGGAAACACACATGCGTTTCTCTGAAATAGAAGCAGTCTGTTGCAACACTTCTATTCACTGTGCGAAGTGAATGGAGTGTTGCTTCACTTACTAAATCCTGTCCTTTCAGAGAAAATCACTTTTGTTTGAAAGTGCCTTAAGCAACTTTCAAGAATTCACAAGAAATTCAAATGCATTTCTCTGAATTTGAAGCCTTCTCTTAAACCACTTCAATTCACTGTGCGAAGTGAATGCAGTGTTGCTTCACTTTCTAAAAGCTGTCCTTTCAGTGAAAATCACGTTCCTTTGAAATTGCCTTAAGCTACTTACAAGCATACACCAGAAACTCACATGTGTTTCTCTGAAAGAGAAGCAATCTGTTCCAACACTTCAATTCACTGTGCAAAGTGAATGGAGTGTTGCCTCACTTTTGAAATGCTGTCCTTTCAGAGAAAATCACTTTCCTTTGAAAGTGCCTTAAGCTACTTGCAAGCATTAGGAAGAAACTCACATGCGTTTCTCTGAAAGAGAAGCAGTCTGTTCCAACACTTCAATTCAAAGTACAAAGTGTATGGAGTGTTGCTTCACTTTCTAAATGCTGTCCTTTCAGAGAAAATCACTTTCCTTTGAAAGTGCATTAAGCAACTTGCAAGCATTCACAAGAAACACTAATGCGTTTATATGAAAGAGAAGCACTCTGTTCCTACACTTCAATTCACTGCACGAAGGGAATGGAGTGTTGCTTCACTTTCTAAATTCTGTCCTTTCAGAGAAAATCTCTTTCTTTTGAAAGTGCCTTAAACTACTTTCAAGCATTCACAAAAAGCTCACGTGTGTTTCTCTGAAAGAGAAGCAGTCTGTTCCAACACTTCAATTCACTGTGCAAAGTGTATGGAGTGTTACTTCACTTTCTAAATGCTGTCCTTTCAGAGAAAATCACTTTCCTTTGAAAGTGCCTTAAGCTACTTACAAGCATTCACAAAAAGTTCACATGCGTTTCTCTGAAAGAGAAGCAGTCTGTTCCAACACTTCAATTCACTGTGCGAAGTGAATGTAGTGTTGCTTCACTTTCTAAATTCTGTCCTTTCAGAGAAAATCACTTTCTTTTGAAAGTGCCTTAAACTACTTTCAAGCATTCACAAAAAGCTCACATGCGTTTCTCTGAAAGAGAAGCAGTCTGTTCCAACACTTCAATTCAGTGTGCAAAGTGTATGGAGTGTTGCTTCACTTTCTAAATGCTGTCCTTTCAGAGAAAATCACTTTCCTTTGAAACTGCTTTAAGCAACTTGCAACCATTCACAAGAAACACTAATGCGTTTATATGAAAGAGAAGCACTCTGTTCCAAAACTTCAATTCACTGTGAGAAGTGAATGGAGTGTTGCTTCACTTTCTAAATGCTGTCCTTTCAGAGAAAATCACTTTCTATTGAAAGTGCCTTAAACTACTTTCAAGCATTCACAAAAAACTCACAAGCGTTTCTCTGAAAGAGAAGCAGTCTGTTCCAACACTTCAATTCACTGTGCAAAGTGAATGGAGTGTTGCCTCACTTTCGAAATGCTGTCCTTTGAGAAAAAATCACTTTCCTTTGAAAGTGCCTTAAGCAACTTGCAAGCATTCACAAGAAACACTTATGCGTTTCTATGAAAGAGAAGCAGTCTGTTAAAACACTTCAATTCACTGCACGAAGTGAATGGAGTGTTGATTCACTTTCTAAATTCTGTCCTTTCAGAGAAAATCACTTTCCTTTGAAAGTGCCTTAAACTACTTTCAAGCATTCACAAAAAACTCACATGCGTTTCTCTGAAAGAGAAGCAGTCTGTTCCAACACTTCAATTCACTGTGCGAAGTGAATGGAGTGTTGCTTCACTTTCTAAATGCTGTCTTTTCAGAGAAAATCCCTTTCCTTTGAATGTGCCTTAAGCTACTTACAAGCATTCAACAGAAACTCACATGCATTTCTCTGAAAGAGAAGCAATCTGTTCCAACACTTCAATTCTCTGTGCGAAGTGAATGGAGTGTTGCTTCACTTTGTAAATGGGGTCCTTTCAGAGAAAATCACTTTCCTTCGAAAGTGCCTTTAGCTACTTGCAAGCATTCACAAGAAACACTAATGCGTTTCTATGAAAGAGAAGCAGTCTGTTCCAACACTTCAATTCATTGCACGAAGGGAATGGAGTGTTGCTTTTCTTTCTAAATGCTGTCCTTTCAGAGAAAATGACTTTCCTTTGAAAGAGCCTTGAGCTACTTACAAGCATTCAACAGAAACTCACATGCATTTCTCTGAAAGAGAAGCAGTCTGTTCCAACACTTCAATTCACTGTGCGAAGTGAATGGAATATTACTTCACTTTCTAAATGCTGTCCTTTCAGAGAAAATCACTTTCCTTTGAAAGTGCCTTAAGCTACTTTCAAGCATTCACAGGAAACACACATGCGTTTCTCTGAAATAGAAGCAGTCTGTTCCAACACTTCTATTCACTGTGCGAAGTGAATGGAGTGTTGCTTCACTTACTAAATCCTGTCCTTTCAGAGAAAATCACTTTTGTTTGAAAGTGCCTTAAGCAACTTTCAAGAATTCACAAGAAATTCAAATGCATTTCTCTGAATGTGAAGCCTTCTCTTAAACCACTTCAATTCACTGTGCGAAGTGAAAGCAGTGTTGCTTCACTTTCTAAAAGCTGTCCTTTCACTGAAAATCACGTTCCTTTGAAATTGCCTTAAGCTACTTACAAGCATACACCAGAAACTCACATGTGTTTCTCTGAAAGAGAAGCAATGGGTTCCAACACTTCAATTCACTGTGCAAAGTGAATGGAGTGTTGCCTCACTTTTGAAATGCTGTCCTTTCAGAGAAAATCACTTTCCTTTGAAAGTGCCTTAGGCTACTTGCAAGCATTAGGAAGAAACTCACATGCGTTTCTCTGAAAGAGAAGCAGTCTGTTCCAACACTTCAATTCACTGTACAAAGTGTATGGAGTGTTGCTTCACTTTCTAAATGCTGTCCTTTCAGAGAAAATCACTTTCCTTTGAAAGTGCCTTAAGCAACTTGCAAGCATTCACAAGAAACACTAATGCGTTTATATGAAAGAGAAGCACTCTGTTCCAACACTTCAATTCACTGCACGAAGGGAATGGAGTGTTGCTTCACTTTCTAAATTCTGTCCTTTCAGAGAAAATCACTTTCTTTTGAAAGTGCCTTAAACTACTTTCAAGCATTCACAAAAAGCTCACATGTGTTTCTCTGAAAGAGAAGCAGTCTGTTCCAACACTTCAATTCACTGTGCAAAGTGTATGGAGTGTTGCTTCACTTTCTAAATGCTGTCCTTTCATTGAAAATCACTTTCCTTTGAAAGTGCCTTAAGCAACTTGCAAGCATTCACAAGAAACACTAATGCGTTTATATGAAAGAGAAGCACTCTGTTCCAACACTTCAATTCACTGCACGAAGGGAATGGAGTGTTGCTTCACTTTCTAAATTCTGTCCTTTCAGAGAAAATCACTTTCTTTTGAAAGTGCCTTAAGCTATATACAAGCATTCATTAGAAACTCACATGCGTTTCTCTGAAAGAGAAGCAGTCTGTTCCAACACTTCAATTCACTGTGCGAAGTGAATGGAGTGTTGCTTTGATTTCTAAATGCTGTCCTTTCAGAGAAAATCACTTTCCTTTAAAAGTGCCTTAAGCTACTTGCAAGCATTAGGAAGAAACTCACATGCGTTTCTCTGAAAGAGAAGCAGTCTGTTCCAACACTTAAATTCACTGTGCGAAGTGAATGGAGTGTTGCTTCACTTTCTAAATGCTGTCCTTTCAGAGATAATTACTTTTGTTTGAAAGTGTCTTAGGCAACTTTCAAACATTCACAAGAAATTCACATGCATTTCTCTGAAAGAGAAGCCTTCTCTTCCAACACTTCAATTCACTGTGCGAAGTGATTGGAGTGTTGCTTCATTTTCTAAATGCTGTCCTTTCAGAGAAAATCACTTTCCTTTGAAAGTGCCTGAAGAAACTTGCAAGCATTCACAAGAAACACTAATGCGTTTATATGAAAGAGAAGCACTCTGTTCCAACACTTAATTCACTGCACGAAGGGAATGTAGTGTTGCTTCACTTTCTAAATGCTGTCCTTTCAGAGAATATCACTTTCCTTTGAAAGTGCCTTAAGCTACTTACAAGCATTCACCAGAAACTCACATGTGTTTCTCTGAAAGAGAAGCAGTCTATTCCAACACTTCAATTCACTGTGCGAAGTGAACGGAGTGTTGCTTCACTTTCTAAATGCTGTCCTTTCAGAGAAAATCACTTTCCTTTGAAAGTGCCTTAAGCTACTTGCAAGCATTCACCAGAAACTCACATGCGTTTCTCTGAAAGAGAAGCAGTCTGTTCCAACACTTCAATTCACTGTGCAAAGTGAATGGAGTGTTGCTTCACTTTCTAAATGCTGTCCTTTCAGAGAAAATCACTTTCCTTTGAAAGTGCCTTAAGCTACTTACAAGCATTCAACAGAAACTCACATGCGTTTCTCTGAAAGAGAAGCAGTCTGTTCCAACACTTCAATTCACTGTGCGAAGTGAATGGAGTGTTGCTTCATTTTCTAAATTCTGTCCATTCCTAGAAAATCACTTTCTTTTGAAAGTGCCTTAAACTACTTTCAAGCATTCACAAAAAACTCACATGCGTTTCTCTGAAAGAGAAGCAGTCTGTTCCAACACTTCAATTCACTGTGCAAAGTGAATGGAGTGTTGCTTCACTTTCTAAATGCTATCCTTTCAGAGAAAATCACTTTCCTTTGAAAGTGCCTTAAGCTACATACAAGCTTTCACCAGAAACTCACATGCATTTCTCTGAAAGAGAAGCAGTCTGTTCCAACACTTCAATTCACTGTGCGAAGTGAATGGAGTGTTGCTTCACTTTCTAAATGCTGTCCTTTCAGAGAAAATCACTTTCCTTTGAAAGTGCCTTAAGCTACTTGCAAGCATTAGAATGAAACTCACATGCGTTTCTCTGAAAGAGAAGCAGTCTGTTCCAACACTTCAATTCACTGTGCGAAGTGAATGGAGTGTTGCTTCACTTTCTAAATGCTGTCCTTTCAGAGAAAATCACTTTCCTTTGAAAGTGCCTTAAGCTACTTGCAAGCATTCAACAGAAACTCACATGCATTTCTCTGAAAGAGAAGCAGTCTGTTCCAACACTTCAATTCACTGTGCGAAGTGAATGGAGTGTTGCTTCACTTTCTAAATTCTGTCCTTTCAGAGAAAATCACTTTCCTTTGAAAGTTCCTTAAACTACTTTCAAGCATTCACAAAAAACTCACATGCGTTTCTCTGAAAGAAAAGCAGTCTTTTCCAACACTTCAATTCTCTGTGCCAAGTGAATGGAGTGTTGCTTCACTTTGTAAATGCTGTCCTTTCAGAGAAAATCACTTTCCTTTGAAAGTGCCTTTAGCTACTTGCAAGCATTCACAAGAAACACTAATGCGTTTCTATGAAAGAGAAGCAGTCTGTTCCAACACTTCAATTCATTGCACGAAGGGAATGGAGTGTTGCTTCACTTTCTAAATTCTGTCCTTTCAGAGAATATCACTTTCCTTTGAAAGTGCCTTAAGCTACTTGCAAGAATTAGGAAGAAACTCACATGCGTTTCCCTGAAAGAGAAGCAGTCTGTTCCAACACTTCAATTCACTGTGTGAAGTGAATGGAATGTTGCCTCACTTTCTAAATGCTGTCCTTTCAGAGAAAATCCCTTTCCTTTGAAAGTGCCTTAAGCTACTTACAAGCATTCAACAGAAACTCACATGCGTTTCTCAAAAAGAGAAGTAGCCTGTTCCAACACTTCAATTCACTGTGCGAAGTGAATGGAGTGTTGCTTCACTTTCTAAATACTGTCCTTTCAGAGATAATCACTTTTGTTTGAAAGTGTCTTAAGCAACTTTCAAACATTCACAAGAAATTCACATGCATTTCTCTGAAAGAGAAGCCTTCTCTTCCAACACTTCAATTCACTGTGCGAAGTGATTGGAGTGTTGCTTCACTTTCTAAATGCTGTCCTTTCAGTGAAAATCACGTTTCTTTGAAATTGCCTTAAGCTACTTACAAGCATTCACCAGAAACTCACATGTGTTTCTCTGAAAGAGAAGCAATCTCTTCCAACACTTCAATTCACTGTGCAAAGTAAATGGAGTGTTGTATCACTTTCGAAATGCTGTCCGTTCAGAGAAAATCACTTTCCTTTGAAAGTGCCTTAAGCTACTTGCAAGCATTCAACAGAAACTCACATGCGTTTCTCTGAAAGAGAAGCAGTCTGTTCCAACACTTCATTTCAATGTGCGAAGTGAATGGAGTTTTGCTTCACTTTCTAAATGCTGTCCTTTCAGAGAAAATCACTTTCCTTTGAAAGTGCCTTAAGCTACTTACAAGCATTCACAAAAAGTTCACATGCGTTTCTCTGAAAGAGAAGCAGTCTGTTCCAACACTTCAATTCACTGTGCGAAGTGAATGTAGTGTTGCTTCACTTTCTAAATTCTGTCCTTTCAGAGAAAATCACTTTCTTTTGAAAGTGCCTTAAACTACTTTCAAGCATTCACTAAAAGCTCACATGCGTTTCTCTGAAAGAGAAGCAGTCTGTTCCACCACTTCAATTCAGTGTGCAAAGTGTATGGAGTGTTGCTTCACTTTCTAAATGCTGTCCTTTCAGAGAAAATCACTTTCCTTTGAAAGTGCCTTAAGCAACTTGCAACCATTCACAAGAAACACTAATGCGTTTATATGAAAGAGAAGCACTCTGTTCCAAAACTTCAATTCACTGCACGAAGGGAATGGAGTGTTGCTTCACTTTCTAAATGCTGTCCTTTCAGAGAATATCACTTTCCTTTGAAAGTGCCTTAAGCTTCTTACAAGCATTCACCAGAAACTCACATGCGTTTCTATGAAAGAGAAGCAGTCTGTTCCAACACTTCAATTCACTGTGCGAAGTGAATGGAGTGTTGCTTCACTTTCTAAATGCTGTCCTTTCAGAGAAAATCACTTTCCTTTGAAAGTGCCTTAAGCTACTTACAAGCATTCAACAGAAACTCACATGCATTTCTCTGAAAGAGAAGCAGTCTGTTCCAACACTTCAATTCACTGTGCGAAGTGAATGGAGTGTTGCTTCACTTTCTAAATGCTGTCCTTTCAGAGAAAATCACTTTCTTTTGACAGTGCCTTAAACTACTTTCAAGCATTCACAAAAAACTCACAAGCGTTTCTCTGAAAGAGAAGCAGTCTGTTCCAACACTTCAATTCACTGTGCAAAGTGAATGGAGTGTTGCCTCACTTTCTAAATGCTGTCCTTTCAGAAAAAATCACTTTCCTTTGAAAGTGCCTTAAGCAACTTGCAAGCATTCACAAGAAACACTTATGCGTTTCTATGAAAGAGAAGCAGTCTGTTAAAACACTTCAATTCACTGCACGAAGGGAATGGAGTGTTGCTTCACTTTCTAAATGCTGTCCTTTCAGAGAAAATCACTTTCCTTTGAAAGTGCCTTAAGCTACTTTCAAGCATTCACAGGAAACACACATGCGTTTCTCTGAAAGAGAAGCAGTCTGTTCCAACACTTCAATTCACTGTGCGAAGTGAATGGAGTGTTGCTTCACTTTCTAAATGCTGTCCTTTCAGAGAAAATCACATTCCTTTGAAAGTGCCTTAAGCAACTTGCAAGCATTCACAAGAAACACTAATGCATTTCTATGAAAGAGGAGCACTCTGTTCCAACACTTAATTCACTGCACGAAGGGAATGTAGTGTTGCTTCACTTTCTAAATGCTGTCATTTCAGAGAAAATCACTTTCCTTTGAAAGTGCCTTAAGCTACTTACAAGCATTCACCAGAAACTCACATGTGTTTCTCTGAAAGAGAAGCAGTCTGTTCCAACACTTCAATTCACTGTGCGAAGTGAATGGAGTGTTGCTTCACTTTCTAAATGCTGTCCTTTCAGAGAAAATCACTTTCCTTTGAAAGTGCCTTAAGCTACTTGCAAGCATTCACCAGAAACTCACATGCGTTTCTCTGAAAGAGAAGCAGTCTGTTCCAACACTTCAATTCACTGTGCAAAGTGAATGGAGTGTTGCTTCACTTTCTAAATGCTGTCCAATCAAAGAAAATCACATTCCTTTGAAAGTGCCTTAAGCTACTTACAAGCATTCAACAGAAACTCACATGCGTTTCTCTGAAAGAGAAGCAGTCTGTTCCAACACTTCAATTCACTGTTCGAAGTGATTGGAGTGTTGCTTCATTTTCTAAATTCTGTCCATTCCGAGAAAATCACTTTCTTTTGAAAGTGCCTTAAACTACTTTCAAGCATTCACAAAAAACTCACATGCGTTTCTCTGAAAGAGAAGCAGTCTGTTCCAACACTTCAATTCACTGTGCAAAGTGAATGGAGTGTTGCTTCACTTTCTAAATGCTATCCTTTCAGAGAAAATCATTTTCCTTTGAAAGTGCCTTAAGCTACATACAAGCTTTCACCAGAAACTCACATGCATTTCTCTGAAAGAGAAGCAGTCTGTTCCAACACTTCAATTCACTGTGCGAAGTGAATGGAGTGTTGCTTCACTTTCTAAATGCTGTCCTTTCAGAGAAAATCACTTTCCTTTGAAAGTGCCTTAAGCTACTTGCAAGCATTAGGATGAAACTCACATGCGTTTCTCTGAAAGAGAAGCATTCTGTTCCAACACTTCAATTCACTGTGCGAAGTGAATGGAGTGTTGCTTCAATTTCTAAATGCTGTCCTTTCAGAGAAAATCACTTTCCTTTGAAAGTGCCTTAAGCTACTTACAAGCATTCAACAGAAACTCACATGCATTTCTCTTAAAGAGAAGCAGTCTGTTCCAACACTTCAATTCACTGTGCGAAGTGAATGGAGTGTTGCTTCACTTTCTAAATTCTGTCCTTTCAGAGAAAATCACTTTCCTTTGAAAGTGCCTTAAACTACTTTCAAGCATTCACAAAAAACTCACATGCGTTTCTCTGAAAGAGAAGCAGTCTGTTCCAACACTTCAATTCTCTGTGCGAAGTGAATGGAGTGTTGCTTCACTTTGTAAATGCTGTCCTTTCAGAGAAAATCACTTTCCTTTGAAAGTGCCTTTAGCTACTTGCAAGCATTCACAAGAAACACTAATGCGTTTCTATGAAAGAGAAGCAGTCTGTTCCAACACTTCAATTCATTGCACGAAGGGAATGGAGTGCTGCTTTTCTTTCTAAATGCTGTCATTTCAGAGAAAATCACTTTCCTTTGAAAGAGCCTTGAGCTACTTTCAAGCATTCACAGGAAACACACATGCGTTTCTCTGAAAGAGAAGCAGTCTGTTCCAACACTTCTATTCACTGTGCGAAGTGAATGGAGTGTTGCTTCACTTACTAAATCCTGTCCTTTCAGAGAAAATCACTTTTGTTTGAAAGTGCCTTAAGCAACTTTCAAGAATTCACAAGAAATTCAAATGCATTTCTCTGAATGTGAAGCCTTCTCTTAAACCACTTCAATTCACTGTGCGAAGTGAATGGAGTGTTGCTTCACTTTCTAAATGCTGTCCTTTCAGAGAAAATCACGTTCCTTTGAAATTGCCTTAAGCTACTTACAAGCATACACCAGAAACTCACATGTGTTTCTCTGAAAGAGAAGCAATCTGTTCCAACAGTTCAATTCACTGTGCAAAGTGAATGGAGTGTTGCCTCACTTTTGAAATGCTGTCCTTTCAGAGAAAATCACTTTCCTTTGAAAGTGCCTTAAGCTACTTGCAAGCATTAGGAAGAAACTCACATGCGTTTCTCTGAAAGAGAAGCAGTCTGTTCCAACACTTCAATTCACTGTGCGAAGTGAATGGAGTGTTGCTTCACTTTCTAAATGCTGTCCTTTCAGAGAAAATCACTTTCCTTTGAAAGTGCCCTAAGCTACTTACAAGCATTCAACAGAAACTCACATGCATTTCTCTGAAAGAGAAGCAGTCTGTTCCAACACTTCAATTCACTGTGCGAAGTGAATGGAGTGTTGCTTCACTTTCTAAATTCTGTCCTTTCAGAGAAAATCACTTTTCTTTGAAAGTGCCTAAAACTACATTCTAGCATTCATAAAAAACTCACATGCGTTTCTCTGAAAGAGAAGCAGTCTGTTCCAACACTTCAATTCTTTGTGCGAAGTGAATGGAGTGTTGCTTAACTTTCTAAATTCTGTCCTGTCAGAGAAAATCACTTTCCTTTGAAAGTGCCTTAAGCTACTTGCAAGCATTAGGAAGAAACTCACATGTGTTTCTCTAAAAGGAAGCAGTCTGTTCCAACACTTCAATTCACTGTGTGAGGTGAATGGAGAGTTGCCTCACTTTCTAAATGCTGTCCTTTCAGAGAAAATCACTTTCCTTTGAAAGTGCCCTAAGCTACTTACAAGCATTCAACAGAAACTCACATGCATTTCTCTGAAAGAGAAGCAATCTGTTCCAACACTTCAATTCTCTGCGAAGTGAATGGAGTGTTGCTTCACTTTGTAAATGCTGTCCTTTCAGAGAAAATCACTTTCCTTTGAAAGTGCCTTTGGCTACTTGCAAGCATTCACAAGAAACACTAATGCGTTTCTATGAAAGAGAAGCAGTCTGTTCCAACACTTCAATTCACTGTGCGAAGTGAATGGAGTGTTGCTTCACTTTCTAAATTCTGTCCTTTCAGAGAAAATCACTTTCCTTTGAAAGTGCCTTAAACTACATTCAAGCATTCATAAAAAACTCACATGCGTTTCTCTGAAAGAGAAGCAGTCTGTTCCAACACTTCAATTCTTTGTGCGAAGTAAATGGAGTGTTGCTTATCTTTCTAAATGCTGTCCTGTCAGAGAAAATCACTTTCCTTTGAAAGTGCCTTAAGCTACTTGCAAGCATTAGGAAAAAACTCACATGTGTTTCTCTAAAAGGAAGCAGTCTCTTCCAACACTTCAATTCACTGTGTGAGGTGAATGGAGAGTTGCCTCACTTTCTAAATGCTCTCCTTTCAGAGAAAATCACTTTCCTTTGAAAGTGCCTTAAGCTACTTACAAGCATTCAACAGAAACTCACATGCATTTCTCTCAAAGAGAAGCAGTCTGTTCCAACACTTCAATTCACTGTGCGAAGTGAATGGAGTGTTGCTTCACTTTCTAAATGCTGTCCTTTCAGAGAAAATCACTTTCCTTTGAAAGTGCATTAAGTTACTTGCAAGCATTAGTAAGAAACTCACATGCGTTTCTCTGAAAGAGAAGCAGTCTGTTCCAACACTTCAATTCACTGTGCGAAGTGAATGGAGTGTTGCTTCACTTTCTAAATGCTGTCCTTTCAGAGAAAATCACTTTCCTTTGAAAGTGCCTTAAGCTACTTACAAGCATTCACCAGAAACTCACATACATTTCTCTGAAAGAGAAGCAGTCTGTTCCAACACTTCAATTCACTGTGCGAAGTGAATGGAGTGTTGGTTCACTTTATCAATGCTGTCCTTTCAGAGAAAATCACTTTCCTTTGAAAGTGCCTTAAGCTACTTGCAAGCATTAGGAAGAAACTCACATGCTTTTCTCTGAAAGAGAAGCAGTCTGTTCCAACACTTCAATTCACTGTGTGAAGTGAATGGAGTGTTTCCTCACTTTCTAAATGCTGTCCTTTCAGAGAAAATCACTTTCCTTTGAAAGTGCCTTAAGCTACTTACAAGCATTCAACAGAAACTCACATGCGTTTCTCTGAAAGAGAAGCAGTCTGTTCCAACACTTCAATTCACTGTGCGAAGTGAATGGAGTGTTGCTTCACTTTGTAAATGCTGTCCTTTCAGAGAAAATCACTTTCCTTTGAAAGTGCCTTAAGCTACTTGCAAGCATTCACAAGAAACACTAATGCGTTTCTATGAAAGAGAAGCAGTCTGTTCCAACACTTCAATTCACTGTGCGAAGTGAATGGAGTGTTGCTTCACTTTCTAAATGCTGTCCTTTCAGAGAAAATCACTTTCCTTTGAAAGTGCATTAAGTTACTTGCAAGCATTAGGAAGAAACTCACATGCATTTCTCTGAAAGAGAAGCAGTCTGTTCCAACACTTCAATTCACTGTGCGAAGTGAATGGAGTGTTGGTTCACTTTCTAAATGCTGTCCTTTCATAGAAAATCACTTTCCTTTGAAAGTGCCCTAAGCTACTTACAAGCATTCAACAGAAACTCACATGCATTTCTCTGAAAGAGAAGCAGTCTGTTCCAACACTTCAATTCACTGTGCGAAGTGAATGGAGTGTTGCTTCACTTTCTAAATTCTGTCCTTTCAGAGAAAATCACTTTCCTTTGAAAGTGCCTTAAACTACATTCAAGCATTCATAAAAAACTCACATGCGTTTCTCTGAAAGAGAAGCAGTCTGTTCCAACACTTCAATTCTTTGTGCGAAGTGAATGGAGTGTTCCTTCACTTTCTAAATGCTGTCCTTTCAGAGAAAATCACTTTCCTTTGAAAGTGCCTTAAGCTACTTGCAAGCATTAGGAAGAAACTCACATGCGTTTCTCTGAAAGAGAAGCAGTCTGTTCCAACACTTCAATTCACTGTGCGAAGTGAATGGAGTGTTGCTTCACTTTCTAAATGCTGTCCTTTCAGAGAAAATCACTTTCCTTTGAAAGTGCCCTAAGCTATTTACAAGCATTCAACAGAAACTCACATGCATTTCTCTGAAAGAGAAGCAGTCTGTTCCAACACTTCAATTCACTGTGCGAAGTGAATGGAGTGTTGCTTCACTTTCTAAATGCTCTCCTTTCAGAGAAAATCACTTTCCTTTGAAAGTGCCTTAAACTACATTCAAGCATTCATAAAAAACTCACATGCGATTCTCTGAAAGAGAAGCAGTCTGTTCCAACACTTCAATTCTTTGTGCGAAGTGAATGGAGTGTTGCTTAACTTACTAAATGCTGTCCTGTCAGAGAAAATCACTTTCCTTTGAAAGTGCTTTAAGCTACTTGCAAGCATTAGGAAGAAACTCACATGTGTTTCTCTAAAAGGAAGCAGTCTCTTCCAACACTTCAATTCAATGTGTGAGGTGAATGGAGAGTTGCTTCACTTTCTAAATGCTCTCCTTTCAGAGAAAATCACTTTCCTTTGAAAGTGCCTTAAGCTACTTACAAGCATTCAACAGAAACTCACATGCATTTCTCTCAAAGAGAAGCAGTCTGTTCCAACACTTCAATTCACTGTGCGAAGTGAATGGAGTGTTGCTTCACTTTCTAAATGCTGTCCTTTCAGAGAAAATCACTTTCCTTTGAAAGTGCATTAAGTTACTTGCAAGCATTAGGTAGAAACTCACATGCGTTTCTCTGAAAGAGAAGCAGTCTGTTCCAACACTTCAATTCACTGTGCGAAGTGAATGGAGTGTTGCTTCACTTTCTAAATGCTGTCCTTTCAGAGAAAATCACTTTCCTTTGAAAGTGCCTTAAGCTACTTGCAAGCATTAGGAAGGAACTCACATGCGTTTCTCTGAAAGAGAAGCAGTCTGTTCCAAAACTTCAATTCTTTGTGCGAAGTGAATGGAGTGTTGCTTCACTTTCTAAATGCTGTCCTGTCTGAGAAAATCACTTTCCTTTGAAAGTGCCTTAAGCTACTTGCAAGCATTAGGAAGAAACTCACATGCGTTTCTCTGAAAGAGAAGCAGTCTGTTCCAACACTTCAATTCACTGTGCGAAGTGAATGGAGTGTTGCTTCACTTTGTAAATGCTGTCCTTTCAGAGAAAATCACTTTTCTTTGAAAGTGCCTTAAGCTACTTGCAAGCATTCACAAAAAACACTAATGCTTTTCTCTTAAATAGTAGCAGTCTGTTCCAACACTTCAATTCACTGTGTGAAGTGAATGGAGTGTTGCTTCACTTACTAAATCCTGTCCTTTCAGAGAAAATCACTTTTGTTTGAAAGTGCCTTAAGCAACTTTCAAGCATTCACAAGAAATTCACATGCATTTCTCTGAAAGTGAAGCCTTCTCTTCCAAACTTCAATTCACTGTGCGAAGTGAATGGAGTGTTGCTTCACTTTCTAAATGCTGTCCTTTCAGTGAAAATCACGTTTCTTTGAAATTGCCTTAAGCTACTTACAAGCATTCACCAGAAACTCACATGTGTTTCTCTGAAAGAGAAGCAATCTGTTTCAACACTTCAATTCACTGTGTGAAGTGAATGGAGTGTTGCTTCACTTTCTAAATGCTGTCCTTTCAGGGAAAATCACTTTCCTTTGAAAGTGCATTAAGTTACTTGCAAGCATTAGGAAGAAACTCACATGCGTTTCTCTGAAAGAGAAGCAGTCTGTTCTAACACTTCAATTCACTGTGTGAAGTGAATGGAGTGTTGCTTCACTTTCTAAATGCTGTACTTTCAGAGAAAATCACTTTCCTTTGAAACTGCCTTAAGCTGTATACAAGCATTCAGCAGCAACTCACATGAGATTCTCTGAAAGAGAAGCAATCTGTTCCAACATTTCAATTCACTGTGCGAAGTGAATGGAGTGTTGCTTCACTTTCTAAATGCTGTCCTTTCAGAGAAAATCACTTTCCTTTGAAAGTGCTTTAAGCTACTTACAAGCATTCAACAGAAACTCACATGCATTTCTCTGAAAGAGAAGCAGTCTGTTCCAACACTTCAATTCACTGTGCGAAGGGAATGGAGTGTTGCTTCACTTTCTAAATGCTGTCCTTTCAGAGAAAATCACTTTCCTTTGAAAGTGCCTTAAGCTACTTTCAAGCATTCACAGGAAACACACATGCGTTTCTCTGAAAGAGAAGCAGCCTGTTCCAACACTTCAATTCACTGTGCGAAGTGAATGGAGTGTTGCTTCACTTTCTAAATGCTGTCCTTTCAGAGAAAATCACATTCCTTTGAAAGTGCCTTAAGCAACTTGCAAGCATTCACAAGAAACACTAATGCATTTTTATGAAAGAGGAGCACTCTGTTCCAACACTTAATTCACTGCACGAAGGGAATGTAGTGTTGCTTCACTTTCTAAATGCTGTCATTTCAGAGAAAATCACTTTCCTTTGAAAGTGCCTTAAGCTACTTACAAGCATTCACCAGAAACTCACATGTGTTTCTCTGAAAGAGAAGCAGTCTGTTCCAACACTTCAATTCACTGTGCGAAGTGAATGGAGTGTTGCTTCACTTTCTAAATGCTGTCCTTTCAGAGAAAATCACTTTCCTTTGAAAGTGCCTTAAGCTACTTGCAAGCATTCACCAGAAACTCACATGCGTTTCTCTGAAAGAGAAGCAGTCTGTTCTAACACTTCAATTCACTGTGCAAAGTGAATGGAGTGTTGCTTCACTTTCTAAATGCTGTCCTTTCAGAGAAAATCACTTTCCTTTGAAAGTGCCTTAAGCTACTTACAAGCATTCAACAGAAACTCACATGCGTTTCTCTGAAAGAGAAGCAGTCTGTTCCAACACTTCAATTCACTGTGCGAAGTGAATGGAGTGTTGCTTCATTTTCTAAATTCTGTCCATTCCGAGAAAATCACTTTCTTTTGAAAGTGCCTTAAACTACTTTCAAGCAATCACAAAAAACTCACATGCGTTTCTCTTAAAGAGAAGCAGTCTGTTCCAACACTTCAATTCACTGTGCAAAGTGAATGGAGTGTTGCTTCACTTTCTAAATGCTGTCCTTTCAGAGAAAATCATTTTCCTTTGAAAGTGCCTTAAGCTACATACAAGCTTTCACCAGAAACTCACATGCATTTCTCTGAAAGAGAAGCAGTCTGTTCCAACACTTCAATTCATTGTGCGAAGTGAATGGAGTGTTGCTTCACTTTTTAAATGCTGTCCTTTCAGAGAAAATCACTTTCCTTTGAAAGTGCCTTAAGCTACTTGCAAGCATTAGGATGAAACACACATGCGTTTCTCTGAAAGAGAAGCAGTCTGTTCCAACACTTCAATTCACTGTGCGAAGTGATTGGAGTGTTGCTTCACTTTCTAAATTCTGTCCTTTCAGAGAAAATCACTTTCCTTTGAAAGTGCCTTAAACTACTTTCAAGCATTCACAAAAACTCACATGCGTTTCTCTGAAAGAGAAGCAGTCTGTTCCAACACTTCAATTCTCTGTGCGAAGTGAATGGAGTGTTGCTTCACTTTGTAAATGCTGTCCTTTCAGAGAAAATCACTTTCCTTTGAAAGTGCCTTTAGCTACTTGCAAGCATTCACAAGAAACACTAATGCGTTTCTATGAAAGAGAAGCAGTCTGTTCCAACACTTCAATTCATTGCACGAAGGGAATGGAGTGTTGCTTTTCTTTCTAAATGCTGTCCTTTCAGAGAAAATCACTTTCCTTTGAAAGAGCCTTGAGCTACTTTCAAGCATTCACAGGAAACACACATGCGTTTCTCTGAAAGAGAAGCAGTCTGTTCCAACACTTCTATTCACTGTGCGAAGTGAATGGAGTGTTGCTTCACTTACTAAATCCTGTCCTTTCAGAGAAAATCACTTTTGTTTGAAAGTGCCTTAAGCAACTTTCAAGAATTCACAAGAAATTCAAATGCATTTCTCTGAATGTGAAGCCTTCTCTTAAACCACTTCAATTCACTGTGCGAAGTGAATGGAGTGTTGCTTCACTTTCTAAATGCTGTCCTTTCAGAGAAAATCACGTTCCTTTGAAATTGCCTTAAGCTACTTACAAGCATACACCAGAAACTCACATGTGTTTCTCTGAAAGAGAAGCAATCTGTTCCAACACTTCAATTCACTGTGCAAAGTGAATGGAGTGTTTCCTCACTTTTGAAATGCTGTCCTTTCAGAGAAACTCACTTTCCTTTGAAAGTGCCTTAAGCTACTTGCAAGCATTAGGAAGAAACTCACATGCGTTTCTCTGAAAGAGAAGCAGTCTGTTCCAACACTTCAATTCACTGTGCGAAGTGAATGGAGTGTTGCTTCACTTTCTAAATGCTGTCCTTTCAGAGAAAATCACTTTCCTTTGAAAGTGCCTTAAGCTACTTACAAGCATTCAACAGAAACTCACATGCATTTCTCTGAAAGAGAAGCAGTCTGTTTCAACACTTCAATTCACTGTGCGAAGTGAATGGAGTGTTGCTTCACTTTCTAAATTCTGTCCTTTCAGAGAAAATCACTTTCCTTTGAAAGTGCCTTAAACTACATTCTAGCATTCATAAAAAACTCACATGCGTTTCTCTGAAAGAGAAGCAGTCTGTTCCAACACTTCAATTCTTTGTGCTAAGTGAATGGAGTGTTGCTTAACTTTCTAAATGCTGTCCTGTCAGAGAAAATCACTTTCTTTTGAAAGTGCCTTAAGCTACTTGCAAGCATTAGGAAGAAACTCACATGTGTTTCTCTAAAAGGAAGCAGTCTGTTCCAACACTTCAATTCACTGTGTGAGGTGAATGGAGAGTTGCGTCACTTTCTAAATGCTGTCCTTTCAGAGAAAATCACTTTCCTTTGAAAGTGCCCTAAGCTACTTACAAGCATTCAACAGAAACTCACATGCATTTCTCTGAAAGAGAAGCAATCTGTTCCAACACTTCAATTCTCTGCGAAGTGAATGGAGTGTTGCTTCACTTTCTAAATGCTGTCCTTTCAGAGAAAATCACTTTCCTTTGAAAGTGCATTAAGTTACTTGCAAGCATTAGGAAGAAACTCACATGCGTTTCTCTGAAAGAGAAGCAGTCTGTTCTAACACTTCAATTCACTGTGTGAAGTGAATGGAGTGTTGCTTCACTTTCTAAATGCTGTACTTTCAGAGAAAATCACTTTCCTTTGAAACTGCCTTAAGCTGTATACAAGCATTCACCAGCAACTCACATGAGATTCTCTGAAAGAGAAGCAATCTGTTCCAACATTTCAATTCACTGTGCGAAGTGAATGGAGTGTTGCTTCACTTTCTAAATGCTGTCCTTTCAGAGAAAATCACTTTCCTTTGAAAGTGCTTTAAGCTACTTACAAGCATTCAACAGAAACTCACATGCATTTCTCTGAAAGAGAAGCAGTCTGTTCCAACACTTCAATTCACTGTGCGAAGGGAATGGAGTGTTGCTTCACTTTCTAAATGCTGTCCTTTCAGAGAAAATCACTTTCCTTTGAAAGTGCCTTAAGCTACTTTCAAGCATTCACAGGAAACACACATGCGTTTCTCTGAAAGAGAAGCAGTCTGTTCCAACACTTCAATTCACTGTGCGAAGTGAATGGAGTGTTGCTTCACTTTCTAAATGCTGTCTTTCAGAGAAAATCACATTCCTTTGAAAGTGCCTTAAGCAACTTGCAAGCATTCACAAGAAACACTAATGCATTTTTATGAAAGAAGAGCACTCTGTTCCAACACTTAATTCACTGCACGAAGGGAATGTAGTGTTGCTTCACTTTCTAAATGCTGTCATTTCAGAGAAAATCACTTTCCTTTGAAAGTGCCTTATGCTACTTACAAGCATTCACCAGAAACTCACATGTGTTTCTCTGAAAGAGAAGCAGTCTGTTCCAACACTTCAATTCACTGTGCGAAGTGAATGGAGTGTTGCTTCACTTTCTAAATGCTGTCCTTTCAGAGAAAATCACTTTCCTTTGAAAGTGCCTTAAGCTACTTGCAAGCATTCACCAGAAACTCACATGTGTTTCTCTGAAAGAGAAGCAGTCTGTTCTAACACTTCAATTCACTGTGCAAAGTGAATGGAGTGTTGCTTCACTTTCTAAATGCTGTCCTTTCAGAGAAAATCACTTTCCTTTGAAAGTGCCTTAAGCTACTTACAAGCATTCAACAGAAACTCACATGCGTTTCTCTGAAAGAGAAGCAGTCTGTTCCAACACTTCAATTCACTGTGCGAAGTGAATGGAGTGTTGCTTCATTTTCTAAATTCTGTCCATTCCGAGAAAATCACTTTCTTTTGAAAGTGCCTTAAACTACTTTCAAGCAATCACAAAAAACTCACATGCGTTTCTCTTAAAGAGAAGCAGTCTGTTCCAACACTTCAATTCACTGTGCAAAGTGAATGGAGTGTTGCTTCACTTTCTAAATGCTGTCCTTTCAGAGAAAATCATTTTCCTTTGAAAGTGCCTTAAGCTACATACAAGCTTTCACCAGAAACTCACATGCATTTCTCTGAAAGAGAAGCAGTCTGTTCCAACACTTCAATTCATTGTGCGAAGTGAATGGAGTGTTGCTTCACTTTTTAAATGCTGTCCTTTCAGAGAAAATCACTTTCCTTTGAAAGTGCCTTAAGCTACTTGCAAGCATTAGGATGAAACACACATGCGTTTCTCTGAAAGAGAAGCAGTCTGTTCCAACACTTCAATTCACTGTGCGAAGTGATTGGAGTGTTGCTTCACTTTCTAAATTCTGTCCTTTCAGAGAAAATCACTTTCCTTTGAAAGTGCCTTAAACTACTTTCAAGCATTCACAAAAACTCACATGCGTTTCTCTGAAAGAGAAGCAGTCTGTTCCAACACTTCAATTCTCTGTGCGAAGTGAATGGAGTGTTGCTTCACTTTGTAAATGCTGTCCTTTCAGAGAAAATCACTTTCCTTTGAAAGTGCCTTTAGCTACTTGCAAGCATTCACAAGAAACACTAATGCGTTTCTATGAAAGAGAAGCAGTCTGTTCCAACACTTCAATTCACTGTGCGAAGTGAATGGAGTGTTGCTTCACTTTCTAAATGCTGTCCTTTCAGAGAAAATCACTTTCCTTTGAAAGTGCATTAAGTTACTTGCAAGCATTAGGAAGAAACTCACATGCGTTTCTCTGAAAGAGAAGCAGTCTGTTCCAGCACTTCAATTCACTGTGCGAAGTGAATGGAGTGTTGCTTCACTTTCTAAATGCTGTCCTTTCAGAGAAAATCACTTTCCTTTGAAAGTGCCTTAAGCTACTTACAAGCATTCACCAGAAACTCACATACATTTCTCTGAAAGAGAAGCAGTCTGTTCCAACACTTCAATTCACTCTGCGAAGTGAATGGAGTGTTGGTTCACTTTATCAATGCTGTCCTTTCAGAGAAAATTACTTTCCTTTGAAAGTGCCTTAAGCTACTTGCAAGCATTAGGAAGAAACTCACATGCGTTTCTCTGAAAGAGAAGCAGTCTGTTCCAAAACTTCAATTCACTGTGCGAAGTGAATGGAGTGTTGCTTCACTTTCTAAATTCTGTCCTTTCAGAGAAAATCATTTTCCTTTGAAAGTGCCTTAAGCTACTTGCAAGCATTAGGAAGAAACTCACATGCGTTTCTCTGAAAGAGAAGCAGTGTTCCAACACTTCAATTCACTGTGTGAAATGAATGGAGTGTTTCCTCACTTTCGAAATGCTGTCCTTTCAGAGAAAATCACTTTCCTATGAAAGTGCCTTAAGCTACTTACAAGCATTCAACAGAAACTCACATGCGTTTCTCTGAAAGAGAAGCAGTCTGTTCCAACACTTCAATTCACTGTGCGAAGTGAATGGAGTGTTGCTTCACTTTGTAAATGCTGTCCTTTCAGAGAAAATCACTTTCCTTTGAAAGTGCCTTAAGCTACTTGCAAGCATTCACAAGAAACACTAATGCGTTTCTCTTAAATAGAAGCAGTCAGTTCCAACACTTCAATTCACTGTGTGAAGTGAATGGAGTGTTGCTTCACTTACTAAATCCTGTCCTTTCAGAGAAAATCACTTTTGTTTGACAGTGCCTTAAGCAACTTTCAAGCATTCACAAGAAATTCACATGCATTTCTCTGAAAGTGAAGCCTTCTCTTCCAAACTTCAATTCACTGTGCGAAGTGAATGGAGTGTTGCTTCACTTTCTAAATGCTGTCCTTTCAGTGAAAATCACGTTTCTTTGAAATTGCCTTAAGCTACTTACAAGCATTCAACAGAAACTCACATGCATTTCTCTCAAAGAGAAGCAGTCTGTTCCAACACTTCAATTCACTGTGCGAAGTGAATGGAGTGTTGCTTCACTTTCTAAATGCTGTCCTTTCAGAGAAAATCACTTACCTTTGAAAGTGCATTAAGATACTTGCAAGCATTAGGAAGAAACTCACATGCGTTTCTATGAAAGAGAAGCAGTCTGTTCCAACACTTCAATTCACTGTGCGAAGTGAATGGAGTGTTGCTTCACTTTCTAAATGCTGTCCTTTCAGAGAAAATCACTTTCCTTTGAAAGTGCCTTAAGCTACTTACAAGCATTCACCAGAAACTCACATGCATTTCTCTGAAAGAGAAGCAGTCTGTTCCAACACTTCAATTCACTGTGCGAAGTGAATGGAGTGTTGGTTCACTTTCTAAATGCTGTCCTTTCAGAGAAAATCACTTTCCTTTGAAAGTGCCCTAAGCTACTTACAAGCATTCAACAGAAACTCACATGCATTTCTCTGAAAGAGAAGCAGTCTGTTCCAACACTTCAATTCACTGTGCGAAGTGAATGGAGTGTTGCTTCACTTTCTAAATTCTGTCCTTTCAGAGAAAATCACTTTCCTTTGAAAGTGCCTTAAACTACATTCAAGCATTCATAAAAAACTCACATGCGTTTCTCTGAAAGAGAAGCAGTCTGTTCCAACACTTCAATTCTTTGTGCGAAGTGAATGGAGTGTTGCTTAACTTTCTAAATGCTGTCCTGTCAGAGAAAATCACTTTCCTTTGAAAGTGCCTTAAGCTACTTGCAAGTATTAGGAAGAAATTCACATGCGTTTCTCTGAAAGAGAAGCAGTCTGTTCAAACACTTCAATTCACTGTGCGAAGTGAATGGAGTGTTGCTTCACTTTCTAAATGCTGTCCTTTCAGAGAAAATCACTTTCCTTTGAAAGTGCCCTAAGCTACTTACAAGCATTCAACAGAAACTCACATGCATTTCTCTGAAAGAGAAGCAGTCTGTTCCAACACTTCAATTCACTGTGCTAAGTGAATGGAGTGTTGCTTCACTTTCTAAATTCTGTCCTTTCAGAGAAAATCACTTTCCTTTGAAAGTGCCTTAAACTACATTCAAGCATTCATAAAAAACTCACATGCGATTCTCTGAAAGAGAAGCAGTCTGTTCCAAAACTTCAATTCTTTGTGCGAAGTGAATGGAGTGTTGCTTAACTTTCTAAATGCTGTCCTGTCAGAGAAAATCACTTTCCTTTGAAAGTGCCTTAAGCTACTTGCAAGCATTAGGAAGAAACTCACATGTGTTTCTCTAAAAGGAAGCAGTCTCTTCCAACACTTCAATTCACTGTGTGAGGTAAATGGAGAGTTGCCTCACTTTCTAAATGCTCTCCTTTCAGAGAAAATCACTTTCCTTTGAAAGTGCCTTAAGCTACTTACAAGCATTCAACAGAAACTCACATGCATTTCTCTGAAAGAGAAGCAGTCTGTTCCAACACTTCAATTCACTGTACGAAGTGAATGGAGTGTTGCTTCACTTTCTAAATGCTGTCCTTTCAGAGAAAATCACTTTCCTTTGAAAGTGCATTAAGTTACTTGCAAGCATTAGGAAGAAACTCACATGCGTTTCTCTGAAAGAGAAGCAGTCTGTTCCAACACTTCAATTCACTGTGCGAAGTGAATGGAGTGTTGCTTCACTTTCTAAATGCTGTCCTTTCAGAGAAAATCACTTTCCTTTGAAAGTGCCTTAAGCTACTTGCAAGCATTAGGAAGAAACTCACATGCGTTTCTCTGAAAGAGAAGCAGTCTGTTCCAAAACTTCAATTCACTGTGCGAAGTGAATGGAGTGTTGCTTCACTTTCTAAATTCTGTCCTTTCACTGAAAATCACTTTCCTTTGAAAGTGCCTTAAGCTACTTACAAGCATTCAACAGAAACTCACATGCGTTTCTCTGAAAGAGAAGCAGTCTGTTCCAACACTTCAATTCACTGTGCGAAGTGAATGGAGTGTTGCTTCACTTTGTAAATGCTGTCCTTTCAGAGAAAATCACTTTCCTTTGAAAGTGCCTTAAGCTACTTGCAAGCATTCACAAGAAACACTAATGCGTTTCTCTTAAATAGAAGCACTCTGTTCCAACACTTCAATTCACTGTGCGAAGTGAATGGAGTGTTGCTTCACTTTCTAAATGCTGTCCTTTCAGAGAAAATCACTTTCCTTTGAAAGTGCCTTTGGCTACTTGCAAGCATTCACAAGAAACACTAATGCGTTTCTATGAAAGAGAAGCAGTCTGTTCCAACACTTCAATTCACTGTGCGAAGTGAATGGAGTGTTGCTTCATTTTCTAAATTCTGTCCTTTCAGAGAAAATCACTTTCCTTTGAAAGTGCCTTAAACTACATTCAAGCATTCATAAAAAACTCACATGCATTTCTCTGAAAGAGAAGCAGTCTGTTCCAACACTTCAATTCTTTGTGCGAAGTAAATGGAGTGTTGCTTATCTTTCTAAATGCTGTCCTGTCAGAGAAAATCACTTTCCTTTGAAAGTGCCTTAAGCTACTTGCAAGCATTAGGAAGAAACTCACATGTGTTTCTCTAAAAGGAAGCAGTCTCTTCCAACACTTCAATTCACTGTGTGAGGTGAATGGAGAGTTGCCTCACTTTCTAAATGCTCTCCTTTCAGAGAAAATCACTTTCCTTTGAAAGTGCCTTAAGCTACTTACAAGCATTCAACAGAAACTCACATGCATTTCTCTCAAAGAGAAGCAGTCTGTTCCAACACTTCAATTCACTGTGCGAAGTGAATGGAGTGTTGCTTCACTTTCTAAATGCTGTCCTTTCAGAGAAAATCACTTTCCTTTGAAAGTGCATTAAGTTACTTGCAAGCATTAGGAAGAAACTCACATGCGTTTCTCTGAAAGAGAAGCAGTCTGTTCCAACACTTCAATTCACTGTGCGAAGTGAATGGAGTGTTGCTTCACTTTCTAAATGCTGTCCTTTCAGAGAAAATCACTTTCCTTTGAAAGTGCCTTAAGCTACTTACAAGCATTCACCAGAAACTCACATACATTTCTCTGAAAGAGAAGCAGTCTGTTCCAACACTTCAATTCACTGTGCGAAGTGAATGGAGTGTTGCTTCACTTTATCAATGCTGTCCTTTCAGAGAAAATCACTTTCCTTTGAAAGTGCCTTAAGCTACTTGCAAGCATTAGGAAGAAACTCACATGCGTTTCTCTGAAAGAGAAGCAGTCTGTTCCAAAACTTCAATTCACTGTGCGAAGTGAATGGAGTGTTGCTTCACTTTCTAAATTCTGTCCTTTCAGAGAAAATCACTTTCCTTTGAAAGTGCCTTAAGCTACTTGCAAGCATTAGGAAGAAACTCACATGCGTTTCTCTGAAAGAGAAGCAGTCTGTTCCAACACTTCAATTCACTGTGTGAAGTGAATGGAGTGTTTCCTCACTTTCGAAATGCTGTCCGTTCAGAGAAAATCACTTTCCTTTGAAAGTGCCTTAAGCTACTTACAAGCATTCAACAGAAACTCACATGCGTTTCTCTGAAAGAGAAGCAGTCTGTTCCAACACTTCAATTCACTGTGCGAAGTGAATGGAGTGTTGCTTCACTTTGTAAATGCTGTCCTTTCAGAGAAAATCACTTTCCTTTGAAAGTGCCTTAAGCTACTTACAAGCATTCAACAGAAACTCACATGCATTTCTCTCAAAGAGAAGCAGTCTGTTCCAACACTTCTATTCACTGTGCGAAGTGAATGGAGTATTGCTTCACTTTCTAAATGCTGTCCATTCAGAGAAAATCACTTTCCTTTGAAAGTGCATCAAGTTACTTGGAAGCATTAGGAAGAAACTCACATGCGTTTCTCTGAAAGAGAAGCAGTCTGTTCCAACACTTCAATTCACTGTGCGAAGTGAATGGAGTGTTGCTTCACTTTCTAAATGCTGTCCTTTCAGATAAAATCACTTTCCTTTGAAAGTGCCTTAAGCTACTTACAAGCATTCACCAGAAACTCACATACATTTCTCTGAAAGAGAAGCAGTCTGTTCCAACACTTCAATTCATTGTGCGAAGTGAATGGAGTGTTGGTTCACTTTATCAATGCTGTCCTTTCAGAGAAAATTACTTTCCTTTGAAAGTGCCTTAAGCTACTTGCAAGCATTAGGAAGAAACTCACATGCGTTTCTCTGAAAGAGAAGCAGTCTGTTCCAAAACTTCAATTCACTGTGCGAAGTGAATGGAGTGTTGCTTCACTTTCTAAATTCTGTCCTTTCAGAGAAAATCACTTTCCTTTGAAAGTGCCTTAAGCTACTTGCAAGCATTAGGAAGAAACTCACATGCGTTTCTCTGAAAGAGAAGCAGTGTTCCAACACTTCAATTCACTGTGTGAAATGAATGGAGTGTTTCCTCACTTTCGAAATGCTGTCCTTTCAGAGAAAATCACTTTCCTATGAAAGTGCCTTAAGCTACTTACAAGCATTCAACAGAAACTCACATGCGTTTCTCTGAAAGAGAAGCAGTCTGTTCCAACACTTCAATTCACTGTGCGAAGTGAATGGAGTGTTGCTTCACTTTGTAAATGCTGTCCTTTCAGAGAAAATCACTTTCCTTTGAAAGTGCCTTAAGCTACTTGCAAGCATTCACAAGAAACACTAATGCGTTTCTCTTAAATAGAAGCAGTCAGTTCCAACACTTCAATTCACTGTGTGAAGTGAATGGAGTGTTGCTTCACTTACTAAATCCTGTCCTTTCAGAGAAAATCACTTTTGTTTGACAGTGCCTTAAGCAACTTTCAAGCATTCACAAGAAATTCACATGCATTTCTCTGAAAGTGAAGCCTTCTCTTCCAAACTTCAATTCACTGTGCGAAGTGAATGGAGTGTTGCTTCACTTTCTAAATGCTGTCCTTTCAGTGAAAATCACGTTTCTTTGAAATTGCCTTAAGCAACTTACAAGCATTCAACAGAAACTCACATGCATTTCTCTCAAAGAGAAGCAGTCTGTTCCAACACTTCAATTCACTGTGCGAAGTGAATGGAGTGTTGCTTCACTTTCTAAATGCTGTCCTTTCAGAGAAAATCACTTACCTTTGAAAGTGCATTAAGATACTTGCAAGCATTAGGAAGAAACTCACATGCGTTTCTATGAAAGAGAAGCAGTCTGTTCCAACACTTCAATTCACTGTGCGAAGTGAATGGAGTGTTGCTTCACTTTCTAAATGCTGTCCTTTCAGAGAAAATCACTTTCCTTTGAAAGTGCCTTAAGCTACTTACAAGCATTCACTAGAAACTCACATGCATTTCTCTGAAAGAGAAGCAGTCTGTTCCAACACTTCAATTCACTGTGCGAAGTGAATGGAGTGTTGGTTCACTTTCTAAATGCTGTCCTTTCAGAGAAAATCACTTTCCTTTGAAAGTGCCCTAAGCTACTTACAAGCATTCAACAGAAACTCACATGCATTTCTCTGAAAGAGAAGCAGTCTGTTCCAACACTTCAATTCACTGTGCGAAGTGAATGGAGTGTTGCTTCACTTTCTAAATTCTGTCCTTTCAGAGAAAATCACTTTCCTTTGAAAGTGCCTTAAACTACATTCAAGCATTCATAAAAAACTCACATGCGTTTCTCTGAAAGAGAAGCAGTCTGTTCCAACACTTCAATTCTTTGTGCGAAGTGAATGGTTTGTTGCTTAACTTTCTAAATGCTGTCCTGTCAGAGAAAATCACTTTCCTTTGAAAGTGCCTTAAGCTACTTGCAAGCATTAGGAAGAAATTCACATGCGTTTCTCTGAAAGAGAAGCAGTCTGTTCCAACACTTCAATTCACTGTGCGAAGTGAATGGAGTGTTGCTTCACTTTCTAAATGCTGTCCTTTCAGAGAAAATCACTTTCCTTTGAAAGTGCCCTAAGCTACTTACAAGCATTCAACAGAAACTCACATGCATTTCTCTGAAAGAGAAGCAGTCTGTTCCAACACTTCAATTCACTGTGCTAAGTGAATGGAGTGTTGCTTCACTTTCTAAATTCTGTCCTTTCAGAGAAAATCACTTTCCTTTGAAAGTGCCTTAAACTACATTCAAGCATTCATAAAAAACTCACATGCGATTCTCTGAAAGAGAAGCAGTCTGTTCCAAAACTTCAATTCTTTGTGCGAAGTGAATGGAGTGTTGCTTAACTTTCTAAATGCTGTCCTGTCAGAGAAAATCACTTTCCTTTGAAAGTGCCTTAAGCTACTTGCAAGCATTAGGAAGAAACTCACATGTGTTTCTCTAAAAGGAAGCAGTCTCTTCCAACACTTCAATTCACTGTGTGAGGTAAATGGAGAGTTGCCTCACTTTCTAAATGCTCTCCTTTCAGAGAAAATCACTTTCCTTTGAAAGTGCCTTAAGCTACTTACAAGCATTCAACAGAAACTCACATGCATTTCTCTCAAAGAGAAGCAGTCTGTTCCAACACTTCAATTCACTGTACGAAGTGAATGGAGTGTTGCTTCACTTTCTAAATGCTGTCCTTTCAGAGAAAATCACTTTCCTTTGAAAGTGCATTAAGTTACTTGCAAGCATTAGGAAGAAACTCACATGCGTTTCTCTGAAAGAGAAGCAGTCTGTTCCAACACTTCAATTCACTGTGCGAAGTGAATGGAGTGTTGCTTCACTTTCTAAATGCTGTCCTTTCAGAGAAAATCACTTTCCTTTGAAAGTGCCTTAAGCTACTTGCAAGCATTAGGAAGAAACTCACATGCGTTTCTCTGAAAGAGAAGCAGTCTGTTCCAAAACTTCAATTCACTGTGCGAAGTGAATGGAGTGTTGCTTCACTTTCTAAATTCTGTCCTTTCACTGAAAATCACTTTCCTTTGAAAGTGCCTTAAGCTACTTACAAGCATTCAACAGAAACTCACATGCGTTTCTCTGAAAGAGAAGCAGTCTGTTCCAACACTTCAATTCACTGTGCGAAGTGAATGGAGTGTTGCTTCACTTTGTAAATGCTGTCCTTTCAGAGAAAATCACTTTCCTTTGAAAGTGCCTTAAGCTACTTGCAAGCATTCACAAGAAACACTAATGCGTTTCTCTTAAATAGAAGCACTCTGTTCCAACACTTCAATTCACTGTGCGAAGTGAATGGAGTGTTGCTTCACTTTCTAAATGCTGTCCTTTCAGAGAAAATCACTTTCCTTTGAAAGTGCCTTAAGCTACTTACAAGCATTCAACAGAAACTCACATGCATTTCTCTGAAAGAGAAGCAGTCTGTTCCAACACTTCAATTCACTGTGCGAAGTGAATGGAGTGTTGCTTCACTTTCTAAATTCTGTCCTTTCAGAGAAAATCACTTTCCTTTGAAAGTGCCTTAAACTACATTCTAGCATTCATAAAAAACTCACATGCGTTTCTCTGAAAGAGAAGCAGTCTGTTTCAACACTTCAATTCTTTGTGCGAATTGAATGGAGTGTTGCTTCACTTTCTAAATGCTGTCCTGTCAGAGAAAATCACTTTCCTTTGAAAGTGCCTTAAGCTACTTGCAAGCATTAGGAAGAAACTCACATGTGTTTCTCTAAAAGGAAGCAGTCTGTTCCAACACTTCAATTCACTGTGTGAGGTGAATGGAGAGTTGCCTCACTTTCTAAATGCTGTCCTTTCAGAGAAAATCACTTTCCTTTTAAAGTGCCCTAAGCTACTTACAAGCATTCAACCGAAACACACATGCATTTCTCTGAAAGAGAAGCAATCTGTTCCAACACTTCAATTCTCTGCGAAGTGAATGGAGTGTTGCTTCACTTTGTAAATGCTGTCCTTTCAGAGAAAATCACTTTCCTTTGAAAGTGCCTTTGGCTACTTGCAAGCATTCACAAGAAACACTAATGCGTTTCTATGAAAGAGAAGCAGTCTGTTCCAACACTTCAATTCACTGTGAGAAGTGAATGGAGTGTTGCTTCACTTTCTAAATGCTGTCCTTTCAGAAAAAATCACTTTCCTTTGAAAGTGCCTTAAGCTACTTACAAGCATTCAACAGAAACTCACATGCATTTCTCTCAAAGAGAAGCAGTCTGTTCCAACACTTCAATTCACTGTGCGAAGTGAATGGAGTGTTGCTTCACTTTCTAAATGCTGTCCTTTCAGAGAAAATCACTTTCCTTTGAAAGTGCATTAAGTTACTTGCAAGCATTAGGAAGAAACTCACATGCGTTTCTCTGAAAGAGAAGCAGTCTGTTCCAACACTTCAATTCACTGTGCGAAGTGAATGGAGTGTTGCTTCACTTTCTAAATGCTGTTCTTTCAGAGAAAATCACTTTCCTTTGAAAGTGCCTTAAGCTACTTGCAAGCATTAGGAAGAAACTCACATGCGTTTCTCTGAAAGAGAAGCAGTCTGTTCCAACACTTCAAATCACTGTGCGAAGTGAATGGAGTGTTGCTTCACTTTCTAAATTCTGTCCTTTCAGAGAAAATCACTTTCCTTTGAAAGTGCCTTAAACTACATTCTAGCATTCATAAAAAACTCACATGCGTTTCTCTGAAAGAGAAGCAGTCTGTTCCAACACTTCAATTCTTTGTGCTAAGTGAATGGAGTGTTGCTTAACTTTCTAAATGCTGTCCTGTCAGAGAAAATCAATTTCTTTGGAAAGTGCCTTAAGCTACTTGCAAGCATTAGGAAGAAACTCACATGTGTTTCTCTAAAAGGAAGCAGTCTGTTCCAACACTTCAATTCACTGTGTGAGGTGAATGGAGAGTTGCGTCACTTTCTAAATGCTGTCCTTTCAGAGAAAATCACTTTCCTTTGAAAGTGCCCTAAGCTACTTACAAGCATTCAACAGAAACTCACATGCATTTCTCTGAAAGAGAAGCAATCTGTTCCAACACTTCAATTCTCTGCGAAGTGAATGGAGTGTTGCTTCACTTTGTAAATGCTGTCCTTTCAGAGAAAATCACTTTCCTTTGAAAGTGCCTTTGGCTACTTGCAAGCATTCACAAGAAACACTAATGCGTTTCTATGAAAGAGAAGCAGTCTGTTCCAACACTTCAATTCACTGTGCGAAGTGAATGGAGTGTTGCTTCACTTTCTAAATGCTGTCCATTCAGAGAAAATCACTTTCCTTTGAAAGTGCCTTAAGCTACTTACAAGCATTCACCAGAAACTCACATACATTTCTCTGAAAGAGAAGCAGTCTGTTCCAACACTTCAATTCACTGTGCGAAGTGAATGGAGTGTTGGTTCACTTTATCAATGCTGTCCTTTCAGAGAAAATTACTTTCCTTTGAAAGTGCCTTAAGCTACTTGCAAGCATTAGGAAGAAACTCACATGCGTTTCTCTGAAAGAGAAGCAGTCTGTTCCAAAACTTCAATTCACTGTGCGAAGTGAATGGAGTGTTGCTTCACTTTCTAAATTCTGTCCTTTCAGAGAAAATCACTTTCCTTTGAAAGTGCCTTAAGCTACTTGCAAGCATTAGGAAGAAACTCACATGCGTTTCTCTGAAAGAGAAGCAGTGTTCCAACACTTCAATTCACTGTGTGAAATGAATGGAGTGTTTCCTCACTTTCGAAATGCTGTCCTTTCAGAGAAAATCACTTTCCTTTGAAAGTGCCTTAAGCTACTTACAAGCATTCAACAGAAACTCACATGCGTTTCTCTGAAAGAGAAGCAGTCTGTTCCAACACTTCAATTCACTGTGCGAAGTGAATGGAGTGTTGCTTCACTTTGTAAATGCTGTCCTTTCAGAGAAAATCACTTTCCTTTGAAAGTGCCTTAAGCTACTTGCAAGCATTCACAAGAAACCCTAATGCGTTTCTCTTAAATAGAAGCAGTCTGTTCCAACACTTCAATTCACTGTGTGAAGTGAATGGAGTGTTGCTTCACTTACTAAATCCTGTCCTTTCAGAGAAAATCACTTTTGTTTGACAGTGCCTTAAGCAACTTTCAAGCATTCACAAGAAATTCACATGCATTTCTCTGAAAGTGAAGCCTTCTCTTCCAAACTTCAATTCACTGTGCGAAGTGAATGGAGTGTTGCGTCACTTTCTAAATGCTGTTCTTTCAGTGAAAATCACGTTTCTTTGAAATTGCCTTAAGCTACTTACAAGCATTCAACAGAAACTCACATGCATTTCTCTCAAAGAGAAGCAGTCTGTTCCAACACTTCAATTCACTGTGCGAAGTGAATGGAGTGTTGCTTCACTTTCTAAATGCTGTCCTTTCAGAGAAAATCACTTTCCTTTGAAAGTGCCTTAAGCTACTTGCAAGCATTAGGAAGAAACTCACATGCGTTTCTCTGAAAGAGAAGCAGTCTGTTCCAAAACTTCAATTCACTGTGCGAAGTGAATGGAGTGTTGCTTCACTTTCTAAATTCTGTCCTTTCACTGAAAATCACTTTCCTTTGAAAGTGCCTTAAGCTACTTACAAGCATTCAACAGAAACTCACATGCGTTTCTCTGAAAGAGAAGCAGTCTGTTCCAACACTTCAATTCACTGTGCGAAGTGAATGGAGTGTTGCTTCACTTTGTAAATGCTGTCCTTTCAGAGAAAATCACTTTCCTTTGAAAGTGCCTTAAGCTACTTGCAAGCATTCACAAGAAACCCTAATGCGTTTCTCTTAAATAGAAGCAATCTGTTCCAACACTTCAATTCACTGTGCGAAGTGAATGGAGTGTTGCTTCACTTTCTAAATGCTGTCCTTTCAGAGAAAATCACTTTCCTTTGACAGTGCCTTAAGCTACTTACAAGCATTCAACAGAAACTCACATGCATTTCTCTGAAAGAGAAGCAGTCTGTTCCAACACTTCAATTCACTGTGCGAAGTGAATGGAGTGTTGCTTCACTTTCTAAATTCTGTCCTTTCAGAGAAAATCACTTTCCTTTGAAAGTGCCTTAAACTACATTCTAGCATTCATAAAAAACTCACATGCGTTTCTCTGAAAGAGAAGCAGTCTGTTTCAACACTTCAATTCTTTGTGCGAAGTGAATGGAGTGTTGCTTAACTTTCTAAATGCTGTCCTGTCAGAGAAAATCACTTTCCTTTGAAAGTGCCTTAAGCTACTTGCAAGCATTAGGAAGAAACTCACATGTGTTTCTCTAAAAGGAAGCAGTCTGTTCCAACACTTCAATTCACTGTGTGAGGTGAATGGAGAGTTGCCTCACTTTCTAAATGCTGTCCTTTCAGAGAAAATCACTTTCCTTTGAAAGTGCCCTAAGCTACTTACAAGCATTCAACAGAAACTCACATGCATTTCTCTGAAAGAGAAGCAATCTGTTCCAACACTTCAATTCTCTGCGAAGTGAATGGAGTGTTGCTTCACTTTGTAAATGCTGTCCTTTCAGAGAAAATCACTTTCCTTTGAAAGTGCCTTTGGCTACTTGCAAGCATTCACAAGAAACACTAATGCGTTTCTATGAAAGAGAAGCAGTCTGTTCCAACACTTCAATTCACTGTGCGAAGTGAATGGAGTGTTGCTTCACTTTCTAAATTCTGTCCTTTCAGAGAAAATCACTTTCCTTTGAAAGTGCCTTAAACTACATTCAAGCATTCATAAAAAACTCACATGCATTTCTCTGAAAGAGAAGCAGTCTGTTCCAACACTTCAATTCTTTGTGCGAAGTAAATGGAGTGTTGCTTATCTTTCTAAATGCTGTCCTGTCAGAGAAAATCACTTTCCTTTGAAAGTGCCTTAAGCTACTTGCAAGCATTAGGAAGAAACTCACATGTGTTTCTCTAAAAGGAAGCAGTCTCTTCCAACACTTCAATTCACTGTGTGAGGTGAATGGAGAGTTGCCTCACTTTCTAAATGCTCTCCTTTCAGAGAAAATCACTTTCCTTTGAAAGTGCCTTAAGCTACTTACAAGCATTCAACAGAAACTCACATGCATTTCTCTCAAATAGAAGCAGTCTGTTCCAACACTTCAATTCACTGTGCGAAGTGAATGGAGTGTTGCTTCACTTTCTAAATGCTGTCCTTTCAGAGAAAATCACTTTCCTTTGAAAGTGCATTAAGTTACTTGCAAGCATTAAGAAGAAACTCACATGCGTTTCTCTGAAAGAGAAGCAGTCTGTTCCAACACTTCAATTTACTCTGCGAAGTGAATGGAGTGTTGGTTCACTTTATCAATGCTGTCCTTTCAGAGAAAATCACTTTCCTTTGAAAGTGCCTTAAGCTACTTGCAAGCATTAGGAAGAAACTCACATGCGTTTCTCTGAAAGAGAAGCAGTCTGTTCCAAAACTTCAATTCACTGTGCGAAGTGAATGGAGTGTTGCTTCACTTTCTAAATTCTGTCCTTTCAGAGAAAATCACTTTCCTTTGAAAGTGCCTTAAGCTACTTGCAAGCATTAGGTAGAAACTTACATGCGTTTCTCTGAAAGAGAAGCAGTCTGTTCCAACACTTCAATTCACTGTGTGAAGTGAATGGAGTGTTTCCTCACTTTCTAAATGCTGTCCTTTCAGAGAAAATCACTTTCCTTTGAAAGTGCCTTAAGCTACTTACAAGCATTCAACAGAAACTCACATGCGTTTCTCTGAAAGAGAAGCAGTCTGTTCCAACACTTCAATTCACTGTGCGAAGTGAATGGAGTGTTGCTTCACTTTGTAAATGCTGTCCTTTCAGAGAAAATCACTTTCCTTTGAAAGTGCCTTAAGCTACTTGCAAGCATTCACAAGAAACACTAATGCGTTTCTCTTAAATAGAAGCAGTCTGTTCCAACACTTCAATTCACTGTGTGAAGTGAATGGAGTGTTGCTTCACTTACTAAATCCTGTCCTTTCAGAGAAAATCACTTTTGTTTGAAAGTGCCTTAAGCAACTTTCAAGCATTCACAAGAAATTCACATGCATTTCTATGAAAGTGAAGCCTTCTCTTCCAAAATTCAATTCACTGTGCGAAGTGAATGGAGTGTTGCTTCACTTTCTAAATGCTGTCCTTTCAGTGAAAATCACGTTTCTTTGAAATTGCCTTAAGCTACTTACAAGCATTCAACAGAAACTCACATGCATTTCTCTCAAAGAGAAGCAGTCTGTTCCAACACTTCAATTCACTGTGCGAAGTGAATGGAGTGTTGCTTCACTTTCTAAATGCTGTCCTTTCAGAGAAAATCACTTTCCTTTGAAAGTGCATTAAGTTACTTGCAAGCATTAGGAAGAAACACACATGCGTTTCTCTGAAAGAGAAGCAGTCTGTTCCAACACTTCAATTCACTGTGCGAAGTGAATGGAGTGTTGCTTCACTTTCTAAATGCTGTCCTGTCAGAGAAAATCACTTTCCTTTGAAAGTGCCTTAAGCTACTTACAAGCATTCACAAGAAATACACATGCATTTCTCTGAAAGTGAAGCCTTCTCTTCCAAACTTCAATTCACTGTGCGAAGTGAATGGAGTGTTGCTTCACTTTCTAAATGCTGTCCTTTCAGAGAAAATCACTTTCCTTTGAAAGTGCCCTAAGCTACTTACAAGCATTCAACAGAAACTCACATGCATTTCTCTGAAAGAAAAGCAGTCTGTTCCAACACTTCAATTCACTGTGCGAAGTGAATGGAGTGTTGCTTCACTTTCTAAATGCTGTCCTGTCAGAGAAATTCACTTTCCTTTGAAAGTGCCTTAAACTACATTCAAGCATTCATAAAAAACTCACATGCGATTCTCTGAAAGAGAAGCAGTCTGTTCCAACACTTCAATTCTTTGTGCGAAGTGAATGGAGTCTTGCTTAACTTTCTAAATGCTGTCCTGTCAGAGAAAATCACTTTCCTTTGAAAGTGCCTTAAGCTACTTGCAAGCATTAGGAAGAAACTCACATGTGTTTCTCTAAAAGGAAGCAGTCTCTTCCAACACTTCAATTCACTGTGTGAGGTGAATGGAGAGTTGCCTCACTTTCTAAATGCTCTCCTTTCAGAGAAAATCACTTTCCTTTGAAAGTGCCTTAAGCTACTTACAAGCATTCAACAGAAACTCACATGCATTTCTCTCAAAGAGAAGCAGTCTGTTCCAACACTTCAATTCACTGTGCGAAGTGAATGGAGTGTTGCTTCACTTTCTAAATGCTGTCCTTTCAGAGAAAATCACTTTCCTTTGAAAGTGCATTAAGTTACTTGCAAGCATTAGGAAGAAACTCACATGCGTTTCTCTGAAAGAGAAGCAATCTGTTCCAACACTTCAATTCACTGTGCGAAGTGAATGGAGTGTTGCTTCACTTTCTAAATGCTGTCCTTTCAGAGAAAATCACTTTCCTTTGAAAGTGCCTTAAGCTACTTGCAAGCATTAGGAAGAAACTCACATGCGTTTCTCTGAGAGAGAAGCAGTCTGTTCCAAAACTTCAATTCACTGTGCGAAGTGAATGGAGTGTTGCTTCACTTTCTAAATTCTGTCCTTTCACTGAAAATCACTTTCCTTTGAAAGTGCCTTAAGCTACTTACAAGCATTCAACAGAAACTCACATGCGTTTCTCTGAAAGAGAAGCAGTCTGTTCCAACACTTCAATTCACTGTGCGAAGTGAATGGAGTGTTGCTTCACTTTCTAAATGCTGTCCTGTCAGAGAAAATCACTTTCCTTTGAAAGTGCCTTAAGCTACTTACAAGCATTCACCAGAAACTCACATGCATGTCTCTGAAAGAGAAGCAGTCTGTTCCAACACTTCAATTCACTGTGCGAAGTGAATGGAGTGTTGCTTCACTTTCTAAATGCTGTCCTTTCAGAGAAAATCACTTTCCTTTGAAAGTGCCCTAAGCTACTTACAAGCATTCAACAGAAACTCACATGCATTTCTCTGAAAGAGAAGCAGTCTGTTCCAACACTTCAATTCACTGTGCGAAGTGAATGGAGTGTTGCTTCACTTTCTAAATTCTGTCCTTTCAGAGAAAATCACTTTCCTTTGAAAGTGCCTTAAACTACATTCAAGCATTCATAAAAAACTCACATGCGATTCTCTGAAAGAGAAGCAGTCTGTTCCAACACTTCAATTCTTTGTGCGAAGTGAATGGAGTCTTGCTTAACTTTCTAAATGCTGTCCTGTCAGAGAAAATCACTTTCCTTTGAAAGTGCCTTAAGCTACTTGCAAGCATTAGGATGAAACTCACATGTGTTTCTCTAAAAGGAAGCAGTCTCTTCCAACACTTCAATTCACTGTGTGAGGTGAATGGAGAGTTGCCTCACTTTCTAAATGCTCTCCTTTCAGAGAAAATCACTTTCCTTTGAAAGTGCCTTAAGCTACTTACAAGCATTCAACAGAAACTCACATGCATTTCTCTCAAAGAGAAGCAGTCTGTTCCAACACTTCAATTCACTGTGCGAAGTGAATGGAGTGTTGCTTCACTTTCTAAATGCTGTCCTTTCAGAGAAAATCACTTTCCTTTGATAGTGCATTAAGTTACTTGCAAGCATTAGGAAGAAACTCACATGCGTTTCTCTGAAAGAGAAGCAGTCTGTTCCAACACTTCAATTCACTGTGCGAAGTGAATGGAGTGTTGCTTCACTTTCTAAATGCTGTCCTTTCAGAGAAAATCACTTTCCTTTGAAAGTGCCTTAAGCTACTTGCAAGCATTAGGAAGAAACTCACATGCGTTTCTCTGAAAGAGAAGCAGTCTGTTCCAAAACTTCAATTCACTGTGCGAAGTGAATGGAGTGTTGCTTCACTTTCTAAATTCTGTCCTTTCACTGAAAATCACTTTCCTTTGAAAGTGCCTTAAGCTACTTACAAGCATTCAACAGAAACTCACATGCGTTTCTCTGAAAGAGAAGCAGTCTGTTCCAACACTTCAATTCACTGTGCGAAGTGAATGGAGTGTTGCTTCACTTTGTAAATGCTGTCCTTTCAGAGAAAATCACTTTCCTTTGAAAGGGCCTTAAGCTACTTGCAAGCATTCACAAGAAACACTAATGCGTTTCTCTTAAATAGAAGCACTCTGTTCCAACACTTCAATTCGCTGTGTGAAGTGAATGGAGTGTTGCTTCACTTACTAAATCCTGTCCTTTCAGAGAAAATCACTTTTGTTTGAAAGTGCCTTAAGCAACTTTCAAGCATTCACAAGAAATACACATGCATTTCTCTGAAAGTGAAGCCTTCTCTTCCAAACTTCAATTCACTGTGCGAAGTGAATGGAGTGTTGCTTCACTTTCTAAATGCTGTCCTTTCAGTGAAAATCACGTTTCTTTGAAATTGCCTTAAGCTACTTACAAGCATTCACCAGAAACTCACATGTGTTTCTCTGAAAGAGAAGCAATCTCTTCCAACACTTCGATTCACTGTGCAAAGTGAATGGAGTGTTGCCTCACTTTCGAAATGCTGTCCTTTCAGAGAAAATCACTTTCCTTTGAAAGTGCCTTAAGCTACTTACAAGCATTCAACAGAAACTCACATGCATTTCTCTCAAAGAGAAGCAGTCTGTTCCAACACTTCAATTCACTGTGCGAAGTGAATGGAGTGTTGCTTCACTTTCTAAATGCTGTCCTTTCAGAGAAAATCACTTTCCTTTGAAAGTGCATTAAGTTACTTGCAAGCATTAGGAAGAAACTCACATGCATTTCTCTGAAAGAGAAGCAGTCTGTTCCAACACTTCAATTCACTGTGCGAAGTGAATGGAGTGTTGCTTCACTTTCTAAATGCTGTCCTTTCAGAGAAAATCACTTTCCTTTGAAAGTGCCTTAAGCTACTTACAAGCATTCACCAGAAACTCACATGCATTTCTCTGAAAGAGAAGCAGTCTGTTCCAACACTTCAATTTCTGATTTCTTTCAGAGAAAATCACTTTCCTTTGAAAGTGCCTTAAGCTACTTGCAAGCATTAGGAAGAAACTCACATGCGTTTCTCTGAAAGAGAAGCAGTCTGTTCCAAAACTTCAATTCACTGTGCGAAGTGAATGGAGTGTTGTGTCACTTTCTAAATTCTGTCCTTTCAGAGAAAAATCACTTTCCTTTGAAAGTGCCTTAAACTACTTGCAAGCATTAGGAAGAAACTCACATGCGTTTCTCTGTAAGAGAAGCAGTCTGTTCCAACACTTCAATTCACTGTGTGAAGTGAATGGAGTGTTGCCTCACTTTCTAAATGCTGTCCTTTCAGAGAAAATCACTTTCCTTTGAAAGTGCCTTAAGCTACTTGCAAGCATTAGGAAGAAACTCACATGCGTTTCTCTGAAAGAGAAGCAGTCTGTTCCAACACTTCAATTCACTGTGCAAAGTGAATGGAGTGTTGCTTCACTTTGTAAATGCTGTCCTTTCAGAGAAAATCTCTTTCCTTTGAAAGTGCCTTAAGCTGCTTGCAAGCATTCACAAGAAACACTAATGCGTTTCTCTTAAATAGAAGCAGTCTGTTCCAACACTTCAATTCACTGTGTGAAGTGAATGGAGTGTTGCTTCACTTACTAAATCCTGTCCTTTCAGAGAAAAACACTTTTGTTTGAAAGTGCCTTAAGCAACTTTCAAGCATTCACAAGAAATTCACATGCATTTCTCTGAAAGTGAAGCCTTCTCTTCCAAACTTCAATTCACTTTGCGAAGTGAATGGAGTGTTGCTTCACTTTCTAAATGCTGTCCTTTCAGTGAAAATCACGTTTCTTTGAAATTGCCTTAAGCTACTTACAAGCATTCACCAGAAACTCACATGTGTTTCTCTGAAAGAGAAGCAATCTGTTCCAACACTTCAATTCACTGTGCAAAGTGAATGGAGTGTTGCCTCAATTTTGAAATGCTGTCCTTTCAGAGAAAATCACTTTCCTTTGAAAGCGCCTTAAGCTACTTACAAGCATTCAACAGAAACTCACATGCATTTCTCTCAAAGAGAAGCAGTCTGTTCCAACACTTCAATTCACTGTGCGAAGTGAATGGAGTGTTGCTTCACATTCTAAATGCTGTCCTTTCAGAGAAAATCACTTTCCTTTGAAAGTGCATTAAGTTACTTGCAAGCATTAGGAAGAAACTCACATGCGTTTCTCTGAAAGAGAAGCAGTCTGTTCCAACACTTCAATTCACTGTGCGAAGTGAATGGAGTGTTGCTTCACTTTCTAAATGCTGTCCTTTCAGAGAAAATCACTTTCCTTTGAAAGTGCCTTTAGCTACTTGCAAGCATTCACAAGAAACACTAATGCGTTTCTATGAAAGAGAAGCAGTCTGTTCCAACACTTCAATTCATTGCACGAAGGGAATGGAGTGTTGCTTTTCTTTCTAAATGCTGTCCTTTCAGAGAAAATCACTTTCCTTTGAAAGAGCCTTGAGCTACTTTCAAGCATTCACAGGAAACACACATGCGTTTCTCTGAAAGAGAAGCAGTCTGTTCCAACACTTCTATTCACTGTGCGAAGTGAATGGAGTGTTGCTTCACTTACTAAATCCTGTCCTTTCAGAGAAAATCACTTTTGTTTGAAAGTGCCTTAAGCAACTTTCAAGAATTCACAAGAAATTCAAATGCATTTCTCTGAATGTGAAGCCTTCTCTTAAACCACTTCAATTCACTGTGCGAAGTGAATGGAGTGTTGCTTCACATTCTAAATGCTGTCCTTTCAGAGAAAATCACGTTCCTTTGAAATTGCCTTAAGCTACTTACAAGCATACACCAGAAACTCACATGTGTTTCTCTGAAAGAGAAGCAATCTGTTCCAACACTTCAATTCACTGTGCAAAGTGAATGGAGTGTTGCCTCACTTTTGAAATGCTGTCCTTTCAGAGAAAATCACTTTCCTTTGAAAGTGCCTTAAGCTACTTGCAAGCATTAGGAAGAAACTCACATGCGTTTCTCTGAAAGAGAAGCAGTCTGTTCCAACACTTCAATTCACTGTGCGAAGTGAATGGAGTGTTGCTTCACTTTCTAAATGCTGTCCTTTCAGAGAAAATCACTTTCCTTTGAAAGTGCCTTAAGCTACTTACAAGCATTCAACAGAAACTCACATGCATTTCTCTGAAAGAGAAGCAGTCTGTTCCAACACTTCAATTCACTGTGCGAAGTGAATGGAGTGTTGCTTCACTTTCTAAATTCTGTCCTTTCAGAGAAAATCACTTTCCTTTGAAAATGCCTTAAACTACATTCTAGCATTCATAAAAAACTCACATGCGTTTCTCTGAAAGAGAAGCAGTCTGTTTCAACACTTCAATTCTTTGTGCGAAGTGAATGGAGTGTTGCTTAACTTTCTAAATGCTGTCCTGTCAGAGAAAATCACTTTCCTTTGAAAGTGCCTTAAGCTACTTGCAAGCATTAGGAAGAAACTCACATGTGTTTCTCTAAAAGGAAGCAGTCTGTTCCAACACTTCAATTCACTGTGTGAGGTGAATGGAGAGTTGCCTCACTTTCTAAATGCTGTCCTTTCAGAGAAAATCACTTTCCTTTGAAAGTGCCCTAAGCTACTTACAAGCATTCAACAGAAACTCACATGCATTTCTCTGAAAGAGAAGCAATCTGTTCCAACACTTCAATTCTCTGCGAAGTGAATGGAGTGTTGCTTCACTTTGTAAATGCTGTCCTTTCAGAGAAAATCACTTTCCTTTGAAAGTGCCTTTGGCTACTTGCAAGCATTCACAAGAAACACTAATGCGTTTTTATGAAAGAGAAGCAGTCTGTTCCAACACTTCAATTCACTGTGCGAAGTGAATGGAGTGTTGCTTCACTTTCTAAATTCTGTCCTTTCAGAGAAAATCACTTTCCTTTGAAAGTGCCTTAAACTACATTCAAGCATTCATAAAAAACTCACATGCGTTTCTCTGAAAGAGAAGCAGTCTGTTCCAACACTTCAATTCTTTGTGCAAAGTAAATGGAGTGTTGCTTATCTTTCTAAATGCTGTCCTGTCAGAGAAAATCACTTTCCTTTGAAAGTGCCTTAAGCTACTTGCAAGCATTAGGAAGAAACTCACATGTGTTTCTCTAAAAGGAAGCAGTCTCTTCCAACACTTCAATTCACTGTGTGAGGTGAATGGAGAGTTGCCTCACTTTCTAAATGCTCTCCTTTCAGAGAAAATCACTTTCCTTTGAAAGTGCCTTAAGCTACTTACAAGCATTCAACAGAAACTCACATGCATTTCTCTCAAAGAGAAGCAGTCTGTTCCAACACTTCAATTCACTGTGCGAAGTGAATGGAGTGTTGCTTCACTTTCTAAATGCTGTCCTTTCAGAGAAAATCACTTTCCTTTGAAAGTGCATTAAGTTACTTGCAAGCATTAGGAAGAAACACACATGCGTTTCTCTGAAAGAGAAGCAGTCTGTTCCAACACTTCAATTCACTGTGCGAAGTGAATGGAGTGTTGCTTCACTTTCTAAATGCTGTCCTGTCAGAGAAAATCACTTTCCTTTGAAAGTGCCTTAAGCTACTTACAAGCATTCACAAGAAATACACATGCATTTCTCTGAAAGTGAAGCCTTCTCTTCCAAACTTCAATTCACTGTGCGAAGTGAATGGAGTGTTGCTTCACTTTCTAAATGCTGTCCTTTCAGAGAAAATCACTTTCCTTTGAAAGTGCCCTAAGCTACTTACAAGCATTCAACAGAAACTCACATGCATTTCTCTGAAAGAAAAGCAGTCTGTTCCAACACTTCAATTCACTGTGCGAAGTGAATGGAGTGTTGCTTCACTTTCTAAATGCTGTCCTGTCAGAGAAATTCACTTTCCTTTGAAAGTGCCTTAAACTACATTCAAGCATTCATAAAAAACTCACATGCGATTCTCTGAAAGAGAAGCAGTCTGTTCCAACACTTCAATTCTTTGTGCGAAGTGAATGGAGTCTTGCTTAACTTTCTAAATGCTGTCCTGTCAGAGAAAATCACTTTCCTTTGAAAGTGCCTTAAGCTACTTGCAAGCATTAGGAAGAAACTCACATGTGTTTCTCTAAAAGGAAGCAGTCTCTTCCAACACTTCAATTCACTGTGTGAGGTGAATGGAGAGTTGCCTCACTTTCTAAATGCTCTCCTTTCAGAGAAAATCACTTTCCTTTGAAAGTGCCTTAAGCTACTTACAAGCATTCAACAGAAACTCACATGCATTTCTCTCAAAGAGAAGCAGTCTGTTCCAACACTTCAATTCACTGTGCGAAGTGAATGGAGTGTTGCTTCACTTTCTAAATGCTGTCCTTTCAGAGAAAATCACTTTCCTTTGAAAGTGCATTAAGTTACTTGCAAGCATTAGGAAGAAACTCACATGCGTTTCTCTGAAAGAGAAGCAATCTGTTCCAACACTTCAATTCACTGTGCGAAGTGAATGGAGTGTTGCTTCACTTTCTAAATGCTGTCCTTTCAGAGAAAATCACTTTCCTTTGAAAGTGCCTTAAGCTACTTGCAAGCATTAGGAAGAAACTCACATGCGTTTCTCTGAGAGAGAAGCAGTCTGTTCCAAAACTTCAATTCACTGTGCGAAGTGAATGGAGTGTTGCTTCACTTTCTAAATTCTGTCCTTTCACTGAAAATCACTTTCCTTTGAAAGTGCCTTAAGCTACTTACAAGCATTCAACAGAAACTCACATGCGTTTCTCTGAAAGAGAAGCAGTCTGTTCCAACACTTCAATTCACTGTGCGAAGTGAATGGAGTGTTGCTTCACTTTCTAAATGCTGTCCTGTCAGAGAAAATCACTTTCCTTTGAAAGTGCCTTAAGCTACTTACAAGCATTCACCAGAAACTCACATGCATGTCTCTGAAAGAGAAGCAGTCTGTTCCAACACTTCAATTCACTGTGCGAAGTGAATGGAGTGTTGCTTCACTTTCTAAATGCTGTCCTTTCAGAGAAAATCACTTTCCTTTGAAAGTGCCCTAAGCTACTTACAAGCATTCAACAGAAACTCACATGCATTTCTCTGAAAGAGAAGCAGTCTGTTCCAACACTTCAATTCACTGTGCGAAGTGAATGGAGTGTTGCTTCACTTTCTAAATTCTGTCCTTTCAGAGAAAATCACTTTCCTTTGAAAGTGCCTTAAACTACATTCAAGCATTCATAAAAAACTCACATGCGATTCTCTGAAAGAGAAGCAGTCTGTTCCAACACTTCAATTCTTTGTGCGAAGTGAATGGAGTCTTGCTTAACTTTCTAAATGCTGTCCTGTCAGAGAAAATCACTTTCCTTTGAAAGTGCCTTAAGCTACTTGCAAGCATTAGGATGAAACTCACATGTGTTTCTCTAAAAGGAAGCAGTCTCTTCCAACACTTCAATTCACTGTGTGAGGTGAATGGAGAGTTGCCTCACTTTCTAAATGCTCTCCTTTCAGAGAAAATCACTTTCCTTTGAAAGTGCCTTAAGCTACTTACAAGCATTCAACAGAAACTCACATGCATTTCTCTCAAAGAGAAGCAGTCTGTTCCAACACTTCAATTCACTGTGCGAAGTGAATGGAGTGTTGCTTCACTTTCTAAATGCTGTCCTTTCAGAGAAAATCACTTTCCTTTGATAGTGCATTAAGTTACTTGCAAGCATTAGGAAGAAACTCACATGCGTTTCTCTGAAAGAGAAGCAGTCTGTTCCAACACTTCAATTCACTGTGCGAAGTGAATGGAGTGTTGCTTCACTTTCTAAATGCTGTCCTTTCAGAGAAAATCACTTTCCTTTGAAAGTGCCTTAAGCTACTTGCAAGCATTAGGAAGAAACTCACATGCGTTTCTCTGAAAGAGAAGCAGTCTGTTCCAAAACTTCAATTCACTGTGCGAAGTGAATGGAGTGTTGCTTCACTTTCTAAATTCTGTCCTTTCACTGAAAATCACTTTCCTTTGAAAGTGCCTTAAGCTACTTACAAGCATTCAACAGAAACTCACATGCGTTTCTCTGAAAGAGAAGCAGTCTGTTCCAACACTTCAATTCACTGTGCGAAGTGAATGGAGTGTTGCTTCACTTTGTAAATGCTGTCCTTTCAGAGAAAATCACTTTCCTTTGAAAGGGCCTTAAGCTACTTGCAAGCATTCACAAGAAACACTAATGCGTTTCTCTTAAATAGAAGCACTCTGTTCCAACACTTCAATTCGCTGTGTGAAGTGAATGGAGTGTTGCTTCACTTACTAAATCCTGTCCTTTCAGAGAAAATCACTTTTGTTTGAAAGTGCCTTAAGCAACTTTCAAGCATTCACAAGAAATACACATGCATTTCTCTGAAAGTGAAGCCTTCTCTTCCAAACTTCAATTCACTGTGCGAAGTGAATGGAGTGTTGCTTCACTTTCTAAATGCTGTCCTTTCAGTGAAAATCACGTTTCTTTGAAATTGCCTTAAGCTACTTACAAGCATTCACCAGAAACTCACATGTGTTTCTCTGAAAGAGAAGCAATCTCTTCCAACACTTCGATTCACTGTGCAAAGTGAATGGAGTGTTGCCTCACTTTCGAAATGCTGTCCTTTCAGAGAAAATCACTTTCCTTTGAAAGTGCCTTAAGCTACTTACAAGCATTCAACAGAAACTCACATGCATTTCTCTCAAAGAGAAGCAGTCTGTTCCAACACTTCAATTCACTGTGCGAAGTGAATGGAGTGTTGCTTCACTTTCTAAATGCTGTCCTTTCAGAGAAAATCACTTTCCTTTGAAAGTGCATTAAGTTACTTGCAAGCATTAGGAAGAAACTCACATGCATTTCTCTGAAAGAGAAGCAGTCTGTTCCAACACTTCAATTCACTGTGCGAAGTGAATGGAGTGTTGCTTCACTTTCTAAATGCTGTCCTTTCAGAGAAAATCACTTTCCTTTGAAAGTGCCTTAAGCTACTTACAAGCATTCACCAGAAACTCACATGCATTTCTCTGAAAGAGAAGCAGTCTGTTCCAACACTTCAATTTCTGATTTCTTTCAGAGAAAATCACTTTCCTTTGAAAGTGCCTTAAGCTACTTGCAAGCATTAGGAAGAAACTCACATGCGTTTCTCTGAAAGAGAAGCAGTCTGTTCCAAAACTTCAATTCACTGTGCGAAGTGAATGGAGTGTTGTGTCACTTTCTAAATTCTGTCCTTTCAGAGAAAAATCACTTTCCTTTGAAAGTGCCTTAAGCTACTTGCAAGCATTAGGAAGAAACTCACATGCGTTTCTCTGTAAGAGAAGCAGTCTGTTCCAACACTTCAATTCACTGTGTGAAGTGAATGGAGTGTTGCCTCACTTTCTAAATGCTGTCCTTTCAGAGAAAATCACTTTCCTTTGAAAGTGCCTTAAGCTACTTGCAAGCATTAGGAAGAAACTCACATGCGTTTCTCTGAAAGAGAAGCAGTCTGTTCCAACACTTCAATTCACTGTGCAAAGTGAATGGAGTGTTGCTTCACTTTGTAAATGCTGTCCTTTCAGAGAAAATCTCTTTCCTTTGAAAGTGCCTTAAGCTGCTTGCAAGCATTCACAAGAAACACTAATGCGTTTCTCTTAAATAGAAGCAGTCTGTTCCAACACTTCAATTCACTGTGTGAAGTGAATGGAGTGTTGCTTCACTTACTAAATCCTGTCCTTTCAGAGAAAAACACTTTTGTTTGAAAGTGCCTTAAGCAACTTTCAAGCATTCACAAGAAATTCACATGCATTTCTCTGAAAGTGAAGCCTTCTCTTCCAAACTTCAATTCACTTTGCGAAGTGAATGGAGTGTTGCTTCACTTTCTAAATGCTGTCCTTTCAGTGAAAATCACGTTTCTTTGAAATTGCCTTAAGCTACTTACAAGCATTCACCAGAAACTCACATGTGTTTCTCTGAAAGAGAAGCAATCTGTTCCAACACTTCAATTCACTGTGCAAAGTGAATGGAGTGTTGCCTCAATTTTGAAATGCTGTCCTTTCAGAGAAAATCACTTTCCTTTGAAAGCGCCTTAAGCTACTTACAAGCATTCAACAGAAACTCACATGCATTTCTCTCAAAGAGAAGCAGTCTGTTCCAACACTTCAATTCACTGTGCGAAGTGAATGGAGTGTTGCTTCACATTCTAAATGCTGTCCTTTCAGAGAAAATCACTTTCCTTTGAAAGTGCATTAAGTTACTTGCAAGCATTAGGAAGAAACTCACATGCGTTTCTCTGAAAGAGAAGCAGTCTGTTCCAACACTTCAATTCACTGTGCGAAGTGAATGGAGTGTTGCTTCACTTTCTAAATGCTGTCCTTTCAGAGAAAATCACTTTCCTTTGAAAGTGCCTTTAGCTACTTGCAAGCATTCACAAGAAACACTAATGCGTTTCTATGAAAGAGAAGCAGTCTGTTCCAACACTTCAATTCATTGCACGAAGGGAATGGAGTGTTGCTTTTCTTTCTAAATGCTGTCCTTTCAGAGAAAATCACTTTCCTTTGAAAGAGCCTTGAGCTACTTTCAAGCATTCACAGGAAACACACATGCGTTTCTCTGAAAGAGAAGCAGTCTGTTCCAACACTTCTATTCACTGTGCGAAGTGAATGGAGTGTTGCTTCACTTACTAAATCCTGTCCTTTCAGAGAAAATCACTTTTGTTTGAAAGTGCCTTAAGCAACTTTCAAGAATTCACAAGAAATTCAAATGCATTTCTCTGAATGTGAAGCCTTCTCTTAAACCACTTCAATTCACTGTGCGAAGTGAATGGAGTGTTGCTTCACATTCTAAATGCTGTCCTTTCAGAGAAAATCACGTTCCTTTGAAATTGCCTTAAGCTACTTACAAGCATACACCAGAAACTCACATGTGTTTCTCTGAAAGAGAAGCAATCTGTTCCAACACTTCAATTCACTGTGCAAAGTGAATGGAGTGTTGCCTCACTTTTGAAATGCTGTCCTTTCAGAGAAAATCACTTTCCTTTGAAAGTGCCTTAAGCTACTTGCAAGCATTAGGAAGAAACTCACATGCGTTTCTCTGAAAGAGAAGCAGTCTGTTCCAACACTTCAATTCACTGTGCGAAGTGAATGGAGTGTTGCTTCACTTTCTAAATGCTGTCCTTTCAGAGAAAATCACTTTCCTTTGAAAGTGCCTTAAGCTACTTACAAGCATTCAACAGAAACTCACATGCATTTCTCTGAAAGAGAAGCAGTCTGTTCCAACACTTCAATTCACTGTGCGAAGTGAATGGAGTGTTGCTTCACTTTCTAAATTCTGTCCTTTCAGAGAAAATCACTTTCCTTTGAAAATGCCTTAAACTACATTCTAGCATTCATAAAAAACTCACATGCGTTTCTCTGAAAGAGAAGCAGTCTGTTTCAACACTTCAATTCTTTGTGCGAAGTGAATGGAGTGTTGCTTAACTTTCTAAATGCTGTCCTGTCAGAGAAAATCACTTTCCTTTGAAAGTGCCTTAAGCTACTTGCAAGCATTAGGAAGAAACTCACATGTGTTTCTCTAAAAGGAAGCAGTCTGTTCCAACACTTCAATTCACTGTGTGAGGTGAATGGAGAGTTGCCTCACTTTCTAAATGCTGTCCTTTCAGAGAAAATCACTTTCCTTTGAAAGTGCCCTAAGCTACTTACAAGCATTCAACAGAAACTCACATGCATTTCTCTGAAAGAGAAGCAATCTGTTCCAACACTTCAATTCTCTGCGAAGTGAATGGAGTGTTGCTTCACTTTGTAAATGCTGTCCTTTCAGAGAAAATCACTTTCCTTTGAAAGTGCCTTTGGCTACTTGCAAGCATTCACAAGAAACACTAATGCGTTTTTATGAAAGAGAAGCAGTCTGTTCCAACACTTCAATTCACTGTGCGAAGTGAATGGAGTGTTGCTTCACTTTCTAAATTCTGTCCTTTCAGAGAAAATCACTTTCCTTTGAAAGTGCCTTAAACTACATTCAAGCATTCATAAAAAACTCACATGCGTTTCTCTGAAAGAGAAGCAGTCTGTTCCAACACTTCAATTCTTTGTGCAAAGTAAATGGAGTGTTGCTTATCTTTCTAAATGCTGTCCTGTCAGAGAAAATCACTTTCCTTTGAAAGTGCCTTAAGCTACTTGCAAGCATTAGGAAGAAACTCACATGTGTTTCTCTAAAAGGAAGCAGTCTCTTCCAACACTTCAATTCACTGTGTGAGGTGAATGGAGAGTTGCCTCACTTTCTAAATGCTCTCCTTTCAGAGAAAATCACTTTCCTTTGAAAGTGCCTTAAGCTACTTACAAGCATTCAACAGAAACTCACATGCATTTCTCTCAAAGAGAAGCAGTCTGTTCCAACACTTCAATTCACTGTGCGAAGTGAATGGAGTGTTGCTTCACTTTCTAAATGCTGTCCTTTCAGAGAAAATCACTTTCCTTTGAAAGTGCATTAAGTTACTTGCAAGCATTAGGAAGAAACTCACATGCGTTTCTCTGAAAGAGAAGCAGTCTGTTCCAACACTTCAATTCACTCTGCGAAGTGAATGGAGTGTTGGTTCACTTTATCAATGCTGTCCTTTCAGAGAAAATCACTTTCCTTTGAAAGTGCCTTAAGCTACTTGCAAGCATTAGGAAGAAACTCACATGCGTTTCTCTGAAAGAGAAGCAGTCTGTTCCAAAACTTCAATTCACTGTGCGAAGTGAATGGAGTGTTGCTTCACTTTCTAAATTCTGTCCTTTCAGAGAAAATCACTTTCCTTTGAAAGTGCCTTAAGCTACTTGCAAGCATTAGGTAGAAACTCACATGCGTTTCTCTGAAATAGAAGCAGTCTGTTCCAACACTTCAATTCACTGTGTGAAGTGAATGGAGTGTTTCCTCACTTTCTAAATGCTGTCCTTTCAGAGAAAATCACTTTCCTTTGAAAGTGCCTTAAGCTACTTACAAGCATTCAACAGAAACTCACATGCGTTTCTCTGAAAGAGAAGCAGTCTGTTCCAACACTTCAATTCACTGTGCGAAGTGAATGGAGTGTTGCTTCACTTTGTAAATGCTGTCCTTTCAGAGAAAATCACTTTTCTTTGAAAGTGCCTTAAGCTACTTGCAAGCATTCACAAGAAACACTAATGCGTTTCTCTTAAATAGAAGCAGTCTGTTCCAACACTTCAATTCACAGTGTGAAGTGAATGGAGTGTTGCTTCACTTACTAAATCCTGTCCTTTCAGAGAAAATCACTTTTGTTTGAAAGTGCCTTAAGCAACTTTCAAGCATTCACAAGAAATTCACATGCATTTCTCTGAAAGTGAAGCCTTCTCTTCCAAACTTCAATTCACTGTGCGAAGTGAATGGAGTGTTGCTTCACTTTCTAAATGCTGTCCTTTCAGTGAAAATCACGTTTCTTTGAAATTGCCTTAAGCTACTTACAAGCATTCAACAGAAACTCACATGCATTTCTCTCAAAGAGAAGCAGTCTGTTCCAACACTTCAATTCACTGTGCGAAGTGAATGGAGTGTTGCTTCACTTTCTAAATGCTGTCCTTTCAGAGAAAATCACTTTCCTTTGAAAGTGCATTAAGTTACTTGCAAGCATTAGGAAGAAACTCACATGCGTTTCTCTGAAAGAGAAGCAGTCTGTTCCAACACTTCAATTCACTCTGCGAAGTGAATGGAGTGTTGGTTCACTTTATCAATGCTGTCCTTTCAGAGAAAATCACTTTCCTTTGAAAGTGCCTTAAGCTACTTGCAAGCATTAGGAAGAAACTCACATGCGTTTCTCTGAAAGAGAAGCAGTCTGTTCCAAAACTTCAATTCACTGTGCGAAGTGAATGGAGTGTTGCTTCACTTTCTAAATTCTGTCCTTTCAGAGAAAATCACTTTCCTTTGAAAGTGCCTTAAGCTACTTGCAAGCATTAGGTAGAAACTCACATGCGTTTCTCTGAAAGAGAAGCAGTCTGTTCCAACACTTCAATTCACTGTGTGAAGTGAATGGAGTGTTTCCTCACTTTCTAAATGCTGTCCTTTCAGAGAAAATCACTTTCCTTTGAAAGTGCCTTAAGCTACTTACAAGCATTCAACAGAAACTCACATGCGTTTCTCTGAAAGAGAAGCAGTCTGTTCCAACACTTCAATTCACTGTGCGAAGTGAATGGAGTGTTGCTTCACTTTGTAAATGCTGTCCTTTCAGAGAAAATCACTTTTCTTTGAAAGTGCCTTAAGCTACTTGCAAGCATTCACAAGAAACACTAATGTGTTTCTCTTAAATAGAAGCAGTCTGTTCCAACACTTCAATTCACTGTGTGAAGTGAATGGAGTGTTGCTTCACTTACTAAATCCTGTCCTTTCAGAGAAAATCACTTTTGTTTGAAAGTGCCTTAAGCAACTTTCAAGCATTCACAAGAAATTCACATGCATTTCTCTGAAAGTGAAGCCTTCTCTTCCAAACTTCAATTCACTGTGCAAAGTGAATGGAGTGTTGCTTCACTTTCTAAATGCTGTCCTTTCAGTGAAAATCACGTTTCTTTGAAATTGCCTTAAGCTACTTACAAGCATTCAACAGAAACTCACATGCATTTCTCTCAAAGAGAAGCAGTCTGTTCCAACACTTCAATTCACTGTGCGAAGTGAATGGAGTGTTGCTTTACTTTCTAAATTCTGTCCTTTCAGAGAAAATCACTTTCCTTTGAAAGTGCCTTAAACTACATTCAAGCATTCATAAAAAACTCACATGCGATTCTCTGAAAGAGAAGCAGTCTGTTCCAACACTTCAATTCTTTGTGCGAAGTGAATGGAGTCTTGCTTAACTTTCTAAATGCTGTCCTGTCAGAGAAAATCACTTTCCTTTGAAAGTGCCTTAAGCTACTTGCAAGCATTAGGAAGAAACTCACATGTGTTTCTCTAAAAGGAAGCAGTCTCTTCCAACACTTCAATTCACTGTGTGAGGTGAATGGAGAGTTGCCTCACTTTCTAAATGCTCTCCTTTCAGAGAAAATCACTTTCCTTTGAAAGTGCCTTAAGCTACTTACAAGCATTCAACAGAAACTCACATGCATTTCTCTCAAAGAGAAGCAGTCTGTTCCAACACTTCAATTCACTGTGCGAAGTGAATGGAGTGTTGCTTCACTTTCTAAATGCTGTCCTTTCAGAGAAAATCACTTTCCTTTGAAAGTGCCTTAAGTTACTTGCAAGCATTAGGAAGAAACTCACATGCGTTTCTCTGAAAGAGAAGCAATCTGTTCCAACACTTCAATTCACTGTGCGAAGTGAATGGAGTGTTGCTTCACTTTCTAAATGCTGTCCTTTCAGAGAAAATCACTTTCCTTTGAAAGTGCCTTAAGCTACTTGCAAGCATTAGGAAGAAACTCACATGCGTTTCTCTGAAAGAGAAGCAGTCTGTTCCAAAACTTCAATTCACTGTGCGAAGTGAATGGAGTGTTCCTTCACTTTCTAAATTCTGTCCTTTCACTGAAAATCACTTTCCTTTGAAAGTGCCTTAAGCTACTTACAAGCATCCAACAGAAACTCACATGCGTTTCTCTGAAAGAGAAGCTGTCTGTTCCAACACTTCAATTCACTGTGCGAAGTGAATGGAGTGTTGCTTCACTTTCTAAATGCTGTCCTGTCAGAGAAAATAACTTTCCTTTGAAAGTGCCTTAAGCTACTTACAAGCATTCACCAGAAATTCACATGCATGTCTCTGAAAGAGAAGCAGTCTGTTCCAACACTTCAATTCACTGTGCGAAGTGAATGGAGTGTTGCTTCACTTTCTAAATGCTGTCCTTTCAGAGAAAATCACTTTCCTTTGAAAGTGCCCTAAGCTACTTACAAGCATTCAACAGAAACTCACATGCATTTCTCTGAAAGAGAAGCAGTCTGTTCCAACACTTCAATTCACTGTGCGAAGTGAATGGAGTGTTGCTTCACTTTCTAAATGCTGTCCTTTCAGAGAAAATCACTTTCCTTTGAAAGTGCCTTAAACTACATTCAAGCATTCATAAAAAACTCACATGCGATTCTCTGAAAGAGAAGCAGTCTGTTCCAACACTTCAATTCTTTGTGCGAAGTGAATGGAGTCTTGCTTAACTTTCTAAATGCTGTCCTGTCAGAGAAAATCACTTTCCTTTGAAAGTGCCTTAAGCTACTTGCAAGCATTAGGAAGAAACTCACCTGTGTTTCTCTAAAAGGAAGCAGTCTCTTCCAACACTTCAAGTCCCTGTGTGAGGTGAATGGAGAGTTGCCTCACTTTCTAAATGCTCTCCTTTCAGAGAAAATCACTTTCCTTTGAAAGTGCCTTAAGCTACTTACAAGCATTCAACAGAAACTCACATGCATTTCTCTGAAAGAGAAGCAGTCTGTTCCAACACTTCAATTCACTGTGCGAAGTGAATGGAGTGTTGCTTCACTTTCTAAATGCTGTCCTTTCAGAGAAAATCACTTTCCTTTGATAGTGCATTAAGTTACTTGCAAGCATTAGGAAGAAACTCACATGCGTTTCTCTGAAAGAGAAGCAGTCTGTTCCAACACTTCAATTCACTGTGCGAAGTGAATGGAGTGTTGCTTCACTTTCTAAATGCTGTCCTTTCAGAGAAAATCACTTTCCTTTGAAAGTGCCTTAAGCTACTTGCAAGCATTAGGAAGAAACTCACATGCGTTTCTCTGAAAGAGAAGCAGTCTGTTCCAAAACTTCAATTCACTGTGCGAAGTGAATGGAGTGTTGCTTCACTTACTAAATCCTGTCCTTTCAGAGAAAATCACTTTTGTTTGAAAGTGCCTTAAGCAACTTTCAAGCATTCACAAGAAATTCACATGCATTTCTCTGAAAGTGAAGCCTTCTCTTCCAAACTTCAATTCACTGTGCGAAGTGAATGGAGTGTTGCTTCACTTCTAAATGCTGTCCTTTCAGTGAAAATCACGTTTCTTTGAAATTGCCTTAAGCTACTTACAAGCATTCAACAGAAACTCACATGCATTTCTCTCAAAGAGAAGCAGTCTGTTCCAACACTTCAATTCACTGTGCGAAGTGAATGGAGTGTTGCTTCACTTTCTAAATTCTGTCCTTTCAGAGAAAATCACTTTCCTTTGAAAGTGCCTTAAACTACATTCAAGCATTCATAAAAAACTCACATGCGATTCTCTGAAAGAGAAGCAGTCTGTTCCAACACTTCAATTCTTTGTGCGAAGTGAATGGAGTCTTGCTTAACTTTCTAAATGCTGTCCTGTCAGAGAAAATCACTTTCCTTTGAAAGTGCCTTAAGCTACTTGCAAGCATTAGGAAGAAACTCACATGTGTTTCTCTAAAAGGAAGCAGTCTCTTCCAACACTTCAATTCACTGTGTGAGGTGAATGGAGAGTTGCCTCACTTTCTAAATGCTCTCCTTTCAGAGAAAATCACTTTCCTTTGAAAGTGCCTTAAGCTACTTACAAGCATTCAACAGAAACTCACATGCATTTCTCTCAAAGAGAAGCAGTCTGTTCCAACACTTCAATTCACTGTGCGAAGTGAATGGAGTGTTGCTTCACTTTCTAAATGCTGTCCTTTCAGAGAAAATCACTTTCCTTTGAAAGTGCCTTAAGTTACTTGCAAGCATTAGGAAGAAACTCACATGCGTTTCTCTGAAAGAGAAGCAATCTGTTCCAACACTTCAATTCACTGTGCGAAGTGAATGGAGTGTTGCTTCACTTTCTAAATGCTGTCCTTTCAGAGAAAATCACTTTCCTTTGAAAGTGCCTTAAGCTACTTGCAAGCATTAGGAAGAAACTCACATGCGTTTCTCTGAAAGAGAAGCAGTCTGTTCCAAAACTTCAATTCACTGTGCGAAGTGAATGGAGTGTTCCTTCACTTTCTAAATTCTGTCCTTTCACTGAAAATCACTTTCCTTTGAAAGTGCCTTAAGCTACTTACAAGCATTCAACAGAAACTCACATGCGTTTCTCTGAAAGAGAAGCAGTCTGTTCCAACACTTCAATTCACTGTGCGAAGTGAATGGAGTGTTGCTTCACTTTCTAAATGCTGTCCTGTCAGAGAAAATCACTTTCCTTTGAAAGTGCCTTAAGCTACTTACAAGCATTCACCAGAAATTCACATGCATGTCTCTGAAAGAGAAGCAGTCTGTTCCAACACTTCAATTCACTGTGCGAAGTGAATGGAGTGTTGCTTCACTTTCTAAATGCTGTCCTTTCAGAGAAAATCACTTTCCTTTGAAAGTGCCCTAAGCTACTTACAAGCATTCAACAGAAACTCACATGCATTTCTCTGAAAGAGAAGCAGTCTGTTCCAACACTTCAATTCACTGTGCGAAGTGAATGGAGTGTTGCTTCACTTTCTAAATGCTGTCCTTTCAGAGAAAATCACTTTCCTTTGAAAGTGCCTTAAACTACATTCAAGCATTCATAAAAAACTCACATGCGATTCTCTGAAAGAGAAGCAGTCTGTTCCAACACTTCAATTCTTTGTGCGAAGTGAATGGAGTCTTGCTTAACTTTCTAAATGCTGTCCTGTCAGAGAAAATCACTTTCCTTTGAAAGTGCCTTAAGCTACTTGCAAGCATTAGGAAGAAACTCACCTGTGTTTCTCTAAAAGGAAGCAGTCTCTTCCAACACTTCAATTCCCTGTGTGAGGTGAATGGAGAGTTGCCTCACTTTCTAAATGCTCTCCTTTCAGAGAAAATCACTTTCCTTTGAAAGTGCCTTAAGCTACTTACAAGCATTCAACAGAAACTCACATGCATTTCTCTGAAAGAGAAGCAGTCTGTTCCAACACTTCAATTCACTGTGCGAAGTGAATGGAGTGTTGCTTCACTTTCTAAATGCTGTCCTTTCAGAGAAAATCACTTTCCTTTGATAGTGCATTAAGTTACTTGCAAGCATTAGGAAGAAACTCACATGCGTTTCTCTGAAAGAGAAGCAGTCTGTTCCAACACTTCAATTCACTGTGCGAAGTGAATGGAGTGTTGCTTCACTTTCTAAATGCTGTCCTTTCAGAGAAAATCACTTTCCTTTGAAAGTGCCTTAAGCTACTTGCAAGCATTAGGAAGAAACTCACATGCGTTTCTCTGAAAGAGAAGCAGTCTGTTCCAAAACTTCAATTCACTGTGCGAAGTGAATGGAGTGTTGCTTCACTTACTAAATCCTGTCCTTTCAGAGAAAATCACTTTTGTTTGAAAGTGCCTTAAGCAACTTTCAAGCATTCACAAGAAATTCACATGCATTTCTCTGAAAGTGAAGCCTTCTCTTCCAAACTTCAATTCACTGTGCGAAGTGAATGGAGTGTTGCTTCACTTCTAAATGCTGTCCTTTCAGTGAAAATCACGTTTCTTTGAAATTGCCTTAAGCTACTTACAAGCATTCAACAGAAACTCACATGCATTTCTCTCAAAGAGAAGCAGTCTGTTCCAACACTTCAATTCACTGTGCGAAGTGAATGGAGTGTTGCTTCACTTTCTAAATGCTGTCCTTTCAGAGAAAATCACTTTCCTTTGAAAGTGCATTAAGTTACTTGCAAGCATTAGGAAGAAACTCACATGCGTTTCTCTGAAAGAGAAGCAGTCTGTTCCAACACTTCAATTCACTGTGCGAAGTGAATGGAGTGTTGCTTCACTTTCTAAATGCTGTCCTGTCAGAGAAAATCACTTTCCTTTGAAAGTGCCTTAAGCTACTTACAAGCATTCACAAGAAATACACATGCATTTCTCTGAAAGTGAAGCCTTCTCTTCCAAACTTCAATTCACTGTGCGAAGTGAATGGAGTGTTGCTTCACTTTCTAAATGCTGTCCTTTCAGAGAAAATCACTTTCCTTTGAAAGTGCCCTAAGCTACTTACAAGCATTCAACAGAAACTCACATGCATTTCTCTGAAAGAAAAGCAGTCTGTTCCAACACTTCAATTCACTGTGCGAAGTGAATGGAGTGTTGCTTCACTTTCTAAATTCTGTCCTTTCAGAGAAAATCACTTTCCTTTGAAAGTGCCTTAAACTACATTCAAGCATTCATAAAAAACTCACATGCGTTTCTCTGAAAGAGAAGCAGTCTGTTCCAACACTTCAATTCTTTGTGCGAAGTGAATGGAGTGTTTCTTAACTCTCTAAATGCTGTCCTGTCAGAGAAAATCACATTCCTTTGAAAGTGCCTTAAGCTACTTGCAAGCATTAGGAAGAAACTCACATGCGTTTCTCTGAAAGAGAAGCAGTCTGTTCCAACACTTCAATTCACTGTGCGAAGTGAATGGAGTGTTGCTTCACTTTCTAAATGCTGTCCTTTCAGAGAAAATCACTTTCCTTTGAAAGTGCCCTAAGCTACTTACAAGCATTCAACAGAAACTCACATGCATTTCTCTGAAAGAGAAGCAGTCTGTTCCAACACTTCAATTCACTGTGCGAAGTGAATGGAGTGTTGCTTCACTTTCTAAATGCTGTCCTTTCAGAGAAAATCACTTTCCTTTGAAAGTGCCTTAAACTACATTCAAGCATTCATAAAAAACTCACATGCGATTCTCTGAAAGAGAAGCAGTCTGTTCCAACACTTCAATTCTTTGTGCGAAGTGAATGGAGTCTTGCTTAACTTTCTAAATGCTGTCCTGTCAGAGAAAATCACTTTCCTTTGAAAGTGCCTTAAGCTACTTGCAAGCATTAGGAAGAAACTCACCTGTGTTTCTCTAAAAGGAAGCAGTCTCTTCCAACACTTCAATTCACTGTGTGAGGTGAATGGAGAGATGCCTCACTTTCTAAATGCTCTCCTTTCAGAGAAAATCACTTTCCTTTGAAAGTGCCTTAAGCTACTTACAAGCATTCAACAGAAACTCACATGCATTTCTCTCAAAGAGAAGCAGTCTGTTCCAACACTTCAATTCACTGTGCGAAGTGAATGGAGTGTTGCTTCACTTTCTAAATGCTGTCCTTTCAGAGAAAATCACTTTCCTTTGATAGTGCATTAAGTTACTTGCAAGCATTAGGAAGAAACTCACATGCGTTTCTCTGAAAGAGAAGCAGTCTGTTCCAACACTTCAATTCACTGTGCGAAGTGAATGGAGTGTTGCTTCACTTTCTAAATGCTGTCCTTTCAGAGAAAATCACTTTCCTTTGAAAGTGCCTTAAGCTACTTGCAAGCATTAGGAAGAAACTCACATGCGTTTCTCTGAAAGAGAAGCAGTCTGTTCCAAAACTTCAATTCACTGTGCGAAGTGAATGGAGTGTTGCTTCACTTTCTAAATTCTGTCCTTTCACTGAAAATCACTTTCCTTTGAAAGTGCCTTAAGCTACTTACAAGCATTCAACAGAAACTCACATGCATTTCTCTGAAAGAGAAGCAGTCTGTTCCAACACTTCAATTCACTGTGCGAAGTGAATGGAGTGTTGCTTCACTTTGTAAATGCTGTCCTTTCAGAGAAAATCACTTTCCTTTGAAAGTGCCTTAAGCTACTTGCAAGCATTCACAAGAAACACTAATGCGTTTCTCTTAAATAGAAGCCCTCTGTTCCAACACTTCAATTCACTGTGTGAAGTGAATGGAGTGTTGCTTCACTTACTAAATCCTGTCCTTTCAGAGAAAATCACTTTTGTTTGAAAGTGCCTTAAGCAACTTTCAAGCATTCACAAGAAATACACATGCATTTCTCTGAAAGTGAAGCCTTCTCTTCCAAACTTCAATTCACTGTGCGAAGTGAATGGAGTGTTGCTTCACTTTCTAAATGCTGTCCTTTCAGTGAAAATCACGTTTCTTTGAAATTGCCTTAAGCTACTTACAAGCATTCACCAGAAACTCACATGTGTTTCTCTGAAAGAGAAGCAATCTCTTCCAACACTTCGATTCACTGTGCAAAGTGAATGGAGTGTTGCCTCACTTTCGAAATGCTGTCCTTTCAGAGAAAATCACTTTCCTTTGAAAGTGCCTTAAGCTACTTACAAGCATTCAACAGAAACTCACATGCATTTCTCTCAAAGAGAAGCAGTCTGTTCCAACACTTCAATTCACTGTGCGAAGTGAATGGAGTGTTGCTTCACTTTCTAAATGCTGTCCTTTCAGAGAAAATCACTTTCCTTTGAAAGTGCATTAAGTTACTTGCAAGCATTAGGAAGAAACTCACATGCGTTTCTCTGAAAGAGAAGCAGTCTGTTCCAACACTTCAATTCACTGTGCGAAGTGAATGGAGTGTTGCTTCACTTTCTAAATGCTGTCCTTTCAGAGAAAATCACTTCCCTTTGAAAGTGCCTTAAGCTACTTACAAGCATTCACCAGAAACTCACATGCATTTCTCTGAAAGAGAAGCAGTCTGTTCCAACACTTCAATTTCTGATTTCTTTCAGCGAAAATCACTTTCCTTTGAAAGTGCCTTAAGCTACTTGCAAGCATTAGGAAGAAACTCACATGCGTTTCTCTGAAAGAGAAGCAGTCTGTTCCAAAACTTCAATTCACTGTGCGAAGTGAATGGAGTGTTGTGTCACTTTCTAAATTCTGTCCTTTCAGAGAAAAATCACTTTCCTTTGAAAGTGCCTTAAGCTACTTGCAAGCATTAGGAAGAAACTCACATGCGTTTCTCTGAAAGAGAAGCAGTCTGTTCCAACACTTCAATTCACTGTGTGAAGTGAATGGAGTGTTGCCTCACTTTCTAAATGCTGTCCTTTCAGAGAAAATCACTTTTCTTTGAAAGTGCCTTAAGCTACTTGCAAGCATTAGGAAGAAACTCACATGCGTTTCTCTGAAAGAGAAGCAGTCTGTTCCAACACTTCAATTCACTGTGCAAAGTGAATGGAGTGTTGCTTCACTTTGTAAATGCTGTCCTTTCAGAGAAAATCACTTTCCTTTGAAAGTGCCTTAAGCTGCTTGCAAGCATTCACAAGAAACACTAATGCGTTTCTCTTAAATAGAAGCAGTCTGTTCCAACACTTCAATTCACTGTGTGAAGTGAATGGAGTGTTGCTTCACTTACTAAATCCTGTCCTTTCAGAGAAAAACACTTTTGTTTGAAAGTGCCTTAAGCAACTTTCAAGCATTCAGAAGAAATTCACATGCATTTCTCTGAAAGTGAAGCCTTCTCTTCCAAACTTCAATTCACTTTGCGAAGTGAATGGAGTGTTGCTTCACTTTCTAAATGCTGTCCTTTCAGTGAAAATCACGTTTCTTTGAAATTGCCTTAAGCTACTTACAAGCATTCACCAGAAACTCACATGTGTTTCTCTGAAAGAGAAGCAATCTGTTCCAACACTTCAATTCACTGTGCAAAGTGAATGGAGTGTTGCCTCAATTTTGAAATGCTGTCCTTTCAGAGAAAATCACTTTCCTTTGAAAGCGCCTTAAGCTACTTACAAGCATTCAACAGAAACTCACATGCATTTCTCTCAAAGAGAAGCAGTCTGTTCCAACACTTCAATTCACTGTGCGAAGTGAATGGAGTGTTGCTTCACATTCTAAATGCTGTCCTTTCAGAGAAAATCACTTTCCTTTGAAAGTGCATTAAGTTACTTGCAAGCATTAGGAAGAAACTCACATGCGTTTCTCTGAAAGAGAAGCAGTCTGTTCCAACACTTCAATTCACTGTGCGAAGTGAATGGAGTGTTGCTTCACTTTCTAAATGCTGTCCTTTCAGAGAAAATCACTTTCCTTTGAAAGTGCCTTAAGCTACTTACAAGCATTCACCAGAAACTCACATGCATTTCTCTGAAAGAGAAGCAGTCTGTTCCAACACTTCAATTCACTGTGCGAAGTGAATGGAGTGTTGCTTCACTTTCTAAATTCTGTCCTTTCAGAGAAAATCACTTTCCTTTGAAAGTGCCTTAAGCTACTTGCAAGCATTAGGAAGAAACTCACATGCGTTTCTCTGAAAGAGTAGCAGTCTGTTCCAACACTTCAATTCACTGTGTGAAGTGAATGGAGTGTTGCCTCACTTTCTAAATGCTGTCCTTTCAGAGAAAATCTCTTTCCTTTGAAAGTGCCTTAAGCTACTTGCAAGCATTAGGAAGAAACTCACATGCGTTTCTCTGAAAGAGAAGCAGTCTGTTCCAACACTTCAATTCTCTGTGCGAAGTGAATGGAGTGTTGCTTCACTTTCTAAATGCTGTCCTTTCAGAGAAAATCACTTTCCTTTGAAAGTGCCTTAAGCTACATGCAAGCATTCACAAGAAACACTAATGCGTTTCTATGAAAGAGAAGCAGTCTGTTCCAACACTTCAATTCATTGCACGAAGGGAATGGAGTGTTGCTTTTCTTTCTAAATGCTGTCCTTTCAGAGAAAATCCCTTTCCTTTGAAAGAGCCTTGAGCTACTTACAAGCATTCAACAGAAACTCACATGCATTTCTCTGAAAGAAAAGCAGTCTGTTCCAACACTTCAATTCACTGTGCGAAGTGAATGGAGTGTTGCTTTGCTGTGGGAGTTCCTTCATCTCCTTCAGCCAATCGCCGCTGAGTTACCAGCCCATTGGGGCGTGGTCTCTCCCTTTAAAAAAAAGCAGCGGCTGTCCTCCACTTGCTCTTTGTCTTCCGGCTCCGTTTCCGGCCCCTGGACTCCTTTCCTGTTCGCGCGGAGGGGCTGTTGTCTGGGACGGTAATCTGTAAGTTTTTTCCCCTTTGAATAAATAACCATTATATTAATCATAATTCCAAACTGGTGTGGGATTGTCTGTGACTTACGCCTTCATTGCTTCACTTTCTAAATGCTGTCCTTTCAGAGTAAATCACTTTCCTTTGAAAGTGCCCTAAGCTACTTACAAGCATTCAACAGAAACTCACATGCATTTCTCTGAAAGAGAAGCAGTGTGTTCCAATACTTCAATTCACTGTGCGATGTGAATGGAGTGTTGCGTCACTTTCTAAATTCTGTCATTTCAGAGAAAATCACTTTCCTTTGAAAGTGCCTTAAACTACTTTCAAGCATTCATAAAAAACTCACATGCGTTTCTCTGAAAGAGAAGCAGTCTGTTCCAACACTTCAATTCTTTGTGCGAAATGAATGGAGTGTTGCTTCACTTTCTAAATGCTGTCCTGTCAGAGAAAATCACTTTCCTTTGAAAGAGCCTTAAGCTACTTGCAAGCATTAGGAAGAAACTCACATGTGTTTCTCTAAAAGGAAGCAGTCTGTTCCAACACTTCAATTCACTGTGTGAATTGAATGGAGTGTTGCCTCACTTTCTAAATGCTGTCCTTTCAGAGAAAATCACTTTCCTTTGAAAGTGCCTTAAGCTACTTACAAGCATTCAACAGAAACTCACATGCGTTTCTCTGAAAGAGAAGCAGTCTGTTCCAACACTTCAATTCACTGTGCGAAGTGAATGGAGTGTTGCTTCACTTTCTAAATGCTGTCCTTTCAGAGAAAATCACTTTCCTTTGAAAGTGCATTAAGTTACTTGCAAGCATTAGGAAGAAACTCACATGCGTTTCTCTGAAAGAGAAGCAGTCTGTTCCAACACTTCAATTCACTGTGCGAAGTGAATGGAGCGTTGCTTCACTTTCTAAATGCCGTCCTTTCAGAGAAAATAACTTTCCTTTGAAAGAGCCTAAAGCTACTTGCAAGCATTCACAAGAAAAACTAATGCGTTTCTATGAAAGAGAAGCAGTCTGTTCCAACACTTCAATTCATTGCACGAAGGGAATGGAGTGTTGCTTTTCTTTCTAAATGCTGTCATTTCAGAGAAAAACACTTTCCTTTGAAAGAGCCTTGAGCTACTTACAAGCATTCAACAGAAACTCACATGCATTTCTCTGAAAGAAAAGCAGTCTGTTCCAACACTTCAGTTCACTGTGCGAAGTGAATGGAATGTTTCTTCACTTTCTAAATGCTGTCCTTTCAGAGAAAATCACTTTCCTTTGAAAGTGCCTTAAGCTACTTTCAAGCAATCACAGGAAACACACATGCGTTTCTCTGAAATTGAAGCAGTCTGTTCCAACACTTCAATTCACTGTGCGAAGTGAATGGAGTGTTGCTTCACTTTCTAAATGCTGTCCTTTCTGAGAAAATCACTTTACTTTGAAAGTGTCCTAAGCCACTTACAAGCATTCAACAGAAACTCACATGCATTTCTCTGAAAGAGAAGCCTTCTCTTCCAACACTTCAATTCACTGTGCGAAGTGAATGGAGTGTTGCTTCACTTTCTAAATGCTGTCCTTTCAGAGAATATCACTTTCCTTTGAATGTGCCTTAAGCTACTTGCAAGCATTAGGTAGAAACTCCCATGCGTTTCTCTGAAAGAGAAGCAGTCTGTTCCAACACTTCAATACACTGTGCGAAGTGAATGGAGTGTTGCTTCACTTTCTAAATGCTGTCCTTTCAGAGAAAATCACTTTCCTTTGAAAGTGTCCTAAGCTACTTTCAAGCATTCATAAAAAACTCACATGCGTTTCTCTGAAATAGAAGCAGTCTGTTCCAACACTTCAATTCTTTGTGCGAAGTGAATGGAGTGTTGCTTCAGTTTGTAAATGCTGTCCTTTCAGAGAATATCACTTTCCTTTGAAAGTGCCTTAAGCTACTTGCAAGCATTAGGAAAAAACTCACATGCGTTTCAATGAAAGACAAGCAGTCTGTTCCAACACTTCAATTCATTGTGTGAAGTGAATGGAGTGTTGCCTCACTTTCTAAATGCTGTCCTTTCAGAGAAAATCACTTTCCTTTAAAAGTGCCTTAAGCTACTTACAAGCATTCAACAGAAACTCACATGCGTTTCTCTGAAAGAGAAGCAGTCTGTTCCAACACTTCAATTCACTGTGCGAAGTGAATGGAGTGTTGCTTCACTTTCTAAATGCTGTCCTTTCAGAGAAAATCATTTTCCTTTGAAAGTGCCTTAAGCTACTTTCAAGCATTAGGAAGAAACTCACATGCGTTTCTCTGAAAGAGAAGCAGTCTGTTCCAACACTTCAATTCACCGTGCAAAGTGAATGGAGTGTTGCTTGACTTTCTAAATGCTGTCCTTTCAGAGAAAATCACTTTCCTTTGAAAGTGCCTTAAGCTACTTACAAGCATTCAACAGAAACTCACGTGCATTTCTCTGAAAGAGAAGCAGTCGGTTCCAACACATCAATTCACTGTGCGAAGTGAGTGGAGTGTTGCTTCACTTTCTAAATGCTGTCCTTTCAGAGAAAATCACTTTCCTTTGAAAGTGCCTTAAGCAACTTGCAAGCAATCACAAGAAACACTTATGCGTTTATATGAAAGAGAAGCACTCTGTTCCAACACTTCAATTCACTGCACGAAGGGAACGGAGTGTTGCTTCACTTTCTAAATTCTGTCCTTTCAGAGAAAATCACTTTCCTTTGAAAGTGCCTTAAGCTACTTTCAAGCAGTAGGAAGAAACTCACATGCGTTTCTCTGAAAGAGAAGCAGTCTGTTCCAACACTTCAATTCACTGTGTGAAGTGAATGGAGTGTTGCCTCACTTTCTAAATGCTGTCCTTTCAGAGAAAACCCTTTCATTTGAAAGTGCCTTAAGCTACTTACAAGCATTCAACAGAAACTCACATGAGTTTCTCAGAAAGAGAAGCAGTCTGTTCCAACACTTCAATTCACTGTGCGAAGTGAATGGAGTGTTGCTTCACTTTCTAAATGCTGTCCTTTCAGAGAAAATCACTTTCCTTTGAAAGTGCCTTAAACTTCTGTCAAGCATTCATAAAAAACTCACATGCGTTTCTCTGAAAGAGAAGCAGTCTGTTCCAACACTTCAATTCTTTGTGCGAAGTGAATGGAGTGTTGCTTCACTTTCTAAATCCTGTCCTTTCAGAGAAAATCACTTTTGTTTGAAAGTGCCTTAAGCAACTTTCAAGCATTCACAAGAAATTCACATGCATTTCTCTGAAAGAGAAGCCTTCTCTTCCAACACTTCAATTCACTGTGCGAAGTGAATGGAGTGTTGCATCACTTTCTAAATGCTGTCCTTTCAGAGAAAATCACGTTTCTTTGAAATTGCCTTAAGCTACTTACAAGCGTTCACCAGAAACTCACATGTGTTTCTCTGAAAGAGAAGCAGTCTGTTCCAACACTTCAATTCACTGTGCGAAGTGAATGGAGTGTTGCTTCACTTTCTAAATGCTGTTCTTTCAGAGAAAATTCCTTTCCTTTGAATGTGCCTTAAGCTACTTACAAGCATTCAACAGAAACTCACATGCATTTCTCTGAAAGAGAAGCAATCTGTTCCAACACTTCAACTCTGTGCGAAGTGAATGGAGTGTTGCTTCACTTTCTAAATGCTGTCCTTTCAGAGAAAATCACTTTCCTTTGAAAGTGCCTTAAGCTACTTGCAAGCATTCACAAGAAACACTAATGCGTTTCTCTGAAAGAGAAGCAGTCTTTTCCAACACTTCAATTCATTGCACGAAGGGAATGGAGTGTTGCTTCACTTTCTAAATACTGTCCTTTCAGAGAAAATCACTTTCCTTTAAAAGTGCCTTAAGCTACTTGCAAGCATTCACAAGAAACTCACATGCGTTTCTCTGAAAGAGAAGCAGTCTGTTCCAACACTTCAATTCACTGCACGAAGGGAATGGAGTGTTGCTTCACTTTCTAAATTCTGTCCTTTCAGAGAAAATCACTTTCCTTTGAAAGTGCCTTAAACTACTTTCAAGCATTCACAAAAAACTCACATGCGTTTTCTGAAAGAGAAGCAGTCTGTTCCAACACTTCAATTCACTGTGCGAAGTAAATGGAGTTTTGTTTCACTTTCTAAATGCTGTCCTTTCAGAGAAAATCACTTTCCTTTGAAAGTGCCTTAAGCTACTTGCCAGCATGCACAAGAAACACTAATGCGTTTCTATGAAAGACAAGCGGTCTGTTCCAACACTTCAATTCACTGTGCAAAGTGAATGGAGTGTTGCTTCACTTTGTAAATGCTGTCCTTTCAGAGAAAATCACTTTCCTTTGAAAGTGCCTTAAGCTGCTTGCAAGCATTCACAAGAAACACTAATGCGTTTCTCTTAAATAGAAGCAGTCTGTTCCAACACTTCAATTCACTGTGTGAAGTGAATGGAGTGTTGCTTCACTTACTAAATCCTGTCCTTTCAGAGAAAAACACTTTTGTTTGAAAGTGCCTTAAGCAACTTTCAAGCATTCAGAAGAAATTCACATGCATTTCTCTGAAAGTGAAGCCTTCTCTTCCAAACTTCAATTCACTTTGCGAAGTGAATGGAGTGTTGCTTCACTTTCTAAATGCTGTCCTTTCAGTGAAAATCACGTTTCTTTGAAATTGCCTTAAGCTACTTACAAGCATTCACCAGAAACTCACATGTGTTTCTCTGAAAGAGAAGCAATCTGTTCCAACACTTCAATTCACTGTGCAAAGTGAATGGAGTGTTGCCTCAATTTTGAAATGCTGTCCTTTCAGAGAAAATCACTTTCCTTTGAAAGCGCCTTAAGCTACTTACAAGCATTCAACAGAAACTCACATGCATTTCTCTCAAAGAGAAGCAGTCTGTTCCAACACTTCAATTCACTGTGCGAAGTGAATGGAGTGTTGCTTCACATTCTAAATGCTGTCCTTTCAGAGAAAATCACTTTCCTTTGAAAGTGCATTAAGTTACTTGCAAGCATTAGGAAGAAACTCACATGCGTTTCTCTGAAAGAGAAGCAGTCTGTTCCAACACTTCAATTCACTGTGCGAAGTGAATGGAGTGTTGCTTCACTTTCTAAATGCTGTCCTTTCAGAGAAAATCACTTTCCTTTGAAAGTGCCTTAAGCTACTTACAAGCATTCACCAGAAACTCACATGCATTTCTCTGAAAGAGAAGCAGTCTGTTCCAACACTTCAATTCACTGTGCGAAGTGAATGGAGTGTTGCTTCACTTTCTAAATTCTGTCCTTTCAGAGAAAATCACTTTCCTTTGAAAGTGCCTTAAGCTACTTGCAAGCATTAGGAAGAAACTCACATGCGTTTCTCTGAAAGAGTAGCAGTCTGTTCCAACACTTCAATTCACTGTGTGAAGTGAATGGAGTGTTGCCTCACTTTCTAAATGCTGTCCTTTCAGAGAAAATCTCTTTCCTTTGAAAGTGCCTTAAGCTACTTGCAAGCATTAGGAAGAAACTCACATGCGTTTCTCTGAAAGAGAAGCAGTCTGTTCCAACACTTCAATTCTCTGTGCGAAGTGAATGGAGTGTTGCTTCACTTTCTAAATGCTGTCCTTTCAGAGAAAATCACTTTCCTTTGAAAGTGCCTTAAGCTACATGCAAGCATTCACAAGAAACACTAATGCGTTTCTATGAAAGAGAAGCAGTCTGTTCCAACACTTCAATTCATTGCACGAAGGGAATGGAGTGTTGCTTTTCTTTCTAAATGCTGTCCTTTCAGAGAAAATCCCTTTCCTTTGAAAGAGCCTTGAGCTACTTACAAGCATTCAACAGAAACTCACATGCATTTCTCTGAAAGAAAAGCAGTCTGTTCCAACACTTCAATTCACTGTGCGAAGTGAATGGAGTGTTGCTTTGCTGTGGGAGTTCCTTCATCTCCTTCAGCCAATCGCCGCTGAGTTACCAGCCCATTGGGGCGTGGTCTCTCCCTTTAAAAAAAAGCAGCGGCTGTCCTCCACTTGCTCTTTGTCTTCCGGCTCCGTTTCCGGCCCCTGGACTCCTTTCCTGTTCGCGCGGAGGGGCTGTTGTCTGGGACGGTAATCTGTAAGTTTTTTCCCCTTTGAATAAATAACCATTATATTAATCATAATTCCAAACTGGTGTGGGATTGTCTGTGACTTACGCCTTCATTGCTTCACTTTCTAAATGCTGTCCTTTCAGAGAAAATCACTTTCCTTTGAAAGTGCCCTAAGCTACTTACAAGCATTCAACAGAAACTCACATGCATTTCTCTGAAAGAGAAGCAGTCTGTTCCAACACTTCAATTCACTGTGCGATGTGAATGGAGTGTTGCGTCACTTTCTAAATTCTGTCATTTCAGAGAAAATCACTTTCCTTTGAAAGTGCCTTAAACTACTTTCAAGCATTCATAAAAAACTCACATGCGTTTCTCTGAAAGAGAAGCAGTCTGTTCCAACACTTCAATTCTTTGTGCGAAATGAATGGAGTGTTGCTTCACTTTCTAAATGCTGTCCTGTCAGAGAAAATCACTTTCCTTTGAAAGAGCCTTAAGCTACTTGCAAGCATTAGGAAGAAACTCACATGTGTTTCTCTAAAAGGAAGCAGTCTGTTCCAACACTTCAATTCACTGTGTGAATTGAATGGAGTGTTGCCTCACTTTCTAAATGCTGTCCTTTCAGAGAAAATCACTTTCCTTTGAAAGTGCCTTAAGCTACTTACAAGCATTCAACAGAAACTCACATGCGTTTCTCTGAAAGAGAAGCAGTCTGTTCCAACACTTCAATTCACTGTGCGAAGTGAATGGAGTGTTGCTTCACTTTCTAAATGCTGTCCTTTCAGAGAAAATCACTTTCCTTTGAAAGTGCATTAAGTTACTTGCAAGCATTAGGAAGAAACTCACATGCGTTTCTCTGAAAGAGAAGCAGTCTGTTCCAACACTTCAATTCACTGTGCGAAGTGAATGGAGTGTTGCTTCACTTTCTAAATGCCGTCCTTTCAGAGAAAATAACTTTCCTTTGAAAGAGCCTAAAGCTACTTGCAAGCATTCACAAGAAAAACTAATGCGTTTCTATGAAAGAGAAGCAGTCTGTTCCAACACTTCAATTCATTGCACGAAGGGAATGGAGTGTTGCTTTTCTTTCTAAATGCTGTCATTTCAGAGAAAAACACTTTCCTTTGAAAGAGCCTTGAGCTACTTACAAGCATTCAACAGAAACTCACATGCATTTCTCTGAAAGAAAAGCAGTCTGTTCCAACACTTCAGTTCACTGTGCGAAGTGAATGGAATGTTTCTTCACTTTCTAAATGCTGTCCTTTCAGAGAAAATCACTTTCCTTTGAAAGTGCCTTAAGCTACTTTCAAGCAATCACAGGAAACACACATGCGTTTCTCTGAAATTGAAGCAGTCTGTTCCAACACTTCAATTCACTGTGCGAAGTGAATGGAGTGTTGCTTCACTTTCTAAATGCTGTCCTTTCTGAGAAAATCACTTTACTTTGAAAGTGTCCTAAGCCACTTACAAGCATTCAACAGAAACTCACATGCATTTCTCTGAAAGAGAAGCCTTCTCTTCCAACACTTCAATTCACTGTGCGAAGTGAATGGAGTGTTGCTTCACTTTCTAAATGCTGTCCTTTCAGAGAAAATCACTTTCCTTTGAATGTGCCTTAAGCTACTTGCAAGCATTAGGTAGAAACTCCCATGCGTTTCTCTGAAAGAGAAGCAGTCTGTTCCAACACTTCAATACACTGTGCGAAGTGAATGGAGTGTTGCTTCACTTTCTAAATGCTGTCCTTTCAGAGAAAATCACTTTCCTTTGAAAGTGTCCTAAGCTACTTTCAAGCATTCATAAAAAACTCACATGCGTTTCTCTGAAATAGAAGCAGTCTGTTCCAACACTTCAATTCTTTGTGCGAAGTGAATGGAGTGTTGCTTCAGTTTGTAAATGCTGTCCTTTCAGAGAAAATCACTTTCCTTAGAAAGTGCCTTAAGCTACTTGCAAGCATTAGGAAAAAACTCACATGCGTTTCAATGAAAGACAAGCAGTCTGTTCCAACACTTCAATTCATTGTGTGAAGTGAATGGAGTGTTGCCTCACTTTCTAAATGCTGTCCTTTCAGAGAAAATCACTTTCCTTTAAAAGTGCCTTAAGCTACTTACAAGCATTCAACAGAAACTCACATGCGTTTCTCTGAAAGAGAAGCAGTCTGTTCCAACACTTCAATTCACTGTGCGAAGTGAATGGAGTGTTGCTTCACTTTCTAAATGCTGTCCTTTCAGAGAAAATCATTTTCCTTTGAAAGTGCCTTAAGCTACTTTCAAGCATTAGGAAGAAACTCACATGCGTTTCTCTGAAAGAGAAGCAGTCTGTTCCAACACTTCAATTCACCGTGCAAAGTGAATGGAGTGTTGCTTGACTTTCTAAATGCTGTCCTTTCAGAGAAAATCACTTTCCTTTGAAAGTGCCTTAAGCTACTTACAAGCATTCAACAGAAACTCACGTGCATTTCTCTGAAAGAGAAGCAGTCTGTTCCAACACATCAATTCACTGTGCGAAGTGAGTGGAGTGTTGCTTCACTTTCTAAATGCTGTCCTTTCAGAGAAAATCACTTTCCTTTGAAAGTGCCTTAAGCAACTTGCAAGCAATCACAAGAAACACTTATGCGTTTATATGAAAGAGAAGCACTCTGTTCCAACACTTCAATTCACTGCACGAAGGGAACGGAGTGTTGCTTCACTTTCTAAATTCTGTCCTTTCAGAGAAAATCACTTTCCTTTGAAAGTGCCTTAAGCTACTTTCAAGCAGTAGGAAGAAACTCACATGCGTTTCTCTGAAAGAGAAGCAGTCTGTTCCAACACTTCAATTCACTGTGTGAAGTGAATGGAGTGTTGCCTCACTTTCTAAATGCTGTCCTTTCAGAGAAAACCCTTTCATTTGAAAGTGCCTTAAGCTACTTACAAGCATTCAACAGAAATTCACATGAGTTTCTCAGAAAGAGAAGCAGTCTGTTCCAACACTTCAATTCACTGTGCGAAGTGAATGGAGTGTTGCTTCACTTTCTAAATGCTGTCCTTTCAGACAAAATCACTTTCCTTTGAAAGTGCCTTAAACTTCTGTCAAGCATTCATAAAAAACTCACATGCGTTTCTCTGAAAGAGAAGCAGTCTGTTCCAACACTTCAATTCTTTGTGCGAAGTGAATGGAGTGTTGCTTCACTTTCTAAATCCTGTCCTTTCAGAGAAAATCACTTTTGTTTGAAAGTGCCTTAAGCAACTTTCAAGCATTCACAAGAAATTCACATGCATTTCTCTGAAAGAGAAGCCTTCTCTTCCAACACTTCAATTCACTGTCCGAAGTGAATGGAGTGTTGCATCACTTTCTAAATGCTGTCCTTTCAGAGAAAATCACGTTTCTTTGAAATTGCCTTAAGCTACTTACAAGCGTTCACCAGAAACTCACATGTGTTTCTCTGAAAGAGAAGCAGTCTGTTCCAACACTTCAATTCACTGTGCGAAGTGAATGGAGTGTTGCTTCACTTTCTAAATGCTGTTCTTTCAGAGAAAATTCCTTTCCTTTGAATGTGCCTTAAGCTACTTACATGCATTCAACAGAAACTCACATGCATTTCTCTGAAAGAGAAGCAATCTGTTCCAACACTTCAACTCTGTGCGAAGTGAATGGAGTGTTGCTTCACTTTCTAAATGCTGTCCTTTCAGAGAAAATCACTTTCCTTTGAAAGTGCCTTAAGCTACTTGCAAGCATTCAGAAGAAACACTAATGCGTTTCTCTGAAAGAGAAGCAGTCTTTTCCAACACTTCTATTCATTGCACGAAGGGAATGGAGTGTTGCTTCACTTTCTAAATGCTGTCCTTTCAGAGAAAATCACTTTCCTTTAAAAGTGCCTTAAGCTACTTGCAAGCATTCACAAGAAACTCACATGCGTTTCTCTGAAAGAGAAGCAGTCTGTTCCAACACTTCAATTCACTGCACGAAGGGAATGGAGTGTTGCTTCACTTTCTAAATTCTGTCCTTTCAGAGAAAATCACTTTCCTTTGAAAGTGCCTTAAACTACTTTCAAGCATTCACAAAAAACTCACATGCGTTTTCTGAAAGAGAAGCAGTCTGTTCCAACACTTCAATTCACTGTGCGAAGTGAATGGAGTGTTGCTTCGCTTTCTAAATGCTGTCCTTTCAGAGAAAATTCCTTTCCTTTGAATGTGCCTTAAGCTACTTACAAGCATTCAAAAGAAACTCACATGCATTTCTCTGAAAGAGAAGCAATCAGTTCCAACACTTCAATTCACTGTGCGAAGTGAATGGAATGTTACTTCACTTTCTAAATGCTCTCCTTTCAGAGAAATTCACTTTCCTTTGAAAGTGCCTTAAGCTACTTTGAAGCATTCACAGGAAACACACATGCGTTTCTCTGAAATAGAAGCAGTCTGTTCCAACACTTCAATTCACTGTGCGAAGTGAAGGGAATGGTGCTTCACTTTCTAAATGCTGTCCTTTCAGAGAAAATCACTTTTGTTTGAAAGTGCCTTAAGCAACTTTCAAGCATTCACAAGAAATTCACATGCATTTCTCTGAAAGAGAAGCCTTCTCTTCCGACACTTCAATTCACTGTGCGAAGTGAATGGAGTGTTGCTTCACTTTCTAAATGCTGTCCTTTCAGAGAAAATCACTTTCCTTTGAAAGTGCCTTAAGCTACTTGCAAGCATTAGGAAGAAACTCACATGCGTTTCTCTGAAATCGAAGCAGTCTGTTCCAACACTTCAATTCACTGTGCGAAGTAAATGGAGTGTTGCTTCACTTTCTAAATGCTGTCCTTTCAGAGAAAATTACTTTCCTTTGAACGTGCCTTAAGCTACTTACCAGCATTCACAAGAAACACTAATGCGTTTCTCTGAAAGAGAAGCAGTCTGTTCCAACACTTCAATTCACTGTGCGAAGTGAATGGAGTGTTGCTTCACTTTCTAAATGCTGTCCTTTCAGAGAAAATCACTTTCCTTTGAAAGTGCCTTAAGCTACTTGCAAGCATTAGGAAGAAACTCACATGCGTTTCTCTGAAAGAGACGCAGTCTGTTCCAACACTTCAATTCACTGTGCGAAGTGAATGGAGTGTTGCTTCACTTTCTAAATCCTGTCCTTTCAGAGAAAATCACTTTTTTTTGATAGTGCCTTAAGCAACTTTCAAGCATTCACAGGAAATTCACATGCATTTCTCTGAAAGAGAAGCCTTCTCTTCCAACACTTCAATTCATTGTGCGAAGTGAATGGAGTGTTGCTTCACTTTGTAAATGCTGTCCTTTCAGAGAAAATCACTTTCCTTTGAGAGTGCCTTAAGCTACTTGCAAGCATTAGGAAGAAACTCACATGCGTTTCTCTGAAAGAGAAGCAGTCTGTTCCAACACTTCAATTCACAGTGCGAAGTGAATGGAGTGTTGCTTCACTTTCTAAATGCTGTCCTTTCAGAGAAAATCACTTTCCTTTGAAAGTGTCCTAAGCTACTTACAAGCATTCAACAGAAACTCACATGCATTTCTCTGAAAGAGAAGCAGTCTGTTCCAACACTTCAATTCACTGTGCGAAGTGAATGGAGTGTTGCTTCACTTTCTAAATGCTGTCCTTTCAGAGAAAATTACTTTCCTTTGAACGTGCCTTAAGCTACTTACCAGCATTCACAAGAAACACTAATGCGTTTCTCTGAAAGAGAAGCAGTCTGTTCCAACACTTCAATTCACTGTGCGAAGTGAATGGAGTGTTGCTTCACTTTCTAAATTCGGTCATTTCAGAGAAAATCACTTTCCTTTGAAAGTGCCTTAAGCTACTTGCAAGCATTAGGAAGAAACTCACATGCGTTTCTCTGAAAGAGACGCCGTCTGTTCCAACACTTCAATTCACTGTGCGAAGTGAATGGAGTGTTGCTTCACTTTCTAAATGCTGTCCTTTCAGAGAAAATCACTTTCCTTTGAAAGTGTCCTAAGCTACTTACAAGCATTCAACAGAAACTCACATGCATTTCTCTGAAAGAGAAGCAGTCTGTTCCAACACTTCAATTCACTGTGCGAAGTGAATGGAGTGTTGCTTCACTTTCTAAATGCTGTCCTTTCAGAGAAAATCACTTTCCTTTGAAATTGCCTTAAACTACTTTCAAGCATTCATAAAAAACTCACATGCGTTTCCCTGAAAGAGAAGCAGTCTGTTCCAACACTTCAATTCTTTGTGCGAAGTGAATGGAGTGTTGCTTCACTTTCTAAATGCTGTCTTTTCAGAGAAAATCACTTTCCTTTGAAAGTGCCTTAAGCTATTTGCAAGCATTAGGATGAAACTCACATGCGTTTCTATGAAAGACAAGCAGTCTGTTCCAACACTTCAATTCACTGTGTGAAGTGAATGGAGTGTTGCCTCACTTTCTAAATGCTGTCCTTTCAGAGAAAATCACTTTCCTTTAAAAGTGCCTTAAGCTACTTACAAGCATTCAACAGAAACTCACATGCGTTTCTCTGAAAGAGAAGCAGTCTGTTCCAACACTTCAATTCACTGTGCGAAGTGAATGGAGTGTTGCTTCTCTTTCTAAATGCTATCCTTTCAGAGAAAATCATTTTCCTTTTAAAGTGCCTTAAGCTACTTGCAAGCATTAGGAAGAAACTCACATGCGTTTCTCTGAAAGAGAAGCAGTCTGTTCCAACACTTCAATTCACTGTGCGAAGTGAATGGAGTGTTGCTTCACTTTCTAAATGATGTCCTTTCAGAGAAAATCATTTTCCTTTGAAAGTGCCTTAAGCTACTTTCAAGCATTAGGAAGAAACTCACATGCGTTTCTCTGAAAGAGAAGCAGTCTGTTCCAACACTTCAATTCACCGTGCAAAGTGAATGGAGTGTTGCTTGACTTTCTAAATGCTGTCCTTTCAGAGAAAATCACTTTCCTTTGAAAGTGCCTTAAGCTACTTACAAGCATTCAACAGAAACTCACGTGCATTTCTCTGAAAGAGAAGCAGTCTGTTCCAACACATCAATTCACTGTGCGAAGTGAGTGGAGTGTTGCTTCACTTTCTAAATGCTGTCCTTTCAGAGAAAATCACTTTCCTTTGAAAGTGCCTTAAGCAACTTGCAAGCAATCACAGGAAACACTTATGCGTTTATATGAAAGAGAAGCACTCTGTTCCAACACTTCAATTCACTGCACGAAGGGAACGGAGTGTTGCTTCACTTTCTAAATTCTGTCCTTTCAGAGAAAATCACTTTCCTTTGAAAGTGCCTTAAGCTACTTTCAAGCAGTAGGAAAAAACTCACATGCGTTTCTCTGAAAGAGAAGCAGTCTGTTCCAACACTTCAATTCACTGTGTGAAGTGAATGGAGTGTTGCCTCACTTTCTAAATGCTGTCCTTTCAGAGAAAACCCTTTCATTTGAAAGTGCCTTAAGCTACTTACAAGCATTCAACAGAAATTCACATGAGTTTCTCAGAAAGAGAAGCAGTCTGTTCCAACACTTCAATTCACTGTGCGAAGTGAATGGAGTGTTGCTTCACTTTCTAAATGCTGTCCTTTCAGAGAAAATCACTTTCCTTTGAAAGTGCCTTAAACTTCTGTCAAGCATTCATAAAAAACTCACATGCGTTTCTCTGAAAGAGAAGCAGTCTGTTCCAACACTTCAATTCTTTGTGCGAAGTGAATGGAGTGTTGCTTCACTTTCTAAATCCTGTCCTTTCAGAGAAAATCACTTTTGTTTGAAAGTGCCTTAAGCAACTTTCAAGCATTCACAAGAAATTCACATGCATTTCTCTGAAAGAGAAGCCTTCTCTTCCAACACTTCAATTCACTGTCCGAAGTGAATGGAGTGTTGCATCACTTTCTAAATGCTGTCCTTTCAGAGAAAATCACGTTTCTTTGAAATTGCCTTAAGCTACTTACAAGCGTTCACCAGAAACTCACATGTGTTTCTCTGAAAGAGAAGCAGTCTGTTCCAACACTTCAATTCACTGTGCGAAGTGAATGGAGTGTTGCTTCACTTTCTAAATGCTGTTCTTTCAGAGAAAATTCCTTTCCTTTGAATGTGCCTTAAGCTACTTACAAGCATTCAACAGAAACTCACATGCATTTCTCTGAAAGAGAAGCAATCTGTTCCAACACTTCAACTCTGTGCGAAGTGAATGGAGTGTTGCTTCACTTTCTAAATGCTGTCCTTTCAGAGAAAATCACTTTCCTTTGAAAGTGCCTTAAGCTACTTGCAAGCATTCAGAAGAAACACTAATGCGTTTCTCTGAAAGAGAAGCAGTCTTTTCCAACACTTCAATTCATTGCACGAAGGGAATGGAGTGTTGCTTCACTTTCTAAATGCTGTCCTTTCAGAGAAAATCACTTTCCTTTAAAAGTGCCTTAAGCTACTTGCAAGCATTCACAAGAAACTCACATGCGTTTCTCTGAAAGAGAAGCAGTCTGTTCCAACACTTCAATTCACTGCACGAAGGGAATGGAGTGTTGCTTCACTTTCTAAATTCTGTCCTTTCAGAGAAAATCACTTTCCTTTGAAAGTGCCTTAAACTACTTTCAAGCATTCACAAAAAACTCACATGCGTTTTCTGAAAGAGAAGCAGTCTGTTCCAACACTTCAATTCACTGTGCGAAGTGAATGGAGTGTTGCTTCGCTTTCTAAATGCTGTCCTTTCAGAGAAAATTCCTTTCCTTTGAATGTGCCTTAAGCTACTTACAAGCATTCAAAAGAAACTCACATGCATTTCTCTGAAAGAGAAGCAATCAGTTCCAACACTTCAATTCACTGTGCGAAGTGAATGGAATGTTACTTCACTTTCTAAATGCTCTCCTTTCAGAGAAATTCACTTTCCTTTGAAAGTGCCTTAAGCTACTTTGAAGCATTCACAGGAAACACACATGCGTTTCTCTGAAATAGAAGCAGTCTGTTCCAACACTTCAATTCACTGTGCGAAGTGAAGGGAATGGTGCTTCACTTTCTAAATGCTGTCCTTTCAGAGAAAATCACTTTTGTTTGAAAGTGCCTTAAGCAACTTTCAAGCATTCACAAGAAATTCACATGCATTTCTCTGAAAGAGAAGCCTTCTCTTCCGACACTTCAATTCACTGTGCGAAGTGAATGGAGTGTTGCTTCACTTTCTAAATGCTGTCCTTTCAGAGAAAATCACTTTCCTTTGAAAGTGCCTTAAGCTACTTGCAAGCATTAGGAAGAAACTCACATGCGTTTCTCTGAAATCGAAGCAGTCTGTTCCAACACTTCAATTCACTGTGCGAAGTAAATGGAGTGTTGCTTCACTTTCTAAATGCTGTCCTTTCAGAGAAAATTACTTTCTTTTGAACGTGCCTTAAGCTACTTACCAGCATTCACAAGAAACACTAATGCGTTTCTCTGAAAGAGAAGCAGTCTGTTCCAACACTTCAATTCACTGTGCGAAGTGAATGGAGTGTTGCTTCACTTTCTAAATGCTGTCCTTTCAGAGAAAATCACTTTCCTTTGAAAGTGCCTTAAGCTACTTGCAAGCATTAGGAAGAAACTCACATGCGTTTCTCTGAAAGAGACGCAGTCTGTTCCAACACTTCAATTCACTGTGCGAAGTGAATGGAGTGTTGCTTCACTTTCTAAATCCTGTCCTTTCAGAGAAAATCACTTTTTTTTGATAGTGCCTTAAGCAACTTTCAAGCATTCACAGGAAATTCACATGCATTTCTCTGAAAGAGAAGCCTTCTCTTCCAACACTTCAATTCATTGTGCGAAGTGAATGGAGTGTTGCTTCACTTTGTAAATGCTGTCCTTTCAGAGAAAATCACTTTCCTTTGAGAGTGCCTTAAGCTACTTGCAAGCATTAGGAAGAAACTCACATGCGTTTCTCTGAAAGAGAAGCAGTCTGTTCCAACACTTCAATTCACAGTGCGAAGTGAATGGAGTGTTGCTTCACTTTCTAAATGCTGTCCTTTCAGAGAAAATCACTTTCCTTTGAAAGTGTCCTAAGCTACTTACAAGCATTCAACAGAAACTCACATGCATTTCTCTGAAAGAGAAGCAGTCTGTTCCAACACTTCAATTCACTGTGCGAAGTGAATGGAGTGTTGCTTCACTTTCTAAATGCTGTCCTTTCAGAGAAAATTACTTTCCTTTGAACGTGCCTTAAGCTACTTACCAGCATTCACAAGAAACACTAATGCGTTTCTCTGAAAGAGAAGCAGTCTGTTCCAACACTTCAATTCACTGTGCGAAGTGAATGGAGTGTTGCTTCACTTTCTAAATGCTGTCCTTTCAGAGAAAATCACTTTCCTTTGAAAGTGCCTTAAGCTACTTGCAAGCATTAGGAAGAAACTCACATGCGTTTCTCTGAAAGAGACGCCGTCTGTTCCAACACTTCAATTCACTGTGCGAAGTGAATGGAGTGTTGCTTCACTTTCTAAATCCTGTCCTTTCAGAGAAAATCACTTTTGTTTGATAGTGCCTTAAGCAACTTTCAAGCATTCACAGGAAATTCACATGCATTTCTCTGAAAGAGAAGCCTTCTCTTCCAACACTTCAATTCATTGTGCGAAGTGAATGGAGTGTTGCTTCACTTTGTAAATGCTGTCCTTTCAGAGAAAATCACTTTCCTTTGAAAGTGCCTTAAGCTACTTGCAAGCATTAGGAAGAAACTCACATGCGTTTCTCTGAAAGAGAAGCAGTCTGTTCCAACACTTCAATTCACAGTGCGAAGTGAATGGAGTGTTGCTTCACTTTCTAAATGCTGTCCTTTCAGAGAAAATCACTTTCCTTTGAAAGTGTCCTAAGCTACTTACAAGCATTCAACAGAAACTCACATGCATTTCTCTGAAAGAGAAGCAGTCTGTTCCAACACTTCAATTCACTGTGCGAAGTGAATGGAGTGTTGCTTCACTTTCTAAATGCTGTCCTTTCAGAGAAAATCACTTTCCTTTGAAAGTGCCTTAAACTACTTTCAAGCATTCATAAAAAACTCACATGCGTTTCCCTGAAAGAGAAGCAGTCTGTTCCAACACTTCAATTCTTTGTGCGAAGTGAATGGAGTGTTGCTTCACTTTCTAAATGCTGTCTTTTCAGAGAAAATCACTTTCCTTTGAAAGTGCCTTAAGCTATTTGCAAGCATTAGGATGAAACTCACATGCGTTTCTATGAAAGACAAGCAGTCTGTTCCAACACTTCAATTCACTGTGTGAAGTGAATGGAGTGTTGCCTCACTTTCTAAATGCTGTCCTTTCAGAGAAAATCACTTTCCTTTAAAAGTGCCTTAAGCTACTTACAAGCATTCAACAGAAACTCACATGCGTTTCTCTGAAAGAGAAGCAGTCTGTTCCAACACTTCAATTCACTGTGCGAAGTGAATGGAGTGTTGCTTCTCTTTCTAAATGCTATCCTTTCAGAGAAAATCATTTTCCTTTTAAAGTGCCTTAAGCTACTTGCAAGCATTAGGAAGAAACTCACATGCGTTTCTCTGAAAGAGAAGTAGTCTGTTCCAACACTTCAATTCACTGTGTGAAGTGAATGGAGTGTTGCCTCACTTTCCAAATGCTGTCCTTTCAGAGAAAATCACTTTCCTTTGAAAGTGCCTTAAGCTACTTACAAGCATTCAACAGAAACTCACATGCGTTTCTCTGAAAGAGAAGTAGTCTGTTCCAACACTTCAATTCTCTGTGCGAAGTGAATGGAGTGTTGCTTCACTTTCTAAATTCTGTCCTTTCAGAGAAAATACCTTTCCTTTGAAAGTTCCTAAAGCTACTTGCAAGCATTCACAAGAAAAACTAATACGTTTCTATGAAAGAGAAGCTGTCAGTTCCAACACTTCAATTCATTGCACGAAGGGAATGGAGTGTTGCTTTTCTTTCTAAATGCTGTCCTTTCAGAGAAAATCACTTTCCTTTGAAAGTGCCTTGAGCTACTTACAAGCATTCAACAGAAACTCACATGCATTTCTCTGAAAGAGAAGCAGTCTGTTCCAACACTTCAATTCACTGTGCGAAGTGAATGGAATGTTTCTTTACTTTCTAAATGCTGTCCTTTCAGAGAAAATCACTTTCCTTTGAAAGTGCCTTAAGCTACTTTCAAGCATTCACAGGAAACACACATGCGTTTCTCTGAAATAGAAGCAGTCTGTTCCAACACTTCAATTCACTGTGCGAAGTGAATGGAGTGTTGCTTCACTTTCTAAATGACATCCTTTCAGAGAAAATCACTTTCCTTTGAAAGTGCATTAAGTTACTTGCAAGCATTAGGAAGAAACTCACATGCGTTTCTCTGAGAGAGAAGCAGTCTGTTCCAACACTTCAATTCACTGTGCGAAGTGAATGGAGTGTTGCTTCACTTTCTAAATGCTGTCCTTTCAGAGAAAATCACTTTCCTTTGAAAGTGCCTTAAGCTACTTGCAAGCATTAGGAAGAAACTCACATGTGTTTCTCTGAAAGAGAAGCAGTCTGTTCCAACACATCAATTCACTGTGCGAAGTGAATGGAGTGTTGCTTCACTTGCTAAATGCTGTCCTTTCAGAGAAAATCACTTTCCTTTGAAAGTGCCTTAAGCAACTTGCAAGCATTCACAAGAAACACTTATGCGTTTATATGAAAGAGAAGCACTCTGTTCCAACACTTCAATTCACTGCACAAATGGAATGGAGTGTTGCTTCACTTTCTAAATTCTGTCCTTTCAGAGAAAATCACTTTCCTTTGAAAGTGCCTTAAACTACTTTCAAGCATTAGGAAAAAACTCACATGCGTTTCTCTGAAAGAGAAGCAGTCTGTTCCAACACTTCAATTCACTGTGCGAAGTGAATGGAGTGTTGTTTCACTTTCTAAATGCTGTCCTTTCAGAGAAAATCACTTTCCTTTGAAAGTGCCTTAAGCTACTTGCAAGCATTAGGAAGAAACTCACATGCGTTTCTCTGAAAGAGAAGCAGTCTGTTCCAACACTTCAATTCACTGTGCGAAGTGAATGGAGTGTTGCTTCACTTTCTAAATGCTGTCCTTTCAGAGAAAATCACTTTCCTTTGAAAGTGTCCTAAGCTACTTACAAGCATTCAACAGAAACTCACATGCATTTCTCTGAAAGAGAAGCAGTCTGTTCCAACACTTCAATTCACTGTGCGAAGTGAATGGAGTGTTGCTTCACTTTCTAAATTCTGTCCTTTCAGAGAAAATCACTTTCCTTTGAAAGTGCCTTAAACTACTTTCAAGCATTCATAAAAAACTCACATGCGTTTCTCTGAAAGAGAAGCAGTCTGTTCCAACACTTCAATTCTTTGTGCGAAGGGAATGGAGTGTTGCTTCACTTTGTAAATGCTGTCCTTTCAGAGAAAATCACTGTCCTTTGAAAGTGCCTTAAGCTACTTGCAAGCATTAGGAAGAAACTCACATGCGCTTCTATGAAAGACAAGCAGTCTGTTCCAACACTTCAATTCACTGTGTGAAGTGAATGGAGTGTTGCCTCACTTTCTAAATGCTGTCCTTTAAGAGAAAATCACTTTCCTTTGAAAGTGCCTTAAGCTACTTACAAGCATTAAACAGAAACTCACATGCGTTTCTCTGAAAGAGAAACAGTCTGTTCCAACACTTCAATTCTCTGTTCGAAGTGAATGGAGTGTTGCTTCACTTTCTGAATTCTGTCCTTTCAGAGAAAACCCCTTTCCTTTGAAAGTTCCTAAAGCTACTTGCAAGCATTCACAAGAAAAACTAATGCGTTTCTATGAAAGAGAAGCTGTCAGTTCCAACACTTCAATTCATTGCACGAAGGGAATGGAGTGTTGCTTCACTTTCTAAATGCTGTCCTTTCAGAGAAAATCACTTTCCTTTGAAAGTGCCTTAAACTACTTTCAAGCATTCATAAAAAACTCACATGCGTTTCTCTGAAAGAGAAGCAGTCTGTTCCAACACTTCAATTCTTTGTGCGAAGCGAATGGAGTATTGCTTCACTTTCTAAATGCTGTCTTTTCAGAGAAAATCCCTTTCCTTTGAAAGTGCCTAAAGCTACTTGCAAGCATTCACAAGAAAAACTAATGCGTTTCTATGAAAGAGAAGCAGTCAGTTCCAACACTTCAATTCATTGCACGAAGGGAATGGATTGCTGCTTTTCTTTCTAAATGCTGTCCTTTCAGAGAAAATCACTTTATTTTGAAAGAGCCTTGAGCTACTTACAAGCATTCAACAGAAACTCACATGCATTTCTCTGAAAGAAAAGCAGTCTGTTCCAACACTTCAATTCACAGTGCGAAGTGAATGGAATGTTTCTTCACTTTGTAAATGATGTCCTTTCAGAGAAAATCACTTTCCTTTGAAAGTGCCTTAAGCTACTTTCAAGCATTCACAGGAAACACACATGCGTTTCTCTGAAATAGAAGCAGTCTGTTCCAACACTTCAATTCACTGTGCGAAGTGAATGGAGTGTTGCTTCACTTTCTAAATGCTGTCCTTTCAGAGAAAATCACTTTCCTTTGAAAGTGCATTAAGTTACTGGCAAGCATTAGGAAGAAAATCACATGCGTTTCTCTGAAAGAGAAGCAGTCTGTTCCAACACTTCAATTCACTGTGCGAAGTGAATGGAGTGTTGTTTCACTTTCTAAATGCTGTCCTTTCAGAGAAAATCACTTTCCTTTGAAAGTGCCTTAGGCTACTTGCAAGCATTAGGAAGAAACTCACATGCGTTTCTCTGAAAGAGAAGCAGTCTGTTCCAACACTTCAATTCACTGTGCGAAGTGAATGGAGTGTTGCTTCACTTTCTAAATGCTGTCCTTTCAGCGAAAATCACTTTCCTTTGAAAGTGTCCTAAGCTACTTACAAGCATTCAACAGAAACTCACATGCATTTCTCTGAAAGAGAAGCAGTCTGTTACAACACTTCAATTCACTGTGCGAAGTGAATGGAGTGTTGCTTCACTTTCTAAATTCTGTCCTTTCAGAGAAAATCACTTTCCTTTGAAAGTGCCTTAAACTACTTTCAAGCATTCATAAAAAACTCACATGCGTTTCTCGGAAAGAGAAGCAGTGTGTTCCAACACTTCAATTCTTTGTGCGAAGCGAATGGAGTGTTGCTTCACTTTCTAAATGCTGTTCTTTCAGAGAAAATCACTGTCCTTTGAAAGTGCCTTAAGCTACTTGCAAGCATTAGGAAGAAACTCACATGCGTTTCTATGAAAGACAAGCAGTCTGTTCCAACACTTCAATTCACTGTGTGAAGTGAATGGAGTGTTGCCTACTTTCTAAATGCTGTCCTTTCAGAGAAAATCACTTTCCTTTAAAAGTGCCTTAAGCTTCTTACAAGCATTCAACAGAAACTCACATGCGTTTCTCTGAAAGGGAAGCAGTCTGTTCCAACACTTCAATTCACTGTGCGAAGTGAATGGAGTTTTGCTTCACTTTCTAAATGCTGTCCTTTCAGAGAAAATCATTTTCCTTTGAAAGTGCCTTAAGCTACTTGCAAGTATTAAGAAGAAACTCACATGCATTTCTCTGAAAGAGATGCCTTCTCTTCCGACACTTCAATTCACTGTGCGAAGTGAATGGAGTGTTGCTTCACTTTCTAAATGCTGTCCTTTCAGTGAAAATCACTTTCCTTTGAAAGTGCCTTAAGCTACTTACAAGCATTCACCAGAAACTCACGTGCAATTCTCTGAAAGAGAAGCAGTCTGTTCCAACACATCAATTCACTGTGCGAAGTGAATGGAGTGTTGCTTCACTTTCTAAATGCTGTCCTTTCAGAGAAAATCACTTTCCTTTGAAAGTGCCTTAAGCAACTTGGAAGCATTCACAAGAAACACTTATGCGTTTATATAAAAGAGAAGCACTCTGTTCCAACACTTCAATTCACTGCACGAAGGGAATGGAGTGTTGCTTCACTTTCTAAATTCTGTCCTTTCAGAGAAATTCACTTTCCTTTGAAAGTGCCTTAAGCTACTTACAAGCATTCAACAGAAACTCACATGCATTTCTCTGAAAGAGAAGGAGTCTGTTCCAACACTTCAATTCACTGTGCGAAGTGATTGGAATGTTACTTCACTGTCTAAATGCTCTCCTTTCAGAGAAATTCACTTTCCTTTGAAAGTGCCTTAAGCTACTTTGAAGCATTCACAGGAAACACACATGCGTTACTCTGAAATAGAAGCAGTCTGTTCCAACACTTCAATTCACTGTGCGAAGTGAAGGGAATGGTGCTTCACTTTCTAAATGCTGTCCTTTCAGAGAAAATCACTTTTGTTTGAAAATGCCTTAAGCAACTTTCAAGCATTCACAAGAAATTCACATGCATTTCTCTGAAAGAGATGCCTTCTCTTCCGACACTTCAATTCACTGTGCGAAGTGAATGGAGTGTTGCTTCACTTTCTAAATGCTGTCCTTTAAGAGAAAATCACTTTCCTTTGAAAGTCCCTTAAGCTACTTGCAAGCATTAGGAAGAACTCACATGCGTTTCTCTGAAAGAGAAGCAGTCTGTTCCAACACTTCAATTCACTGTGCGAAGTGAATGGAGTGTTGCTTCACTTTCTAAATGCTGTCCTTTCAGAGAAAATCACTTTCCTTTGAAAGTGCCTTAAGCTACTTGCCAGCATTCACAAGAAACACTAATGCGTTTCTATGAAAGACAAGCAGTGTGTTCCAACACTTCAATTCACTGTGCGAAGTGAATGGAGTGTTGCTTCACTTTCTAAATGCTGTCCTTTCAGAGAAAATCACTTTCCTTTGAAAGTGCCTTAAGCTACTTACAAGCATTCAACAGAAACTCACATGCGTTTCTCTGAAAGAGAAGCAGTCTGTTCCAACACTTCAATTCACTGTGCGAAGTGAATGGAGTGTTGCTTCACTTTCTAAATTCGGTCATTTCAGAGAAAATCACTTTCCTTTGAAAGTGACTTAAACTACTTTCAAGCATTCATAAAAAACTCACATGCGTTTCTCTGAAAGAGAAGCAGTCTGTTCCAACACTTCAATTCACTGTGCGAAGTGAATGGAGTGTTGCTTCACTTTCTAAATGCTGTCCTTTTAGAGAAAATCCCTTTCCTTTGAAAGTGCCTTAAGCTACTTTCAAGCATTAGGAAGAAACTAACATGCGTTTCTCTGAAAGAGAAGCAGTCCGTTCCAAAACTTCAATTCACTGTGCGAAGTGAATGGAGTGTTGCCTCACTTTCTAAATGCTGTCCTTTCAGAGAAAATCACTTTCCTTTGAAAGTGCCTTAAGCTACTTGCAAGCATTAGGAAGAAACTAACATGCGTTTCTCTGAAAGAGAAGCAGTCCGTTCCAAAACTTCAATTCACTGTGCGAAGTGAATGGAGTGTTGCTTCACTTTCTAAATGCTGTCCTTTCAGAGAAAATCACTTTCCTTTGAAAGTGCCTTAAGCTACTTGCCAGCATTCACAAGAAACACTAATGCGTTTCAATGAAAGACAAGCAGTGTGTTCCAACACTTCAATTCACTGTGCGAAGTGAATGGAGTGTTGCTTCACTTTCTAAATGCTGTCCTTTCAGAGAAAATCACTTTCCTTTGAAAGTGCCTTAAGCAACTTGCAAGCATTCACAAGAAACACTAATGCGTTTCTATGAAAGATAGCACTCTGTTCCAACACTTCAATTCACTGCACGAAGTGAATGGAGTGTTGCTTCACTTTCTAAATGCTGTCCTTTCAGAGAAAATCACTTTCCTTTGAAAGTGCCTTAAGCTACTTACAAGCATTCAACAGAAACTCACATGCGATTCTCTGAAAGAGAAGCAGTCTGTTCCAATACTTCAATTCACTGTGCAAAGTGAATGGAGTGTTGCTTCACTTTCTAAATGCTGTCCTTTCAGAGAAAATCACTTTCCTTTGAAAGTGCCTTAACCTACTTGCAAGCATTAGGAAGAAACTCACATGCGTTTCTCTGAAAGAGAAGCAGTCTGTTCCAACACTTCAATTCACTGTGCGAAGTGAATGGAGTGTTTCATCACTTTCTAAATGCTGTCCTTTCAGAGAAAATCACTTTCCTTTGAAAGTGCCTTAAGCTACTTGCAAGCTTTAGGAAGAAACTCACATGCGTTTCTCTGAAAGAGAAACAGTCCGTTCCAAAACTTCAATTCACTGTGCGAAGTGAAGGGAGTGTTGCTTCACTTTATAAATGCTGTCCTTTCAGAGAAAATCACTTTCCTTTGAAAGTGCCTTAAGCTACTTGCAAGCATTAGGAAGAACTCACATGCGTTTCTCTGAAAGAGAAGCAGTCTTTTCCAACACTTCAATTCACTGTGCGAAGTGAATGGAGTGTTTCTTCACTTTCTAAATGCTGTCCGTTCAGAGTAAATCACTTTCCTTTGAAAGTGCCTTAAGCTACTTGCCAGCATTCACAAGAAACACTAATGCGTTTCTATGAAAGACAAGCAGTGTGTTCGAACACTTCAATTCACTGTGCGAAGTGAATGGAGTGTTGCTTCACTTTCTAAATGCTGTCCTTTCAGAGAAAATCACTTTCCTTTGAAAGTGCCTTAAGCTACTTGCAAGCATTAGGAAGAAAATCATATGTGTTTCTCTGAAAGAGAAGCAGTCTGTTCCAACACTTCAATTCACTGTGGGAAGTGAATGGAGTGTTGATTCACTTTCTAAATGCTGTCCTTTCAGAGAAAATCACTTTCCTTTGAAAGTGCCTTAAGCTACTTGCAAGCATTAGGAAGAAACTCACATGCATTTCTCTGAAAGAGAAGCAGTCTGTTCCAACACTTCAATTCACTGTGCAAAGTGAATGGAGTGTTGCTTCACTTTCTAAATGCTGTCCTTTCAGTGAAAATCACTTTCCTTTGAAAGTGCCTTAAGCTACTTACAAGCATTCACCAGAAATTCACGTGCATTTCTCTGAAAGAGAAGCAGTCTGTTCCAACACATCAATTCACTGTGCGAAGTGAATGGAGTGTTGCTTCCCTTTCTAAATGCTGTCCTTTCAGAGAAAATCACTTTCCTTTGAAAGTGCCTTAAGCAACTTGCAAGCATTCACAAGAAACACTTATGCGTTTATATGAAAGAGAAGCACTCTGTTCCAACACTTCAATTCACTGCACGAAGGGAATGGAGTGTTGCTGCACTTTCTAAATTCTGTCCTTTCAGAGAAAATCACTTTCCTTTGAAAGTGCCTTAAGCTACTTTCAAGCATTGGGAAGAAACCCACATGCGTTTCTCTGAAAGAGAAGCAGTCTGATCCAACACTTCAATTCACTGTGCGAAGTGAATGGAGTGTTGCTCACTTTCTAAATGCTGTCCTTTCAGAGAAAATCACTTTCCTTTGAAAGTGCCTTAAACTACTTTCAAGCATTCATAAAAAACTCACATGCGTTTCTCTGAAAGAGAAGCAGTCTGTTCCAACACTTCAATTCTTTGTGCGAAGTGAATGGAGTGTTGCTTCACTTTCTAAATGCTGTCCTTTCAGACAATATCACTTTCCTTTGAAAGTGCCTTAAGCAACATGCAAGCATTCACAAGAAACACTTATGCGTTTATATGAAAGAGAAGCACTCTGTTCCAACACTTCAATTCACTGCACGAAGGGAATGGAGTGTTGCTTCACTTTCTAAATTCTGTCCTTTCAGAGAAAATCACTTTCCTTTGAAACTGCCTTAAGCTACTTTCAAGCATTGGGAAGAAGCTCACATGCGTTTCTCTGAAAGAGAAGCAGTCTGATCCAACACTTCAATTCACTGTGCGAAGTGAATGGAGTGTTGCTTCACTTTCTAAATGCTGTCCTTTCAGAGAAAATCACTTTCCTTTGAAAGTGCCTTAAACTACTTTCAAGCATTCATAAAAAACTCACATGCGTTTCTCTGAAAGAGAAGCAGTCTGTTCCAACACTTCAATTCTTTGTGCGAAGTGAATGGAGTGTTGCTTCACTTTCTAAATCCTGTCCTTTCAGAGAAAATCACTTTTGTTTGAAAGTGCCTTAAGCAACTTTCAAGCATTCACAAGAAATTCACATACGTTTCTCTGAAAGAGAAGCCTTCTCTTCAAACACTTCAATTCACTGTGCGAAGTGAATGGAGTGTTGCTTCACTTTCTAAATGCTGTCCTTTCAGAGAAAATCACGTTCCTTTGAAATTGCCTTAAGCTACTTACAAGCATTCACCAGAAACTCACATGTGTTTCTCTGAAAGAGAAGCAGTCTGTTCCAACACTTCAATTCACTGTGCGAAGTGAATGGAGTGTTGCTTCACTTTCTAAATGCTGTCCTTTCAGAGAAAATCCCTTTCCTTTGAACGTGCCATAAGCTACTTACAAGCATTTAACAGAAACTCACATGCATTTCTCTGAAATAGAATCAATCTGTTCCAACACTTCAATTCTCTGTGCGAAGTGAATGGAGTGTTGCTTCCCTTTCTAAATGCTGTCCTTTCAGAGAAAATCACTTTCCTTTGAAAGTGCCTTAAGCTACTTGCAAGCATTCACAAGAAACACTAATGCGTTTCTCTGAAAGAGAAGCAGTCTGTTCCAACACTTCAATTCACTGTGAGAAGTGAATGGAGTGTTGCTTTACTTTCTAAATGCTGTCCTTTCAGAGAAAATCACTTTCCTCTGAAAAGCCTTAAGCTTCTTACAAGCATTCAACAGAAACTCACATGCGTTTCTCTGAAAGAGAAGCAGTCCGTTCCAACACTTCAATTCACTGTGCAAAGTGAATGGAGTGTTGCTTCACTTTCTAAATGCTGTCCTTTCAGAGAAAATCACTTTCCTTTGAAAGTGCCTTAAACTACTTTCAAGCATTCACAAAAAACTTGCATGCGTTTCTCTTGAAGAGAAGCTGTCTGTTCCAACACTTCAATTCACTGTGCGAAGTGAATGGAGTGTTGCTTCAGTTTCTAAATGCTGTCCTTTCAGAGAAAATCACTTTCCGTTGAAAGTGCCTTAAGCAACTTGCAAGCATTCACAAGAAACTCACATGCGTTTCTCTGAAAGAGAAGCAATCAGTTCAAACACTTCAATTCTCTGTGCGAAGTGAATGGAGTGTTGCTTCACTTTCTAAATGCTGTCCTTTCAGAGAAAATCACTTTCCTTTGAAAGTGCCTTAAGCTACTTGCAAGCATTCACAAGAAACACTAATGCGTTTCTATGAAAGAGAAGCAGTCTGTTCCAACACTTCAATTCATTGCGCTAAGGGAATGGAGTGTTGCTTTACTTTCTAAATGCTGTCCTTTCAGAGAAAATCACTTTCCTTTGAAAGAGCCTTAAGCGACTTACAAGCATTCAACAGAAACTCACATGCATTTCTCTGAAAGAGAAGCAGTCTGTTCCAACACTTCAATTCACTGTACAAAGTGAATGGAGTGTTGCTTCACTTTCTAAATGCTGTCCTTTCAGAGAAAATCACTTTCCTTTGAAAGTGCCTTAAGCAACTTGCAAGCTTTCACAAGAAACACTAATGCCTTTCTATGAAAGAGAAGCACTCTGTTCCAACACTTCAATTCACTGTGCGAAGTGAATGGAGTGTTGCTTCACTTTCTAAATGCTGTCCTTTCAGAGAAAATTCCTTTCCTTTGAACGTGCCATAAGCTACTTACAAGCATTCAACAGAAACTCACATGCATTTCTCTGAAATAGAAGCAATCTGTTCCAACACTTCAATTCTCTGTGCGAAGTGAATGGAGTGTTGCTTCACTTTCTAAATGCTGTCCTTTCAGAGAAAATCACTTTCCTTTGAAAATGCCTTAAGCTACTTGTAAGCATTAACAAGAAACACTAATGCGTTTCTCTGAAAGAGAAGCAGTCTGTTCCAACACTTCAATTCATTGCGTGAAGGGAATGGAGTGTTGCTTTACTTTCTAAATGCTTTCCTTTCAGAGAAAATCACTTTCCTCTGAAAGAGCCTTAAGCTACTTACAAGCATTCAACAGAAACTCACATGCGTTTCTCTGAAAGAGAAGCAGTCCGTTCCAACACTTCAATTCACTGTGCGAAGTGAATGGAGTGTTGCTTCACTTTCTAAATGCTGTCCTTTCAGAGAAAATCACTTTCCTTTGAAAATGCCTTAAGCAACTTGCAAGCATTCACAAGGAACACTAATGCGTTTCTATGAAAGAGAAGCACTCTGTTCCAACACTTCAATTAACTGCACGAATGGAATGCAGTGTTGCTTCACTTTCTAAATGCTGTCCTTTCAGAGAAAATCACTTTCCTTTGAAAGTGCCTTAAGCTACTTACAATCATTTACCAGAAACTCACATGCTTTTCTCTGAAAGAGAAGCAGTCTGTTCCAACACTTCAATTCACTGTGCGAAGTGAATGGAGTGTTGCTTCACTTTCTAAATGCTGTCCTTTCAGAGAAAATCACTTTCCTTTGAAAGTGCCTTAATCTACTTTCAAGCATTCACAAAAAACTCACATGCGTATCTCTTAAAGAGAAGCAGTCTGTTCCAACACCTCAATTCACTGTGCGAAGTGAAGGGAGTGTTGCTTCAGTTTCTAAATGCTGTCCTTTCAGAGAAAATCACTTTCTGTTGAAAGTGCCTTAAGCAACTTGCAAGCATTCACAAGAAACTCACATGCGTTTCTCTGAAAGAGAAGCAGTCTGTTCCAACACTTCAATTCACTGTGCGAAGTGAATGGAGTGTTGCTTCACTTTCTAAATGCTGTCCTTTCAGAGAAAATCACTTTCCTTTGAAAGTGCCTTAAGCTACTTACAAGCATTCACCAGAAACTCACATGCGTTTCTCTGAAAGAGAAGCAGTCTGTTCCAATACTTCAATTCACTCTGCAAAGTGAATGGAGTGTTGCTTCAGTTTCTAAATACTGTCCTTTCAGAGAAAATCACTTTCCTTTGAAAGTGCCTTAAGCTACTTGCAAGCATTAGGAAGAAACTAACATGCGTTTCTCTGAAAGAGATGCAGTCCGTTCCAAAACTTCAATTCACTGTGCGAAGTGAATGGAGTGTTGCTTCACTTTCTAAATGCTGTCCTTTCAGAGAAAATCACTTTCCTTTGAAAGTGCCTTAAGCTACTTGCCAGCATTCACAAGAAACACTAATGCGTTTCAATGAAAGACAAGCAGTGTGTTCCAACACTTCATTTCACTGTGCGAAGTGAATGGAGTGTTGCTTCACTTTCTAAATGCTGTCCTTTCAGAGAAAATCACTTTCCTTTGAGAGTGCCTTAAACTACTTTCAAGCATTCATAAAAAACTCATATGCGTTTCTCTGAAAGAGAAGCAGTCTGTTCCAACACTTCAATTCACTGTGCGAAGTAAATGGAGTGTTCCTTCACTTTCTAAATGCTGTCCTTTCAGAGAAAATCACTTTCCTTTGAAAGTGCCTTAAGCTACTTGCAAACATTCACAAGAAAAACTAATGCGTTTCTCTGAAAGAGTAGCAGTCTGTTCCAACACTGCAATTCACTGTGCGAAGTGAATGGAGTGTTGCTTCACTTTCTAAATGCTGTCCTTTCAGAGAAAATCACTTTCCTTTGAAAGTGCCTTAAGCAACTTGCAAGCATTCACAAGAAACACTAATGCGTTTCTATGAAAGAGTAGCACTCTGTTCCAACACTTCAATTCACTGCACGAAGTGAATGGAGTGTTGCTTCACTTTCTAAATGCTGTCCTTTCAGAGAAAATCACTTTCCTTTGAAAGTGCCTTAAGCTACTTACAAGCATTCAACAGAAACTCACATGCGATTCTCTGAAAGAGAAGCAGTCTGTTCCAATACTTCAATTCACTGTGCAAAGTGAATGGAGTGTTGCTTCACTTTCTAAATGCTGTCCTTTCAGAGAAAATCACTTTCCTTTGAAAGTGCCTTAACCTACTTGCAAGCATTAGGAAGAAACTCACATGCGTTTCTCTGAAAGAGAAGCAGTCTGTTCCAACACTTCAATTCACTGTGCGAAGTGAATGGAGTGTTTTTTCACTTTCTAAATGCTTTCCTTTCAGAGAAAATCACTTTCCTTTGAAAGTGCCTTAAGCTACTTGCAAGCATTAGGAAGAAACTCACATGCGTTTCTCTGAAAGAGAAACAGTCCGTTCCAAAACTTCAATTCACTGTGCGAAGTGAATGGAGTGTTGCTTCACTTTATAAATGCTGTCCTTTCAGAGAAAATCACTTTCCTTTGAAAGTGCCTTAAGCTACTTACAAGCATTCAACAGAAACTCACATGCGTTTCTCTGAAAGAGAAGCAGTCTGTTCCAACACTTCAATTCACTGTGCGAAGTGAATGGAGTGTTGCTTCACTTTATAAATGCTGTCCTTTCAGAGAAAATCACTTTCCTTTGAAAGTGCCTTAAGCTACTTGCAAGCATTAGGAAGAAACTCACATGCATTTCTCTGTAAGAGAAGCAGTCTGTTCCAACACTTCAATTCACTGTGCAAAGTGAATGGAGTGTTGCTTCACTTTCTAAATGCTGTCCTTTCAGTGAAAATCACTTTCCTTTTAAAGTGCCTTAAGCTACTTACAAGCATTCACCAGAAATTCACGTGCATTTCTCTGAAAGAGAAGCAGTCTGTTCCAACACATCAATTCACTGTGCGAAGTGAATGGAGTGTTGCTTCACTTTCTAAATGCTGTCCTTTCAGACAATATCACTTTCCTTTGAAAGTGCCTTAAGCAACTTGCAAGCATTCACAAGAAACACTTATGCGTTTATATGAAAGAGAAGCACTCTGTTCCAACACTTCAATTCACTGCACGAAGGGAATGGAGTGTTGCTTCACTTTCTAAATTCTGTCCTTTCAGAGAAAATCACTTTCCTTTGAAACTGCCTTAAGCTACTTTCAAGCATTGGGAAGAAACTCACATGCGTTTCTCTGAAAGAGAAGCAGTCTGATCCAACACTTCAATTCACTGTGCGAAGTGAATGGAGTGTTGCTTCACTTTCTAAATGCTGTCCTTTCAGAGAAAATCACTTTCCTTTGAAAGTGCCTTAAACTACTTTCAAGCATTCATAAAAAACTCACATGCGTTTCTCTGAAAGAGAAGCAGTCTGTTCCAACACTTCAATTCTTTGTGCGAAGTGAATGGAGTGTTGCTTCACTTTCTAAATACTGTCCTTTCAGAGAAAATCACTTTTGTTTGAAAGTGCCTTAAGCAACTTTCAAGCATTCACAAGAAATTCACATACGTTTCTCTGAAAGAGAAGCCTTCTCTTCAAACACTTCAATTCACTGTGCGAAGTGAATGGAGTGTTGCTTCACTTTCTAAATGCTGTCCTTTCAGAGAAAATCACGTTCCTTTGAAATTGCCTTAAGCTACTTACAAGCATTCACCAGAAACTCACATGTATTTCTCTGAAAGAGAAGCAGTCTGTTCCAACACTTCAATTCACTGTGCGAAGTGAATGGAGTGTTGCTTCACTTTCTAAATGCTGTCCTTTCAGAGAAAATCCCTTTCCTTTGAACGTGCCATAAGCTACTTACAAGCATTTAACAGAAACTCACATGCATTTCTCTGAAATAGAAGCAATCTGTTCCAACACTTCAATTCTCTGTGCGAAGTGAATGGAGTGTTGCTTCACTTTCTAAATGCTGTCCTTTCAGAGAAAATCACTTTCCTTTGAAAGTGCCTTAAGCTACTTGCAAGCATTCACAAGAAACACTAATGCGTTTCTCTGAAAGAGAAGCAGTCTGTTCCAACACTTCAATTCACTGTGAGAATTGAATGGAGTGTTGCTTTACTTTCTAAATGCTGTCCTTTCAGAGAAAATCACTTTCCTCTGAAAAGCCTTAAGCTTCTTACAAGCATTCAACAGAAACTCACATGCGTTTCTCTGAAAGAGAAGCAGTCCGTTCCAACACTTCAATTCACTGTGCGAAGTGAATGGAGTGTTGCTTCACTTTCTAAATGCTGTCCTTTCAGAGAAAATCACTTTCCTTTGAAAATGCATTAAGCAACTTGCAAGCATTCACAAGGAACACTAATGCGTTTCTATGAAAGAGAAGCACTCTGTTCCAACACTTCAATTAACTGCACGAATGGAATGCAGTGTTGCTTCACTTTCTAAATGCTGTCCTTTCAGAGAAAATCACTTTCCTTTGAAAGTGCCTTAAGCTACTTACAAGCATTCACCAGAAACTCACATGCCTTTCTCTGAAAGAGAAGCAGTCTGTTCCAATACTTCAATTCACTCTGCAAAGTGAATGGAGTGTTGCTTCACTTTCTAAATTCTGTCCTTTCAGAGAAAATCACTTTCCTTTGAAAGTGCCTTAAGCTACTTACAAGCATTCAACAGAAACTCACATGCATTTCTCTAAAAGAGAAGCAGTCTGTTCCAACACTTCAATTCACTGTGCGAAGTGAATGGAGTGTTGCTCCACTTTCTAAATGCTGTCCTTTCAGAGAAAATCACTTTCCTTTGAAAGTGCCTTAAGCTACTTGCAAGCATTCACCAGAAACTCACATGCGATTCTCTGAAAGAGAAGCAGTCTGTTCAAACACTTCAATTCACTGTGCGAAGTGAATGGAGTGTTGCTTCACTTTCTAAATGCTGTCCTTTCTGAGAAAATCCCTTTCCTTTGAATGTGCCTTAAGCTACTTACAAGCATTCAACAGAAACTCACATGCATTTCTCTGAAAGAGAAGCAATCAGTTCCAACACTTCAATTCTCTGTGCGAAGTGAATGGAGTGTTGCTTCACTTTCTAAATGCTGTCCTTTCAGAGAAAATCACTTTCCTTTGAAAGTGCCTTAAACTACTTTCAAGCATTCACAAAAAACTCACATGAGTTTCTCTTAAAGAGAAGCTGTCTGTTCCAACACTTCAATTCACTGTGCGAAGTGAATGGAGTGTTGCTTCAGTTTCTAAATGCTGTCCTTTCAGAGAAAATCACTTTCCGTTGAAAGTGCCTTAAGCAACTTGCAAGCATTCACAAGAAACTCACATGCATTTCTCTGAAAGAGAAGCAGTCTGTTCCAACACTTCAATTCACTGTGCGAAGTGAATGGAGTGTTGCTTCACTTTCTAAATGCTGTCCTTTCAGAGAAAATCACTTTCCTTTGAAAGTGCCTTAAGCTACTTACAAGCATTCACCAGAAACTCTCATGCGTTTCTCTGAAAGAGAAGCAGTCTGTTCCAATACTTCAATTCACTCTGCAAAGTGAACGGAGTGTTGCTTCAATTTCTAAATGCTGTCCTTTCAGAGAAAATCACTTTCCTTTGAAAGTGCCTTAAGCTACTTACAAGCATTCAACAGAAACTCACATGCATTTCTCTAAAAGAGAAGCAGTCTGTTCCAACACTTCAATTCACTGTGCGAAGTGAATGGAGTGTTGCTTCACTTTCTAAATGCTGTCCTTTCAGAGAAAATCACTTTCCTTTGAAAGTGCCTTAAGCTACTTGCAAGCATTCACCAGAAACTCACATGCGATTCCCTGAAAGAGAAGCAGTCTGTTCAAACACTTCAATTCACTGTGAGAAGTGAATGGAGTGTTGCTTCACTTTCTAAATTCTGTCCTTTCAGAGAAAATCACCTTCCTTTGAAAGTGCCTTAAACTACTTTCAAGCATTCATAAAAAACTCACATGCGTTTCTCTGAAAGAGAAGCAGTCTGTTCCAACACTTCAATTCTTTGTGCGAAGTGAAAGGAGTGTTGCTTCACTTTCTAAATGCTGTCCTTTCAGAGAAAATCACTTTCCTTTAAAAGTGCCTTAAGCTACTTACAAGCATTCAACAGAAACTCACATGCGTTTCTCTGAAAGAGAGCAGTCTGTTCCAACACTTCAATTCACTGTGCGAAGTGAATGGAGTTTTGCTTCACTTTCTAAATGCTGTCCTTTCAGAGAAAATCATTTTCCTTTGAAAGTGCCTTAAGCTACTTGCAAGCATTAGGAAGAAACTCACATGCATTTCTCTGAAAGAGAAGCAGTCTGCTCCAACACTTCAATTCACTGTACAAAGTGAATGGAGTGTTGCTTCACTTTCTAAATGCTGTCCTTTCAGAGAAAATCACTTTCCTTTGAAAGTGCCTTAAGCAACTTGCAAGCTTTCACAAGAAACACTAATGCGTTTCTATGAAAGAGAAGCACTCTGTTCCAACACTTCAATTCACTGTGTTAAGTGAATGGAGTGTTGCTTCACTTTCTAAATGCTGTCCTTTCAGAGAAAATCACTTTCCTTTGAAAATGCCTTAAGCAACTTGCAAGCATTCACAAGGAACACTAATGCGTTTCTATGAAAGAGAAGCACTCTTTTCCAACACTTCAATTAACTGCACGAATGGAATGCAGTGTTGCTTCACTTTCAAAATGCTGTCCTTTCAGAGAAAATCACTTTCCTTTGAAAGTTCCTTAAGCTACTTACAATCATTCAGCAGAAACTCACATGCGTTTCTCTGAAAGAGAAGCAGTCTGTTCCAACACTTCAATTCACCTGCGAAGTGAATGGAGTGTTGCTTCACTTTCTAAATGCTGTCCTTTCAGAGAAAATCACTTTCCTTTGAAAGTGCCTTAAGCTACTTACAAGCATTCACCAGAAACTCACATGCGTTTCTCTGAAAGAGAAGCAGTCTGTTCCAATATTTCAATTCACTCTGCAAAGTGAATGGAGTGTTGCTTCACTTTCTAAATTCTGTCCTTTCAGAGAAAATCACTTTCCTTTGAAAGTGCCTTAAGCTACTTACAAGCATTCAACAGAAACTCACATGCATTTCTCTAAAAGAGAAGCAGTCTGTTCCAACACTTCAATTCACTGTGCGAAGTGAATGGAGTGTTGCTTCAGTTTCTAAATGCTGTCCTGCCAGAGAAAATCACTTTCCGTTGAAAGTGCCTTAAGCTACTTACAAGCATTCAACAGAAACTCACATGCATTTCTCTAAAAGAGAAGCTGTCTGTTCCAACACTTCAATTCACTGTGCGAAGTGAATGGAGTGTTGCTTCAGTTTCTAAATGCTGTCCTGTCAGAGAAAATCACTTTCCGTTGAAAGTGCCTTAAGCAATTTGCAAGCATTCACAAGAAACTCACATGCGTTTCTCTGAAAGAGAAGCAGTCTGTTCCAACACTTCAATTCACTGTGCGAAGTGAATGGAGTGTTGCTTCACTTTCTAAATGCTGTCCTTTCAGAGAAAATCACTTTCCTTTGAAAGTGCCTTAAGCAACTTGCAAGCATTCACAAGAAACTCACGTGCGTTTCTCTGAAAGAGAAGCAGTCTGTTTCAATAATTCAATTCACTCTGCAAAGTGAATGGAGTGTTGCTTCACTTTCTAAATGCTGTCCTTTCAGAGAAAATCACTTTCCTTTGAAAGTGCCTTAAGCTACTTACAAGCATTCAACAGAAACTCACATGCATTTCTCTAAAAGAGAAGCAGTCTGTTCCAACACTTCAATTCACTGTGCGAAGTGAATGGAGTGTTGCTCCACTTTCTAAATGCTGTCCTTTCAGAGAAAATCACTTTCCTTTGAAAGTGCCTTAAGCTACTTGCAAGCATTCACCAGAAACTCACATGCGATTCTCTGAAAGAGAAGCAGTCTGTTCAAACACTTCAATTCACTGTGCGAAGTGAATGGAGTGTTGCTTCACTTTCTAAATGCTGTCCTTTCTGAGAAAATCCCTTTCCTTTGAATGTGCCTTAAGCTACTTACAAGCATTCAACAGAAACTCACATGCATTTCTCTGAAAGAGAAGCAATCAGTTCCAACACTTCAATTCTCTGTGCGAAGTGAATGGAGTGTTGCTTCACTTTCTAAATGCTGTCCTTTCAGAGAAAATCACTTTCCTTTGAAAGTGCCTTAAACTACTTTCAAGCATTCACAAAAAACTCACATGAGTTTCTCTTAAAGAGAAGCTGTCTGTTCCAACACTTCAATTCACTGTGCGAAGTGAATGGAGTGTTGCTTCAGTTTCTAAATGCTGTCCTTTCAGAGAAAATCACTTTCCGTTGAAAGTGCCTTAAGCAACTTGCAAGCATTCACAAGAAACTCACATGCATTTCTCTGAAAGAGAAGCAGTCTGTTCCAACACTTCAATTCACTGTGCGAAGTGAATGGAGTGTTGCTTCACTTTCTAAATGCTGTCCTTTCAGAGAAAATCACTTTCCTTTGAAAGTGCCTTAAGCTACTTACAAGCATTCACCAGAAACTCTCATGCGTTTCTCTGAAAGAGAAGCAGTCTGTTCCAATACTTCAATTCACTCTGCAAAGTGAACGGAGTGTTGCTTCAATTTCTAAATGCTGTCCTTTCAGAGAAAATCACTTTCCTTTGAAAGTGCCTTAAGCTACTTACAAGTATTCAACAGAAACTCACATGCATTTCTCTAAAAGAGAAGCAGTCTGTTCCAACACTTCAATTCACTGTGCGAAGTGAATGGAGTGTTGCTTCACTTTCTAAATGCTGTCCTTTCAGAGAAAATCACTTTCCTTTGAAAGTGCCTTAAGCTACTTGCAAGCATTCACCAGAAACTCACATGCGATTCCCTGAAAGAGAAGCAGTCTGTTCAAACACTTCAATTCACTGTGAGAAGTGAATGGAGTGTTGCTTCACTTTCTAAATTCTGTCCTTTCAGAGAAAATCACCTTCCTTTGAAAGTGCCTTAAACTACTTTCAAGCATTCATAAAAAACTCACATGCGTTTCTCTGAAAGAGAAGCAGTCTGTTCCAACACTTCAATTCTTTGTGCGAAGTGAAAGGAGTGTTGCTTCACTTTCTAAATGCTGTCCTTTCAGAGAAAATCACTTTCCTTTAAAAGTGCCTTAAGCTACTTACAAGCATTCAACAGAAACTCACATGCGTTTCTCTGAAAGAGAGCAGTCTGTTCCAACACTTCAATTCACTGTGCGAAGTGAATGGAGTTTTGCTTCACTTTCTAAATGCTGTCCTTTCAGAGAAAATCATTTTCCTTTGAAAGTGCCTTAAGCTACTTGCAAGCATTAGGAAGAAACTCACATGCATTTCTCTGAAAGAGAAGCAGTCTGCTCCAACACTTCAATTCACTGTACAAAGTGAATGGAGTGTTGCTTCACTTTCTAAATGCTGTCCTTTCAGAGAAAATCACTTTCCTTTGAAAGTGCCTTAAGCAACTTGCAAGCTTTCACAAGAAACACTAATGCGTTTCTATGAAAGAGAAGCACTCTGTTCCAACACTTCAATTCACTGTGTTAAGTGAATGGAGTGTTGCTTCACTTTCTAAATGCTGTCCTTTCAGAGAAAATCACTTTCCTTTGAAAATGCCTTAAGCAACTTGCAAGCATTCACAAGGAACACTAATGCGTTTCTATGAAAGAGAAGCACTCTTTTCCAACACTTCAATTAACTGCACGAATGGAATGCAGTGTTGCTTCACTTTCTAAATGCTGTCCTTTCAGAGAAAATCACTTTCCTTTGAAAGTTCCTTAAGCTACTTACAATCATTCAGCAGAAACTCACATGCGTTTCTCTGAAAGAGAAGCAGTCTGTTCCAACACTTCAATTCACCTGCGAAGTGAATGGAGTGTTGCTTCACTTTCTAAATGCTGTCCTTTCAGAGAAAATCACTTTCCTTTGAAAGTGCCTTAAGCTACTTACAAGCATTCACCAGAAACTCACATGCGTTTCTCTGAAAGAGAAGCAGTCTGTTCCAATATTTCAATTCACTCTGCAAAGTGAATGGAGTGTTGCTTCACTTTCTAAATTCTGTCCTTTCAGAGAAAATCACTTTCCTTTGAAAGTGCCTTAAGCTACTTACAAGCATTCAACAGAAACTCACATGCATTTCTCTAAAAGAGAAGCAGTCTGTTCCAACACTTCAATTCACTGTGCGAAGTGAATGGAGTGTTGCTTCAGTTTCTAAATGCTGTCCTGCCAGAGAAAATCACTTTCCGTTGAAAGTGCCTTAAGCTACTTACAAGCATTCAACAGAAACTCACATGCATTTCTCTAAAAGAGAAGCTGTCTGTTCCAACACTTCAATTCACTGTGCGAAGTGAATGGAGTGTTGCTTCAGTTTCTAAATGCTGTCCTGTCAGAGAAAATCACTTTCCGTTGAAAGTGCCTTAAGCAATTTGCAAGCATTCACAAGAAACTCACATGCGTTTCTCTGAAAGAGAAGCAGTCTGTTCCAACACTTCAATTCACTGTGCGAAGTGAATGGAGTGTTGCTTCACTTTCTAAATGCTGTCCTTTCAGAGAAAATCACTTTCCTTTGAAAGTGCCTTAAGCAACTTGCAAGCATTCACAAGAAACTCACGTGCGTTTCTCTGAAAGAGAAGCAGTCTGTTTCAATAATTCAATTCACTCTGCAAAGTGAATGGAGTGTTGCTTCACTTTCTAAATGCTGTCCTTTCAGAGAAAATCACTTTCCTTTGAAAGTGCCTTAAGCTACTTACAAGCATTCAACAGAAACTCACATGCATTTCTCTAAAAGAGAAGCAGTCTGTTCCAACACTTCAATTCACTGTGCGAAGTGAATGGAGTGTTGCTTCACTTTCTAAATGCTGTCCTTTCAGAGAAAATCACTTTCCTTTGAAAGTGCCTTAAGCTACTTGCAAGCATTCTCCAGAAACTCACATGCGATTCTCTGAAAGAGAAGCAGTCTGTTCAAACACTTCAATTCACCTTGAGAAGTGAATGGAGTGTTGCTTCACTTTCTAAATGCTGTCCTTTCTGAGAAAATACCTTTCCTTTGAATGTGCCTTAAGCTACTTACAAGCATTCAACAGAAACTCACATGCATTTCTCTGAAAGAGAAGCAATCAGTTCCAACACTTCAATTCTCTGTGCGAAGTGAATGGAGTGTTGCTTCACTTTCTAAATGCTGTCCTTTCAGAGAAAATCACTTTCCTTTGAAAGTGCCTTAAGCTACTTGCAAGCATTCACAAGAAACACTAATGCGTTTCTATGAAAGAGAAGCAGTCTGTTCCAAAACTTCAATTCATTGCGCTAAGGGAATGGAGTGTTGCTTTACTTTCTAAATACTGTCCTTTCAGAGAAAATCACTTTCCTTTGAAAGATCCTTAAGCTACTTACAAGCATTCAACAGAAAATCACATGCATTTCTCTGAAAGAGAAGCAGTCTGCTCCAACACTTCAATTCACTGTACAAAGTGAATGGAGTGTTGCTTCACTTTCTAAATGCTGTCCTTTCAGAGAAAATCACTTTCCTTTGAAAGTGCCTTAAGCAACTTGCAAGCTTTCACAAGAAACACTAATGCGTTTCTATGAAAGAGAAGCACTCTGTTCCAACACTTCAATTCACTGTGTTAAGTGAATGGAGTGTTGCTTCACTTTCTAAATGCTGTCCTTTCAGAGAAAATCACTTTCTGTTGAAAGTGCCTTAAGCAACTTGCAAGCATTCACAAGAAACTCACATGCGTTTCTCTGAAAGAGAAGCAGTCTGTTCCAACACTTCAATTCACCTGCGAAGTGAATGGAGTGTTGCTTCACTTTCTAAATGCTGTCCTTTCAGAGAAAATCACTTTCCTTTGAAAGTGCCTTAAGCTACTTACAAGCATTCACCAGAAACTCACATGCGTTTCTCTGAAAGAGAAGCAGTCTGTTCCAATATTTCAATTCACTCTGCAAAGTGAATGGAGTGTTGCTTCACTTTCTAAATTCTGTCCTTTCAGAGAAAATCACTTTCCTTTGAAAGTGCCTTAAGCTACTTACAAGCATTCAACAGAAACTCACATGCATTTCTCTAAAAGAGAAGCAGTCTGTTCCAACACTTCAATTCACTGTGCGAAGTGAATGGAGTGTTGCTCCACTTTCTAAATGCTGTCCTTTCAGAGAAAATCACTTTCCTTTGAAAGTGCCTTAAGCTACTTGCAAGCATTCACCAGAAACTCACATGCGATTCTCTGAAAGAGAAGCAGTCTGTTCAAACACTTCAATTCACTGTGCGAAGTGAATGGAGTGTTGCTTCACTTTCTAAATGCTGTCCTTTCTGAGAAAATCCCTTTCCTTTGAATGTGCCTTAAGCTACTTACAAGCATTCAACAGAAACTCACATGCATTTCTCTGAAAGAGAAGCAGTCTGTTCCAACACTTCAATTCACTGTACAAAGTGAGTGGAGTGTTGCTTCACTTTCTAAATGCTGTCCTTTCAGAGAAAATCACTTTCCTTTGAAAGTGCCTTAAGCAACTTGCAAGCTTTCACAAGAAACACTAATGCGTTTCTATGAAAGAGAAGCACTCTGTTCCAACACTTCAATTCACTGTGCGAGGTGAATGGAGTGTTGCTTCACTTTCTAAATGCTGTCCTTTCAGAGAAAATCCCTTTCCTTTGAACGTGCCATAAGCTACTTACAAGCATTCAACAGAAACTCACATGCATTTCTCTGAAATAGAAGCAATCTGTTCCAACACTTCAATTCTCTGTGCGAAGTGAATGGAGTGTTGCTTCACTTTCTAAATGCTGTCCTTTCAGAGAAAATCACTTTCCTTTGAAAGTGCCTTAAGCTACTTGCAAGCATTTACAAGAAACACTAATGCGTTTCTCTGAAAGAGAAGCAGTCTGTTCCAACACTTCAATTCATTGCGTGAAGGGAATGGAGTGTTGCTTTACTTTCTAAATGCTTTCCTTTCAGAGAAAATCACTTTCCTCTGAAAGAGCCTTAAGCTACTTACAAGCATTCACCAGAAACACACATGCGTTTCTCTGAAAGAGAAGCAATCCGTTCCAACACTTCAATTCACTGTGCGAAGTGAATGGAGTGTTGCTTCACTTTCTAAATGCTGTCCTTTCAGAGAAAATCACTTTCCTTTGAAAATGCCTTAAGCAACTTGCAAGCATTCACAAGGAACACTAATGCGTTTCTATGAAAGAGAAGCACTCTGTTCCAACACTTCAATTAACTGCACGAATGGAATGCCGTGTTGCTTCACTTTCTAAATGCTGTCTTTTCAGAGAAAATCACTTTCCTTTGAAAGTGCCTTAAGCTACTTACAATCATTCACCAGAAACTCACATGCGTTTCTCTGAAAGAGAAGCAGTCTGTTCCAACACTTCAATTCACTGTGCGAAGTGAATGGAGTGTTGCTTCACTTTCTAAATGCTGTCCTTTCAGAGAAAATCACTTTCCTTTGAAAGTGCCTTAAGCTACTTGCAAGCATTCTCCAGAAACTCACATGCGATTCTCTGAAAGAGAAGCAGTCTGTTCAAACACTTCAATTCACCTTGAGAAGTGAATGGAGTGTTGCTTCACTTTCTAAATGCTGTCCTTTCTGAGAAAATACCTTTCCTTTGAATGTGCCTTAAGCTACTTACAAGCATTCAACAGAAACTCACATGCATTTCTCTGAAAGAGAAGCAATCAGTTCCAACACTTCAATTCTCTGTGCGAAGTGAATGGAGTGTTGCTTCACTTTCTAAATGCTGTCCTTTCAGAGAAAATCACTTTCCTTTGAAAGTGCCTTAAGCTACTTGCAAGCATTCACAAGAAACACTAATGCGTTTCTATGAAAGAGAAGCAGTCTGTTCCAAAACTTCAATTCATTGCGCTAAGGGAATGGAGTGTTGCTTTACTTTCTAAATGCTGTCCTTTCAGAGAAAATCACTTTCCTTTGAAAGATCCTTAAGCTACTTACAAGCATTCAACAGAAACTCACATGCATTTCTCTGAAAGAGAAGCAGTCTGCTCCAACACTTCAATTCACTGTACAAAGTGAATGGAGTGTTGCTTCACTTTCTAAATGCTGTCCTTTCAGAGAAAATCACTTTCCTTTGAAAGTGCCTTAAGCAACTTGCAAGCTTTCACAAGAAACACTAATGCGTTTCTATGAAAGAGAAGCACTCTGTTCCAACACTTCAATTCACTGTGTTAAGTGAATGGAGTGTTGCTTCACTTTCTAAATGCTGTCCTTTCAGAGAAAATCACTTTCCTTTGAAAATGCCTTAAGCACCTTGCAAGCATTCACAAGGAACACTAATGCGTTTCTATGAAAGAGAAGCACTCTTTTCCAACACTTCAATTAACTGCACGAATGGAATGCAGTGTTGCTTCACTTTCTAAATGCTGTCCTTTCAGAGAAAATCACTTTCCTTTGAAAGTTCCTTAAGCTACTTACAATCATTCAGCAGAAACTCACATGCGTTTCTCTTAAAGAGAAGCAGTCTGTTCCAACACTTCAATTCACTGTGCGAAGTGAATGGAGTGTTGCTTCAGTTTCTAAATGCTGTCCTTTCAGAGAAAATCACTTTCTGTTGAAAGTGCCTTAAGCAACTTGCAAGCATTCACAAGAAACTCACATGCGTTTCTCTGAAAGAGAAGCAGTCTGTTCCAACACTTCAATTCACCTGCGAAGTGAATGGAGTGTTGCTTCACTTTCTAAATGCTGTCCTTTCAGAGAAAATCACTTTCCTTTGAAAGTGCCTTAAGCTACTTACAAGCATTCACCAGAAACTCACATGCGTTTCTCTGAAAGAGAAGCAGTCTGTTCCAATATTTCAATTCACTCTGCAAAGTGAATGGAGTGTTGCTTCACTTTCTAAATTCTGTCCTTTCAGAGAAAATCACTTTCCTTTGAGAGTGCCTTAATCTACTTACAAGCATTCAACAGAAACTCACATGCATTTCTCTAAAAGAGAAGCAGTCTGTTCCAACACTTCAATTCATTGTGCGAAGTGAATGGAGTGTTGCTCCACTTTCTAAATGCTGTCCTTTCAGAGAAAATCACTTTCCTTTGAAAGTGCCTTAAGCTACTTGCAAGCATTCACCAGAAACTCACATGCGATTCTCTGAAAGAGAAGCAGTCTGTTCAAACACTTCAATTCACTGTGCGAAGTGAATGGAGTGTTGCTTCACTTTCTAAATGCTGTCCTTTCTGAGAAAATCCCTTTCCTTTGAATGTGCCTTAAGCTACTTACAAGCATTCAACAGAAACTCACATGCATTTCTCTGAAAGAGAAGCAGTCTGTTCCAACACTTCAATTCACTGTACAAAGTGAGTGGAGTGTTGCTTCACTTTCTAAATGCTGTCCTTTCAGAGAAAATCACTTTCCTTTGAAAGTGCCTTAAGCAACTTGCAAGCTTTCACAAGAAACACTAATGCGTTTCTATGAAAGAGAAGCACTCTGTTCCAACACTTCAATTCACTGTGCGAGGTGAATGGAGTGTTGCTTCACTTTCTAAATGCTGTCCTTTCAGAGAAAATCCCTTTCCTTTGAACGTGCCATAAGCTACTTACAAGCATTCAACAGAAACTCACATGCATTTCTCTGAAATAGAAGCAATCTGTTCCAACACTTCAATTCTCTGTGCGAAGTGAATGGAGTGTTGCTTCACTTTCTAAATGCTGTCCTTTCAGAGAAAATCACTTTCCTTTGAAAGTGCCTTAAGCTACTTGCAAGCATTTACAAGAAACACTAATGCGTTTCTCTGAAAGAGAAGCAGTCTGTTCCAACACTTCAATTCATTGCGTGAAGGGAATGGAGTGTTGCTTTACTTTCTAAATGCTTTCCTTTCAGAGAAAATCACTTTCCTCTGAAAGAGCCTTAAGCTACTTACAAGCATTCACCAGAAACACACATGCGTTTCTCTGAAAGAGAAGCAATCCGTTCCAACACTTCAATTCACTGTGCGAAGTGAATGGAGTGTTGCTTCACTTTCTAAATGCTGTCCTTTCAGAGAAAATCACTTTCCTTTGAAAATGCCTTAAGCAACTTGCAAGCATTCACAAGGAACACTAATGCGTTTCTATGAAAGAGAAGCACTCTGTTCCAACACTTCAATTAACTGCACGAATGGAATGCCGTGTTGCTTCACTTTCTAAATGCTGTCTTTTCAGAGAAAATCACTTTCCTTTGAAAGTGCCTTAAGCTACTTACAATCATTCACCAGAAACTCACATGCGTTTCTCTGAAAGAGAAGCAGTCTGTTCCAACACTTCAATTCACTGTGCGAAGTGAATGGAGTGTTGCTTCACTTTCTAAATGCTGTCCTTTCAGAGAAAATCACTTTCCTTTGAAAGTGCCGTAATCTACTTTCAAGCATTCACAAAAAACTCACATGCGTTACTCTTAAAGAGAAGCAGTCTGTTCCAACACTTCAATTCACTGTGCGAAGTGAATGGAGTGTTGCTTCAGTTTCTAAATGCTGTCCTTTCAGAGAAAATCACTTTCTGTTGAAAGTGCCTTAAGCAACTTGCAAGCATTCACAAGAAACTCACATGCGTTTCTCTGAAAGAGAAGCAGTCTGTTCCAACACTTCAATTCACTGTGCGAAGTGAATGGAGTGTTGCTTCACTTTCTAAATGCTGTCCTTTCTGAGAAAATCACTTTCCTTTGAAAGTGCCTTAAGCTACTTACAAGCATTCACCAGAAACTCACATGCGTTTCTCTGAAAGAGAAGCAGTCTGTTCCAATACTTCAATTCACTCTGCAAAGTGAGTGGAGTGTTGCTTCACTTTCTAAATGCTGTCCTTTCAGAGAAAATCACTTTCCTTTGAAAGTGCCTTAAGCAACTTGCAAGCTTTCACAAGAAACACTAATGCGTTTCTATGAAAGAGAAGCACTCTGTTCCAACACTTCAATTCACTGTGCGAGGTGAATGGAGTGTTGCTTCACTTTCTAAATGCTGTCCTTTCAGAGAAAATCCCTTTCCTTTGAACGTGCCATAAGCTACTTACAAGCATTCAACAGAAACTCACATGCATTTCTCTGAAATAGAAGCAATCTGTTCCAACACTTCAATTCTCTGTGCGAAGTGAATGGAGTGTTGCTTCACTTTCTAAATGCTGTCCTTTCAGAGAAAATCACTTTCCTTTGAAAGTGCCTTAAGCTACTTGCAAGCATTTACAAGAAACACTAATGCGTTTCTCTGAAAGAGAAGCAGTCTGTTCCAACACTTCAATTCATTGCGTGAAGGGAATGGAGTGTTGCTTTACTTTCTAAATGCTTTCCTTTCAGAGAAAATCACTTTCCTCTGAAAGAGCCTTAAGCTACTTACAAGCATTCACCAGAAACACACATGCGTTTCTCTGAAAGAGAAGCAATCCGTTCCAACACTTCAATTCACTGTGCGAAGTGAATGGAGTGTTGCTTCACTTTCTAAATGCTGTCCTTTCAGAGAAAATCACTTTCCTTTGAAAGTGCCTTAAGCTACTTGCAAGCATTTACAAGAAACACTAATGCGTTTCTATGAAAGAGAAGCACTCTGTTCCAACACTTCAATTAACTGCACGAATGGAATGCCGTGTTGCTTCACTTTCTAAATGCTGTCTTTTCAGAGAAAATCACTTTCCTTTGAAAGTGCCTTAAGCTACTTACAATCATTCACCAGAAACTCACATGCGTTTCTCTGAAAGAGAAGCAGTCTGTTCCAACACTTCAATTCACTGTGCGAAGTGAATGGAGTGTTGCTTCACTTTCTAAATGCTGTCCTTTCAGAGAAAATCACTTTCCTTTGAAAGTGCCTTAAGCTACTTGCAAGCATTCTCCAGAAACTCACATGCGATTCTCTGAAAGAGAAGCAGTCTGTTCAAACACTTCAATTCACCTTGAGAAGTGAATGGAGTGTTGCTTCACTTTCTAAATGCTGTCCTTTCTGAGAAAATACCTTTCCTTTGAATGTGCCTTAAGCTACTTACAAGCATTCAACAGAAACTCACATGCATTTCTCTGAAAGAGAAGCAATCAGTTCCAACACTTCAATTCTCTGTGCGAAGTGAATGGAGTGTTGCTTCACTTTCTAAATGCTGTCCTTTCAGAGAAAATCACTTTCCTTTGAAAGTGCCTTAAGCTACTTGCAAGCATTCACAAGAAACACTAATGCGTTTCTATGAAAGAGAAGCAGTCTGTTCCAAAACTTCAATTCATTGCGCTAAGGGAATGGAGTGTTGCTTTACTTTCTAAATGCTGTCCTTTCAGAGAAAATCACTTTCCTTTGAAAGATCCTTAAGCTACTTACAAGCATTCAACAGAAACTCACATGCATTTCTCTGAAAGAGAAGCAGTCTGCTCCAACACTTCAATTCACTGTACAAAGTGAATGGAGTGTTGCTTCACTTTCTAAATGCTGTCCTTTCAGAGAAAATCACTTTCCTTTGAAAGTGCCTTAAGCTACTTGCAAGCATTCACAAGAAACACTAATGCGTTTCTCTGAAAGAGAAGCAGTCTTTTCCAACACTTCAATTCATTGCACGAAGGGAATGGAGTGTTGCTTCACTTTCTAAATACTGTCCTTTCAGAGAAAATCACTTTCCTTTAAAAGTGCCTTAAGCTACTTGCAAGCATTCACAAGAAACTCACATGCGTTTCTCTGAAAGAGAAGCAGTCTGTTCCAACACTTCAATTCACTGCACGAAGGGAATGGAGTGTTGCTTCACTTTCTAAATTCTGTCCTTTCAGAGAAAATCACTTTCCTTTGAAAGTGCCTTAAACTACTTTCAAGCATTCACAAAAAACTCACATGCGTTTTCTGAAAGAGAAGCAGTCTGTTCCAACACTTCAATTCACTGTGCGAAGTAAATGGAGTTTTGTTTCACTTTCTAAATGCTGTCCTTTCAGAGAAAATCACTTTCCTTTGAAAGTGCCTTAAGCTACTTGCCAGCATGCACAAGAAACACTAATGCGTTTCTATGAAAGACAAGCGGTCTGTTCCAACACTTCAATTCACTGTGCAAAGTGAATGGAGTGTTGCTTCACTTTGTAAATGCTGTCCTTTCAGAGAAAATCACTTTCCTTTGAAAGTGCCTTAAGCTGCTTGCAAGCATTCACAAGAAACACTAATGCGTTTCTCTTAAATAGAAGCAGTCTGTTCCAACACTTCAATTCACTGTGTGAAGTGAATGGAGTGTTGCTTCACTTACTAAATCCTGTCCTTTCAGAGAAAAACACTTTTGTTTGAAAGTGCCTTAAGCAACTTTCAAGCATTCAGAAGAAATTCACATGCATTTCTCTGAAAGTGAAGCCTTCTCTTCCAAACTTCAATTCACTTTGCGAAGTGAATGGAGTGTTGCTTCACTTTCTAAATGCTGTCCTTTCAGTGAAAATCACGTTTCTTTGAAATTGCCTTAAGCTACTTACAAGCATTCACCAGAAACTCACATGTGTTTCTCTGAAAGAGAAGCAATCTGTTCCAACACTTCAATTCACTGTGCAAAGTGAATGGAGTGTTGCCTCAATTTTGAAATGCTGTCCTTTCAGAGAAAATCACTTTCCTTTGAAAGCGCCTTAAGCTACTTACAAGCATTCAACAGAAACTCACATGCATTTCTCTCAAAGAGAAGCAGTCTGTTCCAACACTTCAATTCACTGTGCGAAGTGAATGGAGTGTTGCTTCACATTCTAAATGCTGTCCTTTCAGAGAAAATCACTTTCCTTTGAAAGTGCATTAAGTTACTTGCAAGCATTAGGAAGAAACTCACATGCGTTTCTCTGAAAGAGAAGCAGTCTGTTCCAACACTTCAATTCACTGTGCGAAGTGAATGGAGTGTTGCTTCACTTTCTAAATGCTGTCCTTTCAGAGAAAATCACTTTCCTTTGAAAGTGCCTTAAGCTACTTACAAGCATTCACCAGAAACTCACATGCATTTCTCTGAAAGAGAAGCAGTCTGTTCCAACACTTCAATTCACTGTGCGAAGTGAATGGAGTGTTGCTTCACTTTCTAAATTCTGTCCTTTCAGAGAAAATCACTTTCCTTTGAAAGTGCCTTAAGCTACTTGCAAGCATTAGGAAGAAACTCACATGCGTTTCTCTGAAAGAGTAGCAGTCTGTTCCAACACTTCAATTCACTGTGTGAAGTGAATGGAGTGTTGCCTCACTTTCTAAATGCTGTCCTTTCAGAGAAAATCTCTTTCCTTTGAAAGTGCCTTAAGCTACTTGCAAGCATTAGGAAGAAACTCACATGCGTTTCTCTGAAAGAGAAGCAGTCTGTTCCAACACTTCAATTCTCTGTGCGAAGTGAATGGAGTGTTGCTTCACTTTCTAAATGCTGTCCTTTCAGAGAAAATCACTTTCCTTTGAAAGTGCCTTAAGCTACATGCAAGCATTCACAAGAAACACTAATGCGTTTCTATGAAAGAGAAGCAGTCTGTTCCAACACTTCAATTCATTGCACGAAGGGAATGGAGTGTTGCTTTTCTTTCTAAATGCTGTCCTTTCAGAGAAAATCCCTTTCCTTTGAAAGAGCCTTGAGCTACTTACAAGCATTCAACAGAAACTCACATGCATTTCTCTGAAAGAAAAGCAGTCTGTTCCAACACTTCAATTCACTGTGCGAAGTGAATGGAGTGTTGCTTTGCTGTGGGAGTTCCTTCATCTCCTTCAGCCAATCGCCGCTGAGTTACCAGCCCATTGGGGCGTGGTCTCTCCCTTTAAAAAAAAGCAGCGGCTGTCCTCCACTTGCTCTTTGTCTTCCGGCTCCGTTTCCGGCCCCTGGACTCCTTTCCTGTTCGCGCGGAGGGGCTGTTGTCTGGGACGGTAATCTGTAAGTTTTTTCCCCTTTGAATAAATAACCATTATATCAATCATAATTCCAAACTGGTGTGGGATTGTCTGTGACTTACGCCTTCATTGCTTCACTTTCTAAATGCTGTCCTTTCAGAGAAAATCACTTTCCTTTGAAAGTGCCCTAAGCTACTTACAAGCATTCAACAGAAACTCACATGCATTTCTCTGAAAGAGAAGCAGTCTGTTCCAACACTTCAATTCACTGTGCGATGTGAATGGAGTGTTGCGTCACTTTCTAAATTCTGTCATTTCAGAGAAAATCACTTTCCTTTGAAAGTGCCTTAAACTACTTTCAAGCATTCATAAAAAACTCACATGCGTTTCTCTGAAAGAGAAGCAGTCTGTTCCAACACTTCAATTCTTTGTGCGAAATGAATGGAGTGTTGCTTCACTTTCTAAATGCTGTCCTGTCAGAGAAAATCACTTTCCTTTGAAAGAGCCTTAAGCTACTTGCAAGCATTAGGAAGAAACTCACATGTGTTTCTCTAAAAGGAAGCAGTCTGTTCCAACACTTCAATTCACTGTGTGAATTGAATGGAGTGTTGCCTCACTTTCTAAATGCTGTCCTTTCAGAGAAAATCACTTTCCTTTGAAAGTGCCTTAAGCTACTTACAAGCATTCAACAGAAACTCACATGCGTTTCTCTGAAAGAGAAGCAGTCTGTTCCAACACTTCAATTCACTGTGCGAAGTGAATGGAGTGTTGCTTCACTTTCTAAATGCTGTCCTTTCAGAGAAAATCACTTTCCTTTGAAAGTGCATTAAGTTACTTGCAAGCATTAGGAAGAAACTCACATGCGTTTCTCTGAAAGAGAAGCAGTCTGTTCCAACACTTCAATTCACTGTGCGAAGTGAATGGAGTGTTGCTTCACTTTCTAAATGCCGTCCTTTCAGAGAAAATAACTTTCCTTTGAAAGAGCCTAAAGCTACTTGCAAGCATTCACAAGAAAAACTAATGCGTTTCTATGAAAGAGAAGCAGTCTGTTCCAACACTTCAATTCATTGCACGAAGGGAATGGAGTGTTGCTTTTCTTTCTAAATGCTGTCATTTCAGAGAAAAACACTTTCCTTTGAAAGAGCCTTGAGCTACTTACAAGCATTCAACAGAAACTCACATGCATTTCTCTGAAAGAAAAGCAGTCTGTTCCAACACTTCAGTTCACTGTGCGAAGTGAATGGAATGTTTCTTCACTTTCTAAATGCTGTCCTTTCAGAGAAAATCACTTTCCTTTGAAAGTGCCTTAAGCTACTTTCAAGCAATCACAGGAAACACACATGCGTTTCTCTGAAATTGAAGCAGTCTGTTCCAACACTTCAATTCACTGTGCGAAGTGAATGGAGTGTTGCTTCACTTTCTAAATGCTGTCCTTTCTGAGAAAATCACTTTACTTTGAAAGTGTCCTAAGCCACTTACAAGCATTCAACAGAAACTCACATGCATTTCTCTGAAAGAGAAGCCTTCTCTTCCAACACTTCAATTCACTGTGCGAAGTGAATGGAGTGTTGCTTCACTTTCTAAATGCTGTCCTTTCAGAGAAAATCACTTTCCTTTGAATGTGCCTTAAGCTACTTGCAAGCATTAGGTAGAAACTCCCATGCGTTTCTCTGAAAGAGAAGCAGTCTGTTCCAACACTTCAATACACTGTGCGAAGTGAATGGAGTGTTGCTTCACTTTCTAAATGCTGTCCTTTCAGAGAAAATCACTTTCCTTTGAAAGTGTCCTAAGCTACTTTCAAGCATTCATAAAAAACTCACATGCGTTTCTCTGAAATAGAAGCAGTCTGTTCCAACACTTCAATTCTTTGTGCGAAGTGAATGGAGTGTTGCTTCAGTTTGTAAATGCTGTCCTTTCAGAGAAAATCACTTTCCTTAGAAAGTGCCTTAAGCTACTTGCAAGCATTAGGAAAAAACTCACATGCGTTTCAATGAAAGACAAGCAGTCTGTTCCAACACTTCAATTCATTGTGTGAAGTGAATGGAGTGTTGCCTCACTTTCTAAATGCTGTCCTTTCAGAGAAAATCACTTTCCTTTAAAAGTGCCTTAAGCTACTTACAAGCATTCAACAGAAACTCACATGCGTTTCTCTGAAAGAGAAGCAGTCTGTTCCAACACTTCAATTCACTGTGCGAAGTGAATGGAGTGTTGCTTCACTTTCTAAATGCTGTCCTTTCAGAGAAAATCATTTTCCTTTGAAAGTGCCTTAAGCTACTTTCAAGCATTAGGAAGAAACTCACATGCGTTTCTCTGAAAGAGAAGCAGTCTGTTCCAACACTTCAATTCACCGTGCAAAGTGAATGGAGTGTTGCTTGACTTTCTAAATGCTGTCCTTTCAGAGAAAATCACTTTCCTTTGAAAGTGCCTTAAGCTACTTACAAGCATTCAACAGAAACTCACGTGCATTTCTCTGAAAGAGAAGCAGTCTGTTCCAACACATCAATTCACTGTGCGAAGTGAGTGGAGTGTTGCTTCACTTTCTAAATGCTGTCCTTTCAGAGAAAATCACTTTCCTTTGAAAGTGCCTTAAGCAACTTGCAAGCAATCACAAGAAACACTTATGCGTTTATATGAAAGAGAAGCACTCTGTTCCAACACTTCAATTCACTGCACGAAGGGAACGGAGTGTTGCTTCACTTTCTAAATTCTGTCCTTTCAGAGAAAATCACTTTCCTTTGAAAGTGCCTTAAGCTACTTTCAAGCAGTAGGAAGAAACTCACATGCGTTTCTCTGAAAGAGAAGCAGTCTGTTCCAACACTTCAATTCACTGTGTGAAGTGAATGGAGTGTTGCCTCACTTTCTAAATGCTGTCCTTTCAGAGAAAACCCTTTCATTTGAAAGTGCCTTAAGCTACTTACAAGCATTCAACAGAAATTCACATGAGTTTCTCAGAAAGAGAAGCAGTCTGTTCCAACACTTCAATTCACTGTGCGAAGTGAATGGAGTGTTGCTTCACTTTCTAAATGCTGTCCTTTCAGAGAAAATCACTTTCCTTTGAAAGTGCCTTAAACTTCTGTCAAGCATTCATAAAAAACTCACATGCGTTTCTCTGAAAGAGAAGCAGTCTGTTCCAACACTTCAATTCTTTGTGCGAAGTGAATGGAGTGTTGCTTCACTTTCTAAATCCTGTCCTTTCAGAGAAAATCACTTTTGTTTGAAAGTGCCTTAAGCAACTTTCAAGCATTCACAAGAAATTCACATGCATTTCTCTGAAAGAGAAGCCTTCTCTTCCAACACTTCAATTCACTGTCCGAAGTGAATGGAGTGTTGCATCACTTTCTAAATGCTGTCCTTTCAGAGAAAATCACGTTTCTTTGAAATTGCCTTAAGCTACTTACAAGCGTTCACCAGAAACTCACATGTGTTTCTCTGAAAGAGAAGCAGTCTGTTCCAACACTTCAATTCACTGTGCGAAGTGAATGGAGTGTTGCTTCACTTTCTAAATGCTGTTCTTTCAGAGAAAATTCCTTTCCTTTGAATGTGCCTTAAGCTACTTACAAGCATTCAACAGAAACTCACATGCATTTCTCTGAAAGAGAAGCAATCTGTTCCAACACTTCAACTCTGTGCGAAGTGAATGGAGTGTTGCTTCACTTTCTAAATGCTGTCCTTTCAGAGAAAATCACTTTCCTTTGAAAGTGCCTTAAGCTACTTGCAAGCATTCAGAAGAAACACTAATGCGTTTCTCTGAAAGAGAAGCAGTCTTTTCCAACACTTCAATTCATTGCACGAAGGGAATGGAGTGTTGCTTCACTTTCTAAATGCTGTCCTTTCAGAGAAAATCACTTTCCTTTAAAAGTGCCTTAAGCTACTTGCAAGCATTCACAAGAAACTCACATGCGTTTCTCTGAAAGAGAAGCAGTCTGTTCCAACACTTCAATTCACTGCACGAAGGGAATGGAGTGTTGCTTCACTTTCTAAATTCTGTCCTTTCAGAGAAAATCACTTTCCTTTGAAAGTGCCTTAAACTACTTTCAAGCATTCACAAAAAACTCACATGCGTTTTCTGAAAGAGAAGCCTTCTCTTCCGACACTTCAATTCACTGTGCGAAGTGAATGGAGTGTTGCTTCACTTTCTAAATGCTGTCCTTTCAGAGAAAATCACTTTCCTTTGAAAGTGCCTTAAGCTACTTGCAAGCATTAGGAAGAAACTCACATGCGTTTCTCTGAAATCGAAGCAGTCTGTTCCAACACTTCAATTCACTGTGCGAAGTAAATGGAGTGTTGCTTCACTTTCTAAATGCTGTCCTTTCAGAGAAAATTACTTTCCTTTGAACGTGCCTTAAGCTACTTACCAGCATTCACAAGAAACACTAATGCGTTTCTCTGAAAGAGAAGCAGTCTGTTCCAACACTTCAATTCACTGTGCGAAGTGAATGGAGTGTTGCTTCACTTTCTAAATGCTGTCCTTTCAGAGAAAATCACTTTCCTTTGAAAGTGCCTTAAGCTACTTGCAAGCATTAGGAAGAAACTCACATGCGTTTCTCTGAAAGAGACGCAGTCTGTTCCAACACTTCAATTCACTGTGCGAAGTGAATGGAGTGTTGCTTCACTTTCTAAATCCTGTCCTTTCAGAGAAAATCACTTTTTTTTGATAGTGCCTTAAGCAACTTTCAAGCATTCACAGGAAATTCACATGCATTTCTCTGAAAGAGAAGCCTTCTCTTCCAACACTTCAATTCATTGTGCGAAGTGAATGGAGTGTTGCTTCACTTTGTAAATGCTGTCCTTTCAGAGAAAATCACTTTCCTTTGAGAGTGCCTTAAGCTACTTGCAAGCATTAGGAAGAAACTCACATGCGTTTCTCTGAAAGAGAAGCAGTCTGTTCCAACACTTCAATTCACAGTGCGAAGTGAATGGAGTGTTGCTTCACTTTCTAAATGCTGTCCTTTCAGAGAAAATCACTTTCCTTTGAAAGTGTCCTAAGCTACTTACAAGCATTCAACAGAAACTCACATGCATTTCTCTGAAAGAGAAGCAGTCTGTTCCAACACTTCAATTCACTGTGCGAAGTGAATGGAGTGTTGCTTCACTTTCTAAATGCTGTCCTTTCAGAGAAAATTACTTTCCTTTGAACGTGCCTTAAGCTACTTACCAGCATTCACAAGAAACACTAATGCGTTTCTCTGAAAGAGAAGCAGTCTGTTCCAACACTTCAATTCACTGTGCGAAGTGAATGGAGTGTTGCTTCACTTTCTAAATGCTGTCCTTTCAGAGAAAATCACTTTCCTTTGAAAGTGCCTTAAGCTACTTGCAAGCATTAGGAAGAAACTCACATGCGTTTCTCTGAAAGAGACGCCGTCTGTTCCAACACTTCAATTCACTGTGCGAAGTGAATGGAGTGTTGCTTCACTTTCTAAATCCTGTCCTTTCAGAGAAAATCACTTTTGTTTGATAGTGCCTTAAGCAACTTTCAAGCATTCACAGGAAATTCACATGCATTTCTCTGAAAGAGAAGCCTTCTCTTCCAACACTTCAATTCATTGTGCGAAGTGAATGGAGTGTTGCTTCACTTTGTAAATGCTGTCCTTTCAGAGAAAATCACTTTCCTTTGAAAGTGCCTTAAGCTACTTGCAAGCATTAGGAAGAAACTCACATGCGTTTCTCTGAAAGAGAAGCAGTCTGTTCCAACACTTCAATTCACAGTGCGAAGTGAATGGAGTGTTGCTTCACTTTCTAAATGCTGTCCTTTCAGAGAAAATCACTTTCCTTTGAAAGTGTCCTAAGCTACTTACAAGCATTCAACAGAAACTCACATGCATTTCTCTGAAAGAGAAGCAGTCTGTTCCAACACTTCAATTCACTGTGCGAAGTGAATGGAGTGTTGCTTCACTTTATAAATGCTGTCCTTTCAGAGAAAATCACTTTCCTTTGAAAGTGCCTTAAACTACTTTCAAGCATTCATAAAAAACTCACATGCGTTTCTCTGAAAGAGAAGCAGTCTGTTCCAACACTTCATTTCTTTGTGCGAAGTGAATGGAGTGTTGCTTCACTTTCTAAATGCTGTCTTTTCAGAGAAAATCACTTTCCTTTGAAAGTGCCTTAAGCTATTTGCAAGCATTAGGATGAAACTCACATGCGTTTCTATGAAAGACAAGCAGTCTGTTCCAACACTTCAATTCACTGTGTGAAGTGAATGGAGTGTTGCCTCACTTTCTAAATGCTGTCCTTTCAGAGAAAATCACTTTCCTTTAAAAGTGCCTTAAGCTACTTACAAGCATTCAACAGAAACTCACATGCGTTTCTCTGAAAGAGAAGCAGTCTGTTCCAACACTTCAATTCACTGTGCGAAGTGAATGGAGTGTTGCTTCTCTTTCTAAATGCTATCCTTTCAGAGAAAATCATTTTCCTTTTAAAGTGCCTTAAGCTACTTGCAAGCATTAGGAAGAAACTCACATGCGTTTCTCTGAAAGAGAAGTAGTCTGTTCCAACACTTCAATTCACTGTGTGAAGTGAATGGAGTGTTGCCTCACTTTCCAAATGCTGTCCTTTCAGAGAAAATCACTTTCCTTTGAAAGTGCCTTAAGCTACTTACAAGCATTCAACAGAAACTCACATGCGTTTCTCTGAAAGAGAAGTAGTCTGTTCCAACACTTCAATTCTCTGTGCGAAGTGAATGGAGTGTTGCTTCACTTTCTAAATTCTGTCCTTTCAGAGAAAATACCTTTCCTTTGAAAGTTCCTAAAGCTACTTGCAAGCATTCACAAGAAAAACTAATACGTTTCTATGAAAGAGAAGCTGTCAGTTCCAACACTTCAATTCATTGCACGAAGGGAATGGAGTGTTGCTTTTCTTTCTAAATGCTGTCCTTTCAGAGAAAATCACTTTCCTTTGAAAGTGCCTTGAGCTACTTACAAGCATTCAACAGAAACTCACATGCATTTCTCTGAAAGAGAAGCACTCTGTTCCAACACTTCAATTCACTGTGCGAAGTGAATGGAATGTTTCTTTACTTTCTAAATGCTGTCCTTTCAGAGAAAATCACTTTCCTTTGAAAGTGCCTTAAGCTACTTTCAAGCATTCACAGGAAACACACATGCGTTTCTCTGAAATAGAAGCAGTCTGTTCCAACACTTCAATTCACTGTGCGAAGTGAATGGAGTGTTGCTTCACTTTCTAAATGACATCCTTTCAGAGAAAATCACTTCCTTTGAAAGTGCATTAAGTTACTTGCAAGCATTAGGAAGAAACTCACATGCGTTTCTCTGAGAGAGAAGCAGTCTGTTCCAACACTTCAATTCACTGTGCGAAGTGAATGGAGTGTTGCTTCACTTTCTAAATGCTGTCCTTTCAGAGAAAATCACTTTCCTTTGAAAGTGCCTTAAGCTACTTGCAAGCATTAGGAAGAAACTCACATGTGTTTCTCTGAAAGAGAAGCAGTCTGTTCCAACACATCAATTCACTGTGCGAAGTGAATGGAGTGTTGCTTCACTTGCTAAATGCTGTCCTTTCAGAGAAAATCACTTTCCTTTGAAAGTGCCTTAAGCAACTTGCAAGCATTCACAAGAAACACTTATGCGTTTATATGAAAGAGAAGCACTCTGTTCCAACACTTCAATTCACTGCACAAAGGGAATGGAGTGTTGCTTCACTTTCTAAATTCTGTCCTTTCAGAGAAAATCACTTTCCTTTGAAAGTGCCTTAAACTACTTTCAAGCATTAGGAAAAAACTCACATGCGTTTCTCTGAAAGAGAAGCAGTCTGTTCCAACACTTCAATTCACTGTGCGAAGTGAATGGAGTGTTGTTTCACTTTCTAAATGCTGTCCTTTCAGAGAAAATCACTTTCCTTTGAAAGTGCCTTAAGCTACTTGCAAGCATTAGGAAGAAACTCACATGCGTTTCTCTGAAAGAGAAGCAGTCTGTTCCAACACTTCAATTCACTGTGCGAAGTGAATGGAGTGTTGCTTCACTTTCTAAATGCTGTCCTTTCAGAGAAAATCACTTTCCTTTGAAAGTGTCCTAAGCTACTTACAAGCATTCAACAGAAACTCACATGCATTTCTCTGAAAGAGAAGCAGTCTGTTCCAACACTTCAATTCACTGTGCGAAGTGAATGGAGTGTTGCTTCACTTTCTAAATTCTGTCCTTTCAGAGAAAATCACTTTCCTTTGAAAGTGCCTTAAACTACTTTCAAGCATTCATAAAAAACTCACATGCGTTTCTCTGAAAGAGAAGCAGTCTGTTCCAACACTTCAATTCTTTGTGCGAAGGGAATGGAGTGTTGCTTCACTTTGTAAATGCTGTCCTTTCAGAGAAAATCACTGTCCTTTGAAAGTGCCTTAAGCTACTTGCAAGCATTAGGAAGAAACTCACATGCGCTTCTATGAAAGACAAGCAGTCTGTTCCAACACTTCAATTCACTGTGTGAAGTGAATGGAGTGTTGCCTCACTTTCTAAATGCTGTCCTTTAAGAGAAAATCACTTTCCTTTGAAAGTGCCTTAAGCTACTTACAAGCATTAAACAGAAACTCACATGCGTTTCTCTGAAAGAGAAACAGTCTGTTCCAACACTTCAATTCTCTGTTCGAAGTGAATGGAGTGTTGCTTCACTTTCTGAATTCTGTCCTTTCAGAGAAAACCCCTTTCCTTTGAAAGTTCCTAAAGCTACTTGCAAGCATTCACAAGAAAAACTAATGCGTTTCTATGAAAGAGAAGCTGTCAGTTCCAACACTTCAATTCATTGCACGAAGGGAATGGAGTGTTGCTTCACTTTCTAAATGCTGTCCTTTCAGAGAAAATCACTTTCCTTTGAAAGTGCCTTAAGCTACTTTCAAGCATTCACAGGAAACACACATGCGTTTCTCTAAAATAGAAGCAGTATGTTCCAACACTTCAATTCACTGTGCGAAGTGAATGGAGTGTTGCTTCACTTTCTAAATGCTGTCCTTTCAGAGAAAATCACTTTCCTTTGAAAGTGCCTTAAGCAACTTGCAAGCATTCACAAGAAACACTTATGCGTTTATATGAAAGAGAAGCACTCTGTTCCAACACTTCAATTCACTGCACGAAGGGAATGGAGTGTTGCTTCACTTTCTAAATTCTGTCCTTTCAGAGAAAATCACTTTCCTTTGAAAGTGCCTTAAGCTATTTCAAGCATTTGGAAGAAACTCACATGCGTTTCTCTGAAAGAGAAGCAGTCTGTTCCAACACTTCAATTCACTGTGTGAAGTGAATGGAGTGTTGCCTCACTTTCTAAATGCTGTCCTTTCAGAGAAAATCCCTTTCCTTTGAAAGTGCCATAAGCTACTTACAAGCATTCAACAGAAACTCACATGCGTTTCTCAGAAAGAGAAGCAGTCTGTTCCAACACTTCAATTCACTGTGCGAAGTGAATGGAGTGTTGCTTCACTTTCTAAATGCTGTCCTTTCAGAGAAAATCACTTTCCTTTGAAAGTGCCTTAAACTACTTTCAAGCATTCATAAAAAACTCACATGCGTTTCTCTGAAAGAGAAGCAGTCTGTTCCAACACTTCCATTCTTTGTGCGAAGCGAATGGAGTATTGCTTCACTTTCTAAATGCTGTCTTTTCAGAGAAAATCCCTTTCCTTTGAAAGTGCCTAAAGCTACTTGCAAGCATTCACAAGAAAAACTAATGCGTTTCTATGAAAGAGAAGCAGTCAGTTCCAACACTTCAATTCATTGCACGAAGGGAATGGATTGCTGCTTTTCTTTCTAAATGCTGTCCTTTCAGAGAAAATCACTTTATTTTGAAAGAGCCTTGAGCTACTTACAAGCATTCAACAGAAACTCACATGCATTTCTCTGAAAGAAAAGCAGTCTGTTCCAACACTTCAATTCACAGTGCGAAGTGAATGGAATGTTTCTTCACTTTGTAAATGATGTCCTTTCAGAGAAAATCACTTTCCTTTGAAAGTGCCTTAAGCTACTTTCAAGCATTCACAGGAAACACACATGCGTTTCTCTGAAATAGAAGCAGTCTGTTCCAACACTTCAATTCACTGTGCGAAGTGAATGGAGTGTTGCTTCACTTTCTAAATGCTGTCCTTTCAGAGAAAATCACTTTCCTTTGAAAGTGCATTAAGTTACTGGCAAGCATTAGGAAGAAAATCACATGCGTTTCTCTGAAAGAGAAGCAGTCTGTTCCAACACTTCAATTCACTGTGCGATATGAATGGAGTGTTGTTTAACTTTCTAAATGCTGTCCTTTCAGAGAAAATCACTTTCCTTTGAAAGTGCCTTAGGCTACTTGCAAGCATTAGGAAGAAACTCACATGCGTTTCTCTGAAAGAGAAGCAGTCTGTTCCAACACTTCAATTCACTGTGCGATATGAATGGAGTGTTGCTTCACTTTCTAAATGCTGTCCTTTCAGCGAAAATCACTTTCCTTTGAAAGTGTCCTAAGCTACTTACAAGCATTCAACAGAAACTCACATGCATTTCTCTGAAAGAGAAGCAGTCTGTTACAACACTTCAATTCACTGTGCGAAGTGAATGGAGTGTTGCTTCACTTTCTAAATTCTGTCCTTTCAGAGAAAATCACTTTCCTTTGAAAGTGCCTTAAACTACTTTCAAGCATTCATAAAAAACTCACATGCGTTTCTCGGAAAGCGAAGCAGTGTGTTCCAACACTTCAATTCTTTGTGCGAAGCGAATGGAGTGTTGCTTCACTTTCTAAATGCTGTTCTTTCAGAGAAAATCACTGTCCTTTGAAAGTGCCTTAAGCTACTTGCAAGCATTAGGAAGAAACTCACATGCGTTTCTATGAAAGACAAGCAGTCTGTTCCAACACTTCAATTCACTGTGTGAAGTGAATGGAGTGTTGCCTACTTTCTAAATGCTGTCCTTTCAGAGAAAATCACTTTCCTTTAAAAGTGCCTTAAGCTTCTTACAAGCATTCAACAGAAACTCACATGCGTTTCTCTGAAAGAGAAGCAGTCTGTTCCAACACTTCAATTCACTGTGCGAAGTGAATGGAGTTTTGCTTCACTTTCTAAATGCTGTCCTTTCAGAGAAAATCATTTTCCTTTGAAAGTGCCTTAAGCTACTTGCAAGTATTAAGAAGAAACTCACATGCATTTCTCTGAAAGAGATGCCTTCTCTTCCGACACTTCAATTCACTGTGCGAAGTGAATGGAGTGTTGCTTCACTTTCTAAATGCTGTCCTTTCAGTGAAAATCACTTTCCTTTGAAAGTGCCTTAAGCTACTTACAAGCATTCACCAGAAACTCACGTGCATTTCTCTGAAAGAGAAGCAGTCTGTTCCAACACATCAATTCACTGTGCGAAGTGAATGGAGTGTTGCTTCACTTTCTAAATGCTGTCCTTTCAGAGAAAATCACTTTCCTTTGAAAGTGCCTTAAGCAACTTGGAAGCATTCACAAGAAACACTTATGCGTTTATATAAAAGAGAAGCACTCTGTTCCAACACTTCAATTCACTGCACGAAGGGAATGGAGTGTTGCTTCACTTTCTAAATTCTGTCCTTTCAGAGAAATTCACTTTCCTTTGAAAGTGCCTTAAGCTACTTACAAGCATTCAACAGAAACTCACATGCATTTCTCTGAAAGAGAAGGAGTCTGTTCCAACACTTCAATTCACTGTGCGAAGTGATTGGAATGTTACTTCACTGTCTAAATGCTCTCCTTTCAGAGAAATTCACTTTCCTTTGAAAGTGCCTTAAGCTACTTTGAAGCATTCACAGGAAACACACATGCGTTACTCTGAAATAGAAGCAGTCTGTTCCAACACTTCAATTCACTGTGCGAAGTGAAGGGAATGGTGCTTCACTTTCTAAATGCTGTCCTTTCAGAGAAAATCACTTTTGTTTGAAAATGCCTTAAGCAACTTTCAAGCATTCACAAGAAATTCACATGCATTTCTCTGAAAGAGATGCCTTCTCTTCCGACACTTCAATTCACTGTGCGAAGTGAATGGAGTGTTGCTTCACTTTCTAAATGCTGTCCTTTAAGAGAAAATCACTTTCCTTTGAAAGTCCCTTAAGCTACTTACAAGCATTAGGAAGAACTCACATGCGTTTCTCTGAAAGAGAAGCAGTCTGTTCCAACACTTCAATTCACTGTGCGAAGTGAATGGAGTGTTGCTTCACTTTCTAAATGCTGTCCTTTCAGAGAAAATCACTTTCCTTTGAAAGTGCCTTAAGCTACTTGCCAGCATTCACAAGAAACACTAATGCGTTTCTATGAAAGACAAGCAGTGTGTTCCAACACTTCAATTCACTGTGCGAAGTGAATGGAGTGTTGCTTCACTTTCTAAATGCTGTCCTTTCAGAGAAAATCACTTTCCTTTGAAAGTGCCTTAAGCTACTTACAAGCATTCAACAGAAACTCACATGCGTTTCTCTGAAAGAGAAGCAGTCTGTTCCAACACTTCAATTCACTGTGCGAAGTGAATGGAGTGTTGCTTCACTTTCTAAATTCGGTCATTTCAGAGAAAATCACTTTCCTTTGAAAGTGACTTAAACTACTTTCAAGCATTCATAAAAAACTCACATGCGTTTCTCTGAAAGAGAAGCAGTCTGTTCCAACACTTCAATTCACTGTGCGAAGTGAATGGAGTGTTGCTTCACTTTCTAAATGCTGTCCTTTTAGAGAAAATCCCTTTCCTTTGAAAGTGCCTTAAGCTACTTTCAAGCATTAGGAAGAAACTAACATGCGTTTCTCTGAAAGAGAAGCAGTCCGTTCCAAAACTTCAATTCACTGTGCGAAGTGAATGGAGTGTTGCCTCACTTTCTAAATGCTGTCCTTTCAGAGAAAATCACTTTCCTTTGAAAGTGCCTTAAGCTACTTGCAAGCATTAGGAAGAAACTAACATGCGTTTCTCTGAAAGAGAAGCAGTCCGTTCCAAAACTTCAATTCACTGTGCGAAGTGAATGGAGTGTTGCTTCACTTTCTAAATGCTGTCCTTTCAGAGAAAATCACTTTCCTTTGAAAGTGCCTTAAGCTACTTGCCAGCATTCACAAGAAACACTAATGCGTTTCAATGAAAGACAAGCAGTGTGTTCCAACACTTCAATTCACTGTGCGAAGTGAATGGAGTGTTGCTTCACTTTCTAAATGCTGTCCTTTCAGAGAAAATCACTTTCCTTTGAAAGTGCCTTAAGCAACTTGCAAGCATTCACAAGAAACACTAATGCGTTTCTATGAAAGATAGCACTCTGTTCCAACACTTCAATTCACTGCACGAAGTGAATGGAGTGTTGCTTCACTTTCTAAATGCTGTCCTTTCAGAGAAAATCACTTTCCTTTGAAAGTGCCTTAAGCTACTTACAAGCATTCAACAGAAACTCACATGCGATTCTCTGAAAGAGAAGCAGTCTGTTCCAATACTTCAATTCACTGTGCAAAGTGAATGGAGTGTTGCTTCACTTTCTAAATGCTGTCCTTTCAGAGAAAATCACTTTCCTTTGAAAGTGCCTTAACCTACTTGCAAGCATTAGGAAGAAACTCACATGCGTTTCTCTGAAAGAGAAGCAGTCTGTTCCAACACTTCAATTCACTGTGCGAAGTGAATGGAGTGTTTCATCACTTTCTAAATGCTGTCCTTTCAGAGAAAATCACTTTCCTTTGAAAGTGCCTTAAGCTACTTGCAAGCTTTAGGAAGAAACTCACATGCGTTTCTCTGAAAGAGAAACAGTCCGTTCCAAAACTTCAATTCACTGTGCGAAGTGAAGGGAGTGTTGCTTCACTTTATAAATGCTGTCCTTTCAGAGAAAATCACTTTCCTTTGAAAGTGCCTTAAGGTACTTGCAAGCATTAGGAAGAACTCACATGCGTTTCTCTGAAAGAGAAGCAGTCTTTTCCAACACTTCAATTCACTGTGCGAAGTGAATGGAGTGTTTCTTCACTTTCTAAATGCTGTCCGTTCAGAGTAAATCACTTTCCTTTGAAAGTGCCTTAAGCTACTTGCCAGCATCCACAAGAAACACTAATGCGTTTCTATGAAAGACAAGCAGTGTGTTCGAACACTTCAATTCACTGTGCGAAGTGAATGGAGTGTTGCTTCACTTTCTAAATGCTGTCCTTTCAGAGAAAATCACTTTCCTTTGAAAGTGCCTTAAGCTACTTGCAAGCATTAGGAAGAAAATCATATGTGTTTCTCTGAAAGAGAAGCAGTCTGTTCCAACACTTCAATTCACTGTGGGAAGTGAATGGAGTGTTGATTCACTTTCTAAATGCTGTCCTTTCAGAGAAAATCACTTTCCTTTGAAAGTGCCTTAAGCTACTTGCAAGCATTAGGAAGAAACTCACATGCATTTCTCTGAAAGAGAAGCAGTCTGTTCCAACACTTCAATTCACTGTGCAAAGTGAATGGAGTGTTGCTTCACTTTCTAAATGCTGTCCTTTCAGTGAAAATCACTTTCCTTTGAAAGTGCCTTAAGCTACTTACAAGAATTCACCAGAAATTCACGTGCATTTCTCTGAAAGAGAAGCAGTCTGTTCCAACACATCAATTCACTGTGCGAAGTGAATGGAGTGTTGCTTCCCTTTCTAAATGCTGTCCTTTCAGAGAAAATCACTTTCCTTTGAAAGTGCCTTAAGCAACTTGCAAGCATTCACAAGAAACACTTATGCGTTTATATGAAAGAGAAGCACTCTGTTCCAACACTTCAATTCACTGCACGAAGGGAATGGAGTGTTGCTTCACTTTCTAAATTCTGTCCTTTCAGAGAAAATCACTTTCCTTTGAAAGTGCCTTAAGCTACTTTCAAGCATTGGGAAGAAACCCACATGCGTTTCTCTGAAAGAGAAGCAGTCTGATCCAACACTTCAATTCACTGTGCGAAGTGAATGGAGTGTTGCTCACTTTCTAAATGCTGTCCTTTCAGAGAAAATCACTTTCCTTTGAAAGTGCCTTAAACTACTTTCAAGCATTCATAAAAAACTCACATGCGTTTCTCTGAAAGAGAAGCAGTCTGTTCCAACACTTCAATTCTTTGTGCGAAGTGAATGGAGTGTTGCTTCACTTTCTAAATGCTGTCCTTTCAGACAATATCACTTTCCTTTGAAAGTGCCTTAAGCAACATGCAAGCATTCACAAGAAACACTTATGCGTTTATATGAAAGAGAAGCACTCTGTTCCAACACTTCAATTCACTGCACGAAGGGAATGGAGTGTTGCTTCACTTTCTAAATTCTGTCCTTTCAGAGAAAATCACTTTCCTTTGAAACTGCCTTAAGCTACTTTCAAGCATTGGGAAGAAGCTCACATGCGTTTCTCTGAAAGAGAAGCAGTCTGATCCAACACTTCAATTCACTGTGCGAAGTGAATGGAGTGTTGCTTCACTTTCTAAATGCTGTCCTTTCAGAGAAAATCACTTTCCTTTGAAAGTGCCTTAAACTACTTTCAAGCATTCATAAAAAACTCACATGCGTTTCTCTGAAAGAGAAGCAGTCTGTTCCAACACTTCAATTCTTTGTGCGAAGTGAATGGAGTGTTGCTTCACTTTCTAAATCCTGTCCTTTCAGAGAAAATCACTTTTGTTTGAAAGTGCCTTAAGCAACTTTCAAGCATTCACAAGAAATTCACATACGTTTCTCTGAAAGAGAAGCCTTCTCTTCAAACACTTCAATTCACTGTGCGAAGTGAATGGAGTGTTGCTTCACTTTCTAAATGCTGTCCTTTCAGAGAAAATCACGTTCCTTTGAAATTGCCTTAAGCTACTTACAAGCATTCACCAGAAACTCACATGTGTTTCTCTGAAAGAGAAGCAGTCTGTTCCAACACTTCAATTCACTGTGCGAAGTGAATGGAGTGTTGCTTCACTTTCTAAATGCTGTCCTTTCAGAGAAAATCCCTTTCCTTTGAACGTGCCATAAGCTACTTACAAGCATTTAACAGAAACTCACATGCATTTCTCTGAAATAGAATCAATCTGTTCCAACACTTCAATTCTCTGTGCGAAGTGAATGGAGTGTTGCTTCCCTTTCTAAATGCTGTCCTTTCAGAGAAAATCACTTTCCTTTGAAAGTGCCTTAAGCTACTTGCAAGCATTCACAAGAAACACTAATGCGTTTCTCTGAAAGAGAAGCAGTCTGTTCCAACACTTCAATTCACTGTGAGAAGTGAATGGAGTGTTGCTTTACTTTCTAAATGCTGTCCTTTCAGAGAAAATCACTTTCCTCTGAAAAGCCTTAAGCTTCTTACAAGCATTCAACAGAAACTCACATGCGTTTCTCTGAAAGAGAAGCAGTCCGTTCCAACACTTCAATTCACTGTGCAAAGTGAATGGAGTGTTGCTTCACTTTCTAAATGCTGTCCTTTCAGAGAAAATCACTTTCCTTTGAAAGTGCCTTAAACTACTTTCAAGCATTCACAAAAAACTTGCATGCGTTTCTCTTGAAGAGAAGCTGTCTGTTCCAACACTTCAATTCACTGTGCGAAGTGAATGGAGTGTTGCTTCAGTTTCTAAATGCTGTCCTTTCAGAGAAAATCACTTTCCGTTGAAAGTGCCTTAAGCAACTTGCAAGCATTCACAAGAAACTCACATGCGTTTCTCTGAAAGAGAAGCAGTCTGTTCCAACACTTCAATTCACTGTGCGAAGTGAATGGAGTGTTGCTTCAGTTTCTAAATGCTGTCCTTTCAGAGAAAATCACTTTCCGTTGAAAGTGCCTTAAGCAACTTGCAAGCATTCACAAGAAACTCACATGCGTTTCTCTGAAAGAGAAGCAATCAGTTCAAACACTTCAATTCTCTGTGCGAAGTGAATGGAGTGTTGCTTCACTTTCTAAATGCTGTCCTTTCAGAGAAAATCACTTTCCTTTGAAAGTGCCTTAAGCTACTTGCAAGCATTCACAAGAAACACTAATGCGTTTCTATGAAAGAGAAGCAGTCTGTTCCAACACTTCAATTCATTGCGCTAAGGGAATGGAGTGTTGCTTTACTTTCTAAATGCTGTCCTTTCAGAGAAAATCACTTTCCTTTGAAAGAGCCTTAAGCGACTTACAAGCATTCAACAGAAACTCACATGCATTTCTCTGAAAGAGAAGCAGTCTGTTCCAACACTTCAATTCACTGTACAAAGTGAATGGAGTGTTGCTTCACTTTCTAAATGCTGTCCTTTCAGAGAAAATCACTTTCCTTTGAAAGTGCCTTAAGCAACTTGCAAGCTTTCACAAGAAACACTAATGCCTTTCTATGAAAGAGAAGCACTCTGTTCCAACACTTCAATTCACTGTGCGAAGTGAATGGAGTGTTGCTTCACTTTCTAAATGCTGTCCTTTCAGAGAAAATTCCTTTCCTTTGAACGTGCCATAAGCTACTTACAAGCATTCAACAGAAACTCACATGCATTTCTCTGAAATAGAAGCAATCTGTTCCAACACTTCAATTCTCTGTGCGAAGTGAATGGAGTGTTGCTTCACTTTCTAAATGCTGTCCTTTCAGAGAAAATCACTTTCCTTTGAAAATGCCTTAAGCTACTTGTAAGCATTAACAAGAAACACTAATGCGTTTCTCTGAAAGAGAAGCAGTCTGTTCCAACACTTCAATTCATTGCGTGAAGGGAATGGAGTGTTGCTTTACTTTCTAAATGCTTTCCTTTCAGAGAAAATCACTTTCCTCTGAAAGAGACTTAAGCTACTTACAAGCATTCAACAGAAACTCACATGCGTTTCTCTGAAAGAGAAGCAGTCCGTTCCAACACTTCAATTCACTGTGCGAAGTGAATGGAGTGTTGCTTCACTTTCTAAATGCTGTCCTTTCAGAGAAAATCACTTTCCTTTGAAAATGCCTTAAGCAACTTGCAAGCATTCACAAGGAACACTAATGCGTTTCTATGAAAGAGAAGCACTCTGTTCCAACACTTCAATTAACTGCACGAATGGAATGCAGTGTTGCTTCACTTTCTAAATGCTGTCCTTTCAGAGAAAATCACTTTCCTTTGAAAGTGCCTTAAGCTACTTACAATCATTTACCAGAAACTCACATGCTTTTCTCTGAAAGAGAAGCAGTCTGTTCCAACACTTCAATTCACTGTGCGAAGTGAATGGAGTGTTGCTTCACTTTCTAAATGCTGTCCTTTCAGAGAAAATCACTTTCCTTTGAAAGTGCCTTAATCTACTTTCAAGCATTCACAAAAAACTCACATGCGTATCTCTTAAAGAGAAGCAGTCTGTTCCAACACCTCAATTCACTGTGCGAAGTGAAGGGAGTGTTGCTTCAGTTTCTAAATGCTGTCCTTTCAGAGAAAATCACTTTCTGTTGAAAGTGCCTTAAGCAACTTGCAAGCATTCACAAGAAACTCACATGCGTTTCTCTGAAAGAGAAGCAGTCTGTTCCAACACTTCAATTCACTGTGCGAAGTGAATGGAGTGTTGCTTCACTTTCTAAATGCTGTCCTTTCAGAGAAAATCACTTTCCTTTGAAAGTGCCTTAAGCTACTTACAAGCATTCACCAGAAACTCACATGCGTTTCTCTGAAAGAGAAGCAGTCTGTTCCAATACTTCAATTCACTCTGCAAAGTGAATGGAGTGTTGCTTCAGTTTCTAAATACTGTCCTTTCAGAGAAAATCACTTTCCTTTGAAAGTGCCTTAAGCTACTTGCAAGCATTAGGAAGAAACTAACATGCGTTTCTCTGAAAGAGATGCAGTCCGTTCCAAAACTTCAATTCACTGTGCGAAGTGAATGGAGTGTTGCTTCACTTTCTAAATGCTGTCCTTTCAGAGAAAATCACTTTCCTTTGAAAGTGCCTTAAGCTACTTGCCAGCATTCACAAGAAACACTAATGCGTTTCAATGAAAGACAAGCAGTGTGTTCCAACACTTCATTTCACTGTGCGAAGTGAATGGAGTGTTGCTTCACTTTCTAAATGCTGTCCTTTCAGAGAAAATCACTTTCCTTTGAGAGTGCCTTAAACTACTTTCAAGCATTCATAAAAAACTCATATGCGTTTCTCTGAAAGAGAAGCAGTCTGTTCCAACACTTCAATTCACTGTGCGAAGTAAATGGAGTGTTCCTTCACTTTCTAAATGCTGTCCTTTCAGAGAAAATCACTTTCCTTTGAAAGTGCCTTAAGCTACTTGCAAACATTCACAAGAAAAACTAATGCGTTTCTATGAAAGACAAGCAGCCTGTTCCAACACTTCAATTCACTGTGCGAAGTGAATGGAGTGTTGCTTCACTTTCTAAATGCTGTCCTTTCAGAGAAAATCACTTTCCTATGAAAGTGCCTTAAGCTACTTACAAGCATTCAACAGAAACTCACACGCATTTCTCTGAAAGAGAAGCAATCTGTTCCAACACTTCAATTCACTGTGCGAAGTGAATGGAGTGTTGCTTCACTTTCTAAATTCTGTCCTTTCAGAGAAAATCACTTTCCTTTGAAAGTGCCTTAAACTACTTTTAAGCATTCACAAAAAACTCACATGCGTTTCTCTGAAAGAGTAGCAGTCTGTTCCAACACTGCAATTCACTGTGCGAAGTGAATGGAGTGTTGCTTCACTTTCTAAATGCTGTCCTTTCAGAGAAAATCACTTTCCTTTGAAAGTGCCTTAAGCAACTTGCAAGCATTCACAAGAAACACTAATGCGTTTCTATGAAAGAGTAGCACTCTGTTCCAACACTTCAATTCACTGCACGAAGTGAATGGAGTGTTGCTTCACTTTCTAAATGCTGTCCTTTCAGAGAAAATCACTTTCCTTTGAAAGTGCCTTAAGCTACTTACAAGCATTCAACAGAAACTCACATGCGATTCTCTGAAAGAGAAGCAGTCTGTTCCAATACTTCAATTCACTGTGCAAAGTGAATGGAGTGTTGCTTCACTTTCTAAATGCTGTCCTTTCAGAGAAAATCACTTTCCTTTGAAAGTGCCTTAACCTACTTGCAAGCATTAGGAAGAAACTCACATGCGTTTCTCTGAAAGAGAAGCAGTCTGTTCCAACACTTCAATTCACTGTGCGAAGTGAATGTAGTGTTTTTTCACTTTCTAAATGCTTTCCTTTCAGAGAAAATCACTTTCCTTTGAAAGTGCCTTAAGCTACTTGCAAGCATTAGGAAGAAACTCACATGCGTTTCTCTGAAAGAGAAACAGTCCGTTCCAAAACTTCAATTCACTGTGCGAAGTGAATGGAGTGTTGCTTCACTTTATAAATGCTGTCCTTTCAGAGAAAATCACTTTCCTTTGAAAGTGCCTTAAGCTACTTACAAGCATTCAACAGAAACTCACATGCGTTTCTCTGAAAGAGAAGCAGTCTGTTCCAACACTTCAATTCACTGTGCGAAGTGAATGGAGTGTTGCTTCACTTTATAAATGCTGTCCTTTCAGAGAAAATCACTTTCCTTTGAAAGTGCCTTAAGCTACTTGCAAGCATTAGGAAGAAACTCACATGCATTTCTCTGTAAGAGAAGCAGTCTGTTCCAACACTTCAATTCACTGTGCAAAGTGAATGGAGTGTTGCTTCACTTTCTAAATGCTGTCCTTTCAGTGAAAATCACTTTCCTTTTAAAGTGCCTTAAGCTACTTACAAGCATTCACCAGAAATTCACGTGCATTTCTCTGAAAGAGAAGCAGTCTGTTCCAACACATCAATTCACTGTGCGAAGTGAATGGAGTGTTGCTTCACTTTCTAAATGCTGTCCTTTCAGACAATATCACTTTCCTTTGAAAGTGCCTTAAGCAACTTGCAAGCATTCACAAGAAACACTTATGCGTTTATATGAAAGAGAAGCACTCTGTTCCAACACTTCAATTCACTGCACGAAGGGAATGGAGTGTTGCTTCACTTTCTAAATTCTGTCCTTTCAGAGAAAATCACTTTCCTTTGAAACTGCCTTAAGCTACTTTCAAGCATTGGGAAGAAACTCACATGCGTTTCTCTGAAAGAGAAGCAGTCTGATCCAACACTTCAATTCACTGTGCGAAGTGAATGGAGTGTTGCTTCACTTTCTAAATGCTGTCCTTTCAGAGAAAATCACTTTCCTTTGAAAGTGCCTTAAACTACTTTCAAGCATTCATAAAAAACTCACATGCGTTTCTCTGAAAGAGAAGCAGTCTGTTCCAACACTTCAATTCTTTGTGCGAAGTGAATGGAGTGTTGCTTCACTTTCTAAATCCTGTCCTTTCAGAGAAAATCACTTTTGTTTGAAAGTGCCTTAAGCAACTTTCAAGCATTCACAAGAAATTCACATACGTTTCTCTGAAAGAGAAGCCTTCTCTTCAAACACTTCAATTCACTGTGCGAAGTGAATGGAGTGTTGCTTCACTTTCTAAATGCTGTCCTTTCAGAGAAAATCACGTTCCTTTGAAATTGCCTTAAGCTACTTACAAGCATTCACCAGAAACTCACATGTATTTCTCTGAAAGAGAAGCAGTCTGTTCCAACACTTCAATTCACTGTGCGAAGTGAATGGAGTGTTGCTTCACTTTCTAAATGCTGTCCTTTCAGAGAAAATCCCTTTCCTTTGAACGTGCCATAAGCTACTTACAAGCATTTAACAGAAACTCACATGCATTTCTCTGAAATAGAAGCAATCTGTTCCAACACTTCAATTCTCTGTGCGAAGTGAATGGAGTGTTGCTTCACTTTCTAAATGCTGTCCTTTCAGAGAAAATCACTTTCCTTTGAAAGTGCCTTAAGCTACTTGCAAGCATTCACAAGAAACACTAATGCGTTTCTCTGAAAGAGAAGCAGTCTGTTCCAACACTTCAATTCACTGTGAGAATTGAATGGAGTGTTGCTTTACTTTCTAAATGCTGTCTTTTCAGAGAAAATCACTTTCCTCTGAAAAGCCTTAAGCTTCTTACAAGCATTCAACAGAAACTCACATGCGTTTCTCTGAAAGAGAAGCAGTCCGTTCCAACACTTCAATTCACTGTGCGAAGTGAATGGAGTGTTGCTTCACTTTCTAAATGCTGTCCTTTCAGAGAAAATCACTTTCCTTTGAAAATGCATTAAGCAACTTGCAAGCATTCACAAGGAACACTAATGCGTTTCTATGAAAGAGAAGCACTCTGTTCCAACACTTCAATTAACTGCACGAATGGAATGCAGTGTTGCTTCACTTTCTAAATGCTGTCCTTTCAGAGAAAATCACTTTCCTTTGAAAGTGCCTTAAGCTACTTACAAGCATTCACCAGAAACTCACATGCCTTTCTCTGAAAGAGAAGCAGTCTGTTCCAATACTTCAATTCACTCTGCAAAGTGAATGGAGTGTTGCTTCACTTTCTAAATTCTGTCCTTTCAGAGAAAATCACTTTCCTTTGAAAGTGCCTTAAGCTACTTACAAGCATTCAACAGAAACTCACATGCATTTCTCTAAAAGAGAAGCAGTCTGTTCCAACACTTCAATTCACTGTGCGAAGTGAATGGAGTGTTGCTCCACTTTCTAAATGCTGTCCTTTCAGAGAAAATCACTTTCCTTTGAAAGTGCCTTAAGCTACTTGCAAGCATTCACCAGAAACTCACATGCGATTCTCTGAAAGAGAAGCAGTCTGTTCAAACACTTCAATTCACTGTGCGAAGTGAATGGAGTGTTGCTTCACTTTCTAAATGCTGTCCTTTCTGAGAAAATCCCTTTCCTTTGAATGTGCCTTAAGCTACTTACAAGCATTCAACAGAAACTCACATGCATTTCTCTGAAAGAGAAGCAATCAGTTCCAACACTTCAATTCTCTGTGCGAAGTGAATGGAGTGTTGCTTCACTTTCTAAATGCTGTCCTTTCAGAGAAAATCACTTTCCTTTGAAAGTGCCTTAAACTACTTTCAAGCATTCACAAAAAACTCACATGAGTTTCTCTTAAAGAGAAGCTGTCTGTTCCAACACTTCAATTCACTGTGCGAAGTGAATGGAGTGTTGCTTCAGTTTCTAAATGCTGTCCTTTCAGAGAAAATCACTTTCCGTTGAAAGTGCCTTAAGCAACTTGCAAGCATTCACAAGAAACTCACATGCATTTCTCTGAAAGAGAAGCAGTCTGTTCCAACACTTCAATTCACTGTGCGAAGTGAATGGAGTGTTGCTTCACTTTCTAAATGCTGTCCTTTCAGAGAAAATCACTTTCCTTTGAAAGTGCCTTAAGCTACTTACAAGCATTCACCAGAAACTCTCATGCGTTTCTCTGAAAGAGAAGCAGTCTGTTCCAATACTTCAATTCACTCTGCAAAGTGAACGGAGTGTTGCTTCACTTTCTAAATGCTGTCCTTTCAGAGAAAATCACTTTCCTTTGAAAGTGCCTTAAGCTACTTACAAGCATTCAACAGAAACTCACATGCATTTCTCTAAAAGAGAAGCAGTCTGTTCCAACACTTCAATTCACTGTGCGAAGTGAATGGAGTGTTGCTTCACTTTCTAAATGCTGTCCTTTCAGAGAAAATCACTTTCCTTTGAAAGTGCCTTAAGCTACTTGCAAGCATTCACCAGAAACTCACATGCGATTCCCTGAAAGAGAAGCAGTCTGTTCAAACACTTCAATTCACTGTGAGAAGTGAATGGAGTGTTGCTTCACTTTCTAAATTCTGTCCTTTCAGAGAAAATCACCTTCCTTTGAAAGTGCCTTAAACTACTTTCAAGCATTCATAAAAAACTCACATGCGTTTCTCTGAAAGAGAAGCAGTCTGTTCCAACACTTCAATTCTTTGTGCGAAGTGAAAGGAGTGTTGCTTCACTTTCTAAATGCTGTCCTTTCAGAGAAAATCACTTTCCTTTAAAAGTGCCTTAAGCTACTTACAAGCATTCAACAGAAACTCACATGCGTTTCTCTGAAAGAGAGCAGTCTGCTCCAACACTTCAATTCACTGTGCGAAGTGAATGGAGTTTTGCTTCACTTTCTAAATGCTGTCCTTTCAGAGAAAATCATTTTCCTTTGAAAGTGCCTTAAGCTACTTGCAAGCATTAGGAAGAAACTCACATGCATTTCTCTGAAAGAGAAGCAGTCTGCTCCAACACTTCAATTCACTGTACAAAGTGAATGGAGTGTTGCTTCACTTTCTAAATGCTGTCCTTTCAGAGAAAATCACTTTCCTTTGAAAGTGCCTTAAGCAACTTGCAAGCTTTCACAAGAAACACTAATGCGTTTCTATGAAAGAGAAGCACTCTGTTCCAACACTTCAATTCACTGTGTTAAGTGAATGGAGTGTTGCTTCACTTTCTAAATGCTGTCCTTTCAGAGAAAATCACTTTCCTTTGAAAATGCCTTAAGCAACTTGCAAGCATTCACAAGGAACACTAATGCGTTTCTATGAAAGAGAAGCACTCTTTTCCAACACTTCAATTAACTGCACGAATGGAATGCAGTGTTGCTTCACTTTCTAAATGCTGTCCTTTCAGAGAAAATCACTTTCCTTTGAAAGTTCCTTAAGCTACTTACAATCATTCAGCTGAAACTCACATGCGTTTCTCTGAAAGAGAAGCAGTCTGTTCCAACACTTCAATTCACCTGCGAAGTGAATGGAGTGTTGCTTCACTTTCTAAATGCTGTCCTTTCAGAGAAAATCACTTTCCTTTGAAAGTGCCTTAAGCTACTTACAAGCATTCACCAGAAACTCACATGCGTTTCTCTGAAAGAGAAGCAGTCTGTTCCAATATTTCAATTCACTCTGCAAAGTGAATGGAGTGTTGCTTCACTTTCTAAATTCTGTCCTTTCAGAGAAAATCACTTTCCTTTGAAAGTGCCTTAAGCTACTTACAAGCATTCAACAGAAACTCACATGCATTTCTCTAAAAGAGAAGCAGTCTGTTCCAACACTTCAATTCACTGTGCGAAGTGAATGGAGTGTTGCTTCAGTTTCTAAATGCTGTCCTGCCAGAGAAAATCACTTTCCGTTGAAAGTGCCTTAAGCTACTTACAAGCATTCAACAGAAACTCACATGCATTTCTCTAAAAGAGAAGCTGTCTGTTCCAACACTTCAATTCACTGTGCGAAGTGAATGGAGTGTTGCTTCAGTTTCTAAATGCTGTCCTGTCAGAGAAAATCACTTTCCGTTGAAAGTGCCTTAAGCAATTTGCAAGCATTCACAAGAAACTCACATGCGTTTCTCTGAAAGAGAAGCAGTCTGTTCCAACACTTCAATTCACTGTGCGAAGTGAATGGAGTGTTGCTTCACTTTCTAAAAGCTGTCCTTTCAGAGAAAATCACTTTCCTTTGAAAGTGCCTTAAGCAACTTGCAAGCATTCACAAGAAACTCACGTGCGTTTCTCTGAAAGAGAAGCAGTCTGTTTCAATAATTCAATTCACTCTGCAAAGTGAATGGAGTGTTGCTTCACTTTCTAAATGCTGTCCTTTCAGAGAAAATCACTTTCCTTTGAAAGTGCCTTAAGCTACTTACAAGCATTCAACAGAAACTCACATGCATTTCTCTAAAAGAGAAGCAGTCTGTTCCAACACTTCAATTCACTGTGCGAAGTGAATGGAGTGTTGCTTCACTTTCTAAATGCTGTCCTTTCAGAGAAAATCACTTTCCTTTGAAAGTGCCTTAAGCTACTTGCAAGCATTCTCCAGAAACTCACATGCGATTCTCTGAAAGAGAAGCAGTCTGTTCAAACACTTCAATTCACCTTGAGAAGTGAATGGAGTGTTGCTTCACTTTCTAAATGCTGTCCTTTCTGAGAAAATACCTTTCCTTTGAATGTGCCTTAAGCTACTTACAAGCATTCAACAGAAACTCACATGCATTTCTCTGAAAGAGAAGCAATCAGTTCCAACACTTCAATTCTCTGTGCGAAGTGAATGGAGTGTTGCTTCACTTTCTAAATGCTGTCCTTTCAGAGAAAATCACTTTCCTTTGAAAGTGCCTTAAGCTACTTGCAAGCATTCACAAGAAACACTAATGCGTTTCTATGAAAGAGAAGCAGTCTGTTCCAAAACTTCAATTCATTGCGCTAAGGGAATGGAGTGTTGCTTTACTTTCTAAATGCTGTCCTTTCAGAGAAAATCTCTTTCCTTTGAAAGATCCTTAAGCTACTTACAAGCATTCAACAGAAACTCACATGCATTTCTCTGAAAGAGAAGCAGTCTGCTCCAACACTTCAATTCACTGTACAAAGTGAATGGAGTGTTGCTTCACTTTCTAAATGCTGTCCTTTCAGAGAAAATCACTTTCCTTTGAAAGTGCCTTAAGCAACTTGCAAGCTTTCACAAGAAACACTAATGCGTTTCTATGAAAGAGAAGCACTCTGTTCCAACACTTCAATTCACTGTGTTAAGTGAATGGAGTGTTGCTTCACTTTCTAAATGCTGTCCTTTCAGAGAAAATCACTTTCTGTTGAAAGTGCCTTAAGCAACTTGCAAGCATTCACAAGAAACTCACATGCGTTTCTCTGAAAGAGAAGCAGTCTGTTCCAACACTTCAATTCACCTGCGAAGTGAATGGAGTGTTGCTTCACTTTCTAAATGCTGTCCTTTCAGAGAAAATCACTTTCCTTTGAAAGTGCCTTAAGCTACTTACAAGCATTCACCAGAAACTCACATGCGTTTCTCTGAAAGAGAAGCAGTCTGTTCCAATATTTCAATTCACTCTGCAAAGTGAATGGAGTGTTGCTTCACTTTCTAAATTCTGTCCTTTCAGAGAAAATCACTTTCCTTTGAAAGTGCCTTAAGCTACTTACAAGCATTCAACAGAAACTCACATGCATTTCTCTAAAAGAGAAGCAGTCTGTTCCAACACTTCAATTCACTGTGCGAAGTGAATGGAGTGTTGCTCCACTTTCTAAATGCTGTCCTTTCAGAGAAAATCACTTTCCTTTGAAAGTGCCTTAAGCTACTTGCAAGCATTCACCAGAAACTCACATGCGATTCTCTGAAAGAGAAGCAGTCTGTTCAAACACTTCAATTCACTGTGCGAAGTGAATGGAGTGTTGCTTCACTTTCTAAATGCTGTCCTTTCTGAGAAAATCCCTTTCCTTTGAATGTGCCTTAAGCTACTTACAAGCATTCAACAGAAACTCACATGCATTTCTCTGAAAGAGAAGCAGTCTGTTCCAACACTTCAATTCACTGTACAAAGTGAGTGGAGTGTTGCTTCACTTTCTAAATGCTGTCCTTTCAGAGAAAATCACTTTCCTTTGAAAGTGCCTTAAGCAACTTGCAAGCTTTCACAAGAAACACTAATGCGTTTCTATGAAAGAGAAGCACTCTGTTCCAACACTTCAATTCACTGTGCGAGGTGAATGGAGTGTTGCTTCACTTTCTAAATGCTGTCCTTTCAGAGAAAATCCCTTTCCTTTGAACGTGCCATAAGCTACTTACAAGCATTCAACAGAAAATCACATGCATTTCTCTGAAATAGAAGCAATCTGTTCCAACACTTCAATTCTCTGTGCGAAGTGAATGGAGTGTTGCTTCACTTTCTAAATGCTGTCCTTTCAGAGAAAATCACTTTCCTTTGAAAGTGCCTTAAGCTACTTGCAAGCATTTACAAGAAACACTAATGCGTTTCTCTGAAAGAGAAGCAGTCTGTTCCAACACTTCAATTCATTGCGTGAAGGGAATGGAGTGTTGCTTTACTTTCTAAATGCTTTCCTTTCAGAGAAAATCACTTTCCTCTGAAAGAGCCTTAAGCTACTTACAAGCATTCACCAGAAACACACATGCGTTTCTCTGAAAGAGAAGCAATCCGTTCCAACACTTCAATTCACTGTGCGAAGTGAATGGAGTGTTGCTTCACTTTCTAAATGCTGTCCTTTCAGAGAAAATCACTTTCCTTTGAAAATGCCTTAAGCAACTTGCAAGCATTCACAAGGAACACTAATGCGTTTCTATGAAAGAGAAGCACTCTGTTCCAACACTTCAATTTACTGCACGAATGGAATGCCGTGTTGCTTCACTTTCTAAATGCTGTCTTTTCAGAGAAAATCACTTTCCTTTGAAAGTGCCTTAAGCTACTTACAATCATTCACCAGAAACTCACATGCGTTTCTCTGAAAGAGAAGCAGTCTGTTCCAACACTTCAATTCACTGTGCGAAGTGAATGGAGTGTTGCTTCACTTTCTAAATGCTGTCCTTTCAGAGAAAATCACTTTCCTTTGAAAGTGCCTTAAGCTACTTGCAAGCATTCTCCAGAAACTCACATGCGATTCTCTGAAAGAGAAGCAGTCTGTTCAAACACTTCAATTCACCTTGAGAAGTGAATGGAGTGTTGCTTCACTTTCTAAATGCTGTCCTTTCTGAGAAAATACCTTTCCTTTGAATGTGCCTTAAGCTACTTACAAGCATTCAACAGAAACTCACATGCATTTCTCTGAAAGAGAAGCAATCAGTTCCAACACTTCAATTCTCTGTGCGAAGTGAATGGAGTGTTGCTTCACTTTCTAAATGCTGTCCTTTCAGAGAAAATCACTTTCCTTTGAAAGTGCCTTAAGCTACTTGCAAGCATTCACAAGAAACACTAATGCGTTTCTATGAAAGAGAAGCAGTCTGTTCCAAAACTTCAATTCATTGCGCTAAGGGAATGGAGTGTTGCTTTACTTTCTAAATGCTGTCCTTTCAGAGAAAATCACTTTCCTTTGAAAGATCCTTAAGCTACTTACAAGCATTCAACAGAAACTCACATGCATTTCTCTGAAAGAGAAGCAGTCTGCTCCAACACTTCAATTCACTGTACAAAGTGAATGGAGTGTTGCTTCACTTTCTAAATGCTGTCCTTTCAGAGAAAATCACTTTCCTTTGAAAGTGCCTTAAGCAACTTGCAAGCTTTCACAAGAAACACTAATGCGTTTCTATGAAAGAGAAGCACTCTGTTCCAACACTTCAATTCACTGTGTTAAGTGAATGGAGTGTTGCTTCACTTTCTAAATGCTGTCCTTTCAGAGAAAATCACTTTCCTTTGAAAATGCCTTAAGCACCTTGCAAGCATTCACAAGGAACACTAATGCGTTTCTATGAAAGAGAAGCACTCTTTTCCAACACTTCAATTAACTGCACGAATGGAATGCAGTGTTGCTTCACTTTCTAAATGCTGTCCTTTCAGAGAAAATCACTTTCCTTTGAAAGTTCCTTAAGCTACTTACAATCATTCAGCAGAAACTCACATGCGTTTCTCTTAAAGAGAAGCAGTCTGTTCCAACACTTCAATTCACTGTGCGAAGTGAATGGAGTGTTGCTTCAGTTTCTAAATGCTGTCCTTTCAGAGAAAATCACTTTCTGTTGAAAGTGCCTTAAGCAACTTGCAAGCATTCACAAGAAACTCACATGCGTTTCTCTGAAAGAGAAGCAGTCTGTTCCAACACTTCAATTCACCTGCGAAGTGAATGGAGTGTTGCTTCACTTTCTAAATGCTGTCCTTTCAGAGAAAATCACTTTCCTTTGAAAGTGCCTTAAGCTACTTACAAGCATTCACCAGAAACTCACATGCGTTTCTCTGAAAGAGAAGCAGTCTGTTCCAATATTTCAATTCACTCTGCAAAGTGAATGGAGTGTTGCTTCACTTTCTAAATTCTGTCCTTTCAGAGAAAATCACTTTCCTTTGAGAGTGCCTTAATCTACTTACAAGCATTCAACAGAAACTCACATGCATTTCTCTAAAAGAGAAGCAGTCTGTTCCAACACTTCAATTCACTGTGCGAAGTGAATGGAGTGTTGCTCCACTTTCTAAATGCTGTCCTTTCAGAGAAAATCACTTTCCTTTGAAAGTGCCTTAAGCTACTTGCAAGCATTCACCAGAAACTCACATGCGATTCTCTGAAAGAGAAGCAGTCTGTTCAAACACTTCAATTTACTGTGCGAAGTGAATGGAGTGTTGCTTCACTTTCTAAATGCTGTCCTTTCTGAGAAAATCCCTTTCCTTTGAATGTGCCTTAAGCTACTTACAAGCATTCAACAGAAACTCACATGCATTTCTCTGAAAGAGAAGCAGTCTGTTCCAACACTTCAATTCACTGTGCGAAGTGAATGGAGTGTTGCTTCAGTTTCTAAATGCTGTCCTGCCAGAGAAAATCACTTTCCGTTGAAAGTGCCTTAAGCTACTTACAAGCATTCAACAGAAACTCACATGCATTTCTCTAAAAGAGAAGCTGTCTGTTCCAACACTTCAATTCACTGTGCGAAGTGAATGGAGTGTTGCTTCAGTTTCTAAATGCTGTCCTGTCAGAGAAAATCACTTTCCGTTGAAAGTGCCTTAAGCAATTTGCAAGCATTCACAAGAAACTCACATGCGTTTCTCTGAAAGAGAAGCAGTCTGTTCCAACACTTCAATTCACTGTGCGAAGTGAATGGAGTGTTGCTTTACTTTCTAAATGCTGTCCTTTCAGAGAAAATCACTTTCCTTTGAAAGTGCCTTAAGCAACTTGCAAGCATTCACAAGAAACTCACGTGCGTTTCTCTGAAAGAGAAGCAGTCTGTTTCAATAATTCAATTCACTCTGCAAAGTGAATGGAGTGTTGCTTCACTTTCTAAATGCTGTCCTTTCAGAGAAAATCACTTTCCTTTGAAAGTGCCTTAAGCTACTTACAAGCATTCAACAGAAACTCACATGCATTTCTCTAAAAGAGAAGCAGTCTGTTCCAACACTTCAATTCACTGTGCGAAGTGAATGGAGTGTTGCTTCACTTTCTAAATGCTGTCCTTTCAGAGAAAATCACTTTCCTTTGAAAGTGCCTTAAGCTACTTGCAAGCATTCTCCAGAAACTCACATGCGATTCTCTGAAAGAGAAGCAGTCTGTTCAAACACTTCAATTCACCTTGAGAAGTGAATGGAGTGTTGCTTCACTTTCTAAATGCTGTCCTTTCTGAGAAAATACCTTTCCTTTGAATGTGCCTTAAGCTACTTACAAGCATTCAACAGAAACTCACATGCATTTCTCTGAAAGAGAAGCAATCAGTTCCAACACTTCAATTCTCTGTGCGAAGTGAATGGAGTGTTGCTTCACTTTCTAAATGCTGTCCTTTCAGAGAAAATCACTTTCCTTTGAAAGTGCCTTAAGCTACTTGCAAGCATTCACAAGAAACACTAATGCGTTTCTATGAAAGAGAAGCAGTCTGTTCCAAAACTTCAATTCATTGCGCTAAGGGAATGGAGTGTTGCTTTACTTTCTAAATGCTGTCCTTTCAGAGAAAATCACTTTCCTTTGAAAGATCCTTAAGCTACTTACAAGCATTCAACAGAAACTCACATGCATTTCTCTGAAAGAGAAGCAGTCTGCTCCAACACTTCAATTCACTGTACAAAGTGAATGGAGTGTTGCTTCACTTTCTAAATGCTGTCCTTTCAGAGAAAATCACTTTCCTTTGAAAGTGCCTTAAGCAACTTGCAAGCTTTCACAAGAAACACTAATGCGTTTCTATGAAAGAGAAGCACTCTGTTCCAACACTTCAATTCACTGTGTTAAGTGAATGGAGTGTTGCTTCACTTTCTAAATGCTGTCCTTTCAGAGAAAATCACTTTCTGTTGAAAGTGCCTTAAGCAACTTGCAAGCATTCACAAGAAACTCACATGCGTTTCTCTGAAAGAGAAGCAGTCTGTTCCAACACTTCAATTCACCTGCGAAGTGAATGGAGTGTTGCTTCACTTTCTAAATGCTGTCCTTTCAGAGAAAATCACTTTCCTTTGAAAGTGCCTTAAGCTACTTACAAGCATTCACCAGAAACTCACATGCGTTTCTCTGAAAGAGAAGCAGTCTGTTCCAATATTTCAATTCACTCTGCAAAGTGAATGGAGTGTTGCTTCACTTTCTAAATTCTGTCCTTTCAGAGAAAATCACTTTCCTTTGAAAGTGCCTTAAGCTACTTACAAGCATTCAACAGAAACTCACATGCATTTCTCTAAAAGAGAAGCAGTCTGTTCCAACACTTCAATTCACTGTGCGAAGTGAATGGAGTGTTGCTCCACTTTCTAAATGCTGTCCTTTCAGAGAAAATCACTTTCCTTTGAAAGTGCCTTAAGCTACTTGCAAGCATTCACCAGAAACTCACATGCGATTCTCTGAAAGAGAAGCAGTCTGTTCAAACACTTCAATTCACTGTGCGAAGTGAATGGAGTGTTGCTTCACTTTCTAAATGCTGTCCTTTCTGAGAAAATCCCTTTCCTTTGAATGTGCCTTAAGCTACTTACAAGCATTCAACAGAAACTCACATGCATTTCTCTGAAAGAGAAGCAGTCTGTTCCAACACTTCAATTCACTGTACAAAGTGAGTGGAGTGTTGCTTCACTTTCTAAATGCTGTCCTTTCAGAGAAAATCACTTTCCTTTGAAAGTGCCTTAAGCAACTTGCAAGCTTTCACAAGAAACACTAATGCGTTTCTATGAAAGAGAAGCACTCTGTTCCAACACTTCAATTCACTGTGCGAGGTGAATGGAGTGTTGCTTCACTTTCTAAATGCTGTCCTTTCAGAGAAAATCCCTTTCCTTTGAACGTGCCATAAGCTACTTACAAGCATTCAACAGAAACTCACATGCATTTCTCTGAAATAGAAGCAATCTGTTCCAACACTTCAATTCTCTGTGCGAAGTGAATGGAGTGTTGCTTCACTTTCTAAATGCTGTCCTTTCAGAGAAAATCACTTTCCTTTGAAAGTGCCTTAAGCTACTTGCAAGCATTTACAAGAAACACTAATGCGTTTCTCTGAAAGAGAAGCAGTCTGTTCCAACACTTCAATTCATTGCGTGAAGGGAATGGAGTGTTGCTTTACTTTCTAAATGCTTTCCTTTCAGAGAAAATCACTTTCCTCTGAAAGAGCCTTAAGCTACTTACAAGCATTCACCAGAAACACACATGCGTTTCTCTGAAAGAGAAGCAATCCGTTCCAACACTTCAATTCACTGTGCGAAGTGAATGGAGTGTTGCTTCACTTTCTAAATGCTGTCCTTTCAGAGAAAATCACTTTCCTTTGAAAATGCCTTAAGCAACTTGCAAGCATTCACAAGGAACACTAATGCGTTTCTATGAAAGAGAAGCACTCTGTTCCAACACTTCAATTAACTGCACGAATGGAATGCCGTGTTGCTTCACTTTCTAAATGCTGTCTTTTCAGAGAAAATCACTTTCCTTTGAAAGTGCCTTAAGCTACTTACAATCATTCACCAGAAACTCACATGCGTTTCTCTGAAAGAGAAGCAGTCTGTTCCAACACTTCAATTCACTGTGCGAAGTGAATGGAGTGTTGCTTCACTTTCTAAATGCTGTCCTTTCAGAGAAAATCACTTTCCTTTGAAAGTGCCTTAAGCTACTTGCAAGCATTCTCCAGAAACTCACATGCGATTCTCTGAAAGAGAAGCAGTCTGTTCAAACACTTCAATTCACCTTGAGAAGTGAATGGAGTGTTGCTTCACTTTCTAAATGCTGTCCTTTCTGAGAAAATACCTTTCCTTTGAATGTGCCTTAAGCTACTTACAAGCATTCAACAGAAACTCACATGCATTTCTCTGAAAGAGAAGCAATCAGTTCCAACACTTCAATTCTCTGTGCGAAGTGAATGGAGTGTTGCTTCACTTTCTAAATGCTGTCCTTTCAGAGAAAATCACTTTCCTTTGAAAGTGCCTTAAGCTACTTGCAAGCATTCACAAGAAACACTAATGCGTTTCTATGAAAGAGAAGCAGTCTGTTCCAAAACTTCAATTCATTGCGCTAAGGGAATGGAGTGTTGCTTTACTTTCTAAATGCTGTCCTTTCAGAGAAAATCACTTTCCTTTGAAAGATCCTTAAGCTACTTACAAGCATTCAACAGAAACTCACATGCATTTCTCTGAAAGAGAAGCAGTCTGCTCCAACACTTCAATTCACTGTACAAAGTGAATGGAGTGTTGCTTCACTTTCTAAATGCTGTCCTTTCAGAGAAAATCACTTTCCTTTGAAAGTGCCTTAAGCAACTTGCAAGCTTTCACAAGAAACACTAATGCGTTTCTATGAAAGAGAAGCACTCTGTTCCAACACTTCAATTCACTGTGTTAAGTGAATGGAGTGTTGCTTCACTTTCTAAATGCTGTCCTTTCAGAGAAAATCACTTTCCTTTGAAAATGCCTTAAGCACCTTGCAAGCATTCACAAGGAACACTAATGCGTTTCTATGAAAGAGAAGCACTCTTTTCCAACACTTCAATTAACTGCACGAATGGAATGCAGTGTTGCTTCACTTTCTAAATGCTGTCCTTTCAGAGAAAATCACTTTCCTTTGAAAGTTCCTTAAGCTACTTACAATCATTCAGCAGAAACTCACATGCGTTTCTCTTAAAGAGAAGCAGTCTGTTCCAACACTTCAATTCACTGTGCGAAGTGAATGGAGTGTTGCTTCAGTTTCTAAATGCTGTCCTTTCAGAGAAAATCACTTTCTGTTGAAAGTGCCTTAAGCAACTTGCAAGCATTCAAAAGAAACTCACATGCGTTTCTCTGAAAGAGAAGCAGTCTGTTCCAACACTTCAATTCACCTGCGAAGTGAATGGAGTGTTGCTTCACTTTCTAAATGCTGTCCTTTCAGAGAAAATCACTTTCCTTTGAAAGTGCCTTAAGCTACTTACAAGCATTCACCAGAAACTCACATGCGTTTCTCTGAAAGAGAAGCAGTCTGTTCCAATATTTCAATTCACTCTGCAAAGTGAATGGAGTGTTGCTTCACTTTCTAAATTCTGTCCTTTCAGAGAAAATCACTTTCCTTTGAGAGTGCCTTAATCTACTTACAAGCATTCAACAGAAACTCACATGCATTTCTCTAAAAGAGAAGCAGTCTGTTCCAACACTTCAATTCACTGTGCGAAGTGAATGGAGTGTTGCTCCACTTTCTAAATGCTGTCCTTTCAGAGAAAATCACTTTCCTTTGAAAGTGCCTTAAGCTACTTGCAAGCATTCACCAGAAACTCACATGCGATTCTCTGAAAGAGAAGCAGTCTGTTCCAACACTTCAATTCACTGTGCGAAGTGAATGGAGTGTTGCTTCACTTTCTAAATGCTGTCCTTTCTGAGAAAATCCCTTTCCTTTGAATGTGCCTTAAGCTACTTACAAGCATTCAACAGAAACTCACATGCATTTCTCTGAAAGAGAAGCAGTCTGTTCCAACACTTCAATTCACTGTACAAAGTGAGTGGAGTGTTGCTTCACTTTCTAAATGCTGTCCTTTCAGAGAAAATCACTTTCCTTTGAAAGTGCCTTAAGCAACTTGCAAGCTTTCACAAGAAACACTAATGCGTTTCTATGAAAGAGAAGCACTCTGTTCCAACACTTCAATTCACTGTGCGAGGTGAATGGAGTGTTGCTTCACTTTCTAAATGCTGTCCTTTCAGAGAAAATCCCTTTCCTTTGAACGTGCCATAAGCTACTTACAAGCATTCAACAGAAACTCACATGCATTTCTCTGAAATAGAAGCAATCTGTTCCAACACTTCAATTCTCTGTGCGAAGTGAATGGAGTGTTGCTTCACTTTCTAAATGCTGTCCTTTCAGAGAAAATCACTTTCCTTTGAAAGTGCCTTAAGCTACTTGCAAGCATTTACAAGAAACACTAATGCGTTTCTCTGAAAGAGAAGCAGTCTGTTCCAACACTTCAATTCATTGCGTGAAGGGAATGGAGTGTTGCTTTACTTTCTAAATGCTTTCCTTTCAGAGAAAATCACTTTCCTCTGAAAGAGCCTTAAGCTACTTACAAGCATTCACCAGAAACACACATGCGTTTCTCTGAAAGAGAAGCAATCCGTTCCAACACTTCAATTCACTGTGCGAAGTGAATGGAGTGTTGCTTCACTTTCTAAATGCTGTCCTTTCAGAGAAAATCACTTTCCTTTGAAAATGCCTTAAGCAACTTGCAAGCATTCACAAGGAACACTAATGCGTTTCTATGAAAGAGAAGCACTCTGTTCCAACACTTCAATTAACTGCACGAATGGAATGCCGTGTTGCTTCACTTTCTAAATGCTGTCTTTTCAGAGAAAATCACTTTCCTTTGAAAGTGCCTTAAGCTACTTACAATCATTCACCAGAAACTCACATGCGTTTCTCTGAAAGAGAAGCAGTCTGTTCCAACACTTCAATTCACTGTGCGAAGTGAATGGAGTGTTGCTTCACTTTCTAAATGCTGTCCTTTCAGAGAAAATCACTTTCCTTTGAAAGTGCCGTAATCTACTTTCAAGCATTCACAAAAAACTCACATGCGTTACTCTTAAAGAGAAGCAGTCTGTTCCAACACTTCAATTCACTGTGCGAAGTGAATGGAGTGTTGCTTCAGTTTCTAAATGCTGTCCTTTCAGAGAAAATCACTTTCTGTTGAAAGTGCCTTAAGCAACTTGCAAGCATTCACAAGAAACTCACATGCGTTTTTCTGAAAGAGAAGCAGTCTGTTCCAACACTTCAATTCACTGTGCGAAGTGAATGGAGTGTTGCTTCACTTTCTAAATGCTGTCCTTTCTGAGAAAATCACTTTCCTTTGAAAGTGCCTTAAGCTACTTACAAGCATTCACCAGAAACTCACATGCGTTTCTCTGAAAGAGAAGCAGTCTGTTCCAATACTTCAATTCACTCTGCAAAGTGAATGGAGTGTTGCTTCACTTTCTAAATTCTGTCCTTTCAGAGAAAATCACTTTCCTTTGAAAGAGCCTTAAGCTACTTACAAGCATTCAACAGAAACTCACATGCATTTCTCTGAAAGAGAAGCAGTCTGTTCCAACACTTCAATTCAGTGTACAAAGTGAATGGAGTGTTGCTTCACTTTCTAAATGCTGTCATTTCAGAGAAAATCACTTTCCTTTGAAAGTGCCTTAAGCAACTTGCAAGCATTCACAAGAAACACTAATGCGTTTCTATGAAAGAGAAGCACTCTGTTCCAACACTTCAATTCACTGCACGAAGGGAATGGAGTGTTGCTTCACTTTCTAAATGCTGTCATTTCAGAGAAAATCACTTTCCTTTGAAAGTGCCTTAAGCTACTTACAAGCATTCACCAGAAACTCACATGTGTTTCTCTGAAAGAGAAGCAGTCTGTTCCAACACTTCAATTCACTGTGCGAAGTGAATGGAGTGTTGCTTCACTTTCTAAATGCTGTCCTTTCAGAGAAAATCACTTTCCTTTGAAAGTGACTTAAGCTACTTGCAAGCATTAGGAAGAAACTTACATGCGTTTCTCTGAAAGAGAAGCAGTCTGTTCCAACACTTCAATTCACTGTGCGAAATGAATGGAGTGTTGCTTCACTTTCTAAATGCTGTCCTTTCAGAGAAAATCACTTTCCTTTGAAAATGCCTTAAGCTACTTACAAGCATTCAACAGAAACTCACATGCATTTCTCTGAAAGAGAAGCAATCAGTTCCAACAGTTCAATTCTCTGTGCGAAGTGAATGGAGTGTTGCTTCACTTTCTTAATCCTGTCCTTTCAGAGAAAATCACTTTTGTTTGAAAGTGCCTTAAGCAACTTTCAAGCATTCACAAGAAATTCACATACGTTTCTCTGAAAGAGAAGCCTTCTCTTCCAACACTTCAATTCACTGTGCGAAGTGAATGGAGTGTTGCTTCACTTTCTAAATGCTGTTCTTTCAGAGAAAATCACGTTCCTTTGAAATTGCCTTAAGCTACTTACAAGCATTCACCAGAAACTCACATGTGTTTCTCTCAAAGAGAAGCAGTCTGTTCCAACACTTCAATTCACTGTGCGAAGTGAATGGAGTGTTGCTTCACTTTCTAAATGCTGTCCTTTCAGAGAAAATCCCTTTCCTTTGAACGTGCCATAAGCTACTTACAAGCATTTAACAGAAACTCACATGCATTTCTCTGAAATAGAATCAATCTGTTCCAACACTTCAATTCTCTGTGCGAAGTGAATGGAGTGTTGCTTCCCTTTCTAAATGCTGTCCTTTCAGAGAAAATCACTTTCCTTTGAAAGTGCCTTAAGCTACTTGCAAGCATTCACCAGAAACTCACATGCGATTCTCTGAAAGAGAAGCAGTCTGTTCAAACACTTCAATTCACTGTGCGAAGTGAATGGAGTGTTGCTTCACTTTCTAAATGCTGTCCTTTCTGAGAAAATCCCTTTCCTTTGAATGTGCCTTAAGCTACTTACAAGCATTCAACAGAAACTCACATGCATTTCTCTGAAAGAGAAGCAGTCTGTTCCAACACTTCAATTCACTGTACAAAGTGAGTGGAGTGTTGCTTCACTTTCTAAATGCTGTCCTTTCAGAGAAAATCACTTTCCTTTGAAAGTGCCTTAAGCAACTTGCAAGCTTTCACAAGAAACACTAATGCGTTTCTATGAAAGAGAAGCACTCTGTTCCAACACTTCAATTCACTGTGCGAGGTGAATGGAATGTTGCTTCACTTTCTAAATGCTGTCCTTTCAGAGAAAATCCCTTTCCTTTGAACGTGCCATAAGCTACTTACAAGCATTCAACAGAAACTCACATGCATTTCTCTGAAATAGAAGCAATCTGTTCCAACACTTCAATTCTCTGTGCGAAGTGAATGGAGTGTTGCTTCACTTTCTAAATGCTGTCCTTTCAGAGAAAATCACTTTCCTTTGAAAGTGCCTTAAGCTACTTGCAAGCATTTACAAGAAACACTAATGCGTTTCTCTGAAAGAGAAGCAGTCTGTTCCAACACTTCAATTCATTGCGTGAAGGGAATGGAGTGTTGCTTTACTTTCTAAATGCTTTCCTTTCAGAGAAAATCACTTTCCTCTGAAAGAGCCTTAAGCTACTTACAAGCATTCACCAGAAACACACATGCGTTTCTCTGAAAGAGAAGCAATCCGTTCCAACACTTCAATTCACTGTGCGAAGTGAATGGAGTGTTGCTTCACTTTCTAAATGCTGTCCTTTCAGAGAAAATCACTTTCCTTTGAAAATGCCTTAAGCAACTTGCAAGCATTCACAAGGAACACTAATGCGTTTCTATGAAAGAGAAGCACTCTGTTCCAACACTTCAATTAACTGCACGAATGGAATGCCGTGTTGCTTCACTTTCTAAATGCTGTCTTTTCAGAGAAAATCACTTTCCTTTGAAAGTGCCTTAAGCTACTTACAATCATTCACCAGAAACTCACATGCGTTTCTCTGAAAGAGAAGCAGTCTGTTCCAACACTTCAATTCACTGTGCGAAGTGAATGGAGTGTTGCTTCACTTTCTAAATGCTGTCCTTTCAGAGAAAATCACTTTCCTTTGAAAGTGCCGTAATCTACTTTCAAGCATTCACAAAAAACTCACATGCGTTACTCTTAAAGAGAAGCAGTCTGTTCCAACACTTCAATTCACTGTGCGAAGTGAATGGAGTGTTGCTTCAGTTTCTAAATGCTGTCCTTTCAGAGAAAATCACTTTCTGTTGAAAGTGCCTTAACCAACTTGCAAGCATTCACAAGAAACTCACATGCGTTTCTCTGAAAGAGAAGCAGTCTGTTCCAACACTTCAATTCACTGTGCGAAGTGAATGGAGTGTTGCTTCACTTTCTAAATGCTGTCCTTTCTGAGAAAATCACTTTCCTTTGAAAGTGCCTTAAGCTACTTACAAGCATTCACCAGAAACTCACATGCGTTTCTCTGAAAGAGAAGCAGTCTGTTCCAATACTTCAATTCACTCTGCAAAGTGAATGGAGTGTTGCTTCACTTTCTAAATTCTGTCCTTTCAGAGAAAATCACTTTCCTTTGAAAGAGCCTTAAGCTACTTACAAGCATTCAACAGAAACTCACATGCATTTCTCTGAAAGAGAAGCAGTCTGTTCCAACACTTCAATTCAGTGTACAAAGTGAATGGAGTGTTGCTTCACTTTCTAAATGCTGTCATTTCAGAGAAAATCACTTTCCTTTGAAAGTGCCTTAAGCAACTTGCAAGCATTCACAAGAAACACTAATGCGTTTCTATGAAAGAGAAGCACTCTGTTCCAACACTTCAATTCACTGCACGAAGGGAATGGAGTGTTGCTTCACTTTCTAAATGCTGTCATTTCAGAGAAAATCACTTTCCTTTGAAAGTGCCTTAAGCTACTTACAAGCATTCACCAGAAACTCACATGCGTTTCTCTGAAAGAGAAGCAGTCTGTTCCAACACTTCAATTCACTGTGCGAAGTGAATGGAGTGTTGCTTCACTTTCTAAATGCTGTCCTTTCAGAGAAAATCACTTTCCTTTGAAAGTGACTTAAGCTACTTGCAAGCATTAGGAAGAAACTTACATGCGTTTCTCTGAAAGAGAAGCAGTCTGTTCCAACACTTCAATTCACTGTGCGAAATGAATGGAGTGTTGCTTCACTTTCTAAATGCTGTCCTTTCAGAGAAAATCACTTTCCTTTGAAAGTGCCTTAAGCTACTTACAAGCATTCAACAGAAACTCACATGCATTTCTCTGAAAGAGAAGCAATCAGTTCCAACAGTTCAATTCTCTGTGCGAAGTGAATGGAGTGTTGCTTCACTTTCTTAATCCTGTCCTTTCAGAGAAAATCACTTTTGTTTGAAAGTGCCTTAAGCTACTTTCAAGCATTCACAAAAAACTCACATGTGTTTCTCTGAAAGAGAAGCAGTCTGTTCCAACACTTCAATTCTCTGTGCGAAGTGAATGGAGTGTTGCTTCACTTTCTAAATGCTGTCCTTTCAAAGAAAATCACTTTCCTTTGAAAGTGCCTTAAGTTACTTGCAAGCATTAGGAAGAAAATCACATGCGTTTCTCTGAAAGAGAAGCAGTCTGTTCAAACACTTCAATTCACCTTGAGAAGTGAATGGAGTGTTGCTTCACTTTCTAAATGCTTTCCTTTCTGAGAAAATACCTTTCCTTTGAATGTGCCTTAAGCTACTTACAAGCATTCAACAGAAACTCACATGCATTTCTCTGAAAGAGAAGCAATCAGTTCCAACACTTCAATTCTCTGTGCGAAGTGAATGGAGTGTTGCTTCACTTTCTAAATGCTGTCCTTTCAGAGAAAATCACTTTCCTTTGAAAGTGCCTTAAGCTACTTGCAAGCATTCACAAGAAACACTAATGCGTTTCTATGAAAGAGAAGCAGTCTGTTCCAAAACTTCAATTCATTGCGCTAAGGGAATGGAGTGTTGCTTTACTTTCTAAATGCTGTCCTTTCAGAGAAAATCACTTTCCTTTGAAAGATCCTTAAGCTACTTACAAGCATTCAACAGAAACTCACATGCATTTCTCTAAAAGAGAAGCAGTCTGTTCCAACACTTCAATTCACTGTGCGAAGTGAATGGAGTGTTGCTTCACTTTCTAAATGCTGTCCTTTCAGAGAAAATCACTTTCCTTTGAAAATGCCTTAAGCAACTTGCAAGCATTCACAAGGAACACTAATGCGTTTCTATGAAAGAGAAGCACTCTTTTCCAACACTTCAATTAACTGCACGAATGGAATGCAGTGTTGCTTCACTTTCTAAATGCTGTCCTTTCAGAGAAAATCACTTTCCTTTGAAAGTTCCTTAAGCTACTTACAATCATTCAGCAGAAACTCACATGCGTTTCTCTTAAAGAGAAGCAGTCTGTTCCAACACTTCAATTCACTGTGCGAAGTGAATGGAGTGTTGCTTCAGTTTCTAAATGCTGTCCTTTCAGAGAAAATCACTTTCTGTTGAAAGTGCCTTAAGCAACTTGCAAGCATTCACAAGAAACTCACATGCGTTTCTCTGAAAGAGAAGCAGTCTGTTCCAACACTTCAATTCACCTGCGAAGTGAATGGAGTGTTGCTTCACTTTCTAAATGCTGTCCTTTCAGAGAAAATCACTTTCCTTTGAAAGTGCCTTAAGCTACTTACAAGCATTCACCAGAAACTCACATGCGTTTCTCTGAAAGAGAAGCAGTCTGTTCCAATATTTCAATTCACTCTGCAAAGTGAATGGAGTGTTGCTTCACTTTCTAAATTCTGTCCTTTCAGAGAAAATCACTTTCCTTTGAAAGTGCCTTAAGCTACTTACAAGCATTCAACAGAAACTCACATGCATTTCTCTAAAAGAGAAGCAGTCTGTTCCAACACTTCAATTCACTGTGCGAAGTGAATGGAGTGTTGCTCCACTTTCTAAATGCTGTCCTTTCAGAGAAAATCACTTTCCTTTGAAAGTGCCTTAAGCTACTTGCAAGCATTCACCAGAAACTCACATGCGATTCTCTGAAAGAGAAGCAGTCTGTTCAAACACTTCAATTCACTGTGCGAAGTGAATGGAGTGTTGCTTCACTTTCTAAATGCTGTCCTTTCTGAGAAAATCCCTTTCCTTTGAATGTGCCTTAAGCTACTTACAAGCATTCAACAGAAACTCACATGCATTTCTCTGAAAGAGAAGCAGTCTGTTCCAACACTTCAATTCACTGTACAAAGTGAGTGGAGTGTTGCTTCACTTTCTAAATGCTGTCCTTTCAGAGAAAATCACTTTCCTTTGAAAGTGCCTTAAGCAACTTGCAAGCTTTCACAAGAAACACTAATGCGTTTCTATGAAAGAGAAGCACTCTGTTCCAACACTTCAATTCACTGTGCGAGGTGAATGGAGTGTTGCTTCACTTTCTAAATGCTGTCCTTTCAGAGAAAATCCCTTTCCTTTGAACGTGCCATAAGCTACTTACAAGCATTCAACAGAAACTCACATGCATTTCTCTGAAATAGAAGCAATCTGTTCCAACACTTCAATTCTCTGTGCGAAGTGAATGGAGTGTTGCTTCACTTTCTAAATGCTGTCCTTTCAGAGAAAATCACTTTCCTTTGAAAGTGCCTTAAGCTACTTGCAAGCATTTACAAGAAACACTAATGCGTTTCTCTGAAAGAGAAGCAGTCTGTTCCAACACTTCAATTCATTGCGTGAAGGGAATGGAGTGTTGCTTTACTTTCTAAATGCTTTCCTTTCAGAGAAAATCACTTTCCTCTGAAAGAGCCTTAAGCTACTTACAAGCATTCACCAGAAACACACATGCGTTTCTCTGAAAGAGAAGCAATCCGTTCCAACACTTCAATTCACTGTGCGAAGTGAATGGAGTGTTGCTTCACTTTCTAAATGCTGTCCTTTCAGAGAAAATCACTTTCCTTTGAAAATGCCTTAAGCAACTTGCAAGCATTCACAAGGAACACTAATGCGTTTCTATGAAAGAGAAGCACTCTGTTCCAACACTTCAATTAACTGCACGAATGGAATGCCGTGTTGCTTCACTTTCTAAATGCTGTCTTTTCAGAGAAAATCACTTTCCTTTGAAAGTGCCTTAAGCTACTTACAATCATTCACCAGAAACTCACATGCGTTTCTCTGAAAGAGAAGCAGTCTGTTCCAACACTTCAATTCACTGTGCGAAGTGAATGGAGTGTTGCTTCACTTTCTAAATGCTGTCCTTTCAGAGAAAATCACTTTCCTTTGAAAGTGCCGTAATCTACTTTCAAGCATTCACAAAAAACTCACATGCGTTACTCTTAAAGAGAAGCAGTCTGTTCCAACACTTCAATTCACTGTGCGAAGTGAATGGAGTGTTGCTTCAGTTTCTAAATGCTGTCCTTTCAGAGAAAATCACTTTCTGTTGAAAGTGCCTTAAGCAACTTGCAAGCATTCACAAGAAACTCACATGCGTTTCTCTGAAAGAGAAGCAGTCTGTTCCAACACTTCAATTCACTGTGCGAAGTGAATGGAGTGTTGCTTCACTTTCTAAATGCTGTCCTTTCTGAGAAAATCACTTTCCTTTGAAAGTGCCTTAAGCTACTTACAAGCATTCACCAGAAACTCACATGCGTTTCTCTGAAAGAGAAGCAGTCTGTTCCAATACTTCAATTCACTCTGCAAAGTGAATGGAGTGTTGCTTCACTTTCTAAATTCTGTCCTTTCAGAGAAAATCACTTTCCTTTGAAAGAGCCTTAAGCTACTTACAAACATTCAACAGAAACTCACATGCATTTCTCTGAAAGAGAAGCAGTCTGTTCCAACACTTCAATTCAGTGTACAAAGTGAATGGAGTGTTGCTTCACTTTCTAAATGCTGTCATTTCAGAGAAAATCACTTTCCTTTGAAAGTGCCTTAAGCAACTTGCAAGCATTCACAAGAAACACTAATGCGTTTCTATGAAAGAGAAGCACTCTGTTCCAACACTTCAATTCACTGCACGAAGGGAATGGAGTGTTGCTTCACTTTCTAAATGCTGTCATTTCAGAGAAAATCACTTTCCTTTGAAAGTGCCTTAAGCTACTTACAAGCATTCACCAGAAACTCACATGCGTTTCTCTGAAAGAGAAGCAGTCTGTTCCAACACTTCAATTCACTGTGCGAAGTGAATGGAGTGTTGCTTCACTTTCTAAATGCTGTCCTTTCAGAGAAAATCACTTTCCTTTGAAAGTGACTTAAGCTACTTGCAAGCATTAGGAAGAAACTTACATGCGTTTCTCTGAAAGAGAAGCAGTCTGTTCCAACACTTCAATTCACTGTGCGAAATGAATGGAGTGTTGCTTCACTTTCTAAATGCTGTCCTTTCAGAGAAAATCACTTTCCTTTGAAAGTGCCTTAAGCTACTTACAAGCATTCAACAGAAACTCACATGCATTTCTCTGAAAGAGAAGCAATCAGTTCCAACAGTTCAATTCTCTGTGCGAAGTGAATGGAGTGTTGCTTCACTTTCTTAATCCTGTCCTTTCAGAGAAAATCACTTTTGTTTGAAAGTGCCTTAAGCAACTTTCAAGCATTCACAAGAAATTCACATACGTTTCTCTGAAAGAGAAGCCTTCTCTTCCAACACTTCAATTCACTGTGCGAAGTGAATGGAGTGTTGCTTCACTTTCTAAATGCTGTCCTTTCAGAGAAAATCACGTTCCTTTGAAATTGCCTTAAGCTACTTACAAGCATTCACCAGAAACTCACATGTGTTTCTCTGAAAGAGAAGCAGTCTGTTCCAACACTTCAATTCACTGTGCGAAGTGAATGGAGTGTTGCTTCACTTTCTAAATGCTGTCCTTTCAGAGAAAATCCCTTTCCTTTGAACGTGCCATAAGCTACTTACAAGCATTTAACAGAAACTCACATGCATTTCTCTGAAATAGAATCAATCTGTTCCAACACTTCAATTCTCTGTGCGAAGTGAATGGAGTGTTGCTTCCCTTTCTAAATGCTGTCCTTTCAGAGAAAATCACTTTCCTTTGAAAGTGCCTTAAGCTACTTGCAAGCATTCACCAGAAACTCACATGCGATTCTCTGAAAGAGAAGCAGTCTGTTCAAACACTTCAATTCACTGTGCGAAGTGAATGGAGTGTTGCTTCACTTTCTAAATGCTGTCCTTTCTGAGAAAATCCCTTTCCTTTGAATGTGCCTTAAGCTACTTACAAGCATTCAACAGAAACTCACATGCATTTCTCTGAAAGAGAAGCAGTCTGTTCCAACACTTCAATTCACTGTACAAAGTGAGTGGAGTGTTGCTTCACTTTCTAAATGCTGTCCTTTCAGAGAAAATCACTTTCCTTTGAAAGTGCCTTAAGCAATTTGCAAGCTTTCACAAGAAACACTAATGCGTTTCTATGAAAGAGAAGCACTCTGTTCCAACACTTCAATTCACTGTGCGAGGTGAATGGAGTGTTGCTTCACTTTCTAAATGCTGTCCTTTCAGAGAAAATCCCTTTCCTTTGAACGTGCCATAAGCTACTTACAAGCATTCAACAGAAACTCACATGCATTTCTCTGAAATAGAAGCAATCTGTTCCAACACTTCAATTCTCTGTGCGAAGTGAATGGAGTGTTGCTTCACTTTCTAAATGCTGTCCTTTCAGAGAAAATCACTTTCCTTTGAAAGTGCCTTAAGCTACTTGCAAGCATTTACAAGAAACACTAATGCGTTTCTCTGAAAGAGAAGCAGTCTGTTCCAACACTTCAATTCATTGCGTGAAGGGAATGGAGTGTTGCTTTACTTTCTAAATGCTTTCCTTTCAGAGAAAATCACTTTCCTCTGAAAGAGCCTTAAGCTACTTACAAGCATTCACCAGAAACACACATGCGTTTCTCTGAAAGAGAAGCAATCCGTTCCAACACTTCAATTCACTGTGCGAAGTGAATGGAGTGTTGCTTCACTTTCTAAATGCTGTCCTTTCAGAGAAAATCACTTTCCTTTGAAAATGCCTTAAGCAACTTGCAAGCATTCACAAGGAACACTAATGCGTTTCTATGAAAGAGAAGCACTCTGTTCCAACACTTCAATTAACTGCACGAATGGAATGCCATGTTGCTTCACTTTCTAAATGCTGTCTTTTCAGAGAAAATCACTTTCCTTTGAAAGTGCCTTAAGCTACTTACAATCATTCACCAGAAACTCACATGCGTTTCTCTGAAAGAGAAGCAGTCTGTTCCAACACTTCAATTCACTGTGCGAAGTGAATGGAGTGTTGCTTCACTTTCTAAATGCTGTCCTTTCAGAGAAAATCACTTTCCTTTGAAAGTGCCGTAATCTACTTTCAAGCATTCACAAAAAACTCACATGCGTTACTCTTAAAGAGAAGCAGTCTGTTCCAACACTTCAATTCACTGTGCGAAGTGAATGGAGTGTTGCTTCAGTTTCTAAATGCTGTCCTTTCAGAGAAAATCACTTTCTGTTGAAAGTGCCTTAAGCAACTTGCAAGCATTCACAAGAAACTCACATGCGTTTCTCTGAAAGAGAAGCAGTCTGTTCCAACACTTCAATTCACTGTGCGAAGTGAATGGAGTGTTGCTTCACTTTCTAAATGCTGTCCTTTCTGAGAAAATCACTTTCCTTTGAAAGTGCCTTAAGCTACTTACAAGCATTCACCAGAAACTCACATGCGTTTCTCTGAAAGAGAAGCAGTCTGTTCCAATACTTCAATTCACTCTGCAAAGTGAATGGAGTGTTGCTTCACTTTCTAAATTCTGTCCTTTCAGAGAAAATCACTTTCCTTTGAAAGAGCCTTAAGCTACTTACAAGCATTCAACAGAAACTCACATGCATTTCTCTGAAAGAGAAGCAGTCTGTTCCAACACTTCAATTCAGTGTACAAAGTGAATGGAGTGTTGCTTCACTTTCTAAATGCTGTCATTTCAGAGAAAATCACTTTCCTTTGAAAGTGCCTTAAGCAACTTGCAAGCATTCACAAGAAACACTAATGCGTTTCTATGAAAGAGAAGCACTCTGTTCCAACACTTCAATTCACTGCACGAAGGGAATGGAGTGTTGCTTCACTTTCTAAATGCTGTCATTTCAGAGAAAATCACTTTCCTTTGAAAGTGCCTTAAGCTACTTACAAGCATTCACCAGAAACTCACATGCGTTTCTCTGAAAGAGAAGCAGTCTGTTCCAACACTTCAATTCACTGTGCGAAGTGAATGGAGTGTTGCTTCACTTTCTAAATGCTGTCCTTTCAGAGAAAATCACTTTCCTTTGAAAGTGACTTAAGCTACTTGCAAGCATTAGGAAGAAACTTACATGCGTTTCTCTGAAAGAGAAGCAGTCTGTTCCAACACTTCAATTCACTGTGCGAAATGAATGGAGTGTTGCTTCACTTTCTAAATGCTGTCCTTTCAGAGAAAATCACTTTCCTTTGAAAGTGCCTTAAGCTACTTACAAGCATTCAACAGAAACTCACATGCATTTCTCTGAAAGAGAAGCAATCAGTTCCAACAGTTCAATTCTCTGTGCGAAGTGAATGGAGTGTTGCTTCACTTTCTTAATCCTGTCCTTTCAGAGAAAATCACTTTTGTTTGAAAGTGCCTTAAGCAACTTTCAAGCATTCACAAGAAATTCACATACGTTTCTCTGAAAGAGAAGCCTTCTCTTCCAACACTTCAATTCACTGTGCGAAGTGAATGGAGTGTTGCTTCACTTTCTTAATCCTGTCCTTTCAGAGAAAATCACTTTCCTCTGAAAAGCCTTAAGCTTCTTACAAGCATTCAACAGAAACTCACATGCGTTTCTCTGAAAGAGAAGCAGTCCGTTCCAACACTTCAATTCACTGTGCAAAGTGAATGGAGTGTTGCTTCACTTTCTAAATGCTGTCCTTTCAGAGAAAATCACTTTCCTTTGAAAGTGCCTTAAACTACTTTCAAGCATTCACAAAAAACTTGCATGCGTTTCTCTTAAAGAGAAGCTGTCTGTTCCAACACTTCAATTCACTGTGCGAAGTGAATGGAGTGTTGCTTCAGTTTCTAAATGCTGTCCTTTCAGAGAAAATCACTTTCCGTTGAAAGTGCCTTAAGCAACTTGCAAGCATTCACAAGAAACTCACATGCGTTTCTCTGAAAGAGAAGCAGTCTGTTCCAACACTTCAATTCACTGTGCGAAGTGAATGGAGTGTTGCTTCAGTTTCTAAATGCTGTCCTTTCAGAGAAAATCACTTTCCGTTGAAAGTGCCTTAAGCAACTTGCAAGCATTCAGAAGAAACTCACATGCGTTTCTCTGAAAGAGAAGCAATCAGTTCAAACACTTCAATTCTCTGTGCGAAGTGAATGGAGTGTTGCTTCACTTTCTAAATGCTGTCCTTTCAGAGAAAATCACATTCCTTTGAAAGTGCCTTAAGCTACTTGCAAGCATTCACAAGAAACACTAATGCGTTTCTATGAAAGAGAAGCAGTCTGTTCCAACACTTCAATTCATTGCGCTAAGGGAATGGAGTGTTGCTTTACTTTCTAAATGCTGTCCTTTCAGAGAAAATCACTTTCCTTTGAAAGAGCCTTAAGCGACTTACAAGCATTCAACAGAAACTCACATGCATTTCTCTGAAAGAGAAGCAGTCTGTTCCAACACTTCAATTCACTGTACAAAGTGAATGGAGTGTTGCTTCACTTTCTAAATGCTGTCCTTTCAGAGAAAATCACTTTCCTTTGAAAGTGCCTTAAGCAACTTGCAAGCTTTCACAAGAAACACTAATGCGTTTCTATGAAAGAGAAGCACTCTGTTCCAACACTTCAATTCATTGCGTGAAGGGAATGGAGTGTTGCTTTACTTTCTAAATGCTTTCCTTTCAGAGAAAATCACTTTCCTCTGAAAGAGCCTTAAGCTACTTACAAGCATTCAACAGAAACTCACATGCGTTTCTCTGAAAGAGAAGCAGTCCGTTCCAACACTTCAATTCACTGTGCGAAGTGAATGGAGTGTTGCTTCACTTTCTAAATGCTGTCCTTTCAGAGAAAATCAATTTCCTTTGAAAATGCCTTAAGCAACTTGCAAGCATTCACAAGGAACACTAATGCGTTTCTATGAAAGAGAAGCACTCTGTTCCAACACTTCAATTAACTGCACGAATGGAATGCAGTGTTGCTTCACTTTCTAAATGCTGTCCTTTTAGAGAAAATCACTTTCCTTTGAAAGTGCCTTAAGCTACTTACAATCATTCACCAGAAACTCACATGCTTTTCTCTGAAAGAGAAGCAGTCATTTCCAACACTTCAATTCACTGTGCGAAGTGAATGGAGTGTTGCTTCACTTTCTAAATGCTGTCCTTTCAGAGAAAATCACTTTCCTTTGAAAGTGCCTTAATCTACTTTCAAGCATTCACAAAAAACTCACATGCGTATCTCTTAAAGAGAAGCAGTCTGTTCCAACACTTCAATTCACTGTGCGAAGTGAATGGAGTGTTGCTTCAGTTTCTAAATGCTGTCCTTTCAGAGAAAATCACTTTCTGTTGAAAGTGCCTTAAGCAACTTGCAAGCATTCACAAGAAACTCACATGCGTTTCTCTGAAAGAGAAGCAGTCTGTTCCAACACTTCAATTCACTGTGCGAAGTGAATGGAGTGTTGCTTCACTTTCTAAATGCTGTCCTTTCAGAGAAAATCACTTTCCTTTGAAAGTGCCTTAAGCTACTTACAAGCATTCACCAGAAACTCACATGCGTTTCTCTGAAAGAGAAGCAGTCTGTTCCAATACTTCAATTCACTCTGCAAAGTGAATGGAGTGTTGCTTCACTTTCTAAATTCTGTCCTTTCAGAGAAAATCACTTTCCTTTGAAAGTGCCTTAAGCTACTTGCAAGCATTAGGAAGAAACTAACATGTGTTTCTCTGAAAGAGATGCAGTCCGTTCCAAAACTTCAATTCACTGTGCGAAGTGAATGGAGTGTTGCTTCACTTTCTAAATGCTGTCCTTTCAGAGAAAATCACTTTCCTTTGAAAGTGCCTTAAGCTACTTGCCAGCATTCACAAGAAACACTAATGCGTTTCAATGAAAGACAAGCAGTGTGTTCCAACACTTCATTTCACTGTGCGAAGTGAATGGAGTGTTGCTTCACTTTCTAAATGCTGTCCTTTCAGAGAAAATCACTTTCCTTTGAGAGTGCCTTAAACTATTTTAAGCATTCATAAAAAACTCATATGCGTTTCTCTGAAAGAGAAGCAGTCTGTTCCAACACTTCAATTCACTGTGCGAAGTAAATGGAGTGTTCCTTCACTTTCTAAATGCTGTCCTTTCAGAGAAAATCACTTTCCTTTGAAAGTGCCTTAAGCTACTTGCAAACATTCACAAGAAACACTAATGCGTTTCTATGAAAGACAAGCAGCCTGTTCCAACACTTCAATTCACTGTGCGAAGTGAATGGAGTGTTGCTTCACTTTCTAAATGCTGTCCTTTCATAGAAAATCACTTTCCTATGAAAGTGCCTTAAGCTACTTACAAGCATTCAACAGAAACTCACACGCATTTCTCTGAAAGAGAAGCAATCTGTTCCAACACTTCAATTCACTGTGCGAAGTGAATGGAGTGTTGCTTCACTTTCTAAATTCTGTCCTTTCAGAGAAAATCACTTTCCTTTGAAAGTGCCTTAAACTACTTTTAAGCATTCACAAAAAACTCACATGCGTTTCTCTGAAAGAGTAGCAGTCTGTTCCAACACTGCAATTCACTGTGCGAAGTGAATGGAGTGTTGCTTCACTTTCTAAATGCTGTCCTTTCAGAGAAAATCACTTTCCTTTGATAGTGCCTTAAGCAACTTGCAAGCATTCACAAGAAACACTAATGCGTTTCTATGAAAGAGTAACACTCTGTTCCAACACTTCAATTCACTGCACGAAGTGAATGGAGTGTTGCTTCAGTTTCTAAATGCTGTCCTTTCAGGGAAAATCACTTTCCTTTGAAAGTGCCTTAAGCTACTTACAAGCATTCAACAGAAACTCACATGCGATTCTCTGAAAGAGAAGCAGTCTGTTCCAATACTTCAATTCACTGTGCAAAGTGAATGGAGTGTTGCTTCACTTTCTAAATGCTGTCCTTTCAGAGAAAATCACTTTCCTTTGAAAGTGCCTTAACCTACTTGCAAGCATTAGGAAGAAACTCACATGCGTTTCTCTGAAAGAGAAGCAGTCTGTTCCAACACTTCAATTCACTGTGCGAAGTGAATGGAGTGTTTTTTCACTTTCTAAATGCTTTCCTTTCAGAGAAAATCACTTTCCTTTGAAAGTGCCTTAAGCTACTTGCAAGCATTAGGAAGAAACTCACATGCGTTTCTCTGAAAGAGAAACAGTCCGTTCCAAAACTTCAATTCACTGTGCGAAGTGAATGGAGTGTTGCTTCACTTTATAAATGCTGTCCTTTCAGAGAAAATCACTTTCCTTTGAAAGTGCCTTAAGCTACTTACAAGCATTCACCAGAAACTCACATGCGTTTCTCTGAAAGAGAAGCAGTCTGTTCCAACACTTCAATTCACTGTGCGAAGTGAATGGAGTGTTGCTTCACTTTCTAAATGCTGTCCTTTCAGAGAAAATCACTTTCCTTTGAAAGTGACTTAAGCTACTTGCAAGCATTAGGAAGAAACTTACATGCGTTTCTCTGAAAGAGAAGCAGTCTGTTCCAACACTTCAATTCACTGTGCGAAATGAATGGAGTGTTGCTTCACTTTCTAAATGCTGTCCTTTCAGAGAAAATCACTTTCCTTTGAAAGTGCCTTAAGCAACTTACAAGCATTCAACAGAAACTCACATGCATTTCTCTGAAAGAGAAGCAATCAGTTCCAACACTTCAATTCTCTGTGCGAAGTGAATGGAGTGTTGCTTCACTTTCTTAATCCTGTCCTTTCAGAGAAAATCACTTTTGTTTGAAAGTGCCTTAAGCAACTTTCAAGCATTCACAAGAAATTCACATACGTTTCTCTGAAAGAGAAGCCTTCTCTTCAAACACTTCAATTCACTGTGCGAAGTGAATGGAGTGTTGCTTCACTTTCTAAATGCTGTCCTTTCAGAGAAAATCACGTTCCTTTGAAATTGCCTTAAGCTACTTACAAGCATTCACCAGAAACTCACATGTGTTTCTCTGAAAGAGAAGCAGTCTGTTCCAACACTTCAATTCACTGTGCGAAGTGAATGGAGTGTTGCTTCACTTTCTAAATGCTGTCCTTTCAGAGAAAATCCCTTTCCTTTGAACGTGCCATAAGCTACTTACAAGCATTTAACAGAAACTCACATGCATTTCTCTGAAATAGAATCAATCTGTTCCAACACTTCAATTCTCTGTGCGAAGTGAATGGAGTGTTGCTTCCCTTTCTAAATGCTGTCCTTTCAGAGAAAATCACTTTCCTTTGAAAGTGCCTTAAGCTACTTGCAAGCATTCACAAGAAACACTAATGCGTTTCTCTGAAAGAGAAGCAGTCTGTTCCAACACTTCAATTCACTGTGAGAAGTGAATGGAGTGTTGCTTTACTTTCTAAATGCTGTCCTTTCAGAGAAAATCACTTTCCTCTGAAAAGCCTTAAGCTTCTTACAAGCATTCAACAGAAACTCACATGCGTTTCTCTGAAAGAGAAGCAGTCCGTTCCAACACTTCAATCCACTGTGCAAAGTGAATGGAGTGTTGCTTCACTTTCTAAATGCTGTCCTTTCAGAGAAAATCACTTTCCTTTGAAAGTGCCTTAAACTACTTTCAAGCATTCACAAAAAACTTGCATGCGTTTCTCTTAAAGAGAAGCTGTCTGTTCCAACACTTCAATTCACTGTGCGAAGTGAATGGAGTGTTGCTTCAGTTTCTAAATGCTGTCCTTTCAGAGAAAATCACTTTCCGTTGAAAGTGCCTTAAGCAACTTGCAAGCATTCACAAGAAACTCACATGCGTTTCTCTGAAAGAGAAGCAGTCTGTTCCAACACTTCAATTCACTGTGCGAAGTGAATGGAGTGTTGCTTCAGTTTCTAAATGCTGTCCTTTCAGAGAAAATCACTTTCCGTTGAAAGTGCCTTAAGCAACTTGCAAGCATTCACAAGAAACTCACATGCGTTTCTCTGAAAGAGAAGCAATCAGTTCAAACACTTCAATTCTCTGTGCGAAGTGAATGGAGTGTTGCTTCACTTTCTAAATGCTGTCCTTTCAGAGAAAATCACTTTCCTTTGAAAGTGCCTTAAGCTACTTGCAAGCATTCACAAGAAACACTAATGCGTTTCTATGAAAGAGAAGCAGTCTGTTCCAACACTTCAATTCATTGCGCTAAGGGAATGGAGTGTTGCTTTACTTTCTAAATGCTGTCCTTTCAGAGAAAATCACTTTCCTTTGAAAGAGCCTTAAGCGACTTACAAGCATTCAACAGAAACTCACATGCATTTCTATGAAAGAGAAGCAGTCTGTTAGAACACTTCAATTCACTGTACAAAGTGAATGGAGTGTTGCTTCACTTTCTAAATGCTGTCCTTTCAGAGAAAATCACTTTCCTTTGAAAGTGCCTTAAGCAACTTGCAAGCTTTCACAAGAAACACTAATGCGTTTCTATGAAAGAGAAGCACTCTGTTCCAACACTTCAATTCACTGTGCGAAGTGAATGGAGTGTTGCTTCACTTTCTAAATGCTGTCCTTTCAGAGAAAATTCCTTTCCTTTGAACGTGCCATAAGCTACTTACAAGCATTCAACAGAAACTCACATGCATTTCTCTGAAATAGAAGCAATCTGTTCCAACACTTCAATTCTCTGTGCGAAGTGAATGGAGTGTTGCTTCACTTTCTAAATGCTGTCCTTTCAGAGAAAATCACTTTCCTTTGAAAATGCCTTAAGCTACTTGTAAGCATTAACAAGAAACACTAATGCGTTTCTCTGAAAGAGAAGCAGTCTGTTCCAACACTTCAATTCATTGCGTGAAGGGAATGGAGTGTTGCTTTACTTTCTAAATGCTTTCCTTTCAGAGAAAATCACTTTCCTCTGAAAGAGCCTTAAGCTACTTACAAGCATTCAACAGAAACTCACATGCGTTTCTCTGAAAGAGAAGCAGTCCGTTCCAACACTTCAATTCACTGTGCGAAGTGAATGGAGTGTTGCTTCACTTTCTAAATGCTGTCCTTTCAGAGAAAATCACTTTCCTTTGAAAATGCCTTAAGCAACTTGCAAGCATTCACAAGGAACACTAATGCGTTTCTATGAAAGAGAAGCACTCTGTTCCAACACTTCAATTAACTGCACGAAGGGAATGCAGTGTTGCTTCACTTTCTAAATGCTGTCCTTTCAGAGAAAATCACTTTCCTTTGAAAGTGCCTTAAGCTACTTACAATCATTCACCAGAAACTCACATGCTTTTCTCTGAAAGAGAAGCAGTCTGTTCCAACACTTCAATTCACTGTGCGAAGTGAATGGAGTGTTGCTTCACTTTCTAAATGCTGTCCTTTCAGAGAAAATCACTTTCCTTTGAAAGTGCCTTAAGCAACTTGCAAGCATTCACAAGAAACACTAATGCGTTTCTATGAAAGAGTAGCACTCTGTTCCAACACTTCAATTCACTGCACGAAGTGAATGGAGTGTTGCTTCACTTTCTAAATGCTGTCCTTTCAGAGAAAATCACTTTCCTTTGAAAGTGCCTTAAGCTACTTACAAGCATTCAACAGAAACTCACATGCGATTCTCTGAAAGAGAAGCAGTCTGTTCCAATACTTCAATTCACTGTGCAAAGTGAATGGAGTGTTGCTTCACTTTCTAAATGCTGTCCTTTCAGAGAAAATCACTTTCCTTTGAAAGTGCCTTAACCTACTTGCAAGCATTAGGAAGAAACTCACATGCGTTTCTCTGAAAGAGAAGCAGTCTGTTCCAACACTTCAATTCACTGTGCGAAGTGAATGGAGTGTTTTTTCACTTTCTAAATGCTTTCCTTTCAGAGAAAATCACTTTCCTTTGAAAGTGCCTTAAGCTACTTGCAAGCATTAGGAAGAAACTCACATGCGTTTCTCTGAAAGAGAAACAGTCCGTTCCAAAACTTCAATTCACTGTGCGAAGTGAATGGAGTGTTGCTTCACTTTATAAATGCTGTCCTTTCAGAGAAAATCACTTTCCTTTGAAAGTGCCTTAAGCTACTTACAAGCATTCAACAGAAACTCACATGCGTTTCTCTGAAAGAGAAGCAGTCTGTTCCAACACTTCAATTCACTGTGCGAAGTGAATGGAGTGTTGCTTCACTTTATAAATGCTGTCATTTCAGAGAAAATCACTTTCCTTTGAAAGTGACTTAAGCTACTTGCAAGCATTAGGAAGAAACTTACATGCGTTTCTCTGAAAGAGAAGCAGTCTGTTCCAACACTTCAATTCACTGTGCGAAATGAATGGAGTGTTGCTTCACTTTCTAAATGCTGTCCTTTCAGAGAAAATCACTTTCCTTTGAAAGTGCCTTAAGCTACTTACAAGCATTCAACAGAAACTCACATGCATTTCTCTGAAAGAGAAGCAATCAGTTCCAACACTTCAATTCTCTGTGCGAAGTGAATGGAGTGTTGCTTCACTTTCTTAATCCTGTCCTTTCAGAGAAAATCACTTTTGTTTGAAAGTGCCTTAAGCAACTTTCAAGCATTCACAAGAAATTCACATACGTTTCTCTGAAAGAGAAGCCTTCTCTTCAAACACTTCAATTCACTGTGCGAAGTGAATGGAGTGTTGCTTCACTTTCTAAATGCTGTCCTTTCAGAGAAAATCACGTTCCTTTGAAATTGCCTTAAGCTACTTACAAGCATTCACCAGAAACTCACATGTGTTTCTCTGAAAGAGAAGCAGTCTGTTCCAACACTTCAATTCACTGTGCGAAGTGAATGGAGTGTTGCTTCACTTTCTAAATGCTGTCCTTTCAGAGAAAATCCCTTTCCTTTGAACGTGCCATAAGCTACTTACAAGCATTTAACAGAAACTCACATGCATTTCTCTGAAATAGAATCAATCTGTTCCAACACTTCAATTCTCTGTGCGAAGTGAATGGAGTGTTGCTTCCCTTTCTAAATGCTGTCCTTTCAGAGAAAATCACTTTCCTTTGAAAGTGCCTTAAGCTACTTGCAAGCATTCACAAGAAACACTAATGCGTTTCTCTGAAAGAGAAGCAGTCTGTTCCAACACTTCAATTCACTGTGAGAAGTGAATGGAGTGTTGCTTTACTTTCTAAATGCTGTCCTTTCAGAGAAAATCACTTTCCTCTGAAAAGCCTTAAGCTTCTTACAAGCATTCAACAGAAACTCACATGCGTTTCTCTGAAAGAGAAGCAGTCCGTTCCAACACTTCAATTCACTGTGCAAAGTGAATGGAGTGTTGCTTCACTTTCTAAATGCTGTCCTTTCAGAGAAAATCACTTTCCTTTGAAAGTGCCTTAAACTACTTTCAAGCATTCACAAAAAACTTGCATGCGTTTCTCTTAAAGAGAAGCTGTCTGTTCCAACACTTCAATTCACTGTGCGAAGTGAATGGAGTGTTGCTTCAGTTTCTAAATGCTGTCCTTTCAGAGAAAATCACTTTCCGTTGAAAGTGCCTTAAGCAACTTGCAAGCATTCACAAGAAACTCACATGCGTTTCTCTGAAAGAGAAGCAGTCTGTTCCAACACTTCAATTCACTGTGCGAAGTGAATGGAGTGTTGCTTCAGTTTCTAAATGCTGTCCTTTCAGAGAAAATCACTTTCCGTTGAAAGTGCCTTAAGCAACTTGCAAGCATTCACAAGAAACTCACATGCGTTTCTCTGAAAGAGAAGCAATCAGTTCAAACACTTCAATTCTCTGTGCGAAGTGAATGGAGTGTTGCTTCACTTTCTAAATGCTGTCCTTTCAGAGAAAATCACTTTCCTTTGAAAGTGCCTTAAGCTACTTGCAAGCATTCACAAGAAACACTAATGCGTTTCTATGAAAGAGAAGCAGTCTGTTCCAACACTTCAATTCATTGCGCTAAGGGAATGGAGTGTTGCTTTACTTTCTAAATGCTGTCCTTTCAGAGAAAATCCCTTTCCTTTGAACGTGCCATAAGCTACTTACAAGCATTCAACAGAAACTCACATGCGTTTCTCTGAAAGAGAAGCAGTCTGTTCCAACACTTCAATTCACTGTGCGAAGTGAATGGAGTGTTGCTTCACTTTCTAAATGCTGTCCTTTCAGAGAAAATCACTTTCCTTTGAAAATGCCTTAAGCTACTTGCAAGCATTAACAAGAAACACTAATGCGTTTCTCTGAAAGAGAAGCAGTCTGTTCCAACACTTCAATTCATTGCGTGAAGGGAATGGAGTGTTGCTTTACTTTCTAAATGCTTTCCTTTCAGAGAAAATCACTTTCCTCTGAAAGAGCCTTAAGCTACTTACAAGCATTCAACAGAAACTCACATGCGTTTTTCTGAAAGAGAAGCAGTCCGTTCCAACACTTCAATTCACTGTGCGAAGTGAATGGAGTGTTGCTTCACTTTCTAAATTCTGTCCTTTCAGAGAAAATCACTTTCCTTTGAAAATGCCTTAAGCAACTTGCAAGCATTCACAAGGAACACTAATGCGTTTCTATGAAAGAGAAGCACTCTGTTCCAACACTTCAATTAACTGCACGAATGGAATGCAGTGTTGCTTCACTTTCTAAATGCTGTCCTTTCAGAGAAAATCACTTTCCTTTGAAAGTGCCTTAAGCTACTTACAAGCATTCACCAGAAACTCACATGCCTTTCTCTGAAAGAGAAGCAGTCTGTTCCAATACTTCAATTCACTCTGCAAAGTGAATGGAGTGTTGCTTCACTTTATAAATTCTGTCCTTTCAGAGAAAATCACTTTCCTTTGAAAGTGCCTTAAGCTACTTACAAGCATTCAACAGAAACTCACATGCATTTCTCTAAATGAGAAGCAGTCTGTTCCAACACTTCAATTCACTGTGCGAAGTGAATGGAGTGTTGCTCCACTTTCTAAATGCTGTCCTTTCAGAGAAAATCACTTTCCTTTGAAAGTGCCTTAAGCTACTTGCAAGCATTCACCAGAAACTCACATGCGATTCTCTGAAAGAGAAGCAGTCTGTTCAAACACTTCAATTCACTGTGCGAAGTGAATGGAGTGTTGCTTCACTTTCTAAATGCTGTCCTTTCTGAGAAAATCCCTTTCCTTTGAATGTGCCTTAAGCTACTTACAAGCATTCAACAGAAACTCACATGCATTTCTCTGAAAGAGAAGCAATCAGTTCCAACACTTCAATTCTCTGTGCGAAGTGAATGGAGTGTTGCTTCACTTTCTAAATGCTGTCCTTTCAGAGAAAATCACTTTCCTTTGAAAGTGCCTTAAACTACTTTCAAGCATTCACAAAAAACTCACATGAGTTTCTCTTAAAGAGAAGCTGTCTGTTCCAACACTTCAATTCACTGTGCGAAGTGAATGGAGTGTTGCTTCAGTTTCTAAATGCTGTCCTTTCAGAGAAAATCACTTTCCGTTGAAAGTGCCTTAAGCAACTTGCAAGCATTCAAAAGAAACTCACATGCGTTTCTCTGAAAGAGAAGCAGTCTGTTCCAACACTTCAATTCACTGTGCGAAGTGAATGGAGTGTTGCTTCAGTTTCTAAATGCTGTCCTTTCAGAGAAAATCACGTTCCTTTGAAAGTGCCTTAAGCTACTTACAAGCATTCAACAGAAACTCACATGCATTTCTCTAAAAGAGAAGCAGTCTGTTCCAACACTTCAATTCACTGTGCGAAGTGAATGGAGTGTTGCTTCACTTTCTAAATGCTGTCCTTTCAGAGAAAATCACTTTCCTTTGAAAGTGCCTTAAGCTACTTGCAAGCATTCACCAGAAACTCACATGCGATTCTCTGAAAGAGAAGCAGTCTGTTCAAACACTTCAATTCACTGTGAGAAGTGAATGGAGTGTTGCTTCACTTTCTAAATTCTGTCCTTTCAGAGAAAATCACCTTCCTTTGAAAGTGCCTTAAACTACTTTCAAGCATTCATAAAAAACTCACATGCGTTTCTCTGAAAGAGAAGCAGTCTGTTCCAACACTTCAATTCTTTGTGCGAAGTGAAAGGAGTGTTGCTTCACTTTCTAAATGCTGTCCTTTCAGAGAAAATCACTTTCCTTTAAAAGTGCCTTAAGCTACTTACAAGCATTCAACAGAAACTCACATGCGTTTCTCTGAAAGAGAGCAGTCTGTTCCAACACTTCAATTCACTGTGCGAAGTGAATGGAGTTTTGCTTCACTTTCTAAATGCTGTCCTTTCAGAGAAAATCATTTTCCTTTGAAAGTGCCTTAAGCTACTTGCAAGCATTAGGAAGAAACTCACATGCATTTCTCTGAAAGAGAAGCAGTCTGTTCCAACACTTCAATTCACTGTGCAAAGTGAATGGAGTGTTGCTTCACTTTCTAAATGCTGTCCTTTCAGAGAAAATCACTTTCCTTTGAAAGTGCCTTGAACTACTTTCAAGCATTCATTAAAAACTCACATGCGTTTCTCTGAAAGAGAAGCAGTCTGTTCCAACACTTCAATTCTTTATGCGAAGTGAATGGAGTGTTGCTTCACTTTCTAAATCCTGTCCTTTCAGAGAAAATCACTTTCCTTTGAAAGTGCCTTAAGCAACTTTCAAGCATTCACAAGAAATTCACATACATTTCTCTGAAAGAGAAGCCTTCTCTTCCAACACTTCAATTCACTGTGCGAAGTGAATGGAGTGTTGCTTCACTTTCTAAATGCTGTCCTTTCAGAGAAAATCACGTTCCTTTGAAATTGCCTTAAGCTACTTACAAGCATTCACCAGAAACTCACATGTGTTTCTCTGAAAGAGAAGCAGTCTGTTCCAATACTTCAATTCACTGTGCGAAGTGAATGGAGTGTTGCTTCACTTTCTAAATGCTGTCCTTTCAGAGAAAATCCCTTTTCTTTGAACGTGCCATAAGCTACTTACAAGCATTCAACAGAAACTCACATGCAATTCTCTGAAATAGAAGCAATCTGTTCCAACACTTCAATTCTCTGTGCGAAGTGAATGGAGTGTTGCTTCACTTTCTAAATGCTGTCCTTTCAGAGAAAATCACTTTCCTTTGAAAGTGCCTTAAGCTACTTGCAAGCATTCACAAGAAACACTAATGCGTTTCTCTGAAAGAGAAGCAGTCTGTTCCAACACTTCAATTCACTGTGAGAAGTGAATGGAGTGTTGCTTTACTTTCTAAATGCTGTCCTTTCAGAGAAAATCACTTTCCTCTGAAAAGCCTTGAGCTTCTTACAAGCATTCAACAGAAACTCACATGCGTTTCTCTGAAAGAGAAGCAGTCCGTTCCAACACTTCAATTCACTGTGCAAAGTGAATGGAGTGTTGCTTCACTTTCTAAATGCTGTCCTTTCAGAGAAAATCACTTTCCTTTGAAAGTGCCTTAAACTACTTTCAAGCATTCACAAAAAACTCACATGCGTTCCTCTTAAAGAGAAGCTGTCTGTTCCAACACTTCAATTCACTGTGCGAAGTGAATGGAGTGTTGCTTCAGTTTCTAAATGCTGTCCTGTCAGAGAAAATCACTTTCCGTTGAAAGTGCCTTAAGCAATTTGCAAGCATTCACAAGAAACTCACATGCGTTTCTCTGAAAGAGAAGCAGTCTGTTCCAACACTTCAATTCACTGTGCGAAGTGAATGGAGTGTTGCTTCACTTTCTAAATGCTGTCCTTTCAGAGAAAATCACTTTCCTTTGAAAGTGCCTTAAGCAACTTGCAAGCATTCACAAGAAACTCACGTGCGTTTCTCTGAAAGAGAAGCAGTCTGTTTCAATACTTCAATTCACTCTGCAAAGTGAATGGAGTGTTGCTTCACTTTCTAAATGCTGTCCTTTCAGAGAAAATCACTTTCCTTTGAAAGTGCCTTAAGCTACTTACAAGCATTCAACAGAAACTCACATGCATTTCTCTAAAAGAGAAGCAGTCTGTTCCAACACTTCAATTCACTGTGCGAAGTGAATGGAGTGTTGCTTCACTTTCTAAATGCTGTCCTTTCAGAGAAAATCACTTTCCTTTGAAAGTGCCTTAAGCTACTTGCAAGCATTCTCCAGAAACTCACATGCGATTCTCTGAAAGAGAAGCAGTCTGTTCAAACACTTCAATTCACCTTGAGAAGTGAATGGAGTGTTGCTTCACTTTCTAAATGCTGTCCTTTCTGAGAAAATACCTTTCCTTTGAATGTGCCTTAAGCTACTTACAAGCATTCAACAGAAACTCACATGCATTTCTCTGAAAGAGAAGCAATCAGTTCCAACACTTCAATTCTCTGTGCGAAGTGAATGGAGTGTTGCTTCACTTTCTAAATGCTGTCCTTTCAGAGAAAATCACTTTCCTTTGAAAGTGCCTTAAGCTACTTGCAAGCATTCACAAGAAACACTAATGCGTTTCTATGAAAGAGAAGCAGTCTGTTCCAAAACTTCAATTCATTGCGCTAAGGGAATGGAGTGTTGCTTTACTTTCTAAATGCTGTCCTTTCAGAGAAAATCACTTTCCTTTGAAAGATCCTTAAGCTACTTACAAGCATTCAACAGAAACTCACATGCATTTCTCTGAAAGAGAAGCAGTCTGCTCCAACACTTCAATTCACTGTACAAAGTGAATGGAGTGTTGCTTCACTTTCTAAATGCTGTCCTTTCAGAGAAAATCACTTTCCTTTGAAAGTGCCTTAAGCAACTTGCAAGCTTTCACAAGAAACACTAATGCGTTTCTATGAAAGAGAAGCACTCTGTTCCAACACTTCAATTCACTGTGTTAAGTGAATGGAGTGTTGCTTCACTTTCTAAATGCTGTCCTTTCAGAGAAAATCACTTTCCTTTGAAAATGCCTTAAGCAACTTGCAAGCATTCACAAGGAACACTAATGCGTTTCTATGAAAGAGAAGCACTCTTTTCCAACACTTCAATTAACTGCACGAATGGAATGCAGTGTTGCTTCACTTTCTAAATGCTGTCCTTTCAGAGAAAATCACTTTCCTTTGAAAGTTCCTTAAGCTACTTACAATCATTCAGCAGAAACTCACATGCGTTTCTCTGAAAGAGAAGCAGTCTGTTCCAACACTTCAATTCACTGTGCGAAGTGAATGGAGTGTTGCTTCACTTTCTAAATGCTGTCCTTTCAGAGAAAATCACTTTCCTTTGAAAGTGCCTTAATCTACTTTCAAGCATTCACAAAAACTCACATGCGTTTCTCTTAAAGAGAAGCAGTCTGTTCCAACACTTCAATTCACTGTGCGAAGTGAATGGAGTGTTGCTTCAGTTTCTAAATGCTGTCCTTTCAGAGAAAATCACTTTCTGTTGAAAGTGCCTTAAGCAACTTGCAAGCATTCACAAGAAACTCACATGCGTTTCTCTGAAAGAGAAGCAGTCTGTTCCAACACTTCAATTCACCTGCGAAGTGAATGGAGTGTTGCTTCACTTTCTAAATGCTGTCCTTTCAGAGAAAATCACTTTCCTTTGAAAGTGCCTTAAGCTACTTACAAGCATTCACCAGAAACTCACATGCGTTTCTCTGAAAGAGAAGCAGTCTGTTCCAATATTTCAATTCACTCTGCAAAGTGAATGGAGTGTTGCTTCACTTTCTAAATTCTGTCCTTTCAGAGAAAATCACTTTCCTTTGAAAGTGCCTTAAGCTACTTACAAGCATTCAACAGAAACTCACATGCATTTCTCTAAAAGAGAAGCAGTCTGTTCCAACACTTCAATTCACTGTGCGAAGTGAATGGAGTGTTGCTCCACTTTCTAAATGCTGTCCTTTCAGAGAAAATCACTTTCCTTTGAAAGTGCCTTAAGCTACTTGCAAGCATTCACCAGAAACTCACATGCGATTCTCTGAAAGAGAAGCAGTCTGTTCAAACACTTCAATTCACTGTGCGAAGTGAATGGAGTGTTGCTTCACTTTCTAAATGCTGTCCTTTCTGAGAAAATCCCTTTCCTTTGAATGTGCCTTAAGCTACTTACAAGCATTCAACAGAAACTCACATGCATTTCTCTGAAAGAGAAGCAGTCTGTTCCAACACTTCAATTCACTGTACAAAGTGAGTGGAGTGTTGCTTCACTTTCTAAATGCTGTCCTTTCAGAGAAAATCACTTTCCTTTGAAAGTGCCTTAAGCAACTTGCAAGCTTTCACAAGAAACACTAATGCGTTTCTATGAAAGAGAAGCACTCTGTTCCAACACTTCAATTCATTGTGCGAGGTGAATGGAGTGTTGCTTCACTTTCTAAATGCTGTCCTTTCAGAGAAAATCCCTTTCCTTTGAACGTGCCATAAGCTACTTACAAGCATTCAACAGAAACTCACATGCATTTCTCTGAAATAGAAGCAATCTGTTCCAACACTTCAATTCTCTGTGCGAAGTGAATGGAGTGTTGCTTCACTTTCTAAATGCTGTCCTTTCAGAGAAAATCACTTTCCTTTGAAAGTGCCTTAAGCTACTTGCAAGCATTAACAAGAAACACTAATGCGTTTCTCTGAAAGAGAAGCAGTCTGTTCCAACACTTCAATTCATTGCGTGAAGGGAATGGAGTGTTGCTTTACTTTCTAAATGCTTTCCTTTCAGAGAAAATCACTTTCCTCTGAAACAGCCTTAAGCTACTTACAAGCATTCACCAGAAACACACATGCGTTTCTCTGAAAGAGAAGCAATCCGTTCCAACACTTCAATTCACTGTGCGAAGTGAATGGAGTGTTGCTTCACTTTCTAAATGCTGTCCTTTCAGAGAAAATCACTTTCCTTTGAAAATGCCTTAAGCAACTTGCAAGCATTCACAAGGAACACTAATGCGTTTCTATGAAAGAGAAGCACTCTGTTCCAACACTTCAATTAACTGCACGAATAGAATGCCGTGTTGCTTCACTTTCTAAATGCTGTCTTTTCAGAGAAAATCACTTTCCTTTGAAAGTGCCTTAAGCTACTTACAATCATTCACCAGAAACTCACATGCGTTTCTCTGAAAGAGAAGCAGTCTGTTCCAACACTTCAATTCACTGTGCGAAGTGAATGGAGTGTTGCTTCACTTTCTAAATGCTGTCCTTTCAGAGAAAATCACTTTCCTTTGAAAGTGCCGTAATCTACTTTCAAGCATTCACAAAAAACTCACATGCGTTACTCTTAAAGAGAAGCAGTCTGTTCCAACACTTCAATTCACTGTGCGAAGTGAATGGAGTGTTGCTTCAGTTTCTAAATGCTGTCCTTTCAGAGAAAATCACTTTCTGTTGAAAGTGCCTTAAGCAACTTGCAAGCATTCACAAGAAACTCACATGCGTTTCTCTGAAAGAGAAGCAGTCTGTTCCAACACTTCAATTCACTGTGCGAAGTGAATGGAGTGTTGCTTCACTTTCTAAATGCTGTCCTTTCTGAGAAAATCACTTTCCTTTGAAAGTGCCTTAAGCTACTTACAAGCATTCACCAGAAACTCACATGCGTTTCTCTGAAAGAGAAGCAGTCTGTTCCAATACTTCAATTCACTCTGCAAAGTGAATGGAGTGTTGCTTCACTTTCTAAATTCTGTCCTTTCAGAGAAAATCACTTTCCTTTGAAAGAGCCTTAAGTTACTTACAAGCATTCAACAGAAACTCACATGCATTTCTCTGAAAGAGAAGCAGTCTGTTCCAACACTTCAATTCAGTGTACAAAGTGAATGGAGTGTTGCTTCACTTTCTAAATGCTGTCATTTCAGAGAAAATCACTTTCCTTTGAAAGTGCCTTAAGCAACTTGCAAGCATTCACAAGAAACACTAATGCGTTTCTATGAAAGAGAAGCACTCTGTTCCAACACTTCAATTCACTGCACGAAGGGAATGGAGTGTTGCTTCACTTTCTAAATGCTGTCATTTCAGAGAAAATCACTTTCCTTTGAAAGTGCCTTAAGCTACTTACAAGCATTCACCAGAAACTCACATGCGTTTCTCTGAAAGAGAAGCAGTCTGTTCCAACACTTCAATTCACTGTGCGAAGTGAATGGAGTGTTGCTTCACTTTCTAAATGCTGTCCTTTCAGAGAAAATCACTTTCCTTTGAAAGTGACTTAAGCTACTTGCAAGCATTAGGAAGAAACTTACATGCGTTTCTCTGAAAGAGAAGCAGTCTGTTCCAACACTTCAATTCACTGTGCGAAATGAATGGAGTGTTGCTTCACTTTCTAAATGCTGTCCTTTCAGAGAAAATCACTTTCCTTTGAAAGTGCCTTAAGCTACTTACAAGCATTCAACAGAAACTCACATGCATTTCTCTGAAAGAGAAGCAATCAGTTCCAACACTTCAATTCTCTGTGCGAAGTGAATGGAGTGTTGCTTCACTTTCTTAATCCTGTCCTTTCAGAGAAAATCACTTTTGTTTGAAAGTGCCTGAAGCAACTTTCAAGCATTCACAAGAAATTCACATGCGTTTCTCTGAAAGAGAAGACTTCTCTTCAAACACTTCAATTCACTGTGCGAAGTGAATGGAGTGTTGCTTCACTTTCTAAATGCTGTCCTTTCAGAGAAAATCACGTTCCTTTGAAATTGCCTTAAGCTACTTACAAGCATTCACCAGAAACTCACATGTGTTTCTCTGAAAGAGAAGCAATCTGTTCCAACACTTCAATTCACTGTGCAAAGTGAATGGAGTGTTGCCTCACTTTCGAAATGCTGTCCTTTCAGAGAAAATCACTTTCCTTTGAAAGTGCCTTAAGCTAATTACAAGCATTCAACAGAAACTCATATGCATTTCTCTGAAAGAGAAGCAGTCTGTTCCAACACTTCAATTCACTGTGCAAAGTGAATGGAGTGTTGCTTCACTTTCTAAATTCTGTCCTTTCAGAGAAAATCACTTTCCTTCGAAAGTGCCTTAAACTACTTTCAAGCATTCATAAAAAACTCACATGCGTTTCTCTGAAAGAGAAGCAGTCTGTTCCAACACTTCAATTCACTGTGCGAAGTGAATGGAGTGTTGCCTCACTTTCTAAATGCTGTCCTTTCAGAGAAAATCACTTTCCATTGAAAGTTCCTTAAACCACTTTCAAGCATTCACAAAAAACTCACATGCGTTTCTCTGAAAGAGAAGCAGTCTGTTCCAACACTTCAATTCACTGTGCGAAGTGAATGGAGTGTTGCTTCACTTTCTAAATGCTGTCCTTTCAGAGAAAATCCCTTTCCTTTGAACGTGCCATAAGCTACTTACAAGCATTCCACAGAAACTCACATGCATTTCTCTGAAAGAGAAGCAATCTGTTCCAACACTTCAATTCTCTGTGCGTAGTGAATGGAGTGTTGCTTCACTTTCTAAATGCTGTCCTTTCAGAGAAAATCACTTTCCTTTGAAAGTGCCTTAAGCTACTTGCAAGCATTAGGAAGAAACTCACATGCACTTCTCTGAAAGAGAAGCAGTCTATTCCAACACTTCAATTCACTGTGCGAAGTGAATGGAGTGTTGCTTCACGTTCTAAATTCTGTCCTTTCAGAGAAATTCACTTCCCTTCTAAAGTGCCTTAAGCAACTTGCAAGCATTCACAAGAAACTCACATGTGTTTCTCTGAAAGAGAAGCACTCTGTTCCAACACTTCAATTCACTGTGCGAAGTGAAAGGAGTGTTGCTTCACTTTCTAAATGCTGTCCTTTCAGAGAAAATCACTTTCCTTTGAAAGTGCCTTAAGCTACTTACAAGCATTCACCAGAAACTCACATGCGTTTCTCTGAAAGAGAAGCAGTCTGTTCCAATACTTCAATTCACTCTGCGAAGTGAATGGAGTGTTGCTTCACTTTCTAAATGCTGTCCTTTCAGAGAAAATCACTTTCCTTTGAAAGTGCCTTAAGCTACTTACAAGCATTCACCAGAAACTCACATGCGTTTCTCTGAAAGAGAAGCAGTCTGTTCAAACACTTAAATTCACTGTGCGAAGTGAATGGAGTGTGGCTTCACTTTCTAAATGCTGTCCTTTCTGAGAAAATCCCTTTCCTTTGAATGTGCCTTTAGCTACTTACAAGCATTCAACAGAAACTCACATGCATTTCTCTGAAAGAGAAGCAATCAGTTCCAACACTTCAATTCTCTGTGCGAAGTGAATGGAGTGTTGCTTCACTTTCTAAATGCTGTCCTTTCAGAGAAAATCACTTTCTTTGAAAGTGCCTTAAGCTACTTGCAAGCATTCACAAGAAACACTAATGCGTTTCTATGAAAAAGAAGCAGTCTGTTCCAACACTTCAATTCATTGCGCTAAAGGAATGGAGTGTTACTTTACTTTCTAAATGCTGTCCTTTCAGAGAAAATCACTTTCCTTTGAAATAGCCTTAAGCTACTTACAAGCATTCAACAGAAACTCAAATGCATTTCTCTGAAAGAGAAGCAGTCTGTTCCAACACTTCAATTCATTGTACAAAATGAATGGAGTGTTGCTTCACTTTCTACATGCTGTCCTTTCAGAGAAAATCACTTTCCTTTGAAAGTGCCTTAAGAAACTTGAAAGCATTCACAAGAAACACTAATGCGTTTCTATGAAAGAGAAGCACTCTGTTCCAACACTTCAATTCACTGCACGAAGGGAATGGAGTGTTGCTTCACTTTCTAAATGCTGTCCTTTCAGAGAAAATCACTTTCCTTTGAAAGTGCCTTAAGCTACTTACAAGCATTCACCAGAAACTCACATGCGTTTCTCTGAAAGAAAAGCAGTCTGTTCCAACACTTCAATTCACTCTGCGAAGTGAATGGAGTGTTGCTTCACTTTCTAAATGCTGTCCATTCAGAGAAAGTCTCTTTCCTTTGAAAGTGCCTTAAGCTACTTGCAAGCATTAGGAAGAAACTCACATGCGTTTCTCTGAAAGAGAAGCAGTCTGTTCCAGCACTTCAATTCACTGTGCGAAGTGAATGGAGTGTTGCTTCACTTTCTAAATGCTGTCCTTTCAGAGAAAATCACGTTCCATTGAAATTGCCTTATGCTACTTACAAGCATTCACCAAAAACTCACATGCATTTCTCTGAAAGAGAAGCAGTCTGTTCCAACACTTCAATTCACTGTACAAAGTGAATGGAGTGTTGCTTCACTTTCTTAATCCTGTCCTTTCAGAGAAAATCACTTTTGTTTGAAAGTGCCTTAAGCAACTTTCAAGCATTCACAAGAAATTCACATGCATTTCTCTGAAAGAGAAGCCTTCTCTTCCAACACTTCAATTCACTGTGCGAAGTGAATGGAGTGTTGCTTCACTTTCGAAATGCTGTCCTTTCAGAGAAAATCACTTTCCTTTGATAGTGCCTTAAGCTACTTGCAAGCATTAGGAAGAAACTCACATGCGTTTCTCTGAAAGAGAAGCAGTCTGTTCCAACACTTCAATTCACTGTGCGAAGTGAATGGAGTGTTGCCTCACTTTCTAAATGCTGTCCTTTCAGAGAAATTCACTTCCCTTCTAAAGTGCCTTAAGCAACTTGCAAGCATTCACAAGAAACTCACATGTGTTTCTCTGAAAGAGAAGCACTCTGTTCCAACACTTCAATTCACTGTGCGAAGTGAAAGGAGTGTTGCTTCACTTTCTAAATGCTGTCCTTTCAGAGAAAATCACTTTCCTTTGAAAGTGCCTTAAGCTACTTACAAGCATTCACCAGAAACTCACATGCGTTTCTCTGAAAGAGAAGCAGTCTGTTCCAATACTTCAATTCACTCTGCGAAGTGAATGGAGTGTTGCTTCACTTTCTAAATGCTGTCCTTTCAGAGAAAATCACTTTCCTTTGAAAGTGCCTTAAGCTACTTACAAGCATTCACCAGAAATTCACATGCGTTTCTCTGAAAGAGAAGCAGTCTGTTCAAACACTTAAATTCACTGTGCGAAGTGAATGGAGTGTTGCTTCACTTTCTAAATGCTGTCCTTTCTGAGAAAATCCCTTTCCTTTGAATGTGCCTTTAGCTACTTACAAGCATTCAACAGAAACTCACATGCATTTCTCTGAAAGAGAAGCAATCAGTTCCAACACTTCAATTCTCTGTGCGAAGTGAATGGAGTGTTGCTTCACTTTCTAAATGCTGTCCTTTCAGAGAAAATCACTTTCTTTGAAAGTGCCTTAAGCTACTTGCAAGCATTCACAAGAAACACTAATGCGTTTCTATGAAAGAGAAGCAGTCTGTTCCAACACTTCAATTCATTGCGCTAAGGGAATGGAGTGTTACTTTACTTTCTAAATGCTGTCCTTTCAGAGAAAATCACTTTCCTTTGAAATAGCCTTAAGCTACTTACAAGCATTCAACAGAAACTCACATGCATTTCTCTGAAAGAGAAGCAGTCTGTTCCAACACTTCAATTCACTGTACAAAATGAATGGAGTGTTGCTTCACTTTCTAAATGCTGTCCTTTCAGAGAAAATCACTTTCCTTTGAAAGTGCCTTAAGAAACTTGCAAGCATTCACAAGAAACACTAATGCGTTTCTATGAAAGAGAAGCACTCTGTTCCAACACTTCAATTCACTGCACGAAGGGAATGGAGTGTTGCTTCACTTTCTAAATACTGTCCTTTCAGAGAAAATCACTTTCCTTTGAAAGTGCCTTAAGCTACTTAGAAGCATTCACCAGAAACTCACATGCGTTTCTCTGAAAGAAAAGCAGTCTGTTCCAACACTTCAATTCACTCTGCGAAGTGAATGGAGTGTTGCTTCACTTTCTAAATGCTGTCCTTTCAGAGAAAATCTCTTTCCTTTGAAAGTGCCTTAAGCTACTTGCAAGCATTAGGAAGAAACTCACATGCGTTTCTCTGAAAGAGAAGCAGTCTGTTCCAGCACTTCAATTCACTGTGCGAAGTGAATGGAGTGTTGCTTCACTTTCTAAATGCTGTCCTTTCAGAGAAAATCACGTTCCTTTGAAATTGCCTTATGCTACTTACAAGCATTCACCAAAAACTCACATGCATTTCTCTGAAAGAGAAGCAGTCTGTTCCAACACTTCAATTCACTGTACAAAGTGACTGGAGTGTTGCTTCACTTTCTTAATCCTGTCCTTTCAGAGAAAATCACTTTTGTTTGAAAGTGCCTTAAGCAACTTTCAAGCATTCACAAGAAATTCACATGCATTTCTCTGAAAGAGAAGCCTTCTCTTCCAACACTTCAATTCACTGTGCGAAGTGAATGGAGTGTTGCTTCACTTTCTAAATGCTGTCCTTTCAGAGAAAATCACTTTCCTTTGATAGTGCCTTAAGCTACTTGCAAGCATTAGGAAGAAACTCACATGCGTTTCTCTGAAAGAGAAGCAGTCTGTTCCAACACTTCAATTCACTGTGTGAAGTGAATAGAGTGTTGCCTCACTTTCTAAATGCTGTCCTTTCAGAGAAAATCACTTTCCTTTGAAAGTGCCTTAAGCTACTTGCAAGCATTCAACAGAAACTCACATGCATTTCTCTGAAAGAGAAGCAGTCTGCTCCAACACTTCAATTCACTGTTCGAAGTGAATGAAGTGTTGCTTCACTTTCTAAATGCTGTCCTTTCAGAGAAAATCACTTTCCTTTGAATGTGCCTTAAGCTACTTACAAGCATTCACCAGAAACTCACATGCGTTTCTCTGAAAGAGAAGCAGTCTGTTCCAACACTTCAATTCACTGTGTGAAGTGAATAGAGTGTTGCCTCACTTTCTAAATGCTGTCCTTTCAGAGAAAATCACTTTCCTTTGAAAGTGCCTTAAGCTACTTGCAAGCATTCAACAGAAACTCACATGCATTTCTTTGAAAGAGAAGCAGTCTGTTCCAACACTTCAATTCACTGTTCGAAGTGAATGGAGTGTTGCTTCACTTTCTAAATGCTGTCCGTTCAGAGAAAATCACTTTCCTTTGAATGTGCCTTAAGCTACTTACAAGCATTCAACAGAAACTCACATGCATTTCTCTGAAAGAGAAGCAGTCTGTTCCAACACTTCAATTCACTGTTCGAAGTGAATGGAGTGTTGCTTCACTTTCTAAATGCTGTCCTTTCAGAGAAAATCACTTTCCTTTGAAAGTGCCTTAAGCTACGTGCAAGCATTAGGAAGAAACTCACATGCGTTTCTCTGAAAGAGAAGCAGTCTGTTCCAACACTTCAATTCACTGTGTGAAGTGAAAGGCGTGTTGCTTCACTTTCTAAATGCTGTCCTTTCAGAGAAAATCACTTTCCTTTGAAAGTGCCTTAAGCTACTTGCAAGCATTAGGAAGAAACTCACATGCGTTTCTCTGAAAGAGAAGGAGTCTGTTCCAACATTTCAATTCACTGTGCGAAGTGAATGGAGTGTTGCTTCACTTTCTAAATGCTGTCCTTTCAGAGAAAATCACTTTCCTTTGAAAGTGCCTTCAGCTACTTGCAAGCATTAGGAAGAAACTCACATGCGTTTCTCTGAAAGATAAGCAGTCTGTTCCAACACTTCAATTCACTGTGTGAAGTGAATGGAGTGTTGCCTCACTTTCTAAATGCTGTCCTTTCAGAGAAAATTACTTTCCTTTTAAGTGCCTTAAGCTACTTACAAGCATTCAACAGAAACTCACATGCGTTTCTCTGAAAGAGAAGCAGTCTGTTCCAACACTTCAATTCACTGTGCGAAGTGAATGGAGTGTTGCTTCACTTTCTAAATGCTGTCCTTTCAGAGAAAAACATTTTCCTTTGAAAGTGCCTTAAGCTACTTACAAGCATTCAACAAAAACTCACATGCATTTCTCTGAAAGAGAAGCAGTCTGTTCCAACACTTCAATTCACTGTGTAAAGTGAATGGAGTGTTGCTTCACTTTCTAAATTATGTCCTTTCAGAGAAAATCACTTTCCTTTGAAAGTGCCTTAAGCAACTTGCAAGCATTCACAAGAAACTCTAATGCGTTTATATGAACGAGAAGCACTCTGTTCCAACACTTCAATTCACTGCACGAAGGGAATGGAGTGTTGCTTCACTTTCTAAATGCTGTCCTTTCAGAGAAAATCACTTTCCTTTGAAATGCCTTAAGCTACTTACAAGCATTCTCCAGAAACTCACATGCGTTTCTCTGAAAGAGAAACAGTCTGTTCCAACACTTCAATTCACTGTGCGAAGTGAATGGAGTGTTGCTTCACTTTCTAAATGCTGTCCTTTCAGAGAAAATCACTTTCCTTTGAAAGTGCCTTAAGCTACTTGCAAGCATTAGGAAGAAACTCACATGCGTTTCTCTGAAAGAGAAGCAGTCTGTTCCAACACTTCAATTCACAGTGCGAAGTGAATGGAGTGTTGCCTCACTTTCTAAATGCTGTCCTTTCAGAGAAACTCACTTTCCTTCTAAAGTGCCTTAAGCAACTTGCAAGCATTCACAAGAAACTCACATGTGTTTCTCTGAAAGAGAAGCACTCTGTTCCAACGCTTCAATTCACTGTGCGAAGTGAATGGAGTGTTGCTTCACTTTCTAAATCCTGTCCTTTCAGAGAAAATCACTTTCCTTTGAAAGTGCCTTAAGCTACTTACAAGCATTCACCAGAAACTTACATGCGTTTCTCTGAAAGAGAAGCAGTCTGTTCCAATACTTCAATTCACTCTGCGAAGTGAATGGAGTGTTGCTTCACTTTCTAAATTCTGTCCTTTCAGAGAAAATCACTTTCCTTTGAAAGTGCCTTAAGCTACTTGCAAGCATTCAACAGAAACTCACATGCATTTCTCTGAAAGAAAAGCAGTCTGTTCCAACACTTCAATTCACTGTGCGAAGTGAATGGAGTGTTACTTCACTATCGAAATGTTCTCCTTTCAGAGAAAATCACTTTCCTTTGAAAGTGCCATAAGCTACTTACAAGCATTCACCAGAAACTCACATGCGTTTCTCTGAAAGAGAAGCAGTCTGTTCCAACACTTCAATTCACTGTGCAAAGTGAATGGAGTGTTGCTTCACTTTCTAAATGCTGTCCTTTCTGAGAAAATCCCTTTCCTTTGAATGTGCCTTAAGCTACTTACAAGCATTCAACAGAAACTCACATGCATTTCTCTGAAAGAGAAGCAATCAATTCCAACACTTCAATTCTCTGTGCGAAGTGAATGGAGTGTTGCTTCACTTTCTAAATGCTGTCCTTTCAGAGAAAATCACTTTCTTTGAAAGTGCCTTAAGCTACTTGCAAGCATTCACAAGAAACACTAATGCGTATCTATGAAAGAGAAGCAGTCTCTTCCAACACTTCAATTCATTGCGCTAAGGGAATGGAGTGTTACTTTACTTTCTAAATGCTGTCCTTTCAGAGAAAATCACTTTCCTTTGAAAGAGACTTAAGCTACTTACAAGCATTCAACAGAAACTCACATGCATTTCTCTGAAAGAGAAGCAGTCTGTTCCAACACTTCAATTCACTGTACAAAGTGAATGGAGTGTTGCTTCACTTTCTAAATGCTGTCGTTTCAGAGAATATCACTTTCCTTTGAAAGAGCCTTAAGCTACTTGCAAGCATTCACCAGAAACTCACATGCGTTTCTCTGAAAGAGAAGCAGTCTGTTCCAACACTTCAATTCACTGTGCGAAGTGAATGGAGTGTTGCTTCACTTTCTAAATGCTGTCCTTTCAGAGAAAATCTCTTTCCTTTGAAAGTGCCTTAAGCTACTTGCAAGCATTAGGAAGAAACTCACATGCGTTTCTCTGAAAGAGAAGCAGTCTGTTCCAATACTTCAATTCACTGTGCGAAGTGAATGGAGTGTTGCTTCACTTTCTAAATGCTGTCCTTTCAGAGAATATCACGTTCCTTTGAAATTGCCTTAAGCTACTTACAAGCATTCACCAGAAATCACATGCATTTCTCTGAAAGAGAAGCAGTCTGTTCCAACACTTCAATTCACTGTACAAAGTGAATGGAGTGTTGCTTCACTTTCTTAATCCTGTCCTTTCAGAGAAAATCAGTTTTGTTTGAAAGTGCCTTAAGCAACTTTCAAGCATTCACAAGAAATTCACATGCATTTCTCTGAAAGAGAAGCCTTCTCTTCCAACACTTCAATTCACTCTGCGAAGTGAATGGAGTGTTGCTTCACTTTCTAAATGCTGTCCTTTCAGAGAAAATCACTTTCCTTCTAAAGTGCCTTAAGCAACTTGCAAGCATTCACAAGAAACTCACATGTGTTTCTCTGAAAGAGAAGCACTCTGTTCCAACGCTTCAATTCACTGTGCGAAGTGAATGGAGTGTTGCTTCACTTTCTAAATCCTGTCCTTTCAGAGAAAATCACTTTCCTTTGAAAGTGCCTTAAGCTACTTACAAGCATTCACCAGAAACTTACATGCGTTTCTCTGAAAGAGAAGCAGTCTGTTCCAATACTTCAATTCACTCTGCGAAGTGAATGGAGTGTTGCTTCACTTTCTAAATTCTGTCCTTTCAGAGAAAATCACTTTCCTTTGAAAGTGCCTTAAGCTACTTGCAAGCATTCAACAGAAACTCACATGCATTTCTCTGAAAGAGAAGCAGTCTGTTCCAACACTTCAATTCACTGTGCGAAGTGAATGGAGTGTTACTTCACTTTCGAAATGTTGTCCTTTCAGAGAAAATCACTTTCCTTTGAAAGTGCCTTAAGCTACTTACAAGCATTCACCAGAAACTCACATGCGTTTCTCTGAAAGAGAAGCAGTCTGTTCCAACACTTCAATTCACTGTGCAAAGTGAATGGAGTGTTGCTTCACTTTCTAAATGCTGTCCTTTCTGGGAAAATCCCTTTCCTTTGAATGTGCCTTAAGCTACTTACAAGCATTCAACAGAAACTCACATGCATTTCTCTGAAAGAGAAGCAATCAATTCCAACACTTCAATTCTCTGTGCGAAGTGAATGGAGTGTTGCTTCACTTTCTAAATGCTGTCCTTTCAGAGAAAATCACTTTCTTTGAAAGTGCCTTAAGCTACTTGCAAGCATTCACAAGAAACACTAATGCGTTTCTATGAAAGAGAAGCAGTCTCTTCCAACACTTCAATTCATTGCGCTAAGGGAATGGAGTGTTACTTTACTTTCTAAATGCTGTCCTTTCAGAGAAAATCACTTTCCTTTGAAAGAGCCTTAAGCTACTTACAAGCATTCAACAGAAACTCACATGCATTTCTCTGAAAGAGAAGCAGTCTGTTCCAACACTTCAATTCACTGTACAAATTGAATGGAGTGTTGCTTCACTTTCTAAATGCTGTCGTTTCAGAGAATATCACTTTCCTTTGAAAGAGCCTTGAGCTACTTACAAGCATTCACAAGAAACACTAATGCGTTTCTATGAAAGAGAAGCACTCTGTTCCAACACTTCAATTCACTGCACGAAGGGAATGGAGTGTTGCTTCACTTTCTAAATGCTGTCCTTTCAGAGAAAATCACTTTCCTTTGAAAGTGCCTTAAGCTACTTGCAAGCATTCACCAGAAACTCACATGCGTTTCTCTGAAAGAGAAGCAGTCTGTTCCAACACTTCAATTCACTGTGCGAAGTGAATGGAGTGTTGCTTCACTTTCTAAATGCTGTCCTTTCAGAGAAAATCTCTTTCCTTTGAAAGTGCCTTAAGCTACTTGCAAGCATTAGGAAGAAACTCACATGCGTTTCTCTGAAAGAGAAGCAGTCTGTTCCAATACTTCAATTCACTGTGCGAAGTGAATGGAGTGTTGCTTCACTTTCTAAATGCTGTCCTTTCAGAGAATATCACGTTCCTTTGAAATTGCCTTAAGCTACTTACAAGCATTCACCAGAAATCACATGCATTTCTCTGAAAGAGAAGCAGTCTGTTCCAACACTTCAATTCACTGTACAAAGTGAATGGAGTGTTGCTTCACTTTCTTAATCCTGTCCTTTCAGAGAAAATCAGTTTTGTTTGAAAGTGCCTTAAGCAACTTTCAAGCATTCACAAGAAATTCACATGCATTTCTCTGAAAGAGAAGCCTTCTCTTCCAACACTTCAATTCACTCTGCGAAGTGAATGGAGTGTTGCTTCACTTTCTAAATGCTGTCCTTTCAGAGAAAATCACTTTCCTTCTAAAGTGCCTTAAGCAACTTGCAAGCATTCACAAGAAACTCACATGTGTTTCTCTGAAAGAGAAGCACTCTGTTCCAACGCTTCAATTCACTGTGCGAAGTGAATGGAGTGTTGCTTCACTTTCTAAATCCTGTCCTTTCAGAGAAAATCACTTTCCTTTGAAAGTGCCTTAAGCTACTTACAAGCATTCACCAGAAACTTACATGCGTTTCTCTGAAAGAGAAGCAGTCTGTTCCAATACTTCAATTCACTCTGCGAAGTGAATGGAGTGTTGCTTCACTTTCTAAATTCTGTCCTTTCAGAGAAAATCACTTTCCTTTGAAAGTGCCTTAAGCTACTTGCAAGCATTCAACAGAAACTCACATGCATTTCTCTGAAAGAGAAGCAGTCTGTTCCAACACTTCAATTCACTGTGCGAAGTGAATGGAGTGTTACTTCACTTTCGAAATGTTGTCCTTTCAGAGAAAATCACTTCCTTTGAAAGTGCCTTAAGCTACTTACAAGCATTCACCAGAAACTCACATGCGTTTCTCTGAAAGAGAAGCAGTCTGTTCCAACACTTCAATTCACTGTGCAAAGTGAATGGAGTGTTGCTTCACTTTCTAAATGCTGTCCTTTCTGAGAAAATCCCTTTCCTTTGAATGTGCCTTAAGCTACTTACAAGCATTCAACAGAAACTCACATGCATTTCTCTGAAAGAGAAGCAATCAATTCCAACACTTCAATTCTCTGTGCGAAGTGAATGGAGTGTTGCTTCACTTTCTAAATGCTGTCCTTTCAGAGAAAATCACTTTCTTTGAAAGTGCCTTAAGCTACTTGCAAGCATTCACAAGAAACACTAATGCGTTTCTATGAAAGAGAAGCAGTCTCTTCCAACACTTCAATTCATTGCGCTAAGGGAATGGAGTGTTACTTTACTTTCTAAATGCTGTCCTTTCAGAGAAAATCACTTTCCTTTGAAAGAGCCTTAAGCTACTTACAAGCATTCAACAGAAACTCACATGCATTTCTCTGAAAGAGAAGCAGTCTGTTCCAACACTTCAATTCACTGTACAAAGTGAATGGAGTGTTGCTTCACTTTCTAAATGCTGTCGTTTCAGAGAATATCACTTTCCTTTGAAAGAGCCTTGAGCTACTTACAAGCATTCACAAGAAACACTAATGCGTTTCTATGAAAGAGAAGCACTCTGTTCCAACACTTCAATTCACTGCACGAAGGGAATGGAGTGTTGCTTCACTTTCTAAATGCTGTCCTTTCAGAGAAAATCACTTTCCTTTGAAAGTGCCTTAAGCTACTTGCAAGCATTCACCAGAAACTCACATGCGTTTCTCTGAAAGAGAAGCAGTCTGTTCCAACACTTCAATTCACTGTGCGAAGTGAATGGAGTGTTGCTTCACTTTCTAAATGCTGTCCTTTCAGAGAAAATCTCTTTCCTTTGAAAGTGCCTTAAGCTACTTGCAAGCATTAGGAAGAAACTCACATGCGTTTCTCTGAAAGAGAAGCAGTCTGTTCCAATACTTCAATTCACTGTGCGAAGTGAATGGAGTGTTGCTTCACTTTCTAAATGCTGTCCTTTCAGAGAATATCACGTTCCTTTGAAATTGCCTTAAGCTACTTACAAGCATTCACCAGAAATCACATGCATTTCTCTGAAAGAGAAGCAGTCTGTTCCAACACTTCAATTCACTGTACAAAGTGAATGGAGTGTTGCTTCACTTTCTTAATCCTGTCCTTTCAGAGAAAATCAGTTTTGTTTGAAAGTGCCTTAAGCAACTTTCAAGCATTCACAAGAAATTCACATGCATTTCTCTGAAAGAGAAGCCTTCTCTTCCAACACTTCAATTCACTGTGCGAAGTGAATGGAGTGTTGCTTCACTTTCTAAATGCTGTCCTTTCAGAGAAAATCATGTTCCTTTGAAATTGCCTTAAGCTACTTACAAGCATTCACCAGAAACTCACATGTGTTTCTCTGAAAGAGAAGCAATCTGTTCCAACATTTCAATTCACTATTCAAAGTGAATGGAGTGTTGCCTCACTTTCGAAATGCTGTCCTTTCAGAGAAAATCACTTTCCTTTGATAGTGCCTTAAGCTACTTGCAAGCATTAGGAAGAAACTCACATGCGTTTCTCTGAAAGAGAAGCAGTCTGTTCCAACACTTCAATTCACTGTGTGAAGTGAATAGAGTGTTGCGTCACTTTCTAAATGCTGTCCTTTCAGAGAAAATCACTTTCCTTTGAAAGTGCCTTAAGCTACTTACAAGCATTCAACAGAAACTCACATGCATTTCTCTGAAAGAGAAGCAGTCTGTTCCAACACTTCAATTCACTGTGCGAAGTGAATGGAGTGTTGCTTCACTTTCTAAACGCTCTCCTTTCAGAGAAAATCACTTTCCTTTGAATGTGCCTTAAGCTACTTACAAGCATTCACCAGAAACTCACATGCGTTTCTCTGAAAGAGAAGCAGTCTGTTCCAACACTTCAATTCACTGTGCGAAGTGAATGGAGTGTTGCTTCACTTTCTAAATGCTGTCCTTTCAGAGAAAATCACTTTCCTTTGAAAGTGCCTTAAGCTACGTGCAAGCATTAGGAAGAAACTCACATGCGTTTCTCTGAAAGAGAAGCAGTCTGTTCCAACACTTCAATTCACTGCACGAAGGGAATGGAGTGTTGCTTCACTTTATAAATGCTGTCCTTTCAGAGAAAATCACTTTCCTTTGAAATGCCTTAAGCTACTTACAAGCATTCACCAGAAACTCACATGCGTTTCTCTGAAAGAGAAGCAGTCGGTTCCAACACTTCAATTCACTGTGCGAAGTGAATGGAGTGTTGCTTCACTTTCTAAATGCTGTCCTTTCAGAGAAAATCACTTTCCTTTGAAAGTGCCTTAAGCTACTTGCAAGCATTAGGAAGAAACTCACATGCGTTTCTCTGAAAGAGAAGAACTCTGTTCCAACACTTCAATTCACTGTGCGAAGTGAATGGAGTGTTGCTTCACTTTCTAAATGCTGTCCTTTCAGAGAAAATCACTTTCCTTTGAAAGTGCCTTAAGCTACTTACAAGCATTCACCAGAAACTCACATGCGTTTCTCTGAAAGAGAAGCAGTCTGTTCCAATACTTCAATTCACTCTACGAAGTGAATGGAGTGTTGCTTCACTTTCTAAATGCTGTCCTTTCAGAGAAAATCACTTTCCTTTGAAAGTGCTTTAAACTACTTAAAGCATTCAACAGAAACTCACATGCATTTCTCTGAAAGAGAAGCAGTCTGTTCCAACACTTCAATTCACTGTGCGAAGTGAATGGAGTGTTGCTTCACTTTCTAAATGTTGTCCTTTCAGAGAAAATCACTTTCCTTTGAAATTGCCTTAAGCTACTTGCAAGCATTCACCAGAAACTCACATGCGTTTCTCTGAAAGAGAAGCAGTCTGTTCAAACACTTCAATTCACTGTGCGAAGTGAATGGAGTGCTGCTTCATTTTCTAAATGCTGTCCTTTCTGAGAAAATCCCTTTCCTTTGAATGTGCCTTAAGCTACTTACAAGCATTCAACAGAAACTCACATGCATTTCTCTGAAAGAGAAGCAATCAGTTCCAACACTTCAATTCTCTGTGCGAAGGAATGGAGTGTTGCTTAACTTTCTAAATGCTGTCCTTTCAGAGAAAATCACTTTTCTTTGATAGTGCCTTAAACTACTTGCAAGCATTACGAAGAAACTCACATGCGTTTCTCTGAAAGAGAAGCAGTCTGTTCCAACACTTCAATTCACTGTGTGAAGTGAATAGAGTGTTGCCTCACTTTCTAAATGCTGTCCTTTCAGAGAAAATCACTTTCCTTTGAAAGTGCCTTAAGCTACTTACAAGCATTTAACAGAAACTCACGTGAGTTTCTCTGAAAGAGAAGCAGTCTGTTCCAACACTTCAATTCACTGTGCGAATTGAATGGAGTGTTGCTTCACTTTCTAAATGCTGTTCTTTTAGAGAAATCACTTTCCTTTGAAAGTGCCTTAAGCTACTTGCAAGCATTAGGAAGAAACTCACATGCGTTTCTCTGAAAGAGATGCAGTCCATTCCAACACTTCAATTCACTGTGCGAAGTGAATGGAGTGTTACTTCACTTTCTAAATGCTGTCCTTTCAGAGAATATCACTTTCCTTTGAAAGTGCCTTAAGCTACTTGCAAGCATTAGGAAGAAACTCACATGCGTTTCTCTGAAAGAGAAGCAGTCTGTTCCAACACTTCAATTCACTGTGCGAAGTGAATGGAATGTTGCCTCACTTTCTAAATGCTGTCCTTTCAGAGAAAATCACTTTCTTTGAAAATGCCTTAAACTACATTCAAGCATTCACAAAAAACTCACACGCGTTTCTCTGAAAGAGAAGCAGTCTGTTCCAACACTTCAATTCACTGTGCGAAGTGAATGGAGTGTTGCTTCACTTTCTAAATACTGTCCTTTCAGAGAAAATCCCTTTCCCTTGAACGTGTCATAAGCTACTTACAAGCATTCAACAGAAACTCACATGCATTTCTCTGAAAGAGAAGCAGTCTGTTCCAACACTTCAATTCACTGTGCGAAGTGAATGGAGTGTTACTTCACTTTCGAAATGTTGTCCTTTCAGAGAAAATCACTTTCCTTTGAAAGTGCCTTAAGCTACTTACAAGCATTCACCAGAAACTCACATGCGTTTCTCTGAAAGAGAAGCAGTCTGTTCCAACACTTCAATTCACTGTGCAAAGTGAATGGAGTGTTGCTTCACTTTCTAAATGCTGTCCTTTCTGGGAACATCCCTTTCCTTTGAATGTGCCTTAAGCTACTTACAAGCATTCAACAGAAACTCACATGCATTTCTCTGAAAGAGAAGCAATCAATTCCAACACTTCAATTCTCTGTGCGAAGTGAATGGAGTGTTGCTTCACTTTCTAAATGCTGTCCTTTCAGAGAAAATCACTTTCTTTGAAAGTGCCTTAAGCTACTTGCAAGCATTCACAAGAAACACTAATGCGTTTCTATGAAAGAGAAGCAGTCTCTTCCAACACTTCAATTCATTGCGCTAAGGGAATGGAGTGTTACTTTACTTTCTAAATGCTGTCCTTTCAGAGAAAATCACTTTCCTTTGAAAGAGCCTTAAGCTACTTACAAGCATTCAACAGAAACTCACATGCATTTCTCTGAAAGAGAAGCAGTCTGTTCCAACACTTCAATTCACTGTACAAAGTGAATGGAGTGTTGCTTCACTTTCTAAATGCTGTCGTTTCAGAGAATATCACTTTCCTTTGAAAGAGCCTTGAGCTACTTACAAGCATTCACAAGAAACACTAATGCGTTTCTATGAAAGAGAAGCACTCTGTTCCAACACTTCAATTCACTGCACGAAGGGAATGGAGTGTTGCTTCACTTTCTAAATGCTGTCCTTTCAGAGAAAATCACTTTCCTTTGAAAGTGCCTTAAGCTACTTGCAAGCATTCACCAGAAACTCACATGCGTTTCTCTGAAAGAGAAGCAGTCTGTTCCAACACTTCAATTCACTGTGCGAAGTGAATGGAGTGTTGCTTCACTTTCTAAATGCTGTCCTTTCAGAGAAAATCTCTTTCCTTTGAAAGTGCCTTAAGCTACTTGCAAGCATTAGGAAGAAACTCACATGCGTTTCTCTGAAAGAGAAGCAGTCTGTTCCAATACTTCAATTCACTGTGCGAAGTGAATGGAGTGTTGCTTCACTTTCTAAATGCTGTCCTTTCAGAGAATATCACGTTCCTTTGAAATTGCCTTAAGCTACTTACAAGCATTCACCAGAAATCACATGCATTTCTCTGAAAGAGAAGCAGTCTGTTCCAACACTTCAATTCACTGTACAAAGTGAATGGAGTGTTGCTTCACTTTCTTAATCCTGTCCTTTCAGAGAAAATCAGTTTTGTTTGAAAGTGCCTTAAGCAACTTTCAAGCATTCACAAGAAATTCACATGCATTTCTCTGAAAGAGAAGCAGTCTGTTCCAACACTTCAATTCACTGTGCGAAGTGAATGGAGTGTAGCTTCACTTTCTAAATGCTGTCTAGTCCGAGAAAATCACTTTCCTTTGAAACTGCCTTAAGGAACTTGCAAGCATTCAACAGAAACTCACATGCATTTCTCTGAAAGAGAAGCAGTCTGTTCCAACACTTCAATTCACTGTGCGAAGTGAATGGAGTGTTGCTTCACTTTCTTAATGCTGTCCTTTCAGAGAAAATCACTTTCCTTTGAAAGTGCCTTAAGCTATTTACAAGCATTCAACAGAAACTCACATGCATTTCTCTGAAAGAGAAGCAATCTGTTCCAACATTTCAATTCACTATTCAAAGTGAATGGAGTGTTGCCTCACTTTCGAAATGCTGTCCTTTCAGAGAAAATCACTTTCCTTTGATAGTGCCTTAAGCTACTTGCAAGCATTAGGAAGAAACTCACATGCGTTTCTCTGAAAGAGAAGCAGTCTGTTCCAACACTTCAATTCACTGTGTGAAGTGAATAGAGTGTTGCGTCACTTTCTAAATGCTGTCCTTTCAGAGAAAATCACTTTCCTTTGAAAGTGCCTTAAGCTACTTACAAGCATTCAACAGAAACTCACATGCATTTCTCTGAAAGAGAAGCAGTCTGTTCCAACACTTCAATTCACTGTGCGAAGTGAATGGAGTGTTGCTTCACTTTCTAAACGCTCTCCTTTCAGAGAAAATCACTTTCCTTTGAATGTGCCTTAAGCTACTTACAAGCATTCACCAGAAACTCACATGCGTTTCTCTGAAAGAGAAGCAGTCTGTTCCAACACTTCAATTCACTGTGCGAAGTGAATGGAGTGTTGCTTCACTTTCTAAATGCTGTCCTTTCAGAGAAAATCACTTTCCTTTGAAAGTGCCTTAAGCTACGTGCAAGCATTAGGAAGAAACTCACATGCGTTTCTCTGAAAGAGAAGCAGTCTGTTCCAACACTTCAATTCACTGCACGAAGGGAATGGAGTGTTGCTTCACTTTATAAATGCTGTCCTTTCAGAGAAAATCACTTTCCTTTGAAATGCCTTAAGCTACTTACAAGCATTCACCAGAAACTCACATGCGTTTCTCTGAAAGAGAAGCAGTCGGTTCCAACACTTCAATTCACTGTGCGAAGTGAATGGAGTGTTGCTTCACTTTCTAAATGCTGTCCTTTCAGAGAAAATCACTTTCCTTTGAAAGTGCCTTAAGCTACTTGCAAGCATTAGGAAGAAACTCACATGCGTTTCTCTGAAAGAGAAGAACTCTGTTCCAACACTTCAATTCACTGTGCGAAGTGAATGGAGTGTTGCTTCACTTTCTAAATGCTGTCCTTTCAGAGAAAATCACTTTCCTTTGAAAGTGCCTTAAGCTACTTACAAGCATTCACCAGAAACTCACATGCGTTTCGATGAAAGAGAAGCAGTCTGTTCCAATACTTCAATTCACTCTACGAAGTGAATGGAGTGTTGCTTCACTTTCTAAATGCTGTCCTTTCAGAGAAAATCACTTTCCTTTGAAAGTGCTTTAAACTACTTAAAGCATTCAACAGAAACTCACATGCATTTCTCTGAAAGAGAAGCAGTCTGTTCCAACACTTCAATTCACTGTGCGAAGTGAATGGAGTGTTGCTTCACTTTCTAAATGTTGTCCTTTCAGAGAAAATCACTTTCCTTTGAAATTGCCTTAAGCTACTTGCAAGCATTCACCAGAAACTCACATGCGTTTCTCTGAAAGAGAAGCAGTCTGTTCAAACACTTCAATTCACTGTGCGAAGTGAATGGAGTGCTGCTTCATTTTCTAAATGCTGTCCTTTCTGAGAAAATCCCTTTCCTTTGAATGTGCCTTAAGCTACTTACAAGCATTCAACAGAAACTCACATGCATTTCTCTGAAAGAGAAGCAATCAGTTCCAACACTTCAATTCTCTGTGCGAAGGAATGGAGTGTTGCTTAACTTTCTAAATGCTGTCCTTTCAGAGAAAATCACTTTTCTTTGATAGTGCCTTAAACTACTTGCAAGCATTACGAAGAAACTCACATGCGTTTCTCTGAAAGAGAAGCAGTCTGTTCCAACACTTCAATTCACTGTGTGAAGTGAATAGAGTGTTGCCTCACTTTCTAAATGCTGTCCTTTCAGAGAAAATCACTTTCCTTTGAAAGTGCCTTAAGCTACTTACAAGCATTTAACAGAAACTCACGTGAGTTTCTCTGAAAGAGAAGCAGTCTGTTCCAACACTTCAATTCACTGTGCGAATTGAATGGAGTGTTGCTTCACTTTCTAAATGCTGTTCTTTTAGAGAAATCACTTTCCTTTGAAAGTGCCTTAAGCTACTTGCAAGCATTAGGAAGAAACTCACATGCGTTTCTCTGAAAGAGATGCAGTCCATTCCAACACTTCAATTCACTGTGCGAAGTGAATGGAGTGTTACTTCACTTTCTAAATGCTGTCCTTTCAGAGAATATCACTTTCCTTTGAAAGTGCCTTAAGCTACTTGCAAGCATTAGGAAGAAACTCACATGCGTTTCTCTGAAAGAGAAGCAGTCTGTTCCAACACTTCAATTCACTGTGCGAAGTGAATGGAATGTTGCCTCACTTTCTAAATGCTGTCCTTTCAGAGAAAATCACTTTCTTTGAAAATGCCTTAAACTACATTCAAGCATTCACAAAAAACTCACACGCGTTTCTCTGAAAGAGAAGCAGTCTGTTCCAACACTTCAATTCACTGTGCGAAGTGAATGGAGTGTTGCTTCACTTTCTAAATACTGTCCTTTCAGAGAAAATCAATTTCCCTTGAACGTGTCATAAGCTACTTACAAGCATTCAACAGAAACTCACATGCATTTCTCTTAAAGAGAAGCAATCTGTTCCAACACTTCAATTCTCTGTGCGAAGTGAATTGAGTGTTGCTTCACTTTCTAAATGCTGTCCTTTCAGAGAAAATCACTTTCCTTTGAAAGTGCCTTAAGCAACTTTCAAGCATTCACAAGAAATTCACATGCATTTCTCTGAAAGAGAAGCAGTATGTTCCAACACTTCAATTCACTGTACAAAGTGAATGGAGTGTTGCTTCACTTTCTAAATGCTGTCCTTTCAGAGAAAATCACTTTCCATTGAAAGTGCCTTAAGTTACTTACAAGCATTCACAAGAAACACTAATGCGTTTCTATGAAAGAGAAGCACTCTGTTCCAACACTTCAATTCACTGCACGAAGGGAATGTAGTGTTGCTTCACTTTCTAAATGCTGTCCTTTCAGAGAAAATCACTTTCCTTTGAAAGTGCCTTAAGCTACTTGCAAGCATTCACCAGAAACTCACATGCGTTTCTCTGAAAGAGAAGCAGTCTGTTCCAACACTTCAATTCACTGTGCGAAGTGAATGGAGTGTTGCTTCACTTTCTAAATGCTGTCCTTTCAGAGAAAATCTCTTTCCTTTGAAAGTGCCTTAAGCTACTTGCAAGCATTAGGAAGAAACTCACATGCGTTTCTCTGAAAGAGAAGCAGTCTCTTCCAACACTTCAATTCACTGTGCGAAGTGAATGGAGTGTTGCTTCACTTTCTAAATGCTGTCCTTTCAGAGAAAATCACTTTACTTTGAAATTGCCTTAAGCTACTTACAAGCATTCACCAGAAACTCACATGCATTTCTCTGAAAGAGAAGCAGTCTGTTCCAACACTTCAATTCACTGTACAAAGTGAATGGAGTGTTGCTTCACTTTCTTAATCCTGTCCTTTCAGAGAAAATCAGTTTTACTTGAAAGTGCCTTAAGCAGCTTTCAAGCATTCACAAGAAATTCACATGCATTTCTCAAAGAGAAGCCTTCTCTTCCAACACTTCAATTCACTGTGCGAAGTGAATGGAGTGTTGCTTCACTTTCTAAATGCTGTCCTTTCAGAGAAAATCACGTTCCTTTGAAATTGCCTTAAGCTACTTACAAGCATTCACCAGAAACTCACATGTGTTTCTCTGAAAGAGAAGCAATCTGTTCCAACATTTCAATTCACTGTTCAAAGTGAATGGAGTGTTGCCTCACTTTCGAAATGCTGTCCTTTCAGATAACATCACTTTCCTTTGAAAGTGCCTTAAGCTAATTACAAGCACTCAAAAGAAACTCACATGCATTTCTCTGAAAGAGAAGCAGTCTGTTCCAACACTTCAATTCACTGTGCGAAGTGAATGGAGTGTTGCTTCACTTTCTAAATGCTGTCCTTTCAGAGAAAATCACTTTCCTTTGAATGTGCCTTAAGCTACTTACAAGCATTCACCAGAAACTCACATGCGTTTCTCTGAAAGAGAAGCAGTCTGTTCCAACACTTCAATTCACTGTGCGAAGTGAATGGAGTGTTGCTTCCCTTTCTAAATTCTGTCCTTTCAGAGAAAATCACTTTCCTTTGAAAGTGCCTTAAGCTACGTGCAAGCATTAGGAAGAAACTCACATGCGTTTCTCTGAAAGAGAAGCAGTCTGTTCCAACACTTCAATTCACAGCACGAAAGGAATGGAGTGTTGCTTCACTTTATAAATGCTGTCCTTTCAGAGAAAATCACTTTCCTTTGAAATGCCTTAAGCTACTTACAAGCATTCACCAGAAACTCACATGCGTTTCTCTGAAAGAGAAGCAGTCGGTTCCAACACTTCAATTCACTGTGCGAAGTGAATGGAGTGTTGCTTCACTTTCTAAACGCTCTCCTTTCAGAGAAAATCACTTTCCTTTGAATGTGCCTTAAGCTACTTACAAGCATTCACCAGAAACTCACATGCGTTTCTCTGAAAGAGAAGCAGTCTGTTCCAACACTTCAATTCACTGTGCGAAGTGAATGGAGTGTTGCTTCACTTTCTAAATGCTGTCCTTTCAGAGAAAATCACTTTCCTTTGAAAGTGCCTTAAGCTACGTGCAAGCATTAGGAAGAAACTCACATGCGTTTCTCTGAAAGAGAAGCAGTCTGTTCCAACACTTCAATTCACTGCACGAAGGGAATGGAGTGTTGCTTCACTTTATAAATGCTGTCCTTTCAGAGAAAATCACTTTCCTTTGAAATGCCTTAAGCTACTTACAAGCATTCACCAGAAACTCACATGCGTTTCTCTGAAAGAGAAGCAGTCGGTTCCAACACTTCAATTCACTGTGCGAAGTGAATGGAGTGTTGCTTCACTTTCTAAATGCTGTCCTTTCAGAGAAAATCACTTTCCTTTGAAAGTGCCTTAAGCTACTTGCAAGCATTAGGAAGAAACTCACATGCGTTTCTCTGAAAGAGAAGAACTCTGTTCCAACACTTCAATTCACTGTGCGAAGTGAATGGAGTGTTGCTTCACTTTCTAAATGCTGTCCTTTCAGAGAAAATCACTTTCCTTTGAAAGTGCCTTAAGCTACTTACAAGCATTCACCAGAAACTCACATGCGTTTCGATGAAAGAGAAGCAGTCTGTTCCAATACTTCAATTCACTCTACGAAGTGAATGGAGTGTTGCTTCACTTTCTAAATGCTGTCCTTTCAGAGAAAATCACTTTCCTTTGAAAGTGCTTTAAACTACTTAAAGCATTCAACAGAAACTCACATGCATTTCTCTGAAAGAGAAGCAGTCTGTTCCAACACTTCAATTCACTGTGCGAAGTGAATGGAGTGTTGCTTCACTTTCTAAATGTTGTCCTTTCAGAGAAAATCACTTTCCTTTGAAATTGCCTTAAGCTACTTGCAAGCATTCACCAGAAACTCACATGCGTTTCTCTGAAAGAGAAGCAGTCTGTTCAAACACTTCAATTCACTGTGCGAAGTGAATGGAGTGCTGCTTCATTTTCTAAATGCTGTCCTTTCTGAGAAAATCCCTTTCCTTTGAATGTGCCTTAAGCTACTTACAAGCATTCAACAGAAACTCACATGCATTTCTCTGAAAGAGAAGCAATCAGTTCCAACACTTCAATTCTCTGTGCGAAGGAATGGAGTGTTGCTTAACTTTCTAAATGCTGTCCTTTCAGAGAAAATCACTTTTCTTTGATAGTGCCTTAAACTACTTGCAAGCATTACGAAGAAACTCACATGCGTTTCTCTGAAAGAGAAGCAGTCTGTTCCAACACTTCAATTCACTGTGTGAAGTGAATAGAGTGTTGCCTCACTTTCTAAATGCTGTCCTTTCAGAGAAAATCACTTTCCTTTGAAAGTGCCTTAAGCTACTTACAAGCATTTAACAGAAACTCACGTGAGTTTCTCTGAAAGAGAAGCAGTCTGTTCCAACACTTCAATTCACTGTGCGAATTGAATGGAGTGTTGCTTCACTTTCTAAATGCTGTTCTTTTAGAGAAATCACTTTCCTTTGAAAGTGCCTTAAGCTACTTGCAAGCATTAGGAAGAAACTCACATGCGTTTCTCTGAAAGAGATGCAGTCCATTCCAACACTTCAATTCACTGTGCGAAGTGAATGGAGTGTTACTTCACTTTCTAAATGCTGTCCTTTCAGAGAATATCACTTTCCTTTGAAAGTGCCTTAAGCTACTTGCAAGCATTAGGAAGAAACTCACATGCGTTTCTCTGAAAGAGAAGCAGTCTGTTCCAACACTTCAATTCACTGTGCGAAGTGAATGGAATGTTGCCTCACTTTCTAAATGCTGTCCTTTCAGAGAAAATCACTTTCTTTGAAAATGCCTTAAACTACATTCAAGCATTCACAAAAAACTCACACGCGTTTCTCTGAAAGAGAAGCAGTCTGTTCCAACACTTCAATTCACTGTGCGAAGTGAATGGAGTGTTGCTTCACTTTCTAAATACTGTCCTTTCAGAGAAAATCAATTTCCCTTGAACGTGTCATAAGCTACTTACAAGCATTCAACAGAAACTCACATGCATTTCTCTTAAAGAGAAGCAATCTGTTCCAACACTTCAATTCTCTGTGCGAAGTGAATTGAGTGTTGCTTCACTTTCTAAATGCTGTCCTTTCAGAGAAAATCACTTTCCTTTGAAAGTGCCTTAAGCAACTTTCAAGCATTCACAAGAAATTCACATGCATTTCTCTGAAAGAGAAGCAGTATGTTCCAACACTTCAATTCACTGTACAAAGTGAATGGAGTGTTGCTTCACTTTCTAAATGCTGTCCTTTCAGAGAAAATCACTTTCCATTGAAAGTGCCTTAAGTTACTTACAAGCATTCACAAGAAACACTAATGCGTTTCTATGAAAGAGAAGCACTCTGTTCCAACACTTCAATTCACTGCACGAAGGGAATGTAGTGTTGCTTCACTTTCTAAATGCTGTCCTTTCAGAGAAAATCACTTTCCTTTGAAAGTGCCTTAAGCTACTTGCAAGCATTCACCAGAAACTCACATGCGTTTCTCTGAAAGAGAAGCAGTCTGTTCCAACACTTCAATTCACTGTGCGAAGTGAATGGAGTGTTGCTTCACTTTCTAAATGCTGTCCTTTCAGAGAAAATCTCTTTCCTTTGAAAGTGCCTTAAGCTACTTGCAAGCATTAGGAAGAAACTCACATGCGTTTCTCTGAAAGAGAAGCAGTCTCTTCCAACACTTCAATTCACTGTGCGAAGTGAATGGAGTGTTGCTTCACTTTCTAAATGCTGTCCTTTCAGAGAAAATCACTTTACTTTGAAATTGCCTTAAGCTACTTACAAGCATTCACCAGAAACTCACATGCATTTCTCTGAAAGAGAAGCAGTCTGTTCCAACACTTCAATTCACTGTACAAAGTGAATGGAGTGTTGCTTCACTTTCTTAATCCTGTCCTTTCAGAGAAAATCAGTTTTACTTGAAAGTGCCTTAAGCAGCTTTCAAGCATTCACAAGAAATTCACATGCATTTCTCAAAGAGAAGCCTTCTCTTCCAACACTTCAATTCACTGTGCGAAGTGAATGGAGTGTTGCTTCACTTTCTAAATGCTGTCCTTTCAGAGAAAATCACGTTCCTTTGAAATTGCCTTAAGCTACTTACAAGCATTCACCAGAAACTCACATGTGTTTCTCTGAAAGAGAAGCAATCTGTTCCAACATTTCAATTCACTGTTCAAAGTGAATGGAGTGTTGCCTCACTTTCGAAATGCTGTCCTTTCAGATAACATCACTTTCCTTTGAAAGTGCCTTAAGCTAATTACAAGCACTCAAAAGAAACTCACATGCATTTCTCTGAAAGAGAAGCAGTCTGTTCCAACACTTCAATTCACTGTGCGAAGTGAATGGAGTGTTGCTTCACTTTCTAAATGCTGTCCTTTCAGAGAAAATCACTTTCCTTTGAATGTGCCTTAAGCTACTTACAAGCATTCACCAGAAACTCACATGCGTTTCTCTGAAAGAGAAGCAGTCTGTTCCAACACTTCAATTCACTGTGCGAAGTGAATGGAGTGTTGCTTCCCTTTCTAAATTCTGTCCTTTCAGAGAAAATCACTTTCCTTTGAAAGTGCCTTAAGCTACGTGCAAGCATTAGGAAGAAACTCACATGCGTTTCTCTGAAAGAGAAGCAGTCTGTTCCAACACTTCAATTCACAGCACGAAAGGAATGGAGTGTTGCTTCACTTTATAAATGCTGTCCTTTCAGAGAAAATCACTTTCCTTTGAAATGCCTTAAGCTACTTACAAGCATTCACCAGAAACTCACATGCGTTTCTCTGAAAGAGAAGCAGTCGGTTCCAACACTTCAATTCACTGTGCGAAGTGAATGGAGTGTTGCTTCACTTTCTAAATGCTGTCCTTTCAGAGAAAATCACTTTCCTTTGAAAGTGCCTTAAGCTACTTGCAAGCATTAGGAAGAAACTCTCATGCATTTCTCTGAAAGAGAAGCACTCTGTTCCAACACTTCAATTCACTGTGCGAAGTGAATGGAGTGTTGCTTCACTTTCTAAATGCTGTCCTTTCAGAGAAAATCACTTTCCTTTGAAAGTGCCTTAAGCTACTTACAAGCATTCACCAGAAACTCACATGCGTTTCTCTGAAAGAGAAGCAGTCTGTTCCAATACTTCAATTCACTCTGCGAAGTGAATGGAGTGTTGCTTCACTTTCTAAATGCTGTCCTTTCAGAGAAAATCACTTTCCTTTGAAAGTGCCTTAAGCTACTTACAAGCATTCAACAGAAACTCACATGCATTTCTCTGAAAGAGAAGCAGTCTGTTCCAACACTTCAATTCACTGTGCGAAGTGAATGGAGTGTTGCTTCACTTTCTAAATGTTGTCCTTTCAGAGAAAATCACTTTCCTTTGAAATTGCCTTAAGCTACTTACAAGCATTCACCAGAAACTCACATGCGTTTCTCTGAAAGAGAAGCAGTCTGTTCCAACACTTCAATTCACTGCACGAAGTGAATGGAGTGTTGCTTCACTTTCTAAATGCTGTCCTTTCTGAGAAAATCCCTTTCCTTTGAATGTGCCTTAAGCTACTTACAAGCATTCAACAGAAACTCACATGCATTTCTCTGAAAGAGAAGCAATCAGTTCCAACACTTCAATTCTCTGTGCGAAGTGAATGGAGTGTTGCTTAACTTTCTAAATGCTGTCCTTTCAGAGAAAATCACTTTTCTTTGATAGTGCCTTAAGCTACTTGCAAGCATTACGAAGAAACTCACATGCGTTTCTCTGAAAGAGAAGCAGTCTGTTCCAACACTTCAATTAACTGTCTGAAGTGAATAGAGTGTTGCCTCACTTTCTAAATGCTGTCCTTTCAGAGAAAATCACTTTCCTTTGAAAGTGCCTTAAGCTACTTACAAGCATTTAACAGAAACTCACATGCGTTTCTCTGAAAGAAAAGCAGTCTGTTCCAACACTTCAATTCACTGTGCGAAGTGAATGGAGTGTTGCTTCACTTTCTAAATGCTGTCCTTTCAGAGAAAATCCCTTTCCTTTGAATGTGCCTTAAGCTACTTACAAGCATTCAACAGAAACTCACATGCATTTCTCTGAAAGAGAAGCAATCTGTTCCAACACTTCAATTCTCTGTGCGAAGTGAATGGAGTGTTGCTTCACTTTCTAAATGCTGTCCTTTCAGAGAAAATCACTTTCCTTTGATAGTGCCTTAAGCTACTTGCAAGCATTAGGAAGAAACTCACATGCATTTCTCTGAAAGAGAAGCAGTCTGTTCCAACACTTCAATTCACTGTGTGAAGTGAATAGAGTGTTGCCTCACTTTCTAAATGCTTTCCTTTCAGAGAAAATCACTTTCCTTTGAAAGTGCCTTAAGCTACTTACAAGCATTTAACAGAAACTCACATGCGTTTCTCTGAAAGAGAAGCAGTCTGTTCCAACACTTCAATTCACTGTGCGAAGTGAATGGAGTGTTGCTTCACTTTCTAAATGCTGTTCTTTCAGAGAAAATCACTTTCCTTTGAAAGTGCCTTAAGCTACTTGCAAGCATTAGGAAGAAACTCACATGCGTTTCTCTGAAAGAGAAGCAGTCCGTTCCAACACTTCAATTCACTGTGCGAAGTGAATGGAGTGTTGCTTCACTTTCTAAATGCTGTCCTTTCAGAGAAAATCACTTTCCTTTGAAAGTGCCTTAAGCTACTTGCAAGCATTAGGAAGAAACTCACATGCGTTTCTCTGAAAGAGAAGCGGTCTGTTCCAACACTTCAATTCACTGTGCGAAGTGAATGGAGTGTTGCTTCACTTTCTAAATGCTGTCCTTTCAGAGAAAATCACTTTCCTTTGAATGTGCCTTAAGCTACTTACAAGCATTCAACAGAAACTCACATGCATTTCTCTGAAAGAGAAGCAATCTGTTCCAACACTTCAATTCTCTGTGCGTGGTGAATGGAGTGTTGCTTCACTTTCTAAATGCTGTCCTTTCAGAGAAAATCACTTTCCTTTGAAAGTGCCTTAAGCTACTTGCAAGCATTAGGAAGAAACTCACATGCGTTTCTCTGAAAGAGAAGCAGTCTGTTCCAACACTTCAATTCACTGTGCGAAGTGAATGGAGTGTTGCTTCACTTTCTAAATTCTGTCCTTTCAGAGAAAATCACTTTCCTTTGAAAGTGCCTTAAACTACTTTCAAGCATTCACAAAAAACTCACATGCGTTTCTGTGAAAGAGAAGCAGTCTGTTCCAACACTTCAATTCACTGTGCGAAGTGAATGGAGTGTTGCTTCAGTTTCTAAATGCTGTCCTTTCAGAGAAAATCACTTTCCTTTGAAAGTGCCTTAAGCAACTTGCAAGAATTCACAAGAAACTCACATGCGTTTCTCTGAAAGAGAAGCAGTCTGTTCCAACACTTCAATTCACTGTGCGAAGTGAATGGAGTGTTGCTTTACTTTCTAAATGCTGTCCTTTCAGAGAAAATCACTTTCCTTTGAAAGTGCCTTAAGCTACTTGGAAGCATTCACAAGAAACACTAATGCGTTTCTATGAAAGAGAAGCAGTCTGTTCCAACAGTTCGATTAATTGCGCGAAGGGAATGGAGTGTTGTTTTACTTTCTAAATGCTGTCCTTTCAGAGAAAATCACTTTCCTTTGAAAGAGCCTTAAGCTACTTACAAGCATTCAACAAAAAGTCACATGCATTTCTCTGAAAGACAAGCAGTCTGTTCCAACACTTCAATTCACTGTTCAAAGTGAATGGAGTGTTGCTTCACTTTCTAAATGCTGTTCTTTCAGAGAAAATCACTTTCCTTTGAAAGTGCCTTAAGCTACTTGCAAGCATTAGGAAGAAACTCACATGCGTTTCTCTGAAAGAGAAGCAGTCTGTTCCAACACTTCAATTCACTGTGCGAAGTGAATGCAGTGTTGCTTCACTTTCTAAATGCTGTCCTTTCAGAGAAAATCACTTTCCTTTGAAAGTGCCTTAAGCTACTTGCAAGCATTAGGAAGAAACTCACATGCGTTTCTCTGAAAGAGAAGCAGTCTGTTCCAAGACTTCAATTCACTGTGCGAAGTGAATGGAGTGTTGCCTCACTTTCTAAATGCTGTCCTTTCAGAGAAAAACACTTTACATTATAAGTGCCTTAAACTACTTTCAAGCATTCACAAAAAACTCACATGCGTTTCTCTGAAAGAGAAGCAGTCTGTTCCAACACTTCAATTCACTGTACAAAGTAAATGGAGTGTTGCTTCACTTTCTAAATGCTGTCCTTTCAGAGAAAATCACTTTCCATTGAAAGTGCCTTAAGCTACTTACAAGCATTCACAAGAAATTCACATGCATTTCTCTGAAAGAGAAGCAGTCTGTTCCAACACTTCAATTCACTGTAAAAGTAAATGGAGTGTTGCTTCACTTTCTTAATTCTGTCCTTTCAGAGAAAATCACTTTTGTTTGAAAGTGCCTTAAGCAACTTTCAAGCATTCACAAGAAATTCACATGCATTTCTCTGAAAGAGAAGCAGTCTGTTCCAACACTTCAATTCACTGTACAAAGTAAATGGAGTGTTGCTTCACTTTCTAAATGCTGTCCTTTCAGAGAAAATCACTTTCCATTGAAAGTGCCTTAAGCTACTTACAAGCATTCAACAGAAACTCACATGCCTTTCTCTGAAAGAGAAGCAGTCTGTTCCAACACTTCAATTCACTGTGCGAAGTGAATGGAGTGTTGCTTCACTTTCTAAATGCTGTTCTTTCAGAGAAAATCACTTTCCTTTGAAAGTGCCTTAAACTACTTTCAAGCATTCACAAAAAACTCACATGCGTGTCTCTTAAAGAGAAGCAGTCTGTTCCAACAATTCAATTCACTGTGCGAAGTTAATGGAGTGTTGCTTCAGTTTCTAAATGCTGTCCTTTCAGAGAAAATCACTTTTCTTTAAAGTGCCTTAAGCAACTTGAAGAATTCACAAGAAACTCACATGCATTTCTCTGAAAGAGAAGCAGTCTGTTCCAACACTTCAATTCACTGTGTGAAGTGAATGGAGTGTTGCTTCACTTTCTAAATTATGTCCTTTCAAGGAAAATCACTTTCCTTTGAAAGTGCCTTAAGCTACTTGCAAGCATTAGGAAGAAACTCACATGCTTTTCTCTGAAAGAGAAGCAGTCTGTTCCAACACTTCAATTCACTGTTCGAAGTGAATGGAGTGTTGCTTCACTTTCTAAATGCTGTCCTTTCAGAGAAAATCACTTTCCTTTGAAAGTGCCTTAAGCTACTTGCAAGCATTAGGAAGAAACTCACATGCGTTTCTCTGAAAGAGAAGCAGTCTGTTCCAACACTTCAATTCTCTGTGCGAAGTGAATGGAGTGTTGCTTCACTTTCTAAATGCTGTCCTTTCAGAGAAAATCACTTTCCTTTGATAGTGCCTTAAGCTACTTGCAAGCATTAGGAAGAAACTCACATGCATTTCTCTGAAAGAGAAGCAGTCTGTTCCAACACTTTAATTCACTGTGTGAAGTGAATAGAGTGTTGCCTCACTTTCTAAATGCTTTCCTTTCAGAGAAAATCACTTTCCTTTGAAAGTGCCTTAAGCTACTTACAAGCATTTAACAGAAACTCACATGCGTTTCTCTGAAAGAGAAGCAGTCTGTTCCAACACTTCAATTCACTGTGCGAAGTGAATGAAGTGGTGCTTCACTTTCTAAATGCTGTTCTTTCAGAGAAAATCACTTTCCTTTGAAAGTGCCTTAAGCTACTTGCAAGCATTAGGAAGAAACTCACATGTGTTTCTCTGAAAGAGAAGCAGTCCGTTCCAACACTTCAATTCACTGTGTGAAGTGAATGGATTGTTGCTTCACTTTCTAAATGCTGTCCTTTCAGAGAAAATCACTTTCCTTTGAAAGTGCCTTAAGCTACTTGCAAGCATTAGGAAGAAACTCACATGCGTTTCTCTGAAAGAGAAGCGGTCTGTTCCAACACTTCAATTCACTGTGCGAAGTGAATGGAGTGTTGCTTCACTTTCTAAATGCTGTCCTTTCAGAGAAAATCACTTTCCATTGAAAGTGCCTTAAACTACTTTCAAGCATTCACAAAAAACTCACATGCGTTTCTATGAAAGAGAAGCATTCTGTTCGAACACTTCAATTCACTGTGCGAAGTGAATGGAGTGTTGCTTCACTTTCTAAATGCTGTCCTTTCAGAGAAAATCCCTTTCCTTTGAATGTGCCTTAAGCTACTTACAAGGATTCAACAGAAACTCACATGCATTTCTCTGAAAGAGAAGCAATCTGTTCCAACACTTCAATTCTCTGTGCGAAGTGAATGGAGTGTTGCTTCACTTTCTAAATGCTGTCCTTTCAGAGAAAATCACTTTCCTTTGAAAGTGCCTTAAGCTACTTGCAAGCATTAGGAAGAAACTCACATGCGTTTCTCTGAAAGAGAAGCAGTCTGTTCCAACACTTCAATTCACTGTGCGAAGTGAATGGAGTGTTGCTTCACTTTCTAAATTCTGTCCTTTCAGAGAAAATCACTTTCCTTTGAAAGTGCCTTAAACTACTTTCAAGCATTCACAAAAAACTCACATGCGTTTCTGTGAAAGAGAAGCAGTCTGTTCCAACACTTCAATTCACTGTGCGAAGTGAATGGAGTGTTGCTTCAGTTTCTAAATGCTGTCCTTTCAGAGAAAATCACTTTCCTTTGAAAGTGCCTTAAGCAACTTGCAAGAATTCACAAGAAACTCACATGCGTTTCTCTGAAAGAGAAGCAGTCTGTTCCAACACTTCAATTCACTGTGCGAAGTGAATGGAGTGTTGCTTTACTTTCTAAACGCTGTCCTTTCAGAGAAAATCACTTTCCTTTGAAAGTGCCTTAAGCTACTTGGAAGCATTCACAAGAAACACTAATGCGTTTCTATGAAAGAGAAGCAGTCTGTTCCAACACTTCGATTAATTGCGCGAAGGGAATGGAGTGTTGTTTTACTTTCTAAATGCTGTCCTTTCAGAGAAAATCACTTTCCTTTGAAAGAGCCTTAAGCTACTTACAAGCATTCAACAGAAAGTCACATGCATTTCTCTGAAAGACAAGCAGTCTGTTCCAACACTTCAATTCACTGTTCAAAGTGAATGGAGTGTTGCTTCACTTTCTAAATGCTGTTCTTTCAGAGAAAATCACTTTCCTTTGAAAGTGCCTTAAGCTACTTGCAAGCATTAGGAAGAAACTCACATGCGTTTCTCTGAAAGAGAAGCAGTCTGTTCCAACACTTCAATTCACTGTGCGAAGTGAATGGAGTGTTGCTTCACTTTCTAAATGCTGTCCTTTCAGAGAAAATCACTTTCCTTTGAAAGTGCCATAAGCTACTTGCAAGCATTAGGAAGAAACTCACATGCGTTTCTCTGAAAGAGAAGCAGTCTGTTCCAAGACTTCAATTCACTGTGCGAAGTGAATGGAGTGTTGCCTCACTTTCTAAATGCTGTCCTTTCAGAGAAAAACACTTTCCATTATAAGTGCCTTAAACTACTTTCAAGCATTCACAAAAAACTCACATGCGTTTCTCTGAAAGAGAAGCAGTCTGTTCCAACACTTCAAATCACTGTGCGAAGTGAATGGAGTGTTGCTTCACTTTCTAAATGCTGTCCTTTCAGAGAAAATCACTTTCCTTTGAAAGTGCCTTAAGCTACTTACAAGCATTCAACAGAAACTCACATGCATTTCTCTGAAAGAGTAGCAGTCTGTTCCAACACTTCAATTCTCTGTGTGAAGTAAATGGAGTGTTGCTTCACTTTCTTAATCCTGTCCTTTCAGAGAAAATCACTTTTGTTTGAAAGTGCCTTAAGCAACTTTCAAGCATTCACAAGAAATTCACATGCATTTCTCTGAAAGAGAAGCAGTCTGTTCCAACACTTCAATTCACTGTACAAAGTAAATGGAGTGTTGCTTCACTTTCTAAATGCTGTCCTTTCAGAGAAAATCACTTTCCATTGAAAGTGCCTTAAGCTACTTACAAGCATTCAACAGAAACTCACATGCCTTTCTCTGAAAGAGAAGCAGTCTGTTCCAACACTTCAATTCACTGTGCGAAGTGAATGGAGTGTTGCTTCACTTTCTACATGCTGTTCTTTCAGAGAAAATCACTTTCCTTTGAAAGTGCCTTAAACTACTTTCAAGCATTCACAAAAAACTCACATGCGTGTCTCTTAAAGAGAAGCAGTCTGTTCCAACAATTCAATTCACTGTGCGAAGTTAATGGAGTGTTGCTTCAGTTTCTAAATGCTGTCCTTTCAGAGAAAATCACTTTTCTTTAAAGTGCCTTAAGCAACTTGAAGAATTCACAAGAAACTCACATGCGTTTCTCTGAAAGAGAAGCAGTCTGTTCCAACACTTCAATTCACTGTGTGAAGTGAATGGAGTGTTGCTTCACTTTCTAAATTATGTCCTTTCAGAGAAAATCACTTTCCTTTGAAAGTGCCTTAAGCTACTTGCAAGCATTAGGAAGAAACTCACATGCTTTTCTCTGAAAGAGAAGCAGTCTGTTCCAACACTTCAATTCACTGTTCGAAGTGAATGGAGTGTTGCTTCACTTTCTAAATGCTGTCCTTTCAGAGAAAATCACTTTCCTTTGAAAGTGCCTTAAGCTAATTGCACGCATTAGGAAGAAACTCACATGCGTTTCTCTGAAAGAGAAGCAGTCTGTTCCAACACTTCAATTCACTGTGTGAAGTGAATGGAGTGTTGCCTCACTTTCTAAATGCTGTCCTTTCAGAGAAAATCACTTTCCTTTGAAAGTGCCTTAAGCTACTTACAAGCATTCAACAGAAACTCACATGCGTTTCTCTGAAAGAGAAGCAGTCTGTTCCAACACTTCAATTCACTGTGCGAAGTGAAAGGAGTGTTGCTTCACTTTCTAAATTATGTCCTTTCAGAGAAAATCACTTTCCTTTGAAAGTGCCTTAAGAAACTTGCAAGCATTCACAAGAAACACTAATGCGTTTATATGAAAGAGAAGCACTCTGTTCTAACACTTCAATTCACTGCATGAAGGGAATGGAGTGTTACTTCATTTTCTAAATGCTTTCCTTTCAGAGAAAATCACTTTCCTTTGAAAGTGCCTTAAGCTACTTGCAAGCATTCAACAGAAACTCACATGCGTTTCTCTGAAAGAGAAGCAGTCGGTTCCAACACTTCAATCACTGTGCGAAGTGAATGGAGTGTTGCTTCACTTTCTAAATGCTGTCCTTTCAGAGAAAATCACTTTCCTTTGAAAGTGCCTTAAGCTACTTGCAAGCATTAGGAAGAAACTCACATGCGTTTCTCTGAAAGAGAAGCAGTCTGTTCCAACACTTCTATTCACTGTGCGAAGTGAATGGAGTGTTGCCTCACTTTCTAAATGCTGTCCTTTCAGAGAAAATCACTTTCCTTTGAAAGTGCCTTAAACTACTTTCGAGCATTCATAAAAAACTCACATGCGTTTCTCTGAAAGAGAAGCAGTCTGTTCCAACACTTCAATTCACTGTGCGAAGTGAATGGAGTGTTGCTTCACTTTCTAAATGCTGTCCTTTCATAGAAAATCACTTTCCTTTGAAAGTGCCTTAAGCTACTTACAAGCATTCACCAGAAACTCACATGCGTTTCTCTGAAAGAGAAGCAGTCTGTTCCAACACTTCAATTCACTGTGCGAAGTGAATGGAGGGTTGCTTCACTTTTTCAATGCTGTTCTTTCAGAGAAAATCACTTTCCTTTGAAAGTGCCTTAAGCTACTTGCAAGCATTAGGAAGAAATTCACATGCGTTTCTCAGAAAGAGAAGCAGTCTGTTCCAACACTTCAATTCACTGTGCGAAGTGATTGGAGTGTTGCTTCACTTTCTAAATGCTGTCCTTTCAGAGAAAATCACTTTCCTTTGAAAGTGCCTTAAGCTACTTGCAAGCATTAGGAAGAAACTCACATGCGTTTCTCTGAAAGAGAAGCAGTCTGTTCCAACACTTCAATTCACTGTGTGAAGTGAATGGAGTGTTGCCTCACTTTGTAAATGCTGTCCTTTCAGAGAAAATCACTTTCCTTTGAAAGTGCCTTAATCTACTTTCGGCATTCATAAAAAACTCACATGCGTTTCTCTGAAAGAGAAGCAGTCTGTTCCAACACTTCAATTCACTGTGCGAAGTGAATGGAGTGTTGCTTCACTTTCTAAATGCTGTCCTTTCAGAGAAAATCACTTTCCTTTGATAGTGCCTTAAGCTACTTGCAAGCATTAGGAAGAAACTCACATGCGTTTCTGTGAAAGAGAAGCAGTCTGTTCCAACACTTCAGTTCACTGTGTGAAGTGAATAGAGTGTTGCCTCACTTTCTAAATGCTGTCGTTTCAGAGAAAATCACTTTCCTTTGAAAGTGCCTTAAGCTACTTTCGAGCATTCATAAAAAACTCACATGCGTTTCTCTCAAAGAGAAGCAGTCTGTTCCAACACTTCAATTCACTGTGCGAAGTGAATGGAGTGTTGCTTCACTTTCTAAATGCTGTCCTTTCAGAGAAAATCACTTTCCTTTGAAAGTGCCTTAAGCTACTTGCAAGCATTAGGAAGAAACTCACATGCGTTTCTCTGAAAGAGAAGCAGTCTGTTCCAACACTTCAATTCACTGTGCGAAGTGAATGGAGTGTTGCCTCACTTTCTAAATGCTGTCCTTTCAGAGAAAAACACTTTCCATTGAAAGTGCCTTAAACTACTTTCAAGCATTCACAAAAAACTCACATGCGTTTCTCTGAAAGAGAAGCAGTCTGTTCCAACACTTCAATTCACTGTGCGAAGTGAATGGAGTGTTGCTTCACTTTCTAAATGCTGTCCTTTCAGAGAAAATCCCTTTCCTTTGAATGTGCCTTAAGCTACTTACAAGCATTCAACAGAAACTCACATGCATTTCTCTGAAAGAGAAGCAATCTGTTCCAACACTTCAATTCTCTGTGCGAAGTGAATGGAGTGTTGCTTCACTTTCTAAATGCTGTCCTTTCAGAGAAAATCACTTTCCTTTGATAGTGCCTTAAGCTACTTGCAAGCATTAGGAAGAAACTCACAAGCGTTTCTCTGAAAGAGAAGCAGTCTGTTCCAACACTTCAATTCACTGTGTGAAGTGAATAGAGTGTTGCCTCACTTTCTAAATGCTTTCCTTTCAGAGAAAATCACTTTCCTTTGAAAGTGCCTTAAGCTACTTACAAGCATTTAACAGAAACTCACATGCGTTTCTCTGAAAGAGAAGCAGTCTGTTCAAACACTTCAATTCACTGTGCGAAGTGAATGGAGTGGTGCTTCACTTTCTAAATGCTGTTCTTTCAGAGAAAATCACTTTCCTTTGAAAGTGCCTTAAGCTACTTGCAAGCATTAGGAAGAAACTCACATGCGTTTCTCTGAAAGAGAAGCAGTCCGTTCCAACACTTCAATTCACTGTGCGAAGTGAATGGAGTGTTGCTTCACTTTCTAAATGCTGTCCTTTCAGAGAAAATCCCTTTCCTTTGAATGTGCCTTAAGCTACTTACAAGCATTCAACAGAAACTCACATGCATTTCTCTGAAAGAGAAGCAATCAGTTCCAACACTTCAATTCTCTGTGCGAAGTGAATGGAGTGTTGCTTCACTTTCTAAATGCTGTCCTTTCAGAGAAAATCACTTTCCTTTGATAGTGCCTTAAGCTACTTGCAAGCATTAGGAAGAAACTCACATGCGTTTCTGTGAAAGAGAAGCAGTCTGTTCCAACACTTCAGTTCACTGTGTGAAGTGAATAGAGTGTTGCCTCACTTTCTAAATGCTGTCGTTTCAGAGAAAATCACTTTCCTTTGAAAGTGCCTTAAGCTACTTTCGAGCATTCATAAAAAACTCACATGCGTTTCTCTCAAAGAGAAGCAGTCTGTTCCAACACTTCAATTCACTGTGCGAAGTGAATGGAGTGTTGCTTCACTTTCTAAATGCTGTCCTTTCAGAGAAAATCACTTTCCTTTGAAAGTGCCTTAAGCTACTTGCAAGCATTAGGAAGAAACTCACATGCGTTTCTCTGAAAGAGAAGCAGTCTGTTCCAACACTTCAATTCACTGTGCGAAGTGAATGGAGTGTTGCCTCACTTTCTAAATGCTGTCCTTTCAGAGAAAAACACTTTCCATTGAAAGTGCCTTAAACTACTTTCAAGCATTCACAAAAAACTCACATGCGTTTCTCTGAAAGAGAAGCAGTCTGTTCCAACACTTCAATTCACTGTGCGAAGTGAATGGAGTGTTGCTTCACTTTCTAAATGCTGTCCTTTCAGAGAAAATCCCTTTCCTTTGAATGTGCCTTAAGCTACTTACAAGCATTCAACAGAAACTCACATGCATTTCTCTGAAAGAGAAGCAATCTGTTCCAACACTTCAATTCTCTGTGCGAAGTGAATGGAGTGTTGCTTCACTTTCTAAATGCTGTCCTTTCAGAGAAAATCACTTTCCTTTGATAGTGCCTTAAGCTACTTGCAAGCATTAGGAAGAAACTCACAAGCGTTTCTCTGAAAGAGAAGCAGTCTGTTCCAACACTTCAATTCACTGTGTGAAGTGAATAGAGTGTTGCCTCACTTTCTAAATGCTTTCCTTTCAGAGAAAATCACTTTCCTTTGAAAGTGCCTTAAGCTACTTACAAGCATTTAACAGAAACTCACATGCGTTTCTCTGAAAGAGAAGCAGTCTGTTCAAACACTTCAATTCACTGTGCGAAGTGAATGGAGTGGTGCTTCACTTTCTAAATGCTGTTCTTTCAGAGAAAATCACTTTCCTTTGAAAGTGCCTTAAGCTACTTGCAAGCATTAGGAAGAAACTCACATGCGTTTCTCTGAAAGAGAAGCAGTCCGTTCCAACACTTCAATTCACTGTGCGAAGTGAATGGAGTGTTGCTTCACTTTCTAAATGCTGTCCTTTCAGTGAAAATCACTTTCCTTTGAAAGTGCCTTAAGCTACTTGCAAGCATTAGGAAGAAACTCACATGCGTTTCTCTGAAAGAGAAGCGGTCTGTTCCAACACTTCAATTCACTGTGCGAAGTGAATGGAGTGTTGCTTCACTTTCTAAATGCTGTCCTTTCAGAGAAAATCACTTTCCATTGAAAGTGCCTTAAACTACTTTCAAGCATTCACAAAAAACTCACATGCGTTTCTCTGAAAGAGAAGCAGTCTGTTCCAACACTTCAATTCACTGTGCGAAGTGAATGGAGTGTTGCTTCACTTTCTAAATGCTGTCCTTTCAGAGAAAATCCCTTTCCTTTGAATGTGCCTTAAGCTACTTACAAGCATTCAACAGAAACTCACATGCATTTCTCTGAAAGAGAAGCAATCAGTTCCAACACTTCAATTCTCTGTGCGAAGTGAATGGAGTGTTGCTTCACTTTCTAAATGCTGTCCTTTCAGAGAAAATCACTTTCCTTTGATAGTGCCTTAAGCTACTTGCAAGCATTAGGAAGAAACTCACAAGCGTTTCTCTGAAAGAGAAGCAGTCTGTTCCAACACTTCAATTCACTGTGTGAAGTGAATAGAGTGTTGCCTCACTTTCTAAATGCTTTCCTTTCAGAGAAAATCACTTTCCTTTGAAAGTGCCTTAAGCTACTTACAAGCATTTAACAGAAACTCACATGTGTTTCTGTGAAAGAGAAGCAGTCTGTTCAAACACTTCAATTCACTGTGCGAAGTGAATGGAGTGGTGCTTCACTTTCTAAATGCTGTTCTTTCAGAGAAAATCACTTTCCTTTGAAAGTGCCTTAAGCTACTTGCAAGCATTAGGAAGAAACTCACATGCGTTTCTCTGAAAGAGAAGCAGTCCGTTCCAACACTTCAATTCACTGTGCGAAGTGAATGGAGTGTTGCTTCACTTTCTAAATGCTGTCCTTTCAGAGAAAATCACTTTCCTTTGAAAGTGATTTAAGCTACTTGCAAGCATTAGGAAGAAACTCACATGCGTTTCTCTGAAAGAGAAGCGGTCTGTTCCAACACTTCAATTCACTGTGCGAAGTGAATGGAGTGTTGCTTCACTTTCTAAATGCTGTCCTTTCAGAGAAAATCACTTTCCATTGAAAGTGCCTTAAACTACTTTCAAGCATTCACAAAAAACTCACATGCGTTTCTCTGAAAGAGAAGCAGTCTGTTCCAACACTTCAATTCAATGTGCGAAGTGAATGGAGTGTTGCTTCACTTTCTAAATGCTGTCCTTTCAGAGAAAATCCCTTTCCTTTGAATGTGCCTTAAGCTACTTACAAGCATTCAACAGAAACTCACATGCATTTCTCTGAAAGAGAAGCAATCTGTTCCAACACTTCAATTCTCTGTGCGAAGTGAATGGAGTGTTGCTTCACTTTCCAAATGCTGTCCTTTCAGAGAAAATCACTTTCCTTTGAAAGTGCCTTAATCTACTTGCAAGCATTAGGAAGAAACTCACATGCGTTTCTCTGAAAGAGAAGCAGTCTGTTCCAACACTTCAATTCACTGTGCGAAGTGAATGGAGTGTTGCTTCACTTTCTAAATTCTGTCCTTTCAGAGAAAATCACTTTCCTTTGAAAGTGCCTTAAACTACTTTCAAGCATTCACAAAAAACTCACATGCGTTTCTGTGAAAGAGAAGCAGTCTGTTCCAACACTTCAATTCACTGTGCGAAGTGAATGGAGTGTTGCTTCAGTTTCTAAATGCTGTCCTTTCAGGGAAAATCACTTTCCTTTGAAAGTGCCTTAAGCAACTTGCAAGAATTCACAAGAAACTCACATGCGTTTCTCTGAAAGAGAAGCAGTCTGTTCCAACACTTCAATTCACTGTGCGAAGTGAATGGAGTGTTGCTTTACTTTCTAAATGCTGTCCTTTCAGAGAAAATCACTTTCCTTTGAAAGTGCCTTAAGCTACTTGGAAGCATTCACAAGAAACACTAATGCGTTTCTATGAAAGAGAAGCAGTCTGTTCCAACACTTCAATTCATTGCGCGAAGGGAATGGAGTGTTGTTTTACTTTCTAAATGCTGTCCTTTCAGAGAAAATCACTTTCCTTTGAAAGAGCCTTAAGCTACTTACAAGCATTCAACAGAAAGTCACATGCATTTCTCTGAAAGACAAGCAGTCTGTTCCAACACTTCAATTCACTGTACAAAGTGAATGGAGTGTTGCTTCACTTTCTAAATGCTGTTCTTTCAGAGAAAATCACTTTCTTTGAAAGTGCCTTAAGCTACTTGCAAGCATTAGGAAGAAACTCACATGCGTTTCTCTGAAAGAGAAGCAGTCTGTTCCAACACTTCAATTCACTGTGCGAAGTGAATGGAGTGTTGCTTCACTTTCTAAATGCTGTCCTTTCAGAGAAAATCACTTTCCTTTGAAAGTGCCTTAAGCTACTTGCAAGCATTAGGAAGAAACTCACATGCATTTTTCTGAAAGAGAAGCAGTCTGTTCCAACACTTCAATTCACTGTGCGAAGTGAATGGAGTGTTGCTTCACTTTCTAAATTATGTCCTTTCAGAAAAAATCACTTTCCTTTGAAAGTGCCTTAAGCAACTTGCAAGCATTCACAAGAAACACTAATGCGTTTATATGAAAGAGAAGCACTCTGTTCCAACACTTCAATTAACTGTGCGAAGTGAATGGAGTGTTGCTTCACTTTCTAAATGCTTTCCTTTCAGAGAAAATCACTTTCCTTTGAAATTGACTTAAGCTACTTGCAAGCATTAGGAAGAAACTCACATGCGTTTCTCTGAAAGAGAAGCAGTCTGTTCCAACACTTCAATTCTCTGTGCGAAGTGAATGGAGTGTTGCTTCACTTTCTAAATGCTGTCCTTTCAGAGAAAATCACTTTCCTTTGAAAGTGCCTTAAGCTACTTACAAGCATTCAACAGAAACTCACATGCATTTCTCTGAAAGAGAAGCAGTCTGTTCGAACACTTCAATTCACTGTGCGAAGTGAATGGAGTGTTGGTTCACTTTCTAAATACTGTCCTTTCAGAGAAAATCACTTTCCTTTGAAAGATCCTTAAGCTACTTACAAGCATTCAACAGAAACTCACATGCATTTCTCTGAAAGAGAAGCAGTCTGTTCCAACTCTTCAATTCACTGTACAAAGTGAATGGAGTGTTGCTTCACTTTCTAAATGCTGTCCTTTCAGAGAAAACCACTTTCCTTTGAAAGTGGCTTAAGCTACTTGCAAGCATTCACAAGAAACACTAATGCGTTTCTGTGAAAGAGAAGCACTCTATTCCAACACTTCAATTCACTGCACGAAGGGAATGGAGTGTTGCTTCACTTTCTAAATGCTGTCCTTTCAGAGAAAATCACTTTCCTTTGAAATTGCCTTAAGCTACTTACAAGCATTCACCAGAAACTCACATGCGTTTCTCTGAAAGAGAAGCAGTCTGTTCCAACACTTCAATTCACTGTGCAAAGTGAATGGAGTGTTGCTTCACTTTCTAAATGCTTTCCTTTCACAGAAAATCACTTTCCTTTGAAAGTGCCTTAAGCTACTTTCAAGCATTCACAGGAAACACACATGCGTTTCTCTGAAATAGAAGCAGTCTGTTCCAACACTTCAATTCACTGTGCAAAGTGAATGGAGTGTTGCTTCACTTTCTAAATGCTGTCCTTTCAGAGAAAATCACTTTCCTTTGAAAGTGCCTTAAACTACTTTCAAGCATTCACAAAAAACTCACATCACATGCGTTTCTCTGAAAGAGAAGCAGTCTGTTCCAACACTTCAATTCACTGTGCGAAGTTAATGGAGTGTTGCTTCAGTTTCTAAATGCTGTCCTTTCAGAGAAAATCACTTTCCTCTGAAAGCGCCTTAAGCAACTTCCAAGCATTCACAAGAAACTCACATGCGTTTCTCTGAATGAGAAGCAGTCTGTTCTAACACTTCAATTCACTGTGCGAAGTGAATGGAGTGTTGCTTCACTTTCTAAATGCTGTCCTTTCAGAGAAAATCACTTTCCTTTGAAAGTGCCTTAAGCTACTTACAAGCATTCAACAGAAACTTACATGCATTTCTCTGAAAGAGAAGCAGTCTGTTCCAACACTTCAATTCTCTGTGCGAAGTGAATGGAGTGTTGCTTCACTTTCTAAATGCTGTCCTTTCAGAGAAAATCACTTTCCTTCGAAAGTGCCTTAAGCTACTTACAAGCATTCAACAGAAACTCACATGCATTTACTGAAAGAGAAGCAGTCTGTTCCAACACTTCAATTCACTGTACAAAGTGAATGGAGTGCTGCTTCAATTTCTAAATGCTGTCCTTTCAGAGAAAATCACTTTCCTCTGAAAGTGCCTTAAGCTACTTGCAAGCATTCACAAGAAACACTAATGCGTTTCTATGAAAGAGAAGCACTCTGTTCCAACACTTCAATTCACTGCACGAAAGGAATGGAGTGTTGCTTCACTTTCTAAATGCTGTCCTTTCAGAGAAAATCACTTTCCTTTGAAAGTGCCTTAAGCTACTTACAAGCATTCACCAGAATCTCACATGCGTTTCTCTGAAAGAGAAGCAGTCTGTTCCAACACTTCAATTCACTGTGCGAAGTGAATGGAGTGTTGCTTCACTTTCTAAATGCTGTCCTTTCAGAGAAAATCACTTTCCTTTGAAAGTGCCTTAAACTACTTTCAAGCATTCACAAAAAACTCACATCACATGCGTTTCTCTGAAAGAGAAGCAGTCTGTTCCAACACTTCAATTCACTGTGCGAAGTGAATGGAGTGTTGCTTCAGTTTCTAAATGCTGTCCTTTTAGAGAAAATCACTTTCCTTTGAAAGTGCCTTAAGCAACTTCCAAGCATTCACAAGAAACTCACATGTGTTTCTCTGAAAGAGAAGCAGTCTGTTCCAACACTTCAATTCACTGTGCGAAGTGAATGGAGTGTTGCTTCACTTTCTAAATGCTGTCCTTTCAGAGAAAATCACTTTCCTTTGAAAGTGCCTTAAGCTACTTACAGCATTCAACAGAAACTCACATGCATTTCTCTGAAAGAGAAGCAGTCTGTTCCAACACTTCAATTCTCTGTGCGAAGTGAATGGAGTGTTGCTTCACTTTCTAAATGCTGTCCTTTAAGAGAAAATCACTTTCCTTCGAAAGTGCCTTAAGCTACTTACAAGCATTCAACAGAAACTCACATGCATTTCTCTGAAAGAGAAGCAGTCTGTTCCAACACTTCAATTCACTGTGCGAAGTAAATGGAGTGTTGCTTCACTTCATCAATGCTGTCCTTTCAGAGAAAATCACTTTCCTTTGAAAGTGCCTTAAGCTACTTACAAGCATTCACCAGAAACTCATATGCGTTTCTCTGAAAGAGAAGCAGTCTGTTCCAACACTTCAATTCACTGTGCAAAGTGAATGGAGTGTTGCTTCACTTTCTAAATGCTGTCCTTTCAGAGAAAATCACTTTCCTTTGAAAGTGCCTTAAGATACTTGCAAGCATTAGGAAGAAACTCACATGCATTTCTGTGAAAGAGAAGCAGTCTGTTCCAACACTTCAATTCTCTGTGCGAAGTGAATGGAGTGTTGCTTCACTTTCTAAATGCTGTCCTTTCAGATAAAATCACTTTCCTTTGAAAGTGCCTTAAGCTACTTACAAGCATTCAACAGAAACTCACATGCATTTCTCTGAAAGAGAAGCAGTCTGTTCCAACACTTCAATTCACTGTGCGAAGTAAATGGAGTGTTGCTTCACTTCATCAATGCTGTCCTTTCAGAGAAAATCACTTTCCTTTGAAAGTGCCTTAAGCTACTTACAAGCATTCACCAGAAACTCACATGCGTTTCTCTGAAAGAGAAGCAGTCTGTTCCAACACTTCAATTCACTGTGCGAAGTGAATGGAGTGTTGCTTCCCTTTCTAAATGCTGTCCTTTCAGAGAAAATCACTTTCCTTTGAAAGTGCCTTAAGCTACTTGCAAGCATAAGGAAGAAACTCACATGCGTTTCTCTGACAGGGAAGCAGTCTGTTCCAACACTTCAATTCACTGTGTGAAGTGAATGGAGTGTTGCCTAACTTTCTAAATGCTGTCCTTTCAGAGAAAATCACTTTCCTTTGAAAGTGCCTTAAGCTACTTACAAGCATTCAACAGAAACACACATGCGTTTCTCTGAAAGAGAAACAGTCTGTTCCAACACTTCAATTCAATGTGCGAAGTGAATGGAGTGTTGCTTCACTTTCTAAATGCTGTCCTTTCAGAGAAAATCACTTTCCTTTGAAAGTGCCTTAAGCTACTTACAAGCATTCAACAGAAACTTACATGCATTTCTCTGAAAGAGAAGCAGTCTGTTCCAACACTTCAATTCTCTGTGCGAAGTGAATGGAGTGCTGCTTCAATTTCTAGCTGCTGTCCTTTCAGAGAAAATCACTTTCCTCTGAAAGTGCCTTAAGCTACTTGCAAGCATTAGGAAGAAACTCACATGCGTTTCTCTGAAAGAGAAGCAGTCTGTTCCAACACTTCAATTCTCTGTGCGAAGTGAATGGAGTGTTGCTTCACTTTCTAAATGCTGTCCTTTCAGAGAAAATCACTTTCCTTCGAAAGTGCCTTAAGCTACTTACAAGCATTCAACAGAAACTCACATGCATTTACTGAAAGAGAAGCAGTCTGTTCCAACACTTCAATTCACTGTACAAAGTGAATGGAGTGCTGCTTCAATTTCTAAATGCTGTCCTTTCAGAGAAAATCACTTTCCTCTGAAAGTGCCTTAAGCTACTTGCAAGCATTCACAAGAAACACTAATGCGTTTCTATGAAAGAGAAGCACTCTGTTCCAACACTTCAATTCACTGCACGAAAGGAATGGAGTGTTGTTTCACTTTCTAAATGCTGTCCTTTCAGAGAAAATCACTTTCCTTTGAAAGTGCCTTAAGCTACTTACAAGCATTCACCAGAATCTCACATGCGTTTCTCTGAAAGAGAAGCAGTCTGTTCCAACACTTCAATTCACTGTGCGAAGTGAATGGAGTGTTGCTTCACTTTCTAAATGCTGTCCTTTCAGAGAAAATCACTTTCCTTTGAAAGTGCCTTAAACTACTTTCAAGCATTCACAAAAAACTCACATCACATGCGTTTCTCTGAAAGAGAAGCAGTCTGTTCCAACACTTCAATTCACTGTGCGAAGTGAATGGAGTGTTGCTTCAGTTTCTAAATGCTGTCCTTTTAGAGAAAATCACTTTCCTTTGAAAGTGCCTTAAGCAACTTCCAAGCATTCACAAGAAACTCACATGCGTTTCTCTGAAAGAGAAGCAGTCTGTTCCAACACTTCAATTCACTGTGCGAAGTGAATGGAGTGTTGCTTCACTTTCTAAATGCTGTCCTTTCAGAGAAAATCACTTTCCTTTGAAAGTGCCTTAAGCTACTTACAAGCATTCAACAGAAACTCACATGCATTTCTCTGAAAGAGAAGCAGTCTGTTCCAACACTTCAATTCTCTGTGCGAAGTGAATGGAGTGTTGCTTCACTTTCTAAATGCTGTCCTTTAAGAGAAAATCACTTTCCTTCGAAAGTGCCTTAAGCTACTTACAAGCATTCAACAGAAACTCACATGCATTTCTCTGAAAGAGAAGCAGTCTGTTCCAACACTTCAATTCACTGTGCGAAGTAAATGGAGTGTTGCTTCACTTCATCAATGCTGTCCTTTCAGAGAAAATCACTTTCCTTTGAAAGTGCCTTAAGCTACTTACAAGCATTCACCAGAAACTCATATGCGTTTCTCTGAAAGAGAAGCAGTCTGTTCCAACACTTCAATTCACTGTGCAAAGTGAATGGAGTGTTGCTTCACTTTCTAAATGCTGTCCTTTCAGAGAAAATCACTTTCCTATGAAAGTGCCTTAAGCTACTTGCAAGCATTAGGAAGAAACTCACATGCATTTCTGTGAAAGAGAAGCAGTCTGTTCCAACACTTCAATTCTCTGTGCGAAGTGAATGGAGTGTTGCTTCACTTTCTAAATGCTGTCCTTTCAGAGAAAATCACTTTTCTTCGAAAGTGCCTTAAGCTACTTACAAGCATTCAACAGAAACTCACATGCATTTCTCTGAAAGAGAAGCAGTCTGTTCCAACACTTCAATTCACTGTGCGAAGTAAATGGAGTGTTGCTTCACTTCATCAATGCTGTCCTTTCAGAGAAAATCACTTTCCTTTGAAAGTGCCTTAAGCTACTTACAAGCATTCACCAGAAACTCACATGCGTTTCTCTGAAAGGGAAGCAGTCTGTTCCAACACTTCAATTCACTGTGCGAAGTGAATGGAGTGTTGCTTCCCTTTCTAAATGCTGTCCTTTCAGAGAAAATCACTTTCCTTTGAAAGTGCCTTAAGCTACTTGCAAGCATAAGGAAGAAACTCACATGCGTTTCTCTGACAGGGAAGCAGTCTGTTCCAACACTTCAATTCACTGTGTGAAGTGAATGGAGTGTTGCCTAACTTTCTAAATGCTGTCCTTTCAGAGAAAATCACTTTCCTTTGAAAGTGCCTTAAGCTACTTACAAGCATTCAACAGAAACACACATGCGTTTCTCTGAAAGAGAAACAGTCTGTTCCAACACTTCAATTCAATGTGCGAAGTGAATGGAGTGTTGCTTCACTTTCTAAATGCTGTCCTTTCAGAGAAAATCATTTTCCTTTGAAAGTGCCTTAAGCTACTTACAAGCATTCAACAGAAACTCACATGCATTTTTCTGAAAGAGAAGCAGTCTGTTCCAACACTTCAATTCACTGTGCGAAGTGAATGGAGTGTTGCTTCACTTTCTAAATTATGTCCTTTCAGAAAAAATCACTTTCTTTTGAAAGTGCCTTAAGCAACTTGCAAGCATTCACAAGAAACACTAATGCGTTTATATGAAAGAGAAGCACTCTGTTCCAACACTTCAATTCACTGTGCGAAGTGAATGGAGTGTTGCTTCACTTTCTAAATGCTTTCCTTTCAGAGAAAATCACTTTCCTTTGAAATTGCCTTAAGCTACTTGCAAGCATTAGGAAGAAACTCACATGCGTTTCTCTGAAAGAGAAGCAGTCTGTTCCAACACTTCAATTCTCTGTGCGAAGTGAATGGAGTGTTGCTTCACTTTCTAAATGCTGTCCTTTCAGAGAAAATCACTTTCCTTTGAAAGTGCCTTATACTACTTACAAGCATTCAACAGAAACTCACATGCATTTCTCTGAAAGAGAAGCAGTCTGTTCGAACACTTCAATTCACTGTGCGAAGTGAATGGAGTGTTGCTTCACTTTCTAAATGCTGTCCTTTCAGAGAAAATCCCTTTCCTTTGAACGTGCCTTAAGCTACTTACAAGCATTCAACAGAAACTCACATGCATTTCTCTGAAACAGAAGCAATCTGTTCCAACACTTCAATTCACTGTGCGAAGTGAATGGAGTGTTGCTTCACTTTCTAAATGCTGTCCTTTCAGAGAAAATCACTTTCCTTTGAAAGTGCCTTAAGCTACTTGCAAGCATTCACAAGAAACACTAATGCGTTTCTATGAAAGAGAAGCAGTCTGTTCCAACACTTCAGTTCATTACGCGAAGGGAATGGAGTGTTGCTTTACTTTCTAAATGCTGTTCTTTCAGAGAAAATCACTTTCCTTTGAAAGAGTCTTAAGCTACTTACAAGCATTCAACAGAAACTCACATGCATTTACTGAAAGAGAAGCAGTCTGTTCCAACACTTCAATTCACTGTACAAAGCGAATGGAGTGCTGCTTCAATTTCTAAATGCTGTCCTTTCAGAGAAAATCACTTTCCTTTGAAAGTGCCTTAAGCTACTTGCAAGCATTCACAAGAAACACTAATGCGTTTCTATGAAAGAGAAGCACTCTGTTCCAACACTTCAATTCACTGCACGAAAGGAATGGAGTGTTGCTTCACTTTCTAAATGCTGTCCTTTCAGAGAAAATCACTTTCCTTTGAAAGTGCCTTAAGCTACTTACAAGCATTCACCAGAAACTCACATGCATTTCTCTGAAAGAGAAGCAGTCTGTTCCCACACTTCAATTCACTGTGCGAAGTGAATGGAGTGTTGCTTCACTTTCTAAATGCTGTCCTTTCAGAGAAAATCACTTTCCTTTGAAAGTGCCTTAAACTACTTTCAAGCATTCACAAAAAACTCACATCACATGCGTTTCTCTGAAAGAGAAGCAGTCTGTTCCAACACTTCAATTCACTGTGCGAAGTGAATGGAGTGTTGCTTCAGTTTCTAAATGCTGTCCTTTCAGAGAAAATCACTTTCCTTTGAAAGTGCCTTAAGCAACTTCCAAGCATTCAAAGGAAACTCACATGCGTTTCTCTGAAAGAGAAGCAGTCTGTTCCAACACTTCAATTCACTGTGCGAAGTGAATGGAGTGTTGCTTCACTTTCTAAATGATGTCCTTTCAGAGAAAATCACTTTCCTTTGAAAGTGCCTTAAGCTACTTACAAGCATTCAACAGAAACTCACATGCATTTCTCTGAAAGAGAAGCAGTCTGTTCCAACACTTCAATTCTCTGTGCAAAGTGAATGGAGTGTTGCTTCACTTTCTAAATGCTGTCCTTTCAGAGAAAATCACTTTCCTTTGAAAGTGCCTTAAGCTACTTACAAGCATTCACCAGAAACTCACATGCGTTTCTCTGAAAGAGAAGCAGTCTGTTCCAACACTTCAATTCACTGTGCGAAGTGAATGGAGTGTTGCTTCCCTTTCTAAATGCTGTCCTTTCAGAGAAAATCACTTTCCTTTGAAAGTGCCTTAAGCTTCTTGCAAGCATTAGGAAGAAACTCACATGCGTTTCTCTGACAGAGAAGCAGTCTGTTCCAACATTTCAATTCACTGTGTGAAGTGAATGGTGTGTTGCCTAACTTTCTAAATGCTGTCCTTTCAGAGAAAATCACTTTCCTTTGAAAGTGCCTTAAGCTACTTACAAGCATTCAACAGAAACTCACATGCATTTTTCTGAAAGAGAAGCAGTCTGTTCCAACACTTCAATTCACTGTGCGAAGTGAATGGAGTGTTGCTTCACTTTCTAAATTATGTCCTTTCAGAAAAAATCACTTTCCTTTGAAAGTGCCTTAAGCAACTTGCAAGCATTCACAAGAAACACTAATGCGTTTATATGAAAGAAAAGCACTCTGTTCCAACACTTCAATTCACTGTGCGAAGTGAATGGAGTGTTGCTTCACTTTCTAAATGCTGTCCTTTCAGAGAAAATCACTTTCCTTTGAAATTGCCATAAGCTACTTGCAAGCATTAGGAAGAAACTCACATGCGTTTCTCTGAAAGAGAAGCTGTCTGTTCCAACACTTCAATTCACTGTGCGAAGTAAATGGAGTGTTGCTTCACTTCATCAATGCTGTCCTTTCAGAGAAAATCACTTTCCTTTGAAAGTGCCTTAAGCTACTTACAAGCATTCACCAGAAACTCATATGCGTTTCTCTGAAAGAGAAGCAGTCTGTTCCAACACTTCAATTCACTGTGCAAAGTGAATGGAGTGTTGCTTCACTTTCTAAATGCTGTCCTTTCAGAGAAAATCACTTTCCTATGAAAGTGCCTTAAGCTACTTGCAAGCATTAGGAAGAAACTCACATGCATTTCTGTGAAAGAGAAGCAGTCTGTTCCAACACTTCAATTCTCTGTGCGAAGTGAATGGAGTGTTGCTTCACTTTCTAAATGCTGTCCTTTCAGAGAAAATCACTTTTCTTTGAAAGTGCCTTAAGCTACTTACAAGCATTCAACAGAAACTCACATGCATTTCTCTGAAAGAGAAGCAGTCTGTTCCAACACTTCAATTCACTGTGCGAAGTAAATGGAGTGTTGCTTCACTTCATCAATGCTGTCCTTTCAGAGAAAATCACTTTCCTTTGAAAGTGCCTTAAGCTACTTACAAGCATTCACCAGAAACTCACATGCGTTTCTCTGAAAGGGAAGCAGTCTGTTCCAACACTTCAATTCACTGTGCGAAGTGAATGGAGTGTTGCTTCCCTTTCTAAATGCTGTCCTTTCAGAGAAAATCACTTTCCTTTGAAAGTGCCTTAAGCTACTTGCAAGCATAAGGAAGAAACTCACATGCGTTTCTCTGACAGGGAAGCAGTCTGTTCCAACACTTCAATTCACTGTGTGAAGTGAATGGAGTGTTGCCTAACTTTCTAAATGCTGTCCTTTCAGAGAAAATCACTTTCCTTTGAAAGTGCCTTAAGCTACTTACAAGCATTCAACAGAAACACACATGCGTTTCTCTGAAAGAGAAACAGTCTGTTCCAACACTTCAATTCAATGTGCGAAGTGAATGGAGTGTTGCTTCACTTTCTAAATGCTGTCCTTTCAGAGAAAATCATTTTCCTTTGAAAGTGCCTTAAGCTACTTACAAGCATTCAACAGAAACTCACATGCATTTTTCTGAAAGAGAAGCAGTCTGTTCCAACACTTCAATTCACTGTGCGAAGTGAATGGAGTGTTGCTTCACTTTCTAAATTATGTCCTTTCAGAAAAAATCACTTTCCTTTGAAAGTGCCTTAAGCAACTTGCAAGCATTCACAAGAAACACTAATGCGTTTATATGAAAGAGAAGCACTCTGTTCCATCACTTCAATTCACTGTGCGAAGTGAATGGAGTGTTGCTTCACTTTCTAAATGCTTTCCTTTCAGAGAAAATCACTTTCCTTTGAAATTGCCTTAAGCTACTTGCAAGCATTAGGAAGAAACTCACATGCGTTTCTCTGAAAGAGAAGCAGTCTGTTCCAACACTTCAATTCTCTGTGCGAAGTGAATGGAGTGTTGCTTCACTTTCTAAATGCTGTCCTTTCAGAGAAAATCACTTTCCTTTGAAAGTGCCTTATACTACTTACAAGCATTCAACAGAAACTCACATGCATTTCTCTGAAAGAGAAGCAGTCTGTTCGAACACTTCAATTCACTGTGCGAAGTGAATGGAGTGTTGCTTCACTTTCTAAATGCTGTCCTTTCAGAGAAAATCCCTTTCCTTTGAACGTGCCTTAAGCTACTTACAAGCATTCAACAGAAACTCACATGCATTTCTCTGAAACAGAAGCAATCTGTTCCAACACTTCAATTCACTGTGCGAAGTGAATGGAGTGTTGCTTCACTTTCTAAATGCTGTCCTTTCAGAGAAAATCACTTTCCTTTGAAAGTGCCTTAAGCTACTTGCAAGCATTCACAAGAAACACTAATGCGTTTCTATGAAAGAGAAGCAGTCTGTTCCAACACTTCAGTTCATTACGCGAAGGGAATGGAGTGTTGCTTTACTTTCTAAATGCTGTTCTTTCAGAGAAAATCACTTTCCTTTGAAAGAGTCTTAAGCTACTTACAAGCATTCAACAGAAACTCACATGCATTTACTGAAAGAGAAGCAGTCTGTTCCAACACTTCAATTCACTGTACAAAGCGAATGGAGTGCTGCTTCAATTTCTAAATGCTGTCCTTTCAGAGAAAATCACTTTCCTTTGAAAGTGCCTTAAGCTTCTTGCAAGCATTCACAAGAAACACTAATGCGTTTCTATGAAAGAGAAGCACTCTGTTCCAACACTTCAATTCACTGCACGAAAGGAATGGAGTGTTGCTTCACTTTCTAAATGCTGTCCTTTCAGAGAAAATCACTTTCCTTTGAAAGTGCCTTAAGCTACTTACAAGCATTCACCAGAAACTCACATGCATTTCTCTGAAAGAGAAGCAGTCTGTTCCCACACTTCAATTCACTGTGCGAAGTGAATGGAGTGTTGCTTCACTTTCTAAATGCTGTCCTTTCAGAGAAAATCACTTTCCTTTGAAAGTGCCTTAAACTACTTTCAAGCATTCACAAAAAACTCACATCACATGCGTTTCTCTGAAAGAGAAGCAGTCTGTTCCAACACTTCAATTCACTGTGCGAAGTGAATGGAGTGTTGCTTCAGTTTCTAAATGCTGTCCTTTCAGAGAAAATCACTTTCCTTTGAAAGTGCCTTAAGCAACTTCCAAGCATTCACAAGAAACTCACATGCGTTTCTCTGAAAGAGAAGCAGTCTGTTCCAACACTTCAATTCACTGTGCGAAGTGAATGGAGTGTTGCTTCACTTTCTAAATGATGTCCTTTCAGAGAAAATCACTTTCCTTTGAAAGTGCCTTAAGCTACTTACAAGCATTCAACAGAAACTCACATGCATTTCTCTGAAAGAGAAGCAGTCTGTTCCAACACTTCAATTCTCTGTGCGAAGTGAATGGAGTGTTGCTTCACTTTCTAAATGCTGTCCTTTCAGAGAAAATCACTTTCCTTCGAAAGTGCCTTAAGCTACTTACAAGCATTCAACAGAAACTCACATTCATTTCTCTGAAAGAGAAGCAGTCTGTTCCAACACTTCAATTCACTGTGCGAAGTAAATGGAGTATTGCTTCACTTCATCAATGCTGTCCTTTCAGAGAAAATCACTTTCCTTTGAAAGTGCCTTAAGCTACTTACAAGCATTCACCAGAAACTCACATGTGTTTCTCTGAAAGAGAAGCAGTCTGTTCCAACACTTCAATTCACTGTGCGAAGTGAATGGAGTGTTGCTTCCCTTTCTAAATGCTGTCCTTTCAGAGAAAATCACTTTCCTTTGAAAGTGCCTTAAGCTTCTTGCAAGCATTAGGAAGAAACTCACATGCGTTTCTCTGACAGAGAAGCAGTCTGTTCCAACACTTCAATTCACTGTGTGAAGTGAATGGTGTGTTGCCTAACTTTCTAAATGCTGTCCTTTCAGAGAAAATCACTTTCCTTTGAAAGTGCCTTAAGCTACTTACAAGCATTCAACAGAAACTCACATGCATTTTTCTGAAAGAGAAGCAGTCTGTTCCAACACTTCAATTCACTGTGCGAAGTGAATGGAGTGTTGCTTCACTTTCTAAATTATGTCCTTTCAGAAAAAAACACTTTCCTTTGAAAGTGCCTTAAGCAACTTGCAAGCATTCACAAGAAACACTAATGCGTTTATATGAAAGAAAAGCACTCTGTTCCAACACTTCAATTCACTGTGCGAAGTGAATGGAGTGTTGCTTCACTTTCTAAATGCTGTCCTTTCAGAGAAAATCACTTTCCTTTGAAATTGCCATAAGCTACTTGCAAGCATTAGGAAGAAACTCACATGCGTTTCTCTGAAAGAGAAGCTGTCTGTTCCAACACTTCAATTCTCTGTGCGAAGTGAATGGAGTGTTGCTTCACTTTCTAAATGCTGTCCTTTCAGAGAAAATCACTTTCCTTTGAAAGTGCCTTATGCTACTTACAAGCATTCAACAGAAACTCACATGCATTTCTCTGAAAGAGAAGCAGTCTGTTCGAACATTTCAATTCACTGTGCGAAGTGAATGGAGTGTTGCTTCACTTTCTAAATGCTGTCCTTTCAGAGAAAATCCCTTTCCTTTGAATGTGCCTTAAGCTACTTACAAGCATTCAACAGAAACTCACAGGCATTTCTCTGAAAGAGAAGCAATCTGTTCCAACACTTCAATTCACTGTGCGAAGTGAATGGAGTGTTGCTTCACTTTCTAAATGCTGTCCTTTCAGAGAAAATCACTCTCCTTTGAAAGTGCCTTAAGCTACTTGCAAGCATTCACAAGAAACACTAATGCGTTTCTATGAAAGAGAAGCAGTCTGTTCCAACACTTCAATTAATTGCGCGTAGGGAATGGAGTGTTGCTTTACTTTCTAAATGCTGTCCTTTCAGAGAAAATCACTTTCCTTTGAAAGATCCTTAAGCTACTTACAAGCATTCAACAGAAACTCACATGCATTTTTCTGAAAGAGAAGCAGTCTGTTCCAACACTTCAATTCACTGTACAAAGTGAATGGAGTGTTGCTTCACTTTCGAAATGCTGTCCTTTCAGAGAAAACCACTTCCCTTTGAAAGTGCCTTAAGCTACTTGCAAGCATTCACAAGAAACTCACATGCATTTCTCTGAAATAGAATCAATCTGTTCCAACACTTCAATTCACTGTGCGAAGTGAATGGAGTGTTGCTTCACTTTCTAAATGCTGTCCTTTCAGAGAAAATCACTTTCCTTTGAAAGTGCCTTAAGCTACTTGCAAGCATTCACAAGAAACACTAATGCGTTTCTATGAAAGAGAAGCAGTCTGTTCCAACACTTCAGTTCATTACGCGAAGGGAATGGAGTGTTGCTTTACTTTCTAAATGCTGTTCTTTCAGAGAAAATCACTTTCCTTTGAAAGAGTCTTAAGCTACTTACAAGCATTCAACAGAAACTCACATGCATTTACTGAAAGAGAAGCAGTCTGTTCCAACACTTCAATTCACTGTACAAAGCGAATGGAGTGCTGCTTCAATTTCTAAATGCTGTCCTTTCAGAGAAAATCACTTTCCTTTGAAAGTGCCTTAAGCTTCTTGCAAGCATTCACAAGAAACACTAATGCGTTTCTATGAAAGAGAAGCACTCTGTTCCAACACTTCAATTCACTGCACGAAAGGAATGGAGTGTTGCTTCACTTTCTAAATGCTGTCCTTTCAGAGAAAATCACTTTCCTTTGAAAGTGCCTTAAGCTACTTACAAGCATTCACCAGAAACTCACATGCATTTCTCTGAAAGAGAAGCAGTCTGTTCCCACACTTCAATTCACTGTGCGAAGTGAATGGAGTGTTGCTTCACTTTCTAAATGCTGTCCTTTCAGAGAAAATCACTTTCCTTTGAAAGTGCCTTAAACTACTTTCAAGCATTCACAAAAAACTCACATCACATGCGTTTCTCTGAAAGAGAAGCAGTCTGTTCCAACACTTCAATTCACTGTGCGAAGTGAATGGAGTGTTGCTTCAGTTTCTAAATGCTGTCCTTTCAGAGAAAATCACTTTCCTTTGAAAGTGCCTTAAGCAACTTCCAAGCATTCACAAGAAACTCACATGCGTTTCTCTGAAAGAGAAGCAGTCTGTTCCAACACTTCAATTCACTGTGCGAAGTGAATGGAGTGTTGCTTCACTTTCTAAATGATGTCCTTTCAGAGAAAATCACTTTCCTTTGAAAGTGCCTTAAGCTACTTACAAGCATTCAACAGAAACTCACATGCATTTCTCTGAAAGAGAAGCAGTCTGTTCCAACACTTCAATTCTCTGTGCGAAGTGAATGGAGTGTTGCTTCACTTTCTAAATGCTGTCCTTTCAGAGAAAATCACTTTCCTTCGAAAGTGCCTTAAGCTACTTACAAGCATTCAACAGAAACTCACATTCATTTCTCTGAAAGAGAAGCAGTCTGTTCCAACACTTCAATTCACTGTGCGAAGTAAATGGAGTATTGCTTCACTTCATCAATGCTGTCCTTTCAGAGAAAATCACTTTCCTTTGAAAGTGCCTTAAGCTACTTACAAGCATTCACCAGAAACTCACATGTGTTTCTCTGAAAGAGAAGCAGTCTGTTCCAACACTTCAATTCACTGTGCGAAGTGAATGGAGTGTTGCTTCCCTTTCTAAATGCTGTCCTTTCAGAGAAAATCACTTTCCTTTGAAAGTGCCTTAAGCTTCTTGCAAGCATTAGGAAGAAACTCACATGCGTTTCTCTGACAGAGAAGCAGTCTGTTCCAACACTTCAATTCACTGTGTGAAGTGAATGGTGTGTTGCCTAACTTTCTAAATGCTGTCCTTTCAGAGAAAATCACTTTCCTTTGAAAGTGCCTTAAGCTACTTACAAGCATTCAACAGAAACTCACATGCATTTTTCTGAAAGAGAAGCAGTCTGTTCCAACACTTCAATTCACTGTGCGAAGTGAATGGAGTGTTGCTTCACTTTCTAAATTATGTCCTTTCAGAAAAAAACACTTTCCTTTGAAAGTGCCTTAAGCAACTTGCAAGCATTCACAAGAAACACTAATGCGTTTATATGAAAGAAAAGCACTCTGTTCCAACACTTCAATTCACTGTGCGAAGTGAATGGAGTGTTGCTTCACTTTCTAAATGCTGTCCTTTCAGAGAAAATCACTTTCCTTTGAAATTGCCATAAGCTACTTGCAAGCATTAGGAAGAAACTCACATGCGTTTCTCTGAAAGAGAAGCTGTCTGTTCCAACACTTCAATTCTCTGTGCGAAGTGAATGGAGTGTTGCTTCACTTTCTAAATGCTGTCCTTTCAGAGAAAATCACTTTCCTTTGAAAGTGCCTTATGCTACTTACAAGCATTCAACAGAAACTCACATGCATTTCTCTGAAAGAGAAGCAGTCTGTTCGAACATTTCAATTCACTGTGCGAAGTGAATGCAGTGTTGCTTCACTTTCTAAATGCTGTCCTTTCAGAGAAAATCACTTTCCTATGAAAGTGCCTTAAGCTACTTGCAAGCATTAGGAAGAAACTCACATGCATTTCTGTGAAAGAGAAGCAGTCTGTTCCAACACTTCAATTCTCTGTGCGAAGTGAATGGAGTGTTGCTTCACTTTCTAAATGCTGTCCTTTCAGAGAAAATCACTTTTCTTTGAAAGTGCCTTAAGCTACTTACAAGCATTCAACAGAAACTCACATGCATTTCTCTGAAAGAGAAGCAGTCTGTTCCAACACTTCAATTCACTGTGCGAAGTAAATGGAGTGTTGCTTCACTTCATCAATGCTGTCCTTTCAGAGAAAATCACTTTCCTTTGAAAGTGCCTTAAGCTACTTACAAGCATTCACCAGAAACTCACATGCGTTTCTCTGAAAGGGAAGCAGTCTGTTCCAACACTTCAATTCACTGTGCGAAGTGAATGGAGTGTTGCTTCCCTTTCTAAATGCTGTCCTTTCAGAGAAAATCACTTTCCTTTGAAAGTGCCTTAAGCTACTTGCAAGCATAAGGAAGAAACTCACATGCGTTTCTCTGACAGGGAAGCAGTCTGTTCCAACACTTCAATTCACTGTGTGAAGTGAATGGAGTGTTGCCTAACTTTCTAAATGCTGTCCTTTCAGAGAAAATCACTTTCCTTTGAAAGTGCCTTAAGCTACTTACAAGCATTCAACAGAAACACACATGCGTTTCTCTGAAAGAGAAACAGTCTGTTCCAACACTTCAATTCAATGTGCGAAGTGAATGGAGTGTTGCTTCACTTTCTAAATGCTGTCCTTTCAGAGAAAATCATTTTCCTTTGAAAGTGCCTTAAGCTACTTACAAGCATTCAACAGAAACTCACATGCATTTTTCTGAAAGAGAAGCAGTCTGTTCCAACACTTCAATTCACTGTGCGAAGTGAATGGAGTGTTGCTTCACTTTCTAAATTATGTCCTTTCAGAAAAAATCACTTTCCTTTGAAAGTGCCTTAAGCAACTTGCAAGCATTCACAAGAAACACTAATGCGTTTATATGAAAGAGAAGCACTCTGTTCCATCACTTCAATTCACTGTGCGAAGTGAATGGAGTGTTGCTTCACTTTCTAAATGCTTTCCTTTCAGAGAAAATCACTTTCCTTTGAAATTGCCTTAAGCTACTTGCAAGCATTAGGAAGAAACTCACATGCGTTTCTCTGAAAGAGAAGCAGTCTGTTCCAACACTTCAATTCTCTGTGCGAAGTGAATGGAGTGTTGCTTCACTTTCTAAATGCTGTCCTTTCAGAGAAAATCACTTTCCTTTGAAAGTGCCTTATACTACTTACAAGCATTCAACAGAAACTCACATGCATTTCTCTGAAAGAGAAGCAGTCTGTTCGAACACTTCAATTCACTGTGCGAAGTGAATGGAGTGTTGCTTCACTTTCTAAATGCTGTCCTTTCAGAGAAAATCCCTTTCCTTTGAACGTGCCTTAAGCTACTTACAAGCATTCAACAGAAACTCACATGCATTTCTCTGAAACAGAAGCAATCTGTTCCAACACTTCAATTCACTGTGCGAAGTGAATGGAGTGTTGCTTCACTTTCTAAATGCTGTCCTTTCAGAGAAAATCACTTTCCTTTGAAAGTGCCTTAAGCTACTTGCAAGCATTCACAAGAAACACTAATGCGTTTCTATGAAAGAGAAGCAGTCTGTTCCAACACTTCAGTTCATTACGCGAAGGGAATGGAGTGTTGCTTTACTTTCTAAATGCTGTTCTTTCAGAGAAAATCACTTTCCTTTGAAAGAGTCTTAAGCTACTTACAAGCATTCAACAGAAACTCACATGCATTTACTGAAAGAGAAGCAGTCTGTTCCAACACTTCAATTCACTGTACAAAGCGAATGGAGTGCTGCTTCAATTTCTAAATGCTGTCCTTTCAGAGAAAATCACTTTCCTTTGAAAGTGCCTTAAGCTTCTTGCAAGCATTCACAAGAAACACTAATGCGTTTCTATGAAAGAGAAGCACTCTGTTCCAACACTTCAATTCACTGCACGAAAGGAATGGAGTGTTGCTTCACTTTCTAAATGCTGTCCTTTCAGAGAAAATCACTTTCCTTTGAAAGTGCCTTAAGCTACTTACAAGCATTCACCAGAAACTCACATGCATTTCTCTGAAAGAGAAGCAGTCTGTTCCCACACTTCAATTCACTGTGCGAAGTGAATGGAGTGTTGCTTCACTTTCTAAATGCTGTCCTTTCAGAGAAAATCACTTTCCTTTGAAAGTGCCTTAAACTACTTTCAAGCATTCACAAAAAACTCACATCACATGCGTTTCTCTGAAAGAGAAGCAGTCTGTTCCAACACTTCAATTCACTGTGCGAAGTGAATGGAGTGTTGCTTCAGTTTCTAAATGCTGTCCTTTCAGAGAAAATCACTTTCCTTTGAAAGTGCCTTAAGCAACTTCCAAGCATTCACAAGAAACTCACATGCGTTTCTCTGAAAGAGAAGCAGTCTGTTCCAACACTTCAATTCACTGTGCGAAGTGAATGGAGTGTTGCTTCACTTTCTAAATGATGTCCTTTCAGAGAAAATCACTTTCCTTTGAAAGTGCCTTAAGCTACTTACAAGCATTCAACAGAAACTCACATGCATTTCTCTGAAAGAGAAGCAGTCTGTTCCAACACTTCAATTCTCTGTGCGAAGTGAATGGAGTGTTGCTTCACTTTCTAAATGCTGTCCTTTCAGAGAAAATCACTTTCCTTCGAAAGTGCCTTAAGCTACTTACAAGCATTCAACAGAAACTCACATTCATTTCTCTGAAAGAGAAGCAGTCTGTTCCAACACTTCAATTCACTGTGCGAAGTAAATGGAGTATTGCTTCACTTCATCAATGCTGTCCTTTCAGAGAAAATCACTTTCCTTTGAAAGTGCCTTAAGCTACTTACAAGCATTCACCAGAAACTCACATGTGTTTCTCTGAAAGAGAAGCAGTCTGTTCCAACACTTCAATTCACTGTGCGAAGTGAATGGAGTGTTGCTTCCCTTTCTAAATGCTGTCCTTTCAGAGAAAATCACTTTCCTTTGAAAGTGCCTTAAGCTTCTTGCAAGCATTAGGAAGAAACTCACATGCGTTTCTCTGACAGAGAAGCAGTCTGTTCCAACACTTCAATTCACTGTGTGAAGTGAATGGTGTGTTGCCTAACTTTCTAAATGCTGTCCTTTCAGAGAAAATCACTTTCCTTTGAAAGTGCCTTAAGCTACTTACAAGCATTCAACAGAAACTCACATGCATTTTTCTGAAAGAGAAGCAGTCTGTTCCAACACTTCAATTCACTGTGCGAAGTGAATGGAGTGTTGCATCACTTTCTAAATTATGTCCTTTCAGAAAAAAACACTTTCCTTTGAAAGTGCCTTAAGCAACTTGCAAGCATTCACAAGAAACACTAATGCGTTTATATGAAAGAAAAGCACTCTGTTCCAACACTTCAATTCACTGTGCGAAGTGAATGGAGTGTTGCTTCACTTTCTAAATGCTGTCCTTTCAGAGAAAATCACTTTCCTTTGAAATTGCCATAAGCTACTTGCAAGCATTAGGAAGAAACTCACATGCGTTTCTCTGAAAGAGAAGCTGTCTGTTCCAACACTTCAATTCTCTGTGCGAAGTGAATGGAGTGTTGCTTCACTTTCTAAATGCTGTCCTTTCAGAGAAAATCACTTTCCTTTGAAAGTGCCTTATGCTACTTAAAAGCATTCAACAGAAACTCACATGCATTTCTCTGAAAGAGAAGCAGTCTGTTCGAACATTTCAATTCACTGTGCGAAGTGAATGGAGTGTTGCTTCACTTTCTAAATGCTGTCCTTTCAGAGAAAATCCCTTTCCTTTGAATGTGCCTTAAGCTACTTACAAGCATTCAACAGAAACTCACAGGCATTTCTCTGAAAGAGAAGCAATCTGTTCCAACACTTCAATTCACTGTGCGAAGTGAATGGAGTGTTGCTTCACTTTCTAAATGCTGTCCTTTCAGAGAAAATCACTCTCCTTTGAAAGTGCCTTAAGCTACTTGCAAGCATTCACAAGAAACACTAATGCGTTTCTATGAAAGAGAAGCAGTCTGTTCCAACACTTCAATTAATTGCGCGTAGGGAATGGAGTGTTGCTTTACTTTCTAAATGCTGTCCTTTCAGAGAAAATCACTTTCCTTTGAAAGATCCTTAAGCTACTTACAAGCATTCAACAGAAACTCACATGCATTTTTCTGAAAGAGAAGCAGTCTGTTCCAACACTTCAATTCACTGTACAAAGTGAATGGAGTGTTGCTTCACTTTCGAAATGCTGTCCTTTCAGAGAAAACCACTTCCCTTTGAAAGTGCCTTAAGCTACTTGCAAGCATTCACAAGAAACTCACATGCGTTTCTCTGAAATAGAAGCAGTCTGTTCCAACACTTCAATTCACTGTGCAAAGTGAATGGAGTGTTGCTTCACTTTCTAAATGCTGTCCTTTCAGAGAAAATCACTTTCCTTTGAAAGTGCCTTAAGCTATTTGCAAGCATTCACAAGAAACACTAATGCATTTCTATGAAAGAGAAGCAGTCTGTTCCAACACTTCAATTCATTACGCGAAGGGAATGGAGTGTTGCTTTACTTTCTAAATGCTGTTCTTTCAGAGAAAATCACTTTCCTTTGAAAGAGTCTTAAGCTACTTACAAGCATTCAACAGAAACTCACATGCATTTACTGAAAGAGAAGCAGTCTGTTCCAACACTTCAATTCACTGTACAAAGTGAATGGAGTGCTGCTTCAATTTCTAAATGCTGTCCTTTCAGAGAAAATCACTTTCCTTTGAAAGTGCCTTAAGCTACTTACAAGCATTCACCAGAAACTCACATGCGTTTCTCTGAAAGAGAACCAGTCTGTTCCAACACTTCAATTCACTGTGCGAAGTGAATGGAGTGTTGCTTCACTTTCTAAATGCTGTCCTTTCAGAGAAAATCACTTTCCTTTGAAAGTGCCTTAAACTACTTTCAAGCATTCACAAAAAACTCACATCACATGCGTTTCTCTGAAAGAGAAGCAGTCTGTTCCAACACTTCTATTCACTGTGCGAAGTGAATGGAGTGTTGCTTCAGTTTCTAAATGCTGTCCTTTCAGAGAAAATCACTTTCCTTTGAAAGTGCCTTAAACAACTTGCAAGCATTCACAAGAAACTCTCATGCGTTTCTCTGAAAGAGAAGCAGTCTGTTCCAACACTTCAATTCACTGTGCGAAGTGAATGGAGTGTTGCTTCACTTTCTAAATGCTGTCCTTTCAGAGAAAATCACTTTCATTTGAAAGTGCCTTAAGCTACTTACAAGCATTCAACAGAAACTCACATGCATTTCTCTGAAAGAGTAGCAGTCTGTTCCAACACTTCAATTCACTGTGCGAAGTGAATGGAGTGTTGCTTCACTTTCTTAATTATGTCCTTTCAGAGAAAATCACTTTCCTTTGAAAGTGCCTTAAGCAACTTGCAAGCATTCACAAGAAACAATAATGCGTTTCTATGAAAGAGAAGCACTCTGTTCCAACACTTCAATTCAATGCACGAAGTGAATGGAGTGTTGCTTCACTTTCTAAATGCTGTCCTTTTAGAGGAAATCACTTTCCTTTGAAAGTGCCTTAAGCTACTTACAAGCATTCACCAGAAACTCACATACGTTTCTCTGAAAGAGAAGCAGTCTGTTCCAACACTTCAATTCACTGTGCGAAGTGAATGGAGTGTTGCTTCACTTTCTAAATGCTGTCCTTTGAGAGAAAATCACTTTTCTTTGAAAGTGCCTTAAGCTACTTGCAAGCATTAGGAAGGAAGTCACATGCGTTTCTCTGAAAGAGAAGCAGTCTGTTCCAACACTTCAATTCACTGTGCGAAGTGAATGGAGTGTTGCTTCACTTTCTAAATGCTGTCCTTTCAGAGAAAATCACTTTCCTTTGAAAGTGCCTTAAGCTACTTACAAGCATTCAACAGAAACTCACATGCATTTCTGTGAAAGGGAAGCAGTCTGTTCCAACACTTCAATTCTCTCTGCGAAGTGAATGGAGTGTTGCTTCACTTTCTAAATGCTGTCCTTTCAGAGAAAATCACTTTCCTTTGAAAGTGCCTTAAGCTACTTACAAGCATTCACCAGAAACTCACATGCATTTCTCTGAAAGAGAAGCAGTCTGTTCCAACACTTCAATTCACTGTGCGAAGTAAATGGAGTGTTGCTTCACTTCCTCAATGCTGTCCTTTCAGGGAAAATCACTTTCCTTTGAAAGTGCCTTAAGCTACTTACAAGCATTCACCAGAAATTCACATGCGTTTCTCTGAAAGAGAAGCAGTCTGTTCCAACACTTCAATTCACTGTGCGAAGTGATTGGAGTGTTGCTTCACTTTCTAAATGCTGTCCTTTCAGAGAAAATCACTTTCCTTTGAAAGTGCCTTAAGCTACTTGCAAGCATTAGGAAGAAACTCACATGCGTTTCTCTGAAAGAGAAGCAGTCTGTTCCAACACTTTAATTCACTGTGCGAAGTGAATGGAGTGTTGCTTCACTTTCTAAATGCTGTCCTCTCAGAGAAAATCACTTTCCTTTGAAAGTGCCTTAAGCTACTTGCAAGCATTAGGAAAAAACTCACATGCTTTTCTCTGATAGAGAAGCAGTCTGTTCCAACACTTCAATTCACTGTGTGAAGTGAATGGAGTGTTGCCTAACTTTCTAAATGCTGTCCTTTCAGAGAAAATCACTTTCCTTTGAAAGTGCCTTAAGCTACTTACAAGCATTCAACAGAAACTCACATGCGTTTCTCTGAAAGAGAAGCAGTCTGTTCCAACACTTCAATTCACTGTGCGAAGTGAATGGAGTGTTGCTTCACTTTCTAAATGCTGTCCTTTCAGAGAAAATCACTTTCCTTTGAAAGTGCCTTAAGCTACTTACTAGCATTCAACAGAAACTCACATGCATTTTTCTGAAAGAGAAGCAGTCTGTTCCAACACTTCAATTCACTGTGCGAAGTGAATGGAGTGTTGCTTCACTTTCTAAATTATGTCCTTTCAGAGAAAATCACTTTCCTTTGAAAGTGCCTTAAGCAACTTGCAAGCATTCACAAGAAACACAAATGCGTTTATATGAAAGAGAAGCAGTCTGTTCGAACACTTCAATTCACTGTGCGAAGTGAATGGAGTGTTGCTTCACTTTCTAAATGCTGTCCTTTCAGAGAAAATCCCTTTCCTTTGAATGTGCCTTAAGCTACTTACAAGCATTCAACAGAAACTCACATGCATTTCTCTGAAAGAGAAGCAATCTGTTCCAACACTTCAATTCACTGTGCGAAGTGAATGGAGTGTTGCTTCACTTCCTCAATGCTGTCCTTTCAGAGAAAATCACTTTCCTTTGAAAGTGCCTTTAGCTACTTGCAAGCATTCACAAGAAACACTAATGCGTTTCTATGAAAGAGAAGCAGTCTGTTCCAACACTTCAATTAATTGCGCGTAGGGAATGGAGTGTTGCTTTACTTTCTAAATGCTGTCCTTTCAGAGAAAATCACTTTCCTTTGAAAGATCCTTAAGCTAGTTACAAGCATTCAACAGAAACTCACATGCATTTCTCTGAAAGATAAGCAGTCTGTTCCAACACTTCAATTCACTGTGCGAAGTGAATGGAGTGTTGCTTCACTTTCTAAATGCTGTCCTTTCAGAGAAAATCACTTTCCTTTGAAAGTGCCTTAAGCTACTTGCAAGCATTAGGAAGAAACTCACATGCGTTTCTCTGAAAGAGAAGCAGTCTGTTCCAACACTTCAATTCACTGTGCGAAGTGAATGGAGTGTTGCTTCACTTTCTAAATGCTGTCCTTTCAGAGAAAATCACTTTCCTTTGAAAGTGCATTAAGCTACTTACAAGCATTCAACAGAAACTCACATGCATTTCTGTGAAATGGAAGAAGTTTGTTCCAACACTTCAATTCTCTGTGCGAAGTGCATGGAGTGTTGCTTCACTTTCTAAATGCTGTCCTTTCAGAGAAAATCACTTTCATTTGAAAGTGCCTTAAGCTACTTACAAGCATTCAACAGAAACTCACATGCATTTCTCTGAAAGAGAAGCAGTCTGTTCCAACACTTCAATTCACTGTGCGAAGTAAATGGAGTGTTGCTTCACTTCCTCAATGCTGTCCTTTCAGAGAAAATCACTTTCCTTTGAAAGTGCCTTAAGCTACTTACAAGCATTCAACAGAAACTCACATGCGTTTCTCTGAAAGAGAAGCAGTCTGTTCCAACACTTCAATTCACTGTGCGAAGTGAATGGAGTGTTGCTTCACTTTCTAAATGCTGTCCTTTCAGAGAAAATCACTTTCCTTTGAAAGTGCCTTAAGCTACTTGCAAGCATTAGGAAGAAACTCACATGCGTTTCTCTGAAAGAGAAGCAGTCTGTTCCAACACTTCAATTCACTGTGCGAAGTGAATGGAGTGTTGCTTCACTTTCTAAATGCTGTCCTTTCAGAGAAAATCACTTTCCTTTGAAAGTGCCTTAAGCTACTTGCAAGCATTAGGAAGAAACTCACATGCTTTTCTCTGATAGAGAAGCAGTCTGTTCCAACACTTCAATTCACTGTGTGAAGTGAATGGAGTGTTGCCTAACTTTCTAAATGCTGTCCTTTCAGAGAAAATCACTTTCCTTTGAAAGTGCCTTAAGCTACTTACAAGCAATAGGAAGAAACTCACATGTGTTTCTCTGAAAGAGAAGCAGTCTGTTCCAACACTTCAATTCAATGTGCGAAGTGAATGGAGTGTTGCTTCACTTTCTCAATGCTGTCCTTTCAGAGAAAATCACTTTCCTTTGAAAGTGCCTTAAGCTACTTACAAGCATTCAACAGAAACTCACATGCATTTTTCTGAAAGAGAAGCAGTCTGTTCCAACACTTCAATTCACTGTGCGAAGTGAATGGAGTGTTGCTTCACTTTCTAAATTATGTCCTTTCAGAGAAAATCACTTTCCTTTGAAAGTGCCTTAAGCAACTTGCAAGCATTCACAAGAAACGCTAATGCGTTTATATGAAAGAGAAGCACTCTGTTCCAACACTTCAATTCACTGTGCGAAGTGAATGGAGTGTTGCTTCACTTTCTAAATGCTGTCCTTTCAGAGAAAATCACTTTCCTTTGAAAGTGCCTTAAGCTACTTGCAAGCATTAGGAAGAAACTCACATGCGTTTCTCTGAAAGAGGAGCAGTCTGTTCCAACACTTCAATTCTCTTTGCGAAGTGAATGGAGTGTTGCTTCACTTTCCAAATGCTGTCCTTTCAGAGAAAATCACTTTCCTTTGAAATGCCTTAAGCTACTTACAAGCATTCAACAGAAACTCACATGCATTTCTCTGAAAGAGAAGCAGTCTGTTCGAACACTTCAATTCACTGTGCGAAGTGAATGGAGTGTTGCTTCACTTTCTAAATGCTGTCCTTTCAGAGAAAATCCCTTTCCTTTGAATGTGCCTTAAGCTACTTACAAGCATTCAACAGAAACTCACATGCATTTCTCTGAAAGAGAAGCAATCTGTTCCAACACTTCAATTTACTGTGCGAAGTGAATGGAGTGTTGCTTCACTTTCTAAATGCTGTCCTTTCAGAGAAAATCACTTTCCTTTGAAAGTGCCTTAAACTACTTGCAAGCATTCACAAGAAACACTAATGCGTTTCTATGAAAGAGAAGCAGTCTGTTCCAACACTTCAATTAATTGCGCGTAGGGAATGGAGTGTTGCTTTACTTTCTAAATGCTGTCCTTTCAGAGAAAATTACTTTCCTTTGAAAGATCCTTAAGCTACTTACAAGCATTCAACAGAAACTCACATGCATTTCTCTGAAAGAGAAGCAGTCTGTTCCAACACTTCAATTCACTGTACAAAGTGAATGGAGTGTTGCTTCACTTTCTAAATGCTATCCTTTCAGAGAAAACCACTTTCCTTTGAAAGTGGCTTAAGCTACTTGCAAGCATTCACAAGAAACACTAATGCGTTTCTGTGAAAGAGAAGCACTCTATTCCAAGACTTCAATTCACTGCAAGAAGGGAATGGAGTGTTGCTTCACTTTCTAAATGCTGTCCTTTCAGAGAAAATCACTTTCCTTTGAAATTGCCTTAAGCTACTTACAAGCATTCACCAGAAACTCACATGCATTTCTCTGAAAGAGAATCAGTCTGTTCCAACACTTCAATTCACTGTGCAAAGTGAATGGAGTGTTGCTTCACTTTCTAAATGCTTTCCTTTCAGAGAAAATCACTTTCCTTTGAAAGTGCCTTAAGCTACTTTCAAGCATTCACAGGAAACACACATGCGTTTCTCTGAAAGAGAAGCAGTCTGTTCCAACACTTCAATTCACTGTGCAAAGTGAATGGAGTGTTGCTTCACTTTCTAAATCCTGTCCTTTCAGAGAAAATCACTTTTCTTTGAAAGTGTCTTAAGCTACTTGCAAGCATTAGGAAGAAACTCACATGCGTTTCTCTGAAAGAGAAGCAGTCTGTTCCAACACTTCAATTCACTGTGTGAAGTGAATGGAGTGTTGCCTCACTTTCTAAATGCTGTCCTTTCAGAGAAAATCACTTTCCTTTGAAAGTGCCTTAAGCTACTTTCAAGCATTCAACAGAAACTCACATGCGTTTCTCTGAAAGAGAAGTAGTCTGTTCCAACACTTCAATTCACTGTGCGAAGTGAATGGAGTGTTGCTTCACTTTCTAAATGCTGTCCTTTCAGAGAAAATCACTTTCCTTTGAAAGTGCCTTAAGCTACTTACTAGCATTCAACAGAAACTCACATGCATTTTTCTGAAAGAGAAGCAGTCTGTTCCAACACTTCAATTCACTGTGCGAAGTGAATGGAGTGTTGCTTCACTTTCTAAATTATGTCCTTTCAGAGAAAATCACTTTCCTTTGAAAGTGCCTTAAGCAACTTGCAAGCATTCACAAGAAACACAAATGTGTTTATATGAAAGAGAAGCAGTCTGTTCGAACACTTCAATTCACTGTGCGAAGTGAATGGAGTGTTGCTTCACTTTCGAAATGCTGTCCTTTCAGAGAAAATCCCTTTCCTTTGAATGTGCCTTAAGCTACTTACAAGCATTCAACAGAAACTCACATGCATTTCTCTGAAAGAGAAGCAATCTGTTCCAACACTTCAATTCACTGTGCGAAGTGAATGGAGTGTTGCTTCACTTCCTCAATGCTGTCCTTTCAGAGAAAATCACTTTCCTTTGAAAGTGCCTTTAGCTACTTGCAAGCATTCACAAGAAACACTAATGCGTTTCTATGAAAGAGAAGCAGTCTGTTCCAACACTTCAATTAATTGCGCGTAGGGAATGGAGTGTTGCTTTACTTTCTAAATGCTGTCCTTTCAGAGAAAATCACTTTCCTTTGAAAGATCCTTAAGCTAGTTACAAGCATTCAACAGAAACTCACATGCATTTCTCTGAAAGATAAGCAGTCTGTTCCAACACTTCAATTCACTGTGCGAAGTGAATGGAGTGTTGCTTCACTTTCTAAATGCTGTCCTTTCAGAGAAAATCACTTTCCTTTGAAAGTGCCTTAAGCTACTTGCAAGCATTAGGAAGAAACTCACATGCGTTTCTCTGAAAGAGAAGCAGTCTGTTCCAACACTTCAATTCACTGTGCGAAGTGAATTTAGTGTTGCTTCACTTTCTAAATGCTGTCCTTTCAGAGAAAATCACTTTCCTTTGAAAGTGCCTTAAGCTACTTACAAGCATTCAACAGAAACTCACATGCATTTCTGTGAAATGGAAGAAGTTTGTTCCAACACTTCAATTCTCTGTGCGAAGTGCATGGAGTGTTGCTTCACTTTCTAAATGCTGTCCTTTCAGAGAAAATCACTTTCATTTGAAAGTGCCTTAAGCTACTTACAAGCATTCAACAGAAACTCACATGCATTTCTCTGAAAGAGAAGCAGTCTGTTCCAACACTTCAATTCACTGTGCGAAGTAAATGGAGTGTTGCTTCACTTCCTCAATGCTGTCCTTTCAGAGAAAATCACTTTCCTTTGAAAGTGCTTTAGCTACTTACAAGCATTCAACAGAAACTCACATGCGTTTCTCTGAAAGAGAAGCAGTCTGTTCCAACACTTCAATTCACTGTGCGAAGTGAATGGAGTGTTGCTTCACTTTCTAAATGCTGTCCTTTCAGAGAAAATCACTTTCCTTTGAAAGTGCCTTAAGCTACTTGCAAGCATTAGGAAGAAACTCACATGCGTTTCTCTGAAAGAGAAGCAGTCTGTTCCAACACTTCAATTCACTGTGCGAAGTGAATGGAGTGTTGCTTCACTTTCTAAATGCTGTCCTTTCAGAGAAAATCACTTTCCTTTGAAAGTGCCTTAAGCTACTTGCAAGCATTAGGAAGAAACTCACATGCTTTTCTCTGATAGAGAAGCAGTCTGTTCCAACACTTCAATTCACTGTGTGAAGTGAATGGAGTGTTGCCTAACTTTCTAAATGCTGTCCTTTCAGAGAAAATCACTTTCCTTTGAAAGTGCCTTAAGCTACTTACAAGCAATAGGAAGAAACTCACATGTGTTTCTCTGAAAGAGAAGCAGTCTGTTCCAACACTTCAATTCAATGTGCGAAGTGAATGGAGTGTTGCTTCACTTTCTCAATGCTGTCCTTTCAGAGAAAATCACTTTCCTTTGAAAGTGCCTTAAGCTACTTACAAGCATTCAACAGAAACTCACATGCATTTTTCTGAAAGAGAAGCAGTCTGTTCCAACACTTCAATTCACTGTGCGAAGTGAATGGAGTGTTGCTTCACTTTCTAAATTATGTCCTTTCAGAGAAAATCACTTTCCTTTGAAAGTGCCTTAAGCAACTTGCAAGCATTCACAAGAAACGCTAATGCGTTTATATGAAAGAGAAGCACTCTGTTCCAACACTTCAATTCACTGTGCGAAGTGAATGGAGTGTTGCTTCACTTTCTAAATGCTGTCCTTTCAGAGAAAATCACTTTCCTTTGAAAGTGCCTTAAGCTACTTGCAAGCATTAGGAAGAAACTCACATGCGTTTCTCTGAAAGAGGAGCAGTCTGTTCCAACACTTCAATTCTCTTTGCGAAGTGAATGGAGTGTTGCTTCACTTTCCAAATGCTGTCCTTTCAGAGAAAATCACTTTCCTTTGAAATGCCTTAAGCTACTTACAAGCATTCAACAGAAACTCACATGCATTTCTCTGAAAGAGAAGCAGTCTGTTCGAACACTTCAATTCACTGTGCGAAGTGAATGGAGTGTTGCTTCACTTTCTAAATGCTGTCCTTTCAGAGAAAATCCCTTTCCTTTGAATGTGCCTTAAGCTACTTACAAGCATTCAACAGAAACTCACATGCATTTCTCTGAAAGAGAAGCAATCTGTTCCAACACTTCAATTTACTGTGCGAAGTGAATGGAGTGTTGCTTCACTTTCTAAATGCTGTCCTTTCAGAGAAAATCACTTTCCTTTGAAAGTGCCTTAAACTACTTGCAAGCATTCACAAGAAACACTAATGCGTTTCTATGAAAGAGAAGCAGTCTGTTCCAACACTTCAATTAATTGCGCGTAGGGAATGGAGTGTTGCTTTACTTTCTAAATGCTGTCCTTTCAGAGAAAATTACTTTCCTTTGAAAGATCCTTAAGCTACTTACAAGCATTCAACAGAAACTCACATGCATTTCTCTGAAAGAGAAGCAGTCTGTTCCAACACTTCAATTCACTGTACAAAGTGAATGGAGTGTTGCTTCACTTTCTAAATGCTGTCCTTTCAGAGAAAACCACTTTCCTTTGAAAGTGGCTTAAGCTACTTGCAAGCATTCACAAGAAACACTAATGCGTTTCTGTGAAAGAGAAGCACTCTATTCCAAGACTTCAATTCACTGCAAGAAGGGAATGGAGTGTTGCTTCACTTTCTAAATGCTGTCCTTTCAGAGAAAATCACTTTCCTTTGAAATTGCCTTAAGCTACTTACAAGCATTCACCAGAAACTCACATGCATTTCTCTGAAAGAGAATCAGTCTGTTCCAACACTTCAATTCACTGTGCAAAGTGAATGGAGTGTTGCTTCACTTTCTAAATGCTTTCCTTTCAGAGAAAATCACTTTCCTTTGAAAGTGCCTTAAGCTACTTTCAAGCATTCACAGGAAACACACATGCGTTTCTCTGAAAGAGAAGCAGTCTGTTCCAACACTTCAATTCACTGTGCAAAGTGAATGGAGTGTTGCTTCACTTTCTAAATCCTGTCCTTTCAGAGAAAATCACTTTTCTTTGAAAGTGTCTTAAGCTACTTGCAAGCATTAGGAAGAAACTCACATGCGTTTCTCTGAAAGAGAAGCAGTCTGTTCCAACACTTCAATTCACTGTGTGAAGTGAATGGAGTGTTGCCTCACTTTCTAAATGCTGTCCTTTCAGAGAAAATCACTTTCCTTTGAAAGTGCCTTAAGCTACTTTCAAGCATTCAACAGAAACTCACATGCGTTTCTCTGAAAGAGAAGTAGTCTGTTCCAACACTTCAATTCAATGGGCGAAGTGAATGGAGTGTTGCTTCACTTTCTAAATGCTGTCCTTTCAGAGAAAATCACTTTCCTTTGAAAGTGCCTTAAGCTACTTACAAGCATTCAACAGAAACTCACATGCATTTCTCTGAAAGAGAAGCAGTCTGTTCCAACACTTCAATTCACTGTGCGATGTGAATGGAGTGTTGCTTCACTTTCTAAATTATGTCCTTTCAGAGAAAATTACTTTCTTTTGAAAGTGCCTTAAGCAACTTACAAGTATTCACAAGAAACACTAATGCGTTTATCTGAAAGAGAAGCACTCTGTTCCAACACTTCAATTCACTGCACGAAGGGAATGGAGTGTTGCTTCACTTTCTAAATGCTGTCCTTTTAGAGAAAATCACTTTCCTTTGAAAGTGCCTTAAGCTACTTACAAGCATTCACAAGAAACTCACATGCGTTTCTCTGAAAGAGAAGCAGTCTGTTCCAACACTTCAATTCACTGTGCGAAGTGAATGGAGTGTTGCTTCACTTTCTAAATGCTGTCCTTTCAGAGAAAATCACTTTCCTTTGAAAGTGCCTTAAGCTACTTGCAGGCATTAGGAAGAAACTCACATGCGTTTCTCTGAAAGAGAAGCAATCTGTTCCAGCACTTCAATTCACTGTGCGAAGTGAATGGAGTGTTGCTTCACTTTCTAAATGCTCTCCTTTCAGAGAATACCACTTTCCTTTGAAAGTGCCTTAAGCTACTTACAAGCATTCACCAGAAACTCACATGCGTTTCTCTGAAAGAGAAGCAGTCTGTTCCAACACTTCAATTCACTGTGCGAAGTGAATGGAGTGTTTCCTCACTTTCTAAATGCTGTCCTTTCAGAGAAAATCACTTTCCATTGAAAGTGCCTTAAACTACTTTCAAGCATTCACAAAAAACTCACATGCATTTCTCTGAAAGAGAAGCAGTCTGTTCCAACACTTCAATTCACTGTGCGAAGTGAATGGAGCGTTGCTTCACTTTCTAAATGCTGTCCTTTCAGAGAAAATCACTTTCCTTTGAAAGAGCCTTAAGCTACTTACAAGCATTCAACAGAAACTCACATGCGTTTCTATGAAAGAGAAGCACTCTGTTCCAACACTTCACTTCACTGCACGAAGGGAACGGAGTATTGCTTCATTTTCTAAATGCTGTCCTTTCAGAGAAAATCACTTTCCTTTGTAACTGCCTTAAGCTACTTAAAAGCATTCAACAGAAACTCACATTCATTTCTCTGAAAGAGAAGCAGTCTCTTCCAACACTTCAATTCACTGTGCGAAGTGAATGGAGCGTTGCTTCAGTTTCTAAATACTGTCGTTTAAGAGAAAATCACTTTCCTTTGAAAGTGCCTTAAGCTACTTACAAGCATTAGGAAGAAACTCACATGCGTTTCTCTGAAAGAGAAGTAGTCTGTTCCAACACGTCAATTCACTGTGCGAAGTGAATGGAGTGTTGCTTCACTTTCTAAATGCTGTCCTTTCAGAGAAAATCACTTTCCTTTGAAAGTGCCTTAAACTACTTTCAAGCATTCATAAAAAACTCACATGCGTTTCCCTGAAAGAGAAGCAGTCTGTTCCAACACTTCAATTCACTGTGCGAAGTGAATGGATTGTTGCTTCACTTTCTAAATGCTGTCCTTTCAGAGAAAATCACTTTCCATTGAAAGTGCCTTAAACTACTTTCAAGCATTCACAAAAAACTCACATGCGTTTCTCTGAAAGAGAAGCAGTCTGTTCCAACACTTCAATTCACTGTGCGAAGTGAATGGAGTGTTGCTTCACTTTCTAAATGCTGTCCTTTCAGAGAAAATCCCTTTCCTTTGAATGTGCCTTAAGCTACTTACAAGCATTCAATAGAAACTCACATGCATTTCTCTGAAAGAGAAGCAATCTGTTCCAACACTTCAATTCTCTGTGCGAAGTGAATGGAATGTTGCTTCACTTTCTAAATGCTGTCCTTTCAGAGAAAATCACTTTCCTTTGAAAGTGCCTTAAGCTACTTGCAAGCATTCACAAGAAACACTAATGCGTTTCTATTGTGGGAACCTGTCCTCCCTGAACCTTGAGGCCAAAATACTGGATGCAAGTGTTTACGCTAACCAGCTAAGCTTCCTGCTAGTTCCGTCCTTGGTTCTGCTACAGCCTGGTATATTAGCCTGAGGGATCTATTTTTCTTTAAAATGGTAATTTCTCAACCTGCCTCAAAGAAGCTCAGGCGCCATGGCCCATCTAACCTGTCTGACATTGCCTTAAACCCTCGACCACCTGCCTGGGGAAAAACTCCCACAGAGGCCAGTTTCCCCAGCCCCCTCTGGGTGGGAGGAGTTTTCCTTTACTGGGGCCAAAAGTATTTTAACCCTGGATTTAGTTGAATAAAGGGGCATTCTCTTCTTGAGGATGACTGGAACTCTGTATCTGTGTGTGTGCGTCTTGTGTTTTAACCCCTAGGACAATATGGAACTCGTGGGATGTGGGTGGCGTGGAAGGACGACCCCTACATCTATGAAAGAGAAGCAGTCTGTTCCAACACTTCAATTCACTGCGCGAAGGGAATGGAGTGTTGCTTCACTTTCTAAATGCTGTCCTTTCAGAGAAAATCACTTTCCTTTGAAAGTGCCTTAAGCTACTTACAAGCATTCAACAGAAACTCACATGCATTTCTCTGAAGGAGAAGCAATCTGTTCCAACACTTCAATTCTCTGTGCGAAGTGAATGGAGTGTTGCTTCACTTTCTAAATGCTGTCCTTTCAGAGAAAATCACTTTCCTTTGAAAGTGCCTTAAGCTACTTGCAAGCATTCACAAGAAACACTAATGCGTTTCTACGAAAGAGAAGCAGTCTGTTCCAACACTTCAATTCACTGTGCAAAGTGAATGGAGTGTTGCCTCACTTTCTAAATGCTGTCCTTTCAGAGAAAATCACTTTCCTTTGAAAGTGCCTTAAGCTTCTTGCAAGCATTAGGAAGAAACTAACATGCGTTTCTCTGAAAGAGAAGCAGTCTGTTCCAACACTTCAATTCACTGTGCGAAGTGAATGGAGTGTTGCTTCACTTTCTAAATGCTGTCCTTTCAGAGAAAATCACTTTCCTTTGAAAGTGCCTTAAGCTACTTGCAAGCATTCACAAGAAATATTAATGCGTTTCTATGAAAGACAAGCAGTCTGTTCCAACACTTCAATTCACTGCACGAAGGGAATGGAGTGTTGCTTCACTTTCTAAATGCTGTCCTTTCAGAGAAAATCACTTTCCTTTGAAAGTGCCTTAAGCTACTTACAAGCATTCAACAGAAACTCACATGCATTTCTCTGAAAGAGAAGCAATCTGTTCCAACACTTCAACTCTGTGCGAAGTGAATGGAGTGTTGCTTCACGTTCTAAATGCTGTCCTTTCAGAGAAAATCACTTTCCTTTGAAAGTGCCTTAAGCAACTTGCAAGCATTCAAAAGAAACTCACATGCATTTCTCTGAAAGAGAAGCAGTCTGTTCCAACACTTCAATTCACTAAGCGAAGTGAATGGAGTGTTGCTTCACTTTCTAAATGCTGTCCTTTCAGAGAAAATCACTTTACTTTGAAAGTGCCTTAAGCTACTTACAAGCATTAGGAAGAAACTCACATGCGTTTCTCTGAAAGAGAAGCAGTCTGTTCCAACACTTCAATTCACTGCACGAAGGGAATGGAGTGTTGCTTCACTTTCTAAATGCTGTCCTTTCAGAGAAAATCACTTTCCTTTGAAAGTGCCTTAAGGTACTTACAAGCATTCAACAGAAACTCACATGCATTTCTCTGAAAGAGAAGCAGTCTGTTCCAACACTTCAATTCACTGTGCGAAGTGAATGGAGTGTTGCTTCACTTTCTAAATGCTGTCCTTTCAGAGAAAATCACTTTCCTTTGAAAGTGCCTTAAGCTACTTTCAAGCATTCACAAGAAACACACATGCGTTTCTCTGAAATAGAAGCAGTCTGTTCCAACGCTTCAATTCACTGTGCGAAGTGAATGGAGTGTTGCCTCACTTTCTAAATGCTGTCTTTTCCGAGAAAATCACTTTCCTTTGAAAGTGCCTTAAGGTACTTACAAGCATTCAACAGAAACTCACATGCATTCCTCTGAAAGAGAAGCAGTCTGTTCCAACATTTCAATTCACTGTGCGAAGTGAATGGAGTGTTGCTTCACTTTCTAAATGCTGTCCTTTCAGAGAAAATCACTTTCCTTTGAAAGTGCCTTAAATTACTTGCAAGCATTAGGAAGAAACTCACATGCGTTTCTCTGAAAGAGAAGCAGTCTGTTCCAACACTTCAATTCTCTGTGCGACGTGAATGGAGTGTTTCTTCACTTTCTAAGTGCTGTCCTTTCAAAGAAAATCACTTTCCTTTGAAAGTGCCTTAAGCTGCTTGCAAGCATTCACAAGAAACACTAATGCTTTTCTCTGAAAGAGAAGCAGTCTGTTCCAACACTTCAATTCACTGTGCGAAGTGAATGGAGTGTTGCCTCACTTTCTAAATGCTGTCCTTTCAGAGAAAATCACTTTCCTTTGAAAGTGCCTTAAGCTACTTTCAAGCATTCAACAGAAACTCACATGCGTTTCTCTGAAAGAGAAGTAGTCTGTTCCAACACTTCAATTCAATGGGCGAAGTGAATGGAGTGTTGCTTCACTTTCTAAATGCTGTCCTTTCAGAGAAAATCACTTTCCTTTGAAAGTGCCTTAAGCTACTTACAAGCATTCAACAGAAACTCACATGCATTTCTCTGAAAGAGAAGCAGTCTGTTCCAACACTTCAATTCACTGTGCGATGTGAATGGAGTGTTGCTTCACTTTCTAAATTATGTCCTTTCAGAGAAAATTACTTTCTTTTGAAAGTGCCTTAAGCAACTTACAAGTATTCACAAGAAACACTAATGCGTTTATCTGAAAGAGAAGCACTCTGTTCCAACACTTCAATTCACTGCACGAAGGGAATGGAGTGTTGCTTCACTTTCTAAATGCTGTCCTTTTAGAGAAAATCACTTTCCTTTGAAAGTGCCTTAAGCTACTTACAAGCATTCACAAGAAACTCACATGCGTTTCTCTGAAAGAGAAGCAGTCTGTTCCAACACTTCAATTCACTGTGCGAAGTGAATGGAGTGTTGCTTCACTTTCTAAATGCTGTCCTTTCAGAGAAAATCACTTTCCTTTGAAAGTGCCTTAAGCTACTTGCAGGCATTAGGAAGAAACTCACATGCGTTTCTCTGAAAGAGAAGCAATCTGTTCCAGCACTTCAATTCACTGTGCGAAGTGAATGGAGTGTTGCTTCACTTTCTAAATGCTCTCCTTTCAGAGAATACCACTTTCCTTTGAAAGTGCCTTAAGCTACTTACAAGCATTCACCAGAAACTCACATGCGTTTCTCTGAAAGAGAAGCAGTCTGTTCCAACACTTCAATTCACTGTGCGAAGTGAATGGAGTGTTTCCTCACTTTCTAAATGCTGTCCTTTCAGAGAAAATCACTTTCCATTGAAAGTGCCTTAAACTACTTTCAAGCATTCACAAAAAACTCACATGCATTTCTCTGAAAGAGAAGCAGTCTGTTCCAACACTTCAATTCACTGTGCGAAGTGAATGGAGTGTTGCTTCACTTTCTAAATGCTGTCCTTTCAGAGAAAATCACTTTCCTTTGAAAGAGCCTTAAGCTACTTACAAGCATTCAACAGAAACTCACATGCGTTTCTATGAAAGAGAAGCACTCTGTTCCAACACTTCACTTCACTGCACGAAGGGAACGGAGTATTGCTTCATTTTCTAAATGCTGTCCTTTCAGAGAAAATCACTTTCCTTTGTAACTGCCTTAAGCTACTTAAAAGCATTCAACAGAAACTCACATTCATTTCTCTGAAAGAGAAGCAGTCTCTTCCAACACTTCAATTCACTGTGCGAAGTGAATGGAGCGTTGCTTCAGTTTCTAAATACTGTCGTTTAAGAGAAAATCACTTTCCTTTGAAAGTGCCTTAAGCTACTTACAAGCATTAGGAAGAAACTCACATGCGTTTCTCTGAAAGAGAAGTAGTCTGTTCCAACACGTCAATTCACTGTGCGAAGTGAATGGAGTGTTGCTTCACTTTCTAAATGCTGTCCTTTCAGAGAAAATCACTTTCCTTTGAAAGTGCCTTAAACTACTTTCAAGCATTCATAAAAAACTCACATGCGTTTCCCTGAAAGAGAAGCAGTCTGTTCCAACACTTCAATTCACTGTGCGAAGTGAATGGATTGTTGCTTCACTTTCTAAATGCTGTCCTTTCAGAGAAAATCACTTTCCATTGAAAGTGCCTTAAACTACTTTCAAGCATTCACAAAAAACTCACATGCGTTTCTCTGAAAGAGAAGCAGTCTGTTCCAACACTTCAATTCACTGTGCGAAGTGAATGGAGTGTTGCTTCACTTTCTAAATGCTGTCCTTTCAGAGAAAATCCCTTTCCTTTGAATGTGCCTTAAGCTACTTACAAGCATTCAATAGAAACTCACATGCATTTCTCTGAAAGAGAAGCAATCTGTTCCAACACTTCAATTCTCTGTGCGAAGTGAATGGAATGTTGCTTCACTTTCTAAATGCTGTCCTTTCAGAGAAAATCACTTTCCTTTGAAAGTGCCTTAAGCTACTTGCAAGCATTCACAAGAAACACTAATGCGTTTCTATTGTGGGAACCTGTCCTCCCTGATCCTTGAGGCCAAAATACTGGATGCAAGTGTTTACGCTAACCAGCTAAGCTTCCTGCTAGTTCCGTCCTTGGTTCTGCTACAGCCTGGTATATTAGCCTGAGGGATCTATTTTTCTTTAAAATGGTAATTTCTCAACCTGCCTCAAAGAAGCTCAGGCGCCATGGCCCATCTAACCTGTCTGACATTGCCTTAAACCCTCGACCACCTGCCTGGGGAAAAACTCCCACAGAGGCCAGTTTCCCCAGCCCCCTCTGGGTGGGAGGAGTTTTCCTTTACTGGGGCCAAAAGTATTTTAACCCTGGATTTAGTTGAATAAAGGGGCATTCTCTTCTTGAGGATGACTGGAACTCTGTATCTGTGTGTGTGCGTCTTGTGTTTTAACCCCTAGGACAATATGGAACTCGTGGGATGTGGGTGGCGTGGAAGGACGACCCCTACATCTATGAAAGAGAAGCAGTCTGTTCCAACACTTCAATTCACTGCGCGAAGGGAATGGAGTGTTGCTTCACTTTCTAAATGCTGTCCTTTCAGAGAAAATCACTTTCCTTTGAAAGTGCCTTAAGCTACTTACAAGCATTCAACAGAAACTCACATGCATTTCTCTGAAGGAGAAGCAATCTGTTCCAACACTTCAATTCTCTGTGCGAAGTGAATGGAGTGTTGCTTCACTTTCTAAATGCTGTCCTTTCAGAGAAAATCACTTTCCTTTGAAAGTGCCTTAAGCTACTTGCAAGCATTCACAAGAAACACTAATGCGTTTCTACGAAAGAGAAGCAGTCTGTTCCAACACTTCAATTCACTGTGCAAAGTGAATGGAGTGTTGCCTCACTTTCTAAATGCTGTCCTTTCAGAGAAAATCACTTTCCTTTGAAAGTGCCTTAAGCTTCTTGCAAGCATTAGGAAGAAACTAACATGCGTTTCTCTGAAAGAGAAGCAGTCTGTTCCAACACTTCAATTCACTGTGCGAAGTGAATGGAGTGTTGCTTCACTTTCTAAATGCTGTCCTTTCAGAGAAAATCACTTTCCTTTGAAAGTGCCTTAAGCTACTTGCAAGCATTCACAAGAAATATTAATGCGTTTCTATGAAAGACAAGCAGTCTGTTCCAACACTTCAATTCACTGCACGAAGGGAATGGAGTGTTGCTTCACTTTCTAAATGCTGTCCTTTCAGAGAAAATCACTTTCCTTTGAAAGTGCCTTAAGCTACTTACAAGCATTCAACAGAAACTCACATGCATTTCTCTGAAAGAGAAGCAATCTGTTCCAACACTTCAACTCTGTGCGAAGTGAATGGAGTGTTGCTTCACGTTCTAAATGCTGTCCTTTCAGAGAAAATCACTTTCCTTTGAAAGTGCCTTAAGCAACTTGCAAGCATTCAAAAGAAACTCACATGCATTTCTCTGAAAGAGAAGCAGTCTGTTCCAACACTTCAATTCACTAAGCGAAGTGAATGGAGTGTTGCTTCACTTTCTAAATGCTGTCCTTTCAGAGAAAATCACTTTACTTTGAAAGTGCCTTAAGCTACTTACAAGCATTAGGAAGAAACTCACATGCGTTTCTCTGAAAGAGAAGCAGTCTGTTCCAACACTTCAATTCACTGCACGAAGGGAATGGAGTGTTGCTTCACTTTCTAAATGCTGTCCTTTCAGAGAAAATCACTTTCCTTTGAAAGTGCCTTAAGGTACTTACAAGCATTCAACAGAAACTCACATGCATTTCTCTGAAAGAGAAGCAGTCTGTTCCAACACTTCAATTCACTGTGCGAAGTGAATGGAGTGTTGCTTCACTTTCTAAATGCTGTCCTTTCAGAGAAAATCACTTTCCTTTGAAAGTGCCTTAAGCTACTTTCAAGCATTCACAAGAAACACACATGCGTTTCTCTGAAATAGAAGCAGTCTGTTCCAACGCTTCAATTCACTGTGCGAAGTGAATGGAGTGTTGCCTCACTTTCTAAATGCTGTCTTTTCCGAGAAAATCACTTTCCTTTGAAAGTGCCTTAAGGTACTTACAAGCATTCAACAGAAACTCACATGCATTCCTCTGAAAGAGAAGCAGTCTGTTCCAACATTTCAATTCACTGTGCGAAGTGAATGGAGTGTTGCTTCACTTTCTAAATGCTGTCCTTTCAGAGAAAATCACTTTCCTTTGAAAGTGCCTTAAATTACTTGCAAGCATTAGGAAGAAACTCACATGCGTTTCTCTGAAAGAGAAGCAGTCTGTTCCAACACTTCAATTCTCTGTGCGACGTGAATGGAGTGTTTCTTCACTTTCTAAGTGCTGTCCTTTCAAAGAAAATCACTTTCCTTTGAAAGTGCCTTAAGCTGCTTGCAAGCATTCACAAGAAACACTAATGCTTTTCTCTGAAAGAGAAGCAGTCTGTTCCAACACTTCAATTCACTGTGCGAAGTGAATGGAGTGTTGCTTCACTTTCTAAAGGCTGCCCTTTCAGAGAAAATCACTTTCCTTTGAAAGTGCCTTAAGCTACTTACTAGCATTCACCAGAGACTCACATGCGTTACTCTGAAAGAGAAGCAGTCTGTTCCAACACTTCAATTCACTGTGCGAAGTGAATGGAGTGTTGCTTCACTTTCTTAATGCTGTCCTTTCAGAGAAAATCACTTTCCTTTGAAAGTGCCTTAAGCTACTTTCAAGCATTCACAAGAAACACACATGCGTTTCTCTGAAATAGAAGCAGTCTGTTCCAACAATTCAACTCACTGTGCGAAGTGAATGGAGTGTTGCTTCACTTTCTAAATGCTGTCCTTTCAGAGAAAATTACTCTCCTTTGAAACTGAATTGAGCTACTTACAAGCATTCAACAGAAACTCACATGCATTTTTCTGAAAGAGAAGCAGTCGGTTCCAACACTTCAATTCACTTTGCGAAGTGAATGGAGTGTTGCTTCACTTTCTAAATTCTGTCCTTTCAGAGAAAATCACTTTCCTTTGAAAATGCCTTAAACTACTTTCAAGCATTCACAAAAAACTCACATGCGTTTCTCTGAAAGAGAAGCAGTCTGTTCCAACACTTCAATTCACTGTGCGAAGTGAATGGAGTGTTGCTTCACTTTCTTAATGCTGTCCGTTCATAGAAAATCACTTTCCTTTGAAAATGCCTTAAGCTAATTACAAGCATTCAACAGAAACTCTCATGCATTTCTCTGAAAGAGAAGCAGTCTGTTCCATCACTTCAATTCACTGCACGAAGGGAATGGAGTGTGGCTTCACTTTCTAAATGCTGTCCTTTCAGAGAAAATCACTTTCCTTTGAAAGTGCCTTAAGCTACTTACAAGCATTAAGAAGAAACTCACATGCGTTTCTCTGAAATAGAAGCAGTCTGTTCCAACACTTGAATTCACTGTGCGAAGTGAATGGAGTGTTGCTTCACTTTCTTAATGCTGTCCTTTCAGAGAAAATCACTTTCCTTTGAAAGTGCCTTAAGCTAATTACAAGCATTCAACAGAAATTCACATGCATTTCTCTGAAAGAGAAGCAGTCTGTTCCAACACTTCAATTCATTGCATGAAGTGAATGGCGAGTTGCTTCACTTTCTAAATGCTGTCCTTTCAGAGAAAATCACTTTCCTTTGAAAGTGCCTTAAGCTACTTACAAGCATTCACCAGAAACTCACATACGTTTCTTTGAAAGAGAAGCAGTCTGTTCCAACACTTCAATTCACTGTGCGAAGTGAATGGAGTGTTGCTTCACTTTCTAAATGCTGTCCTTTCAGAGAAAATCACTTTCCTTTGAAAGTGCCTTAAGCTAATTACAAGCATTCAACAGAAACTCACATGCATTTCTCTGAAAGAGAAGCAGTCTGTTCCAACTCTTCAATTCACTGCACGAAGGGAATGGAGTGATGCTTCACTTTCTAAATGCTGTCCTTTCAGAAAAAATCACTTTCCTTTGAAAGAGCATTAAGCTACTTACAAGCATTCACCAGAAACTCACATGCGTTTCTTTGAAAGAGAAGCAGTCTGTTCCAACACTTCAATTCACTGTGCGAAGTGAATGGAGTGTTGCTTCACTTTCTAAATGCTGTCCTTTCAGAGAAAATCACTTTCCTTTGAAAGTGCCTTAAGTTACTTGAAAGCATTAGGAAGAAACTCACATGCGTTTCTCTGAAAGAGAAGCAGTCTGTTCCAACACTTCAATTCACTGTGCGAAGTGAATGGAGTGTTGCTTCACTTTCTTAATGCTGTCCTTTCAGAGAAAATCACTTTCCTTTGAAAGTGCCTTAAGCTAATTACAAGCCTTCAACAGAAACTCACATGCATTTCTCTGAAAGGGATGCAGTCTGTTCCAACACTTCAATTCACTGTGCAAAGTGAATGGTGTGTTGCTTCTCTTTCTAAATTCTGTAATTTCAGAGAAAATCACTTTCCTTTGAAAGTGCCTTAAGGTACTTACAAGCATTCAACAGAAACTCACATGCATTCCTCTGAAAGAGAAGCAGTCTGTTCCAACACTTCAATTCACTGTGCGAAGTGAATGGAGTGTTGATTCACTTTCTAAATTCTGTCCTTTCAGAGAAAATCACTTTCCTTTGAAAGTGCCATAAGCTACTTGCAAGCATTAGGAAGAAACTTACATGCGTTTCTCTGAAAGAGAAGCAGTCTGTTCCAACACTTCAATTCTCTGTGCGACGTGAATGGAGTGTTTCTTCACTTTCTAAATGCTGTCCTTTCAAAGAACATCACTTTCCTTTGAAAGTGCCTTAAGCTGCTTGCAAGCATTCACAAGAAACATTAATGCTTATCTCTGAAAGAGAAGCAGTCTGTTCCAACACTTCAATTCACTGTGCGAAGTGAATGGAGTGTTGCTTCAATTTCTAAAGGCTGCCCTTTCAGAGAAAATTACTTTCCTTTGAAAGTGCCTAAAGGTACTTACTAGCATTCACCAGAGACTCACATGCTTTACTCTGAAAGAGAAGCAGTCTGTTCCAACACTTCAATTCACTGTGCGAAGTGAATGGAGTGTTGCTTCACTTTCTTAATGCTGTCCTTTCAGAGAAAATCACTTTCCTTTGAAAGTGCCTTAAGCTACTTTCAAGCATTCACAAGAAACACACATGCGTTTCTCTGAAATAGAAGCAGTCTGTTCCAACCATTCAACTCACTGTGCGAAGTGAATGGAGTGTTGCTTCACTTTCTAAATGCTGTCCTTTCAGAGAAAATTACTTTCCTTTGAAACTGAATTGAGCTACTTACAAGCATTCAACAGAAACTCACATACATTTTTCTGAAAGAGAAGCAGTCGGTTCCAACACTTCAATTCACTGTGCGAAGTGAATGGAGTGTTGCTTCACTTTCTAAATTCTGTCCTTTCAGAGAAAATCACTTTCCTTTGAAAGTGCCTTAAACTACTTTCAAGCATTCACAAAAAACTCACATGCGTTTCTCTGAAAGAGAAGCAGTCTGTTCCAACACTTCAATTCACTGTGCGAAGTGAATGGAGTGTTGCTTCACTTTCTTAATGCTGTCCGTTCTTAGAAAATCACTTTCCTTTGAAAGTGCCTTAAGCTAATTACAAGCATTCAACAGAAACTCACATGCATTTCTCTGAAAGAGAAGCAGTCTGTTCCAACACTTCAATTCACTGCACGAAGGGAATGGAGTGTTGCTTCACTTTCTAAATGCTGTCTTTTCCGAGAAAATCACTTTCCTTTGAAAGTGCCTTAAGGTATTTACAAGCATTCAACAGAAACTCACATGCGTTTCTCTGAAAGAGAAGCAGTCTGTTCCAACACTTCAATTCACTGTGCGAAGTGAATGGAGTGTTGCTTCACTTTCTAAATGCTGTCCTTTCAGAGAAAATCACTTTCCTTTGAAAGTGCCTTAAGCTAATTACAAGCATTCAACAGAAACTCACATGCATTTCTGTGAAAGAGAAGCAGTCTGTTCCAACTCTTCAATTCACTGCACGAAGGGAATGGAGTGTTGCTTCACTTTCTAAATGCTGTCCTTTCAGAAAAAATCACTTTCCTTTGAAAGTGCATTAAGCTACTTACAAGCATTCACCAGAAACTCACATGCGTTTCTTTGAAAGAGAAGCAGTCTGTTCCAACACCTCAATTCACTGTGCGAAGTGAATGGAGTGTTGCTTCACTTTCTAAATGCTGTCCTTTCAGAGAAAATCACTTTCCTTTGAAAGTGCCTTAAGTTAATTTCAAGCATTCACAAAAAAACTCACATGCGTTTCTCTGAAAGAGAAGCAGTCTGTTACAACACTTCAATTCACTGTGCGAAGTGAATGGAGTGTTGCTTCACTTTCTTAATGCTGTCCTTTCAGAGAAAATCACTTTCCTTTGAAAGTGCCTTAAGCTAATTACAAGCCTTCAACAGAAACTCACATGCATTTCTCTGAAAGAGAAGCAGTCTGTTCCAACACTTCAATTCACTGCACGAAGGGAATGGAGTGTTGCTTCACTTTCTAAATGCTGTCCTTTCAGAGAAAATCACTTTCCTTTGAAAGTGCCTTAAGGTACTTACAAGCATTCAACAGAAACTCACATGCATTTCTCTGAAAGAAAAGCAGTCTGTTCCAACAAATCAATTCACTGTGCGAAGTGAATGGAGTGTTGCTTCACTTTCTAAATGCTGTCCTTTCAGAGAAAATAACTTTCCTTTGATAGTGCCTTCAGCTACTTTCAAGCATTCACAAGAAACACACATGTGTTTCTCTGAAATAGAAGCAGTCTGTTCCAACACTTCAATTCACTGTGCGAAGTGAATGGAGTGTTGCTTCACTTTCTAAATGCTGTCTTTTCCGAGAAAATCTCTTTCTTTTGAAAGTGCCTTAAGGTACTTACAAGCATTCAACAGAAACTCACATGCGTTTCTCTGAAAGAGAAGCAGTCTGTTCCAACACTTCAATTCACTGCACGAAGGGAATGGAGTGTTGCTTCACTTTCTAAATGCTGTCCTTTCAGAGAAAATCACTTTCCTTTGAAAGTGCCTTAAGCTACTTACAAGCATTCACCAGAAACTCACATGCGTTTCTTTGAAAGAGAAGCAGTCTGTTCCAACATTTCAATTCACTGTGCGAAGTGAATGGAGTGTTGCTTCACTTTCTAAATGCTGTCCTTTCAGAGAAAATCACTTTCCTTTGAAAGTGCCTTAAGGTTCTTACAAGCATTCAACAGAAACTCACATGCGTTTCTCTGACAGAGAAGCAGTCTGTTCCAACACTTCAATTCACTGTGCGAAGTGAATGGAGTGTTGCTTCACTTTCTAAATGCTGTCCTTTCAGAGAAAATCACTTTCCTTTGATAGTGCCTTCAGCTACTTTCAAGCATTCACAAGAAACACACATGTGTTTCTCTGAAATAGAAGCAGTCTGTTCCAACACTTCAATTCACTGTGCGAAGTGAATGGAGTGTTGCTTCACTTTCTAAATGCTGTCTTTTCCGAGAAAATCACTTTCTTTTGAAAGTGCCTTAAGGTACTTACAAGCATTCAACAGAAACTCACATGCATTTCTCTGAAAGAGAAGCAGTCTGTTCCAACTCTTCAATTCACTGCACGAAGGGAATGGAGTGTTGCTTCACTTTCTAAATGCTGTCCTTTCAGAAAAAATCACTTTCCTTTGAAAGTGCATTAAGCTACTTACAAGCATTCACCAGAAACTCACATGCGTTTCTTTGAAAGAGAAGCAGTCTGTTCCAACACTTCAATTCAATGTGCGAAGTGAATGGAGTGTTGCTTCACTTTCTAAATGCTGTCCTTTCAGAGAAAATCACTTTCCTTTGAAAGTGCCTTAAGTGACTTGCACGCATTAGGAAGAAACTCACATGCGTTTCTCTGAAAGAGAAGCAGTCTGTTCCAACACTTCAATTCACTGTGCGAAGTGAATGGAGTGTTGCTTCACTTTCTTAATGCTGTCCTTTCAGAGAAAATCACTTTCCTTTGAAAGTGCCTTAAGCTAATTACAAGCATTCAACAGAAACTCACATGCATTTCTCTGAAAGAGAAGCAGTCTGTTCCAACACTTCAATTCACTGTGCGAAGTGAATGGTGTGTTGCTTCACTTTCTAAATTCTGTCCTTTCAGAGAAAATCACTTTCCTTTGAAAGTGCCTTAAACTACTTTAAAGCATTCACAAAAAACTCACATGCGTTTCTCTGAAAGAGAAGCAGTCTGTTCCAACACTTCAATTCACTGTGCGAAGTGAATGGAGTGTTGCTTCACTTTCTTAATGCTGTCCTTTCAGAGAAAATCACTTTCCTTTGAAAGTGCCTTAAGCTAATTACAAGCATTCAACAGAAACTCACATGCATTTCTCTGAAAGAGAAGCAGTCTGTTCCAACACTTCAATTCACTGCACGAAGGGAATGGAGTGTTGCTTCACTTTCTAAATGCTGTCCTTTCAGAGAAAATCACTTTCCTTTGAAAGTGCCTTAAGCTACTTACAAGCATTCACCAGAAACTCACATGCGTTTCTCTGAAAGAGAAGCAGTCTGTTCCAACACTTCAATTCACTGCACGAAGGGAATGGAGTGTTTCCTCACTTTCTAAATGCTGTCCTTTCAGAGAAAATCACTTTCCTTTGAAAGTGCCTTAAGGTACTTACAAGCATTCAACAGAAACTCACATGCATTTCTCTGAAAGAGAAGCAGTCTGTTCCAACATTTCAATTCACTGTGCGAAGTGAATGGAGTGTTGCTTCACTTTCTAAATGCTGTCCTTTCAGAGAAAATCACTTTCCTTTGATAGTGCCTTCAGCTACTTTCAAGCATTCACAAGAAACACACATGTGTTTCTCTGAAATAGAAGCAGTCTGTTCCAACACTTCAATTCACTGTGCGAAGTGAATGGAGTGTTGCTTCACTTTCTAAATGCTGTCTTTTCCGAGAAAATCACTTTCTTTTGAAAGTGCCTTAAGGTACTTACAAGCATTCAACTGAACTCACATGCATTTCTCTGAAAGAGAAGCAGTCTGTTCCAACTCTTCAATTCACTGCACGAAGGGAATGGAGTGTTGCTTCACTTTCTAAATGCTGTCCTTTCAGAAAAAATCACTTTCCTTTGAAAGTGCATTAAGCTACTTACAAGCATTCACCAGAAACTCACATGCGTTTCCTTGAAAGAGAAGCAGTCTGTTCCAACACTTCAATTCACTGTGCGAAGTGAATGGAGTGTTGCCTCACTTTCTAAATGCTGTCCTTTCAGAGAAAATCACTTTCCTTTGAAAGTGCCTTAAGTTACTTGCAAGCATTAGGAAGAAACTCACATGCGTTTCTCTGAAAGAGAAGCAGTCTGTTCCAACACTTCAATTCACTGTGCGAAGTGAATGAAGTGTTGCTTCACTTTCTTAATGCTGTCCTTTCAGAGAAAATCACTTTCCTTTGAAAGTGCCTTAAGCTACTTACAAGCATTCACCAGAAACTCACATGCGTTTCTGTGAAAGAGAAGCAGTCTGTTCCAACATTTCAATTCAGTGTGCGAAGTGAATGGAGTGTTGCTTCACTTTCTAAATGCTGTCCTTTCAGAGAAAATCACTTTCCTTTGAAAGTGCCTTAAGGTACTTACAAGCATTCAACAGAAACTCACATGCATTTCTCTGAAAGAGAAGCAGTCTGTTCCAACACTTCAATTCACTGTGCGAAGTGAATGGAGTGTTGCTTCACTTTCTAAATGCTGTCCTTTCAGAGAAAATCACTTTCCTTTGATAGTGCCTTCAGCTACTTTCAAGCATTCACAAGAAACACACATGTGTTTCTCTGAAATAGAAGCAGTCTGTTCCAACACTTCAATTCACTGTGCGAAGTGAATGGAGTGTTGCTTCACTTTCTAAATGCTGTCTTTTCCGAGAAAATCACTTTCTTTTGAAAGTGCCTTAAGGTACTTACAAGCATTCAACAGAAACTTACATGCATTTCTCTGAAAGAGAAGCAGTCTGTTCCAACACTTCAATTCACTGTGCAAAGTGAATGGAGTGTTGCTTCACTTTCTAAATGCTGTCCTTTCAGAGAAAATCACTTTCCTTTGAAAGTGCCTTAAGTTACTTGCAAGCATTAGGAAGAAACTCACATGCGTTTCTTTGAAAGAGAAGCAGTCTGTTCCAACACTTCAATTCACTGCACGAAGGGAATGGAGTGTTGCTTCACTTTCTAAATTCTGTCCTTTCAGAGAAAATCACTTTCCTTTGAAAGTGCCTTAAACTACTTTCAAGCATTCACAAAAAACTCACATGCGTTTCTCTGAAAGAGAAGCAGTCTGTTCCAACACTTCAATTCACTGTGCGAAGTGAATGGAGTGTTGCTTCACTTTCTAAATGCTGTCCTTTCAGAGAAAATCACTTTCCTTTGAAAGTGCCTTAAGCTAATTACAAGCATTCAACAGACACTCACATGCATTTCTCTGAAAGAGAAGCAGTCTGTTCCAACACTTAAACTCACTGCACGAAGGGAATGGAGTGTTGCTTCACTTTCTAAATGCTGTCCTTTCAGAGAAAATCACTTTCGTTTGAAAGTGCCTTAAGGTACTTACAAGCATGCAACAGAAACTCACATGCATTTCTCTGAAAGAGAAGCAGTCTGTTCCAACACTTCAATTCACTGTGCGAAGTGAATGGAGTGTTGCTTCACTTTCTAAATGCTGTCCTTTCAGAAAAAATCACTTTCCTTTGAAAGGGCCTTAAGCTACTTACAAGCATTCACCAGAAACACACATGCGTTTCTTTGAAAGAGAAGCAGTCTGTTCCAACACTTCAATTCACTGTGCGAAGTGAATGGAGTGTTGCTTGACTTTCTAAAAGCTGTCCTTTCAAAGAAAATCACTTTCCTTTGAAAGTGCCTTAAGTTACTTGCAAGCATTAGGAAGAAACTAACATGCGTTTCTCTGAAAGAGAAGCAGTCTGTTCCAACACTTCAATTCACTGCACGAAGGGAATGGAGTGTTGCTTCACTTTCTAAATTCTGTCCTTTCAGAGAAAATCACTTTCCTTTGAAAGTGCCTTAAACTACTTTCAAGCATTCACAAAAAACTCACATGCGTTTCTCTGAAAGAGAAGCAGTCTGTTCCAACACTTCATTTCACTGTGCGAAGTGAATGGAGTGTTGCTTCACTTTCTAAATGCTGTCCTTTCATAGAAAATCACTTTCCTTTGAAAGTGCCTCAAGCTAATTACAAGCATTCACAGAAAACGCACATGCGTTTCTCTGAAAGAGAAGCACTCTGTTCCAACATTTCAATTCACTGTGCGAAGTGAATGGAGTGTTGCTTCACTTTCTAAATGCTGTCCTTTCAGAGAAAATCACTTTCCTTTGAAAGTGTCTTAAGGTACTTACAAGCATTCAACAGAAACTCACATGCATTTCTCTGAAAGAGAAGCAGTCTGTTCCAACACTTCAATTCACTGTGCGAAGTGAATGGAGTGTTGCTTCACTTTCTAAATGCTGTCCTTTCAGAGAAAATCACTTTCCTTTGAAAGTGCCTTAAGCTAATTACAAGCATTCAACAGAAACTCACATGCATTTCTCTGAAAGAGAAGCAGTCTGTTCCAACACTTCAATTCACTGCACGAAGGGAATGGAGTGTTGCTTCACTTTCTAAATGCTGTCCTTTCAGAGAAAATCACTTTCCTTTGAAAGTGCCTTAAACTACTTTCAAGCATTCACAAAAAACTCACATGCGTTTCTCTGAAAGAGAAGCAGTCTGTTCCAACACTTCAATTCACTGTGCGAAGTGAATGGAGTGTTGCTTCACTTTCTAAATGCTGTCCTTTCAGAGAAAATCACTTTCCTTTGAAAGTGCCTTAAGCTAATTACAAGCATTCAACAGAAACTCACATGCATTTCTCTGAAAGAGAAGCAGTCTGTTCCAACACTTCAATTCACTGCACGAAGAAAATGGAGTGTTGCTTCACTTTGTAAATGCTGTCCTTTCAGAGAAAATCACTTTCCTTTGAAAGTGCCTTAAGGTACTTACAAGCATTCAACAGAAACTCACATGCATTTCTCTGAAAGAGAAGCAGTCGGTTCCAACACGTCAATTCACTGTGCGAAGTGAATGGAGTGTTGCCTCACTTTCTAAATGCTGTCCTTTCAGAGAAAATCACTTTCCTTTGAAAGTGCCTTAAACTAATTTCAAGCATTCACAGAAAACGCACATGCGTTTCTCTGAAAGAGAAGCACTCTGTTCCAACACTTCAATTCACTGTGTGAAGTGAATGGAGTGTTGCTTCACTTTCTAAATGCTGTCCTTTAAGAGAAAATCACGTTCCTTTGAAAGTGCCTTAAGCTACTTACAAGCATTCACCAGAAACTCACATGCGTTTCTCTGAAAGAGAATCAATCTGTTCCAAAACTTCAATTCACTGTGCAAAGTTCATGGAGTGTTGCCTCACTTTTGAAATGCTGTCCTTTCCGAGAAAATCATTTTTCTTTGAAAGTGCCTTAAGCTACTTTCAAGCATTCACAAAAAACTCACATGTGTTTCTCTGAAAGAGAAGCAGTCTGTTCCAACACTTCAATTCACTGTGCGAAGTGAATGGAGTGTTGCTTCACTTTCTTAATGCTGTCCTTTCAGAGAAAATCACTTTCCTTTGAAAGTGCCTTAAGCTAATTACAAGCATTCAACAGAAACTCACATGCATTTCTCTGAAAGAGAAGCAGTCTGTTCCAACACTTCAATTCACTGTGCGAAGTGAATGGAGTGTTGCTTCAGTTTCTAAATGCTGTCCTTTCAGAGAAAATCACTTTCTTTGAAAGTGCCTTAAGGTACTTACAAGCATTCAACAGAAACTCACATGCATTTCTCTGAAAGAGAAGCAGTCTGTTCCAACACTTCAATTCACTGTGCGAAGTGAATGGAGTGTTGCTTCACTTTCTAAATGCTGTCCTTTCATAGAAAATCACTTTCCTTTGAAAGTGCCTCAAGCTAATTACAAGCATTCAACAGACACTCACATGCATTTCTCTGAAAGAGAAGCAGTCTGTTCCAACACTTCAATTCACTGTGCGAAATGAATGGAGTGTTGCTTCACTTTCTAAATGCTGTCCTTTCAGAAAAAATCACTTTCCTTTGAAAGTGCCGTAAGCTACTTACAAGCATTCACCAGAAACTCACATGCGTTTCTTTGAAAGAGAAGCAGTCTGTTCCAACACTTCAATTCACTGTGCGAAGTGAATGGAGTGTTGCTTCACTTTCTAAAAGCTGTCCTTTCAAAGAAAATCACTTTCCTTTGAAAGTGCCTTAAGTTACTTGCAAGCATTAGGAAGAAACTAACATGCGTTTCTCTGAAAGAGAAGCAGTCTGTTCCAACACTTCAATTCACTGCATGAAGGGAATGGAGTGTTGCTTCACTTTCTATATTCTGTCCTTTCAGAGAAAATCACTTTCCTTTGAAAGTGCCTTAAACTACTTTCAAGCATTCACAAAAAACTCACATGCGTTTCTCTGAAAGAGAAGCAGTCTGTTCCAACACTTCAATTCACTGTGCGAAGTGAATGGAGTGTTGCTTCACTTTCTAAATGCTGTCCTTTCAGAGAAAATCACTTTCCTTTGAAAGTGACTTAAACTAATTTCAAGCATTCACAGAAAACGCACATGCGTTTCTCTGAAAGAGAAGCACTCTGTTCCAACAATTCAATTCACTGTGCGAAGTGAATGGAGTGTTGCTTCACTTTCTAAATGCTGTCCTTTCAGAGAAAATCACTTTCCTTTGAAAGTGTCTTAAGGTACTTACAAGCATTCAACAGAAACTCACATGCATTTCTCTGAAAGAGAAGCAGTCTGTTCCAACACTTCAATTCACTGTGCGAAGTGAATGGAGTGTTGCTTCACTTTCTAAATGCTGTCCTTTCAGAGAAAATCACTTTCCTTTGAAAGTGCCTTAAGCTAATTACAAGCATTCAACAGAAACTCACATGCATTTCTCTGAAATAGAAGCAGTCTGTTCCAACACTTCAATTCACTGCACGAAGGGAATGGAGTGTTGCTTCACTTTCTTAATGCTGTCCTTTCAGAGAAAATCACTTTCCTTTGAAAGTGCCTTAAACTACTTTCAAGCATTCACAAAAAACACACATGCGTTTCTCTGAAAGAGAAGCAGTCTGTTCCAACACTTCAATTCACTGTGCGAAGTGAATGAAGTGTTGCTTCACTTTCTAAATGCTGTCTTTTCAGAGAAAATCACTTTCCTTTGAAAGTGCCTTAAGCTAATTACAAGCATTCAACAGAAACTCACATGCATTTCTCTGAAAGAGAAGCAGTCTGTTCCAACACTTCAATTCACTGCACGAAGGGAATGGAGTGTTGCTTCACTTTCTAAATGCTGTCCTTTCAGAGAAAATCACTTTCCTTTGAAAGTGCCTTAAGGTACTTACAAGCATTCAACAGAAATTCACATGCATTTCTCTGAAAGAGAAGCAGTCTGTTCCAACACTTCAATTCACTGTGCGAAGTGAATGGAGTGTTGCCTCACTTTCTAAATGCTGTCCTTTCAGAGAAAATCACTTTCCTTTGAAAGTGCCTTAAACTAATTTCAAGCATTCACAGAAAACGCACATGCGTTTCTCTGAAAGAGAAGCACTCTGTTCCAACACTTCAATTCACTGTGTGAAGTGAATGGAGTGTTGCTTCACTTTCTAAATGCTGTCCTTTAAGAGAAAATCACGTTCCTTTGAAAGTGCCTTAAGCTACTTACAAGCATTCACCAGAAACTCACATGCGTTTCTCTGAAAGAGAATCAATCTGTTCCAAAACTTCAATTCACTGTGCAAAGTTCATGGAGTGTTGCCTCCCTTTTGAAATGCTGTCCTTTCCGAGAAAATCATTTTCCTTTGAAAGTGCCTTAAGCTACTTTCAAGCATTCACAAAAAACTCACATGTGTTTCTCTGAAAGAGAAGCAGTCTGTTCCAACACTTCAATTCACTGTGCGAAGTGAATGGAGTGTTGCTTCACTTTCTTAATGCTGTCCTTTCAGAGAAAATCACTTTCCTTTGAAAGTGCCTTAAGCTAATTACAAGCATTCAACAGAAACTCACATGCATTTCTCTGAAAGAGAAGCAGTCTGTTCCAACACTTCAATTCACTGTGCGAAGTGAATGGAGTGTTGCTTCACTTTCTAAATGCTGTCCTTTCATAGAAAATCACTTTCCTTTGAAAGTGCCTCAAGCTAATTACAAGCATTCAACAGACACTCACATGCATTTCTCTGAAAGAGAAGCAGTCTGTTCCAACACTTCAATTCACTGTGCGAAGTGAATGGAGTGTTGCTTCACTTTCTAAATGCTGTCCTTTCAGAAAAAATCACTTTCCTTTGAAAGTGCCGTAAGCTACTTACAAGCATTCACCAGAAACTCACATGCGTTTCTTTGAAAGAGAAGCAGTCTGTTCCAACACTTCAATTCACTGTGCGAAGTGAATGGAGTGTTGCTTGACTTTCTAAAAGCTGTCCTTTCAAAGAAAATCACTTTCCTTTGAAAGTGCCTTAAGTTACTTGCAAGCATTAGGAAGAAACTAACATGCGTTTCTCTGAAAGAGAAGCAGTCTGTTCCAACACTTCAATTCACTGCACGAAGGGAATGGAGTGTTGCTTCACTTTCTAAATTCTGTCCTTTCAGAGAAAATCACTTTCCTTTGAAAGTGCCTTAAACTACTTTCAAGCATTCACAAAAAACTCACATGCGTTTCTCTGAAAGAGAAGCAGTCTGTTCCAACACTTCAATTCACTGTGCGAAGTGAATGGAGTGTTGCTTCACTTTCTAAATGCTGTCCTTTCAGAGAAAATCACTTTCCTTTGAAAGTGACTTAAACTAATTTCAAGCATTCACAGAAAACGCACATGCGTTTCTCTGAAAGAGAAGCACTCTGTTCCAACATTTCAATTCACTGTGCGAAGTGAATGGAGTGTTGCTTCACTTTCTAAATGCTGTCCTTTCAGAGAAAATCACTTTCCTTTGAAAGTGTCTTAAGGTACTTACAAGCATTCAACAGAAACTCACATGCATTTCTCTGAAAGAGAAGCAGTCTGTTCTAACAGTTCAATTCACTGTGCGAAGTGAATGGAGTGTTGCTTCACTTTCTAAATGCTGTCCTTTCAGAGAAAATCACTTTCCTTTGAAAGTGCCTTAAGCTAATTACAAGCATTCAACAGAAACTCACATGCATTTCTCTGAAAGAGAAGCAGTCTGTTCCAACACTTCAATTCACTGCACGAAGGGAATGGAGTGTTGCTTCACTTTCTAAATGCTGTCCTTTCAGAGAAAATCACTTTCCTTTGAAAGTGCCTTAAACTACTTTCAAGCATTCACAAAAAACTCACATGCGTTTCTCTGAAAGAGAAGCAGTCTGTTCCAACACTTCAATTCACTGTGCGAAGTGAATGTAGTGTTGCTTCACTTTCTAAATGCTGTCCTTTCAGAGAAAATCACTTTCCTTTGAAAGTGCCTTAAGCTAATTACAAGCATTCAACAGAAACTCACATGCATTTCTCTGAAAGAGAAGCAGTCTGTTCCAACACTTCAATTCACTGCACGAAGGGAATGGAGTGTTGCTTCACTTTCTAAATGCTGTCCTTTCAGAGAAAATCACTTTCCTTTGAAAGTGCCTTAAGGTACTTACAAGCATTCAACAGAAACTCACATGCATTTCTCTGAAAGAGAAGCAGTCTGTTCCAACACTTCAATTCACTGTGCGAAGTGAATGGAGTGTTGCCTCACTTTCTAAATGCTGTCCTTTCAGAGAAAATCACTTTCCTTTGAAAGTGCCTTAAACTAATTTCAAGCATTCACAGAAAACGCACATGCGTTTCTCTGAAAGAGAAGCACTCTGTTCCAACACTTCAATTCACTGTGTGAAGTGAATGGAGTGTTGCTTCACTTTCTAAATGCTGTCCTTTAAGAGAAAATCACGTTCCTTTGACAGTGCCTTCAGCTACTTACAAGCATTCACCAGAAACTCACATGCGTTTCTCTGAAAGAGAATCAATCTGTTCCAAAACTTCAATTCACTGTGCAAAGTTCATGGAGTGTTGCCTCCCTTTTGAAATGCTGTCCTTTCCGAGAATATCATTTTCCTTTGAAAGTGCCTTAAGCTACTTTCAAGCATTCACAAAAAACTCACATGTGTTTCTCTGAAAGAGAAGCAGTCTGTTCCAACACTTCAATTCACTGTGCGAAGTGAATGGAGTGTTGCTTCACTTTCTTAATGCTGTCCTTTCAGAGAAAATCACTTTCCTTTGAAAGTGCCTTAAGCTAATTACAAGCATTCAACAGAAACTCACATGCATTTCTCTGAAAGAGAAGCAGTCTGTTCCAACACTTCAATTCACTGTGCGAAGTGAATGGAGTGTTGCTTCACTTTCTAAATGCTGTCCTTTCATAGAAAATCACTTTCCTTTGAAAGTGCCTCAAGCTAATTACAAGCATTCAACAGACACTCACATGCATTTCTCTGAAAGAGAAGCAGTCTGTTCCAACACTTCAATTCACTGTGCGAAGTGAATGGAGTGTTGCTTCACTTTCTAAATGCTGTCCTTTCAGAAAAAATCACTTTCCTTTGAAAGTGCCGTAAGCTACTTACAAGCATTCACCAGAAACTCACATGCGTTTCTTTGAAAGAGAAGCAGTCTGTTCCAACACTTCAATTCACTGTGCGAAGTGAATGGAGTGTTGCTTGACTTTCTAAAAGCTGTCCTTTCAAAGAAAATCACTTTCCTTTGAAAGTGCCTTAAGTTACTTGCAAGCATTAGGAAGAAACTAACATGCGTTTCTCTGAAAGAGAAGCAGTCTGTTCCAACACTTCAATTCACTGCACGAAGGGAATGGAGTGTTGCTTCACTTTCTAAATTCTGTCCTTTCAGAGAAAATCACTTTCCTTTGAAAGTGCCTTAAACTACTTTCAAGCATTCACAAAAAACTCACATGCGTTTCTCTGAAAGAGAAGCAGTCTGTTCCAACACTTCAATTTACTGTGCGAAGTGAATGGAGTGTTGCTTCACTTTCTAAATGCTGTCCTTTCAGAGAAAATCACTTTCCTTTGAAAGTGACTTAAACTAATTTCAAGCATTCACAGAAAACGCACATGCGTTTCTCTGAAAGAGAAGCACTCTGTTCCAACATTTCAATTCACTGTGCGAAGTGAATGGAGTGTTGCTTCACTTTCTAAATGCTGTCCTTTCAGAGAAAATCACTTTCCTTTGAAAGTGTCTTAAGGTACTTACAAGCATTCAACAGAAACTCACATGCATTTCTCTGAAAGAGAAGCAGTCTGTTCTAACAGTTCAATTCACTGTGCGAAGTGAATGGAGTGTTGCTTCACTTTCTAAATGCTGTCCTTTCAGAGAAAATCACTTTCCTTTGAAAGTGCCTTAAGCTAATTACAAGCATTCAACAGAAACTCACATGCATTTCTCTGAAAGAGAAGCAGTCTGTTCCAACACTTCAATTCACTGCACGAAGGGAATGGAGTGTTGCTTCACTTTCTAAATGCTGTCCTTTCAGAGAAAATCACTTTCCTTTGAAAGTGCCTTAAACTACTTTCAAGCATTCACAAAAAACTCACATGCGTTTCTCTGAAAGAGAAGCAGTCTGTTCCAACACTTCAATTCACTGTGCGAAGTGAATGGAGTGTTGCTTCACTTTCTAAATGCTGTCCTTTCAGAGAAAATCACTTTCCTTTGAAAGTGCCTTAAGCTAATTACAAGCATTCAACAGAAACTCACATGCATTTCTCTGAAAGAGAAGCAGTCTGTTCCAACACTTCAATTCACTGCACGAAGGGAATGGAGTGTTGCTTCACTTTCTAAATGCTGTCCTTTCAGAGAAAATCACTTTCCTTTGAAAGTGCCTTAAGGTACTTACAAGCATTCAACAGAAACTCACATGCATTTCTCTGAAAGAGAAGCAGTCTGTTCCAACACTTCAATTCACTGTGCGAAGTGAATGGAGTGTTGCCTCACTTTCTAAATGCTGTCCTTTCAGAGAAAATCACTTTCCTTTGAAAGTGCCTTAAACTAATTTCAAGCATTCACAGAAAACGCACATGCGTTTCTCTGAAAGAGAAGCACTCTGTTCCAACACTTCAATTCACTGTGTGAAGTGAATGGAGTGTTGCTTCACTTTCTAAATGCTGTCCTTTAAGAGAAAATCACGTTCCTTTGAAAGTGCCTTCAGCTACTTACAAGCATTCACCAGAAACTCACATGCGTTTCTCTGAAAGAGAATCAATCTGTTCCAAAACTTCAATTCACTGTGCAAAGTTCATGGAGTGTTGCCTCCCTTTTGAAATGCTGTCCATTCCGAGAATATCATTTTCCTTTGAAAGTGCCTTAAGCTACTTTCAAGCATTCACAAAAAACTCACATGTGTTTCTCTGAAAGAGAAGCAGTCTGTTCCAACACTTCAATTCACTGTGCGAAGTGAATGGAGTGTTGCTTCACTTTCTTAATGCTGTCCTTTCAGAGAAAATCACTTTCCTTTGAAAGTGCCTTAAGCTAATTACAAGCATTCAACAGAAACTCACATGCATTTCTCTGAAAGAGAAGCAGTCTGTTCCAACACTTCAATTCACTGTGCGAAGTGAATGGAGTGTTGCTTCACTTTCTAAATGCTGTCCTTTCATAGGAAATCACTTTCCTTTGAAAGTGCCTCAAGCTAATTACAAGCATTCAACAGACACTCACATGCATTTCTCTGAAAGAGAAGCAGTCTGTTCCAACACTTCAATTCACTGTGCGAAGTGAATGGAGTGTTGCTTCACTTTCTAAATGCTGTCCTTTCAGAAAAAATCACTTTCCTTTGAAAGTGCCGTAAGCTACTTACAAGCATTCACCAGAAACTCACATGCGTTTCTTTGAAAGAGAAGCAGTCTGTGCCAACACTTCAATTCACTGTGCGAAGTGAATGGAGTGTTGCTTGACTTTCTAAAAGCTGTCCTTTCAAAGAAAATCACTTTCCTTTGAAAGTGCCTTAAGTTACTTGCAAGCATTAGGAAGAAACTAACATGCGTTTCTCTGAAAGAGAAGCAGTCTGTTCCAACACTTCAATTCACTGCACGAAGGGAATGGAGTGTTGCTTCACTTTCTAAATGCTGTCCTTTCAGAGAAAATCACTTTCCTTTGAAAGTGCCTTAAACTACTTTCAAGCATTCACAAAAAACTCACAAGCGTTTCTCTGAAAGAGAAGCAGTCTGTTCCAACACTTCAATTCACTGTGCGAATTGAATGGAGTGTTGCTTCACTTTCTAAATGCTGTCCTTTCAGAGAAAATCACTTTCCTTTGAAAGTGCCTTAAGCTAATTACAAGCATTCAACAGAAACTCACATGCATTTCTCTGAAAGAGAAGCAGTCTGTTCCAACACTTCAATTCACTGCACGAAGGGAATGGAGTGTTGCTTCACTTTCTAAATGCTGTCCTTTCAGAGAAAATCACTTTCCTTTGAAAGTGCCTTAAACTACTTTCAAGCATTCACAAAAAACTCACATGCGTTTCTCTGAAAGAGAAGCAGTCTGTTCCAACACTTCAATTCACTGTGCGAAGTGAATGGAGTGTTGCTTCACTTTCTAAATGCTGTCCTTTCAGAGAAAATCACTTTCCTTTGAAAGTGCCTTAAGCTAATTACAAGCATTCAACAGAAACTCACATGCATTTCTCTGAAAGAGAAGCAGTCTGTTCCAACACTTCAATTCACTGCACGAAGGGAATGGAGTGTTGCTTCACTTTCTAAATGCTGTCCTTTCAGAGAAAATCACTTTCCTTTGAAAGTGCCTTAAGGTACTTACAAGCATTCAACAGAAACTCACATGCATTTCTCTGAAAGAGAAGCAGTCTGTTCCAACACTTCAATTCACTGTGCGAAGTGAATGGAGTGTTGCCTCACTTTCTAAATGCTGTCCTTTCAGAGAAAATCACTTTCCTTTGAAAGTGCCTTAAACTAATTTCAAGCATTCACAGAAAACGCACATGCGTTTCTCTGAAAGAGAAGCACTCTGTTCCAACACTTCAATTCACTGTGTGAAGTGAATGGAGTGTTGCTTCACTTTCTAAATGCTGTCCTTTAAGAGAAAATCACGTTCCTTTGAAAGTGCCTTCAGCTACTTACAAGCATTCACCAGAAACTCACATGCGTTTCTCTGAAAGAGAATCAATCTGTTCCAAAACTTCAATTCACTGTGCAAAGTTCATGGAGTGTTGCCTCCCTTTTGAAATGCTGTCCATTCCGAGAATATCATTTTCCTTTGAAAGTGCCTTAAGCTACTTTCAAGCATTCACAAAAAACTCACATGTGTTTCTCTGAAAGAGAAGCAGTCTGTTCCAACACTTCAATTCACTGTGCGAAGTGAATGGAGTGTTGCTTCACTTTCTTAATGCTGTCCTTTCAGAGAAAATCACTTTCCTTTGAAAGTGCCTTAAGCTAATTACAAGCATTCAACAGAAACTCACATGCATTTCTCTGAAAGAGAAGCAGTCTGTTCCAACACTTCAATTCACTGTGCGAAGTGAATGGAGTGTTGCTTCACTTTCTAAATGCTGTCCTTTCATAGGAAATCACTTTCCTTTGAAAGTGCCTCAAGCTAATTACAAGCATTCAACAGACACTCACATGCATTTCTCTGAAAGAGAAGCAGTCTGTTCCAACACTTCAATTCACTGTGCGAAGTGAATGGAGTGTTGCTTCACTTTCTAAATGCTGTCCTTTCAGAAAAAATCACTTTCCTTTGAAAGTGCCGTAAGCTACTTACAAGCATTCACCAGAAACTCACATGCGTTTCTTTGAAAGAGAAGCAGTCTGTGCCAACACTTCAATTCACTGTGCGAAGTGAATGGAGTGTTGCTTGACTTTCTAAAAGCTGTCCTTTCAAAGAAAATCACTTTCCTTTGAAAGTGCCTTAAGTTACTTGCAAGCATTAGGAAGAAACTAACATGCGTTTCTCTGAAAGAGAAGCAGTCTGTTCCAACACTTCAATTCACTGCACGAAGGGAATGGAGTGTTGCTTCACTTTCTAAATGCTGTCCTTTCAGAGAAAATCACTTTCCTTTGAAAGTGCCTTAAACTACTTTCAAGCATTCACAAAAAACTCACAAGCGTTTCTCTGAAAGAGAAGCAGTCTGTTCCAACACTTCAATTCACTGTGCGAATTGAATGGAGTGTTGCTTCACTTTCTTAATGCTGTCCTTTCAGAGAAAATCACTTTCCTTTGAAAGTGCCTTAAGCTAATTACAAGCATTCAACAGAAACTCACATGCATGTCTCTGAAAGTGAAGCAGTCTGTTCCAACACTTCATTTCACTGCACGAAGGGAATGGAGTGTTGCTTCACTTTCTAAATGCTGTCCTTTCAGAGAAAATCACTTTCCTTTGAAAGTGCATTAAGCTACTTACAAGCATTCACCAGAAACTCACATGCGTTTCTTTGAAAGAGAAGCAGTCTGTTCCAACACTTCAATTCACTGTGCGAAGTGAATGGAGTGTTGCTTCACTTTCTAAATGCTGTCCTTTCAGAGAAAATCACTTTCCTTTGAAAGTGCCTTAAGTTACTTGCAAGCATTAGGAAGAAACTCACATGCGTTTCTCTGAAAGAGAAGCAGTCTGTTCCAACACTTCAATTCACTGTGCGAAGTGAATGGAGTGTTGCTTCACTTTCTTAATGCTGTCCTTTCAGAGAGAATCACTTTCCTTTGAAACTGCCTTAAGCTAATTACAAGCATTCAACAGAAACTCACATGCATTTCTCTGAAAGAGAAGCAGTCTGTTCCAACACTTCAATTCACTGCACGAAGTGAATGGAGTGTTGCTTCACTTTCTAAAGGCTGCCCTTTCAGAGAAAATCACTTTCCTTTGAAAGTGCCTTAAGCTACTTACTAGCATTCACCAGAGACTCACATGCGTTACTCTGAAAGAGAAGCAGTCTGTTCCAACACTTCAATTCACTTTGCGAAGTGAATGGAGTGTTGCTTCACTTTCTAAATGCTGTCCTTTCAGAGAAAATCACTTTCCTTTGAAAGTGCCTTAAGCTACTTTCAAGCATTCACAAAAAACTCACATGTGTTTCTCTGAAAGAGAAGCAGTCTGTTCCAACACTTCAATTCTCTGTGCGAAGTGAATGGAGTGTTGCTTCACTTTCTAAATGCTGTCCTTTCAAAGAAAATCACTTTCCTTTGAAAGTGCCTTAAGTTACTTGCAAGCATTAGGAAGAAACTCACATGCGTTTCTCTGAAAGAGAAGCAGTCTGTTCCAACACTTCAATTCACTGTGTGAAGTGAATGGAGTGTTGCTTCACTTTCTAAATGCTGTCCTTTCAGAGAAAATCACTTTCCTTTGAAAGTGCCTTAAGTTACTTACAAGCATTCAACAGAAACTCACATGCATTTCTCTGAAAGAGAAGCAGTCTGTTCCAACACTTCAATTCACTGCACGAAGGGAATGGAGTGTTGCTTCACTTTCTAAATGCTGTCCTTTCAGAGAAAATCACTTTCCTTTGAAAGTGCCTTAAGCTACTTACAAGCATTCACCAGAAACTCACATACGTTTCTTTGAAAGAGAAGCAGTCTGTTCCAACACTTCAATTCACTGTGCGAAGTGAATGGAGTGTTGCTTCACTTTCTAACTGCTGTCCTTTCAAAGAAAATCACTTTCCTTTGAAAGTGCCTTAAGTTACTTGCAAGCATTAGGAAGAAACTCACATGCGTTTCTCTGAAAGAGAAGCAGTCTGTTCCAACACTTCAATTCACTGTGCGAAGTGAATGGAGTGTTGCTTCACTTTCTTAATGCTGTCCTTTCAGAGAAAATCACTTTCCTTTGAAAGTGCCTTAAGCTAATTACAAGCATTCAACAGAAACTCACATGCATTTCTCTGAAAGTGAAGCAGTCTGTTCCAACACTTCATTTCACTGAACGAAGGGAATGGAGTGTTGCTTCACTTTCTAAATGCTGTCCTTTCAGGGATAATCACTTTCCTTTGAAAGTGCATTAAGCTACTTACAAGCATTCACCAGAAACTCACATGCGTTTCTTTGAAAGAGAAGCAGTCTGTTCCAACACTTCAATTCACTGTGCGAAGTGAATGGAGTGTTGCTTCACTTTCTAAATGCTGTCCTTTCAGAGAAAATCACTTTCCTTTGAAAGTGCCTTAAGTTACTTGCAAGCATTAGGAAGAAACTCACATGCGTTTCTCTGAAAGAGAAGCAGTCTGTTCCAACAATTCAATTCATTGTGCGAAGTGAATGGAGTGTTGCTTCACTTTCTTAATGCTGTCCTTTCAGAGAGAATCACTTTCCTTTGAAAGTGCCTTAAGCTAATTACAAGCATTCAACAGAAACTCACATGCATTTCTCTGAAAGAGAAGCAGTCTGTTCCAACACTTCAATTCACTGTGCGAAGTGAATGGAGTGTTGCTTCACTTTCTAAAGGCTGCCCTTTCAGAGAAAATCACTTTCCTTTGAAAGTGCCTTAAGCTACTTACTAGCATTCACCAGAGACTCACATGCGTTACTCTGAAAGAGAAGCAGTCTGTTCCAACACTTCAATTCACTTTGTGAAGTGAATGGAGTGTTGCTTCACTTTCTAAATGCTGTCCTTTCAGAGAAAATCACTTTCCTTTGAAAGTGCCTTAAGCTACTTTCAAGCATTCACAAAAAACTCACATGTGTTTCTCTGAAAGAGAAGCAGTCTGTTCCAACACTTCAATTCTCTGTGCGAAGTGAATGGAGTGTTGCTTCACTTTCTAAATGCTGTCCTTTCAAAGAAAAAATCACTTTCCTTTGAAAGTGCCTTAAGTTACTTGCAAGCATTAGGAAGAAACTCACATGCGTTTCTCTGAAAGAGAAGCAGTCTGTTCCAACACTTCAATTCACTGTGTGAAGTGAATGGAGTGTTGCTTCACTTTCTAAATGCTGTCCTTTCAGAGAAAATCACTTTCCTTTGAAAGTGCCTTAAGTTACTTACAAGCATTCAACAGAAACTCACATGCATTTCTCTGAAAGAGAAGCAGTCTGTTCCAACACTTCAATTCACTTCACGAAGGGAATGGAGTGTTGCTTCACTTTCTAAATGCTGTCCTTTCAGAGAAAATCACTTTCCTTTGAAAGTGCCTTAAGCTACTTACAAGCATTCACCAGAAACTCACATGCGTTTCTTCGAAAGAGAAGCAGTCTGTTCCAACACTTCAATTCACTGTGCGAAGTGAATGGAGTGTTGCTTCACTTTCTAAATGCTGTCCTTTCAGAGAAAATCACTTTCCTTTGAAAGTGCCTTAAGGTACTTACAAGCATTCAACAGAAACTCACATGCATTTCTCTGAAAGAGAAGCAGTCTGTTCCAACACTTCAATTCACTGTGCGAAGTGAATGGAGTGTTGCTTCACTTTCTAAATGCTGTCCTTTCAGAGAAAATCACTTTCCTTTGATAGTGCCTTAAGCTACTTTCAAGCATTCACAAGAAACACACATGCGTTTCTCTGAAATAGAAGCAGTCTGTTCCAACACTTCAATTCACTGTGCGAAGTGAATGGAGTGTTGCTTCACTTTCTAAATGCTGTCTTTTCCGAGAAAATCACTTTCCTTTGAAAGTGCCTTACGGTACTTACAAGCATTCAACAGAAACTCACATGCATTTCTCTGAAAGAGAAGCAGTCTGTTCCAACACTTCAATTCACTGTGCGAAGTGAATGAAGTGTTGCTTCACTTTCTAAATGCTGTCCTTTCAGAGAAAATCGCTTTCCCTTGAAAGTGCCTTAAGCTACTTACAAGCATTCACCAGAAACTCACATGCATTTCTCTGAAAGAGAAGCAGTCTGTTCCAACACTTCAATTCACTGTGCGATGTGAATGGAGTGTTGCTTCACTTTCTAAATGCTGTCCTTTCAAAGAAAATCACTTTCCTTTGAAAGTGCCTTAAGTTACTTGCAAGCATTAGGAAGAAACTCACATGCGTTTCTCTGAAAGAGAAGCAGTCTGTTCCAACACTTCAATTCACTGCACGAAGGGAATGGAGTGTTGCTTCACTTCCTCAATGCTGTCCTTTCAGAGAAAATCACTTTCCTTTGAAAGTGCCTTAAACTACTTTCAAGCATTCACAAAAAACTCACATGCGTTTCTCTGAAAGAGAAGCAGTCTGTTCCAACACTTCAATTCACTGTTTGAAGTGAATGGAGTGTTGCTTCACTTTCTAAATGCTGTCCTTTCAGAGAAAATCACTTTCCTTTGAAAGTGCCTTAAGCTAATTACAAGCATTCAACAGAAACTCACATGCATTTCTCTGAAAGAGAAGCAGTCTGTTCCAACACTTCAATTCACTGCACGAAGGGAATGGAGTGTTGCTTCACTTTCTAAATGCTGTCCTTTCAGAGAAAATCACTTTCCTTTGAAAGTGCCTTAAGCTAATTACAAGCATTCAACAGAAACTCACATGCATTTCTCTGAAAGAGAAGCAGTCTGTTCCAACACTTCAATTCACTGCACGAAGGGAATGGAGTGTTGCTTCACTTTCTAAATGCTGTCCTTTCAGAGAAAATCACTTTCCTTTGAAAGTGCCTTAAACTAATTTCAAGCATTCACAGAAAACGCACATGCGTTTCTCTGAAAGAGAAGCACTCTGTTCCAACACTTCAATTCACTGTGCAAAGTTCATGGAGTGTTGCCTCCCTTTTGAAATGCTGTCCTTTCCGAGAAAATCACTTTCCTTTGAAAGTGCCTTAAGCTACTTTCAAGCATTAGGAAGAAACTCACATGCGTTTCTCTGAAAGAGAAGCAGTCTGTTCCAACACTTCAATTCACTGTGTGAAGTGAATGGAGTGTTGCTTCACTTTCTAAATACTGTCCTTTCAGAGAAAATCACTTTCCTTTGAAAGTGCCTTAAGTTACTTACAAGCATTCAACAGAAACTCACATGCATTTCTCTGAAAGAGAAGCAGTCTGTTCCAACACTTCAATTCACTGCACGAAGGGAATGGAGTGTTGCTTCACTTTCTAAATGCTGTCCTTTCAGAGAAAATCACTTTCCTTTGACAGTGCCTTAAGCTACTTACAAGCATTCACCAGAAACTCACATACGTTTCTTTGAAAGAGAAGCAGTCTATTACAACACTTCAATTCACTGTGCGAAGTGAATGGAGTGTTGCTTCACTTTCTAACTGCTGTCCTTTCAAAGAAAATCACTTTCCTTTGAAAGTGCCTTAAGTTACTTGCAAGCATTAGGAAGAAACTCACATGCGTTTCTCTGAAAGAGAAGCAGTCTGTTCCAACACTTCAATTCACTGTGCGAAGTGAATGGAGTGTTGCTTCACTTTCTTAATGCTGTCCTTTAAGAGAAAATCACTTTCCTTTGAAAGTGCCTTAATCTAATTACAAGCATTCAACAGAAACTCACATGCGTTTCTCTGAAAGAGAAGCAGTCTGTTCCAACACTTCATTTCACTGCACGAAGGGAATGGAGTGTTGCTTCACTTTCTAAATGCTTTCCTTTCAGAGAAAATCACTTTCCTTTGAAAGTGCATTAAGCTACTTACAAGCATTCACCAGAAACTCACATGCGTTTCTTTGAAAGAGAAGCAGTCTGTTCCAACACTTCAATTCACTGTGCGAAGTGAATGGAGTGTTGCTTCACTTTCTAAATGCTGTCCTTTCAGAGAAAATCACTTTCCTTTGAAAGTGCCTTAAGTTACTTGCAAGCATTAGGAAGAAACTCACATGCGTTTCTCTGAAAGAGAAGCAGTCTGTTCCAACACTTCAATTCACTATGCGAAGTGAATGGAGTGTTGCTTCACTTTCTTAATGCTGTCCTTTCAGAGAAAATCACTTTCCTTTGAAAGTGCCTTAAGCTAATTACAAGCATTCAACAGAAACTCACATGCATTTCTCTGAAAGAGAAGCAGTCTGTTCCAACACTTCAATTCACTGCACGAAGTGAATGGAGTGTTGCTTCACTTTCTAAAGGCTGCCCTTTCAGAGAAAATCACTTTCCTTTGAAAGTGCCTTAAGCTACTTACTAGCATTCACCAGAGACTCACATGCGTTACTCTGAAAGAGAAGCAGTCTGTTCCAACACTTCAATTCACTGTGCGAAGTGAATGGAGTGTTGCTTCACTTTCTAAATGCTGTCCTTTCAGAGAAAATCACTTTCCTTTGAAAGTGCCTTAAGCTAATTACAAGCATTCAACAGAAACTCACATGCATTTCTCTGAAAGAGAAGCAGTCTGTTCCAACACTTCAATTCACTGCGCGAAGTGAATGGAGTGTTGCTTCACTTTCTAAAGGCTGCCCTTTCAGAGAAAATCACTTTCCTTTGAAAGTGCCTTAAGCTACTTACTAGCATTCACCAGAGACTCACATGCGTTACTCTGAAAGAGAAGCAGTCTGTTCCAACACTTCAATTCACTGTGCGAAGTGAATGGAGTGTTGCTTCACTTTCTAAATGCTGTCCTTTCAGAGAAAATCACTTTCCTTTGAAAGTGCCTTAAGCTAATTACAAGCATTCAACAGAAACTCACATGCATTTCTCTGAAAGAGAAGCAGTCTGTTCCAACACTTCAATTCACTGTGCGAAGTGAATGGAGTGTTGCTTCACTTTCTAAATGCTGTCCTTTCAGAGAAAATCACTTTCCTTTGAAAGTGCCTTAAGCTACTTTCAAGCATTCACAAGAAACAAACATGCGTTTCTCTGAAATAGAAGCAGTCTGTTCCAACACTTCAATTCACTGTGCGAAGTGAATGGAGTGTTGCTTCACTTTATAAATGCTGTCCTTTCAGAGAAAATCACTTTCCTTTGAAAGTGCCTTAAGCTACTTTCAAGCATTCACAAGAAACAAACATGCGTTTCTCTGAAAGAGAAGCAATCTGTTCCAACACTTCAATTCACTGTGCGAAGTGAATGAAGTGTTGCTTCACTTTCTAAATGCTGTCCTTTCAGAGAAAATCGCTTTCCCTTGAAAGTGCCTTAAGCTACTTACAAGCATTCACCAGAAACTCACATGCATTTCTCTGAAAGAGAAGCAGTCTGTTCCAACACTTCAATTCACTGTGCGATGTGAATGGAGTGTTGCTTCACTTTCTAAATGCTGTCCTTTCAAAGAAAATCACTTTCCTTTGAAAGTGCCTTAAGTTACTTGCAAGCATTAGGAAGAAACTCACATGCGTTTCTCTGAAAGAGAAGCAGTCTGTTCCAACACTTCAATTCACTGCACGAAGGGAATGGAGTGTTGCTTCACTTCCTCAATGCTGTCCTTTCAGAGAAAATCACTTTCCTTTGAAAGTGCCTTAAACTACTTTCAAGCATTCACAAAAAACTCACATGCGTTTCTCTGAAAGAGAAGCAGTCTGTTCCAACACTTCAATTCACTGTTTGAAGTGAATGGAGTGTTGCTTCACTTTCTAAATGCTGTCCTTTCAGAGAAAATCACTTTCCTTTGAAAGTGCCTTAAGCTAATTACAAGCATTCAACAGAAACTCACATGCATTTCTCTGAAAGAGAAGCAGTCTGTTCCAACACTTCAATTCACTGCACGAAGGGAATGGAGTGTTGCTTCACTTTCTAAATGCTGTCCTTTCAGAGAAAATCACTTTCCTTTGAAAGTGCCTTAAGCTAATTACAAGCATTCAACAGAAACTCACATGCATTTCTCTGAAAGAGAAGCAGTCTGTTCCAACACTTCAATTCACTGCACGAAGGGAATGGAGTGTTGCTTCACTTTCTAAATGCTGTCCTTTCAGAGAAAATCACTTTCCTTTGAAAGTGCCTTAAACTAATTTCAAGCATTCACAGAAAACGCACATGCGTTTCTCTGAAAGAGAAGCACTCTGTTCCAACACTTCAATTCACTGTGCAAAGTTCATGGAGTGTTGCCTCCCTTTTGAAATGCTGTCCTTTCCGAGAAAATCACTTTCCTTTGAAAGTGCCTTAAGCTACTTTCAAGCATTAGGAAGAAACTCACATGCGTTTCTCTGAAAGAGAAGCAGTCTGTTCCAACACTTCAATTCACTGTGTGAAGTGAATGGAGTGTTGCTTCACTTTCTAAATGCTGTCCTTTCAGAGAAAATCACTTTCCTTTGAAAGTGCCTTAAGTTACTTACAAGCATTCAACAGAAACTCACATGCATTTCTCTGAAAGAGAAGCAGTCTGTTCCAACACTTCAATTCACTGCACGAAGGGAATGGAGTGTTGCTTCACTTTCTAAATGCTGTCCTTTCAGAGAAAATCACTTTCCTTTGACAGTGCCTTAAGCTACTTACAAGCATTCACCAGAAACTCACATACGTTTCTTTGAAAGAGAAGCAGTCTATTACAGCACTTCAATTCACTGTGCGAAGTGAATGGAGTGTTGCTTCACTTTCTAACTGCTGTCCTTTCAAAGAAAATCACTTTCCTTTGAAAGTGCCTTAAGTTACTTGCAAGCATTAGGAAGAAACTCACATGCGTTTCTCTGAAAGAGAAGCAGTCTGTTCCAACACTTCAATTCACTGTGCGAAGTGAATGGAGTGTTGCTTCACTTTCTTAATGCTGTCCTTTAAGAGAAAATCACTTTCCTTTGAAAGTGCCTTAATCTAATTACAAGCATTCAACAGAAACTCACATGCGTTTCTCTGAAAGAGAAGCAGTCTGTTCCAACACTTCATTTCACTGCACGAAGGGAATGGAGTGTTGCTTCACTTTCTAAATGCTTTCCTTTCAGAGAAAATCACTTTCCTTTGAAAGTGCATTAAGTTACTTGCAAGCATTAGGAAGAAACTCACATGCGTTTCTCTGAAAGAGAAGCAGTCTGTTCCAACACTTCAATTCACTATGCGAAGTGAATGGAGTGTTGCTTCACTTTCTTAATGCTGTCCTTTCAGAGAAAATCACTTTCCTTTGAAAGTGCCTTAAGCTAATTACAAGCATTCAACAGAAACTCACATGCATTTCTCTGAAAGAGAAGCAGTCTGTTCCAACACTTCAATTCACTGCACGAAGGGAATGGAGTGTTGCTTCACTTTCTAAAGGCTGCCCTTTCAGAGAAAATCACTTTCCTTTGAAAGTGCCTTAAGCTACTTACTAGCATTCACCAGAGACTCACATGCGTTACTCTGAAAGAGAAGCAGTCTGTTCCAACACTTCAATTCACTGTGCGAAGTGAATGGAGTGTTGCTTCACTTTCTAAATGCTGTCCTTTCAGAGAAAATCACTTTCCTTTGAAAGTGCCTTAAGCTAATTACAAGCATTCAACAGAAACTCACATGCATTTCTCTGAAAGAGAAGCAGTCTGTTCCAACACTTCAATTCACTGTGCGAAGTGAATGGAGTGTTGCTTCACTTTCTAAATGCTGTCCTTTCAGAGAAAATCACTTTCCTTTGAAAGTGCCTTAAGCTACTTTCAAGCATTCACAAGAAACAAACATGCGTTTCTCTGAAATAGAAGCAGTCTGTTCCAACACTTCAATTCACTGTGCGAAGTGAATGGAGTGTTGCTTCACTTTATAAATGCTGTCCTTTCAGAGAAAATCACTTTCCTTTGAAAGTGCCTTAAGCTACTTACAAGCATTCACCAGAAACTCACATACGTTTCTTTGAAAGAGAAGCAGTCTGTTCCAACACTTCAATTCACTGTGCGAAGTGAATAGAGTGTTGCTTCACTTTCTAAATTCTGTCCTTTCAGAGAAAATCACTTTCCTTTGAAATTGCCTTATGTTACTTGCAAGCATTAGGAAGAAACTCACATGCGTTTCTTGAAAGAGAAGCAGTCTGTTCCAACACTTCAATTCACTGTGCGAAGTGAATGGAGTGTTGCTTCACTTTCTAAAGGCTGCCCTTTCAGAGAAAATCACTTTCCTTTGAAAGTGCCTTAAGCTACTTACTAGCATTCACCAGAGACTCACATGCGTTACTCTGAAAGAGAAGCAGTCTGTTCCAACACTTCAATTCACTGTGTGAAGTGAATGGAGTGTTGCTTCACTTTCTAAATGCTGTCCTTTCAGAGAAAATCACTTTCCATTGATAGTGCCTTAAGCTACTTACAAGCATTCACCAGAAACTCACATGCGTTTCTTTGAAAGAGAAGCAGTCTGTTCCAACACTCCAATTCACTGTGCGAAGTGAATGGAGTGTTGCTTCACTTTCTAAATGCTGTCTTTTCCGAGAAAATCACATTCCTTTGAAAGTGCCTTAAGGTACTTACAAGCATTCAACAGAAACTCACATACATTTCTCTGAAAGAGAAGCAGTCAGTTCCAACACTTCAATTCACTGTGCGAAGTGAATGGAGTGTTGCTTCACTTTCTAAATGCTGTCCTTTCAGAGAAAATCACTTTCCTTTGAAAGTGCCTTAAACTAATTTCAAGCATTCACAGAAAACGCACATGCGTTTCTCTGAAAGAGAAGCACTCTGTTCCAACATTTCAATTCACTGTGCGAAGTGAATGGAGTGTTGCTTCACTTTCTAAATGCTGTCCTTTCAGAGAAAATCACTTTCCTTTGAAAGTGTCTTAAGGTACTTACAAGCATTCAACAGAAACTCACATGCATTTCTCTGAAAGAGAAGCAGTCTGTTCCAACACTTCAATTCACTGTGCGAAGTGAATGGAGTGTTGCTTCACTTTCTAAATGCTGTCCTTTCAGAGAAAATCACTTTCCTTTGATAGTGCCTTAAACTACTTTCAAACATTCACAAAAAACTCACATGCGTTTCTCTGAAAGAGAAGCAGTCTGTTCCAACACTTCAATTCACTGTGCGAAGTGAATGGAGTGTTGCTTCACTTTCTAAATGCTGTCCTTTCAAAGAAAATCACTTTCCTTTGAAAGTGCCTTAAGTTACTTGCAAGCATTAGGAAGAAACTCACATGCGTTTCTCTGAAAGAGAAGCAGTCTGTTCCAACACTTCAATTCACTGTGCGAAGTGAATGGAGTGTTGCTTCACTTTCTAAATGCTGTCCTTTCAAAGAAAATCACTTTCCTTTGAAAGTGCCTTAAGGTACTTACAAGCATTCAACAGAAACTCACATGCATTTCTCTGAAAGAGAAGCAGTCTGTTCCAACACTTCAATTCACTGTGCGAAGTGAATGGAGTGTTGCTTCACTTTCTAAATGCTGTCCTTTCAGAGAAAATCACTTTCCTTTGAAAGCGCCTTAAGCTACTTACAAGCATTCACCAGAAACTCACATGCGTTTCTTTGAAAGAGAAGCAGTCTGTTCCAACACTTCAATTCACTGTGTGAAGTGAATGGAGTGTTGCTTCACTTTCTAAATGCAGTCCTTTCAAAGAAAATCACTTTCCTTTGAAAGTGCCTTAAGTTACTTGCAAGCATTAGGAAGAAACTCACATGCGTTTCTCTGAAAGAGAAGCATTCTGTTCCAACACTTCAATTCACTGCACGAAGGGAATGGAGTGTTGCTTCACTTTCTAAATTCTGTCCTTTCAGAGAAAATCACTTTCCTTTGAAAGTGCCTTAAACTACTTTCAAGCATTCACAAAAAACTCACCTGCGTTTCTCTGAAAGAGAAGCAGTCTGTTCCAACACTTCAATTCACTGTGCGAAGTGAATGGAGTGTTGCTTCACTTTCTAAATGCTGTCTTTTCCGAGAAGATCACTTTCCTTTGAAAGTGCCTTACGGTACTTACAAGCATTCAACAGAAACTCACATGCATTTCTCTGAAAGAGAAGCAGTCTGTTCCAACACTTCAATTCACTGTGCGAAGTGAATGGAGTGTTGCTTCACTTTCTAAATGCTGTCCTTTCAAAGAAAATCACTTTCCTTTGAAAGTGCCTTAAGTTACTTGCAAGCATTAGGAAGAAACTCACATGCGTTTCTCTGAAAGAGAAGCAGTCTGTTCCAACACTTCAATTCACTGTGCGAAGTGAATGGAGTGTTGCCTCACTTTCTTAATGCTGTCCTTTCAGAGAAAATCACTTTCCTTTGAAAGTGCCTTAAGCTAATTACAAGCATTCAACAGAAACTCACATGCATTTCTCTGAAAGAGAAGCAGTCTGTTCCAACACTTCAATTCACTGCACGAAGGGAATGGAGTGTTGCTTCACTTTCTAAATGCTGTCCTTTCAGAGAAAATCACTTTCCTTTGAAAGTGCCTTAAGCTACTTACAAGCATTCACCAGAAACTCACATGCGTTTCTTTGAAAGAGAAGCAGTCTGTTCCAACACTTCAATTCACTGTGCGAAGTGAATGGAGTGTTGCTTCACTTTCTAAATGCTGTCCTTTCAGAGAAAATCACTTTCCTTTGAAAGTGCCTTAAGGTACTTACAAGCATTCAACAGAAACTCACATGCATTTCTCTGAAAGAGAAGCAGTCTGTTCCAACACTTCAATTCACTGTGCGAAGTGAATGGAGTGTTGCTTCACTTTCTAAATGCTGTCCTTTCAGAGAAAACCACTTTCCTTTGATAGTGCCTTAAGCTACTTTCAAGCATTCACAAGAAACACACATGCGTTTCTCTGAAATAGAAGCAGTCTGTTCCAACACTTCAATTCACTGTGCGAAGTGAATGGAGTGTTGCTTCACTTTCTAAATGCTGTCTTTTCCGAGAAAATCACTTTCCTTTGAAAGTGCCTTACGGTACTTACAAGCATTCAACAGAAACTCACATGCATTTCTCTGAAAGAGAAGCAGTCTGTTCCAACACTTCAATTCACTGTGCGAAGTGAATGAAGTGTTGCTTCACTTTCTAAATGCTGTCCTTTCAGAGAAAATCACTTTCCCTTGAAAGTGCCTTAAGCTACTTACAAGCATTCACCAGAAACTCACATGCATTTCTCTGAAAGAGAAGCAGTCTGTTCCAACACTTCAATTCACTGTGCGAAGTGAATGGAGTGTTGCTTCACTTTCTAAATGCTGTCCTTTCAAAGAAAATCACTTTCCTTTGAAAGTGCCTTAAGTTACTTGCAAGCATTAGGAAGAAACTCACATGCGTTTCTCTGAAAGAGAAGCAGTCTGTTCCAACACTTCAATTCACTGCACGAAGGGAATGGAGTGTTGCTTCACTTCCTCAATGCTGTCCTTCCAGAGAAAATCACTTTCCTTTGAAAGTGCCTTAAACTACTTTCAAGCATTCACAAAAAACTCACATGCGTTTCTCTGAAAGAGAAGCAGTCTGTTCCAACACTTCAATTCACTGTTTGAAGTGAATGCAGTGTTGCTTCACTTTCTAAATGCTGTCCTTTCAGAGAAAATCACTTTCCTTTGAAAGTGCCTTAAGCTAATTACAAGCATTCAACAGAAACTCACATGCATTTCTCTGAAAGAGAAGCAGTCTGTTCCAACACTTCAATTCACTGCACGAAGGGAATGGAGTGTTGCTTCACTTTCTAAATGCTGTCCTTTCAGAGAAAATCACTTTCCTTTGAAAGTGCCTTAAACTAATTTCAAGCATTCACAGAAAACGCACATGCGTTTCTCTGAAAGAAGACCACTCTGTTCCAGCACTTCAATTCACTGTGCAAAGTTCATGGAGTGTTGCCTCACTTTTGAAATGCTGTCCTTTCCGAGAAAATCACTTTCCTTTGAAAGTGCCTTAAGCTACTTTCAAGCATTAGGAAGAAACTCACATGCGTTTCTCTGAAAGAGAAGCAGTCTGTTCCAACACTTCAATTCACTGTGTGAAGTGAATGGAGTGTTGCTTCACATTCTAAATGCTGTCCTTTCAGAGAAAATCACTTTCCTTTGAAAGTGCCTTAAGTTACTTACAAGCATTCAACAGAAACTCACATGCATTTCTCTGAAAGAGAAGCAGTCTGTTCCAACACTTCAATTCACTGCACGAAGGGAATGGAGTGTTGCTTCACTTTCTAAATGCTGTCCTTTCAGAGAAAATCACTTTCCTTTGACAGTGCCTTAAGCTACTTACAAGCATTCACCAGAAACTCACATACGTTTCTTTGAAAGAGAAGCAGTCTATTACAACACTTCAATTCACTGTGCGAAGTGAATGGAGTGTTGCTTCACTTTCTAACTGCTGTCCTTTCAAAGAAAATCACTTTCCTTTGAAAGTGCCTTAAGTTACTTGCAAGCATTAGGAAGAAACTCACATGCGTTTCTCTGAAAGAGAAGCAGTCTGTTCCAACACTTCAATCACTGTGCGAAGTGAATGGAGTGTTGCTTCACTTTCTTAATGCTGTCCTTTCAGAGAAAATCACTTTCCTTTGAAAGTGCCTTAAGCTAATTACAAGCATTCAACAGAAACTCACATGCGTTTCTCTGAAAGAGAAGCAGTCTGTTCCAACACTTCATTTCACTGCACGAAGGGAATGGAGTGTTGCTTCACTTTCTAAATGATTTCCTTTCAGAGAAAATCACTTTCCTTTGAAAGTGCATTAAGCTACTTACAAGCATTCACCAGAAACTCACATGCGTTTCTTTGAAAGGGAAGCAGTCTGTTCCAACACTTCAATTCACTGTGCGAAGTGAATGGAGTGTTGCTTCACTTTCTAAATGCTGTCCTTTCAGAGAAAATCACTTTCCTTTGAAAGTGCCTTAGGTTACTTGCAAGCATTAGGAAGAAACTCACATGCGTTTCTCTGAAAGAGAAGCAGTCTGTTCCAACACTTCAATTCACTGTGCGAAGTGAATGGAGTGTTGCTTCACTTTATAAATGCTGTCCTTTCAGAGAAAATCACTTTCCTTTGAAAGTGCCTTAAGCTACTTACAAGCATTCACCAGAAACTCACATACGTTTCTTTGAAAGAGAAGCAGTCTGTTCCAACACTTCAATTCACTGCACGAAGTGAATGGAGTGTTGCTTCACTTTCTAAAGGCTGCCCTTTCAGAGAAAATCACTCTCCTTTGAAAGTGCCTTAAGCTACTTACTAGCATTCACCAGAGACTCACATGCATTTCTCTGAAAGAGCAGCAGTCTGTTCCATCACTTCAATTCACTGTGCGAAGTGAATGGAGTGTTGCTTCACTTTCTTAATGCTGTCCTTTCAGAGAAAATCACTTTCCTTTGAAAGTGCCTTAAGCTACTTTCAAGCATTCACAAGAAACAAACATGCGTTTCTCTGAAATAGAAGCAGTCTGTTCCAACACTTCAATTCACTGTGCGAAGTGAATGGAGTGTTGCTTCACTTTATAAATGCTGTCCTTTCAGAGAAAATCACTTTCCTTTGAAAGTGCCTTAAGCTATTTTCAAGCATTCACCAGAAACTCACATACGTTACTTTGAAAGAGAAGCAGTCTGTTCCAACACTTCAATTCACTGTGCGAAGTGAATGGAGTGTTGCTTCACTTTCTAAATTCTGTCCTTTCAGAGAAAATCACTTTCCTTTGAAATTGCCTTATGTTACTTGCAAGCATTAGGAAGAAACTCACATGCGTTTCTCTGAAAGAGAAGCAGTCTGTTCCAACACTTCAATTCACTGTGCGAAGTGAATGGAGTGTTGCTTCACTTTCTAAATGCTGTCCTTTCAGAGAAAATCACTTTCCTTTGATAGTGCCTTAAGCTACTTACAAGCATTCACCAGAAACTCACATGCGTTTCTTTGAAAGAGAAGCAGTCTGTTCCAACACTTCAATTCACTGTGCGAAGTGAATGGAGTGTTGCTTCACTTTCTAAATGCTGTCTTTTCCGAGAAAATCACTTTCATTTGAAAGTGCCTTAAGGTACTTACAAGCATTCAACAGAAACTCACATACATTTCTCTGAAAGAGAAGCAGTCTGTTCCAACACTTCAATTCACTGTGCGGAGTGAATGGAGTGTTGCTTCACTTTCTAAATGCTGTCCTTTCAGAGAAAATCACTTTCCTTTGAAAGTGCCTTAAACTAATTTCAAGCATTCACAGAAAACGCACATGCGTTTCTCTGAAAGAGAAGCACTCTGTTCCAACATTTCAATTCACTGTGCGAAGTGAATGGAGTGTTGCTTCACTTTCTAAATGCTGTCCTTTCAGAGAAAATCACTTTCCTTTGAAAGTGTCTTAAGGTACTTACAAGCATTCAACAGAAACTCACATGCATTTCTCTGAAAGAGAAGCAGTCTGTTCCAACACTTCAATTCACTGTGCGAAGTGAATGGAGTGTTGCTTCACTTTCTAAATGCTGTCCTTTCAGAGAAAATCACTTTCCTTTGAAAGTGCCTTAAACTACTTTCAAGCATTCACAAAAAACTCACATGCGTTTCTCTGAAAGAGAAGCAGTCTGTTCCAACACTTCAATTCACTGTGCGAAGTAAATGGAGTGTTGCTTCACTTTCTAAATGCTGTCCTTTCAAAGAAAATCACTTTCCTTTGAAAGTGCCTTAAGTTACTTGCAAGCATTAGGAAGAAACTCACATGCGTTTCTCTGAAAGAGAAGCAGTCTGTTCCAACACTTCAATTCACTGTGCGAAGTGAATGGAGTGTTGCTTCACTTTCTAAATGCTGTCTTTTCCGAGAAGATCACTTTCCTTTGAAAGTGCCTTACGGTACTTACAAGCATTCAAAAGAAACTCACATGCATTTCTCTGAAAGAGAAGCAGTCTGTTCCAACACTTCAATTCACTGTGCGAAGTGAATGGAGTGTTGCTTCACTTTCTAAATGCTGTCCTTTCAAAGAAAATCACTTTCCTTTGAAAGTGCCTTAAGTTACTTGCAAGCATTAGGAAGAAACTCACATGCGTTTCTCTGAAAGAGAAGCAGTCTGTTCCAACACTTCAATTCACTGTGCGAAGTGAATGGAGTGTTGCCTCACTTTCTTAATGCTGTCCTTTCAGAGAAAATCACTTTCCTTTGAAAGTGCCTTAAGCTAATTAAAAGCATTCAACAGAAACTCACATGCATTTCTCTGAAAGAGAAGCAGTCTGTTCCAACACTTCAATTCACTGCACGAAGGGAATGGAGTGTTGCTTCACTTTCTAAATGCTGTCCTTTCAGAGAAAATCACTTTCCTTTGAAAGTGCCTTAAGCTACTTACAAGCATTCACCAGAAACTCACATGCGTTTCTTTGAAAGAGAAGCAGTCTGTTCCAACACTTCAATTCACTGTGCGAAGTGAATGGAGTGTTGCTTCACTTTCTAAATGCTGTCCTTTCAGAGAAAATCACTTTCCTTTGAAAGTGCCTTAAGGTACTTACAAGCATTCAACAGAAACTCACATGCATTTCTCTGAAAGAGAAGCAGTCTGTTCCAACACTTCAATTCACTGTGCGAAGTAAATGGAGTGTTGCTTCACTTTCTAAATGCTGTCCTTTCAGAGAAAATCACTTTCCTTTGATAGTGCCTTAAGCTACTTTCAAGCATTCACAAGAAACACACATGCGTTTCTCTGAAATAGAAGCAGTCTGTTCCAACACTTCAATTCACTGTGCGAAGTGAATGGAGTGTTGCTTCACTTTCTAAATGCTGTCTTTTCCGAGAAAATCACTTTCCTTTGAAAGTGCCTTACGGTACTTACAAGCATTCAACAGAAACTCACATGCATTTCTCTGAAAGAGAAGCAGTCTGTTCCAACACTTCAATTCACTGTGCGAAGTGAATGAAGTGTTGCTTCACTTTCTAAATGCTGTCCTTTCAGAGAAAATCACTTTCCCTTGAAAGTGCCTTAAGCTACTTACAAGCATTCACCAGAAACTCACATGCATTTCTCTGAAAGAGAAGCAGTCTGTTCCAACACTTCAATTCACTGTGCGAAGTGAATGGAGTGTTGCTTCACTTTCTAAATGCTGTCCTTTCAAAGAAAATCACTTTCCTTTGAAAGTGCCTTAAGTTACTTGCAAGCATTAGGAAGAAACTCACATGCGTTTCTCTGAAAGAGAAGCAGTCTGTTCCAACACTTCAATTCACTGCACGAAGGGAATGGAGTGTTGCTTCACTTCCTCAATGCTGTCCTTTCAGAGAAAATCACTTTCCTTTGAAAGTGCCTTAAACTACTTTCAAGCATTCACAAAAAACTCACATGCGTTTCTCTGAAAGAGAAGCAGTCTGTTCCAACACTTCAATTCACTGTTTGAAGTGAATGGAGTGTTGCTTCACTTTCTAAATGCTGTCCTTTCAGAGAAAATCACTTTCCTTTGAAAGTGCCTTAAGCTAATTACAAGCATTCAACAGAAACTCACATGCATTTCTCTGAAAGAGAAGCAGTCTGTTCCAACACTTCAATTCACTGCACGAAGGGAATGGAGTGTTGCTTCACTTTCTAAATGCTGTCCTTTCAGAGAAAATCACTTTCCTTTGAAAGTGCCTTAAACTAATTTCAAGCATTCACAGAAAACGCACATGCGTTTCTCTGAAAGAGAAGCACTCTCTTCCAACACTTCAATTCACTGTGCAAAGTTCATGGAGTGTTGCCTCACTTTTGAAATGCTGTCCTTTCCGAGAAAATCACTTTCCTTTGAAAGTGCCTTAAGCTACTTTCAAGCATTAGGAAGAAACTCACATGCGTTTCTCTGAAAGAGAAGCAGTCTGTTCCAACACTTCAATTCACTGTGTGAAGTGAATGGAGTGTTGCTTCACTTTCTAAATGCTGTCCTTTCAGAGAAAATCACTTTCCTTTGAAAGTGCCTTAAGTTACTTACAAGCATTCAACAGAAACTCACATGCATTTCTCTGAAAGAGAAGCAGTCTGTTCCAACACTTCAATTCACTGCACGAAGGGAATGGAGTGTTGCTTCACTTTCTAAATGCTGTCCTTTCAGAGAAAATCACTTTCCTTTGACAGTGCCTTAAGCTACTTACAAGCATTCACCAGAAACTCACATACGTTTCTTTGAAAGAGAAGCAGTCTATTACAACACTTCAATTCACTGTGCGAAGTGAATGGAGTGTTGCTTCACTTTCTAACTGCTGTCCTTTCAAAGAAAATCACTTTCCTTTGAAAGTGCCTTAAGTTACTTGCAAGCATTAAGAAGAAACTCACATGCGTTTCTCTGAAAGAGAAGCAGTCTGTTCCAACACTTCAATTCACTGTGCGAAGTGAATGGAGTGTTGCTTCACTTTCTTAATGCTGTCCTTTCAGAGAAAATCACTTTCCTTTGAAAGTGCCTTAAGCTAATTACAAGCATTCAACAGAAACTCACATGCGTTTCTCTGAAAGAGAAGCAGTCTGTTCCAACACTTCATTTCACTGCACGAAGGGAATGGAGTGTTGCTTCACTTTATAAATGCTTTCCTTTCAGAGAAAATCACTTTCCTTTGAAAGTGCCTTAAGCTACTTTCAAGCATTCACAAGAAACAAACATGCGTTTCTCTGAAATAGAAGCAGTCTGTTCCAACACTTCAATTCACTGTGCGAAGTGAATGGAGTGTTGCTTCACTTTATAAATGCTGTCCTTTCAGAGAAAATCACTTTCCTTTGAAAGTGCCTTAAGCTACTTACAAGCATTCACCAGAAACTCACATACGTTACTTTGAAAGAGAAGCAGTCTGTTCCAACACTTCAATTCACTGTGCGAAGTGAATGGAGTGTTGCTTCACTTTCTAAATTCTGTCCTTTCAGAGAAAATCACTTTCCTTTGAAATTGCCTTATGTTACTTGCAAGCATTAGGAAGAAACTCACATGCGTTTCTCTGAAAGAGAAGCAGTCTGTTCCAACACTTCAATTCACTGTGCGAAGTGAATGGAGTGTTGCTTCACTTTCTAAAGGCTGCCCTTTCAGAGAAAATCACTTTCCTTTGAAAGTGCCTTAAGCTACTTACTAGCATTCACCAGAGACTCACATGCGTTACTCTGAAAGAGAAGCAGTCTGTTCCAACACTTCAATTCACTGTGTGAAGTGAATGGAGTGTTGCTTCACTTTCTAAATGCTGTCCTTTCAGAGAAAATCACTTTCCTTTGATAGTGCCTTAAGCTACTTACAAGCATTCACCAGAAACTCACATGCGTTTCTTTGAAAGAGAAGCAGTCTGTTCCAACACTTCAATTCACTGTGCGAAGTGAATGGAGTGTTGCTTCACTTTCTAAATGCTGTCTTTTCCGAGAAAATCACTTTCCTTTGAAAGTGCCTTAAGGTACTTACAAGCATTCAACAGAAACTCACATACATTTCTCTGAAAGAGAAGCAGTCTGTTCCAACACTTCAATTCACTGTGCGGAGTGAATGGAGTGTTGCTTCACTTTCTAAATGCTGTCCTTTCAGAGAAAATCACTTTCCTTTGAAAGTGCCTTAAACTAATTTCAAGCATTCACAGAAAACGCACATGCGTTTCTCTGAAAGAGAAGCACTCTGTTCCAACATTTCAATTCACTGTGCGAAGTGAATGGAGTGTTGCTTCACTTTCTAAATGCTGTCCTTTCAGAGAAAATCACTTTCCTTTGAAAGTGTCTTAAGGTACTTACAAGCATTCAACAGAAACTCACATGCATTTCTCTGAAAGAGAAGCAGTCTGTTCCAACACTTCAATTCACTGTGCGAAGTGAATGGAGTGTTGCTTCACTTTCTAAATGCTGTCCTTTCAGAGAAAATCACTTTCCTTTGAAAGTGCCTTAAACTACTTTCAAGCATTCACAAAAAACTCACATGCGTTTCTCTGAAAGAGAAGCAGTCTGTTCCAACACTTCAATTCACTGTGCGAAGTGAATGGAGTGTTGCTTCACTTTCTAAATGCTGTCCTTTCAGAGAAAATCACTTTCCTTTGAAAGTGCCTTAGGTTACTTGCAAGCATTAGGAAGAAACTCACATGCGTTTCTCTGAAAGAGAAGCAGTCTGTTCCAACACTTCAATTCACTATGCGAAGTGAATGGAGTGTTGCTTCACTTTCTTAATGCTGTCCTTTCAGAGAAAATCACTTTCCTTTGAAAGTGCCTTAAGCTAATTACAAGCATTCAACAGAAACTCACATGCATTTCTCTGAAAGAGAAGCAGTCTGTTCCAACACTTCAATTCACTGTGCGAAGTGAACGGAGTGTTGCTTCACTTTATAAATGCTGTCCTTTCAGAGAAAATCACTTTCCTTTGAAAGTGCCTTAAGCTACTTACAAGCATTCACCAGAAACTCACATACGTTTCTTTGAAAGAGAAGCAGTCTGTTCCAACACTTCAATTCACTGCACGAAGTGAATGGAGTGTTGCTTCACTTTCTAAAGGCTGCCCTTTCAGAGAAAATCACTCTCCTTTGAAAGTGCCTTAAGCTACTTACTAGCATTCACCAGAGACTCACATGCATTTCTCTGAAAGAGAAGCAGTCTGTTCCATCACTTCAATTCACTGTGCGAAGTGAATGGAGTGTTGCTTCACTTTCTAAATGCTGTCCTTTCAGAGAAAATCACTTTCCTTTGAAAGTGCCTTAAGCTACTTTCAAGCATTCACAAGAAACAAACATGCGTTTCTCTGAAATAGAAGCAGTCTGTTCCAACACTTCAATTCACTGTGCGAAGTGAATGGAGTGTTGCTTCACTTTATAAATGCTGTCATTTCAGAGAAAATCACTTTCCTTTGAAAGTGCCTTAAGCTACTTACAAGCATTCACCAGAAACTCACATACGTTACTTTGAAAGAGAAGCAGTCTGTTCCAACACTTCAATTCACTGTGCGAAGTGAATGGAGTGTTGCTTCACTTTCTAAATTCTGTCCTTTCAGAGAAAATCACTTTCCTTTGAAATTGCCTTATGTTACTTGCAAGCATTAGGAAGAAACTCACATGCGTTTCTCTGAAAGAGAAGCAGTCTGTTCCAACACTTCAATTCACTGTGCGAAGTGAATGGAGTGTTGCTTCACTTTCTAAAGGCTGCCCTTTCAGAGAAAATCACTTTCCTTTGAAAGTGCCTTAAGCTACTTACTAGCATTCACCAGAGACTCACATGCGTTACTCTGAAAGAGAAGCAGTCTGTTCCAACACTTCAATTCACTGTGTGAAGTGAATGGAGTGTTGCTTCACTTTCTAAATGCTGTCCTTTCAGAGAAAATCACTTTCCTTTGATAGTGCCTTAAGCTACTTACAAGCATTCACCAGAAACTCACATGCGTTTCTTTGAAAGAGAAGCAGTCTGTTCCAACACTTCAATTCACTGTGCGAAGTGAATGGAGTGTTGCTTCACTTTCTAAATGCTGTCTTTTCCGAGAAAATCACTTTCCTTTGAAAGTGCCTTAAGGTACTTACAAGCATTCAACAGAAACTCACATACATTTCTCTGAAAGAGAAGCAGTCTGTTCCAACACTTCAATTCACTGTGCGGAGTGAATGGAGTGTTGCTTCACTTTCTAAATGCTGTCCTTTCAGAGAAAATCACTTTCCTTTGAAAGTGCCTTAAACTAATTTCAAGCATTCACAGAAAACGCACATGCGTTTCTCTGAAAGAGAAGCACTCTGTTCCAACATTTCAATTCACTGTGCGAAGTGAATGGAGTGTTGCTTCACTTTCTAAATGCTGTCCTTTCAGAGAAAATCACTTTCCTTTGAAAGTGTCTTAAGGTACTTACAAGCATTCAACAGAAACTCACATGCATTTCTCTGAAAGAGAAGCAGTCTGTTCCAACACTTCAATTCACTGTGCGAAGTGAATGGAGTGTTGCTTCACTTTCTAAATGCTGTCCTTTCAGAGAAAATCACTTTCCTTTGAAAGTGCCTTAAACTACTTTCAAGCATTCACAAAAAACTCACATGCGTTTCTCTGAAAGAGAAGCAGTCTGTTCCAACACTTCAATTCACTGTGCGAAGTGAATGGAGTGTTGCTTCACTTTCTAAATGCTGTCCTTTCAAAGAAAATCACTTTCCTTTGAAAGTGCCTTAAGTTACTTGCAAGCATTAGGAAGAAACTCACATGCGTTTCTCTGAAAGAGAAGCAGTCTGTTCCAACACTTCAATTCACTGTGCGAAGTGAATGGAGTGTTGCTTCACTTTCTAAATGCTGTCCTTTCAAAGAAAATCACTTTCCTTTGAAAGTGCCTTAAGGTACTTACAAGCATTCAACAGAAACTCACATGCATTTCTCTGAAAGAGAAGGAGTCCGTTCCAACACTTCAATTCACTGTGTGAAGTGAATGGAGTGTTGCTTCACTTTCTAAATGCAGTCCTTTCAAAGAAAATCACTTTCCTTTGAAAATGCCTTAAGTTACTTGCAAGCATTAGGAAGAAACTCACATGCGTTTCTCTGAAAGAGAAGCATTCTGTTCCAACACTTCAATTCACTGCACGAAGGGAATGGAGTGTTGCTTCACTTTCTAAATTCTGTCCTTTCAGAGAAAATCACTTTCCTTTGAAAGTGCCTTAAACTACTTTCAAGCATTCACAAAAAACTCACCTGCGTTTCTCTGAAAGAGAAGCAGTCTGTTCCAACACTTCAATTCACTGTGCGAAGTGAATGGAGTGTTGCTTCACTTTCTAAATGCTGTCTTTTCCGAGAAGATCACTTTCCTTTGAAAGTGCCTTACGGTACTTACAAGCATTCAACAGAAACTCACATGCATTTCTCTGAAAGAGAAGCAGTCTGTTCCAACACTTCAATTCACTGTGCGAATTGAATGAAGTGTTGCTTCACTTTCTAAATGCTGTCCTTTCAGAGAAAATCACTTTCCCTTGAAAGTGCCTTAAGCTACTTACAAGCATTCACCAGAAACTCACATGCATTTCTCTGAAAGAGAAGCAGTCTGTTCCAACACTTCAATTCACTGTGCGAAGTGAATGGAGTGTTGCTTCACTTTCTAAATGCTGTCCTTTCAGAGAAAATCACTTTCCTTTGAAAGTGCCTTAAGCTAATTACAAGCATTCAACAGAAACTCACATGCATTTCTCTGAAAGAGAAGCCGTCTGTTCCAACACTTCAATCCACTGTGCGAAGTGAATGGAGTGTTGCTTCACTTTCTAAATGCTGTCTTTTCCGAGAAAATCACTTTCATTTGAAAGTGCCTTAAGGTACTTACAAGCATTCAACAGAAACTCACATACAGTTCTCTGAAAGAGAAGCAGTCTGTTCCAACACTTCAATTCACTGTGCGAAGTGAATGGAGTGTTGCTTCACTTTCTAAATGCTGTCCTTTCAGAGAAAATCACTTTCCTTTGAAAGTGCCTTAAACTAATTTCAAGCATTCACAGAAAACGCACATGTGTTTCTCTGAAAGAGAAGCACTCTGTTCCAACATTTCAATTCACTGTGCGAAGTGAATGGAGTGTTGCTTCACTTTCTAAATGCTGTCCTTTCAGAGAAAATCACTTTCCTTTGAAAGTGTCTTAAGGTACTTACGAGCATTCAACAGAAACTCACATGCATTTCTCTGAAAGAGAAGCAGTCTGTTCCAACACTTCAATTCACTGTGCGAAGTGAATGGAGTGTTGCTTCACTTTCTAAATGCTGTCCTTTCAGAGAAAATCACTTTCCTTTGAAAGTGCCTTAAACTACTTTCAAGCATTCACAAAAAACTCACATGCGTTTCTCTGAAAGAGAAGCAGTCTGTTCCAACACTTCAATTCACTGTGCGAAGTGAATGGAGTGTTGCTTCACTTTCTAAATGCTGTCCTTTCAAAGAAAATCACTTTCCTTTGAAAGTGCCTTAAGTTACTTGCAAGCATTAGGAAGAAACTCACATGCGTTTCTCTGAAAGAGAAGCAGTCTGTTCCAACACTTCAATTTACTGTGCTAAGTGAATGGAGTGTTGCTTCACTTTCTAAATGCTGTCCTTTCAAAGAAAATCACTTTCCTTTGAAAGTGCCTTAAGGTACTTACAAGCATTCAACAGAAACTCACATGCATTTCTCTGAAAGAGAAGCAGTCTGTTCCAACACTTCAATTCACTGTGCGAAGTGAATGGAGTGTTGCTTCACTTTCTAAATGCTGTCCTTTCAGAGAAAATCACTTTCCTTTGAAAGCGCCTTAAGCTACTTACAAGCATTCACCAGAAACTCACATGCGTTTCTTTGAAAGAGAAGCAGTCTGTTCCAACACTTCAATTCACTGTGTGAAGTGAATGGAGTGTTGCTTCACTTTCTAAATGCAGTCCTTTCAAAGAAAATCACTTTCTTTTGAAAGTGCCTTAAGTTACTTGCAAGCATTAGGAAGAAACTCACATGCGTTTCTCTGAAAGAGAAGCATTCTGTTCCAACACTTCAATTCACTGCACGAAGGGAATGGAGTGTTGCTTCACTTTCTAAATTCTGTCCTTTCAGAGAAAATCACTTTCCTTTGAAAGTGCCTTAAACTACTTTCAAGCATACACAAAAAACTCACATGCGTTTCTCTGAAAGAGAAGCAGTCTGTTCCAACACTTCAATTCACTGTGCGAAGTGAATGGAGTGTTGCTTCACTTTCTAAATGCTGTCTTTTCCGAGAAGATCACTTTCCTTTGAAAGTGCCTTACGGTACTTACAAGCATTCAACAGAAACTCACGTGCATTTCTCTGAAAGAGAAGCATTCTGTTCCAAAACTTCAATTCACTGCACGAAGGGAATGGAGTGTTGCTTCACTTTCTAAATGCTGTCCTTTCAGAGAAAATCACTTTCCTTTGAAAGTGCCTTAAACTAATTTCAAGCATTCACAGAAAACGCACATGCGTTTCTCTGAAAGAGAAGCACTCTGTTCCAACACTTCAATTCACTGCACGAAGGGAATGGAGTGTTGCCTCACTTTTGAAATGCTGTCCTTTCCGAGAAAATCACTTTCCTTTGAAAGTGCCTTAAGCTACTTTAAAGCATTCACAAAAAACTCACATGTGTTTCTCTGAAAGAGAAGCAGTCTGTTCCAACACTTCAATTCTCTGTGCGAAGTGAATGGAGTGTTGCTTCACTTTCTAAATGCTGTCCTTTCAAAGAAAATCACTTTCCTTTGAAAGTGCCTTAAGTTACTTGCAAGCATTAGGAAGAAACTCACATGCGTTTCTCTGAAAGAGAAGCAGTCTGTTCCAACACTTCAATTCACTGTGCGAAGTGAATGGAGTGTTGCTTCACTTTCTTAATGCTGTCCTTTCAGAGAAAATCACTTTCCTTTGAAAGTGCCTTAAGCTAATTACAAGCATTCAACAGAAACTCACATGCATTTCTCTGAAAGAGAAGCAGTCTGTTCCAACACTTCAATTCACTGCACGAAGGGAATGGAGTGTTGCTTCACTTTCTAAATGCTTTCCTTTCAGGGAAAATCACTTTCCTTTGAAAGTGCATTAAGCTACTTACAAGCATTCACCAGAAACTCACATGCGTTTCTTTGAAAGAGAACCAGTCTGTTCCAACACTTCAATTCACTGTGCGAAGTGAATGGAGTGTTGCTTCACTTTCTAAATTCTGTCCTTTCAGAGAAAATCACTTTCCTTTGAAAGTGCCTTAAGTTACTTGCAAGCATTAGGAAGAAACTCACATGCGTTTCTCTGAAAGAGAAGCAGTCTTTTCCAACACTTCAATTCACTATGCGAAGTGAATGGAGTGTTGCTTCACTTTCTTAATGCTGTCCTTTCAGAGAAAATCACTTTCCTTTGAAAGTGCCTTAAGCTAATTACAAGCATTCAACAGAAACTCACATGCATTTCTCTGAAAGAGAAGCAGTCTGTTCCAACACTTCAATTCACTGCACGAAGTGAATGGAGTGTTGCTTCACTTTCTAAAGGCTGCCCTTTCAGAGAAAATCACTTTCCTTTGAAAGTGCCTTAAGCTACTTACTAGCATTCACCAGAGACTCACATGCATTTCTCTGAAAGAGAAGCAGTCTGTTCCAACACTTCAATTCACTGTGCGAAGTGAATGGAGTGTTGCTTCACTTTCTAAATGCTGTCCTTTCAGAGAAAATCACTTTCCTTTGAAAGTGCCTTAAGCTACTTTCAAGCATTCACAAGAAACACACATGCGTTTCTCTGAAATAGAAGCAGTCTGTTCCAACACTTCAATTCACTGTGCGAAGTGAATGGAGTGTTGCATCACTTTCTAAATGCTGTCCTTTCAGAGAAAATCACTTTCCTTTGAAAGTGCCTTAAGCTACTTACAAGCATTCACCAGAAACTCACATACGTTTCTTTGAAAGAAGCAGTCTGTTCCAACACTTCAATTCACTGTGCGAAGTGAATGGAGTGTTGCTTCACTTTCTAACTGCTGTCCTTTCAAAGAAAATCACTTTCCTTTGAAAGTGCCTTAAGTTACTTGCAAGCATTAGGAAGAAACTCACATGCGTTTCTCTGAAAGAGAAGCAGTCTGTTCCAACACTTCAATTCACTGTGCGAAGTGAATGGAGTGTTGCTTCACTTTCTTAATGCTGTCCTTTCAGAGAAAATCACTTTCCTTTGAAAGTGCCTTAAGCTAATTACAAGCATTCAACGGAAACTCACATGCATTTCTCTGAAAGAGAAGCATTCTGTTCCAACACTTCAATTCACTGTGCGAAGTGAATGGAGTGTTGCTTCACTTTCTAAATGCTGTCCTTTCAGAGAAAATCACTTTCCTTTGAAAGTGCATTAAGCTACTTACAAGCATTCACCAGAAACTCACATGCGTTTCTTTGAAAGAGAAGCAGTCTGTTCCAACACTTCAATTCACTGTGCGAAGTGAATGGAGTGTTGCTTCACTTTCTAAATTCTGTCCTTTCCGAGAAAATCACTTTCCTTTGAAATTGCCTTATGTTACTTGCAAGCATTAGGAAGAAACTCACATGCGTTTCTCTGAAAGAGAAGCAGTCTGTTCCAACACTTCAATTCACTGTGCGAAGTGAATGGAGTGTTGCTTCACTTTCTAAAGGCTGCCCTTTCAGAGAAAACCACTTTCCTTTGAAAGTGCCTTAAGCTACTTACTAGCATTCACCAGAGACTCACATGCGTTACTCTGAAAGAAAAGCAGTCTGTTCCAACACTTCAATTCACTGTGCGAAGTGAATGGAGTGTTGCTTCACTTTCTAAATGCTGTCCTTTCAGAGAAAATCACTTTCCTTTGAAAGTGCCTTAAACTAATTTCAAGCATTCACAGAAAACGCACATGCGTTTCTCTGAAAGAGAAGCACTCTGTTCCAACATTTCAATTCACTGTGCGAAGTGAATGGAGTGTTGCTTCACTTTCTAAATGCTGTCCTTTCAGAGAAAATCACTTTCCTTTGAAAGTGTCTTAAGGTACTTACAAGCATTCAACAGAAACTCACATGCATTTCTCTGAAAGAGAAGCAGTCTGTTCCAACACTTCAATTCACTGTGCGAAGTGAATGGAGTGTTGCTTCACTTTCTAAATGCTGTCCTTTCAGAGAAAATCACTTTCCTTTGAAAGTGCCTTAAACTACTTTCAAGCATTCACAAAAAACTCACATGCGTTTCTCTGAAAGAGAAGCAGTCTGTTCCAACACTTCAATTCACTGTGCGAAGTGAATGGAGTGTTGCTTCAGTTTCTAAATGCTGTCCTTTCAAAGAAAATCACTTTCCTTTGAAAGTGCCTTAAGTTACTTGCAAGCATTAGGAAGAAACTCACATGCGTTTCTCTGAAAGAGAAGCAGTCTGTTCCAACACTTCAATTCACTGTGCGAAGTGAATGGAGTGTTGCTTCACTTTCTAAATTCTGTCCTTTCAGAGAAAATCACTTTCCTTTGAAAGCGCCTTAAGCTACTTAAAAGCATTCACCAGAAACTCACATGCGTTTCTTTGAAAGAGAAGCAGTCTGTTCCAACACTTCAATTCACTGTGTGAAGTGAATGGAGTGTTGCTTCACTTTCTAAATGCAGTCCTTTCAAAGAAAATCACTTTCCTTTGAAAGTGCCTTAAGTTACTTGCAAGCATTAGGAAGAAACTCACATGCGTTTCTCTGAAAGAGAAGCAGTCTGTTCCAACACTTCAATTCACTGCACGAAGGGAATGGAGTGTTGCTTCACTTTCTAAATTCTGTCCTTTCAGAGAAAATCACTTTCCTTTGAAAGTGCCTTAAACTACTTTCAAGCATTCACAAAAAACTCACATGCGTTTCTCTGAAAGAGAAGCAGTCTGTTCAAACACTTCAATTCACTGTGCGAAGTGAATGGAGTGTTGCTTCACTTTCTAAATGCTGTCCTTTCAGAGAAAATCACTTTCCTTTGAAAGTGCCTTAAGCTACTTTCAAGCATTCACAAGAAACACACATGCGTTTCTCTGAAATAGAAGCAGTCTGTTCCAACACTTCAACTCACTGTGCGAAGTGAATGGAGTGTTGCTTCACTTTCTAAATGCTGTCTTTTCATAGAAAATTACTTTCCTTTGAAACTGCCTTGAGCTACTTACAAGCATTCAACAGAAACTCACATGCATTTCTCTGAAAGAGAAGCAGTCGGTTCCAACACTTCAATTCACTTTGCGAAGTGAATGGAGTGTTGCTTCACTTTCTAAATGCTGTCATTTCATAGAAAATCACTTTCCTTTGAAAGTGCCTTAAGCTACTTATAAGCATTAGGAAGAAACTCACATGCGTTTCTTTGAAAGAGAAGCAGTCTGTTCCAACACTTCAATTCACTGTGCGAAGTGAATGGAGTGTTGCTTCACTTTCTAAATGCTGTCCTTTCAGAGAAAATCACTTTCCCTTGAAAGTGCCTTAAGCTACTTACAAGCATTCACCAGAAACTCACATGCATTTCTCTGAAAGAGAAGCAGTCTGTTCCAACACTTCAATTCACTGTGCGAAGTGAATGTAGTGTTGCTTCACTTTCTAAATGCTGTCCTTTCAAAGAAAATCACTTTCCTTTGAAAGTGCCTTAAGTTACTTGCAAGCATTAGGAAGAAACTCACATGCGTTTCTCTGAAAGAGAAGCAGTTTGTTCCAACACTTCAATTCACTGCACGAAGGGAATGGAGTGTTGCTTCACTTTCTAAATTCTGTCCTTTCAGAGAAAATCACTTTCCTTTGAAAGTGCCTTAAACTACTTTCAAGCATTCACAAAAAAACTCACATGCGTTTCTCTGAAAGAGAAGCAGTCTGTTCCAACACTTCAATTCACTGTGCGAAGGGAATGGAGTGTTGCTTCACTTTCTAAATGCTGTCCTTTCAGAGAAAATCACTTTCCTTTGAAAGTGCCTTAAGCTACTTACAAGCATTCACCAGAAACTCACATACGTTTCTTTGAAAGAGAAGCAGTCTATTCCAACCCTTCAATTCACTGTGCGAAGTGAATGGAGTGTCGCTTCACTTTCTAAATGTTGTCCTTTCAAAGAAAATCACTTTCCTTTGAAAGTGCCTTAAGTTACTTGCAAGCATTTGGAAGAAACTCACATGCGTTTCTCTGAAAGAGAAGCAGTCTGTTCCAACTCTTCTATTCACTGCACGAAGGGAATGGAGTGTTGCTTCACTTTCTAAATTCTGTCCTTTCAGAGAAAATCACTTTCCTTTGAAAGTGCCTTAAACTACTTTCAAGCATTCACAAAAAACTCACATGCGTTTCTCTGAAAGAGAAGCAGTCTGTTCCAACACTTCAATTCACTGTGCGAAGTGAATGGAGTGTTGCTTCACTTTCTAAATGCTGTCCTTTCAGAGAAAATCACTTTCCTTTGAAAGTGCCTTAAGCTAATTACAAGCATTCAACAGAAACTCACATGCATTTCTCTGAAAGAGAAGCCGTCTGTTCCAACACTTCAATTCACTGTGCGAAATGAATGAAGTGTTGCTTCACTTTCTAAATGCTGTCCTTTCAGAGAAAATCACTTTCCCTTGAAAGTGCCTTAAGCTACTTACAAGCATTCACCAGAAACTCACATGCATTTCTCTGAAAGAGAAGCAGTCTGTTCCAACACTTCAATTCACTGTGCGAAGTGAATGGAGTGTTGCTTCACTTTCTAAATGCTGTCCTTTCAAAGAAAATCACTTTCCTTTGAAAGTGCCTTAAGTTACTTGCAAGCATTAGGAAGAAACTCACATGCGTTTCTCTGAAAGAGAAGCATTCTGTTCCAACACTTCAATTCACTGCACGAAGGGAATGGAGTGTTGCTTCACTTTCTAAATGCTGTCCTTTCAGAGAAAATCACTTTCCTTTGAAAGTGCCTTAAACTAATTTCAAGCATTCACAGAAAACGCACATGCGTTTCTCTGAAAGAGAAGCACTCTGTTCCAACACTTCAATTCACTGTGCAAAGTTCATGGAGTGTTGCCTCACTTTTGAAATGCTGTCCTTTCATAGAAAATCACTTTCCTTTGAAAGTGCCTTAAGCTACTTTCAAGCATTCACAAAAAACTTACATGTGTTTCTCTGAAAGAGAAGCAGTCTGTTCCAACACTTCAATTCACTTTGCGAAGTGAATGGAGTGTTGCTTCACTTTCTTAATGCTGTCCTTTCAGAGAAAATCACTTTCCTTTGAAAGTGCCTTAAGCTACTTTCAAGCATTCACAAGAAACACACATGCGTTTCTCTGAAATAGAAGCAGTCTGTTCCAACACTTCAACTCACTGTGCGAAGTGAATGGAGTGTTGCTTCACTTTCTAAATGCTGTCTTTTCAGAGAAAATTACTTTCCTTTGAAACTGCCTTGAGCTACTTACAAGCATTCAACAGAAACTCACATGCATTTCTCTGAAAGAGAAGCAGTCGGTTCCAACACTTCAATTCACTTTGCGAAGTGAATGGAGTGTTGCTTCACTTTCTAAATGCTGTCATTTCATAGAAAATCACTTTCCTTTGAAAGTGCCTTAAGCTACTTATAAGCATTAGGAAGAAACTCACATGCGTTTCTTTGAAAGAGAAGCAGTCTGTTCCAACACTTCAATTCACTGTGCGAAGTGAATGGAGTGTTGCTTCACTTTCTAAATGCTGTTCTTTCAGAGAAAATCACTTTCCCTTGAAAGTGCCTTAAGCTACTTACAAGCATTCACCAGAAACTCACATGCATTTCTCTGAAAGAGAAGCAGTGTGTTCCAACACTTCAATTCACTGTGCGAAGTGAATGGACTGTTGCTTCACTTTCTAAATGCTGTCCTTTCAAAGAAAATCACTTTCCTTTGAAAGTGCCTTAAGTTACTTGCAAGCATTAGGAAGAAACTCACATGCGTTTTTCTAAAAGAGAAGCAGTCTGTTCCAACACTTCAATTCACTGCACGAAGGGAATGGAGTGTTGCTTCACTTTCTAAATTCTGTCCTTTCAGAGAAAATCACTTTCCTTTGAAAGTGCCTTAAACTACTTTCAAGCATTCACAAAAAACTCACATGCGTTTCTCTGAAAGAGAAGCAGTCTGTTCCAACACTTCAATTCACTGTGCGAAGTGAATGGAGTGTTGCTTCACTTTCTAACTGCTGTCCTTTCAGAGAAAATCACTTTCCTTTGAAAGTGCCTTAAGCTAATTACAAGCATTCAACAGAAACTCACATGCATTTCTCTGAAAGAGAAGCAGTCTGTTCCGACACTTCAATTCACTGTGCGAAGTGAATGAAGTGTTGCTTCACTTTCTAAATGCTGTCCTTTCAGAGAAAATCACTTTCCTTTGAAAGTGCCTTAAGCTACTTACAAGCATTCACCAGAAACTCACATGCATTTCTCTGAAATAGAAGCAGTCTGTTCCAACACTTCAATTCACTGTGCGAAGTGAATGGAGTGTTGCTTCACTTTCTAAATGCTGTCCTTTCAAAGAAAATCACTTTCCTTTGAAAGTGCCTTAAGTTACTTGCAAGCATTAGGAAGAAACTCACATGCGTTTCTCTGAAAGAGAAGAAGTCTGTTCCAACACTTCAATTCACTGCACGAAGGGAATGGAGTGTTGTTTCACTTTCTAAATTCTGTCCTTTCAGAGAAAATCACTTTCCTTTGAAAGTGCCTTAAACTACTTTCAAGCATTCACAAAAAACTCACATGCGTTTCTCTGAAAGAGAAGCAGTCTGTTCCAACACTTCAATTCACTGTGCGAAGTGAATGGAGTGTTACTTCACTTTCTAAATGCTGTCCTTTCAGAGAAAATCACTTTCCTTTGAAAGTGCATTAAGCTACTTACAAGCATTCACCAGAAACTCACATGCGTTTCTTTGAAAGAGAAGCATTCTGTTCCAACACTTCAATTCACTGTGCGAAGTGAATGGAGTGTTGCTTCACTTTCTAAATGCTGTCCTTTCAGAGAAAATCACTTTCCTTTGAAATTGCCTTATGTTACTTGCAAGCATTAGGAAGAAACTCACATGCGTTTCTCTGAAAGAGAAGCAGTCTGTTCCAACACTTCAATTCACTGTGCGAAGTGAATGGAGTGTTGCTTCACTTTCTTAATGCTGTCCTTTCAGAGAAAATCACTTTCCTTTGAAAGTGCCTTAAGCTAATTACAAGCATTCAACAGAAACTCACATGCATTTCTCTGAAAGAGAAGCAGTCTGTTCCAACACTTCAATTCACTGTGCGAAGTGAATGAAGTGTTGCTTCACTTTCTAAATGCTGTCCTTTCAGAGAAAATCACTTTCCTTTGAAAGTGCCTTAAGCTACTTACAAGCATTCACCAGAAACTCACATGCATTTCTCTGAAAGAGAAGCAGTCTGTTCCAACACTTCAATTCACTGTGCGAAGTGAATGGAGTGTTGCTTCACTTTCTAAATGCTGTCCTTTCAAAGAAAATCACTTTCCTTTGAAAGTGCCTTAAGTTACTTGCAAGCATTAGGAAGAAACTCACATGCGTTTCTCTGAAAGAGAAGAAGTCTGTTCCAACACTTCAATTCACTGCACGAAGGGAATGGAGTGTTGCTTCACTTTCTAAATTCTGTCCTTTCAGAGAAAATCACTTTCCTTTGAAAGTGCCTTAAACTACTTTCAAGCATTCACAAAAAACTCACATGCGTTTCTCTGAAAGAGAAGCAGTCTGTTCCAACACTTCAATTCACTGTGCGAAGTGAATGGAGTGTTGCTTCACTTTCTAAATGCTGTCCTTTCAGAGAAAATCACTTTCCTTTGAAAGTGCATTAAGCTACTTACAAGCATTCACCAGAAACTCACATGCGTTTCTTTGAAAGAGAAGCATTCTGTTCCAACACTTCAATTCACTGTGCGAAGTGAATGGAGTGTTGCTTCACTTTCTAAATGCTGTCCTTTCAGAGAAAATCACTTTCCTTTGAAATTGCCTTATGTTACTTGCAAGCATTAGGAAGAAACTCACATGCGTTTCTCTGAAAGAGAAGCAGTCTGTTCCAACACTTCAATTCACTGTGCGAAGTGAATGGAGTGTTGCTTCACTTTCTTAATGCTGTCCTTTCAGAGAAAATCATTTTCCATTGAAAGTGCCTTAAGCTAATTACAAGCATTCAACAGAAACTCACATGCATTTCTCTGAAAGAGATGCAGTCGGTTCCAACACTTCAATTCACTGCACGAAGGGAATGGATTTTTGCTTCACTTTCTAAATCCTGTCCTTTCAGAGAAAATCACTTTCCTTTGAAAGTGCATTAAGCTACTTACAAGCATTCACCAGAAACTCACATGCGTTTCTTTGAAAGAGAAGCAGTCTGTTCCAACACTTCAATTCACTGTGCGAAGTGAATGGAGTGTTGCTTCACTTTCTAAATGCTGTCCTTTCAGAGAAAATCACTTTCCTTTGAAAGTGCCTTAAGTTACTTGCAAGCATTAGGTAGAAACTCACATGCGTTTCTCTGAAAGAGAAGCAGTCTGTTCCAACACTTTAATTCACTGTGCGAAGTGAATGGAGTGTTGCTTCACTTTCTAAAGGCTGCCCTTTCAGAGAAAATCACTTTCCTTTGAAAGTGCCTTAAGCTACTTACTAGCATTCACCAGAGACTCACATGCGTTACTCTGAAAGAGAAGCAGTCTGTTCCAACACTTCAATTCACTGTGTGAAGTGAATGGAGTGTTGCTTCACTTTCTAAATACTGTCCTTTCAGAGAAAATCACTTTCCTTTGATAGTGCCTTAAGCTACTTACAAGCATTCACCAGAAACTCACATGCGTTTCTTTGAAAGAGAAGCAGTCTGTTCCAACACTTCAATCCACTGTGCGAAGTGAATGGAGTGTTGCTTCACTTTCTAAATACTGTCTTTTCCGAGAAAATCACTTTCCTTTGAAAGTGCCTTAAGGTACTTACAAGCATTCAACAGAAACTCACATGCATTTCTCTGAAAGAGAAGCAGTCTGTTCCAACACTTCAATTCACCGCACGAAGTGAATGGAGTGTTGCTTCACTTTCTAAAGGCTGCCCTTTCAGAGAAAATCACTTTCCTTTGAAAGTGCCTTAAGCTACTTTCTAGAATTCACCAGAGACTCACATGCGTTACTCTGAAAGAGAAGCAGTCTGTTCCAACACTTCAATTCACTTTGCGAAGTGAATGGAGTGTTGCTTCACTTTCTTAATGCTGTCCTTTCAGAGAAAATCACTTTCCTTTGAAAGTGCCTTAAGCTACTTTCAAGCATTCACAAGAAACACACATGCGTTTCTCTGAAATAGAAGCAGTCTGTTCCAACACTTCAACTCACTGTGCGAAGTGAATGGAGTGTTGCTTCACTTTCTTAATGCTGTCCTTTCAGAGAAAATCACTTTCCTTTGAAAGTGCCTTAAGCTACTTTCAAGCATTCACAAGAAACACACATGCGTTTCTCTGAAATAGAAGCAGTCTGTTCCAACACTTCAACTCACTGTGTGAAGTGAATGGATTGTTGCTTCACTTTCTAAATGCTGTCCTTTCAGAGAAAATCACGTTCCTTTGATAGTGCCTTAAGCTACTTACAAGCATTCACCAGAAACTCACATGCATTTCTTTGAAAGAGAAGCAGTCTGTTCCAACACTTCAATCCACTGTGCGAAGTGAATGGAGTGTTGTTTCACTTTCTAAATACTGTCTTTTCCGAGAAAATCACTTTCCTTTGAAAGTGCCTTAAGGTACTTACAAGCATTCAACAGAAACTCACATGCATTTCTCTGAAAGAGAAGCAGTCTGTTCCAACACTTCAATTCACTGTGCGAAGTGAATGGAGTGTTGCTTCACTTTCTAAATGCTGTCCTTTCAGAGAAAATCACTTTCCTTTGAAAGTGCCTTAAACTAATTTCAAGCATTCACAGAAAACGCACATGCGTTTCTCTGAAAGAGAAGCACTCTGTTCCAACATTTCAATTCACTGTGCGAAGTGAATGGAGTGTTGCTTCACTTTCTAAATGCTGTCCTTTCAGAGAAAATCACTTTCCTTTGAAAGTGTCTTAAGTTACTTGCAAGCATTAGGAAGAAACTCACATGCGTTTCTCTGAAAGAGAAGCAGTCTGTTCCAACACTTCAATTCACTGCACGAAGGGAATGGAGTGTTGCTTCACTTTCTAAATTCTGTCCTTTCAGAGAAAATCACTTTCCTTTGAAAGTGCCTTAAACTACTTTCAAGCATTCACAAAAAACTCACATGCGTTTCTCTGAAAGAGAAGCAGTCTGTTCCAACACTTCAATTCACTGTGCGAAGTGAATGGAGTGTTGCTTCACTTTCTAAATGCTGTCCTTTCAGAGAAAATAACTTTCCTTTGAAAGTGCCTTAAGCAAATTACAAGCATTCAACAGAAACTCACATGCATTTCTCTGAAAGAGAAGCAGTCTGTTCCAACACTTCAATTCACTGTGCGAAGTGAATGAAGTGTTGCTTCACTTTCTAAATGCTGTCCTTTCAGAGAAAATCACTTTCCTTTGAAAGTGCCTTAAGCTACTTACAAGCATTCACCAGAAACTCACATACGTTTCTTTGAAAGAGAAGCAGTCTGTTCCAACACTTCAATTCACTGTGCGAAGTGAATGAAGTGTTGCTTCACTTTCTAACTGCTGTCCTTTCAAAGAAAATCACTTTCCTTTGAAAGTTCCTTAAGTTACTTGCAAGCATTAGGAAGAAACTCACATGCGTTTCTCTGAAAGAGAAGCAGTCTGTTCCAACACTTCAATTCACTGTGCGAAGTGAATGGAGTGTTGCTTCACTTTCTTAATGCTGTCCTTTCAGAGAAAATCACTTTCCTTTGAAAGTGCCTTAAGCTAATTACAAGCATTCAACAGAAACTCACATGCATTTCTCTGAAAGAGAAGCAGTCTGTTCCAACACTTCAATTCACTGTGCGAAGTGAATGGAGTGTTGCTTCACTTTCTAAATGCTGTCCTTTCAAAGAAAATCACTTTCCTTTGAAAGTGGATTAAGTTACTTGCAAGCATTAGGAAGAAACTCACATGCGTTTCTCTGAAAGAGAAGCAGTCTGTTCCAACACTTCAATTCACTGCACGAAGGGAATGGAGTGTTGCTTCACTTTCTAAATTCTGTCCTTTCAGAGAAAATCACTTTCCTTTGAAAGTGCCTTAAACTACTTTCAAGCATTCACAAAAAACTCACATGCGTTTCTCTGAAAGAGAAGCAGTCTGTTCCAACACTTCAATTCACTGTGCGAAGTGAATGGAGTGTTGCTTCACTTTCTAAATGCTGTCCTTTCAGAGAAAATCACTTTCCTTTGAAAGTGCCTTAAGCAAATTACAAGCATTCAACAGAAACTCACATGCATTTCTCTGAAAGAGAAGCAGTCTGTTCCAACACTTCAATTCACTGTGCGAAGTGAATGAAGTGTTGCTTCACTTTCTAAATGCTGTCCTTTCAGAGAAAATCACTTTCCCTTGAAAGTGCCTTAAGCTACTTACAAGCATTCACCAGAAACTCACATGCATTTCTCTGAAAGAGAAGCAGTCTGTTCCAACACTTCAATTCACTGTGCGAAGTGAATGGAGTGTTGCTTCACTTTCTAAATGCTGTCCTTTCAAAGAAAATCACTTTCCTTTGAAAGTGCCTTAAGTTACTTGCAAGCATTAGGAAGAAACTCACATGCGTTTCTCTGAAAGAGAAGCAGTCTGTTCCAACACTTCAATTCACTGCACGAAGGGAATGGAGTGTTGCTTCACTTTCTAAATTCTGTCCTTTCAGAGAAAATCACTTTCCTTTGAAAGTGCCTTAAACTACTTTAAAGCATTCACAAAAAACTCACATGCGTTTCTCTGAAAGAGAAGCAGTCTGTTCCAACACTTCAATTCACTGTGCGAAGTGAATGGAGTGTTGCTTCACTTTCTAAATTCTGTCCTTTCAGAGAAAATCACTTTCCCTTGAAAGTGCCTTAAGCTAATTACAAGCATTCAACAGAAACTCACATGCATTTCTCTGAAAGAGAAGCATTCTGTTCCAACACTTCAATTCACTGCACGAAGGGAATGGAGTGTTGCTTCACTTTCTAAATGCTGTCCTTTCAGAGAAAATCAATTTCCTTTGAAAGTGCCTTAAACTAATTTCAAGCATTCACCGAAAACGCACATGCGTTTCTCTGAAAGAGAAGCACTCTGTTCCAACACTTCAATTCACTGTGCAAAGTTCATGGAGTGTTGCCTCACTTTTGAAATGCTGTCCTTTCATAGAAAATCACTTTCCTTTGAAAGTGCCTTAAGCTACTTTCAAGCATTCACAAAAAACTCACATGTGTTTCTCTGAAAGAGAAGTAGTCTGTTCCAACACTTCAATTCTCTGTGCGAAGTGAATGGAGTGTTGCTTCACTTTCTAAATTCTGTCCTTTCAGAGAAAATCACTTTCCTTTGAAAGTGCCTTAAGTTACTTACAAGCATTCAACAGATACTCACATGCATTTCTCTGAAAGAGAAGCAGTCTGTTCCAACACTTCAATTCACTGCACGAAGGGAATGGAGTGTTGCTTCACTTTCTAAATGCTGTCCTTTCAGAGAAAATCACTTTCCTTTGAAAGTGCCTTAAGCTACTTACAAGCATTCACCAGAAACTCACATACGTTTCTTTGAAAGAGAAGCAGTCTGTTCCAACACTTCAATTCACTGTGCGAAGTGAATGAAGTGTTGCTTCACTTTCTAACTGCTGTCCTTTCAAAGAAAATCACTTTCCTTTGAAAGTGCCTTAAGTTACTTGCAAGCATTAGGAAGAAACTCACATGCGTTTCTCTGAAAGAGAAGCAGTCTGTTCCAACACTTCAATTCACTGTGCGAAGTGAATGGAGTGTTGCTTCACTTTCTTAATGCTGTCCTTTCAGAGAAAATCACTTTCCTTTGAAAGTGCCTTAAGCTAATTACAAGCATTCAACAGAAACTCACATGCATTTCTCTGAAAGAGAAGCAGTCTGTTCCAACACTTCATTTCACTGCACAAAGGGAATGGAGTGTTGCTTCACTTTCTAAATGCTTTCCTTTCAGAGAAAATCACTTTCCTTTGAAAGTGCAATAAGCTACTTACAAGCATTCACCAGAAACTCACATGCTTTTCTCTGAAAGAGAAGCAGTCTGTTCCAACACTTCAATTCACTGTGCGAAGTGAATGGAGTGTTGCTTCACTTTCTAAATGCTGTCCTTTCAGAGAAAATCACTTTCCTTTGAAAGTGCCTTAAGTTACTTGCAAGCATTAGGAAGAAACTCACATGCGTTTCTCTGAAAGAGAAGCAGTCTGTTCCAACACTTCAATTCACTGTGCGAAGTGAATGGAGTGTTGCTTCACTTTCTTAATGCTGTCCTTTCAGAGAAAATCACTTTCCTTTGAAAGTGCCTTAAGCTAATTACAAGCATTCAACAGAAACTCACATGCATTTCTCTGAAAGAGAAGCAGTCTGTTCCAACACTTCAATTCACTGCACGAAGTGAATGGAGTGTTGCTTCACTTTCTAAAGGCTGCCCTTTCAGAGAAAATCACTTTCCTTTGAAAGTGCCTTAAGCTACTTACTAGCATTCACCAAAGACTCACATGCGTTTCTCTGAAAGAGAAGCAGTCTGTTCCAACACTTCAAATCACTTTGCGAAGTGAATGGAGTGTTGCTTCACTTTCTTAATGCTGTCCTTTCAGAGAAAATCACTTTCATTTGAAAGTGCCTTAAGCTACTTATAAGCATTAGGAAGAAACTCACATGCGTTTCTTTGAAAGAGAAGCAGTCTGTTCCAACACTTAAATTCACTGTGCGAAGTGAATGGAGTGTTGCTTCACTTTCTAAATGCTGTCATTTCATAGAAAATCACTTTCCTTTGAAAGTGCCTTAAGCTACTTATAAGCATTAGGAAGAAACTCACATGCATTTCTCTGAAAGAGAAGCAGTCTGTTCCAACACTTCAATTCACTGTGCGAAGTGAATGGAGTGTTGCTTCACTTTCTAAATGCTGTCCTTTCAGAGAAAATCACTTTCCTTTGAAAGTGCCTTAAGCTACTTACAAGCATTCACCAGAAACTCACATGCATTTCTCTGAAAGAGAAGCAGTCTGTTCCAACACTTCAATTCACTGTGCGAAGTGAATGGAGTGTTGCTTCACTTTCTAAATGCTGTCCTTTCAAAGAAAATCACTTTCCTTTGAAAGTGCCTTAAGTTACTTGCAAGCATTAGGAAGAAACTCACATGCGTTTTTCTGAAAGAGAAGCAGTCTGTTCCAACACTTCAATTCACTGCACGAAGGGAATGGAGTGTTGCTTCACTTTCTAAATTCTGTCCTTTCAGAGAAAATCACTTTCCTTTGAAAGTGCCTTAAACTACTTTCAAGCATTCACAAAAAACTCACATGCGTTTCTCTGAAAGAGAAGCAGTCTGTTCCAACACTTCAATTCACTGTGCGAAGTGAATGGAGTGTTGCTTCACTTTCTAAATGCTGTCCTTTCAGAGAAAATCACTTTCCTTTGAAAGTGCCTTAAGCTAATTACAAGCATTCAACAGAAACTCACATGCATTTCTCTGAAAGAGAAGCAGTCTGTTCCAATACTTCAATTCACTGTGCGAAGTGAATGAAGTGTTGCTTCACTTTCTAAATGCTGTCCTTTCAGAGAAAATCACTTTCCCTTGAAAGTGCCTTAAGCTACTTACAAGCATTCACCAGAAACTCACATGCATTTCTCTGAAAGAGAAGCAGTCTGTTCCAACACTTCAATTCACTGTGCGAAGTGAATGGAGTGTTGCTTCACTTTCTAAATGCTGTCCTTTCAAAGAAAATCACTTTCCTTTGAAAGTGCCTTAAGTTACTTGCAAGCATTAGGAAGAAACTCACATGCGTTTCTCCTAAAGAGAAGCAGTCTGTTCCAACACTTCAATTCACTGCACGAAGGGAATGGAGTGTTGCTTCACTTTCTAAATTCTGTCCTTTCAGAGAAAATCACTTTCCTTTGAAAGTGCCTTAAACTACTTTCAAGCATTCACAAAAAACTCACATGCGTTTCTCTGAAAGAGAAGCAGTCTGTTCCAACACTTCAATTCACTGTGCGAAGTGAATGGAGTGTTGCTTCACTTTCTAAATGCTGTCCTTTCAGAGAAAATCACTTTCCTTTGAAAGTGCCTTAAGCTAAATACAAGCATTCAACAGAAACTCACATGCATCTCTCTGAAAGAGAAGCAGTCTGTTCCAACACTTCATTTCACTGCACGAAGGGAATGGAGTGTTGCTTCACTTTCTAAATGCTTTCCTTTCAGAGAAAATCACTTTCCTTTGAAAGTGCATTAAGCTACTTACAAGCATTCACCAGAAACTCACATGCTTTTCTCTGAAAGAGAAGCAGTCTGTTCCAAAACTTCAATTCACTGTGCGAAGTGAATGGAGTGTTGCTTCCCTTTCTAAATGCTGTCCTTTCAGAGAAAATCACTTTCCTTTGAAAGTGCCTTAAGTTACTTGCAAGCATTAGGAAGAAACTCACATGCGTTTCTCTGAAAGAGAAGCAGTCTGTTCCAACACTTCAATTCACTGTGCGAAGTGAATGGAGTGTTGCTTCACTTTCTTAATGCTGTCCTTTCAGAGAAAATCACTTTCCTTTGAAAGTGCCTTAAGCTAATTACAAGCATTCAACAGAAACTCACATGCATTTCTCTGAAAGAGAAGCAGTCTGTTCCAACACTTCAATTCACTGCACGAAGTGGATGGAGTGTTGCTTCACTTTCTTAATGCTGTCTTTTCAGAGAAAATTACTTTCTTTGAAACTGCCTTGAGCTACTTACAAGCATTCAACAGAAACTCACATGCATTTCTCTGAAAGAGAAGCAGTCGGTTCCAACACTTCAATTCACTGTGCGAAGTGAATGGAGTGTTGCTTCACTTTCTAAATGCTGTCATTTCATAGAAAATCACTTTCCTTTGAAAGTGCCTTAAGCTACTTATAAGCATTAGGAAGAAACTCACATGCGTTTCTTTGAAAGAGAAGCAGTCTGTTCCAACACTTCAATTCACTGTGCGAAGTGAATGGAGTGTTGCTTCACTTTCTAAATGCTGTCCTTTCAGAGAAAATCACTTTCCCTTGAAAGTGCCTTAAGCTACTTACAAGCATTCACCAGAAACTCACATGCATTTCTCTGAAAGAGAAGCAGTCTGTTCCAACACTTCAATTCACTGTGCGAAGTGAATGGAGTGTTGCTTCACTTTCTAAATGCTGTCCTTTCAAAGAAAATCACTTTCCTTTGAAAGTGCCTTAAGTTACTTGCAAGCATTAGGAAGAAACTCACATGCGTTTTTCTGAAAGAGAAGCAGTCTTTTCCAACACTTCAATTCACTGCACGAAGGGAATGGAGTGTTGCTTCACTTTCTAAATTCTGTCCTTTCAGAGAAAATCACTTTCCTTTGAAAGTGCCTTAAACTACTTTCAAGCATTCACAAAAAACTCACATGCGTTTCTCTGAAAGAGAAGCAGTCTGTTCCAACACTTCAATTCACTGTGCGAAGTGAATGGAGTGTTGCTTCACTTTCTAAATGCTGTCCTTTCAGAGAAAATCACTTTCCTTTGAAAGTGCCTTAAGCTAATTACAAGCATTCAACAGAAACTCACATGCATTTCTCTGAAAGAGAAGCCGTCTGTTCCAATACTTCAATTCACTGTGCGAAGTGAATGAAGTGTTGCTTCACTTTCTAAATGCTGTCCTTTCAAAGAAAATCACTTTCCTTTGAAAGTGCCTTAAGTTACTTGCAAGCATTAGGAAGAAACTCACATGCGTTTCTCTGAAAAAGAAGCAGTCTGTTCCAACACTTCAATTCACTGCACGAAGGGAATGGAGTGTTGCTTCACTTTCTAAATTCTGTCCTTTCAGAGAAAATCACTTTCCTTTGAAAGTGCCTTAAACTACTTTCAAGCATTCACAAAAAACTCACATGCGTTTCTCTGAAAGAGAAGCAGTCTGTTCCAACACTTCAATTCAGTGTGCGAAGTGAATGGAGTGTTGCTTCACTTTCTTAATGCTGTCCTTTCAGAGAAAATCACTTTCCTTTGAAAGTACCTTAAGCTAATTACAAGCATTCAACAGATACTCACATGCATTTCTCTGAAAGAGAAGCAGTCTGTTCCAACACTTCAATTCACTGCACGAAGGGAATGGAGTGTTGCTTCACTTTCTAAATGCTGTCCTTTCAGAGAAAATCACTTTCCTTTGAAAGTGCCTTAAGCTACTTACAAGCATTCACCAGAAACTCACATACGTTTCTTTGAAAGAGAAGCAGTCTGTTCCAACACTTCAATTCGTGTGCGAAGTGAATGAAGTGTTGCTTCACTTTCTAACTGCTGTCCTTTCAAAGAAAATCACTTTCCTTTGAAAGTGCCTTAAGTTACTTGCAAGCATTAGGAAGAAACTCACATGCGTTTCTCTGAAAGAGAAGCAGTCTGTTCCAACACTTCAATTCACTGTGCGAAGTGAATGGAGTGTTGCTTCACTTTCTTAATGCTGTCCTTTCAGAGAAAATCACTTTCCTTTGAAAGTGCCTTAAGCTAATTACAAGCATTCAACAGAAACTCACATGCATTTCTCTGAAAGAGAAGCAGTCTGTTCCAACACTTCAATTCACTGCACGAAGTGAATGGAGTGTTGCTTCACTTTCTAAAGGCTGCCCTTTCAGAGAAAATCACTTTCCTTTGAAAGTGCCTTAAGCTACTTACTAGCATTCACCAATGACTCACATGCGTTTCTCTGAAAGAGAAGCAGTCTGTTCCAACACTTCAAATCACTTTGCGAAGTGAATGGAGTGTTGCTTCACTTTCTTAATGCTGTCTTTCAGAGAAAATCACTTTCATTTGAAAGTGCCTTAAGCTACTTATAAGCATTAGGAAGAAACTCACATGCGTTTCTTTGAAAGAGAAGCAGTCTGTTCCAACACTTCAATTCACTGTGCGAAGTGAATGGAGTGTTGCTTCACTTTCTAAATGCTGTCATTTCTTAGAAAATCACTTTCCTTTGAAAGTGCCTTAAGCTACTTATAAGCATTAGGAAGAAACTCACATGCGTTCCTTTGAAAGAGAAGCAGTCTGTTCCAACACTTCAATTCACTGTGCGAAGTGAATGGAGTGTTGCTTCACTTTCTAAATGCTGTCCTTTCAGAGAAAATCACTTTCCCTTGAAAGTGCCTTAAGCTACTTACAAGCATTCACCAGAAATTCACATGCATTTCTCTGAAAGAGAAGCAGTCTGTTCCAACACTTCAATTCACTGTGCGAAGTGAATGGAGTGTTGCTTCACTTTCTAAATGCTGTCCTTTCAAAGAAAATCACTTTCCTTTGAAAGTGCCTTTAGTTACTTGCAAGCATTAGGAAGAAACTCCCATGCGTTTTTCTGAAAGAGAAGCAGTCTGTTCCAACACTTCAATTCACTGCACGAAGGGAATGGAGTGTTGCTTCACTTTCTAAATTCTGTCCTTTCAGAGAAAATCACTTTCCTTTGAAAGTGCCTTAAACTACTTTCAAGCATTCACAAAAAACTCACATGCGTTTCTCTGAAAGAGAAGCAGTCTGTTCCAACACTTCAATTCACTGTGCGAAGTGAATGGAGTGTTGCTTCACTTTCTAAATGCTGTCCTTTCAGAGAAAATCACTTTCCTTTGAAAGTGCCTTAAGCTAATTACAAGCATTCAACAGAAACTCACATGCATTTCTCTGAAAGAGAAGCAGTCTGTTCCAATACTTCAATTCACTGTGCGAAGTGAATGAAGTGTTGCTTCACTTTCTAAATGCTGTCCTTTCAGAGAAAATCACTTTCCCTTGAAAGTGCCTTAAGCTACTTACAAGCATTCACCAGAAACTCACATGCATTTCTCTGAAAGAGAAGCAGTCTGTTCCAACACTTCAATTCACTGTGCGAAGTGAATAAAGTGTTGCTTCACTTTCTAAATGCTGTCCTTTCAAAGAAAATCACTTTCCTTTGAAAGTGCCTTAAGTTACTTGCAAGCATTAGGAAGAAACTCACATGCGTTTCTCCTAAAGAGAAGCAGTCTGTTCCAACACTTCAATTCACTGCACGAAGGGAATGGAGTGTTGCTTCACTTTCTAAATTCTGTCCTTTCAGAGAAAATCACTTTCCTTTGAAAGTGCCTTAAACTACTTTCAAGCATTCACAAAAAACTCACATGCGTTTCTCTGAAAGAGAAGCAGTCTGTTCCAACACTTCAATTCACTGTGCGAAGTGAATGGAGTGTTGCTTCACTTTCTAAATGCTGTCCTTTCAGAGAAAATCACTTTCCTTTGAAAGTGCCTTAAGCTAAATACAAGCATTCAACAGAAACTCACATGCATCTCTCTGAAAGAGAAGCAGTCTGTTCCAACACTTCATTTCACTCCACGAAGGGAATGGAGTGTTGCTTCACTTTCTAAATGCTTTCCTTTCAGAGAAAATCACTTTCCTTTGAAAGTGCATTAAGCTACTTACAAGCATTCACCAGAAACTCACATGCTTTTCTCTGAAAGAGAAGCAGTCTGTTCCAACACTTCAATTCACTGTGCGAAGTGAATGGAGTGTTGCTTCACTTTCTAAAGGCTGTCCTTTCAGAGAAAATCACTTTCCTTTGAAAGTGCCTTAAGTTACTTGCAAGCATTAGGAAGAAACTCACATGCGTTTCTCTGAAAGAGAAGCAGTCTGTTCCAACACTTCAATTCACTGTGCGAAGTGAATGGAGTGTTGCTTCACTTTCTTAATGCTGTCCTTTCAGAGAAAATCACTTTCCTTTGAAAGTGCCTTAAGCTAATTACAAGCATTCAACAGAAACTCACATGCATTTCTCTGAAAGAGAAGCAGTCTGTTCCAACACTTCAATTCACTGCACGAAGTGGATGGAGTGTTGCTTCACTTTCTTAATGCTGTCTTTTCAGAGAAAATTACTTTCTTTGAAACTGCCTTGAGCTACTTACAAGCATTCAACAGAAACTCACATGCATTTCTCTGAAAGAGAAGCAGTCGGTTCCAACACTTCAATTCACTGTGCGAAGTGAATGGAGTGTTGCTTCACTTTCTAAATGCTGTCATTTCATAGAAAATCACTTTCCTTTGAAAGTGCCTTAAGCTACTTATAAGCATTAGGAAGAAACTCACATGCGTTTCTTTGAAAGAGAAGCAGTCTGTTCCAACACTTCAATTCACTGTGCGAAGTGAATGGAGTGTTGCTTCACTTTCTAAATGCTGTCCTTTCAGAGAAAATCACTTTCCCTTGAAAGTGCCTTAAGCTACTTACAAGCATTCACCAGAAACTCACATGCATTTCTCTGAAAGAGAAGCAGTCTGTTCCAACACTTCAATTCACTGTGCGAAGTGAATGGAGTGTTGCTTCACTTTCTAAATGCTGTCCTTTCAAAGAAAATCACTTTCCTTTGAAAGTGCCTTAAGTTACTTGCAAGCATTAGGAAGAAACTCACATGCGTTTTTCTGAAAGAGAAGCAGTCTTTTCCAACACTTCAATTCACTGCACGAAGGGAATGGAGTGTTGCTTCACTTTCTAAATTCTGTCCTTTCAGAGAAAATCACTTTCCTTTGAAAGTGCCTTAAACTACTTTCAAGCATTCACAAAAAACTCACATGCGTTTCTCTGAAAGAGAAGCAGTCTGTTCCAACACTTCAATTCACTGTGCGAAGTGAATGGAGTGTTGCTTCACTTTCTAAATGCTGTCCTTTCAGAGAAAATCACTTTCCTTTGAAAGTGCCTTAAGCTAATTACAAGCATTCAACAGAAACTCACATGCATTTCTCTGAAAGAGAAGCCGTCTGTTCCAATACTTCAATTCACTGTGCGAAGTGAATGAAGTGTTGCTTCACTTTCTAAATGCTGTCCTTTCAAAGAAAATCACTTTCCTTTGAAAGTGCCTTAAGTTACTTGCAAGCATTAGGAAGAAACTCACATGCGTTTCTCTGAAAAAGAAGCAGTCTGTTCCAACACTTCAATTCACTGCACGAAGGGAATGGAGTGTTGCTTCACTTTCTAAATTCTGTCCTTTCAGAGAAAATCACTTTCCTTTGAAAGTGCCTTAAACTACTTTCAAGCATTCACAAAAAACTCACATGCGTTTCTCTGAAAGAGAAGCAGTCTGTTCCAACACTTCAATTCAGTGTGCGAAGTGAATGGAGTGTTGCTTCACTTTCTTAATGCTGTCCTTTCAGAGAAAATCACTTTCCTTTGAAAGTACCTTAAGCTAATTACAAGCATTCAACAGAAACTCACATGCATTTCTCTGAAAGAGAAGCAGTCTGTTCCAACACTTCAATTCACTGCACGAAGTGAATGGAGTGTTGCTTCACTTTCTAAAGGCTGCCCTTTCAGAGAAAATCACTTTCCTTTGAAAGTGCCTTAAGCTACTTACTAGCATTCACCAATGACTCACATGCGTTTCTCTGAAAGAGAAGCAGTCTGTTCCAACACTTCAAATCACTTTGCGAAGTGAATGGAGTGTTGCTTCACTTTCTTAATGCTGTCTTTCAGAGAAAATCACTTTCATTTGAAAGTGCCTTAAGCTACTTATAAGCATTAGGAAGAAACTCACATGCGTTTCTTTGAAAGAGAAGCAGTCTGTTCCAACACTTCAATTCACTGTGCGAAGTGAATGGAGTGTTGCTTCACTTTCTAAATGCTGTCATTTCTTAGAAAATCACTTTCCTTTGAAAGTGCCTTAAGCTACTTATAAGCATTAGGAAGAAACTCACATGCGTTCCTTTGAAAGAGAAGCAGTCTGTTCCAACACTTCAATTCACTGTGCGAAGTGAATGGAGTGTTGCTTCACTTTCTAAATGCTGTCCTTTCAGAGAAAATCACTTTCCCTTGAAAGTGCCTTAAGCTACTTACAAGCATTCACCAGAAATTCACATGCATTTCTCTGAAAGAGAAGCAGTCTGTTCCAACACTTCAATTCACTGTGCGAAGTGAATGGAGTGTTGCTTCACTTTCTAAATGCTGTCCTTTCAAAGAAAATCACTTTCCTTTGAAAGTGCCTTAAGTTACTTGCAAGCATTAGGAAGAAACTCCCATGCGTTTTTCTGAAAGAGAAGCAGTCTGTTCCAACACTTCAATTCACTGCACGAAGGGAATGGAGTGTTGCTTCACTTTCTAAATTCTGTCCTTTCAGAGAAAATCACTTTCCTTTGAAAGTGCCTTAAACTACTTTCAAGCATTCACAAAAAACTCACATGCGTTTCTCTGAAAGAGAAGCAGTCTGTTCCAACACTTCAATTCACTGTGCGAAGTGAATGGAGTGTTGCTTCACTTTCTAAATGCTGTCCTTTCAGAGAAAATCACTTTCCTTTGAAAGTGCCTTAAGCTAATTACAAGCATTCAACAGAAACTCACATGCATTTCTCTGAAAGAGAAGCAGTCTGTTCCAATACTTCAATTCACTGTGCGAAGTGAATGAAGTGTTGCTTCACTTTCTAAATGCTGTCCTTTCAGAGAAAATCACTTTCCCTTGAAAGTGCCTTAAGCTACTTACAAGCATTCACCAGAAACTCACATGCATTTCTCTGAAAGAGAAGCAGTCTGTTCCAACACTTCAATTCACTGTGCGAAGTGAATAAAGTGTTGCTTCACTTTCTAAATGCTGTCCTTTCAAAGAAAATCACTTTCCTTTGAAAGTGCCTTAAGTTACTTGCAAGCATTAGGAAGAAACTCACATGCGTTTCTCCTAAAGAGAAGCAGTCTGTTCCAACACTTCAATTCACTGCACGAAGGGAATGGAGTGTTGCTTCACTTTCTAAATTCTGTCCTTTCAGAGAAAATCACTTTCCTTTGAAAGTGCCTTAAACTACTTTCAAGCATTCACAAAAAACTCACATGCGTTTCTCTGAAAGAGAAGCAGTCTGTTCCAACACTTCAATTCACTGTGCGAAGTGAATGGAGTGTTGCTTCACTTTCTAAATGCTGTCCTTTCAGAGAAAATCACTTTCCTTTGAAAGTGCCTTAAGCTAAATACAAGCATTCAACAGAAACTCACATGCATCTCTCTGAAAGAGAAGCAGTCTGTTCCAACACTTCATTTCACTGCACGAAGGGAATGGAGTGTTGCTTCACTTTCTAAATGCTTTCCTTTCAGAGAAAATCACTTTCCTTTGAAAGTGCATTAAGCTACTTACAAGCATTCACCAGAAACTCACATGCTTTTCTCTGAAAGAGAAGCAGTCTGTTCCAACACTTCAATTCACTGTGCGAAGTGAATGGAGTGTTGCTTCACTTTCTAAAGGCTGTCCTTTCAGAGAAAATCACTTTCCTTTGAAAGTGCCTTAAGTTACTTGCAAGCATTAGGAAGAAACTCACATGCGTTTCTCTGAAAGAGAAGCAGTCTGTTCCAACACTTCAATTCACTGTGCGAAGTGAATGGAGTGTTGCTTCACTTTCTTAATGCTGTCCTTTCAGAGAAAATCACTTTCCTTTGAAAGTGCCTTAAGCTAATTACAAGCATTCAACAGAAACTCACATGCATTTCTCTGAAAGAGAAGCAGTCTGTTCCAACACTTCAATTCACTGCACGAAGTGGATGGAGTGTTGCTTCACTTTCTAAATGCTGTCTTTTCAGAGAAAATTACTTTCTTTGAAACTGCCTTGAGCTACTTACAAGCATTCAACAGAAACTCACATGCATTTCTCTGAAAGAGAAGCAGTCGGTTCCAACACTTCAATTCACTGTGCGAAGTGAATGGAGTGTTGCTTCACTTTCTAAATGCTGTCATTTCATAGAAAATCACTTTCCTTTGAAAGTGCCTTAAGCTACTTATAAGCATTAGGAAGAAACTCACATGCGTTTCTTTGAAAGAGAAGCAGTCTGTTCCAACACTTCAATTCACTGTGCGAAGTGAATGGAGTGTTGCGTCACTTTCTAAATGCTGTCCTTTCAGAGAAAATCACTTTCCCTTGAAAGTGCCTTAAGCTACTTACAAGCATTCACCAGAAACTCACATGCATTTCTCTGAAAGAGAAGCAGTCTGTTCCAACACTTCAATTCACTGTGCGAAGTGAATGGAGTGTTGCTTCACTTTCTAAATGCTGTCCTTTCAAAGAAAATCACTTTCCTTTGAAAGTGCCTTAAGTTACTTGCAAGCATTAGGAAGAAACTCACATGCGTTTTTCTGAAAGAGAAGCAGTCTTTTCCAACACTTCAATTCACTGCACGAAGGGAATGGAGTGTTGCTTCACTTTCTAAATTCTGTCCTTTCAGAGAAAATCACTTTCCTTTGAAAGTGCCTTAAACTACTTTCAAGCATTCACAAAAAACTCACATGCGTTTCTCTGAAAGAGAAGCAGTCTGTTCCAACACTTCAATTCACTGTGCGAAGTGAATGGAGTGTTGCTTCACTTTCTAAATGCTGTCCTTTCAGAGAAAATCACTTTCCTTTGAAAGTGCCTTAAGCTAATTACAAGCATTCAACAGAAACTCACATGCATTTCTCTGAAAGAGAAGCCGTCTGTTCCAATACTTCAATTCACTGTGCGAAGTGAATGAAGTGTTGCTTCACTTTCAAAATGCTGTCCTTTCAGAGAAAATCACTTTCCCTTGAAAGTGCCTTAAGCTACTTACAAGCATTCACCAGAAACTCACATGCATTTCTCTGAAAGAGAAGCAGTCTGTTCCAACACTTCAATTCACTGTGCGAAGTGAATGGAGTGTTGCTTCACTTTCTAAATGCTGTCCTTTCAAAGAAAATCACTTTCCTTTGAAAGTGCCTTAAGTTACTTGCAAGCATTAGGAAGAAACTCACATGCGTTTCTCTGAAAGAGAAGCAGTCTGTTCCAACACTTCAATTCACTGCACGAAGGGAATGGAGTGTTGCTTCACTTTCTAAATGTTTCCTTTCAGAGAAAATCACTTTCCTTTGAAAGTGCATTAAGCTAATTACAAGCATTCAACAGAAACTCACATGCATTTCTCTGAAAGAAAAGCAGTCTGTTCCAACACTTCATTTCACTGCACGAAGGGAATGGAGTGTTGCTTCACTTTCTAAATGTTTCCTTTCAGAGAAAATCACTTTCCTTTGAAAGTGCATTAAGCTACTTACAAGCATTCACCAGAAACTCACATGCGTTTCTTTGAAAGAGAAGCAGTCTGTTCCAACACTTCAATTCACTGTGCGAAGTGAATGGAGTGTTGCTTCACTTTCTAAATGCTGTCCTTTCAGAGAAAATCACTTTCCTTTGAAAGTGCCTTAAGTTACTTGCAAGCATTAGGAAGAAACTCACATGCGTTTCTCTGAAAGAGAAGCAGTCTGTTCCAACACTTCATTTCACTGTGCGAAGTGAATGGAGTGTTGCTTCACTTTCTAAATGCTGTCATTTCATAGAAAATCACTTTCCTTTGAAAGTGCCTTAAGCTGCTTATAAGCATTAGGAAGAAACTCACATGCGTTCCTTTGAAAGAGAAGCAGTCTGTTCCAACACTTCAATTCACTGTGCGAAGTGAATGGAGTGTTGCTTCACTTTCTAAATGCTGTCCTTTCAGAGAAAATCACTTTCCCTTGAAAGTGCCTTAAGCTACTTACAAGCATTCACCAGAAATTCACATGCATTTCTCTGAAAGAGAAGCAGTCTGTTCCAACACTTCAATTCACTGTGCGAAGTGAATGGAGTGTTGCTTCACTTTCTAAATGCTGTCCTTTCAAAGAAAATCACTTTCCTTTGAAAGTGCCTTAAGTTACTTGCAAGCATTAGGAAGAAACTCACATGCGTTTTTCTGAAAGAGAAGCAGTCTGTTCCAACACTTCAATTCACTGCACGAAGGGAATGGAGTGTTGCTTCACTTTCTAAATTCTGTCCTTTCAGAGAAAATCACTTTCCTTTGAAAGTGCCTTAAACTACTTTCAAGCATTCACAAAAAACTCACATGCGTTTCTCTGAAAGAGAAGCAGTCTGTTCCAACACTTCAATTCAGTGTGCGAAGTGAATGAAGTGTTGCTTCACTTTCTAAATGCTGTCCTTTCAGAGAAAATCACTTTCCTTTAAAAGTGCCTTAAGTTACTTGCAAGCATTAGGAAGAAACTCACATGCGTTTCTCTGAAAGAGAAGCAGTCTGTTCCAACACTTCAATTCACTGTGCGAAGTGAATGGAGTGTTGCTTCACTTTCTTAATGCTGTCCTTTCAGAGAAAATCACTTTCCTTTGAAAGTGCCTTAAGCTAATTACAAGCATTCAACAGAAACTCACATGCATTTCTCTGAAAGAGAAGCAGTCTGTTCCAACACTTCAATTCACTGCACGAAGTGAATGGAGTGTTGCTTCACATTCTAAAGGCTGCCCTTTCAGAGAAAATCACTTTCCTTTGAAAGTGCCTTAAGCTACTTACTAGCATTCACCAGAGAATCACATGCGTTACTCTGAAAGAGAAGCAGTCTGTTCCAACACTTCAATTCACTTTGCGAAGTTAATGGAGTGTTGCTTCACTTTCTTAATGCTGTCCTTTCAGAGAAAATCACTTTCCTTTGAAAGTGCCTTAAGCTACTTTCAAGCATTCACAAGAAACACACATGCGTTTCTCTGAAATAGAAGCAGTCTGTTCCAACACTTCAACTCACTGTGCGAAGTGAATGGAGTGTTGCTTCACTTTCTAAATGCTGTCTTTTCAGAGAAAATTACTTTCCTTTGAAAGTGCCTTGAGCTACTTACAAGCATTCAACAGAAACTCACATGCATTTCTCTGAAAGAGAAGCAGTCAGTTCCAACACTTCAATTCACTGTGCGAAGTGAATGGAGTGTTGCCTCACTTTCTATCTGCTGTCCTTTCAAAGAAAAACACTTTCCTTTGAAAGTGCCTTAAGTTACTTGCAAGCATTAGGAAGAAACTCACATGCATTTCTCTGAAAAAGAAGCAGTCTGTTCCAACACTTCAATTCACTGCACGAAGGGAATGGAGTGTTGCTTCATTTTCTAAATGCTGTCCTTTCAGAGAAAATCACTTTCCTTTGAAAGTGCATTAAGCTAATTACAAGCATTCAACAGAAACTCACATGCATTTCTCTGAAAGAGAAGCAGTCTGTTCCAACACTTCAATTCACTGCACGAAGGGAATGGAGTGTTGCTTCACTTTCTAAATGCTGTCCTTTCAGAGAAAATCACTTTCCTTTGAAAGTGCCTTAAGCTACTTACAAGCATTCACCAGAAACTCACATGCGTTTCTTTGAAAGAGAAGCAGTCTGTTCCAACACTTCAATTCACTGTGCGAAGTGAATGGAGTGTTGCTTCACTTTCTAAATGCTGTCCTTTCAGAGAAAATCACTTTCCTTTGAAAGTGCCTTAAACTACTTTCAAGCATTCAACAGAAACTCACATGCATTTCTCTGAAAGAGAAGCAGTCTGTTCCAACACTTCAATTCACTGTGCGAAGTGAATGGAGTGTTGCTTCACTTTCTAAATGCTGTACTTTCAGAGAAAATCACTTTCCTTTGATAGTGCCTTAAGCTACTTTCAAGCATTCACAAGAAACACACATGCGTTTCTCTGAAATAGAAGCAGTCTGTTCCAACACTTCAATTCACTGTGCAAAGTGAATGGAGTGTTGCTTCACTTTCTAAAGGCTGCCCTTTCAGAGAAAATCACTTTCCTTTGAAAGTGCCTTAAGCTACTTACTAGCATTCACCAGAGACTCACATGCGTTACTCTGAAAGAGAAGCAGTCTGTTCCAACACTTCAATTCACTGTGCGAAGTGAATGGAGTGTTGCTTCACTTTCTTAATGCTGTACTTTCAGAGAAAATCACTTTCCTTTGAAAGTGCCTTAAGCTAATTACAAGCATTCAACAGAAACTCACATGCATTTCTCTGAAAGAGAAGCAGTCTGTTCCAACACTTCAATTCACTCCACGAAGGGAATGGAGTGTTGCTTCACTTTCTAAATGCTGTCCTTTGAGAGAAAATCACTTTCCTTTGAAAGTGCATTAAGCTACTTGCAAGCATTCACCAGAAACTCACATGCGTTTCTCTGAAAGAGAAGCAGTCTGTTCCAACACTTCAATTCACTATGCGAAGTGAATGGAGTGTTGCTTCTCTTTCTTAATGCTGTCCTTTCAGAGAAAATCACATTCCTTTGAAAGTGCCTTAAGCTACTTTCAAGCATTCACAAAAAACACACATGCGTTTCTCTGAAATAGAAGCAGTCTGTTCCAACACTTCAATTCACTTTGCGAAGTGAATGGAGTGTTGCTTCACTTTCTAAATGCTGTCTTTTCCGAGAAAATCACTTTCCTTTGAAAGTGCCTTAAGGAACTTACAAGCATTCAACAGAAACTCACATGCATTTCTCTGAAAGAGAAGCAGTCTGTTCCAACACTTCAATTCACTGTGCGAAGTGAATGGAGTGTTGCTTCACTTTCTAAATGCTGTCCTTTCAGAGAAAATCACTTTCCTTTGAAAGTGCCTTAAGCTACTTACAAGCATTCACCAGAAACTCACATACGTTTCTTTGAAAGAGAAGCAGAATGTTCCAACACTTCAATTCACTGTGCGAAGTGAATGGAGTGTTGCCTCACTTTCTATCTGCTGTCCTTTCAAAGAAAAACACTTTCCTTTGAAAGTGCCTTAAGTTACTTGCAAGCATTAGGAAGAAACTCACATGCATTTCTCTGAAATAGAAGCAGTCTGTTCCAACACTTCAATTCACTGTGCGAAGTGAATGGAGTGTTGCTTCACTTTCTTAATGCTGTCCTTTCAGAGAAAATCACGTTCCTTTGAAAGTGCCTTAAGCTAATTACAAGCATTCAACAGAAACTCACATGCATTTCTCTGAAAAAGAAGCAGTCTGTTCCAACACTTCAATTCACTGCACGAAGGGAATGGAGTGTTGCTTCATTTTCTAAATGCTGTCCTTTCAGAGAAAATCACTTTCCTTTGAAAGTGCATTAAGCTAATTACAAGCATTCAACAGAAACTCACATGCATTTCTCTGAAAGAGAAGCAGTCTGTTCCAACACTTCAATTCACTGCACGAAGGGAATGGAGTGTTGCTTCACTTTCTAAATGCTGTCCTTTCAGAGAAAATCACTTTCCTTTGAAAGTGCCTTAAGCTACTTACAAGCATTCACCAGAAACTCACATGCGTTTCTTTGAAAGAGAAGCAGTCTGTTCCAACACTTCAATTCACTGTGCGAAGTGAATGGAGTGTTGCTTCACTTTCTAAATGCTGTCCTTTCAGAGAAAATCACTTTCCTTTGAAAGTGCCTTAAACTACTTTCAAGCATTCAACAGAAACTCACATGCATTTCTCTGAAAGAGAAGCAGTCTGTTCCAACACTTCAATTCACTGTGCGAGGTGAATGGAGTGTTGCTTCACTTTCTAAATGCTGTCCTTTCAGAGAAAATCACTTTTCTTTGATAGTGCCTTAAGCTACTTTCAAGCATTCACAAGAAACACACATGCGTTTCTCTGAAATAGAAGCAGTCTGTTCCAACACTTCAATTCACTGTGCGAAGTGAATGGAGTGTTGCTTCACTTTCTAAATGCTGTCTTTTCCGAGAAAATCACTTTCCTTTGAAAGTGCCTTACGGTACTTACAAGCATTCAACAGAAACTCACATGCATTTCTCTGAAAGAGAAGCAGTCTGTTCCAACACTTCAATTCACTGTGCGAAGTGAATGGAGTGTTGCTTCACTTTCTAAATGCTGTCATTTCATAGAAAATCACTTTCCTTTGACAGTGCCTTAAGCTACTTATAAGCATTAGGAAGAAACTCACATGCGTTTCTTTGAAAGAGATGCAGTCTGTTCCAACACTTCAATTCACTGTGCGAAGTGAATGGAGTGTTGCTTCACTTTCTAAATGCTGTCCTTTCAGAGAAAATCACTTTACTTTGAAAGTGCCTTAAGGTACTTACAAGCATTTAACAGAAACTCACATGCATTTCTCTGAAAGAGAAGCAGTCTGTTCCAACACTTCAATTCACTGTGCGAAGTGAATGGAGTGTTGCTTCACTTGATAAATGCTGTACTTTCAGAGAAAATCACTTTCCTTTGATAGTGCCTTAAGCTACTTTCAAGCATTCACAAGAAACACACATGCGTTTCTCTGAAATAGAAGCAGTCTGTTCCAACACTTCAATTCACTGTGCGAAGTGAATGGAGTGTTGCTTCACTTTCTAAAGGCTGCCCTTTCAGAGAAAATCACTTTCCTTTGAAAGTGCCTTAAGCTACTTACTAGCATTCACCAGAGACTCACATGCGTTACTCTGAAAGAGAAGCAGTCTGTTCCAACACTTCAATTCACTGTGCGAAGTGAATGGAGTGTTGCTTCACTTTCTTAATGCTGTCCTTTCAGAGAAAATCACTTTCCTTTGAAAGTGCCTTAAGCTAATTACAAGCATTCAACAGAAACTCACATGCATTTCTCTGAAAGAGAAGCAGTCTGTTCCAACACTTCAATTCACTGCACGAAGGGAATGGAGTGTTGCTTCACTTTCTAAATGCTGTCCTTTGAGAGAAAATCTCTTTCCTTTGAAAGTGCATTAAGCTACTTGCAAGCATTCACCAGAAACTCACATGCGTTTCTCTGAAAGAGAAGCAGTCTGTTCCAACACTTCAATTCACTATGTGAAGTGAATGGAGTGTTGCTTCACTTTCTTAATGCTGTCCTTTCAGAGAAAATCACTTTCCTTTGAAAGTGCCTTAAGCTACTTTCAAGCATTCACAAGAAACACACATGCGTTTCTCTGAAATAGAAGCAGTCTGTTCCAACACTTCAATTCACTGTGCGAAGTGAATGGAGTGTTGCTTCACTTTCTAAATGCTGTCTTTTCCGAGAAAATCACTTTCCTTTGAAAGTGCCTTAAGGAACTTACAAGCATTCAACAGAAACTCACATGCATTTCTCTGAAAGAGAAGCAGTCTGTTCCAACACTTCAATTCACTGTGCGAAGTGAATGGAGTGTTGCTTCACTTTCTAAATGCTGTCCTTTCAGAGAAAATCACTTTCCTTTGAAAGTGCCTTAAGCTACTTACAAGCATTCACCAGAAACTCACATACGTTTCTTTGAAAGAGAAGCAGAATGTTCCAACACTTCAATTCACTGTGCGAAGTGAATGGAGTGTTGCTTCACTTTCTAACTGCTGTCCTTTCAAAGAAAATCACTTTCCTTTGAGAGTGCCTTAAGTTACTTGCAAGCATTAGGAAGAAACTCACATGCATTTCTCTGAAATAGAAGCAGTCTGTTCCAACACTTCAATTCACTGTGCGAAGTGAATGGAGTGTTGCTTCACTTTCTTAATGCTGTCCATTCAGAGAAAATCACGTTCCTTTGAAAGTGCCTTAAGCTAATTACAAGCATTCAACAGAAAGTCACATGCATTTCTCTGAAAGAGAAGCAGTCTGTTCCAACACTTCAATTCACTGCACGAAGGGAATGGAGTGTTGCTTCACTTTCTAAATGCTGTCCTTTCAGAGAAAATCACTTTCCTTTGAAAGTGCATTAAGCTAATTACGAGCATTCAACAGAAACTCACATGCATTTCTCTGAAAGAGAAGCAGTCTGTTCCAACACTTCAATTCACTGCACGAAGGGAATGGAGTGTTGCTTCACTTTCTAAATGCTGTCCTTTCAGAGAAAATCACTTTCCTTTGAAAGTGCCTTAAGCTACTTACAAGCATTCACCAGAAACTCACATGCGTTTCTTTGAAAGAGAAGCAGTCTGTTCCAACACTTCAATTCACTGTGCGAAGTGAATGGAGTGTTGCTTCACTTTCTAAATGCTGTCCTTTCAGAGAAAATCACTTTCCTTTGAAAGTGCCTTAAACTACTTTCAAGCATTCAACAGAAACTCACATGCATTTCTCTGAAAGAGAAGCAGTCTGTTCCAACACTTCAATTCACTGTGCGAGGTGAATGGAGTGTTGCTTCACTTTCTAAATGCTGTCCTTTCAGAGAAAATCACTTTTCTTTGATAGTGCCTTAAGCTACTTTCAAGCATTCACAAGAAACACACATGCGTTTCTCTGAAATAGAAGCAGTCTGTTCCAACACTTCAATTCACTGTGCGAAGTGAATGGAGTGTTGCTTCACTTTCTAAATGCTGTCTTTTCCGAGAAAATCACTTTCCTTTGAAAGTGCCTTACGGTACTTACAAGCATTCAACAGAAACTCACATGCATTTCTCTGAAAGAGAAGCAGTCTGTTCCAACACTTCAATTCACTGTGCGAAGTGAATGGAGTGTTGCTTCACTTTCTAAATGCTGTCATTTCATAGAAAATCACTTTCCTTTGACAGTGCCTTAAGCTACTTATAAGCATTAGGAAGAAACTCACATGCGTTTCTTTGAAAGAGAAGCAGTCTGTTCCAACACTTCAATTCACTGTGCGAAGTGAATGGAGTGTTGCTTCACTTTCTAAATGCTGTACTTTCAGAGAAAATCACTTTCCTTTGATAGTGCCTTAAGCTACTTTCAAGCATTCACAAGAAACACACATGCATTTCTCTGAAATAGAAGCAGTCTGTTCCAACACTTCAATTCACTGTGCGAAGTGAATGGAGTGTTGCTTCACTTTCTAAAGGCTGCCCTTTCAGAGAAAATCACTTTCCTTTGAAAGTGCCTTAAGCTACTTACTAGCATTCACCAGAGACTCACATGCGTTACTCTGAAAGAGAAGCAGTCTGTTCCAACACTTCAATTCACTGTGCGAAGTGAATGGAGTGTTGCTTCACTTTCTTAATGCTGTCCTTTCAGAGAAAATCACTTTCCTTTGAAAGTGCCTTAAACTACTTTCAAGCATTCAACAGAAACTCACATGCATTTCTCTGAAAGAGAAGCAGTCTGTTCCAACACTTCAATTCACTGTGCGAGGTGAATGGAGTGTTGCTTCACTTTCTAAATGCTGTCCTTTCAGAGAAAATCACTTTCCTTTGAAAGTGCCTTAAGCTACTTTCAAGCATTCACAAGAAACACACATGCGTTTCTCTGAAATAGAAGCAGTCTGTTCCAACACTTCAATTCACTGTGCGAAGTGAATGGAGTGTTGCTTCACTTTCTAAATGCTGTCTTTTCCGAGAAAATCACTTTCCTTTGAAAGTGCCTTACGGTACTTACAAGCATTCAACAGAAACTCACATGCATTTCTCTGAAAGAGAAGCAGTCTGTTCCAACACTTCAATTCACTGTGCGAAGTGAATGGAGTGTTGCTTCACTTTCTAAATGCTGTCATTTCATAGAAAATCACTTTCCTTTGACAGTGCCTTAAGCTACTTATAAGCATTAGGAAGAAACTCACATGCGTTTCTTTGAAAGAGAAGCAGTCTGTTCCAACACTTCAATTCACTGTGCGAAGTGAATGGAGTGTTGCTTCACTTTCTAAATGCTGTCCTTTCAGAGAAAATCACTTTACTTTGAAAGTGCCTTAAGGTACTTACAAGCATTTAACAGAAACTCACATGCATTTCTCTGAAAGAGAAGCAGTCTGTTCCAACACTTCAATTCACTGCACGAAGTGAATGGAGTGTTGCTTCACTTTCTAAATGCTGTACTTTCAGAGAAAATCACTTTCCTTTGATAGTGCCTTAAGCTACTTTCAAGCATTCACAAGAAACACACATGCATTTCTCTGAAATAGAAGCAGTCTGTTCCAACACTTCAATTCACTGTGCGAAGTGAATGGAGTGTTGCTTCACTTTCTAAAGGCTGCCCTTTCAGAGAAAATCACTTTCCTTTGAAAGTGCCTTAAGCTACTTACTAGCATTCACCAGAGACTCACATGCGTTACTCTGAAAGAGAAGCAGTCTGTTCCAACACTTCAATTCACTGTGCGAAGTGAATGGAGTGTTGCTTCACTTTCTTAATGCTGTCCTTTCAGAGAAAATCACTTTCCTTTGAAAGTGCCTTAAGCTAATTACAAGCATTCAACAGAAACTCACATGCATTTCTCTGAAAGAGAAGCAGTCTGTTCCAACACTTCAATTCACTGCACGAAGGGAATGGAGTGTTGCTTCACTTTCTAAATGCTGTCCTTTGAGAGAAAATCACTTTCCTTTGAAAGTGCATTAAGCTACTTGCAAGCATTCACCAGAAACTCACATGCGTTTCTCTGAAAGAGAAGCAGTCTGTTCCAACACTTCAATTCACTATGCGAAGTGAATGGAGTGTTGCTTCACTTTCTTAATGCTGTCCTTTCAGAGAAAATCACTTTCCTTTGAAAGTGCCTTAAGCTACTTTCAAGCATTCACAAGAAACACACATGCGTTTCTCTGAAATAGAAGCAGTCTGTTCCAACACTTCAATTCACTGTGCGAAGTGAATGGAGTGTTGCTTCACTTTCTAAATGCTGTCTTTTCCGAGAAATTCACTTTCCTTTGAAAGTGCCTTAAGGAACTTACAAGCATTCAACAGAAACTCACATGCATTTCTCTGAAAGAGAAGCAGTCTGTTCCAACACTTCAATTCACTGTGCGAAGTGAATGGAGTGTTGCTTCACTTTCTAAATGCTGTCTTTTCCGAGAAAATCACTTTCCTTTGAAAGTGCCTTACGGTACTTACAAGCATTCAACAGAAACTCACATGCATTTCTCTGAAAGAGAAGCAGTCTGTTCCAACACTTCAATTCACTGTGCGAAGTGAATGGAGTGTTGCTTCACTTTCTAAATGCTGTCATTTCATAGAAAATCACTTTCCTTTGACAGTGCCTTAAGCTACTTATAAGCATTAGGAAGAAACTCACATGCGTTTCTTTGAAAGAGAAGCAGTCTGTTCCAACACTTCAATTCACTGTGCGAAGTGAATGGAGTGTTGCTTCACTTTCTAAATGCTGTCCTTTCAGAGAAAATCACTTTACTTTGAAAGTGCCTTAAGGTACTTACAAGCATTTAACAGAAACTCACATGCATTTCTCTGAAAGAGAAGCAGTCTGTTCCAACACTTCAATTCACTGTGCGAAGTGAATGGAGTGTTGCTTCACTTTCTAAATGCTGTACTTTCAGAGAAAATCACTTTCCTTTGATAGTGCCTTAAGCTACTTTCAAGCATTCACAAGAAACACACATGCATTTCTCTGAAATAGAAGCAGTCTGTTCCAACACTTCAATTCACTGTGCGAAGTGAATGGAGTGTTGCTTCACTTTCTAAAGGCTGCCCTTTCAGAGAAAATCACTTTCCTTTGAAAGTGCCTTAAGCTACTTACTAGCATTCACCAGAGACTCACATGCGTTACTCTGAAAGAGAAGCAGTCTGTTCCAACACTTCAATTCACTGTGCGAAGTGAATGGAGTGTTGCTTCACTTTCTTAATGCTGTCCTTTCAGAGAAAATCACTTTCCTTTGAAAGTGCCTTAAGCTAATTACAAGCATTCAACAGAAACTCACATGCATTTCTCTGAAAGAGAAGCAGTCTGTTCCAACACTTCAATTCACTGCACGAAGGGAATGGAGTGTTGCTTCACTTTCTAAATGCTGTCCTTTGAGAGAAAATCACTTTCCTTTGAAAGTGCATTAAGCTACTTGCAAGCATTCACCAGAAACTCACATGCGTTTCTCTGAAAGAGAAGCAGTCTGTTCCAACACTTCAATTCACTATGCGAAGTGAATGGAGTGTTGCTTCACTTTCTTAATGCTGTCCTTTCAGAGAAAATCACTTTCCTTTGAAAGTGCCTTAAGCTACTTTCAAGCATTCACAAGAAACACACATGCGTTTCTCTGAAATAGAAGCAGTCTGTTCCAACACTTCAATTCACTGTGCGAAGTGAATGGAGTGTTGCTTCACTTTCTAAATGCTGTCTTTTCCGAGAAATTCACTTTCCTTTGAAAGTGCCTTAAGGAACTTACAAGCATTCAACAGAAACTCACATGCATTTCTCTGAAAGAGAAGCAGTCTGTTCCAACACTTCAATTCACTGTGCGAAGTGAATGGAGTGTTGCTTCACTTTCTAAATGCTGTCCTTTCAGAGAAAATCACTTTCCTTTGAAAGTGCCTTAAGCTACTAACAAGCATTCACCAGAAACTCACATACGTTTCTTTGAAAGAGAAGCAGAATGTTCCAACATTTCAATTCACTGTGCGAAGTGAATGGAGTGTTGCTTCACTTTCTAACTGCTGTCCTTTCAAAGAAAATCACTTTCCTTTGAAAGTGCCTTAAGTTACTTGCAAGCATTAGGAAGAAACTCACATGCATTTCTCTGAAATAGAAGCAGTCTGTTCCAACACTTCAATTCACTGTGCGAAGTGAATGGAGTGTTGCTTCACTTTCTTAATGCTGTCCATTCAGAGAAAATCACGTTCCTTTGAAAGTGCCTTAAGCTAATTACAAGCATTCAACAGAAACTCACATGCATTTCTCTGAAAGAGAAGCAGTCTGTTCCAACACTTCAATTCACTGCACGAAGGGAATGGAGTGTTGATTCACTTTCTAAATGCTGTCCTTTCAGAGAAAATCACTTTCCTTTGAAAGTGCATTAAGCTCATTACGAGCATTCAACAGAAACTCACATGCATTTCTCTGAAAGAGAAGCAGTCTGTTCCAACACTTCAATTCACTGCACGAAGGGAATGGAGTGTTGCTTCACTTTCTAAATGCTGTCCTTTCAGAGAAAATCACTTTCCTTTGAAAGTGCCTTAAGCTACTTACAAGCATTCACCAGAAACTCACATGCGTTTCTTTGAAAGAGAAGCAGTCTGTTCCAACACTTCAATTCACTGTGCGAAGTGAATGGAGTGTTGCTTCACTTTCTAAATGCTGTCCTTTCAGAGAAAATCACTTTCCTTTGAAAGTGCCTTAAACTACTTTCAAGCATTCAACAGAAACTCACATGCATTTCTCTGAAAGAGAAGCAGTCTGTTCCAACACTTCAATTCACTGTGCGAAGTGAATGGAGTGTTGCTTCACTTTCTAAATGCTGTCCTTTCAGAGAAAATCATTTTTCTTTGATAGTGCCTTAAGCTACTTTCAAGCATTCACAAGAAACACACATGCGTTTCTCTGAAATAGAAGCAGTCTGTTCCAACACTTCAATTCACTGTGCGAAGTGAATGGAGTGTTGCTTCACTTTCTAAATGCTGTCTTTTCCGAGAAAATCACTTTCCTTTGAAAGTGCCTTACGGTACTTACAAGCATTCAACAGAAACTCACATGCATTTCTCTGAAAGAGAAGCAGTCTGTTCCAACACTTCAATTCACTGTGCGAAGTGAATGAAGTGTTGCTTCACTTTCTAAATGCTGTCCTTTCAGAGAAAATCACTTTCCCTTGAAAGTGCCTTAAGCTACTTACAAACATTCACCAGAAACTCACATGCGTTTCTTTGAAAGAGAAGCAGTCTGTTCCAACACTTCAATTCACTGTGCGAAGTGAATGGAGTGTTGCTTCACTTTCTAAATGCTGTCCTTTCAAAGAAAATCACTTTCCTTTGAAAGTGCCTTAAGTTACTTGGAAGCATTAGGAAGAAACTCACATGCGTTTCTCTGAAAGAGAAGCAGTCTGTTCCAACACTTCAATTCACTGCACGAAGGGAATGGAGTGTTGCTTCACTTTCTAAATGCTGTCCTTTCAGAGAAAATCACTTTCCTTTGAAAGTGCCTTAAACGACTTTCAAGCATTCACAAAAAACTCACATGCGTTTCTCTGAAAGAGAAGCAGTCTGTTCCAACACTTCAATTCACTGTGCGAAGTGAATGGAGTGTTGCTTCACTTTCTAAATGCTGTCCTTTCAGAGAAAATCACTTTCCTTTTAAAGTGCCTTAAGCTATTTACAAGCATTCAACAGAAACTCACATGCATTTCTCTGAAAGAGAAGCAGTCTGTTCCAACACTTCAATTCACTGCACGAAGGGAATGGAGTGTTGCTTCACTTTCTAAATGCTGTCCTTTCAGAGAAAATCACTTTCCTTTGAAAGTGCCTTAAGCTACTTTCAAGCATTCACCAGAAACTCACATGCGTTTCTTTGAAAGAGAAGCAGTCTGTTCCAACACTTCAATCCACTGTGCAAAGTGAATGGAGTGTTGCTTCACTTTCTAAATGCTGTCTTTTCAGAGAAAATCACTTTCCTTTGAAAGTGCCTTATGGTACTTACAAGCATTCACCAGAAACTCACATGCATTTCTCTGAAAGAGATGCAGTCTGTTCCAACACTTCAATTCACTGTGCGAAGTGAATGGAGTGTTGATTCACTTTCTAAATGCTGTCCTTTCAAAGAAAATCACTTTCCTTTGAAAGTGCCTTAAGTTACTTGCAAGCATTAGGGAGAAACTCACATGCGTTTCTCTGAAAGAGAAGCAGTCTGTTCCAACACTTCAATTCACTGCACGAAGGGAATGGAGTGTTGCTTCACTTTCTAAATGCTGTCCTTTCAGAGAAAATCACTTTCCTTTGAAAGTGCCTTAAACTACTTTCAAGCATTCACAAAAAACTCACATGCGTTTCTCTGAAAGAGAAGCAGTCTGTTCCAACACTTCAATTCACTGTGCGAAGTGAATGGAGTGTTGCTTCACTTTCTTAATGCTGTCCTTTCAGAGAAAATCACTTTCCTTTGAAAGTGCCTTAAGCTAATTACAAGCATTCAACAGAAACTCACATGCATTTCTCTGAAAGAGAAGCAGTCTGTTCCAACACTTCAATTCACTGCACAAAGTGAATGGAGTGTTGCTTCACTTTCTAAATGCTGTCTTTTCAGAGAAAATTACTTTCCTTTGAAACTGCCTTGAGCTACTTACAAGCATTCAACAGAAACTCACATGCATTTCTCTGAAAGAGAAGCAGTCAGTTCCAACACTTCAATTCACTGTGCGAAGTGAATGGAGTGTTGCTTCACTTTCTAAATGCTGTCATTTCATAGAAAATCACTTTCCTTTGAAAGTGCCTTAAGCTACTTATAAGCATTAGGAAGAAACTCACATGCGTTTCTTTGAAAGAGAAGCAGTCTGTTCCAACACTTCAATTCACTGTGCGAAGTGAATGGAGTGTTGCTTCACTTTCTAAATGCTGTCCTTTCAGAGAAAATCACTTTCCCTTGAAAGTGCCTTAAGCTACTTACAAGCATTCACCAGAAACTCACATGCATTTCTCTGAAAGAGAAGCAGTCTGTTCCAACACTTCAATTCACTGCACGAAGTGAATGGAGTGTTGCTTCACTTTCTAAATGCTGTCTTTTCAGAGAAAATTACTTTCCTTTGAAACTGCCTTGAGCTACTTACAAGCATTCAACAGAAACTCACATGCATTTCTCTGAAAGAGAAGCAGTCGGTTCCAACACTTCAATTCACTGTGCGAAGTGAATGGAGTGTTGCTTCACTTTCTAAATGCTGTCCTTTCAAAGAAAATCACTTTCCTTTGAAAGTGCCTTAAGCTACTTACAAGCATTCACCAGAAACTCACATACGTTTCTTTGAAAGAGAAGCAGTCTGTTCCAACACTTCAATTCACTCTGCGAAGTGAATGGAGTGTTGCTTCACTTTCTAACTGCTGTCCTTTCAAAGAAAATCACTTTCCTTTGAAAGTGCCTTAAGTTACTTGCAAGCATTAGGAAGAAACTCACATGCGTTTCTATGAAAGAGAAGCAGTCTGTTCCAACACTTCAATTCACTGTGCGAAGTGAATGGAGTGTTGCTTCACTTTCTTAATGCTGTCCTTTCAGAGAAAATCACTTTCCTTTGAAAGTGCCTTAAGCTAATTACAAGCATTCAACAGAAACTCACATGCATTTCTCTGAAAGAGAAGCAGTCTGTTCCAACACTTCATTTCACTGCACGAAGGGAATGGAGTGTTGCTTCACTTTCTAAATGCTGTCTTTTCCGAGAAAATCACTTTCCTTTGAAAGTGCCTTATGGTACTTACAAGCATTCACCAGAAACTCACATGCATTTCTCTGAAAGAGAAGCAGTCTGTTCCAACACTTCAATTCACTGTGAGAAGTGAATGGAGTGTTGATTCACTTTCTAAATGCTGTCCTTTCAAAGAAAATCACTTTCCTTTGAAAGTGTCTTAAGTTACTTGCAAGCATTAGGGAGAAACTCACATGCGTTTCTCTGAAAGAGAAGCAGTCTGTTCCAACACTTCAATTCACTGCACGAAGGGAATGGAGTGTTGCTTCACTTTCTAAATGCTGTCCTTTCAGAGAAAATCACTTTCCTTTGAAAGTGCCTTAAACTACTTTCAAGCATTCACAAAAAACTCACATTCGTTTCTCTGAAAGAGAAGCAGTCTGTTCCAACACTTCAATTCACTGTGCGAAGTGAATGGAGTGTTGCTTCACTTTCTTAATGCTGTCCTTTCAGAGAAAATCACTTTCCTTTGAAAGTGCCTTAAGCTAATTACAAGCATTCAACAGAAACTCACATGCATTTCTCTGAAAGAGAAGCAGTCTGTTCCAACACTTCAATTCACTGCACAAAGTGAATGGAGTGTTGCTTCACTTTCTAAATGCTGTCTTTTCAGAGAAAATTACTTTCCTTTGAAACTGCCTTGAGCTACTTACAAGCATTCAACAGAAACTCACATGCATTTCTCTGAAAGAGAAGCAGTCAGTTCCAACACTTCAATTCACTGTGCGAAGTGAATGGAGTGTTGCTTCACTTTCTAAATGCTGTCATTTCATAGAAAATCACTTTCCTTTGAAAGTGCCTTAAGCTACTTATAAGCATTAGGAAGAAACTCACATGCGTTTCTTTGAAAGAGAAGCAGTCTGTTCCAACACTTCAATTCACTGTGCGAAGTGAATGGAGTGTTGCTTCACTTTCTAAATGCTGTCCTTTCAGAGAAAATCACTTTCCCTTGAAAGTGCCTTAAGCTACTTACAAGCATTCACCAGAAACTCACATGCATTTCTCTGAAAGAGAAGCAGTCTGTTCCAACACTTCAATTCACTGCACGAAGTGAATGGAGTGTTGCTTCACTTTCTAAATGCTGTCTTTTCAGAGAAAATTACTTTCCTTTGAAACTGCCTTGAGCTACTTACAAGCATTCAACAGAAACTCACATGCATTTCTCTGAAAGAGAAGCAGTCGGTTCCAACACTTCAATTCACTGTGCGAAGTGAATGGAGTGTTGCTTCACTTTCTAAATGCTGTCCTTTCAAAGAAAATCACTTTCCTTTGAAAGTGCCTTAAGCTACTTACAAGCATTCACCAGAAACTCACATACGTTTCTTTGAAAGAGAAGCAGTCTGTTCCAACACTTCAATTCACTGTGCGAACTGAATGGAGTGTTGCTTCACTTTCTAACTGCTGTCCTTTCAAAGAAAATCACTTTCCTTTCAAAGTGCCTTAAGTTACTTGCAAGCATTAGGAAGAAACTCACATGCGTTTCTATGAAAGAGAAGCAGTCTGTTCCAACACTTCAATTCACTGTGCGAAGTGAATGGAGTGTTGCTTCACTTTCTTAATGCTGTCCTTTCAGAGAAAATCACTTTCCTTTGAAAGTGCCTTAAGCTAATTACAAGCATTCAACAGAAACTCACATGCATTTCTCTGAAAGAGAAGCAGTCTGTTCCAACACTTCATTTCACTGCACGAAGGGAATGGAGTGTTGCTTCACTTTCTAAATGTTTCCTTTCAGAGAAAATCACTTTCCTTTGAAAGTGCCTTAAGCTACTTACAAGCATTCACCAGAAACTCACATGCATTTCTCTGAAAGAGAAGCAGTCTGTTCCAACACTTCAATTCACTGCACGAAGTGAATGGAGTGTTGCTTCACTTTCTAAATGCTGTCTTTTCAGAGAAAATTACTTTCCTTTGAAACTGCCTTGAGCTACTTACAAGCATTCAACAGAAACTCACATGCATTTCTCTGAAAGAGAAGCAGTCGGTTCCAACACTTCAATTCACTGTGCGAAGTGAATGGAGTGTTGCTTCACTTTCTAAATGCTGTCCTTTCAAAGAAAATCACTTTCCTTTGAAAGTGCCTTAAGCTACTTACAAGCATTCACCAGAAACTCACATACGTTTCTTTGAAAGAGAAGCAGTCTGTTCCAACACTTCAATTCACTGTGCGAAGTGAATGGAGTGTTGCTTCACTTTCTAACTGCTGTCCTTTCAAAGAAAATCACTTTCCTTTGAAAGTGCCTTAAGTTACTTGCAAGCATTAGGAAGAAACTCACATGCGTTTCTATGAAAGAGAAGCAGTCTGTTCCAACACTTCAATTCACTGTGCGAAGTGAATGGAGTGTTGCTTCACTTTCTTAATGCTGTCCTTTCAGAGAAAATCACTTTCCTTTGAAAGTGCCTTAAGCTAATTACAAGCATTCAACAGAAACTCACATGCATTTCTCTGAAAGAGAAGCAGTCTGTTCCAACACTTCATTTCACTGCACGAAGGGAATGGAGTGTTGCTTCACTTTCTAAATGCTGTCTTTTCCGAGAAAATCACTTTCCTTTGAAAGTGCCTTATGGTACTTACAAGCATTCACCAGAAACTCACATGCATTTCTCTGAAAGAGAAGCAGTCTGTTCCAACACTTCAATTCACTGTGCGAAGTGAATGGAGTGTTGATTCACTTTCTAAATGCTGTCCTTTCAAAGAAAATCACTTTCCTTTGAAAGTGCCTTAAGTTACTTGCAAGCATTAGGGAGAAACTCACATGCGTTTCTCTGAAAGAGAAGCAGTCTGTTCCAACACTTCAATTCACTGCACGAAGGGAATGGAGTGTTGCTTCACTTTCTAAATGCTGTCCTTTCAGAGAAAATCACTTTCCTTTGAAAGTGCCTTAAACTACTTTCAAGCATTCACAAAAAACTCACATTCGTTTCTCTGAAAGAGAAGCAGTCTGTTCCAACACTTCAATTCACTGTGCGAAGTGAATGGAGTGTTGCTTCACTTTCTTAATGCTGTCCTTTCAGAGAAAATCACTTTCCTTTGAAAGTGCCTTAAGCTAATTACAAGCATTCAACAGAAACTCACATGCATTTCTCTGAAAGAGAAGCAGTCTGTTCCAACACTTCAATTCACTGCACAAAGTGAATGGAGTGTTGCTTCACTTTCTAAATGCTGTCTTTTCAGAGAAAATTACTTTCCTTTGAAACTGCCTTGAGCTACTTACAAGCATTCAACAGAAACTCACATGCATTTCTCTGAAAGAGAAGCAGTCAGTTCCAACACTTCAATTCACTGTGCGAAGTGAATGGAGTGTTGCTTCACTTTCTAAATGCTGTCATTTCATAGAAAATCTCTTTCCTTTGAAAGTGCCTTAAGCTACTTATAAGCATTAGGAAGAAACTCACATGCGTTTCTTTGAAAGAGAAGCAGTCTGTTCCAACACTTCAATTCACTGTGCGAAGTGAATGGAGTGTTGCTTCACTTTCTAAATGCTGTCCTTTCAGAGAAAATCACTTTCCCTTGAAAGTGCCTTAAGCTACTTACAAGCATTCACCAGAAACTCACATGCATTTCTCTGAAAGAGAAGCAGTCTGTTCCAACACTTCAATTCACTGCACGAAGTGAATGGAGTGTTGCTTCACTTTCTAAATGCTGTCTTTTCAGAGAAAATTACTTTCCTTTGAAACTGCCTTGAGCTACTTACAAGCATTCAACAGAAACTCACATGCATTTCTCTGAAAGAGAAGCAGTCGGTTCCAACACTTCAATTCACTGTGCGAAGTGAATGGAGTGTTGCTTCACTTTCTAAATGCTGTCCTTTCAAAGAAAATCACTTTCCTTTGAAAGTGCCTTAAGCTACTTACAAGCATTCACCAGAAACTCACATACGTTTCTTTGAAAGAGAAGCAGTCTGTTCCAACACTTCAATTCACTGTGCGAAGTGAATGGAGTGTTGCTTCACTTTCTAACTGCTGTCCTTTCAAAGAAAATCACTTTCCTTTGAAAGTGCCTTAAGTTACTTGCAAGCATTAGGAAGAAACTCACATGCGTTTCTATGAAAGAGAAGCAGTCTGTTCCAACACTTCAATTCACTGTGCGAAGTGAATGGAGTGTTGCTTCACTTTCTTAATGCTGTCCTTTCAGAGAAAATCACTTTCCTTTGAAAGTGCCTTAAGCTAATTACAAGCATTCAACAGAAACTCACATGCATTTCTCTGAAAGAGAAGCAGTCTGTTCCAACACTTCATTTCACTGCACGAAGGGAATGGAGTGTTGCTTCACTTTCTAAATGTTTCCTTTCAGAGAAAATCACTTTCCTTTGAAAGTGCATTAAGCTACTTACAAGCATTCACCAGAAACTCACATGCGTTTCTTTGAAAGAGAAGCAGTCTGTTCCAACACTTCAATTCACTGTGCGAAGTGAATGGAGTGTTGCTTCACTTTCTAAATGCTGTCCTTTCAGAGAAAATCACTTTCCTTTGAAAGTGCCTTAAGTCACTTGCAAGCATTAGGAAGAAACTCACATGCGTTTCTCTGAAAGAGAAGCAGTCTGTTCCAACACTTCAATTCACTGTGCGAAGTGAATGGAGTGTTGCTTCACTTTCTTAATGCTGTCCTTTCAGAGAAAATCACTTTCCTTTGAAAGTGCCTTAAGCTAATTACAAGCATTCAACAGAAACTCACATGCATTTCTCTGAAAGAGAAGCAGTCTGTTCCAACACTTCATTTCACTGCACGAAGGGAATGGAGTGTTGCTTCACTTTCTAAATGCTGTCTTTTCCGAGAAAATCACTTTCCTTTGAAAGTGCCTTATGGTACTTACAAGCATTCACCAGAAACTCACATGCATTTCTCTGAAAGAGAAGCAGTCTGTTCCAACACTTCAATTCACTGTGCGAAGTGAATGGAGTGTTGATTCACTTTCTAAATGCTGTCCTTTCAAAGAAAATCACTTTCCTTTGAAAGTGCCTTAAGTTACTTGCAAGCATTAGGGAGAAACTCACATGCGTTTCTCTGAAAGAGAAGCAGTCTGTTCCAACACTTCAATTCACTGCACGAAGGGAATGGAGTGTTGCTTCACTTTCTAAATGCTGTCCTTTCAGAGAAAATCACTTTCCTTTGAAAGTGCCTTAAACTACTTTCAAGCATTCACAAAAAACTCACATTCGTTTCTCTGAAAGAGAAGCAGTCTGTTCCAACACTTCAATTCACTGTGCGAAGTGAATGGAGTGTTGCTTCACTTTCTTAATGCTGTCCTTTCAGAGAAAATCACTTTCCTTTGAAAGTGCCTTAAGCTAATTACAAGCATTCAACAGAAACTCACATGCATTTCTCTGAAAGAGAAGCAGTCTGTTCCAACACTTCAATTCACTGCACAAAGTGAATGGAGTGTTGCTTCACTTTCTAAATGCTGTCTTTTCAGAGAAAATTACTTTCCTTTGAAACTGCCTTGAGCTACTTACAAGCATTCAACAGAAACTCACATGCATTTCTCTGAAAGAGAAGCAGTCAGTTCCAACACTTCAATTCACTGTGCGAAGTGAATGGAGTGTTGCTTCACTTTCTAAATGCTATCATTTCATAGAAAATCTCTTTCCTTTGAAAGTGCCTTAAGCTACTTATAAGCATTAGGAAGAAACTCACATGCGTTTCTTTGAAAGAGAAGCAGTCTGTTCCAACACTTCAATTCACTGTGCGAAGTGAATGGAGTGTTGCTTCACTTTCTAAATGCTGTCCTTTCAGAGAAAATCACTTTCCCTTGAAAGTGCCTTAAGCTACTTGCAAGCATTCACCAGAAACTCACATGCGATTCTCTGAAAGAGAAGCAGTCTGTTCCAACACTTCAATTCACTGCACGAAGTGAATGGAGTGTTGCTTCACTTTCTAAATGCTGTCTTTTCAGAGAAAATTACTTTCCTTTGAAACTGCCTTGAGCTACTTACAAGCATTCAACAGAAACTCACATGCATTTCTCTGAAAGAGAAGCAGTCGGTTCCAACACTTCAATTCACTGTGCGAAGTGAATGGAGTGTTGCTTCACTTTCTAAATGCTGTCCTTTCAAAGAAAATCACTTTCCTTTGAAAGTGCCTTAAGCAACTTACAAGCATTCACCAGAAACTCACATACGTTTCTTTGAAAGAGAAGCAGTCTGTTCCAACACTTCAATTCACTGTGCGAAGTGAATGGAGTGTTGCTTCACTTTCTAACTGCTGTCCTTTCAAAGAAAATCACTTTCCTTTGAAAGTGCCTTAAGTTACTTGCAAGCATTAGGAAGAAACTCACATGCGTTTCTATGAAAGAGAAGCAGTCTGTTCCAACACTTCAATTCACTGTGCGAAGTGAATGGAGTGTTGCTTCACTTTCTTAATGCTGTCCTTTCAGAGAAAATCACTTTCCTTTGAAAGTGCCTTAAGCTAATTACAAGCATTCAACAGAAACTCACATGCATTTCTCTGAAAGAGAAGCAGTCTGTTCCAACACTTCATTTCACTGCACGAAGGGAATGGAGTGTTGCTTCACTTTCTAAATGTTTCCTTTCAGAGAAAATCACTTTCCTTTGAAAGTGCATTAAGCTACTTACAAGCATTCACCAGAAACTCACATGCGTTTCTTTGAAAGAGAAGCAGTCTGTTCCAACACTTCAATTCACTGTGCGAAGTGAATGGAGTGTTGCTTCACTTTCTAAATGCTGTCCTTTCAGAGAAAATCACTTTCCTTTGAAAGTGCCTTAAGTCACTTGCAAGCATTAGGAAGAAACTCACATGCGTTTCTCTGAAAGAGAAGCAGTCTGTTCCAACACTTCAATTCACTGTGCGAAGTGAATGGAGTGTTGCTTCACTTTCTTAATGCTGTCCTTTCAGAGAAAATCACTTTCCTTTGAAAGTGCCTTAAGCTAATTACAAGCATTCAACAGAAACTCACATGCATTTCTCTGAAAGAGAAGCAGTCTGTTCCAACACTTCAATTCACTGCACGAAGTGAATGGAGTGTTGCTTCACTTTCTAAAGGCTGCCCTTTCAGAGAGAATCACTTTCCTTTGAAAGTGCCTTAAGCTACTTACTAGCATTCACCAGAGACTCACATGCGTTACTCTGAAAGAGAAGCAGTCTGTTCCAACACTTCAATTCACTTTGCGAAGTGAATGGAGTGTTGCTTCACTTTCTTAATGCTGTCCTTTCAGAGAAAATCACTTTCCTTTGAAAGTGCCTTAAGCTACTTTCAAGCATTCACAAGAAACACACATGCGTTTCTCTGAAATAGAAGCAGTCTGTTCCAACACTTCAACTCACTGTGCGAAGTGAATGGAGTGTTGCTTCACTTTCTAAATGCTGTCATTTCATAGAAAATCACTTTCCTTTGAAACTGCCTTTAGCTACTTACAAGCATTCAACAGAAACTCACATGCATTTCTCTGAAAGAGAAGCAGTCGGTTCCAACACTTCAATTCACTGTGCGAAGTGAATGGAGTGTTGCTTCACTTTCTAAATGCTGTCATTTCATAGAAAATCACTTTCCTTTGAAAGTGCCTTAAGTTACTCATAAGCATTAGGAAGAAACTCACATGCGTTTCTTTGAAAGAGAAGCAGGCTGTTCCAACACTTCAATTCACTGCACGAAGGGAATGGAGTGTTGCTTCACTTTCTAAATGCTGTCCTTTCAGAGAAAATCACTTTACTTTGAAAGTGCCTTAAGGTACTTACAAGCATTCAACAGAAACTCACATGCATTTCTCTGAAAGAGAAGCAGTCTGTTCCAACACTTCAATTCACTGTGCGAAGTGAATGGAGTGTTGCTTCACTTTCTAAATGCTGTACTTTCAGAGAAAATCACTTTCCTTTGATAGTGCCTTAAGCTACTTTCAAGCATTCACAAGAAACACACATGCGTTTCTCTGAAATAGAAGCAGTCTGTTCCAACACTTCAATTCACTGTGCGAAGTGAATGGAGTGTTGCTTCACTTTCTAAATGCTGTACTTTCAGAGAAAATCACTTTCCTTTGAAAGTGCCTTAAGGTACTTACAAGCATTCACCAGAAACTCACATACGTTTCTTTGAAAGAGAAGCAGTCTGTTCCAACACTTCAATTCACTGTGCGAAGTGAATGGAGTGTTGCTTCACTTTCTAACTGCTGTCCTTTCAAAGAAAATCACTTTCCTTTGAAAGTGCCTTAAGTTACTTGCAAGCATTAGGAAGAAACTCACATGCATTTCTCTGAAATAGAAGCAGTCGGTTCCAACACTTCAATTCACTGTGCGAAGTGAATGGAGTGTTGCTTCACTTTCTTAATGCTGTCCTTTCAGAGAAAATCACGTTCCTTTGAAAGTGCCTTAAGCTAATTACAAGCATTCAACAGAAACTCACATGCATTTCTCTGAAAGAGAAGCAGTCTGTTCCAACACTTCAATTCACTGCACGAAGGGAATGGAGTGTTGCTTCACTTTCTAAATGCTGTCCTTTCAGAGAAAATCACTTTCCTTTGAAAGTGCATTAAGCTAATTACAAGCATTCAACAGAAACTCACATGCATTTCTCTGAAAGAGAAGCAGTCTGTTCCAACACTTCAATTCACTGCACGAAGGGAATGGAGTGTTGCTTCACTTTCTAAATGCTGTCCTTTCAGAGAAAATCACTTTCCTTTGAAAGTGCCTTAAGCTACTTACAAGCATTCACCAGAAACTCACATGCGTTTCTTTGAAAGAGAAGCACTCTGTTCCAACACTACAATTCACTGTGCGAAGTGAATGGAGTGTTGCTTCACTTTCTAAATGCTGTCCTTTCAGAGAAAATCACTTTCCTTTGAAAGTGCCTTAAACTACTTTCAAGCATTCAGCAGAAACTCACATGCATTTCTCTGAAAGAGAAGCAGTCTGTTCCAACACTTCAATTCACTGTGCGAAGTGAATGGAGTGTTGCTTCACTTTCTAAATGCTGTCCTTTCAGAGAAAATTACTTTTCTTTGATAGTGCCTTAAGCTACTTTCAAGCATTCACAAGAAACACACATGCGTTTCTCTGAAATAGAAGCAGTCTGTTCCAACACTTCAATTCACTGTGCGAAGTGAATGGAGTGTTGCTTCACTTTCTAAATGCTGTCTTTTCCGAGAAAATCACTTTCCTTTGAAAGTGCCTTACGGTACTTACAAGCATTCAACAGAAACTCACATGCATTTCTCTGAAAGAGAAGCAGTCTGTTCCAACACTTCAATTCACTGTGCGAAGTGAATGAAGTGTTGCTTCACTTTCTAAATGCTGTCCTTTCAGAGAACATAACTTTCCCTTGAAAGTGCCTTAAGCTACTTACAAGCATTCACCAGAAACTCACATGCGTTTCTTTGAAAGAGAAGCAGTCTGTTCCAACACTTCAATTCACTGTGCGAAGTGAATGGAGTGTTGCTTCACTTTCTAAATGCTGTCCTTTCAAAGAAAATCACTTTCCTTTGAAAGTGCCTTAAGTTACTTGGAAGCATTAGGAAGAAACTCACATGCGTTTCTCTGAAATAGAAGCAGTCTGTTCCAACACTTCAATTCACTGCACGAAGGGAATGGAGTGTTGCTTCACTTTCTAAATTCTGTCCTTTAAGAGAAAATCACTTTCCTTTGAAAGTGCCTTAAACGACTTTCAAGCATTCACAAAAAACTCACATGCGTTTCTCTGAAAGAGAAGCAGTCTGTTCCAACACTTCAATTCACTGTGCGAAGTGAATGGAGTGTTGCTTCACTTTCTAAATGCTGTCCTTTCAGAGAAAATCACTTTCCTTTGAAAGTGCCTTAAGCTAATTACAAGCATTCAACAGAAACTCACATGCATTTCTCTGAAAGAGAAGCAGTCTGTTCCAACACTTCAATCCACTGTGCGAAGTGAATGGAGTGTTGCTTCACTTTCTAAATGCTGTCTTTTCCGAGAAAATCACTTTCCTTTGAAAGTGCCTTATGGTACTTACAAGCATTCACCAGAAACTCACATGCATTTCTCTGAAAGAGAAGCAGTCTGTTCCAACACTTCAATTCACTGTGCGAAGTGAATGGAGTGTTGCTTCACTTTCTAAATGCTGTCCTTTCAAAGAAAATCACTTTCCTTTGAAAGTGCCTTAAGTTACTTGCAAGCATTAGGAAGAAACTCACATGCGTTTCTCTGAAAGAGAAGCAGTCTGTTCCAACACTTCAATTCACTGCACGAAGGGAATGGAGTGTTGCTTCACTTTCTAAATTCTGTCCTTTCAGAGAAAATCACTTTCCTTTGAAAGTGCCTTAAACTACTTTCAAGCATTCACAAAAAACTCACATGCGTTTCTCTGAAAGAGAAGCAGTCTGTTCCAACACTTCAATTCACTGTGCGAAGTGAATGGAGTGTTGCTTCACTTTCTAAATGCTGTCCTTTCAGAGAAAATCACTTTCCTTTAAAAGTGCCTTAAGCTAATTATAAGCATTCAACAGAAACTCACATGCATTTCTCTGAAAGAGAAGCAGTCTGTTCCAATACTTCAATTCACTGTGCGAAGTGAATGAAGTGTTGCTTCACTTTCTAAATGCTGTCCTTTCAGAGAAAATCACTTTCCCTTGAAAGTGCCTTAAGCTAATTACAAGCATTCACCAGAAACTCACATGCATTTCTCTGAAAGAGAAGCAGTCTGTTCCAACACTTCAATTCACTGTGCGAAGTGAATGGAGTGTTGCTTCACTTTCTAAATGCTGTCCTTTCAAAGAAAATCACTTTCCTTTGAAAGTGCCTGAAGTTACTTGCAAGCATTAGGAAGAAACTCACATGCGTTTCTCTGAAAGAGAAGCAGTCTGTTCCAACACTTCAATTCACTGCACGAAGGGAATGGAGTGTTGCTTCACTTTCTAAATGCTGTCCTTTCAGAGAAAATTACTTTTCTTTGATAGTGCCTTAAGCTACTTTCAAGCATTCACAAGAAACACACATGCGTTTCTCTGAAATAGAAGCAGTCTGTTCCAACACTTCAATTCACTGTGCGAAGTGAATGGAGTGTTGCTTCACTTTCTAAATGCTGTCTTTTCCGAGAAAATCACTTTCCTTTGAAAGTGCCTTACGGTACTTACAAGCATTCAACAGAAACTCACATGCATTTCTCTGAAAGAGAAGCAGTCTGTTCCAACACTTCAATTCACTGTGCGAAGTGAATGAAGTGTTGCTTCACTTTCTAAATTCTGTCCTTTCAGAGAAAATAACTTTCCCTTGAAAGTGCCTTAAGCTACTTACAAGCATTCACCAGAAACTCACATGCGTTTCTTTGAAAGAGAAGCAGTCTGTTCCAACACTTCACATCACTGTGCGAAGTGAATGGAGTGTTGCTTCACTTTCTAAATGCTGTCCTTTCAAAGAAAATCACTTTCCTTTGAAAGTGCCTTAAGTTACTTGGAAGCATTAGGAAGAAACTCACATGCGTTTCTCTGAAAGAGAAGCAGTCTGTTCCAACACTTCAATTCACTGCACGAAGGGAATGGAGTGTTGCTTCACTTTCTAAATTCTGTCCTTTAAGAGAAAATCACTTTCCTTTGAAAGTGCCTTAAACGACTTTCAAGCATTCACAAAAAACTCACATGCGTTTCTCTGAAAGAGAAGCAGTCTGTTCCAACACTTCAATTCACTGTGCGACGTGAATGGAGTGTTGCTTCACTTTCTAAATGCTGTCCTTTCACAGAAAATCACTTTCCTTAGAAAGTGCCTTAAGCTAATTACAAGCATTCAACAGAAACTCACATGCATTTCTCTGAAAGAGAAGCAGTCTGTTCCAACACTTCAATTCACTGCACGAAGGGAATGGAGTGTTGCTTCACTTTCTAAATGCTGTCCTTTCAGAGAAAATCACTTTCCTTTGAAAGTGCCTTAAGCTACTTTCAAGCATTCATCAGAAACTCACATGCGTTTCTTTGAAAGAGAAGCAGTCTGTTCCAACACTTCAATCCACTGTGCGAAGTGAATGGAGTGTTGCTTCACTTTCTAAATGCTGTCTTTTCCGAGAAAATCACTTTCCTTTGAAAGTGCCTTATGGTACTTACAAGCATTCACCAGAAACTCACATGCATTTCTCTGAAAGAGAAGCAGTCTGTTCCAACACTTCAATTCACTGTGCGAAGTGAATGGAGTGTTGCTTCACTTTCTAAATGCTGTCCTTTCAAAGAAAATCACTTTCCTTTGAAAGTGCCTTAAGTTACTTGCAAGCATTAGGAAGAAACTCACATGCGTTTCTCTGAAAGAGAAGCAGTCTGTTCCAACACTTCAATTCACTGCACGAAGGGAATGGAGTGTTGCTTCACTTTCTAAATTCTGTCCTTTCAGAGAAAATCACTTTCCTTTGAAAGTGCCTTAAACTACTTTCAAGCATTCACAAAAAACTCACATGCGTTTCTCTGAAAGAGAAGCAGTCTGTTCCAACACTTCAATTCACTGTGCGAAGTGAATGGAGTGTTGCTTCACTTTCTAAATGCTGTCCTTTCAGAGAAAATCACTTTCCTTTAAAAGTGCCTTAAGCTAATTATAAGCATTCAACAGAAACTCACATGCATTTCTCTGAAAGAGAAGCAGTCTGTTCCAATACTTCAATTCACTGTGCGAAGTGAATGATGTGTTGCTTCACTTTCTAAATGCTGTCCTTTCAGAGAAAATCACTTTCCCTTGAAAGTGCCTTAAGCTACTTACAAGCATTCACCAGAAACTCACATGCATTTCTCTGAAAGAGAAGCAGTCTGTTCCAACACTTCAATTCACTGTGCGAAATGAATGGAGTGTTGCTTCACTTTCTAAATGCTGTCCTTTCAAAGAAAATCACTTTCCTTTGAAAGTGCCTTAAGTTACTTGCAAGCATTAGGAAGAAACTCACATGCGTTTCTCTGAAAGAGAAGCAGTCTGTTCCAACACTTCAATTCACTGCACGAAGGGAATGGAGTGTTGCTTCACTTTCTAAATTCTGTCCTTTCAGAGAAAATCACTTTCCTTTGAAAGTGCCTTAAACTACTTTCAAGCATTCACAAAAAACTCACATGTGTTTCTCTGAAAGAGAAGCAGTCTGTTCCAACACTTCAATTCACTGTACGAAGTGAATGGAGTGTTGCTTCACTTTCGAAATGCTGTCCTTTCAGAGAAAATCACTTTCCTTTGAAAGTGCCTTAAGCTAATTACAAGCATTCAACAGAAACTCACATGCATTTCTCTGAAAGAGAAGCAGTCTGTTCCAACACTTCATTTCACTGCACGAAGGGAATGGAGTGTTGCTTCACTTTCTAAATGCTTTCCTTTCAGAGAAAATCACTTTCCTTTGAAAGTGCATTAAGCTACTTACAAGCATTCACCAGAAACTCACATGCTTTTCTCTGAAAGAGAAGCAGTCTGTTCCAACACTTCAATTCACTGTGCGAAGTGAATGGAGTGTTGCTTCACTTTCTAAATGCTGTCCTTTCAGAGAAAATCACTTTCCTTTGAAAGTGCCTTAAGTTACTTGCAAGCATTAGGAAGAAACTCACATGCGTTTCTCTGAAAGAGAAGCAGTCTGTTCCAACACTTCAATTCACTGTGCGAAGTGAATGGAGTGTTGCTTCACTTTCTTAATGCTGTCCTTTCAGAGAAAATCACGTTCCTTTGAAAGTGCCTTAAGCTAATTACAAGCATTCAACAGAAACTCACATGCATTTCTCTGAAAGAGAAGCAGTCTGTTCCAACACTTCAATTCACTGCACGAAGTGAATGGAGTGTTGCTTCACTTTCTAAATGCTGTCCTTTCAGAGAAAATTACTTTTCTTTGATAGTGCCTTAAGCTACTTTCAAGCATTCACAAGAAACACACATGCGTTTCTCTGAAATAGAAGCAGTCTATTCCAACACTTCAATTCACTGTGCGAAGTGAATGGAGTGTTGCTTCACTTTCTAAATGCTGTCTTTTCCGAGAAAATCACTTTCCTTTGAAAGTGCCTTACGGTACTTACAAGCATTCAACAGAAACTCACATGCATTTCTCTGAAAGAGAAGCAGTCTGTTCCAACACTTCAATTCACTGTGCGAAGTGAATGAAGTGTTGCTTCACTTTCTAAATGCTGTCCTTTCAGAGAAAATCACTTTCCCTTGAAAGTGCCTTAAGCTACTTACAAGCATTCACCAGAAACTCACATGCGTTTCTTTGAAAGAGAAGCAGTCTGTTCCAACACTTCAATTCACTGTGCGAAGTGAATGGAGTGTTGCTTCACTTTCTAAATGCTGTCCTTTCAAAGAAAATCACTTTCCTTTGAAAGTGCCTTAAGTTACTTGCAAGCATTAGGAAGAAACTCACATGCGTTTCTCTGAAAGAGAAGCAGTCTGTTCCAACACTTCAATTCACTGCACGAAGGGAGTGGAGTGTTGCTTCACTTTCTAAATTCTGTCCTTTCAGAGAAAATCACTTTCCTTTGAAAGTGCCTTAAACGACTTTCAAGCATTCACAAAAAACTCACATGCGTTTCTCTGAAAGAGAAGCAGTCTGTTCCAACACTTCAATTCACTGTGCGAAGTGAATGGAGTGTTGCTTCACTTTCTAAATGCTGTCCTTTCAGAGAAAATCACTTTCCTTTGAAAGTGCCTTAAGCTAATTACAAGCATTCAACAGAAACTCACATGCATTTCTCTGAAAGAGAAGCAGTCTGTTCCAACACTTCAATTCACTGCACGAAGGGAATGGAGTGTTGCTTCACTTTCTAAATGCTGTCCTTTCAGAGAAAATCACTTTCCTTTGAAAGTGCCTTAAGCTACTTTCAAGCATTCACCAGAAACTCACATGCGTTTCTTTGAAAGAGAAGCAGTCTGTTCCAACACTTCAATTCACTGTGCGAAGTGAATGGAGTGTTGCTTCACTTTCTAAATGCTGTCCTTTCAAAGAAAATCACTTTCCTTTGAAAGTGCCTTAAGTTACTTGCAAGCATTAGGAAGAAACTCACATGCGTTTCTCTGAAAGAGAAGCAGTCTGTTCCAACACTTCAATTCACTGCACGAAGGGAGTGGAGTGTTGCTTCACTTTCTAAATTCTGTCCTTTCAGAGAAAATCACTTTCCTTTGAAAGTGCCTTAAACGACTTTCAAGCATTCACAAAAAACTCACATGCGTTTCTCTGAAAGAGAAGCAGTCTGTTCCAACACTTCAATTCACTGTGCGAAGTGAATGGAGTGTTGCTTCACTTTCTAAATGCTGTCCTTTCAGAGAAAATCACTTTCCTTTGAAAGTGCCTTAAGCTAATTACAAGCATTCAACAGAAACTCACATGCATTTCTCTGAAAGAGAAGCAGTCTGTTCCAACACTTCATTTCTCTTCACGAAGGGAATGGAGTGTTGCTTCACTTTCTAAATGCTTTCCTTTCAGAGAAAATCACTTTCCTTTGAAAGTGCATTAAGCTACTTACAAGCATTCACCAGAAACTCACCTGCTTTTCTCTGAAAGAGAAGCAGTCTGTTCCAACACTTCAATTCACTGTGCGAAGTGAATGGAGTGTTGCTTCACTTTCTAAATGCTGTCCTTTCAGAGAAAATCACTTTCCTTTGAAAGTGCCTTAAGTTACTTGCAAGCATTAGGAAGAAACTCACATGCGTTTCTCTGAAAGAGAAGCAGTCTGTTCCAACACTTCAATTCACTGTGCGAAGTGAATGGAGTGTTGCTTCACTTTCTTAATGCTGTCCTTTCAGAGAAAATCACTTTCCTTTGAAAGTGCCTTAAGCTAATTACAAGCATTCAACAGAAACTCACATGCATTTCTCTGAAAGAGAAGCAGTCTGTTCCAACACTTCAATTCACTGCACGAAGTGAATGGATTGTTGCTTCACTTTCTAAATGCTGTCTTTTCAGAGAAAATTACTTTCCTTTGAAACTGCCTTGAGCTACTTACAAGCATTCAACAGAAACTCACATGCATTTCTCTGAAAGAGAAGCAGTCGGTTCCAACACTTCAATTCACTGTGCGAAGTGAATGGAGTGTTGCTTCACTTTCTAAATGCTGTCATTTCATAGAAAATCACTTTCCTTTGAAAGTGCCTTAAGCTACTTATAAGCATTAGGAAGAAACTCACATGCGTTTCTTTGAAAGAGAAGCAGTCTGTTCCAACACTTCAATTCACTGTGCGAAGTGAATGGAGTGTTGCTTCACTTTCTAAATGCTGTCCTTTCAGAGAAAATCACTTTCCCTTGAAAGTGCCTTAAGCTACTTACAAGCATTCACCAGAAACTCACATGCGTTTCTCTGAAAGAGAAGCAGTCTGTTCCAACACTTCAATTCACTGTGCGAAGTGAATGGAGTGTTGCTTCACTTTCTAAATGCTGTCATTTCATAGAAAATCACTTTCCTTTGAAAGTGCCTTAAGCTACTTATAAGCATTAGGAAGAAACTCACATGCGTTTTTTTGAAAGAGAAGCAGTCTGTTCCAACACTTCAATTCACTGTGCGAAGTGAATGGAGTGTTGATTCACTTTCTAAATGCTGTCCTTTCAGAGAAAATTACTTTTCTTTGATAGTGCCTTAAGCTACTTTCAAGCATTCACAAGAAACACACATGCGTTTCTCTGAAATAGAAGCAGTCTATTCCAACACTTCAATTCACTGTGCGAAGTGAATGGAGTGTTGCTTCACTTTCTAAATGCTGTCTTTTCCGAGAAAATCACTTTCCTTTGAAAGTGCCTTACGGTACTTACAAGCATTCAACAGAAACTCACATGCATTTCTCTGAAAGAGAAGCAGTCTGTTCCAACACTTCAATTCACTGTGCGAAGTGAATGAAGTGTTGCTTCACTTTCTAAATGCTGTCCTTTCAGAGAAAATCACTTTCCCTTGAAAGTGCCTTAAGCTACTTACAAGCATTCACCAGAAACTCACATGCGTTTCTTTGAAAGAGAAGCAGTCTGTTCCAACACTTCAATTCACTGTGCGAAGTGAATGGAGTGTTGCTTCACTTTCTAAATGCTGTCCTTTCAAAGAAAATCACTTTCCTTTGAAAGTGCCTTAAGTTACTTGCAAGCATTAGGAAGAAACTCACATGCGTTTCTCTGAAAGAGAAGCAGTCTGTTCCAACACTTCAATTCACTGCACGAAGGGAGTGGAGTGTTGCTTCACTTTCTAAATTCTGTCCTTTCAGAGAAAATCACTTTCCTTTGAAAGTGCCTTAAACGACTTTCAAGCATTCACAAAAAACTCACATGCGTTTCTCTGAAAGAGAAGCAGTCTGTTCCAACACTTCAATTCACTGTGCGAAGTGAATGGAGTGTTGCTTCACTTTCTAAATGCTGTCCTTTCAGAGAAAATCACTTTCCTTTGAAAGTGCCTTAAGCTAATTACAAGCATTCAACAGAAACTCACATGCATTTCTCTGAAAGAGAAGCAGTCTGTTCCAACACTTCAATTCACTGCACGAAGGGAATGGAGTGTTGCTTCACTTTCTAAATGCTGTCCTTTCAGAGAAAATCACTTTCCTTTGAAAGTGCCTTAAGCTACTTTCAAGCATTCACCAGAAACTCACATGCGTTTCTTTGAAAGAGAAGCAGTCTGTTCCAACACTTCAATTCACTGTGCGAAGTGAATGGAGTGTTGCTTCACTTTCTAAATGCTGTCCTTTCAAAGAAAATCACTTTCCTTTGAAAGTGCCTTAAGTTACTTGCAAGCATTAGGAAGAAACTCACATGCGTTTCTCTGAAAGAGAAGCAGTCTGTTCCAACACTTCAATTCACTGCACGAAGGGAGTGGAGTGTTGCTTCACTTTCTAAATTCTGTCCTTTCAGAGAAAATCACTTTCCTTTGAAAGTGCCTTAAACGACTTTCAAGCATTCACAAAAAACTCACATGCGTTTCTCTGAAAGAGAAGCAGTCTGTTCCAACACTTCAATTCACTGTGCGAAGTGAATGGAGTGTTGCTTCACTTTCTAAATGCTGTCCTTTCAGAGAAAATCACTTTCCTTTGAAAGTGCCTTAAGCTAATTACAAGCATTCAACAGAAACTCACATGCATTTCTCTGAAAGAGAAGCAGTCTGTTCCAACACTTCATTTCTCTTCACGAAGGGAATGGAGTGTTGCTTCACTTTCTAAATGCTTTCCTTTCAGAGAAAATCACTTTCCTTTGAAAGTGCATTAAGCTACTTACAAGCATTCACCAGAAACTCACCTGCTTTTCTCTGAAAGAGAAGCAGTCTGTTCCAACACTTCAATTCACTGTGCGAAGTGAATGGAGTGTTGCTTCACTTTCTAAATGCTGTCCTTTCAGAGAAAATCACTTTCCTTTGAAAGTGCCTTAAGTTACTTGCAAGCATTAGGAAGAAACTCACATGCGTTTCTCTGAAAGAGAAGCAGTCTGTTCCAACACTTCAATTCACTGTGCGAAGTGAATGGAGTGTTGCTTCACTTTCTTAATGCTGTCCTTTCAGAGAAAATCACTTTCCTTTGAAAGTGCCTTAAGCTAATTACAAGCATTCAACAGAAACTCACATGCATTTCTCTGAAAGAGAAGCAGTCTGTTCCAACACTTCAATTCACTGCACGAAGTGAATGGATTGTTGCTTCACTTTCTAAATGCTGTCTTTTCAGAGAAAATTACTTTCCTTTGAAACTGCCTTGAGCTACTTACAAGCATTCAACAGAAACTCACATGCATTTCTCTGAAAGAGAAGCAGTCGGTTCCAACACTTCAATTCACTGTGCGAAGTGAATGGAGTGTTGCTTCACTTTCTAAATGCTGTCATTTCATAGAAAATCACTTTCCTTTGAAAGTGCCTTAAGCTACTTATAAGCATTAGGAAGAAACTCACATGCGTTTCTTTGAAAGAGAAGCAGTCTGTTCCAACACTTCAATTCACTGTGCGAAGTGAATGGAGTGTTGCTTCACTTTCTAAATGCTGTCCTTTCAGAGAAAATCACTTTCCCTTGAAAGTGCCTTAAGCTACTTACAAGCATTCACCAGAAACTCACATGCGTTTCTCTGAAAGAGAAGCAGTCTGTTCCAACACTTCAATTCACTGTGCGAAGTGAATGGAGTGTTGCTTCACTTTCTAAATGCTGTCATTTCATAGAAAATCACTTTCCTTTGAAAGTGCCTTAAGCTACTTATAAGCATTAGGAAGAAACTCACATGCGTTTTTTTGAAAGAGAAGCAGTCTGTTCCAACACTTCAATTCACTGTGCGAAGTGAATGGAGTGTTGATTCACTTTCTAAATGCTGTCCTTTCAGAGAAAATCACTTTCCCTTGAAAGTGCCTTAAGCTACTTACAAGCATTCACCAGAAACTCACATGCATTTCTCTGAAAGAGAAGCAGTCTGTTCCAACACTTCAATTCACTGTGCGAAGTGAATGGAGTGTTGCTTCACTTTCTAAATGCTGTCCTTTCAAAGAAAATCACTTTCCTTTGAAAGTGCCTTAAGTTACTTGCAAGCATTAGGAAGAAACTCACATGCGTTTTTCTGAAAGAGAAGCAGTCTGTTCCAACACTTCAATTCACTGCACGAAGGGAATGGAGTGTTGCTTCACTTTCTAAATTCTGTCCTTTCAGAGAAAATCACTTTCCTTTGAAAGTGCCTTAAACTACTTTCAAGCATTCACAAAAAACTCACATGCGTTTCTCTGAAAGAGAAGCAGTCTGTTCCAACACTTCAATTCACTGTGCGAAGTGAATGGAGTGTTGCTTCACTTTCTAAATGCTGTCCTTTCAGAGAAAATCACTTTCCTTTGAAAGTGCCTTAAGCTAATTACAAGCATTCAACAGAAACTCACATGCATTTCTCTGAAAGAGAAGCAGTCTGTTCCAACACTTCAATTCACTGCACGAAGGGAATGGAGTGTTGCTTCACCTTCTAAATGCTGTCCTTTCAGAGAAAATCACTTTCCTTTGAAAGTGCCTTAAACTAATTTCAAGCATTCACAGAAAACGCACATGCGTTTCTCTGAAAGAGAAGCAGTCTGTTCCAACACTTCAATTCACTGTGCAATGTCATGGAGTGTTGCCTCACTTTTGAAATGCTGTCCTTTCCGAGAAAATCACTTTCCTTTGAAAGTGCCTTAAACTACTTTCAAGCATTCACAAAAAACTCACATGTGTTTCTCTGAAAGAGAAGCAGTCTGTTCCAACACTTCAATTCTCTGTGCGAAGTGAATGGAGTGTTGCTTCACTTTCTAAATGCTGTCCTTTCAATGAAATTCACTTTCCTTTGAAAGTGCCTTAAGTTACTTGCAAGCATTAGGAAGAAACTCACATGCGTTTCTCTGAAAGAAAAGCAGTCTGTTCCAACACTTCAATTCACTGTGTGAAGTGAATGGAGTGTTGCTTCACTTTCTAAATTCTGTCCTTTCAGAGAAAATCACTTTCCTTTGAAAGTGCCTTAAGTTACTTACAAGCATTCAACAGAAACTCACATGCATTTCTCTGAAAGAGAAGCAGTCTGTTCCAACACTTCAATTCACTGCACGAAGGGAATGGAGTGTTGCTTCACTTTCTAAAAGCTGTCCTTTCAGAGAAAATCACTTTCCTTTGAAAGTGCCTTAAGCTACTTACAAGCATTCACCAGAAACTCACATACGTTTCTTTGAAAGAGAAGCAGTCTGTTCCAACAATTCAATTCACTGTGCGAAGTGAATGGAGTGTTGCTTCACTTTCTAACTGCTGTCCTTTCAAAGAAAATCACTTTCCTTTGAAAGTGCCTTAAGTTACTTGCAAGCATTAGGAAGAAACTCACATGCGTTTCTGTGAAAGAGAAGCAGTCTGTTCCAACACTTCAATTCACTGTGCGAAGTGAATGGAGTGTTGCTTCACTTTCTTAATGCTGTCCTTTCAGAGAAAATCACTTTCCTTTGAAAGTGCCTTAAGCTAATTACAAGCATTCAACAGAAACTCACATGCATTTCTCTGAAAGAGAAGCAGCCTGTTCCAACACTTCATTTCACTGCACGAAGGGAATGGAGTGTTGCTTCACTTTCTAAATGCTTTCCTTTCAGAGAAAATCACTTTCCTTTGAAAGTGCATTAAGCTACTTACAAGCATTCACCAGAAACTCACATGCGTTTCTTTGAAAGAGAAGCAGTCTGTTCCAACACTACAATTCACTGTGCGAAGTGAATGGAGTGTTGCTTCACTTTCTAAATGCTGTCCTTTCAGAGAAAATCACTTTCCTTTGAAAGTGCCTTAAGTTACTTGCAAGCATTAGGAAGAAACTCACATGCGTTTCTTTGAAAGAGAAGCAGTCTGTTCCAACACTTCACATCACTGTGCGAAGTGAATGGAGTGTTGCTTCACTTTCTAAATGCTGTCCTTTCAAAGAAAATCACTTTCCTTTGAAAGTGCCTTAAGTTACTTGGAAGCATTAGGAAGAAACTCACATGCGTTTCTCTGAAAGAGAAGCAGTCTGTTCCAACACTTCAATTCACTGCACGAAGGGAATGGAGTGTTGCTTCACTTTCTAAATTCTGTCCTTTAAGAGAAAATCACTTTCCTTTGAAAGTGCCTTAAACGACTTTCAAGCATTCACAAAAAACTCACATGCGTTTCTCTGAAAGAGAAGCAGTCTGTTCCAACACTTCAATTCACTGTGCGAAGTGAATGGAGTGTTGCTTCACTTTCTAAATGCTGTCCTTTCACAGAAAATCACTTTCCTTAGAAAGTGCCTTAAGCTAATTACAAGCATTCAACAGAAACTCACATGCATTTCTCTGAAAGAGAAGCAGTCTGTTCCAACACTTCAATTCACTGCACGAAGGGAATGGAGTGTTGCTTCACTTTCTAAATGCTGTCCTTTCAGAGAAAATCACTTTCCTTTGAAAGTGCCTTAAGCTACTTTCAAGCATTCATCAGAAACTCACATGCGTTTCTTTGAAAGAGAAGCAGTCTGTTCCAACACTTCAATCCACTGTGCGAAGTGAATGGAGTGTTGCTTCACTTTCTAAATGCTGTCTTTTCCGAGAAAATCACTTTCCTTTGAAAGTGCCTTATGGTACTTACAAGCATTCACCAGAAACTCACATGCATTTCTCTGAAAGAGAAGCAGTCTGTTCCAACACTTCAATTCACTGTGCGAAGTGAATGGAGTGTTGCTTCACTTTCTAAATGCTGTCCTTTCAAAGAAAATCACTTTCCTTTGAAAGTGCCTTAAGTTACTTGCAAGCATTAGGAAGAAACTCACATGCGTTTCTCTGAAAGAGAAGCAGTCTGTTCCAACACTTCAATTCACTGCACGAAGGGAATGGAGTGTTGCTTCACTTTCTAAATTCTGTCCTTTCAGAGAAAATCACTTTCCTTTGAAAGTGCCTTAAACTACTTTCAAGCATTCACAAAAAACTCACATGCGTTTCTCTGAAAGAGAAGCAGTCTGTTCCAACACTTCAATTCACTGTGCGAAGTGAATGGAGTGTTGCTTCACTTTCTAAATGCTGTTCTTTCAGAGAAAATCACTTTCCTTTAAAAGTGCCTTAAGCTAATTATAAGCATTCAACAGAAACTCACATGCATTTCTCTGAAAGAGAAGCAGTCTGTTCCAATACTTCAATTCACTGTGCGAAGTGAATGATGTGTTGCTTCACTTTCTAAATGCTGTCCTTTCAGAGAAAATCACTTTCCCTTGAAAGTGCCTTAAGCTACTTACAAGCATTCACCAGAAACTCACATGCATTTCTCTGAAAGAGAAGCAGTCTGTTCCAACACTTCAATTCACTGCGCGAAATGAATGGAGTGTTGCTTCACTTTCTAAATGCTGTCCTTTCAAAGAAAATCACTTTCCTTTGAAAGTGCCTTAAGTTACTTGCAAGCATTAGGAAGAAACTCACATGCGTTTCTCTGAAAGAGAAGCAGTCTGTTCCAACACTTCAATTCACTGCACGAAGGGAATGGAGTGTTGCTTCACTTTCTAAATTCTGTCCTTTCAGAGAAAATCACTTTCCTTTGAAAGTGCCTTAAACTACTTTCAAGCATTCACAAAAAACTCACATGCGTTTCTCTGAAAGAGAAGCAGTCTGTTCCAACACTTCAATTCACTGTACGAAGTGAATGGAGTGTTGCTTCACTTTCGAAATGCTGTCCTTTCAGAGAAAATCACTTTCCTTTGAAAGTGCCTTAAGCTAATTACAAGCATTCAACAGAAACTCACATGCATTTCTCTGAAAGAGAAGCAGTCTGTTCCAACACTTCATTTCACTGCACGAAGGGAATGGAGTGTTGCTTCACTTTCTAAATGCTTTCCTTTCAGAGAAAATCACTTTCCTTTGAAAGTGCATTAAGCTACTTACAAGCATTCACCAGAAACTCACATGCTTTTCTCTGAAAGAGAAGCAGTCTGTTCCAACACTTCAATTCACTGTGCGAAGTGAATGGAGTGTTGCTTCACTTTCTAAATGCTGTCCTTTCAGAGAAAATCACTTTCCTTTGAAAGTGCCTTAAGTTACTTGCAAGCATTAGGAAGAAACTCACATGCGTTTCTCTGAAAGAGAAGCAGTCTGTTCCAACACTTCAATTCACTGTGCGAAGTGAATGGAGTGTTGCTTCACTTTCTTAATGCTGTCCTTTCAGAGAAAATCACGTTCCTTTGAAAGTGCCTTAAGCTAATTACAAGCATTCAACAGAAACTCACATGCATTTCTCTGAAAGAGAAGCAGTCTGTTCCAACACTTCAATTCACTGCACGAAGTGAATGGAGTGTTGCTTCACTTTCTAAATGCTGTCCTTTCAGAGAAAATTACTTTTCTTTGATAGTGCCTTAAGCTACTTTCAAGCATTCACAAGAAACACACATGCGTTTCTCTGAAATAGAAGCAGTCTATTCCAACACTTCAATTCACTGTGCGAAGTGAATGGAGTGTTGCTTCACTTTCTAAATGCTGTCTTTTCCGAGAAAATCACTTTCCTTTGAAAGTGCCTTACGGTACTTACAAGCATTCAACAGAAACTCACATGCATTTCTCTGAAAGAGAAGCAGTCTGTTCCAACACTTCAATTCACTGTGCGAAGTGAATGAAGTGTTGCTTCACTTTCTAAATGCTGTCCTTTCAGAGAAAATCACTTTCCCTTGAAAGTGCCTTAAGCTACTTACAAGCATTCACCAGAAACTCACATGCGTTTCTTTGAAAGAGAAGCAGTCTGTTCCAACACTTCAATTCACTGTGCGAAGTGAATGGAGTGTTGCTTCACTTTCTAAATGCTGTCCTTTCAAAGAAAATCACTTTCCTTTGAAAGTGCCTTAAGTTACTTGGAAGCATTAGGAAGAAACTCACATGCGTTTCTCTGAAAGAGAAGCAGTCTGTTCCAACACTTCAATTCACTGCACGAAGGGAATGGAGTGTTGCTTCACTTTCTAAATTCTGTCCTTTCAGAGAAAATCACTTTCCTTTGAAAGTGCCTTAAACGACTTTCAAGCATTCACAAAAAACTCACATGCGTTTCTCTGAAAGAGAAGCAGTCTGTTCCAACACTTCAATTCACTGTGCGAAGTGAATGGAGTGTTGCTTCACTTTCTAAATGCTGTCCTTTCAGAGAAAATCACTTTCCTTTGAAAGTGCCTTAAGCTAATTACAAGCATTCAACAGAAACTCACATGCATTTCTCTGAAAGAGAAGCAGTCTGTTCCAACACTTCAATTCACTGCACGAAGGGAATGGAGTGTTGCTTCACTTTCTAAATGCTGTCCTTTCAGAGAAAATCACTTTCCTTTGAAAGTGCCTTAAGCTACTTTCAAGCATTCACCAGAAACTCACATGCGTTTCTTTGAAAGAGAAGCAGTCTGTTCCAACACTTCAATTCACTGTGCGAAGTGAATGGAGTGTTGCTTCACTTTCTAAATGCTGTCCTTTCAAAGAAAATCACTTTCCTTTGAAAGTGCCTTAAGTTACTTGCAAGCATTAGGAAGAAACTCACAAGCGTTTCTCTGAAAGAGAAGCAGTCTGTTCCAACACTTCAATTCACTGCACGAAGGGAGTGGAGTGTTGCTTCACTTTCTAAATTCTGTCCTTTCAGAGAAAATCACTTTCCTTTGAAAGTGCCTTAAACGACTTTCAAGCATTCACAAAAAACTCACATGCGTTTCTCTGAAAGAGAAGCAGTCTGTTCCAACACTTCAATTCACTGTGCGAAGTGAATGGAGTGTTGCTTCACTTTCTAAATGCTGTCCTTTCAGAGAAAATCACTTTCCTTTGAAAGTGCCTTAAGCTAATTACAAGCATTCAACAGAAACTCACATGCATTTCTCTGAAAGAGAAGCAGTCTGTTCCAACACTTCATTTCTCTTCACGAAGGGAATGGAGTGTTGCTTCACTTTCTAAATGCTTTCCTTTCAGAGAAAATCACTTTCCTTTGAAAGTGCATTAAGCTACTTACAAGCATTCACCAGAAACTCACCTGCTTTTCTCTGAAAGAGAAGCAGTCTGTTCCAACACTTCAATTCACTGTGCGAAGTGAATGGAGTGTTGCTTCACTTTCTAAATGCTGTCCTTTCAGAGAAAATCACTTTCCTTTGAAAGTGCCTTAAGTTACTTGCAAGCATTAGGAAGAAACTCACATGCGTTTCTCTGAAAGAGAAGCAGTCTGTTCCAACACTTCAATTCACTGTGCGAAGTGAATGGAGTGTTGCTTCACTTTCTTAATGCTGTCCTTTCAGAGAAAATCACTTTCCTTTGAAAGTGCCTTAAGCTAATTACAAGCATTCAACAGAAACTCACATGCATTTCTCTGAAAGAGAAGCAGTCTGTTCCAACACTTCAATTCACTGCACGAAGTGAATGGAGTGTTGCTTCACTTTCTAAATGCTGTCTTTTCAGAGAAAATTACTTTCCTTTGAAACTGCCTTGAGCTACTTACAAGCATTCAACAGAAACTCACATGCATTTCTCTGAAAGAGAAGCAGTCGGTTCCAACACTTCAATTCACTGTGCGAAGTGAATGGAGTGTTGCTTCACTTTCTAAATGCTGTCATTTCATAGAAAATCACTTTCCTTTGAAAGTGCCTTAAGCTACTTATAAGCATTAGGAAGAAACTCACATGCGTTTCTTTGAAAGAGAAGCAGTCTGTTCCAACACTTCAATTCACTGTGCGAAGTGAATGGAGTGTTGCTTCACTTTCTAAATGCTGTCCTTTCAGAGAAAATCACTTTCCCTTGAAAGTGCCTTAAGCTACTTACAAGCATTCACCAGAAACTCACATGCGTTTCTCTGAAAGAGAAGCAGTCTGTTCCAACACTTCAATTCACTGCACGAAGTGAATGGAGTGTTGCTTTACTTTCTAAATGCTGTCTTTTCAGAGAAAATTACTTTCCTTTGAAACTGCCTTGAGCTACTTACAAGCATTCAACAGAAACTCACATGCATTTCTCTGAAAGAGAAGCAGTCGGTTCCAACACTTCAATTCACTGTGCGAAGTGAATGGAGTGTTGCTTCACTTTCTAAATGCTGTCATTTCATAGAAAATCACTTTCCTTTGAAAGTGCCTTAAGCTACTTATAAGCATTAGGAAGAAACTCACATGCGTTTTTTTGAAAGAGAAGCAGTCTGTTCCAACACTTCAATTCACTGTGCGAAGTGAATGGAGTGTTGATTCACTTTCTAAATGCTGTCCTTTCAGAGAAAATCACTTTCCCTTGAAAGTGCCTTAAGCTACTTACAAGCATTCACCAGAAACTCACATGCATTTCTCTGAAAGAGAAGCAGTCTGTTCCAACACTTCAATTCACTGTGCGAAGTGAATGGAGTGTTGCTTCACTTTCTAAATGCTGTCCTTTCAAAGAAAATCACTTTCCTTTGAAAGTGCCTTAAGTTACTTGCAAGCATTATGAAGAAACTCACATGCGTTTTTCTGAAAGAGAAGCAGTCTGTTCCAACACTTCAATTCACTGCACGAAGGGAATGGAGTGTTGCTTCACTTTCTAAATTCTGTCCTTTCAGAGAAAATCACTTTCCTTTGAAAGTGCCTTAAACTACTTTCAAGCATTCACAAAAAACTCACATGCGTTTCTCTGAAAGAGAAGCAGTCTGTTCCAACACTTCAATTCACTGTGCGAAGTGAATGGAGTGTTGCTTCACTTTCTAAATGCTGTCCTTTCAGAGAAAATCACTTTCCTTTGAAAGTGCCTTAAGCTAATTACAAGCATTCAACAGAAACTCACATGCATTTCTCTGAAAGAGAAGCAGTCTGTTCCAACACTTCAATTCACTGCACGAAGGGAATGGAGTGTTGCTTCACCTTCTAAATGCTGTCCTTTCAGAGAAAATCACTTTCCTTTGAAAGTGCCTTAAACTAATTTCAAGCATTCACAGAAAACGCACATGCGTTTCTCTGAAAGAGAAGCAGTCTGTTCCAACACTTCAATTCACTGTGCAATGTCATGGAGTGTTGCCTCACTTTTGAAATGCTGTCCTTTCCGAGAAAATCACTTTCCTTTGAAAGTGCCTTAAACTACTTTCAAGCATTCACAAAAAACTCACATGTGTTTCTCTGAAAGAGAAGCAGTCTGTTCCAACACTTCAATTCTCTGTGCGAAGTGAATGGAGTGTTGCTTCACTTTCTAAATGCTGTCCTTTCAATGAAATTCACTTTCCTTTGAAAGTGCCTTAAGTTACTTGCAAGCATTAGGAAGAAACTCACATGCGTTTCTCTGAAAGAAAAGCAGTCTGTTCCAACACTTCAATTCACTGTGTGAAGTGAATGGAGTGTTGCTTCACTTTCTAAATTCTGTCCTTTCAGAGAAAATCACTTTCCTTTGAAAGTGCCTTAAGTTACTTACAAGCATTCAACAGAAACTCACATGCATTTCTCTGAAAGAGAAGCAGTCTGTTCCAACACTTCAATTCACTGCACGAAGGGAATGGAGTGTTGCTTCACTTTCTAAAAGCTGTCCTTTCAGAGAAAATCACTTTCCTTTGAAAGTGCCTTAAGCTACTTACAAGCATTCACCAGAAACTCACATACGTTTCTTTGAAAGAGAAGCAGTCTGTTCCAACAATTCAATTCACTGTGCGAAGTGAATGGAGTGTTGCTTCACTTTCTAACTGCTGTCCTTTCAAAGAAAATCACTTTCCTTTGAAAGTGCCTTAAGTTACTTGCAAGCATTAGGAAGAAACTCACATGCGTTTCTGTGAAAGAGAAGCAGTCTGTTCCAACACTTCAATTCACTGTGCGAAGTGAATGGAGTGTTGCTTCACTTTCTTAATGCTGTCCTTTCAGAGAAAATCACTTTCCTTTGAAAGTGCCTTAAGCTAATTACAAGCATTCAACAGAAACTCACATGCATTTCTCTGAAAGAGAAGCAGCCTGTTCCAACACTTCATTTCACTGCACGAAGGGAATGGAGTGTTGCTTCACTTTCTAAATGCTTTCCTTTCAGAGAAAATCACTTTCCTTTGAAAGTGCATTAAGCTACTTACAAGCATTCACCAGAAACTCACATGCGTTTCTTTGAAAGAGAAGCAGTCTGTTCCAACACTACAATTCACTGTGCGAAGTGAATGGAGTGTTGCTTCACTTTCTAAATACTGTCCTTTCAGAGAAAATCACTTTCCTTTGAAAGTGCCTTAAGTTACTTGCAAGCATTAGGAAGAAACTCACATGCGTTTCTCTGAAAGAGAAGCAGTCTGTTCCAACACTTCAATTCACTGTGCGAAGTGAATGGAGTGTTGCTTCACTTTCTTAATGCTGTCCTTTCAGAGAAAATCACTTTCCTTTGAAAGTGCCTTAAGCTAATTACAAGCATTCAACAGAAACTCACATGCATTTCTCTGAAAGAGAAGCAGTCTGTTCCAACACTTCAATTCACTGCACGAAGTGAATGGAGTGTTGCTTCACTTTCTAAAGGCTGCCCTTTCAGAGAAAATCACTTTCCTTTGAAAGTGCCTTAAGCTACTTACTAGCATTCACCAGAGACTCACATGCGTTACTCTGAAAGAGAAGCAGTCTGTTCCAACACTTCAATTCACTGTGCGAAGTGAATGGAGTGTTGCTTCACTTTCTAAATGCTGTCCTTTCAGAGAAAATCACTTTCCCTTGAAAGTGCCTTAAGCTACTTACAAGCATTCACCAGAAACTCACATGCGTGTCTCTGCAAGAGAAGCAGTCTGTTACAACACTTCAATTCACTGTGCGAAGTGAATGGAGTGTTGCTTCACTTTCTAAATGCTGTCCTTTCAAAGAAAATCACTTTCCTTTGAAAGTGCCTTAAGTAACTTGCAAGCATTAGGAAGAAACTCACATGCGTTTTTCTGAAAGAGAAGCAGTCTGTTCCAACACTTCAATTCACTGCACGAACGGAATGGAGTGTTGCTTCACTTTCTAAATTCTGTCCTTTCAGAGAAAATCACTTTCCTTTGAAAGTGCCTTAAACTACTTTCAAGCATTCACAAAAAAATCACATGCGTTTCTCTGAAAGAGAAGCAGTCTGTTCCAACACTTCAATTCACTGTGCGAAGTGAATGGAGTGTTGCTTCACTTTCTAAATGCTGTCCTTTCAGAGAAAATCACTTTCCTTTGAAAGTGCCTTAAGCTAATTACAAGCATTCAACAGAAACTCACATGCATTTCTCTGAAAGAGAAGCCGTCTGTTCCAATACTTCAATTCACTGTGCGAAGTGAATGAAGTGTTGCTTCACTTTCAAAATGCTGTCCTTTCAGAGAAAATCACTTTCCCTTGAAAGTGCCTTAAGCTACTTACAAGCATTCACCAGAAACTCACATGCATTTCTCTGAAAGAGAAGCAGTCTGTTCCAACACTTCAATTCACTGTGCGAAGTGAATGGAGTGTTGCTTCACTTTCTAAATGCTGTCCTTTCAAAGAAAATCACTTTCCTTTGAAAGTGCCTTAAGTTACTTGGAAGCATTAGGAAGAAACTCACATGCGTTTCTCTGAAAGAGAAGCAGTCTGTTCCAACACTTCAATTCACTGCACGAAGGGAATGGAGTGTTGCTTCACTTTCTAAATTCTGTCCTTTCAGAGAAAATCACTTTCCTTTGAAAGTGCCTTAAACGACTTTCAAGCATTCACAAAAAACTCACATGCGTTTCTCTGAAAGAGAAGCAGTCTGTTCCAACACTTCAATTCACTGTGCGAAGTGAATGGAGTGTTGCTTCACTTTCTAAATGCTGTCCTTTCAGAGAAAATCACTTTCCTTTGAAAGTGCCTTAAGCTAATTACAAGCATTCAACAGAAACTCACATGCATTTCTCTGAAAGTGAAGCAGTCTGTTCCAACACTTCAATTCACTGCACGAAGGGAATGGAGTGTTGCTTCACTTTCTAAATGCTGTCCTTTCAGAGAAAATCACTTTCCTTTGAAAGTGCCTTAAGCTACTTTCAAGTATTCACCAGAAACTCACATGCGTTTCTTTGAAAGAGAAGCAGTCTGTTCCAACACTTCAATCCACTGTGCGAAGTGAATGGAGTGTTGCTTCACTTTCTAAATGCTGTCTTTTCCGAGAAAATCACTTTCCTTTGAAAGTGCCTTATGGTACTTACAAGCATTCACCAGAAACTCACATGCATTTCTCTGAAAGAGAAGCAGTCTGTTCCAACACTTCAATTCACTGTGCGAAGTGAATGGAGTGTTGCTTCACTTTCTAAATGCTGTCCTTTCAAAGAAAATCACTTTCCTTTGAAAGTGCCTTAAGTTACTTGCAAGCATTAGGAAGAAACTCACATGCGTTTCTCTGAAAGAGAAGCAGTCTGTTCCAACACTTCAATTCACTGCACGAAGGGAATGGAGTGTTGCTTCACTTTCTAAATTCTGTCCTTTCAGAGAAAATCACTTTCCTTTGAAAGTGCCTTAAACTACTTTCAAGCATTCACAAAAAACTCACATGCGTTTCTCTGAAAGAGAAGCAGTCTGTTCCAACACTTCAATTCACTGTGCGAAGTGAATGGAGTGTTGCTTCACTTTCTAAATGCTGTCCTTTCAGAGAAAATCACTTTCCTTTGAAAGTGCCTTAAGCTAATTATAAGCATTCAACAGAAACTCACATGCATTTCTCTGAAAGAGAAGCAGTCTGTTCCAATACTTCAATTCACTGTGCGAAGTGAATGAAGTGTTGCTTCACTTTCTAAATGCTGTCCTTTCAGAGAAAATCACTTTCCCTTGAAAGTGCCTTAAGCTACTTACAAGCATTCACCAGAAACTCACATGCATTTCTCTGAAAGAGAAGCAGTCTGTTCCAACACTTCAATTCACTGTGCGAAGTGAATGGAGTGTTGCTTCACTTTCTAAATGCTGTCCTTTCAAAGAAAATCACTTTCCTTTGAAAGTGCCTTAAGTTACTTGCAAGCATTAGGAAGAAACTCACATGCGTTTCTCTGAAAGAGAAGCAGTCTGTTCCAACACTTCAATTCACTGCACGAAGGGAATGGAGTGTTGCTTCACTTTCTAAATTCTGTCCTTTCAGAAAAATCACTTTCCTTTGAAAGTGCCTTAAACTACTTTCAAGCATTCACAAAAAACTCACATGCGTTTCTCTGAAAGAGAAGCAGTCTGTTCCAACACTTCAATTCACTGTACAAAGTGAATGGAGTGTTGCTTCACTTTCTAAATGCTGTCCTTTCAGAGAAAATCACTTTCCTTTGAAAGTGCATTAAGCTACTTACAAGCATTCACCAGAAACTCACATGCTTTTCTCTGAAAGAGAAGCAGTCTGTTCCAACACTTCAATTCACTGTGCGAAGTGAATGAAGTGTTGCTTCACTTTCTAAATGCTGTCCTTTCAGAGAAAATCACTTTCCTTTGAAAGTGCCTTAAGTTACTTGCAAGCATTAGGAAGAAACTCACATGCGTTTCTCTGAAAGAGAAGCAGTCTGTTCCAACACTTCAATTCACTGTGCGAAGTGAATGGAGTGTTGCTTCACTTTCTTAATGCTGTCCTTTCAGAGAAAATCACTTTCCTTTGAAAGTGCCTTAAGCTAATTACAAGCATTCAACAGAAACTCACATGCATTTCTCTGAAAGAGAAGCAGTCTGTTCCAACACTTCAATTCACTGCACGAAGTGAATGGAGTGTTGCTTCACTTTCTAAATGCTGTCTTTTCAGAGAAAATTACTTTCCTTTGAAACTGCCTTGAGCTACTTACAAGCATTCAACAGAATCTCACATGCATTTCTGTGAAAGAGATGCAGTCGGTTCCAACACTTCAATTCACTGTGCGAAGTGAATGGAGTGTTGCTTCACTTTCTAAATGCTGTCATTTCATAGAAAATCACTTTCTTTTGAAAGTGCCTTAAGCTACTTATAAGCATTAGGAAGAAACTCACATGCGTTTCTTTGAAAGAGAAGCAGTCTGTTCCAACACTTCAATTCACTGTGCGAAGTGAATGGAGTGTTGCTTCACTTTCTAAATGCTGTCCTTTCAGAGAAAATCACTTTCCCTTGAAAGTGCCTTAAGCTACTTACAAGCATTCACCAGAAACTCACATGCATTTCTCTGAAAGAGAAGCAGTCTGTTCCAACACTTCAATTCACTGCACGAAGTGAATGGAGTGTAGCTTTACTTTCTAAATGCTGTCTTTTCAGAGAAAATTACTTTCCTTTGAAACTGCCTTGAGCTACTTACAAGCATTCAACAGAAACTCACATGCATTTCTCTGAAAGAGAAGCAGTCGGTTCCAACACTTCAATTCACTGTGCGAAGTGAATGGAGTGTTGCTTCACTTTCTAAATGCTGTCATTTCATAGAAAATCACTTTCCTTTGAAAGTGCCTTAAGCTACTTATAAACATTAGGAAGAAACTCACATGCGTTTTTTTGAAAGAGAAGCAGTCTGTTCCAACACTTCAATTCACTGTGCGAAGTGAATGGAGTGTGGATTCACTTTCTAAATGCTGTCCTTTCAGAGAAAATCACTTTCCCTTGAAAGTGCCTTAAGCTACTTACAAGCATTCACCAGAAACTCACATGCATTTCTCTGAAAGAGAAGCAGTCTGTTCCAACACTTCAATTCACTGTGCGAAGTGAATGGAGTGTTGCTTCACTTTCTAAATGCTGTCCTTTCAAAGAAAATCACTTTCCTTTGAAAGTGCCTTAAGTTACTTGCAAGCATTAGGAAGAAACTCACATGCGTTTCTCTGAAAGAGAAGCAGTCTGTTCCAACACTTCAATTCACTGCACGAAGGGAATGGAGTGTTGCTTCACTTTCTAAATTCTGTCCTTTCAGAGAAAATCACTTTCCTTTGAAAGTGCCTTAAACTACTTTCAAGCATTCACAAAAAACTCACATGCGTTTCTCTGAAAGAGAAGCAGTCTGTTCCAACACTTCAATTCACTGTACAAAGTGAATGGAGTGTTGCTTCACTTTCTAAATGCTGTCCTTTCAGAGAAAATCACTTTCCTTTGAAAGTGCCTTAAGCTAATTATAAGCATTCAACAGAAACTCACATGCATTTCTCTGAAAGAGAAGCAGTCTGTTCCAATACTTCAATTCACTGTGCGAAGTGAATGAAGTGTTGCTTCACTTTCTAAATGCTGTCCTTTCAGAGAAAATCACTTTCCCTTGAAAGTGCCTTAAGCTACTTACAAGCATTCACCAGAAACTCACATGCATTTCTCTGAAAGAGAAGCAGTCTGTTCCAACACTTCAATTCACTGTGCGAAGTGAATGGAGTGTTGCTTCACTTTCTAAATGCTGTCCTTTCAAAGAAAATCACTTTCCTTTGAAAGTGCCTTAAGTTACTTGCAAGCATTAGGAAGAAACTCACATGCGTTTCTCTGAAAGAGAAGCAGTCTGTTCCAACACTTCAATTCACTGCACGTAGGGAATGGAGTGTTGCTTCACTTTCTAAATTCTGTCCTTTCAGAGAAAATCACTTTCCTTTGAAAGTGCCTTAAACTACTTTCAAGCATTCACAAAAAACTCACATGCGTTTCTCTGAAAGAGAAGCAGTCTGTTCCAACACTTCAATTCACTGTACAAAGTGAATGGAGTGTTGCTTCACTTTCTAAATGCTGTCCTTTCAGAGAAAATCACTTTCCTTTGAAAGTGCATTAAGCTACTTACAAGCATTCACCAGAAACTCACATGCTTTTCTCTGAAAGAGAAGCAGTCTGTTCCAACACTTCAATTCACTGTGCGAAGTGAATGAAGTGTTGCTTCACTTTCTAAATGCTGTCCTTTCAGAGAAAATCACTTTCCTTTGAAAGTGCCTTAAGTTACTTGCAAGCATTAGGAAGAAACTCACATGCGTTTCTCTGAAAGAGAAGCAGTCTGTTCCAACACTTCAATTCACTGTGCGAAGTGAATGGAGTGTTGCTTCACTTTCTTAATGCTGTCCTTTCAGAGAAAATCACTTTCCTTTGAAAGTGCCTTAAGCTAATTACAAGCATTCAACAGAAACTCACATGCATTTCTCTGAAAGAGAAGCAGTCTGTTCCAACACTTCAATTCACTGCACGAAGTGAATGGAGTGTTGCTTCACTTTCTAAATGCTGTCTTTTCAGAGAAAATTACTTTCCTTTGAAACTGCCTTGAGCTACTTACAAGCATTCAACAGAATCTCACATGCATTTCTCTGAAAGAGAAGCAGTCGGTTCCAACACTTCAATTCACTGTGCGAAGTGAATGGAGTGTTGCTTCACTTTCTAAATGCTGTCATTTCATAGAAAATCACTTTCTTTTGAAAGTGCCTTAAGCTACTTATAAGCATTAGGAAGAAAATCACATGCGTTTCTTTGAAAGAGAAGCAGTCTGTTCCAACACTTCAATTCACTGTGCGAAGTGAATGGAGTGTTGCTTCACTTTCTAAATGCTGTCCTTTCAGAGAAAATCACTTTCCCTTGAAAGTGCCTTAAGCTACTTACAAGCATTCACCAGAAACTCACATGCATTTCTCTGAAAGAGAAGCAGTCTGTTCCAACACTTCAATTCACTGCACGAAGTGAATGGAGTGTAGCTTTACTTTCTAAATGCTGTCTTTTCAGAGAAAATTACTTTCCTTTGAAACTGCCTTGAGCTACTTACAAGCATTCAACAGAAACTCACATGCATTTCTCTGAAAGAGAAGCAGTCGGTTCCAACACTTCAATTCACTGTGCGAAGTGAATGGAGTGTTGCTTCACTTTCTAAATGCTGTCATTTCATAGAAAATCACTTTCCTTTGAAAGTGCCTTAAGCTACTTATAAACATTAGGAAGAAACTCACATGCGTTTTTTTGAAAGAGAAGCAGTCTGTTCCAACACTTCAATTCACTGTGCGAAGTGAATGGAGTGTGGATTCACTTTCTAAATGCTGTCCTTTCAGAGAAAATCACTTTCCCTTGAAAGTGCCTTAAGCTACTTACAAGCATTCACCAGAAACTCACATGCATTTCTCTGAAAGAGAAGCAGTCTGTTCCAACACTTCAATTCACTGTGCGAAGTGAATGGAGTGTTGCTTCACTTTCTAAATGCTGTCCGTTCAAAGAAAATCACTTTCCTTTGAAAGTGCCTTAAGTTACTTGCAAGCATTAGGAAGAAACTCACATGCGTTTTTCTGAAAGAGAAGCAGTCTGTTCCAACACTTCAATTCACTGCACGAAGGGAATGGAGTGTTGCTTCACTTTCTAAATTCTGTCCTTTCAGAGAAAATCACTTTCCTTTGAAAGTGCCTTAAACTACTTTCAAGCATTCACAAAAAACTCACATGCGTTTCTCTGAAAGAGAAGCAGTCTGTTCCAACACTTCAATTCACTGTGCGAAGTGAATGGAGTGTTGCTTCACTTTCTAAATGCTGTCCTTTCAGAGAAAATCACTTTCCTTTGAAAGTGCCTTAAGCTAATTACAAGCATTCAACAGAAACTCACATACATTTCTCTGAAAGAGAAGCAGTCTGTTCCAATACTTCAATTCACTGTGCGAAGTGAATGAAGTGTTGCTTCACTTTCAAAATGCTGTCCTTTCAGAGAAAATCACTTTCCCTTGAAAGTGCCTTAAGCTACTTACAAGCATTCACCAGAAACTCACATGCATTTCTCTGAAAGAGAAGCAGTCTGTTCCAACACTTCAATTCACTGTGCGAAGTGAATGGAGTGTTGCTTCACTTTCTAAATGCTGTCCTTTCAAAGAAAATCACTTTCCTTTGAAAGTGCCTTAAGTTACTTGCAAGCATTAGGAAGAAACTCACATGCGTTTCTCTGAAAGAGAAGCAGTCTGTTCCAACACTTCAATTCACTGCACGAAAGGAATGGAGTGTTGCTTCACTTTCTAAATTCTGTCCTTTCAGAGAAAATCACTTTCCTTTGAAAGTGCCTTAAACTACTTTCAAGCATTCACAAAAAACTCACATGCGTTTCTCTGAAAGAGAAGCAGTCTGTTCCAACACTTCAATTCACTGTGCAAAGTGAATGGAGTGTTGCTTCACTTTCTAAATGCTGTCCTTTCAGAGAAAATCACTTTCCTTTGAAAGTCCCTTAAGCTAATTACAAGCATTCAACAGAAACTCACATGCATTTCTCTGAAAGAGAAGCAGTCTGTTCCAACACTTCAATTCACTGCACGAAGGGAATGGAGTGTTGCTTCACCTTCTAAATGCTGTCCTTTCAGAGAAAATCACTTTCCTTTGAAAGTGCCTTAAACTAATTTCAAGCATTCACAGAAAACGCACATGCGTTTCTCTGAAAGAGAAGCAGTCTGTTCCAACACTTCAATTCACTGTGCAAAGTCATGGAGTGTTGCCTCACTTTTGAAATGCTGTCCTTTCCGAGAAAATCACTTTCCTTTGAAAGTGCCTTAAGCTACTTTCAAGCATTCACAAAAAACTCACATGTGTTTCTCTGAAAGAGAAGCAGTCTGTTCCAACACTTCAATTCTCTGTGCGAAGTGAATGGAGTGTTGCTTCACTTTCTAAATGCTGTCCTTTCAATGAAATTCACTTTCCTTTGAAAGTGCCTTAAGTTACTTGCAAGCATTAGGAAGAAACTCACATGCGTTTCTCTGAAAGAGAAGCAGTCTGTTCCAACACTTCAATTCACTGTGTGAAGTGAATGGAGTGTTGCTTCACTTTCTAAATTCTGTCCTTTCAGAGAAAATCACTTTCCTTTGAAAGTGCCTTAAGTTACTTACAAGCATTCAACAGAAACTCACATGCATTTCTTTGAAAGAGAAGCAGCCTGTTCCAACACTTCAATTCACTGCACGAAGGGAATGGAGTGTTGCTTCACTTTCTAAAAGCTGTCCTTTCAGAGAAAATCACTTTCCTTTGAAAGTGCCTTAAGCTACTTACAAGCATTCACCAGAAACTCACATACGTTTCTTTGAAAGAGAAGCAGTCTGTTCCAACACTTCAATTCACTGTGCGAAGTGAATGGAGTGTTGCTTCACTTTCTAACTGCTGTCCTTTCAAAGAAAATCACTTTCCTTTGAAAGTGCCTTAAGTTACTTGCAAGCATTAGGAAGAAACTCACATGCGTTTCTATGAAAGAGAAGCAGTCTGTTCCAACACTTCAATTCACTGTGCGAAGTGAATGGAGTGTTGCTTCACTTTCTTAATGCTGTCCTTTCAGAGAAAATCACTTTCCTTTGAAAGTGCCTTAAGCTAATTACAAGCATTCAACAGAAACTCACATGCATTTCTCTGAAAGAGAAGCAGTCTGTTCCAACACTTCATTTCACTGCACGAAGGGAATGGAGTGTTGCTTCACTTTCTAAATGCTTTCCTTTCAGAGAAAATCACTTTCCTTTGAAAGTGCATTAAGCTACTTACAAGCATTCACCAGAAACTCACATGCGTTTCTTTGAAAGAGAAGCAGTCTGTTCCAACACTACAATTCACTGTGCGAAGTGAATGGAGTGTTGCTTCACTTTCTAAATGCTGTCCTTTCAGAGAAAATCACTTTCCTTTGAAAGTGCCTTAAGTTACTTGCAAGCATTAGGAAGAAACTCACATGCGTTTCTCTGAAAGAGAAGCAGTCTGTTCCAACACTTCAATTCACTGTGCGAAGTGAATGGAGTGTTGCTTCACTTTCTTAATGCTGTCCTTTCAGAGAAAATCACTTTCCTTTGAAAGTGCCTTAAGCTAATTACAAGCATTCAACAGAAACTCACATGCATTTCTCTGAAAGAGAAGCAGTCTGTTCCAACACTTCAATTCAATGCACGAAGTGAATGGAGTGTTGCTTCACTTTCTAAAGGCTGCCCTTTCAGAGAAAATCACTTTCCTTTGAAAGTGCCTTAAGCTACTTACTAGCATTCACCAAAGACTCACATGCGTTACTCTGAAAGAGAAGCAGTCTGTTCCAACACTTCAATTCACTGTGCGAAGTGAATGGAGTGTTGCTTCACTTTCTAAATGCTGTCCTTTCAGAGAAAATCACTTTCCCTTGAAAGTGCCTTAAGCTACTTACAAGCATTCACCAGAAACTCACATGCATTTCTCTGAAAGAGAAGCAGTCTGTTCCAACACTTCAATTCACTGTGCGAAGTGAATGGAGTGTTGCTTCACTTTCTAAATGCTGTCCTTTCAAAGAAAATCACTTTCCTTTGAAAGTGCCTTAAGTTACTTGCAAGCATTAGGAAGAAACTCACATGCGTTTTTCTGAAAGAGAAGCAGTCTGTTCCAACACTTCAATTCACTGCACGAAGGGAATGGAGTGTTGCTTCACTTTCTAAATTCTGTCCTTTCAGAGAAAATCACTTTCCTTTGAAAGTGCCTTAAACTACTTTCAAGCATTCACAAAAAACTCACATGCGTTTCTCTGAAAGAGAAGCAGTCTGTTCCAACACTTCAATTCACTGTGCGAAGTGAATGGAGTGTTGCTTCACTTTCTAAATGCTGTCCTTTCAGAGAAAATCACTTTCCTTTGAAAGTGCCTTAAGCTAATTACAAGCATTCAACAGAAACTCACATGCATTTCTCTGAAAGAGAAGCCGTCTGTTCCAATACTTCAATTCACTGTGCGAAGTGAATGAAGTGTTGCTTCACTTTCAAAATGCTGTCCTTTCAAAGAAAATCACTTTCCTTTGAAAGTGCCTTAAACTAAATTCAAGCATTCACAGAAAACGCACATACGTTTCTCTGAAAGAGAAGCAGTCTGTTCCAACACTTCAATTCACTGTGCAAAGTCATGGAGTGTTGCCTCACTTTTGAAATGCTGTCCTTTCCGAGAAAATCACTTTCCTTTGAAAGTGACTTAAGCTACTTTCAAGCATTCACAAAAAACTCACATGTGTTTCTCTGAAAGAGAAGCAGTCTGCTCCAACACTTCAATTCTCTGTGCGAAGTGAATGGAGTGTTGCTTCACTTTCTAAATGCTGTCCTTTCAATGAAATTCACTTTCCTTTGAAAGTGCCTTAAGTTACTTGCAAGCATTAGGAAGAAACTCACATGCGTTTCTCTGAAAGAGAAGCAGTCTGTTCCAACACTTCAATTCACTGTGTGAAGTGAATGGAGTGTTGCTTCACTTTCTAAATTCTGTCCTTTCAGAGAAAATCACTTTCCTTTGAAAGTGCCTTAAGTTACTTACAAGCATTCAACAGAAACTCACATGCATTTCTCTGAAAGAGAAGCAGTCTGTTCCAACACTTCAATTCACTGCACGAAGGGAATGTAGTGTTGCTTCACTTTCTAAATGCTGTCCTTTCAGAGAAAATCACTTTCCTTTAAAAGTGCCTTAAGCTACTTACAAGCATTCACCAGAAACTCACATACGTTTCTTTGAAAGAGAAGCAGTCTGTTCCAACACTTCAATTCACTGTGCGAAGTGAATGGAGTGTTGCTTCACTTTCTAACTGCTGTCCTTTCAAAGAAAATCACTTTCCTTTGAAAGTGCCTTAAGTTACTTGCAAGCATTAGGAAGAAACTCACATGCGTTTCTCTGAAAGAGAAGCAGTCTGTTCCAACACTTCAATTCACTGTGCGAAGTGAATGGAGTGTTGCTTCACTTTCTTAATGCTGTCCTTTCAGAGAAAATCACTTTCCTTTGAAAGTGCCTTAAGCTAATTACAAGCATTCAACAGAAACTCACATGCATTTCTCTGAAAGAGAAGCAGTCTGTTCCAACACTTCAATTCACTGCACGAAGTGAATGGAGTGTTGCTTCACTTTCTAAAGGCTGCCCTTTCAGAGAAAATCACTTTCCTTTGAAAGTGCCTTAAGCTACTTACTAGCATTCACCAAAGACTCACATGCGTTACTCTGAAAGAGAAGCAGTCTGTTCCAACACTTCAATTCATTGTGCGAAGTGAATGGAGTGTTGCTTCACTTTCTAAATGCTGTCCTTTCAGAGAAAATCACTTTCCCTTGAAAGTGCCTTAAGCTACTTACAAGCATTCACCAGAAACTCACATGCATTTCTCTGAAAGAGAAGCAGTCTGTTCCAACACTTCAATTCACTGTGCGAAGTGAATGGAGTGTTGCTTCACTTTCTAAATGCTGTCCTTTCAAAGAAAATCACTTTCCTTTGAAAGTGCCTTAAGTTACTTGCAAGCATTAGGAAGAAACTCACATGCGTTTTTCTGAAAGAGAAGCAGTCTGTTCCAACACTTCAATTCACTGCACGAAGGGAATGGAGTGTTGCTTCACTTTCTAAATTCTGTCCTTTCAGAGAAAATCACTTTCCTTTGAAAGTGCCTTAAACTACTTTCAAGCATTCACAAAAAACTCACATGCGTTTCTCTGAAAGAGAAGCAGTCTGTTCCAACACTTCAATTCACTGTGCGAAGTGAATGGAGTGTTGCTTCACTTTCTAAATGCTGTCCTTTCAGAGAAAATCACTTTCCTTTGAAAGTGCCTTAAGCTAATTACAAGCATTCAACAGAAACTCACATGCATTTCTCTGAAAGAGAAGCCGTCTGTTCCAATACTTCAATTCACTGTGCGAAGTGAATGAAGTGTTGCTTCACTTTCAAAATGCTGTCCTTTCAGAGAAAATCACTTTCCCTTGAAAGTGCCTTAAGCTACTTACAAGCATTCACCAGAAACTCACATGCATTTCTCTGAAAGAGAAGCAGTCTGTTCCAACACTTCAATTCACTGTGCGAAGTGAATGGAGTGTTGCTTCACTTTCTAAATGCTGTCCTTTCAAAGAAAATCACTTTCCTTTGAAAGTGCCTTAAGTTACTTGCAAGCATTAGGAAGAAACTCACATGCGTTTCTCTGAAAGAGAAGCAGTCTGTTCCAACACTTCAATTCACTGCACGAAGGGAATGGAGTGTTGCTTCACTTTCTAAATTCTGTCCTTTCAGAGAAAATCACTTTCCTTTGAAAGTGCCTTAAACTACTTTCAAGCATTCACAAAAATCTCACATGCGTTTCTCTGAAAGAGAAGCAGTCTGTTCCAACACTTCAATTCACTGTGCGAAGTGAATGGAGTGTTGCTTCACTTTCTAAATGCTGTCCTTTCAGAGAAAATCACTTTCCTTTGAAAGTGCCTTAAGCTAATTACAAGCATTCAACAGAAACTCACATGCATTTCTCTGAAAGAGAAGCAGTCTGTTCCAACACTTCAATTCACTGCACGAAGTGAATGGAGTGTTGCTTCACTTTCTAAATGCTGTCCTTTCAGAGAAAATCACTTTCCTTTGAAAGTGCCTTAAACTAATTTCAAGCATTCACAGAAAACGCACATGCGTTTCTCTGAAAGAGAAGCAGTCTGTTCCAACACTTCAATTCACTGTGCAAAGTCATGGAGTGTTGCCTCACTTTTGAAATGCTGTCCTTTCCGAGAAAATCACTCTCCTTTGAAAGTGCCTTAAGTTACTTGCAAGCATTAGGAAGAAACTCACATGCGTTTCTATGAAAGAGAAGCAGTCTGTTCCAACACTTCAATTCACTGTGCGAAGTGAATGGAGTGTTGCTTCACTTTCTTAATGCTGTCCTTTCAGAGAAAATCACTTTCCTTTGAAAGTGCCTTAAGCTAATTACAAGCATTCAACAGAAACTCACATGCATTTCTCTGAAAGAGAAGCAGTCTGTTCCAACACTTCATTTCACTGCACGAAGGGAATGGAGTGTTGCTTCACTTTCTAAATGCTTTCCTTTCAGAGAAAATCACTTTCCTTTGAAAGTGCATTAAGCTACTTACAAGCATTCAACAGAAACTCACATGCATTTCTCTGAAAGAGAAGCAGTCTGTTCTAACACTTCAATTCACTGCACGAAGTGAATGTAGTGTTGCTTCACTTTCTAAATGCTGTCCTTTCAGAGAAAATCACTTTCCTTTGAAAGTGCCTTAAGCTACTTACAAGCATTCACCAGAAACTCACATACGTTTCTTTGAAAGAGAAGCAGTCTGTTCCAACACTTCAATTCACTGTGCGAAGTGAATGGAGTGTTGCTTCACTTTCTAAATGCTGTCCTTTCAAAGAAAATCACTTTCCTTTGAAAGTGCCTTAAGTTACTTGCAAGCATTAGGAAGAAACTCACATGCGTTTCTATGAAAGAGAAGCAGTCTGTTCCAACACTTCAATTCACTGTGCGAAGTGAATGGAGTGTTGCTTCACTTTCTTAATGCTGTCCTTTCAGAGAAAATCACTTTCCTTTGAAAGTGCCTTAAGCTAATTACAAGCATTCAACAGAAACTCACATGCATTTCTCTGAATGAGAAGCAGTCTGTTCCAACACTTCATTTCACTGCACGAAGGGAATGGAGTGTTGCTTCACTTTCTAAATGCTTTCCTTTCAGAGAAAATCACTTTCCTTTGAAAGTGCATTAAGCTACTTACAAGCATTCACCAGAAACTCACATGCGTTTCTTTGAAAGAGAAGCAGTCTATTCCAACACTTCAATTCACTGTGCAAAGTGAATGGAGTGTTGCTTCACTTTCTAAATGCTGTCCTTTCAGAGAAAATCACTTTCCTTTGAAAGTGCCTTAAGTTACTTGCAAGCATTAGGAAGAAACTCACATGCGTTTCTCTGAAAGAGAAGCAGTCTGTTCCAACACTTCAATTCACTGTGCGAAGTGAATGGAGTGTTGCTTCACTTTCTTAATGCTGTACTTTCAGAGAAAATCACTTTCCTTTGATAGTGCCTTAAGCTACTTTCAAGCATTCACAAGAAACACACATGCATTTCTCTGAAATAGAATCAGTCTGTTCCAACACTTCAATTCACTGTGCGAAGTGAATGGAGTGTTGCTTCACTTTCTAAAGGCTGCCCTTTCAGAGAAAATCACTTTCCTTTGAAAGTGCCTTAAGCTACTTACTAGCATTCACCAGAGACTCACATGCGTTACTCTGAAAGAGAAGCAGTCTGTTCCAACACTTCAATTCACTGTGCGAAGTGAATGGAGTGTTGCTTCACTTTCTTAATGCTGTCCTTTCAGAGAAAATCACTTTCCTTTGAAAGTGCCTTAAGCTAATTACAAGCATTCAACAGAAACTCACATGCATATCTCTGAAAGAGAAGCAGTCTGTTCCAACACTTCAATTCACTGCACGAAGGGAATGGAGTGTTGCTTCACTTTCTAAATGCTGTCCTTTGAGAGAAAATCACTTTCCTTTGAAAGTGCATTAAGCTACTTGCAAGCATTCACCAGAAACTCACATGCGTTTCTCTGAAAGAGAAGCAGTCTGTTCCAACACTTCAATTCACTATGCGAAGTGAATGGAGTGTTGCTTCACTTTCTTAATGCTGTCCTTTCAGAGAAAATCACTTTCCTTTGAAAGTGCCTTAAGCTACTTTCAAGCATTCACAAGAAACACACATGCGTTTCTCTGAAAGAGAAGCAGTCTGTTCCAACACTTCAATTCACTGTGCGAAGTGAATGGAGTGTTGCTTCACTTTCTAAATGCTGTCTTTTCCGAGAAAATCACTTTCCTTTGAAAGTGCCTTAAGGAACTTACAAGCATTCAACAGAAACTCACATGCATTTCTCTGAAAGAGAAGCAGTCTGTTCCAACACTTCAATTCACTGTGCGAAGTGAATGGAGTGTTGCTTCACTTTCTAAATGCTGTCCTTTCAGAGAAAATCACTTTCCTTTGAAAGTGCCTTAAGCTACTTACAAGCATTCACCAGAAACTCACATACGTTTCTTTGAAAGAGAAGCAGAATGTTCCAGCACTTCAATTCACTGTGCGAAGTGAATGGAGTGTTGCTTCACTTTCTAACTGCTGTCCTTTCAAAGAAAATCACTTTCCTTTGAAAGTGCCTTAAGTTACTTGCAAGCATTAGGAAGAAACTCACATGCATTTCTCTGAAATAGAAGCAGTCTGTTCCAACACTTGAATTCACTGTGCGAAGTGAATGGAGTGTTGCTTCACTTTCTTAATGCTGTCCTTTCAGAGAAAGTCACGTTCCTTTGAAAGTACCTTAAGCTAATTACAAGCATTCAACAGAAACTCACATGCATTTCTCTGAAATAGAAGCAGTCTGTTCCAACACTTCAATTCACTGCACGAAGGGAAAGGAGTGTTGCTTCACTTTCTAAATGCTGTCCTTTCAGAGAAAATCACTTTCCTTTGAAAGTGCATTAAGCTAATTACAAGCATTCAACAGAAACTCACATGCATTTCTCTGAAAGAGAAGCAGTCTGTTCCAACACTTCAATTCACTGCACGAAGGGAATGGAGTGTTGCTTCACTTTCTAAATGCTGTCCTTTCAGAGAAAATCACTTTCCTTTGAAAGTGCCTTAAGCTACTTACAAGCATTCACCAGAAACTCACATGCGTTTCTTTGAAAGAGAAGCAGTCTGTTCCAACACTTCAATTCACTGTGCGAAGTGAATGGAGTGTTGCTTCACTTTCTAAATGCTGTCCTTTCAGAGAAAATCACTTTCCTTTGAAAGTGCCTTAAACTACTTTCAAGCATTCAACAGAAACTCACATGCATTTCTCTGAAAGAGAAGCAGTCTGTTCCAACACTTCAATTCACTGTGCGAAGTGAATGGAGTGTTGCATCACTTTCTAAATGCTGTCCTTTCAGAGAAAATCACTTTTCTTTGATAGTGCCTTAAGCTACTTTCAAGCATTCACAAGAAACACATATGCGTTTCTCTGAAATAGAAGCAGTCTGTTCCAACACTTCAATTCACTGTGCGAAGTGAATGGAGTGTTGCTTCACTTTCTAAATGCTGTCTTTTCCGAGAAAATCACTTTCCTTTGAAAGTGCCTTACGGTACTTACAAGCATTCAACAGAAACTCACATGCATTTCTCTGAAAGAGAAGCAGTCTGTTCCAACACTTCAATTCACTGTGCGAAGTGAATGAAGTGTTGCTTCACTTTCTAAATGCTGTCCTTTCAGAGAAAATAACTTTCCCTTGAAAGTGCCTTAAGCTACTTACAAGCATTCACCAGAAACTCACATGCGTTTCTTTGAAAGAGAAGCAGTCTGTTCCAACACTTCAATTCACTGTGCGAAGTGAATGGAGTGTTGCTTCACTTTCTAACTGCTGTCCTTTCAAAGAAAATCACTTTCCTTTGAAAGTGCCTTAAGTTACTTGGAAGCATTAGGAAGAAACTCACATGCGTTTCTCTGAAAGAGAAGCAGTCTGTTCCAACACTTCAATTCACTGCACGAAGGGAATGGAGTGTTGCTTCACTTTCTAAATTCTGTCCTTTCAGAGAAAATCACTTTCCTTTGAAAGTGCCTTAAACGACTTTCAAGCATTCACAAAAAACTCACATGCGTTTCTCTGAAAGAGAAGCAGTCTGTTCCAACACTTCAATTCACTGTGCGAAGTGAATGGAGTGTTGCTTCGCTTTCTAAATGCTGTCCTTTCAGAGAAAATCACTTTCCTTTGAAAGTGCCTTAAGCTAATTACAAGCATTCAACAGAAACTCACATGCATTTCTCTGAAAGAGAAGCAGTCTGTTCCAACACTTCAATTCACTGCACGAAGGGAATGGAGTGTTGCTTCACTTTCTAAATGCTGTCCTTTCAGAGAAAATCACTTTCCTTTGAAAGTGCCTTAAGCTACTTTCAAGCATTCACCAGAAACTCACATGCGTTTCTTTGAAATAGAAGCAGTCTGTTCCAACACTTCAATCCACTGTGCGAAGTGAATGGAGTGTTGCTTCACTTTCTAAATGCTGTCTTTTCCGAGAAAATCACTTTCCTTTGAAAGTGCCTTATGGTACTTACAAGCATTCAACAGAAACTCACATGCATTTCTCTGAAAGAGAAGCAGTCTGTTCCAACACTTCAATTCACTGTGCGAAGTGAATGGAGTGTTGCTTCACTTTCTAAATGCTGTCCTTTCAAAGAAAATCACTTTCCTTTGAAAGTGCCTTAAGTTACTTGCAAGCATTAGGAAGAAACTCACATGCGTTTCTCTGAAAGAGAAGCAGTCTGTTCCAACACTTCAATTCACTGCACGAAGGGAATGGAGTGTTGCTTCACTTTCTAAATTCTGTCCTTTCAGAGAAAATCACTTTCCTTTGAAAGTGCCTTAAACTACTTTCAAGCATTCACAAAAAACTCACATGCGTTTCTCTGAAAGAGAAGCAGTCTGTTCCAACACTTCAATTCACTGTGCGAAGTGAATGGAGTGTTGCTTCACTTTCTAAATGCTGTCCTTTCAGAGAAAATCACTTTCCTTTGAAAGTGCCTTAAGCTAATTACAAGCATTCAACAGAAACTCACATGCATTTCTCTGAAAGAGAAGCAGTCTGTTCCAACACTTCAATTCACTGTGCGAAGTGAATGGAGTGTTGCTTCACTTTCTAAATGCTGTCCTTTCAAAGAAAATCACTTTCCTTTGAAAGTGCCTTAAGTTACTTGCAAGCATTAGGAAGAAACTCACATGCGTTTCTCTGAAAGAGAAGCAGTCTGTTCCAACACTTCAATTCACGGCACGAAGGGAATGGAGTGTTGCTTCACTTTCTAAATTCTGTCCTTTCAGAGAAAATCACTTTCCTTTGAAAGTGCCTTAAACTGCTTTCAAGCATTCACAAAAAACTCACATGCGTTTCTCTGAAAGAGAAGCAGTCTGTTCCAACACTTCAATTCACTGTGCGAAGTGAATGGAGTGTTGCTTCACTTTCTAAGTGCTGTCCTTTCAGAGAAAATCACTTTCCTTTGAAAGTGCCTTAAGCTAATTACAAGCATTCAACAGAAACTCACATGCATTTCTCTGAAAGAGAAGCAGTCTGTTCCCACACTTCATTTCACTGCACGAAGGGAATGGAGTGTTGCTTCACTTTCTAAATGCTTTCCTTTCAGAGAAAATCACTTTCCTTTGAAAGTGCATTAAGCTACTTACAAGAATTCACCAGAAACTCACATGCTTTTCTCTGAAAGAGAAGCAGTCTGTTCCAACACTTCAATTCACTGTGCGAAGTGAATGGAGTGTTGCTTCACTTTCTAAATGCTGTCCTTTCAGAGAAAATCACTTTCCTTTGAAAGTGCCTTAAGTTACTTGCAAGCATTAGGAAGAAACTCACATGCGTTTCTCTGAAAGAGAAGCAGTCTGTTCCAACACTTCAATTCACTGTGCGAAGTGAATGGAGTGTTGCTTCACTTTCTTAATGCTGTCCTTTCAGAGAAAATCACTTTCCTTTGAAAGTGCCTTAAGCTAATTACAAGCATTCAACAGAAACTCACATGCATTTCTCTGAAAGAGAAGCAGTCTGTTCCAACACTTCAATTCACTGCACGAAGTGAATGGAGTGTTGCTTCACTTTCTAAATGCTGTCTTTTCAGAGAAAATTACTTTCCTTTGAAACTGCCTTGAGCTACTTACAAACATTCAACAGAAACTCACATGCATTTCTCTGAAAGAGAAGCAGTCGGTTCCAACACTTCAATTCACTGTGCGAAGTGAATGGAGTGTTGCTTCACTTTCTAAATGCTGTCATTTCATAGAAAATCACTTTCCTTTGAAAGTGCCTTAAGCTACTTATAAGCATTAGGAAGAAACTCACATGCGTTTCTTTGAAAGAGAAGCAGTCTGTTCCAACACTTCATTTCACTGTGCGAAGTGAATGGAGTGTTGCTTCACTTTCTAAATGCTGTCCTTTCAGAGAAAATCACTTTCCCTTGAAAGTGCCTTAAGCTACTTACAAGCATTCACCAGAAACTCACATGCATTTCTCTGAAAGAGAAGCAGTCTGTTCCAACACTTCAATTCACTGTGCGAAGTGAATGGAGTGTTGCTTCACTTTCTAAATGCTGTCCTTTCAAAGAAAATCACTTTCCTTTGAAAGTGCCTTAAGTTACTTGCAAGCATTAGGAAGAAACTAACATGCGTTTTTCTGAAAGAGAAGCAGTCTGTTCCAACACTTCAATTCACTGCACGAAGGGAATGGAGTGTTGCTTCACTTTCTAAATTCTGTCCTTTCAGAGAAAATCACTTTCCTTTGAAAGTGCCTTAAGCTACTTTCAAGCATTCACAAGAAACACACATGCGTTTCTCTGAAATAGAAGCAGTCTGTTCCAACACTTCAATTCACTGTGCGAAGTGAATGGAGTGTTGCTTCACTTTCTAAATGCTGTCTTTTCCGAGAAAATCACTTTCCTTTGAAAGTGCCTTAAGGAACTTACAAGCATTCAACAGAAACTCACATGCATTTCTCTGAAAGAGAAGCAGTCTGTTCCAACACTTCAATTCACTGTGCGAAGTGAATGGAGTGTTGCTTCACTTTCTAAATGCTGTCCTTTCAGAGAAAATCACTTTCCTTTGAAAGTGCCTTAAGCTTCTTACAAGCATTCACCAGAAACTCACATACGTTTCTTTGAAAGAGAAGCAGAATGTTCCAACACTTCAATTCACTGTGCGAAGTGAATGGAGTGTTGCTTCACTTTCTAACTGCTGTCCTTCCAAAGAAAATCACTTTCCTTTGAAAGTGCCTTAAGTTACTTGTAAGCATTAGGAAGAAACTCACATGCATTTCTCTGAAGTAGAAGCAGTCTGTTCCAACACTTCAATTCACTGTGCGAAGTGAATGGAGTGTTGCTTCACTTTCTTAATGCTGTCCTTTCAGAGAAAATCACGTTCCTTTGAAAGTGCCTTAAGCTAATTACAAGCATTCAACAGAAACTCACATGCATTTCTCTGAAATAGAAGCAGTCTGTTCAAACACTTCAATTCACTGCACGAAGGGAATGGAGTGTTGCTTCACTTTCTAAATGCTGTCCTTTCAGAGAAAATCACTTTCCCTTGAAAGTGCCTTAAGCTACTTACAAGCATTCACCAGAAACTCACATGCGTTTCTTTGAAAGAGAAGCAGTCTATTCCAACACTTCAATTCACTGTGCAAAGTGAATGGAGTGTTGCTTCACTTTCTAAATGCTGTCCTTTCAGAGAAAATCACTTTCCTTTGAAAGTGCCTTAAGTTACTTGCAAGCATTAGGAAGAAACTCACATGCGTTTCTCTGAAAGAGAAGCAGTCTGTTCCAACACTTCAATTCACTGTGCGAAGTGAATGGAGTGTTGCTTCACTTTCTTAATGCTGTACTTTCAGAGAAAATCACTTTCCTTTGATAGTGCCTTAAGCTACTTTCAAGCATTCACAAGAAACACACATGCATTTCTCTGAAATAGAATCAGTCTGTTCCAACACTTCAATTCACTGTGCGAAGTGAATGGAGTGTTGCTTCACTTTCTAAAGGCTGCCCTTTCAGAGAAAATCACTTTCCTTTGAAAGTGCCTTAAGCTACTTACTAGCATTCACCAGAGACTCACATGCGTTACTCTGAAAGAGAAGCAGTCTGTTCCAACACTTCAATTCACTGTGCGAAGTGAATGGAGTGTTGCTTCACTTTCTTAATGCTGTCCTTTCAGAGAAAATCACTTTCCTTTGAAAGTGCCTTAAGCTAATTACAAGCATTCAACAGAAACTCACATGCATTTCTCTGAAAGAGAAGCAGTCTGTTCCAACACTTCAATTCACTGCACGAAGGGAATGGAGTGTTGCTTCACTTTCTAAATGCTGTCCTTTCAGAGAAAATCACTTTCCTTTGAAAGTGCCTTAAGCTACTTACAAGCATTCACCAGAAACTCACATGCGTTTCTTTGAAAGAGAAGCAGTCTGTTCCAACACTTCAATTCACTGTGCGAAGTGAATGGAGTGTTGCTTCACTTTCTAAATGCTGTCCTTTCAGAGAAAATCACTTTCCTTTGAAAGTGCCTTAAACTACTTTCAAGCATTCAACAGAAACTCACATGCATTTCTCTGAAAGAGAAGCAGTCTGTTCCAACACTTCAATTCACTGTGCGAAGTGAATGGAGTGTTGCTTCACTTTCTAAATGCTGTCCTTTCAGAGAAAATCACTTTTCTTTGATAGTGCCTTAAGCTACTTTCAAGCATTCACAAGAAACACACATGCGTTTCTCTGAAATAGAAGCAGTCTGTTCCAACACTTCAATTCACTGTGCGAAGTGAATGGAGTGTTGCTTCACTTTCTTAATGCTGTCCTTTCAGAGAAAATCACTTTCCTTTGAAAGTGCCTTAAGCTAATTACAAGCATTCAACAGAAACTCACATGCATTTCTCTGAAAGAGAAGCAGTCTGTTCCAACACTTCAATTCACTGCACGAAGGGAATGGAGTGTTGCTTCACTTTCTAAATGCTGTCCTTTGAGAGAAAATCACTTTCCTTTGAAAGTGCATTAAGCTACTTGCAAGCATTCACCAGAAACTCACATGCGTTTCTCTGAAAGAGAAGCAGTCTGTTCCAACACTTCAATTCACTATGCGAAGTGAATGGAGTGTTGCTTCACTTTCTTAATGCTGTCCTTTCAGAGAAAATCACTTTCCTTTGAAAGTGCCTTAAGCTACTTTCAAGCATTCACAAGAAACACACATGCGTTTCTCTGAAAGAGAAGCAGTCTGTTCCAACACTTCAATTCACTGTGCGAAGTGAATGGAGTGTTGCTTCACTTTCTAAATGCTGTCTTTTCCGAGAAAATCACTTTCCTTTGAAAGTGCCTTAAGGAACTTACAAGCATTCAACAGAAACTCACATGCATTTCTCTGAAAGAGAAGCAGTCTGTTCCAACACTTCAATTCACTGTGCGAAGTGAATGGAGTGTTGCTTCACTTTCTAAATGCTGTCCTTTCAGAGAAAATCACTTTCCTTTGAAAGTGCCTTAAGCTACTTACAAGCATTCACCAGAAACTCACATACGTTTCTTTGAAAGAGAAGCAGAATGTTCCAGCACTTCAATTCACTGTGCGAAGTGAATGGAGTGTTGCTTCACTTTCTAACTGCTGTCCTTTCAAAGAAAATCACTTTCCTTTGAAAGTGCCTTAAGTTACTTGCAAGCATTAGGAAGAAACTCACATGCATTTCTCTGAAATAGAAGCAGTCTGTTCCAACACTTGAATTCACTGTGCGAAGTGAATGGAGTGTTGCTTCACTTTCTTAATGCTGTCCTTTCAGAGAAAGTCACGTTCCTTTGAAAGTACCTTAAGCTAATTACAAGCATTCAACAGAAACTCACATGCATTTCTCTGAAATAGAAGCAGTCTGTTCCAACACTTCAATTCACTGCACGAAGGGAATGGAGTGTTGCTTCACTTTCTAAATGCTGTCCTTTCAGAGAAAATCACTTTCCTTTGAAAGTGCATTAAGCTAATTACAAGCATTCAACAGAAACTCACATGCATTTCTCTGAAAGAGAAGCAGTCTGTTCCAACACTTCAATTCACTGCACGAAGGGAATGGAGTGTTGCTTCACTTTCTAAATGCTGTCCTTTCAGAGAAAATCACTTTCCTTTGAAAGTGCCTTAAGCTACTTACAAGCATTCACCAGAAACTCACATGCGTTTCTTTGAAAGAGAAGCAGTCTGTTCCAACACTTCAATTCACTGTGCGAAGTGAATGGAGTGTTGCTTCACTTTCTAAATGCTGTCCTTTCAGAGAAAATCACTTTCCTTTGAAAGTGCCTTAAACTACTTTCAAGCATTCAACAGAAACTCACATGCATTTCTCTGAAAGAGAAGCAGTCTGTTCCAACACTTCAATTCACTGTGCGAAGTGAATGGAGTGTTGCTTCACTTTCTAAATGCTGTCCTTTCAGAGAAAATCACTTTTCTTTGATAGTGCCTTAAGCTACTTTCAAGCATTCACAAGAAACACACATGCGTTTCTCTGAAATAGAAGCAGTCTGTTCCAACACTTCAATTCACTGTGCGAAGTGAATGGAGTGTTGCTTCACTTTCTTAATGCTGTCCTTTCAGAGAAAATCACTTTCCTTTGAAAGTGCCTTAAGCTAATTACAAGCATTCAACAGAAACTCACATGCATTTCTCTGAAAGAGAAGCAGTCTGTTCCAACACTTCAATTCACTGCACGAAGGGAATGGAGTGTTGCTTCACTTTCTAAATGCTGTCCTTTGAGAGAAAATCACTTTCCTTTGAAAGTGCATTAAGCTACTTGCAAGCATTCACCAGAAACTCACATGCGTTTCTCTGAAAGAGAAGCAGTCTGTTCCAACACTTCAATTCACTATGCGAAGTGAATGGAGTGTTGCTTCACTTTCTTAATGCTGTCCTTTCAGAGAAAATCACTTTCCTTTGAAAGTGCCTTAAGCTACTTTCAAGCATTCACAAGAAACACACATGCGTTTCTCTGAAAGAGAAGCAGTCTGTTCCAACACTTCAATTCACTGTGCGAAGTGAATGGAGTGTTGCTTCACTTTCTAAATGCTGTCTTTTCCGAGAAAATCACTTTCCTTTGAAAGTGCCTTAAGGAACTTACAAGCATTCAACAGAAACTCACATGCATTTCTCTGAAAGAGAAGCAGTCTGTTCCAACACTTCAATTCACTGTGCGAAGTGAATGGAGTGTTGCTTCACTTTCTAAATGCTGTCCTTTCAGAGAAAATCACTTTCCTTTGAAAGTGCCTTAAGCTACTTACAAGCATTCACCAGAAACTCACATACGTTTCTTTGAAAGAGAAGCAGAATGTTCCAGCACTTCAATTCACTGTGCGAAGTGAATGGAGTGTTGCTTCACTTTCTAACTGCTGTCCTTTCAAAGAAAATCACTTTCCTTTGAAAGTGCCTTAAGTTACTTGCAAGCATTAGGAAGAAACTCACATGCATTTCTCTGAAATAGAAGCAGTCTGTTCCAACACTTGAATTCACTGTGCGAAGTGAATGGAGTGTTGCTTCACTTTCTTAATGCTGTCCTTTCAGAGAAAGTCACGTTCCTTTGAAAGTACCTTAAGCTAATTACAAGCATTCAACAGAAACTCACATGCATTTCTCTGAAATAGAAGCAGTCTGTTCCAACACTTCAATTCACTGCACGAAGGGAATGGAGTGTTGCTTCACTTTCTAAATGCTGTCCTTTCAGAGAAAATCACTTTCCTTTGAAAGTGCATTAAGCTAATTACAAGCATTCAACAGAAACTCACATGCATTTCTCTGAAAGAGAAGCAGTCTGTTCCAACACTTCAATTCACTGCACGAAGGGAATGGAGTGTTGCTTCACTTTCTAAATGCTGTCCTTTCAGAGAAAATCACTTTCCTTTGAAAGTGCCTTAAGCTACTTACAAGCATTCACCAGAAACTCACATGCGTTTCTTTGAAAGAGAAGCAGTCTGTTCCAACACTTCAATTCACTGTGCGAAGTGAATGGAGTGTTGCTTCACTTTCTAAATGCTGTCCTTTCAGAGAAAATCACTTTCCTTTGAAAGTGCCTTAAACTACTTTCAAGCATTCAACAGAAACTCACATGCATTTCTCTGAAAGAGAAGCAGTCTGTTCCAACACTTCAATTCACTGTGCGAAGTGAATGGAGTGTTGCTTCACTTTCTAAATGCTGTCCTTTCAGAGAAAATCACTTTTCTTTGATAGTGCCTTAAGCTACTTTCAAGCATTCACAAGAAACACACATGCGTTTCTCTGAAATAGAAGCAGTCTGTTCCAACACTTCAATTCACTGTGCGAAGTGAATGGAGTGTTGCTTCACTTTCTAAATGCTGTCTTTTCCGAGAAAATCACTTTCCTTTGAAAGTGCCTTACGGTACTTACAAGCATTCAACAGAAACTCACATGCATTTCTCTGAAAGAGAAGCAGTCTGTTCCAACACTTCAATTCACTGTGCGAAGTGAATGAAGTGTTGCTTCACTTTCTAAATGCTGTCCTTTCAGAGAAAATAACTTTCCCTTGAAAGTGCCTTAAGCTACTTACAAGCATTCACCAGAAACTCACATGCGTTTCTTTGAAAGAGAAGCAGTCTGTTCCAACACTTCAATTCACTGTGCGAAGTGAATGGAGTGTTGCTTCACTTTCTAACTGCTGTCCTTTCAAAGAAAATCACTTTCCTTTGAAAGTGCCTTAAGTTACTTGGAAGCATTAGGAAGAAACTCACATGCGTTTCTCTGAAAGAGAAGCAGTCTGTTCCAACACTTCAATTCACTGCACGAAGGGAATGGAGTGTTGCTTCACTTTCTAAATTCTGTCCTTTCAGAGAAAATCACTTTCCTTTGAAAGTGCCTTAAACGACTTTCAAGCATTCACAAAAAACTCACATGCGTTTCTCTGAAAGAGAAGCAGTCTGTTCCAACACTTCAATTCACTGTGCGAAGTGAATGGAGTGTTGCTTCGCTTTCTAAATGCTGTCCTTTCAGAGAAAATCACTTTCCTTTGAAAGTGCCTTAAGCTAATTACAAGCATTCAACAGAAACTCACATGCATTTCTCTGAAAGAGAAGCAGTCTGTTCCAACACTTCAATTCACTGCACGAAGGGAATGGAGTGTTGCTTCACTTTCTAAATGCTGTCCTTTCAGAGAAAATCACTTTCCTTTGAAAGTGCCTTAAGCTACTTTCAAGCATTCACCAGAAACTCACATGCGTTTCTTTGAAATAGAAGCAGTCTGTTCCAACACTTCAATCCACTGTGCGAAGTGAATGGAGTGTTGCTTCACTTTCTAAATGCTGTCTTTTCCGAGAAAATCACTTTCCTTTGAAAGTGCCTTATGGTACTTACAAGCATTCAACAGAAACTCACATGCATTTCTCTGAAAGAGAAGCAGTCTGTTCCAACACTTCAATTCACTGTGCGAAGTGAATGGAGTGTTGCTTCACTTTCTAAATGCTGTCCTTTCAAAGAAAATCACTTTCCTTTGAAAGTGCCTTAAGTTACTTGCAAGCATTAGGAAGAAACTCACATGCGTTTCTCTGAAAGAGAAGCAGTCTGTTCCAACACTTCAATTCACTGCACGAAGGGAATGGAGTGTTGCTTCACTTTCTAAATTCTGTCCTTTCAGAGAAAATCACTTTCCTTTGAAAGTGCCTTAAACTACTTTCAAGCATTCACAAAAAACTCACATGCGTTTCTCTGAAAGAGAAGCAGTCTGTTCCAACACTTCAATTCACTGTGCGAAGTGAATGGAGTGTTGCTTCACTTTCTAAATGCTGTCCTTTCAGAGAAAATCACTTTCCTTTGAAAGTGCCTTAAGCTAATTACAAGCATTCAACAGAAACTCACATGCATTTCTCTGAAAGAGAAGCAGTCTGTTCCAACACTTCAATTCACTGTGCGAAGTGAATGGAGTGTTGCTTCACTTTCTAAATGCTGTCCTTTCAAAGAAAATCACTTTCCTTTGAAAGTGCCTTAAGTTACTTGCAAGCATTAGGAAGAAACTCACATGCGTTTCTCTGAAAGAGAAGCAGTCTGTTCCAACACTTCAATTCACGGCACGAAGGGAATGGAGTGTTGCTTCACTTTCTAAATTCTGTCCTTTCAGAGAAAATCACTTTCCTTTGAAAGTGCCTTAAACTGCTTTCAAGCATTCACAAAAAACTCACATGCGTTTCTCTGAAAGAGAAGCAGTCTGTTCCAACACTTCAATTCACTGTGCGAAGTGAATGGAGTGTTGCTTCACTTTCTAAGTGCTGTCCTTTCAGAGAAAATCACTTTCCTTTGAACGTGCCTTAAGCTAATTACAAGCATTCAACAGAAACTCACATGAATTTCTCTGAAAGAGAAGCAGTCTGTTCCCACACTTCATTTCACTGCACGAAGGGAATGGAGTGTTGCTTCACTTTCTAAATGCTTTCCTTTCAGAGAAAATCACTTTCCTTTGAAAGTGCATTAAGCTACTTACAAGAATTCACCAGAAACTCACATGCTTTTCTCTGAAAGAGAAGCAGTCTGTTCCAACACTTCAATTCACTGTGCGAAGTGAATGGAGTGTTGCTTCACTTTCTAAATGCTGTCCTTTCAGAGAAAATCACTTTCCTTTGAAAGTGCCTTAAGTTACTTGCAAGCATTAGGAAGAAACTCACATGCGTTTCTCTGAAAGAGAAGCAGTCTGTTCCAACACTTCAATTCACTGTGCGAAGTGAATGGAGTGTTGCTTCACTTTCTTAATGCTGTCCTTTCAGAGAAAATCACTTTCCTTTGAAAGTGCCTTAAGCTAATTACAAGCATTCAACAGAAACTCACATGCATTTCTCTGAAAGAGAAGCAGTCTGTTCCAACACTTCAATTCACTGCACGAAGTGAATGGAGTGTTGCTTCACTTTCTAAATGCTGTCTTTTCAGAGAAAATTACTTTCCTTTGAAACTGCCTTGAGCTACTTACAAACATTCAACAGAAACTCACATGCATTTCTCTGAAAGAGAAGCAGTCGGTTCCAACACTTCAATTCACTGTGCGAAGTGAATGGAGTGTTGCTTCACTTTCTAAATGCTGTCATTTCATAGAAAATCACTTTCCTTTGAAAGTGCCTTAAGCTACTTATAAGCATTAGGAAGAAACTCACATGCGTTTCTTTGAAAGAGAAGCAGTCTGTTCCAACACTTCATTTCACTGTGCGAAGTGAATGGAGTGTTGCTTCACTTTCTAAATGCTGTCCTTTCAGAGAAAATCACTTTCCCTTGAAAGTGCCTTAAGCTACTTACAAGCATTCACCAGAAACTCACATGCATTTCTCTGAAAGAGAAGCAGTCTGTTCCAACACTTCAATTCACTGTGCGAAGTGAATGGAGTGTTGCTTCACTTTCTAAATGCTGTCCTTTCAAAGAAAATCACTTTCCTTTGAAAGTGCCTTAAGTTACTTGCAAGCATTAGGAAGAAACTCACATGCGTTTTTCTGAAAGAGAAGCAGTCTGTTCCAACACTTCAATTCACTGCACGAAGGGAATGGAGTGTTGCTTCACTTTCTAAATTCTGTCCTTTCAGAGAAAATCACTTTCCTTTGAAAGTGCCTTAAGCTACTTTCAAGCATTCACAAGAAACACACATGCGTTTCTCTGAAATAGAAGCAGTCTGTTCCAACACTTCAATTCACTGTGCGAAGTGAATGGAGTGTTGCTTCACTTTCTAAATGCTGTCTTTTCCGAGAAAATCACTTTCCTTTGAAAGTGCCTTAAGGAACTTACAAGCATTCAACAGAAACTCACATGCATTTCTCTGAAAGAGAAGCAGTCTGTTCCAACACTTCAATTCACTGTGCGAAGTGAATGGAGTGTTGCTTCACTTTCTAAATGCTGTCCTTTCAGAGAAAATCACTTTCCTTTGAAAGTGCCTTAAGCTTCTTACAAGCATTCACCAGAAACTCACATACGTTTCTTTGAAAGAGAAGCAGAATGTTCCAACACTTCAATTCACTGTGCGAAGTGAATGGAGTGTTGCTTCACTTTCTAACTGCTGTCCTTCCAAAGAAAATCACTTTCCTTTGAAAGTGCCTTAAGTTACTTGTAAGCATTAGGAAGAAACTCACATGCATTTCTCTGAAATAGAAGCAGTCTGTTCCAACACTTCAATTCACTGTGCGAAGTGAATGGAGTGTTGCTTCACTTTCTTAATGCTGTCCTTTCAGAGAAAATCACGTTCCTTTGAAAGTGCCTTAAGCTAATTACAAGCATTCAACAGAAACTCACATGCATTTCTCTGAAATAGAAGCAGTCTGTTCAAACACTTCAATTCACTGCACGAAGGGAATGGAGTGTTGCTTCACTTTCTAAATGCTGTCCTTTCAGAGAAAATCACTTTCCTTTCAAAGTGCATTAAGCTAATTACAAGCATTCAACAGAAACTCACATGCATTTCTCTGAAAGAGAAGCAGTCTGTTCCAACACTTCAATTCACTGCACGAAGGAAATGGAGTGTTGCTTCACTTTCTAAATGCTGTCCTTTCAGAGAAAATCACTTTCCTTTGAAAGTGCCTTAAGCTACTTACAAGCATTCACCAGAAACTCACATGCGTTTCTTTGAAAGAGAAGCAGGCTGTTCCAACACTTCAATTCACTGTGCGAAGTGAATGGAGTGTTGCTTCACTTTCTAAATGCTGTCCTTTCAGAGAAAATCACTTTCCTTTGAAAGTGCCTTATGGTACTTACAAGCATTCAACAGAAACCTACGTGCATTTCTCTGAAAGAGAAGCAGTCTGTTCCAACACTTCAATTCACTGTGCGAAGTGAATGGAGTGTTGCTTCACTTTCTAAATGCTGTCCTTTCAAAGAAAATCACTTTCCTTTGAAAGTGCCTTAAGTTACTTGCAAGCATTAGGAAGAAACTCACATGCGTTTCTCTGAAAGAGAAGCAGTCTGTTCCAACACTTCAATTCACTGCACGAAGGGAATGGAGTGTTGCTTCACTTTCTAAATTCTGTCCTTTCAGAGAAAATCACTTTCCTTTGAAAGTGCCTTAAACTACTTTCAAGCATTCACAAAAAACTCACATGCGTTTCTCTGAAAGAGAAGCAGTCTGTTCCAACACTTCAATTCACTGTGCGAAGTGAATGGAGTGTTGCTTCACTTTCTAAATGCTGTCCTTTCAGAGAAAATCACTTTCCTTTGAAAGTGCCTTAAGCTAATTACAAGCATTCAACAGAAACTCACATGCATTTCTCTGAAAGAGAAGCAGTCTGTTCCAACACTTCAATTCACTGTGCGAAGTGAATGGAGTGTTGCTTCACTTTCTAAATGCTGTCCTTTCAGAGAAAATCACTTTCCCTTGAAAGTGCCTTAAGCTACTTACAAGCATTCACCAGAAACTCACATGCATTTCTCTGAAAGAGAAGCAGTCTGTTCCAACACTTCAATTCACTGTGCGAAGTGAATGGAGTGTTGCTTCACTTTCTAAATGCTGTCCTTTCAAAGAAAATCACTTTCCTTTGAAAGTGCCTTAAGTTACTTGCAAGCATTAGGAAGAAACTCACATGCGTTTTTCTGAAAGAGAAGCAGTCTGTTCCAACACTTCAATTCACTGCACGAAGGGAATGGAGTGTTGCTTCACTTTCTAAATTCTGTCCTTTCAGAGAAAATCACTTTCCTTTGAAAGTGCCTTAAGCTACTTTCAAGCATTCACAAGAAACACACATGCGTTTCTCTGAAATAGAAGCAGTCTGTTCCAACACTTCAATTCACTGTGCGAAGTGAATGGAGTGTTGCTTCACTTTCTAAATGCTGTCTTTTCCGAGAAAATCACTTTCCTTTGAAAGTGCCTTAAGGAACTTACAAGCATTCAACAGAAACTCACATGCATTTCTCTGAAAGAGAAGCAGTCTGTTCCAACACTTCAATTCACTGTGCGAAGTGAATGGAGTGTTGCTTCACTTTCTAAATGCTGTCCTTTCAGAGAAAATCACTTTCCTTTGAAAGTGCCTTAAGCTTCTTACAAGCATTCACCAGAAACTCACATACGTTTCTTTGAAAGAGAAGCAGAATGTTCCAACACTTCAATTCACTGTGCGAAGTGAATGGAGTGTTGCTTCACTTTCTAACTGCTGTCCTTCCAAAGAAAATCACTTTCCTTTGAAAGTGCCTTAAGTTACTTGTAAGCATTAGGAAGAAACTCACATGCATTTCTCTGAAATAGAAGCAGTCTGTTCCAACACTTCAATTCACTGTGCGAAGTGAATGGAGTGTTGCTTCACTTTCTTAATGCTGTCCTTTCAGAGAAAATCACGTTCCTTTGAAAGTGCCTTAAGCTAATTACAAGCATTCAACAGAAACTCACATGCATTTCTCTGAAATAGAAGCAGTCTGTTCAAACACTTCAATTCACTGCACGAAGGGAATGGAGTGTTGCTTCACTTTCTAAATGCTGTCCTTTCAGAGAAAATCACTTTCCTTTCAAAGTGCATTAAGCTAATTACAAGCATTCAACAGAAACTCACATGCATTTCTCTGAAAGAGAAGCAGTCTGTTCCAACACTTCAATTCACTGCACGAAGGAAATGGAGTGTTGCTTCACTTTCTAAATGCTGTCC